>NC_138560.1:22294081-23494081 GCF_964273705.1 Natrix helvetica
AGCACTGGGGAAAAAAGTGACTTATGATCGGTTCTCACACTTATGACCATCACAGCATCCCATGGTCACTTGATCAAAATTTGGCCGTTTGGGAAGCAGCGTGTATTGATGACGTTTATATACGTCCTAGGGGCACATTGTGGCCTTTTGGGACCTTCCCAGCTGGTTTCCAAAAAGTAAAGTCCAGGGGGGAAGCCAAATTTGCTTAATGACCACATGATTCACTTAACAACTGCAATGATTCACTTAAGAACTATGGCAAAAAAGTCATACAGTTGCTTGACTCTAGACTTGTGAGTCAACTGTTATCATAAGTTAAGCCCCAAAGGTGGTTTGCTGAAAGGCAACTGGACTTTCTTGGTCTCTTCCTTGGAAATCATTTTGCCTCTCATCCAAGAAGCTTCTTCAGTTCTAACTGAAGGCCTAGAAATAACCTTGCTCAAGTTTCTTCACAAGAAAGAATATAAGCTCAGGTATCAGTCCTCCATCTTCTGTACTGAAGACCATATTCACACCACTACTTTGATGCTCCTCTGCTGTCCCAAAGAACAGAACAGAATAACAGAGTTGGAAGGGACCTTGTAGGTCATCTAGTCCAACCCCCTGCTTAAGCAGGAGACCCTACTTACACCATTTCTGACAGATGGCAGTCCAGTTTCTTCTTAAAAGCTCCCAGTGATGAAGCTCCCACAACTTCCAAAGGCAACTTCCGTTCCATGGGTTGATTGTTCTCCCTGTCAGAAACTCAAACACTCCTTGTTTCTAGGTTGAATCTCTCTTTGGTCAGTTTCCATCCATTATTCCTTGTCTGGCCTTCGGGTACTTGGAGAATAGCTTGACCTCCCCCCCCCCCATTCTTCTCTGTGGCAGCCCCTCAAGTATTGGAACGCTGCTACCACCCAGCCTAAATCTTGCTGTCACCTTCCCAGGTAGACTAGACAGGAAACACGACCAGATCAGGGGTGGGTTGCTGCCAGCATTACTACTGGTTCAGTGCTTTTGCAATTTTGCATGCGCACACTCGGTTTGCTCATGCGTGCGCCTGACACATGTTCCACACACATGCACAGTTGCCCATAAATAGGTCTGTGCATGCGCAGTACATTAAAAAATGAAAAAAAAAAAAAACAATGTTGCGCCAAACGGGGAACCGGTTCGGGGACGTGGCAGGCCTGGGTCACTGCCGCTTCCAGTAACCCAGGCCGGCAAACTACTACCGGTTTGGCTGAACCAGTCCGAACTTGTAGGAACCCACTTCTGGACCAGATGAGCTAATTCTATTTTGGTGTAAATGAGCAGAATCTTGCACATCTGAAAGTGCAAATCTCTTACTGTCTCTTTTACAGTCTGAGTTAAGGCGGATCCTTTCCAAGTTACTTTTTCTTCCCATTATTCAGTTGTGGGCTCCCCACCTCTTCTTGGAGGCAACCTCTTCCCCCATTATCCCCCAAGGTCATTTTCACATACCATTGTCCTGGCTGAGTCTGCCTACTTGGAATGTGGCTGTACCTATAGTTTTAATGCATTCCAAAGGTTGGTGTTTTCCACTCTGCCTAAAGCCATTTAAAGAAAATATTTCTCCAGATGACATGCACAGCACAGTATTTTCTCTGTGTACTGTATTTTCTTCTTCTTTCCTGTTGTGCTATCGTCTGCTTTTATTATTTTAAAGTGCTGCTTTGCAGAACCCCTCCTCATTTTTAAAAATTATGAAGGACCACAAAAGAGCTTTTGCTTGTATGGTTATTCTTTATAGATATTTACTGTATGAAAAATTAAAACTGTCCCATTTGTAGAATATTTATTTACAGAATCATATAAAAATTACAATATTAAAACCATTAAAAACTAATGTACATGAAAACAGACCTATTTATAACAAATAAATAAATAAATAATAATAATGGAAAGAGAGACATTGTTCTCACATTTGTGTAAATGTCTCCAATATTTGGCAAATCATGTTGATTCTGCGGAACCCTAAATCAATCATTGGGCCACTTTTCAGGAATAAAATTAAACAGTGCTTGAAGATTATGGGTTGGTTGTTTAACCTTTCGACCACTAGAAGACAGCAAAGAATTGGGGGTTGTGTTGTATCTCTTAGATTCAGGGGGGGAGTGGGGGTGTCCCTCAGATCTGTGTGGCTGAAAAGTTGGAGTCCTTTGAACTCTGGTGCTGGAGAAGGCTCCTGCGAGTCCCTTGGACTGCAAGGCGATCCAACCGGTCAGTCCTAGAGGAGATCAACCCTGACTGCACTTTAGAAGGCCAGATCCTGAAGAGGAAACTCAAAGACTTTGGCCACCTAATGAGAAGGAAGGACTCCCTGGAGCAGAGCCTCATGCTGGGAAAGACAGAGGGCAAAAGAAGAAAGGGACGGCAGTGAATGAGGTGGCTGGCTGAAGCAGTAGGGTGAGCTTAAATGGACTCTGGAGGATGGTACAGGAAGCCCTGGAGGAACATTGTCCATGGGGTCATGATGGGTCGGACATGAATTTGCAACTAACAACAAAGAAAGGCTTCTGCAGTGTAGGTCAAACGGGAGATCGAAAATCCCCCAAGATCCTAAACTGAGAAGAGGAAGAAAGAAGGCAGGACTTCCCTGGGAAATAGTCCTTGGGAAGGAAGCAATCCCATGATCTTCTAAGCCACATCATTGCAATAGACCCTTTGATTAGACCTCCAGTGATATGAATTGAACCAGGGCTGGCCTGATCAATGTCAGGTCTATCTTCTCTAAGTTGACCAAAGACCAAGCTTGTGTGTTTTTTTAAGTAGCTGCAGAAAACAGAATTCTGGTCTCCTGCAGAATAGGCACCAAGCCAGGGGTGGAATTCCCTTACCTTCCCTACCCGTTCACAAATGTGAGCACGGGTTTCCAGTGCTATGGCGCGCGCACGAAGACCAGCTGGCCAGTGTGCATGCCCGCACCAGAAAGCAGAAGAGCAGCTGGCAACAGTGCACGTGCCCACAGAGAGGGCTCTGTATGCCACCTCTGGCACATGTGCCATAGGTTTGCCATCACGGACATGGGGCAAACTGCTATTAGTGGTTCTCTTGGATATTACACTCACAATGGAGAAAAAAATACTTAATCTATGCCAGATATTGCCCCCCCACATGGCTAATAAGTGGGCATTTCAGATTCAGTGGGAATTAGGAGAATATAATGGAATCCATCTGACATTCTGTTCCTGCGGTTTGACCTTAATGATAGATTATATAGCTAACATATGGCAATGTATTGGACCTATTGGATATATGGCCCTATGGCTCAGTTCAATACAGTACTCCAGGGTCAATAGGGGACGTAGGCCAGTATTGGCCAACATACTGCTCCATAGTAGCTCATTTGGATATTCTGCACTTCACACCTATATTCAGCTATTGCAAGCTTGAGAGCTCTAAAAAGGCTGTGTATTGAACCTATATAGGGCTTAGTGCCCCCTGGTGTTTCACTTGCCTTTCTCAATGAGGGAAATAGGCAATATATTCATCATATAGGAGATACTGCCCCCTGATGACATGAGTATTGCAGGCTTCAGAGCCATAAAAGAGTACATATTGAAGCTGTAGAACAGGAGTCTCCAAACTATGAAACTTTAAGACTTGTGGAATTCACGGGTCTCGTGGAGTTGAAGTCCACAAGTCTGAAAGTCAGAGATGGTATTCAGCAGGTTCTGAGCAGTTCTGGAGAACCGGTAGCGGAAACTTTGAGTAGTTTGGAGAACCGCCTCTGGCTGGCTCTGCCCCCATCTATTCTCTGCCTCCCCAGTCCCAGCTGATAGGGAGGGAATGGGGATTTTGCAGTATCCTTCCCCTGCCACGCCCACCAAGCCACTCCCACCACGCTCACAGAACTGGTAGTAAAAAAAAGTTGAATCCCACCACTGCTTAAAGTTGCCAAGATTGGAGAGCCTCCTGGTAGATATCTTGCATATTGCAGACTGAACAGGGAAAATAGAACACTAAATTGAACTCGTAGTACACACTGCCCCTGGTGGCTGACTTGCATAAGGCTCACTGGGGAAAATAGGGCACTGCATTTATCATACAGGACCTTTGGCTCATTATGTGCGAACAAAAAGACAGATTCCTCCTTGCCACCTCTGAATTTAATAAGAGTTTTTTTTCCCCAGGTGATAGGGGGTAGTTTGGGGAACTAAGTTTCTCACTCTGACACCAGGTGGGGGAAAAATTCTTAGCTTAGCCAAGAATTGCCAAATAAGGCATCAATAGCAGCAGCCTCATACATTCCTAAAAAAGGCTTAATGAAAGAAAGAATCCATTATTTCTTCCAGAATCAAACGGCATCCAAAGGAAACAGAGCTGGATGGAGAACATTCCAAGGAAGATGAGATCACATGTCTTTATCAGCCTCAATAGACACATAGGCAGGAGATGCAACATTTTTGCCATGAATTGCAGCCATGCGTTACTGGAAATAACCGTTTTTAGTAGAATATGTTGTGGGTGTTGTTGTTTTTTTTTGCAGTTTTAACATCTTGTCTGTTGCAGTGGAACTTTTTTTAAATCATTCCTTGAAAATATAATCTATCTCTTTCTAGTTGACACCAAAAACATAAATGTAAAAACATTTCCCACCACAATCTTGTTGGTACTGCATCCAGTTTTGGTCACCACACCAGGGGTAAGATACAGCAGGTTCTGACCAGTTCTGGAGAACCGGTAGCGGAAAATTTGAGTAGTTTGGAGAACTGGCTGCCCCCCCATCTATTCTCTGCCTCCCGAGTCCCAGCTGATCAGAACGAAATGGGAATTTTGCAGTATCCTTCCCCTGTCACACCCACCAAGCCACGCCCACCAACCCATGCCCAAAGAACCAGTAGTAAAAAAAAATGAATTTCACCACTGCACCACACTATAAAAAAGATGTTGAGACTCTAGAAAAAGCGCAGAGAAGAACAACCAAGATGATTAAGGGACTGGAGGCTAAAACATACGATGAACTGTTGCAGGAACTGGGCATGGCTAGTCTAGTGAAGAGAAGGGCCAAGGGATAGCATTCTTCCAATATTTGAGGGGCTGCCCCAGAGAGGAGGGGGTCAAGCTATTATCCAAGGCACCCAAAGGCCAGACAAGGAACAATGGATGGAAACTGACGAAGGAGAGATTCAACCTGGAAATAAGGAGGAGCTTTCTGACAGTGAGAACAATCAATCAATGGAACAGAAGTTGTCTGCAGAATTAGTGGGAGCTTCATTACTGGAAGCTTTCAAGAAGAGATTGAACTGCCATCTGTCAAAAATGGTGTAGGGTCTCCTACTTGAGTGGGGGGTTGGACTAGTTGACCTATAAGGTCCCTTCCAACTCTGTTATTCTGTATCTGAATGATTGACCAGAAAGGCAAGAAGCCTTTTGGCTGAGTCCAGAAGGTGGAGAAATTCAGCCTTTTCTCACCCAGGCACACCTGGCACCCACACTGAAGTTGTGTCATTTCAATCAGTTTACCTGAGTCTCATAGGCCTTAAGGTCAGCACATGCCCAACCCTTTGTTGTCTGTCCTGCAGGTAAGATATTGTTTTAACTTCTTTTTCTGACTGCTTCCTTCCACTGAGCTCTTTATTGCTTTCATCATTTTATTGTATGTTGCTCTGGGAGCTTTTGTTAAAGGACAATTAAATATATCCTAAATAGATGTGTGAATCCACATGACTAAGTAGCAGGGTTTGCCTTGGAGACGGATTTGAATGTCTGCAGTAATTGATGTGAAGTCCAGATTTTCCCAGTGTGCATATCTATGTGTCACTTAATCTCCTTACATTTTAAACACTGATAGAGATATCTTTATTGACGAGAATATGTAATCTACGCTGCTGAACACATTTAGAGCAGTGTTTCTCAACCTTGCCCACGTTGAAATGGGTGGACTACAAATCCCATGCTGGCTGGGAGAATTGTGGAAGTGCACCCATCTTATTGTGGCTGAGATGGAGAAACACTGCTCTAGATTTTTTCTATAAATTAATCAATTGTGACACTTTGGATTTTTATTTATATTCTTCGTAATTTTGTTTATAAACAACTCAAGGCAGAGAGCATATCTAATACTCCTTCTTTCTATTTCCCCTATAATCATGATGGCGAACCCATGGCATGCATGACACAGGTGGCATGCAGAGTCCTCTCTGCGGGCATGCCAGCCATTGCCCTAGCCCAGCGCCACTGCGCATGCGAGTGTGCCTCCCCTGGCCAGCTGGCCTTGGGATCTCTGCTGCATTTTGGCTTCCAGTTTGCTGCAGGAGGCCTCCCAGGCCCAAAACGGGGCACGGGGAGGGGGAGCACAGCCCCCTCCCCACACCCTGTTTTGGCTTCCAGGTTGGTGCAGGAGGCCTTCCGGGTCCAAAATGTATGGAAAGCCTCCCGCACCAACCTGGAAGCCAAAAATCGGCAAGGGGGGCAGGTGCATGCGAGGGGGGGTGGGGCGCACGGGAGGGTCACGTGCACATTGCATTATGAGTGCATGCGCGAGCTTGCGTGTCTCAAGCGTGTACGTGCTTTCGGCACGCAACGACAAAAAGATTAGCCATCCCTGCCATATAACCACAACCTTGTGAGGTGGGTTGATCTGAGCAAGGGCAAGTGGTCCTAGCTCAGCTAGCTGGCTTTCATGCCTAAATTGGGACTAGAACTCGCTGTCTCCTGGTGATTGGCCCAAAGTCGCCCAGCTGGCTTTCATGCCTAAGGTGGGGCTAGAACACACTGTCTCCTGGTGATTGGCCTGAAGTCAACCAATTGGCTTTCACACCTAAGGTGGGACTTTCACACCTAAGGCGGGACTTTCACACCTAAGGCGGGACTAGAATTCACCATCTCCTGGTGATTGGCCCAAAGTCGCCCAGCTGGCTTTCATGCCTAAGGTGGGGCTAGAACACACTGTCTCCTGGTGATTGGCCTGAAGTCAACCAATTGGCTTTCACACCTAAGGTGGGACTTTCACACCTAAGGCGGGACTAGAATTCACCATCTCCTGGTGATTGGTCCAAAGTCGCCCAGCTGACTTTCATGCCTAAAGTGGGACTAGAATTCACAGTCTTCTGGTTTCTAGACCAACACTTTAATCACTAGACCAAACTGGTTCTCTCTCACGATTTAACTGTATCAGCAGTTAAACAGAGAAAACCACTAGAAATGAATCTCTCTCTCACACACACACACCAGATTAGGAAAAGTTTTAGATTTACTTTGAAACGCACCTTAATTCTCTCTGGGTTTAGAGACAGAAGTCAGGGGGGTGAGCTGGGCCCATAGGCAAATGGCCCATCTTCAGAGATCTAGAATCTAATGTTTACACAACTTTTCACTCTCTGCAATATATTTTCTGGCTTTCCACAATACACTGAATCATAACACACACACACACACACACACACACACACACCCTTGCTAGGCCTGCTTCACACCACAGCCTGAGCAACGAAGCTAGAAACTTAGGTTAAATTAAGTTTGCAACTTTGCTGCACAAATGTAGTGTGTGACCCCCCCAAGGGAAGAACCGGGAAAGGCTGCATGGAAGCAGGAAATAGAAAACACAACTTCGGGGGGAACACTTTTCAAAACCCAACACAGCTTTCAAAATGCCACGAAATCTCCCTGAAATTGCTTTAAGTCCATTTTTATTACTAAAATAGCTGCTTATCCCTGAAACACCCGTTCCTGCTGCCTAACTTTAGTTGGCCAACTGAATATAAATTTAATAGCGGTTCGTGTGAGCTTTCAGAAACAAGTCACTAAAATTTACACCTAGCCTTTAATTGCCTACTAGGGATTTATACTATTTTGACAGCCTTGCAAGGGACACAAATCATCTTTTGTTTGTTATGGAAGATCTGAGCACCTTTCGGATGAGGTCCCCAAATATGCAGTTCAGCGTCTGTCCTGCAGGTGGGGCCAAAGACACGCTGAAGTCTCTCATGGGCTTCTGACTGAGATTTGGAGAATATTTTTTGGGGAAAAGAAGCAGGATTTGGGATTGAAAATTTAAATATATCCCGTAGCTAAAGTGAGGAGAGGATGCCTGTGGCCCAAAAGAGAAAATACCAAGATGCCAAAAGCAAAATAATGCATAGAAATTGTAGTGTATTAGTGTGGATTGAGTGTGTTTTGAACACAAGGAAAACCCCATAGGAAAGGGTTTGTTTTTCGGGCCACATCTAATCCAGCCAAAGGCAGCTGGAGTTTCCAACAGGCATCCCTGTCTTTGGAATGATCTGGCTTGCTTTTCATTGAACAGACTCTATAATGTCTGGGTTGATAAAGATGATTCATAGCTAGAAAGAAGGATGAGAAAATCCTCCATTAATCTGATGTGACAGCTATTTCTTTTCATTCTTGATTCATGGTACAAATACAAAAGGAATCTCTAATCATTTCTGCCAGTACACACGTTTTTGTAAACTGTTTTTCCCTAACTTGCAAGTTCTTTATTTTGTTGAAAATTACATTGTTTTGGGTTTTTCTGTTTATGGCAGTAATAGGTACTGTATCTGTCCATTCTCTCTCTCTCTCTCTCTCTCCCTCTCACCCTCCCTCCCTCCCTCCCTCAATCCATCATCTCTCCTTATCAATCTCTCTATAACTATAGCTCTCTATTAACTCTCTATTAACTATTACCTATGAGCTACCTATTTATCCATCCATATTCTCTTTATTTTTTTCTCTCATCTCTTTATTATCAACCCATCCATCCATTCATCCATCCATCTATTTCTGTCTGTCTGTCTATCATCTATCTATCTATCTATCTATCTATCTATCTATCTATCTATCTATCTATCTATCTATCTATCATCTATCTATCTATCTATCTATCTATCTATCTATCTATCTATCTATCTATCTATCTCTCTATCTATCATCTATCTATCTATCATCATCTATCTATCATCTATCTATCTTCTATCTTTCTATCCGTCCCTCCACCTACCTACCCACCCACATTTATCTCTGTCTCTGTCTGTCTGTCTATCTATCTATCTATCATCTATCTATCTATCTATCTATCTATCTATCTATCTATCTATCTATCTATCTATCTATCTATCTATCTATCTATCTATCTATCATCTATCTATCATCTATCTATCTATCTATCTATCTATCTATCTATCTATCATCTGTCTATCTATCTATCTATCTATCTATCTATCTATCTATCTATCTATCATCTATCTATCTATCTATCATCTACCTACCTACCTACCTACCTACCTACCTACCTACCTACCTACCTACCTACCTACCTACCTGTTATCTCTATTGTCCATACATCCAACTATTCATTCATCCCTATGCATCATTTATCTGTCCCCCCCCCCCCCTTCATCCATCTTGTTTAGGATATGTTGGGTTTAGGCTGGGAAGTCAAAATGACATTCCAGGTCACAGCACTTTACCTACTGTTGCCATGAAAACGGCATAACCAGGAATGGGCTCCAGGGAGCTTTCAAGGGTTAACTCATCTAGCAGCAACTCCCAAATTGTATTCTGGGGGTATCCTAGTGCGCTATAAATTACTTTCATAATTAAAGTTTCCTATAAGGCTGCAGGCTGCTGCTCTGCGTGACTTTGAGCCTTGAACTGCCTTCTATTGGTTTTGCTGGGAGGAAGAGCAAAGGTCCTGGACTCATACAGAGCCAGGCCGTTCATCTGTGAAATCCCTGCCCTCCGAGGAGGCTGCCCGTGGTGCTCTCGCCAGAACGGAACGGAGTCTCCGTTCTCTTTCAGAGCTGTCCTGTTGGGCTTGAGGATGACGCGAGCTAAGCAAAATGCAATCTTCATATGCGGAGTCCTTTCTGCTGCCTTTATTCCGATGGGATGGCAGGGCACTTCTTTAATGTGTCCATTGTAATTGATGAACAATAACAGCTTGGGGGGAGGGTGACCCCGTTTATGAGGTCTTAAGCATCTTCCATTGAAAGAGGTCAACTGCATGTGTGGTTGGCCCAGCCCAACACTGGTTCATTTTACCCAGCACGATGAGCCAATAATCGCGCTGATAGAGGAACCTGGGATCCAATATTTTACTCCTGCACGGAAGGAAAGCTGGATGCTTGGGACCCCAGTTCAAATCAAGCAGGGCTGCGGAGATTCCACCAGCTGCTTCTATACCAAAAACCCCCTACACACCTCAGAATGTCCTGATATTTTATCCTTTCTTCCCAATTTACTGAAGACAAGTGCTGTTTAGGCTGACTTCCCATAATATGCAGGCAGTTGGACTTAATTAGCTAAGCTCACTAGCTCTGAGTGTGTTTGTTTAACATGCTAATAAGGAAATTTATAGGAGCTTTCCATGGACATTTTTAAAGTTTTTAAATTGTATTTTAATAATGAAATATAGACTTCAAATTATATATATATATTGCATAGAGCCGTGATGGTGAACCTATGGCACGTGTGCCACAGGTGGCAAGTGGTGCCATATCTGAGGGCAACTGAGGTGCTGCCCTATGTCAGCTCCAGCTGGCCGCTGATTTTCGGCCTTCAGGAAGGCGGGGGAGGCTATTTTTGCCCTCTCCAGGCTTCAGGAAAGCCTACAGAGCCTGTGGATGGTGAAAAACGGGCCTACCAGAAGTTAGGAAATGAACTTCTAGTAGGCCTGTTGAGCTGTTTTTTGCCCTTCCCAGGTTTCAGGAGGATTTGCTGAAGCCTGGGGAGGGCGAAAAACAGCCCAATGGACCTACCAGAAGTCTGGAGCCTTCAGTAAGATGTGCGCAGATGCGAAGTGGAAGCACGGGGGGTTGTGTGCGCATGCGTGGGGGAGGGCATTGCATTAGGGGTGTGGGCATGCATGCATGCGCTATCGCACGCGTGTGCACCCTTTTGGCACCCAAACAGAAAAACGTTCACCATCACTGGCATAGAGAAAAGAATATTATATTATAATATGTATGTATGTATGTAAAGGTTCCCCTCGCACATATGTGCTAGTCATTCCCGACTCTAGGGGGCGGTGCTCATCTCCGTTTCTAAGCCAAAGAGCCTGTGCTGTCCAAAGACATCTCCGTGGTCATGTGGCCGGCATGACTCAATGCCGAAGGCTCACGGAATGCTGTTACCTTTCCATCAAAGGTGGTTCCTCTTTTTCTACTTGCATTTTTATATGCTTTCGAACTGCTAGGTTGGCAGAAGCTGGGACAAGTAATGGGAGCTCACTAGGGATTCGAACCGCCAAACTGCTGACCTCGACATGCTCGGTGTCTTAGCCTCTGAGCCATTGCATCCTACACACACACACACACACACACACACACACACACACACACACACACACCACACTTCTCTCTGCATAGCATATTATACATTAATTATCCTATAGATAAAAATCCATTATAATTGAAACAAACATAATATTGAAAAATCTAATTAAAGAAGGAAAAGAGAACTATAACATGCCCATTTAGCATTGATATAAGATTAAATCAGTCTTTAAACTTATGTATGCCATGTAGTGACATTATATCATGCAAAATGCTTCAGCACAGTTACATAGCCATCTGCCAACTAGATTGACCCCTATGAGGCTTTGGGATCAGCCCTCCCCTCCCCCCCAGTTCTTTGCGAACAGTTGTCAAAGCAGGTGCCGACTGGCTGATAATTCCAGCAAAAGCACAAATGGAGTGTTGAAGATGAAGTAGCTCTGAATGAAGCTCATTCATGGATCTCTTCCAAAAGCCTTATAATTTGCTAATAAGTTAACAGGCCAGGCCTTCAACATCATTTTGCAGCCTTCAGGGGTTTCAAGTCAAGGATTCTTGCGATCCTTGGCAGGTCTTCTAAGTTCCAGAAATTAATATTCCAGACGCCTTGAATATTATACCTGGCTGTTCCTCCAATGACTCTATTTCTCATTCCAATCAGAGGTCCTTTAACTAGTCTTTACATCTCCATTTTTTTAGCTATACCTCATCATAATAGAATGATATGCTTACCATTATACAAATGGGACTGCGTTGATCTTAATGGCAACAGCATCTGGAAACTGTAAGAAAATGCATCCATCTATTTCAGATTCATAGGTCTCTTTCCCTTCATCTGCACACGTGCATTTAGGCCGGTGTTTCTTAATCTTGGAAACTTTTAAGATGAGTGGATTTCAATTCCCAGAATCCCCCCAAAATACAGAGTAACAGAGTTGGAAGGGACTATGGAGGTCTTCTAGTCCAATCCTCTGCTCAAGCAGGAGACCCTATACCAGTGATGGCTAACCTTTTTTGGCTCCCGGACCAAAGGAGCGCAGGGGGGTCGTGAATGGACATACCACCCATAATGCTATGTGTCCGATCCAGCGCGCATGTGCGCCCCATCGCCTCCTGCTTTTGGCACAGTTTTTCCACCTTCCCCAGGCTCCAGAGGCTTTCTAGGAGCCTGGGGAGGGTGAAAACAGCCCCCTGCGTCCCCCCGGAGGCCCCTCCGGAAGCTTCAGGAGCTTCCCTGGAACCTCCAGAGGGTGAAAAACAGCCCTATGGGGAACCCGGAAGTTCAGGAATGGTGACTTCCTGTTTGTCCATAGGGCCATTTTTTTGCCTTCCAGAGTCTTCAGGGAAGCCTCCTGAAGGCTCCAGAGGGTGAAAAATGGCCCTACGGACAAACAGGAAGTCCCCATTCCCGAACTTCAAGGAAGCCTCTGGAGGGCGAAAAATGGCCTCAAAAGAAGGCTGAAGTCAGCGGGCCAACACATGCATGCACGCTGGAGCTGACAGGGCAACGCCTCACATGCCCTAACAAATGGCTCCGCGTGCCATAGGTTCACCATCACTGCCCTATGCCATTCAAAACAAGTGGCTGACCAGCCTTTCTTAAAAGCCTCCAGTGATGGGACACCCACAACTTCTGGAGATAAGTTGCTCCACTGTTTAATTGTTATCATTGTCCTCAAATTTCTCCTAAATTCTAGCTTGGATCGCTCTCTTGATACGCTTCCATCCGTTACTTCTTGTTTTGCCCTGAGGTGCTTTGGAGGTTGACCCCCCTTTTCTCTTGATAGCCCCTCAAATAGTGGAGGAGCTGCTATCATGGGACCCGAGTCCTTCTCTTCAATAGACTAGACCAGGGGTGTCCAAACTTGGCAACTTTAAGACTTGTGGACCTCAACTCCCAGAATTCCCCAGCCTGGGGAATTCTGGGAGTTGAAGTCCACAAGTCTTAAAGTTGCCAAGTTTGGACACCCCTGGACTAGACATACTCAGTTCCTGCAACCGTTCATTCTGCTTTAAGATGTATGGACTTCAATTCCTACGTTTCGCCAGCCAGCATGATTGGCTAAGGAATTCTGGTTGTTGGCTAAGATAAGATTTCTCCAGATGATTATTAGAGTTTTAAACCTGGAATCTCTTGCTGGAAAGTAACTTAATTGGGTTGACTGAGTGGCTATTTGAAAACACGCCTTTCCTTCCTGTTCTCTGCCCATTCAAGCTGATAATAGGAATACTTTTATAGCATTAAGGTCTAGTATTTGTGATTGTTTTCTCTCCCCCCTCCCTCCCTCTCCCCTTCTCCCTCTCCCTCTCCCTCCCACTCTCTCTCCCCTTCCCACTCTCTGTGCCTCTCTCTTTCTCTCTCTTTCTCTCTCTCCCTCCCACCTTCCCTCCCTCCCTCCTTCTCCCTCTCTCTCCCTTCTCTTTCCCTCCCCCTCTCTCTCCCATCCTTTTTTTTCTTTCCTATTGTTTTTCTGTGCTGAAAATTGCTACGGAGAGTTCATAAACTCTTGCGCCTGAAGAGCAAAACATGTTAGTTAAAGAAAAGAAGAAGAAATGAAATGGTAAAATGTACAGTGTCTCCACCAATGGGTTTTAAACCTCTGGAGTCAGATGCTCTGCTCAAACACATGGAAAAGATTAAATGGAGTGAAGGACAAAAAGATCAGCCTTGATTGTTGATGTTAAGAGCTGCAGCGAGCAATTTACTTTTGCTAAGGCAACTCATGGAAAAACCTTGAAACTTGATCTTCTGAGGTCTGAAACCCATGAGATAATGAAAAATGGGTCCATAAAAAAAGAAGAAGTCCACTCTTCCAACCACAAAATGGGACATGCAGCTTTTTGGACCTGAAGCACGAACAATACGTTGAGTCTAGTGTGGGTGTAGTGAGCAGAAGTGCATCTCCCATTTCAGAGATGAATCACTGCACATCCAAATGACTGCCAGGAGTAGTTTATAGACTGCAAGCCTTTTAACCCTCATTTGATATATAAAGAACATTTCCCAGCAGCTCGAAGGCTGCTGAGTCTGTCATCTCTCCAGTTCACTCTTAACCTCATCTCAGTGCAGGGGAGACATCTCAGGTCAAGTTAACGGTCGGCCCAAGATACCTGCTCTCCCCTACCTTCTGCGTGGAAGCTGCGAGCTTGTCAGCGTGACACATCTGAAGATGAAAAAGTGTGGCTTCCATGGCAACACCAGGTGCTTTCTTCTCTGATGTCCCCTGGTGAGACCCTGGAAAACGTTACATGAGATTTAGACCACATGAGCAGTTGGTACAATTTCCTGCTTCCTTTTGGAGACTTTGGTGCTCCTTGAAGTCTCCATCTCCACCTGATAATTTTCGTGACACGAAGAGCCCTCATTCTCCCACCCTCCTTCATTTAAGGTTCATGAAATCTGCAGGTTCTCCATCTTTCTCCCCTGGGTGCCTTTTCAGAACTCCACATTGAAAAACATTAGTATCAGCGGTGGGTTTCAATTTTTTTTACTACCGGTTCTGTGGGCGTGGCTTGGTGGGCCTGGCTTGGTAGGCATGGCAGGGAAAGGATAATGTAAAATCTCCATTCCCTCCCCACTCCAGGGGAAGGATACTGCAAAGTCTCCATTCCCTCCCCACTCCAGGGTAAGGATAATGCAAAATCCCCATTCCCTCCCCACTCCAGGGGAAGGATACTGTAAAATACCCATTCCTTCCCCACTCCAGGGGAAGGATACTGTAAAATCCCCATTTCCTCCCCACTCCAGGGGAAGGGTACTGTAAAATTTCCATTCCCTCCCCACTCCAGGGGAAGAATAATGTAAAATCTCCATTCCCTCCCCACTCCAGGGGAAGGATACTGCAAAATCCCCATTCCCTCCCCATTCCAGGGGAAGGATACTGTAAAATCCCCATTTCCTCCCCACTCCAGGGGAAGGATACTGTAAAATACCCATTCCTTCCCCACTCCAGGGGAAGGATACTGTAAAATCCCCATTTCCTCCCCACTCCAGGGGAAGGATACTGTAAAATCTCCATTCCCTCCCCACTCCAGGGGAAGGATACTGCAAAATCCCCATTCCCTCCCCATTCCAGGGCAGGGATACTGTAAAATCTCCATTCCCTCCCGATCAGCTGGGGCTCAAGAGGCAGAGAATAGACTGGGGCGGGGTCAGCCAGAGGTGGTATTTGCCGATTCTCCAAACTACTCAAAATTTCCGCTACCAGTTCATTAGAACTGGTCAGAACCTGCTGAATACCACCTCTGATTAGGATGTTGTTGTTTTTTCCCATCCAGCTCCTTTAGTTAAACTCCAGGCCCTCAAGTACATTTAATGATCTGCCTGTTTGATTCAGGAGGAACTCATTATATTAGATCATTTTTCTTTGTCAACAGGTTTCTGGTTCTTTTCCAGATCTCTAATAGATTGATCTCATGTAGGCAGAGCAAGCCATTGAGATTTTTCACTTTATTGTTACTAAGGTTACTACAGTTTATGCCACATATTTTGATTTGTATCTCTTTGGAACATTTGTACCAAGCTAATGGCAACGGTTTTTACAACCAACTTTAAAATCTTTTTAATGATGATGCTATTGAAGTGGGGAGGAGCTTCTGCCTTTTAGGATCAACCACTAACAAAGCAACTGGCAGACAAGAATTACGCCACAAATGAGCACTTCATACCACAACAATGAAGTCCTTGAGAAAGATATTCTAATGTTTATGCCTATCGGTTGTCCTTTACTTATGACAGCTGCCTAGTGACTATTCAGAGTTATGAAAAACCCTCAAAAAGCTACTTATGACCCAGTTTCAAAATTCTGACCTCACCATGTGTTGGGCACATAACCACATTTTGGACGCTCGACAATCAATCCACATTTACACCTGTTTGCAGTGTCTTGATCACCTGACTGTGATTTATGATGGTTTTGCCAGCCTTTACTTCCTGTTTCAGAAAAAAAAACCAGCCCATGCAACTCATTAGGTTTGCTTAATGCCCATCGCATTTGCTTAGTGACTGCCATGAAAAAAGTTGTCAAATTGAGTCCAATTACATAGTGACCAGGCTTATGACCTTAATTAGGTATGGCTTAGGTATGGTTGAAACCTGAGGATTACTTGTACAGAGGTGAGAACTTTGCAGGGGATGTTTCTTTCTGTTTCTATAGAAGTGAAAACTGGACTTTGATGGAGCAGGTTAGAAAGTGTTTTGAACGCTGATCTTGGGGAAGATGTGTGAGAATACCATGGATGGCCAAGGCAACAAACAAATGGCTTGCAGAACAAATCAGTCTCACTAAAAGCACAAATAACTAAGCTCAAATGATGAACTGGCTGTGGAATTCTGGGAGTTGAAGCCCCCCCCCCAGTGGTGGGATTCATTTTTTTTACTACCTGATCTGTGGGCGTGGCTTGGTGGGTGTGGTGTGGCTTGGTGGGCGTGACAGGGGAAGGGTGTTGCAAAATCTCCATTCCCTCCCGATCAGCTGGGACTCAGGAGCCAGAGAATAGATGGGGGCGGGGCCAGCCAGAGGTGGTATTTGCTGGTTCTCGGAACTACACAAAATTTCTGCTACCGGTTCTCCAGAACCGGTCAGAACTTGCTGAATCCCACCTCTGAGTCCATCTCTTCAAAAGTTGCTGAAACAGAGCAGTGCTGGAGGTTCCTTGTGTTCACTTCCACTCTATATTCACTGATTATCTGATTTTTATGATATCCCAGGCTTAGCTTTCACCAACTGACTCTGTATCCATCTTTTCTGACAGCTCTTCCCTGGCCACTGCAAAAGGAATTTCAGCAATAATGCACCACTATGAGTGGGATTATATTCTCCCTACCCCCCTACTACAAACTTCTGCAGCTTTAGCAGAATTTCACCTCATGCTGAGTGGTGTAATGTGTTCCACAAGCTCAGAAGGACATCACAGAGTGCAGCTGATGCAGCAAAGACACGATTATAGTCAGGGCTGTACATGAACAGCTGGAAACTGGAACTGGGGTAGTATACCAAAGTGCCCTTTGATCTGGGAGACGGGGAAGTTGCAGAACACAATCCGCTGGGATGCCTTTTCGGGCAACCAGAATTGCAGAAAAAGAGAACATCACGATATAAGCCATGGCTTGTTGCATTCAATGCCTTCAACATCTTGCATGAAGCCATTAACCAGAGTGTCTTAAGATGCAATGGCTGGGTTTGCAGCACCACCATTTAATTAAGCCCATTCCACTGCCAAATTAGTTGAGTGAAAATGGGCTTGATGTTGGTATGCATACAACATGAAACAGTACAAGCAAAGTACATTAGAGTTTAGAGCGATTCATGCTTTTTCAGACTGTCCTCACTTTGGATTTGGGCTGACTTTCTTGGGTCAATCCTAAGAAAACCAGTGGATACAGACACCATGCAAAGGCAAAGATTCCATTGTTTTGATCCATGCTTCTCAATACTGTCAACTTCAAGATGTGTGGACTTCAATTCCCCAGACTCTCCCAGGCAGCATAAGGATTCTGGGAATTGCAGTCCAAGTATATATCTGGAAGGCGTCTGGTTCCTTGCTAATAATGTGTTAATAATGCTGTCCAGTATGGAGCAATAGTATGACTTGACCTAAAACATATATTTAATTTCAAAGACCTTATCTTGGGTACTTTAACAATCTAGATCACTATTTATTTATTTATTTGTTTGTTTGTTTGTTTGTTTGTTTATTGATTTGATTTGATTTGATAATTGTTTACAAGATAATAGGTATAAGAATAAACATGTGTATGAATGAAATGGGTACGAATAAATGGGGACAGTAGGAAGGGATGGTAGGCACAATGGTGTGCTTATGAACGCCCCTTTACGGACCTCTTAGGAATGGGGTGAGGTCAACAGTAGACAATTTAAGGTTAAAGTTTTGGGGATTTGAAGATGTAACAACAGAGTCAGGTAGTACATTCACCAGAGATTCTAGGCATTGACCATGCCCAAACCTCAGAAAGATGGGTGGACTTCCAACTCCCAGAATTCCCCAACTATTGGACGTAGAATCAATCACAGGATTGGAATGTGCCATGGAAGGTCTTCTAGTCCAACTCTCTACCCATGGCAGAAGACCTTATCTTATCCCAGACAAATTGCTGTCCAATCTTTTCTTGAAAACCTTCAGTGATGGATCACCCACAACTCCAGGAGGCAAGCTGTTCACTGTCAGAAAATTTCTCCTTAATTCCAGGTTGGATCTCTCTTTAATGAGCTTCCACCCATTGCTTCTTGTCCTACCCTTTGGAACTTTGGAGGATAAGTCAGCCCCCTCCTCTCTGTGGCAGCCCCTCGTGTACTGTAAGGCAATTATATTACCCTTAATTCTTCTCTTCATTAGGCTAGACATATCTAGTTCTCTTAACAGTTCCTGTAAGGCATATCCTGCTGACCCCTTATCATCTTAGTTGACCTTCTCTGCCCTCTTTCTAGAGTCTCAGCATCTTTTGTATCGTGGTGACGAGAAATGGATGCAGTTCTCCAGGTGTGGCCTCACTAATGCAGAATAAAGTGGTACCATCACTTCTCATGAGTTTGATGTTATTTCTCTACTAATGCAGCCTAGGATTGCATTGGCTCTTCTGGCAGCCGCAGCACACTGCTGGTTCATACTTCCATGGCGGTCCATTACGGCACCTAGATACCTCTCACAGCTACTATCATTGAGCCAGGAGTGGCCTTCTGGTGGTTCACAGGGGTTCGGGATTCTGTGCAGTTCGGAGAACCCCCAAATCCTATTCCTGGCTGGCCACGCTCACCTGCCCCTCCCGTCCCCTCCCAGGAGTCCCCACATGGCCCATTTTGGGTGCATGCAAGTGCAGGGCGTGCACGGAGGCTTGGGGAGAGCAAAAATGGGTCTACTGGAAGCTTGGGCCAGAAACAGGGCTGTTTCTCTCCTCCAGAGGGCCTCCGGAGCATGGGGAGGCTGTTTTCGCTTCCCAGAAGTTCAAGGAAAGCCTCTGGGGCCCAAGGAGGACAAAAACGCTGCACCCACATGGTACATGAGGCCGACTAGGCCACACCCACCATGGCTATGCCCACCCAGAGAATCCCTTCCTAAAATTTTTGAAGGCCACCCTGCATTGAGCCAGGTACTGCCTATTCTAGACCTATGCATTTGATTTTTTCCTCTCGAAGTGCAGGACTTTACTGTTCTCGCTGCTGAACTGAACTCCAAGTCCCAGAATTCCCCAGCCAGCACTGGGCTCATTAAACCATGAACCAGCTCTCCAAGCTGAAGCTGCACATCCCCCTCCCCCGTCCATTCTGAGCAGAAGTCTTTCTTGACCATGATTTGAATGATGGCCCCTTGGTATGCATGCATATGGTTTCCTGCAGAGTAATGACCCTTACCAAATAGATGGTGGCCATTTTTACAAACCAGATAAGATTGCCTTCTATCTGCATTGGCAAAAAAAATCAGAACACCAAATACAAGCTGGGCGGATATGATCTCGTAGACAACCCTCGCTCTGTGAAGGACCTGGGAGTACTCATCTCAAACGTTCAAAGTGCCAGAGATCACTGTAGCAGCATTGCCAAAAAGGCATTAAGAGTTGTTAACCTAATCTTGCGAAGCTTCTTCTCTGGTAATATTGTATGGCAAACTAGGGCATACAAAACCTTTGCTAGACCCATTCTCAAATACAGCTCATCAGTCTGGAACCCGCACTATATATTGGACAATAACACACATCAACACAAGTCCAGAGATATTTCATGAGAAGAGTCCTCCACTCCTCTGCTCGTAACAGAATACCTTATGCCACCAGACTTCAAATTTTGGGTTTAGAGAACTTAGAACTACGCCGTCTTCAGTCTGACCTGAGCATAGTACACAAAATTATCTGCTACAACATTCTACCTGTCAATGACTACTTCAGCTTCAACCACAATACACAAGCACACAATAGATACAAACTCAAGGTAAACCACTCCAAACTTGAATGCCAAAAATATGACTTCAGCAATAGAGTGGTCAATGCCTGGAATGCTTTACCCGATTCTGTCGTTTCTTCCCCTAACTTCCAAAACCTTAACCTTAGACTGTCTACTGTCGACCTCATCCCATTCCTAAGAGGTCTGTAAGGGGCGTGCATAAGCGCACCAGCATGCCTTCCGCCCCTGCCCTGCTGTCCCCACTTATTCATATCCATTCCCTGTATTCATAATCATGTTTATACTTATATCTGTTATCTTATACATGCTTGACAAAATAAATAAATAAGATAAAATAAATGAATAAAGATGAATTCACTGATCCATCCTACCTAGTATTGTCCTGTTCAGAAGGCAGCTTCTAAGGCTAAAAACAGCCCTGTCAGAATCAGACAGAGGGATGTTTTGCATGCAAAGTCTATGGTCTACTGTTGAATTTAATTTCTTCACAGTACACAGTGTGACAATTAGCTTCCTAAGGTGAAGGGGGAATTCTGCATCTCCCTGCTTCTGAATAGCTTTTGTTCTCAATACAACTGAGTACAGATTTACTCCATTGGCTACAATTATCAATCACTGTTATTTAAGAAAAAAAATTGTTGAGAAATATCTTAACCCTGGGATGTTTTGAGACTATGTCAAAGAGGAAATTGTGTCTGTTTTGGGAGAGTTCTGCCTGCCCTGATATTATTAACTCATTTTTTTTCATCCATCCTTTCTGATTTGCTTTCTGCTCATCCTTAGCGTTCAATTCGTTTTGGAATTCCCTTTTAAAATTCCATAGTGCTGGTTTCAAGTCGCCAGACCATTTAGTCCTAATAATTTAAATCAAAGACATGCTGGGGCCTAACTGAAAACAAAATAAGCTGTTTGAAACACACGCACGGAAAGAGAGAGGGGTGTTTTCCATTAATATTCTGAAAAATAATATCAAAATACATCTTGGGGGTAAGAAAGGAAGAAACAAAAAATAAGGAATTGTTTGTCTTGTATTGGTCTCATCGTCCTATTTTTTTCTGTATCCTTGCTTTTTCTCGTAAGGGGTAAGGGGTGGGGTCATAATGATAGGATGGCCATAACTTTAAAATTCTGCCTTTGGAGCCCCATGCAAACACTCCTACTTGAGGTTGGTCTTCCTATTTGGGGCCAGTGACTTTAAAAGTATGGAGAGTAAGCAGGTTTTCCCATCCCAACCCTAACCCCAACTCTTAAATGTCTGCTTAATTCCGAGTCTGATTTTTTTAAAATGTTGTTTCTCCAGGCATGCCTCCTACACAGAATAATATGATATTATCAGGGGAAATACAAAGGAGAGGGGAGGGGAGGAGAGGAGAGCAGTGGAGAGGAGAGAAGAGTAGGCTTGATACTAAGGAGAGGGTTGTATTGTAGCAGTGGTGGGATTCAATTTTTTTTACTACCAGTTCTGTGGGCGTGGCTTTGTGGACGTGGCAGGGGAAGGATTCTGCAAAATCCCCATTCCCTCCCTATTCCTGGGGGAAGGTTACTGCAAAATCCACATTCCCTTCCCACCCCTGTTTTCCAGCTCCGTTCTCCTGTTCAGGGCAACAAAAGAAGATCAGCTGGGAGGCAGTGGGGGCAGGGCTAGCCTGTTTGCCGGTTCTCCGAACTACTCACAATTTCTGCTACCGGTTCTCCAGAACCTGTCAGAACTGGCTGAGTATCACCTCTGTATTGTCACCCTATTGTAAGCGGTAATTTCTACCTTACAGTCTTGAAATAGTTATTATGGATACTGCTGGTCTTGATTCCCATCAGACGTAGGAAACCATTTATATAAAATCTTTTTTACTTTTTTAATCCATCCAGTTTGCTCGGCTTCTCTTGGGGTTCAGGTGAGGATGAGGTTATATTTCCAAACCTTGAGAATCTGGAGATCTGATTTTGTAGTCATTTACCCACAAAGCATGATCCCAACCAAATGAATCGAGAGGAACCAAATTGCATTTTGTCTTGTGGATGACATGGCTAAAGAATATAGTTGGGAAAATATCCATTCCAGATTTCATTCATTCAGCAGATGAATCAGAGTGTCAGGTTTGGAAGCCATCTTTTGCTTTGGCCTACCACATCAATCATATTCTACTGTGGGAAACTGGGAGGGGGGAATTGTATGGAGCATGGGAGATATGTATCCATAACAATGTTCCTTCTCAGAGAGTCAAGGTCATTTTGTCCCTACACCTGGATGGATATGGATGGGAGGAAACTTCATCTAGGCAGTGTCTGATTGGACCATTTGATGGACTTCTGGGTGTAGGGGCAGGGTCTTGAACTTTCAACTGGGTGGGGAAAACCTACAAGCTTTCAGATTCGCCTTTTCCCAGATGTGCCAACATGGCTTCTTTAATACCTGTAGACTTTCTGGAGTACACTTTTAAAAGTAGCATCTTTCCCAAACCAGGATGGGTTGCCACCAGTGGTTTCAAATTTTTTAAATTACTGGTTCTGTGGGCGTTGCTTGGGGGTCGTGGCAGGGGAAGGATACCGTAAAATCCCCATTCCCTCCCCACTGCAGGGGAAGGATACTGTAAAATCCCCATTCCCTCCCCACTCCAGGGGAAGGATACTGTAACATCCCCATTCCCTCCCCACTCCAGGGCAAGGATACCGTAAAATCCCCATTCCCTCCCCACTCCAGGGCAAGGATACCGTAAAATCCCCATTCCCTCCCCACTCCAGGGGAAGGATACTGTAAAATCCCCATTCCCTCCCCACTCCAGGGCAAGGATACCGTAAAATCCCCATTCCCTCCCCACTCCAGGGCAAGGATACCGTAAAATCCCCATTCCCTCCCCACTCCAGGGCAAGGATACCGTAAAATCCCCATTCCCTCCCCACTCCAGGGGAAGGATACCGTAAAATCCCCATTCCCTCCCCACTCCAGGGCAAGGATACCGTAAAATCCCCATTCCCTCCCCACTCCAGGGCAAGGATACCGTAAAATCCCCATTCCCTCCCCACTCCAGGGCAAGGATACCGTAAAATCCCCATTCCCTCCCCACTCCAGGGCAAGGATACCGTAAAATCCCCATTCCCTCCCCACTCCAGGGGAAGGATACTGTAAAAGCTCCATTCCCTCCCCACTCCAGGGCAAGGATACCGTAAAATCCCCATTCCCTCCCCACTCCAGGGGAAGGATACTGCAAAATCCCCATTCCCTCCCCACTCCAGGGGAAGGATACTGTAAAATCCCCATTCCCTCCCAATCAACTGGGACTCGGGAGGAGGAGAATAGATGGGGGCGGGGCCTGTCTGAAGTAGTATTTGCAGGTTCTCCGAACTACTCAAAATTTCCTCTACTTGTTCTCCAGTACTGGTCAGAACCTGCTGAATTCCACCTCTGGTTTACACACTGCATGAACAGGGTGTAGAGTTTGCTTTTAGTTCCCCTCTTGCGTGAACCTGCCCCATCAGACAAGGAAAGAAATGCAAAACATGAGCAACTGCTTGAAGCAGAGGTGAAGTTCAGCAATCCGTTTTCGTGTGTACTTACTCTTGCTGCCAAAACAGATTCTTGACCTTATTATTTATCAGTAATGTTACCTCAATGCTTAAAATGATGAGAAACATGATGAGGCTATCCTCAAAGGAAGACATCCGTAGGTTTCTTCGCAGTTCATAGATTCTGTCCACATAGCATAATATATGATTTATGGGAGGAGCTTCCTGGAGGAATGGCGGTCTGCCATTAGAGCTCCATAGACCGCGGGGTTCTTTCAAGGGAGCAGGAGTGCTGCCGGTCCCCTTTTTCCATCATGGGGACCGGATATCCAGTAAATAGCTACCCTGGATCTTTTTACGACCCAAACGGGTTGCCAGGGTAGCTAGACGACCAAGGAAAGCATGAAGAGCGACCAGCCGATGGGAGACGCCGTCCTGAGAAGCCGTTTTAGATCGGAGGCAATTGGAGGCGTTTGGAGGCGTTTGGAGGAGAGGTGAGGCTGGAAACGGCGGTCGGAGTGTGTGTGGAGTGTGTGTGGAGGTACGCCGGTGCCGACGGAGCCGGATTTGGAGCCGGGTTGGAGGCTAGTGGCCTGGGACCGGGGCCTGAGCCGGCGGTGAGTGGAGAGGCCGACTCCGGAGCGACGGGGACCCAGGTAATGGCGGCGACGCCGAACGCCGAATTCCCCGGCCTGCCACTAGCTGTGAGAGGCGTGGAAAACATGCAGGCCGAACTTGAGAAGGCTGAGGCCGGCCGGGACTTCTGAAGCCGGCGAAGGTTGAGCGAGTTGAGCGAGTAGGCCAAGCAGAAAGGCTGGAGGCTGGAGGCCGGTAGGAGCGGCGTTGGGGCTTGGAATGGTGGCTTGGGTGCCTAGATTGAAGATGCAGGCCAAGGCAGGAAGCAAATGCCGAAGGCCTGGTAGGAGGAGGGCTGCGACTCAGGAGGCTTCTCAGAGATCAGGGGGGGGGCTTGTTGGGGACTGCCAGGAGGCCCCTAACATCAGGCTTGGCAGAGGAGTTTTCTACCTCCTGCCAGCTGCCTCCTTGATTATACCCACCTACCCCCCCTGCTGACTATTTCTCAACAACTGCCCCTGCTTACTATCTGCGTGTGCCCTGAAGGATCCCTCCCTATCTTCTATGACTTATTGCTTGACTAACCAACTGCCCCTTGCCCATTACCAACAATAGTCCAACTTCCCCCCGCCATCCACTATTTATTACCATTTTCCATCCACTAGCCCCCACTTTTCGACTGTTATCCGACCAGCCTACTACCACCACCACCACCCCATCTAGGACTGGACTGTTCTCTTTTATACTGGAGCTCTGCTTTTCTAATTACACTGGACTATGGCATCTTGCCCGGAACATCCTCAGCACTATCCTAGGCCCTTGACGAATTTTTTAATCATTTTATGTATTTAAGGTCAGACCTGATCCTACTGCGGGATTCCCCCCTCTCGCAGGTGTGGCCCTCTGCCCTTTCAAGGGCCCACCTTGATGACGGATTTATTAATCTCGAGAGGTGGAGGAAGCGGAGACTTAGGGGGTTTTTAGTTAATTGTTTTTTAAAAACTTTTAGGGGTAGGGATTCAGGGGTTGTGGGGTGGGTGGGTCAGGTCAGGAGCGATGAGAGAGCCAGGTCTCCAGGTGTGGTCGCGAGCAGAAGGAGCGGAAGGGAGGAGGAGGGGGAGGATATCGTTCCTTTACAGGGCTCACTGATTTCAACGGTCGTAGGGAGGGGCAGATACGAGGACAGATTAAGAACTCATAGTCGGTTGGGAGACCGTGGGTGCTGATTACACCCGGTCGCTCGTACCAACCCCTGCGTTCTAGGTGGTCAGGAGCTGCAGACCCAGGGCCTGAGGCTGTTGCTATGCAATGCGAGGTCCGTCGTTAATAAGGCCCCCCTCATTCACGACCTAATTTTGGAGGGGGAGCCGGACCTCGCGGGAATAACGGAGACCTGGTTGGGCCACGAGGGAGGTTTACCCCTCGTGGAGATGTGTCCACCAGGCTACCGAGCATTTCACCAGCCCCGGGCCCAGGGAAGGGGTGGTGGGGTAGCAGCGATTATCCGGGAGGATTTAGAGCCAAGGGAGTCCACTGTGCCACAGACGTCCGGGTGTGAATCCCTTGTTGTGAAATGGGGCCCTGGGAGACAGTTGGGCCTGCTGATAGTATACCTGGCTCCTCACTATACATCAGCGGCCCTGCCTGAACTCCTCGAGCTGATCGCATCGGTGGCGGTTGAGACCCCCAACCTTTTAGTGATGGGGGACTTTAACCTGCCATCGGTGGGAGAAGCATCCGAGGGGGTTCGGGAGTTCATGGCTTCCATGACAGCCAAGGACCTGACTCAATTGATTCAGGGCCCGACACACGAGGGAGGACACACCCTGGACCTTGTTTTTGTCTCTGGCCAGTGGTTGAGTGATCTGGGAGGAGGGGACTTAACCATCACTCCCCTGTCATGGTCTGATCATTCACTTCTCTGGCTTGACTTCCCTGGTGCTACCCCCCGCTGCGGGGAGGCGGAACCAGGAAACACTAGATGGTTCCGCCCCAGGGGCCTGATGGAACCAGATAGGTTCCAGACGGAGCTTGGGCCCCCTCCTGCAACCCTGACCCGCCCCCGGGTAGAGGACCTGGTGGTCACGTGGAATAATGCGACTACCGGGGCCTTGAACCGGGTGGCGCCTTGGCGGCCTCTCTGGCGGCAACGATCCACCCTGGCCCCTTGGTTTACTGAGGAGCTAAGGGTGATGAAACGCCGCAAGAGATGCCTAGAGAGTCGTTGGAGATCCTCCCGTTCCGAATTTGACCGAACACAGGTACGAGCCCACTTAAGGACGTACCTTGTGGCATTAAGAGCGGCCAAACGTCAATATTGTGCCGCTCTCATTGCATCCGCAGAGAACCGCCCTGCCGCCCTGTTTCGGGTGTCCCGCTCCCTCTTGTTTCAGAGGCCGCGGGAGGCCCCTCTACAGGGTAGGGCAGAGGAGTTTGGGAAATATCTGCAGGATAAAATCGCTCAAATCTGGAAGGATTGGGTCCCTGTCAGTGGTCCAATGGAGACGTCCGTGGTGAGTCTTGAGACTTCGATCTGGGAGGAGTTTGACTTGGTTGCCATCGAGGATTTGGACAGAGTGCGTGGACGACTGCGACCCACCACATGTTTTTTGGACCCGTGCCCCTCCTGGCTTGTACTGGCATCCTGGGAGGTTACACGTGACTGGCTCCTAGGCCTAGTGAACGCTTCGTTGAGTGAGGGATCTCTCCCGGCCTCTTTAAAAGAGGCGGTGGTGAGACCCTTGCTCAAGAAGCCTTCCCTGGACCCTATGGAGCTGGCCAATTATCGTCCTGTCTCCAACCTTCCCTTCTTGGGGAAGGTTGTAGAGAGTGTGGTGGCTTATTATTTATTATTATTTATTTTATTGAACTTATTAGTCGCCCCCTCTCCCCACAGGGACTCGGGGCGACGTACAGAGCAATAATCAAGATAGCACCATAAAATCGTGCAGAGGAGGTAAAAATAAGTCCATAAATAAGCATACTTACAAAGTTTAAAACCCCAAAAATATTAAAAACAAAATTTCCCATTGTAAAATGACCTGGGGTGGCAAGATAGTAACGTTATGCCAGGCCGGCTTGACAAAACAGGTAGGTCTTCAGCTTCATACGGAAGGAGCGAAGATCGGTTGTTGTCCGGATGTCTGGGGGGAGGTCATTCCAAAGGGTAGGGCCCACCACAGAGAAGGCCCTACTCCTGGGCACCGTCCCCAGGCACTCTCTAGAGGACGGCACCCGGAGTAGCCCCTCCCTGTGTGAGCGAGTGGGTCGCAGGGATGTATGGGGCAGGACGCGATCCCGCAGGTAACTAGGCCCTGTGCCATGGAGCGCTTTGAAGATGGTAACCAGTACCTTGAAGCGCACCCGGTAGGCCACAGGAAGCCAGTGCAGCTCGCGCAGGATAGGTGTTATATGGGAGAATCTCGATCTCCCCATAATAACCCGCGCGGCTGCATTCTGGACCAACTGCAGTCTCCGGGCGCACCTCAAGGGGAGCCCCATGTAGAGAGCGTTACAGTAGTCCAGGCGGGACGTCACCAGCGCGTGAGTGACTGTGCGCAAGGCCTCCCGGTCCAAAAGGGGCCGCAACTGGCGCACGAGGCGAACCTGGAGGAACGCCCCCCTTGCCACGGTCGCCACGTGATCTTCTAAGGTCAGCCGATCGTCAAGGAGGACGCCCAAGTTGCGCGCCCCTTCCACCGGGGCTAATTGCTCATCCCCGATGGTCAGCGATGGAATATGCTGATTGAATCGGGAAGCCGGGAACCACAGCCACTCTGTCTTGGAGGGGTTGAGCCTGAGCCTGCTGTCATCCATCCAGACCCGTACAGCTTCCAGACATCGGGTCATCACTTCGACAGCCTCGTTGGGGTGGTTTGGGGTGGAAATGTACAACTGAGTATCATCAGCGTACAGATGGTAACTCACCCCAAAACCACGGATGATCTCGCCCAGCGGCTTCATATATATGTTGAACAAGAGAGGCGAGAGAATCGACCCCTGTGGGACCCCACAAATGAGGGGCCTTGCGGTCGACCTCTGCTCCCCCGTCAACACACATTGCGTCCGGCCAGAGAGGTAGGAGTGGAACCAGCGTAGCACGGTGCCTCCAATCCCCAACCCCTCCAGCCGGCGCAATAGGATACCATGGTCGATGGTATCGAAGGCCGCCGAGAGATCTAATAGAACAAGGATGGAGGAACAACCCTCATCCTTTGCCCTCCAGAGATCATCCACCAACGCGACCAAGGCCGTCTCCGTGCTGTGACCGAGTCGGAAGCCGGACTGGCGCGGGTCTAGATAAACATCTTCCTCCAGGTGACGCGGAAACTGCTGAGCCACCACACTCTCAACAACCTTTGCTAAAAAAGGAAGGTTGGAGACAGGACGATAATTTGCTAGTTCCTTTGGGTCCAGAGAAGGCTTCTTGAGCAGGGGCCTGACCACCGCCTCTTTCAGGGCGGCCGGCATCCGGCCCTCCCCCAACGAAGCGTTCACCAGCCCCAGTAGCCAGCCTCGTGAGCCCTCCCAGGAGGCCAGCACCAACCAGGAGGGACACGGGTCCAGTAAACATGTGGTGGCCCGCAGTCGCCCGCGCAACCTGTCCAAATCTTTGATGACAACAGGGTCAAACTCCTCCCAGCATGGTCTCTCAAGACTAGTCTCGGACGTCCCCACTGGAGCACTGGAGTGGGTCCAACCTCTCCGGATATGATCGATTTTATCCTGCAGGAACTCTCCAAATTCCTCTGCCCTGCCCTGCAATGGGGGGTCCCGCTGCTCCTGTGACAGAAGGGAGCGGGTCACCCGAAACAGGGCAGCAGGGCGGTTCTCTGCGGACGCTATAAGAGTGGCACAATACTGACATTTGGCCACTCTTATTGCCACAAGGTAGGTCCTTATGTAGGCTCTTACCTGTGTTCGGTCAGCTTCGGAGCGGGAGGATCTCCACTTACTCTCCAGGCGTCTCCTAAGGCGTTTCATCGCCCTTAGCTCCCTGTTAAACCAGGGGGCCCGGGTCGATCGTGGCCGTCGGAGAGGCCGCAAAGGCGCCACCCGGTCCAAGGCACCGGCAGCCGCACTATTCCATGCGGCTACCAGGTCCTCAGCCCGGGAGCGGGACAGGTCAGCAGGAAATGGCCCAAGCTCAGCCTGGAACCTATCCGGTTCCATCAGGCGCTTGGGGCGGAACCATCTGGGATAATCTGGTTCCGCCTCCCCGCGGTGGGGAGTAGCGCCAGGGAAGTCAAGCTGGAGAAGTGAGTGATCTGACCATGACAGGGGCGTGATGACTAAATGCCCTCTTCCCAGATCACTCGTCCACTGGTCGGAGACAAACACAAGATCCAGAATGTGGCCTCGCTCGTGAGTGGGGTCCTGAATTACTTGAGTCAGACCCATGGCTGTCATGGAAGCCATGAATTCCCGGGCTACCTCGGATGCCTTTCCCGTTGACGGCAGGTTGAAATCCCCCATCACTAGTAGTTTGGGGGTCTCAACCGCCATCTCCGCGATCCGCTCGAGGAGCTCGGGCAGGGCCGTTGATGTATGGCGGGGAGCCAGGTATACTATCAACAGGCCCAACTGACTCCCTGGACCCCACTTTACGCCCAGAGACTCACAACCAGATGTCTGCGACACAGTGAATTCTCTCGGTGCCAGATCGTCCCGGATGATAATTGCTACCCCCCCACCCCTACCTTGGGCCCGTGGCTGGTGGAATACACGGTAACCTGGAGGGCACATTTCCCTGAGGGGCAACCCCCCCTCCGGGCCCAACCAGGTTTCCGCTATTCCTGCGAGGTCCGGCTCCCCCTCTGTGATCAAGTCACTGATGAGGGGGGCCTTGTTAACCACGGACCTCGCGTTACATAACATCAGCCTAAGGCCCAGGCTCTGCTGATCCTGTCCACCTAGTCTGCGGGGGTTGGTGCAAGCGACCGGGCGTATCCAGTGGCCCCGGTCTGCCAACCGACTATACGTTCTTCTGGTGTCCTCGCGCCTGCCCCTCCCTACGACCGTCGTGATTGGAATTCCCCTTATAGGGATGTTATTTCCTCCCACCCGCTCCGCTTCGCTACCTTCCGTCTTGACCCTCCCTTCCGTCTTGACCCTACATGTTGGCCTGGTTGTATCCATACCCCAGGGCCAAACCAACCCTCCCCGCTCCCTGGAACCCCTTAAAAGCTTTACAAAACATTTTACTAAAAAACCCCTAATCCCCCGCTTCCTCCACCTCTCTGGGTTAATAAACCCCTCATTGAGGTGGGCCTTCGTCAGGGCAGGGGGGCACGCCTGCGAGAGGGGGGAACCTCGCAGTCGAAGGATGTCAGACCCACGACAGTTCCCACGACATCTGGAGGAAAATGATTATCTAGATCCGCGCCAGTCCGGCTTCCGACCCGGGCACAGCACGGAGACGGCCTTGGTCGTGCTGGTAGATGATCTCTGGAGGGCCACAGATAGGGGTTGTTCCTCTATCCTGGTCTTATTAGACCTCTCGGCGGCTTTTGATACCATCGACCATGGTATCCTGTTGCGCCGACTGGAGGGGTTGGGGGTCCGGGGCACCGTTTTGCGGTGGTTCGGCTCCTACCTTTCCGGTCGGACGCAACGTGTGTTGGCAGGAGAGCAGAGGTCGACCCTAAGCCCCCTTACTTGTGGGGTGCCACAGGGGTCGGTCCTCTCGCCACTCCTGTTCAACACATATATGAAGCCGTTGGGTGAGATCATCCGTGGTTTTGGGGTGGGATATCATCTGTACGCTGATGATACTCAGCTGTACATTTCCACCCCGAACCACCCCAACGAGGCGGTCGAAGTGATGTCCCGGTGTGTGGAAGCCGTACGGGTCTGGATGGATGACAACCGACTCAAGCTCAACCCCTCCAAGACGGAGTGGCTGTGGGTACCGGCTCCCCGGTTCAGCCAATTAACGCCATCTTTGGCCATCGGGGGCGTTCAACTTGCCCCCGTGGAGTGGGCACGCAATTTGGGCGTCCTCCTGGATGCCCGGCTGCACATGGATGACCATGTGACAGCCGTGGCAAGGGGGGCGTTCCACCAGGTTCGCCTGGTGCGCCAATTGCGCCCCCTACTGGACCGGGACGCCTGACACACAGTCACTCATGCGCTGGTGACGTCTCGCCTGGACTACTGTAACGCTCTCTACATGGGGCTTCCCTTGAAATGCACCCGGAGGCTACAGTTGGTCCAGAATGTGGCCGCGCGGGTAATTATGGGGAGTTCTAGGTACTCCCATGTGACACCTTTCCTGCGCGAGCTGCACTGGCTTCCTGTGGTTGTGTTTCAAGGTTTTGATAACGATCTTTAAAGCGCTCCATGGCTCAGGACCTAGTTACTTACGGGATCGTATTCTGCCCCATACATCCCTGCGACCACTTCGCTCGCACAGAGAGGGACTCCTCCAGGTGCCGTCCACCAGACAGTGCCGAGGGGCGGCGCCTAGGAGTAGAGGCTTCTCTGTGGCGGGCCCAGCCCTGTGGAATGACCTCCCCCCGGATATTAGGACTACCTCTGACCTCCGCTCCTTCCGTGTAAAGCTCAAGACCCACCTATTTCAAGTAGCTGGCCTGGCTCAACCATAGTCTGAACATATCGCTCCTGACGGGTTTTTTATTTTTGTAATTTTATTTAATTTATTTAGGGGATTTTAATATTGTGATTTTAATTGTCTCCATTCATTTGTCCACCTCCTCTTTGTATACGTCTTTGTATACGTCTATTATATATATGTTTGTCCATACTTGTATCTTTATGTTTTTACTGTACGCCGCCCCGAGTCCTTCGGGAGAGGGTGCGGCTAAGAAATAAATATTATTATTATTATTATTATTATTATTATTATTATTATTATTATTATTATTATTATTATTATTATTATTATTATATGTCATGGTTATTGAATGAATCTCAGTTTGTTCAAAGAACTCAGATGACAAACCATGATTTATAACATTCAGGTTGCTATAATACAATCTATTTTTATACAACCCTATACAAACGTAGCTCAACCAAGTTTACAAAGTACCATATGTGTAACAATAAATGGAAAACAAACAAAACATTTATGTAACAATAAACGGAAAACAAACCAAAAAACCAAACTCAAACCAAAAAGGGAAGGAATAATGAACAGAGAAAAATATCAATTTGTGGCTAAAACCACTCTCACAATTCTCCCTACTTCTAAGTGACATAAATTACCATACACTATTGAGAGACTACAGGTAATTCATTCAATGACCATTCAAATTTACAAGGGCACTAAAAAGTGTTTTATGACCATTTTTCACACGCCTTTTGCAGCATCACCATAGTCATGTGATCAGAATTGGGGGCTTGGCAACTGGCTCATATTTATGACGGTTGCAGGGCTGTGTGATCAATTTTTGCGACCTTCCGACAAGCAAATCAATGGGAGAGGCAGATTTACTTCACAACCGTGTTACTAACTTAGTGACTGCAGTGATTCACTTCACAACTGTGGCAAGAAAGGCCATAAAATGGGGCAAAACTCACTTAACATCTGTCTCAGCAAAAGAAATTTTCGATTCAATTGTGATGCTAAGCTGAGGATTATCTGTATTTATTTGTTAAAGGTTTTGGTCATGGTAGAGAGTGGGTATATAAGCTCAGGTTGGTTAAGTGGCATCAGTTCTTTTTAAAGAAGGACAAGGAGTATCCTGCTACAGCAGGGGTGCCCAAACTTGGCAACTTTAAGACTTGTGGACTTCAACTCCCAGAATTCTCCAGGCTGGGAAATTCTGGGAATTGAAGTCCACAAGTCTTAAAGTCCCCAGGTTTGGACCCCCTGTACTACAATGATGGCAAACCTTTTTAGGACTTGGCACCAAAAAGGGAGAACTTTGCATGCGTCTACACTGTCTGGGCTGTAACAAGGGAGAGTAGCTGGCCAGGGAGCATGCACGCACTGGAAAATGTACTTCTGGTTTCACGCATATGCACATGCCGATCAGCTAGCCAGTGTGCATGCTCACACCGGAAAATGGAAGACCAGCTCTATTGCTTTCCGACACTGCTGCTCACACAAAGGCCAGCTGATCATTGTGTGCGCATTTGCCTAGAAGAGGAATGGGTGCTTTGCCATAGGTTCACCATCATGGTCCTACTATTTAGAGTCAATTAAATCCCACTGCCTGAGACAAGCCTTTACAGAACTTTACTTCCTTAACAATGCCAACTGCCTATTTTGGATGAAAGTTATAAAGGATTAAAAAACCACACACTGTTCTTGCATTTGTAATAATATACAGGTAGAAGATTTGACCCATGATTTATTATATTGCAAACTTTATCAGGAATTTAAAGGTAGATTCATTATGCCCTTGTTAATCCAACAGAATCAATCTAGTTTACTAGAGCGAGAGAGGAAAATCTTTTTTCTTCTTTGTTGTCTATTGAAGATGAACATGTAATAAAACATGTTGCATTGTTTGCAATGGCTGTGAGGAAGATACAAAAACACACTCTGGCAAATAGTGCTGTCAATATTATGTATTGAACTGATATAATTGCTGCAATTTTAAATGTATTTTGCTAAAGCCTACGGTTGCAAATAAATGTTTCAAATACAAATACAGAGACAAATATTTTTAAAAGCCTCCTTTTCAACAAGTCACAATCTGGCAGCAGAGGTATTTGAAAAGGGGTGGAGAAAGTCAAGATGGCGACTGGGACCAGATCCACCATCTTGGCTTTCTTGAATCCCACGCCTTCCCTCTATCCTGATTGGCTGGTTCAGAACAGCATGTGACCCCAACATCAAACCAGTCCGATGATGTAGCTTGATAAAAGCATCCCGTCTTCATTCATAAAATCGAATCTTTGAAGTCATATCTTTTCAGATGAAAGCTTAAATTATGCCTTTTAATGGGGGAGAATGACACAATGGTTTCAAATCTGGGGAAATGCTTTTGTTTGAAGTTTACCACTTGGTTCCTCCTCTGATCCATGTGACCTCTTATCTGATTCTCAAAATATGCATCCAGATGAAAAGAAAATAGAAATCTGGATGACCGACTGATTTGACAGACTGCCTCTTGAATGATGTTGGTGGTGGTGAAAAGAAACAACAGCCCAGAGTTAGTGAGTCAGTACCTAAAACCATCACAAGTTGTTGGAAATACACAAATACACACATTTGCTCAGTTGCAAAGGACTGTTTTTAGACTACAAGGAAAGCCAACCACTTGACTGAAAAGCTGGAATTACAACCCTTGTCTAATGAGAAAGCTGCTTCTGAAGAGCGAACAGGCTAATTCTCTTCCAAAGCTAAAAATGAATCCCTTCATTTACATGGTGGACTCTTTTTCTTCTTTAGTCTTCCTTGCTCCCTAACAATAAGAATCTGAAAAAGCTTTGTCTTCGAAGTGAATTTCTCCATCCAGAAGTCAGCAGATCCATCTAAAAGAGTTTTTTTAAAAGAAGATGTTTGCATGAAGCAGTATCGTTTTCCCACAAATAATGAGAGAATATCCATGGTGTGTCCTTGCTTGGAGAATACAGGATGCTCAGTCTTGGGGAAAGTTATTTCAAGATTAATGTACCTAACAAAAACTTACCTTCATCCAAAAGGATTTAGATTAATCCAGTGAACCTGCAGAAGGAAGGCTGGTCATTGTTGGAATTTCCATTTAATGATCTCTCTGATAGGTCAGTTGACTTCTTGATGGAAACTCCATATTCAGGAGCACAATGCAAAGGGCCCGGCTCAACAAGGAATGTGAAACTTGAGAGATCCAAGAATTAGAGGCAGGTAAAATATATGTTCTCCTGAATCCACAAGAAATTTCCCTTTAAAATCATACCCCTTCAAAGATCCTTAGAGGTCCTTAGATAAGTTCATACTCCGCAGTAAACTATAATTAATTGGGTTTCCCCATGGTATGTTGAATTCATTCAACCATAAACCATGGATATTTTGCTGTCAACTCAATCTTATTCAACAATACCAGTAAAAACAAACTTTGGTAAAGTGTGGAACCAGTTCTACATTGGAAATCTTTTAAAAATTAGTGAGATGCATTTTGATGAATTGTGTTCTTATCCAAGTCAAACTTCCATTGATGCAGAATGTAGTAGCTGGCCTGCTGGTGTCTTACCACTGCCAGGACCATATAACACTGGTATTGAGGGTGCCATACTGTCTTCCAGAGGATTCCCCAGTGCAGTTTAAAGTATAAAGTATTAAATGTCTTTATGACTTGGCATTTGAAGGACAACCTTCTTTAGGTAGACCCAACTCACCTAGTTTGTAATCTTGAAAACATTGGAGTAAATATTAAAACAGGGAAGAGGGCATAATGTTCCTTCAGGTATGCCCTAATGTTAGAAAACAACTTAAAGGTAAAGATAAAGGTTCCCCTTGCACATTATCTGCTAGTTGTTCCCGATTTTAGGGGGCCGTGTTCATCTCCCTTTCAAAGCCGAGGAGCCAGCGCTTTCCAAAGACATCTCCCTGGTCATGTGGCCGGCATGACTAAACGCTGAAGGCGCACGGAACACTGTTACCTTCCCACCAAAGGTGGTCCCTATTTTTCTACTTGCATTTTTACATGCTTTCGAACTGCTAGGTTGGCAGAAGCTGGGACAAGTAAGAGGAACTCACTGCATTTTGTGGCCATTGAGCCACCACATATTTTGTGTGTGTGTGTAGATAGACAGGGAGGGAGGGAGGGAGAGTATCCAAGACAAACTTAGGTCTTGGATACACAACAGTACCCTCTCCTTTTAGAGGGCAGTTAATAGCTGAGCTGTTCTTCAGAACTATGGAAAGGAAGGAAGATGTCCATTGGGTGCAGGCTAGAATAGGATAGTTTTATAACATTTTTATGATTTTGTATAGCTTTGTGAAATGAGATCAATTGTGTCAAGTTGGTTGTATAAAAGTGGCATAAGCACATAAATAAACATAGAGAGAACTGGTTATGGGAACAAAGGCATGGAAAGGACACTAATATGTTGCCCCTTGCCTCAAAAGTCTGTGATCTGATTCTGTCTCTCAGAATACTTCCAAATTCCTCTCTTGCTACTACAAGCCCCAAAAATCAAAGCGAAGGGTATGTTTCTAAGAGACATAGATATGGTTCTCCATACGTGGTTTCTATTCACATTGGCCTAGATACTTGGTCCATTAGCATCTAACCATGTTTTAGTTATCACATCTGTATCTCAGCTTTTTTCCCCCAAAGAAACTTAATAGTATTTTAAATTAGGCTCTGCCATTCTGTCCCTATGTAACTCTAGAGATTTATTTCGCTGAAGGAGGAGGAGGAAGAAAAGACGAATCACAGTGCTTGGGATTGTTTATTGTACAATGCATTCAAGTATAAATCATAAATCTCTGGCTGGCACATCGTTAACCATGATTTGGGCCACCATGAAAGTTACAAGCAAAACATTGGCAAGAAAAAAAACAAGCACCTAAGTTAATGATTGGCAAGAGGACCTGTAGTTTTTGAAGCGAAGGGTGATAACCTGGAGATGCAGATAACCAGGAATCTCCCACTCAAAAAGAAATTTTGGCAGGATGGGTGGGTGGAATGCTGGTGATCTCCTAATGGCAAACTGTAAGCTGGACTTAAAACGGGCATCAGGGACAGAAGCCTCAGTCTGTCCTTACGGGGCACTTTTTCCTGTGGAATTCAGGTCTGCTCAAGGTAGATCCATGTAAATTCATAGTGACATACAGGTGGAATATTCAGAAGAAAGAGCTATTATTTGATACGCTGGACTACTTGCTCTGAAGCCGGAGGATAATCCTAAATTGAAGGTTTAAATGATTTTATATAGGTAAAGGTAAAAATTCCCCTCACACATATGTGCTAATTGTTCTTGACTCTAGGGGGTGGGGCTCATCTCAGTTTCAAAGCCGAAGAGCCAGCGCTGTCCGAAGATGTCTCCGTGGTCATGTGATCGGCACGGTAGGTGCACTGAATGCTGTTCCCTACCCACCAAATGTGGTTCCTGTTTTTCTACTTGCATTTTTTATGTGCTTTCAAACTGTTAGGTTGGCAGAAGCTGGGACAAGTAACGGGAGCCCACTCCGTTATGCGGTGCTAGGGATTCGAACTGCCGAACTGTCGACCTTTCTGATCGACAAGCTCAGTGTCTTAGCCACTGAGCCTATGTGATTTTATACCTGGGGCCAAAGAAAAAGGGTATCAGGTGCCCTAGTGCTGCTTTGTCCTGATCCGGTGCCTCCAGATTGTTTTGGACTTCAACTCAAACAGAATCCTTCAGCCAGGTTTGGCTGAAGGATTCTGGGAATTAAATTTCAGAGTATCTGGAAGGAGCAATTTCTTCCCTTGGGAGTTATATGAAGCAACGACAATTCCACAACAATCAAATCCAACAATGTCAAAGAGTCCATGTGTAGAACTGAAGCATCAGCTTCATAGAAATAAATGATGGTGGTTTCCTTCATCCCCAACCCCTTGTGCCCAAGGTGGCCTTTCCTTCTCTGTCTTGCTGGAAAGCCAACAGTCCAATGCAGGGTCCTCCGTGTCACGCCCATCCTCACTTTCTCAGAAGGAAAGGTTTCACAACATGCGAGTAGCAGACATCATGAGGAAGTCTTCGTAGCTGATGCGCGCAGTGCCCGTCATGCCAGTATCCTTCTCCCGGAAGGCTTCCGTCATGGTTTGCAGGAGAGTGGAGATCTGGATGAAGCGGTCCAGCTGGATGCCAGGAGTGCAGCCCTTCTGTGAATAACGGGACACCAGCAGCTGGGAAAACTGGGGGCTCAGGTTGTACCCCATTTGGCAAAGAGCTGGAAGGAAAGCAATGGAAATGAGATAGAGGAATCTGCCAAGTCTCCCCCAAGCAAGGCTGGGTTGAACAATCTCAAGTATTAAGACTTTTCCCCCCCCTAATCAGTAATTCATTGCAGGAAAGCTAAGAAGCCATTAAGGAAGAATTCCAGTGACTGCTATGAATCAAAATGAGCCCTTAAGGTAAAGGTAAAGGTTCCCTTTGCACATATCTGCTAGTCGTTCCTGACTCTAGGGGGCGGTGCTCATCTCTGTTTGAAAGCCGAAGAGCCAGCGCTGTCCGAAGATGTCTCTGTGGTCATGTGGCTAGCATGACTAAATGCCAAATGCGCACAGAATGCTGTCTTCCCACCAAAGGTGGTTCCTATTTTTCTACTTGCATTTTTACGAGCTTTCGAATTGCTAGGTTGGCAGAAGCTGGGACAAGTAACAGGAGCTCACTCCGTTACGCAGTGCTAGGGATTCGAACCGCCAAACTGCCGACCTTCTCGACAAGCGCAGCATCTTAGCCACTGAGCCACTGTGTCCCTAAAATGAGCCCTATTTACTGGGAAATCAATGTTCACATTTTGGCAATTCTTTCTTCTGCCTGAACTATGCAGTGGCCCAGATCAATCTCTCTTTTGGGGGGAGAGTGAAAGCCTCACTGTCAGACTGCCTGGGCCAGGGGTCTTAAACTCAAGGCCCAGGGGGCTGGATCCGGCCCACGGGCTGCTTAGATCTGGCCTGTGGGGCCACCCTGAAAACAGTGAAGGATTGGCCTGCAGTGCCTCTGACAGCAAAATGGAGCTCCGTTTTCGCTGGCAGTGGGTTCCAGGCCATTGCAGCTGAAAACGGAACTCGGGAGCCCATTTTCGCTGGCAGAACACTTGGGCCGCTACAGGCGCCAACACAAGTGATGTTGAGCTGGGCACACACCCCTGAGGTCAAACACAAACCCTGATGTGGCCCTCAATGAAATCAGGTTTGCCACCCCTGGCCTAGGCCCAGTGGTTTCTGTCCATCCCACTAGAACTGGCAAAAGTGGGAATGTTCCAGGTGCCACCAATGAAGCAATGTCTCTGGTAAGGCTCCAGGAAGCATAGCTTCTCTGTTATGGCACCTCCCCACTGAGATACTGGCAATCCCATCCCTCTCAGCCTTAGACCAGGGGTCTCCAACCTTGGCCACTTGAAGACTTGTGGACTTTAACTCCCAGAATTCTGGGAATTGAAGTCCACTAGTCTTCAAGTGGCTAAGGTTGGAGATCCCGGCCTTAGACCCAAGGCTGGGATTTTGATCAAGCTCTGGCAAGTTCTGTTTGGTATGTTGATAATGTAATTTTTAGAGTCCTTGAGCCTGGTTCTTTTGAACTCGGTTTTTATGGTTTATTATGTTTTATTTCTAGCCGGTCTTGAGTAGATAGGATATACATTTGTTAAATGAATACACAAATAATGTGTTTTTCCACTTGGCCATGGATAGATTGGCTATCAGACAGTATTCCTCTGACAAAGTGAGAACTAACTCTCACTTAACTCACACTTAATCCCTAGTGAAAATCCACCATGCTGTTGATTCAAATAATTGGTGACAGGACTGATATTTTTTTTATCAGCCAGGCACATTCCAACCTGGAAGGACTTCCTAGCAATTATTGGAAACTAAGGGTTTTTCCCCACAATTTTTGCTTCCTTTTCCATCTTCTCCTTTGAGTGGACCTACAGCTGCCAGTCCCTTTTGTCCAGTCCTTTCTCCGTCTCCAAGCTCATCTCTTTCTGCAAGAAAGTCTACATCTACCTTAGGGGCATGCTTTTCTGACCAACTGAATCAGGCAGGAAGAAGCAGCTGTCTTTTCATTAAACGACTGGCTCAAAAGCTCAGTACTACTTTGATCGCCAATCTACTGATTGTCAACAGATTTTTAAATACCAGAAATTGAATCCTAGAATCTTTATAGTGGAAAGTTTTTTGGAGATTGATCCAGGCCAATAACAGTGTCAAGCCTGCAGCCATCTTTTCTTTTAGATCTTAAGCCTGCCACACTTTCTATTATTCTCTTATGCATTTTCGATTGTGGGAAAATGGGAGGGGGGATTATACGGAGTTGGACGATATGTAGTCATAACAAAATTCTTTCTAGAAAGCCAAGGTCATCCTTTGTCTCTGCACCTGGCCAGAACTGGATGGGTGGAACTGCCAGCATGGCAGTGGGAGATTGGACCATGTGATGGACTTGTGGGTGTGGGGGCAAGATCTTGGACTTTCAACTGGGTGGGAAAATTGGGAAGCTTTCAGATTCGTGTTTATTTATTTTATTTATTATTATTATTATTTTGCCAAAACATTGCCACCCCCAACCTCAATGTCTCACCTTGGTGCAGCTCATTATAAGAAATGTTTCCTGAATGGTCCCGATCGAATTGCTGGAACAGATTCTTCCACTGTTGAATAAAACGCCACAGGGCGGAAAACCCATAGAGGTCGATCCGACCGGATTTGCTTTTATCAAACATGTCTGCCAAGAAAGAAAGGCAAGAACGGAGCACTGAATAGCAATGTTTCACTGCCTGTATAATTACACCCCCCCACCCCCCAACCAAAGCTGAAAGAGAGACGAGAGGGTCGTACCACTTTTGAGACTGCTCAAAAGTTCTATGAAGGTTTTTACAACCTTCCAAAATCTGGAGCCATCTATTCAGCCCAAGAGAAACTGGGAGGGAAAACAATATCAAAAACGAAGACAAGCACTAGCACACAATTTGAACCTCTTTAAGAACATCTTCTGTCTCTAAGTTTATCCTGTTCCTTATTTATTTATTTTATTAAATTTATAGACCGCCCCCTCTCCCCGAAGGGACTCGGGGACCCCTTAGAATGCCATCTGTATTTTCAGTTAGACAGCAGGAGAAAGAAGACTTGGCTGAAATTGGGAAAATGATTCTCCCTGAAACATGCCAAAGGCAACGGTGAATTATCTTTAGGAAGATATGTTTGTCCTTTAGCCCAATTTACTGGTTTATATATTAGAATAGAATAGAATAAGAGTTGGAAGGGACCTTGGAGGTCTTCTAGTGCAATCCCCTGCCTATGCAGGAAACCCTACACCACTTCAGACGAATGGTTGTCCAACATCTTCTTAAAAACTTCCAGTGTTGATGCATTCACAACTTCTGGAGGCAAGTTGTTCCACTGATGAACTGTTCTCACTGTCAGGAAAATTCTCCTTAGTTCTAAGTTGTTTCTCTCCTTGATTAGTTTCCACCTATTGCTTCTTGTTCTACCCTCATGTGCTTTGGAGAATAGTTTGACTCCCTCTTCTCTGTGGCAGCCCTTGAGATATTGGAGCACTGCTATCATGTCTCCCTTAGTCCTTCTTTTCATTAAACTAGACATACCCAGTTCCTGCAACCGTTCTTCATATGTTTTAGCCTCCAGTCCCCTAATCATCTTTGTTGCTTCAAAGATATATATAGATGCAGACCTGTAGCTCCTATTTGGGTTTCAAGTGACTAGCCATGGAACAACAGTGGAGAAAACCACCAGTTCCCCCTTGTTTACATGGGGAAAGAAAAATGCGCTGTCGAAAGGAGCAGCTCCCTTGAGGGAGGGAAGCATCAAAATCCATGAACTTCAAGCATAACTGTATTTAAAATTATCTTTAGCATTTCATTATGTTTAAGCCCCTTCATTATATTATTATTACTCTGCTCTCTTTTCTATGGCATGCAAAGCAGCCTACAACATTTGTTTCTGTTACTATTTCATGGATCTCCAACTTTGAGATCTTCCAAAGGAGGAGAGAATTGAAGGGGCTGGAAGCATTAGCCATAGGAAAAGATGATGGAGAGGGATAAGAGAACAATCTTCAAACACCCGAAGGGAAAACATTCAGACAAAGAACAAGGCTTATTCTTTGTCATCCCAGTGTGCAGACACAGAATAGTTATGAAAGACAGGAAGATGGTTTGAGAATGCTTGGGGAGGGGGGGGGAATGCCCTAAGGTAAGAGCCAGAGTTGTGCAAATCTTCAAAGAGGGGGTTGGGTTTGATGAACAATTGAGTGAAATTTCCCTTGAAATGGCTTCGTTAAGCAAATTGACCCCTTCTAAAAGTGGAGAGAAACAATCAAGTTGCTTTATTTTGCAGCTGCTTATCGGCCTCTGGCCCCTGCCAACAGCTGGGAGGACATTCTGCCCATCGACAGAAGCTTCCTTCTGCTGGAGGAGGCTGGAGTCACCTTGCAGTCTTCTCCAGCACCACTTGCCCAAACCAGAATCTCCTTCAGCAATTAAGTCTGATCAAGAGACCCTCCCAGCTGTCACAAGTGACAAGGATGAGGGATGTAGGGAAAATTAGGAGGCAGGGGTACCCAAACTTGGCAACTTTTAAGACTTGTGTACTTCAACTCCTGGAATTTTATACCTCCCTGCTGCTGTCACGTATCATCCCTGTTTGAATTAGATTTGTATTCAATGGATTTTGTTTGCCATGTTTTTACAGTATTTATAAATACTATAAAGGTAAAGGTTCCCCTCACACATACTGTATTTTTTGGACTATAAGATGCACCTGAGTATAAGACACACAAAGATTTTGAAGAGGTAAATTTTTTAAAAAAAGGTTTTTGCACTCTGCAGGCCTCTCAAACCCTTTGCATGCCTCGGTTTTTGTGAAAACAGTGCACGCATAGGCTTTGGGAGGCTTGTAGAGTGTTCCTGGGGGTTTGGGGGGGGGGCAAAAACAAGCAAAAAACGGCCTGTTTTTCGTTCGTTTTTGCCTTTCCCAGCCTCCAGGAGCACTTTGCAAGCCTCCCAAACCCTCTGCACATCCATTTTTGTAGGGGGTGGGGTTTCAGTAGGCCAAAAATGCTGTATTCAGTGTATAAGAGGCACCCAGATTTTCACCCTTTTTTTGGGGGGGGGGGAAAGGTGCGTCTTATACTCCGAAAAATACGGTATATGCTAGTCGTTTCCAACTCTAGGGGCCAGTGCTCATCTCCGTTTCATAGCCGAAGATAGATATAGATATATAAAAATAAAATTAATTAATTTATTGTTTTTACCCCTCCTTTTAGAGTTTTTTTTTAAAATAATTTTTGGGGTTTCTTAATGTAATTTTTTGAATATCTTTTATGTTTTTATATTCTTTGTACCTCACAGTCTTAATGCTGGTCGTTGAACATAAATAAAGGTTGATTTAGTGGGAAAATCTGGCCTGGGTACAAAATAATAATGTATCATATTGACTCAAGAAAATGCCAAATATAAGGGAAGCCACAGATTCTGTTTTGTTCACATTCAAATGCAAAGACCTTTGAAGAAAATATTGCATGGAACTTTTCTGAACTTCCATGCCTGGATGTACTGGATCTCCTGAAAGTCACGTGCTAGTAGAGAATAGCCCTAGAGCAGGGGTGTCCAAACTTGGCAACTTTAAGACTTGTGGACTTCAACTTCCAGAATTCCCCAGCCAGCATAGCTTAAAGTTGCCAAGTTTGGACACCCCTGCCCTAGAGACTCTTGATGGGGAAACAGATCTACAGCATTACAGGCACCCCACATGCTTTTCCCCGTGCTGACTATACATTCTTTTACCCTGAACTTACTCAACATCATCAAGCAAGTATCATCGCTGAAAGCAGACCAATTGGAGTTGACTAGGGCCTGCTTGAGCTCCTTGGCCGTGATGTATCCACTGTGGTCAGCATCTACACTCTGGAACCAAGAGAAAGCTTCTGGGTCCACACCAGGGGGAACATGTCCTGTGTGAGAAAGAACGCGATGTAAAGAACATATACAGAGAACAGCACAGCCTTTGACTAGAGCAGTGATGGCAAACCTTTTCGGCACTTGCGCGGGGAAAGAGCGCACGCACGCTCATTGGGGCCACACCACGGAAAAGCCGAACTTATGGGTTCTAGCATGCATGCGCGCCCGACAATCAGCTGACCAGCACGCACGCGAAAGACGGTTTTCGGCACTGACACGCACGCGAAGGGATCGTCCTCCGGAAAAGCCCGAACTTCCTGGTTCTAGTATGCATGCGTGCCCAACAATCAGCTGGCAAGCGCACATGCGCACAGTGGTTTTCAGAACTGCTGCCTGCGCGATGGACAGCTGATCGTCACGAGTGCATGCATGCCAGAAACCTGGAAGTCAAACAGGCAAGGTCGCGTGTGGTGACATGGCTTTGTATGCCACTTTGGGCAGGTTCACCATCACGGGCCTAGAGCATGCCAAATACTCACCAACATGGACCGGGAACATCTAGCAAGCTTCTGACAAATGGAGACGGGAAGATGAGACTCAAAACCTCTACTCATTTGCTGAGTCAACCTCAACCCCACCCCCCCCTTTGAAAAGGATAGGGTGGACACGTTAAATGCGAGCCTTAGAGAAGAACGTTCACTTGGGAAGTGGGATGCAAAATCTTGTAAAAACAGAAGGGAAATAAATGAAATCTCTTCCAATATTTGTAATGCTCAATGCTAACACGGAGAAGGCGCGGTGCTTCAGCCAGGGTGCAAATGCTGTTGTGTTTAGGAGGCTTCTGCACAGCCGCAAAACTTTATGTCCATCTCCCTAGGAAGGCGACTGGGACTTTTCAGTTCTCAACTTGGAACCTTAAATAATGCAATAGGAAGGCCTTTCTGAACCCCTGGTCTAAATGGAGATGAATCCCATATTTTTCGGAGTATAAGACACACACACACACACCCTTAAAGAGGGTGAAAATTTGGGTGCGTCTTATAGCCCAAATGTAGCCCCGCGAACCTCTGGCCCTCATCCTTTGGCCGCTCCTTCACAGCAATTTGCCTTCTCGCAGCAAACAGCCTGTTTCAGTTTCAGCTTCAGCACAGCCTGATTAGCACAAGCAGCTGTTTGTCGGTTGGATCGGCCTCCGACCATCAGCTGTTTCAGGCTGCAGGGATTGCTATTGCCTATTGCCGCCTCCGCGCGCCCAATTTTCGGCCTCTACATCCCATTTTTGGCCTCCACGCGCCCTGTTTTTGGTTTCCACCCACCCCATTTTCCACCCATTCCGATCCCCGTCGCCTGGAATGGATGGAAAATGGGGTGCGCAGAGGCCGAAAACCAGTTGTGCGAGGCTGAAAACAGGATGTGGAGGCCGAAAATTGGGCGTTCAGAGGCGGCAATAATGGCAATCCCTGCAGCCTGAAACAGCAGATGGTCGGAGGCCGATCCATCTGACAATCAGCTGCTTGTGCTAATCAGGCTGTGCTGAAGCTGAAACCGGCTGTTTACTGCAAGGAGGCAAATTGCTGGGAGGCAGAGGAAGATTTGTTTTCCTTCCCAAAAGCTAGGTGAGTCTTATACTTCGGAATGTCTTATACTCCGAAAAATATGGTCATTCAAATTGGACGGTTTCTCCAATTCTGCAATACAAAATAGCTGCTGCAGCTGCGGAAACGGTCCGTAAAGTGAGAGATGTCAGAGACACATGGCTCGTTCCTTAACGTGTAGCCGAGAGAGCCCTGGCGCTACAGACAAGCTTGCCTCCACTTGTCACATGGGAGGTTTGTGATTGATATGTGCAGGGAGAGTTGAAATTCCAGTTTTCCAAAAGTTTCTCCACTGTCTACGCATTTGTGGCTCTTGATCATCACCAGAAACTAGATGAGAAATGCTCCCAAGTAAGAACAAACCAACAAATGACACTACGCATTTCTCACTGCAACTTGAAATTCCAGATCTGGTAAACCACAGTTTTTGTAGAAGGGTGGAAAAAAACACTGCAGTGGAAAAATGCAAATCTGAGCGTCACGACTAACCGGTTCTCAGAGAGGAAACCTGATAACAGACTTGATTTGAAATGTTGGCTTGCTTAAAAAAAGAGGTCAATATTGCAACTGATAGAGGGGGGGAAAGGATGGCCAATAGAGGAATTCCAGATAAACCAGGATACCCTGGCTCAGGGGTCCTCAAACTTTTAAAACAGGGGGCCAATTCATGGTCGCTCAGACTGTTGGGGGGGGGACCGGACCTGTTGGGTGGGTGGGCATGCTTAGGTGGTCATGTGACTGGGTGGGTGTGGCTAATTTCGCAGTACATTAAACAATACACACAAATTAAACTTTAATTTGTTACGCTCCTGGGGGTGGAAAGGGATGGTGAAGGGATAGGTTAGTGAAGAGATATGGCTGCCATGGTGTGTGTGTGTGACTTCTGTTTCTCTCTCTCTCTCTCTCTCTCTCTCTCTCTCTCTCTCTCTCTCTCTCTCCCTCCCTCCCTCCCTCCCTCCCTCCCTCCGCCTCTCTCTCTCTGGAGGCTGGGGATCCACTTTGCCACCCAAAAACGGGCCCATTTTTGGCCTCCCAAGTCTTCCACGCATCCCGTTTTTGGCCTCCTTGGCCTCCAGAAGGCAAATGTGAGCCAGCGAGTAGCTGGGGCGATGTGGGCGGGGCAGCCTTCTGGTTCCATGAGGGCCGGATTGATGGCTTTGGTTGGCCATATCCAGCCCGTAGGCCGCAGTTTGAGGACCCCTGCCCTGGTTCAACAATCAATAGCTTCCGTCATGTCATGACAACTCAATTGAAACAAGCATCCTACCACTCACCTCCGGGACCGCCTGCTCCATAGGACCCAGGCTGGGGAGCACCATAGGGATTAGCAGGCTGTCCATATGACCCTCCTGGGACTGGGCCACCCCCATACATTCCACCCTGAGGGCCAGAGGAAGGATATCCATACGGTCCTCCACTGGAGGGTTGTCCGTATGGGCCTCCAGGTGCTGGGCCCCCATACTGTCCCCCAGAAGGCAGTCCACCTCCATACTGTCCACCAGGATAGCCGCCTTGAGGAGCTCCTGGAGCCTGTCCTGCAGTACCAGGGAAGCCCTGTAAGGGAAGAAAAGGAAGGAAGGAACTGTAAAAAAAAAAAGCAGTCAATGAATCAGCACAGGGCCTAGGTTTCCCACTCCCTTATTGTGAAATGGGCCTTTTCCCTTCTTCATAACTTCCGTGGTTGTGAAATGGTCCTTGTTCCATTCTACCTCCTTTCAAAAGGTATACCCTAAGCTATGAACGGCTGGGACACCATTCGTAGTAATTGGTGGTATAAATCAATAAATAAGTCACGGTGGAAAATATACCTCTTACATGATTTACATCATTTGCACAATGGCATCCTGCTGCTTTGATCCCACCTGACCCCTGGCAGCAGATTCGGACAGTGAGGAGGTTGGGGAGGAATATGAGCCAGTCCTGGGGAAGGCTATGATGAGGGTCTGTGTCAGAGGCAGAGAGCTGTATGCCAGTTATCAGCTGCCTTCAAAGTCAGATATCAATGAGGCAGACGAACAGCTGGAGCCTGTTCCTAGTGTACACATGTGTAGAGTTGCCAGACGAAGGGAACAACTAAGGAACAGGGGTCGACTTGGGAGTAAGGCCACAGGTGGACGATGAATGGCCTCTCCCATAGGGAATAAAAGAGGAGCGAAAGGGGAGTGGAGTTTGCAGGAGAGAATTAGTTCATTCCTGCATTCTTGCCAAGCATTGCGGCATATGAAAGATATCAGCCTGGCCACCCTCCAAGCCTGATAAAGGTCGGTAATTGTGAGCTATCTTGAAAAATTGTGGGAAAGACTTTGCTAGAGAGGAATTCACTGTAAATTAAACAAAAAGGGGTTTATCGGGACAACGACTTGGCTTTGTGTTGTTGGGGAAGCCTAGGTCAGAAACACCCCCCCCCCCCCGCCAACTCATCAAGTTATCAGGGTAAAGAGAGCTGAAGCACCACTTTTTAGTGTTGATGAAGTCTTCAACTCTTCTTACTCCAGAAGAAAAGAGAAATTATTTTTCGGGGGTAGAAAAATACATGTGCAGCTATAAAACAAACATTTCAACTGTTGAACATGTCAGGTTCAATCTCTAAACTCGTTGCCAGGCTGAGCAGGATAAGATACTCTTTTGACAGCAACGTGGATTGTCTTGAACTTCAGTTGGCCCATAAATATTTTCAATTATCTTACAAATACTAACTCCAAGTTTGTTTTGTATTTGTTTTAAAATTGTATTTCAAGAGAATCAGAAAGCTTTAAATATATCTCAAGAACAAGCTGCTAGGGAAGACTTATTCATTTTATTAAGTTGTATAATATTTAACAGTTTCCTGATGGGGTAGATATATTTCACTTTGGGATAAAGCCAGATTGATCCCTATGGATAACTTTGCCGACAATCATTTTATCAATTAGCTGAAGATTTAGTGTAGAGCTAATAGTCTTTTAAGAAATGAAATAGGCTTATATGATGGCAAATCCTCAAAATCTTAATTTTTATGCAATATTTTGCACCACGTAACTCTTGTAACAGTGTCTTGGAAACAGTCTAAGATAATTTTGATTCTTAAGTCGAGTACACTAATGTATATTTAAAATAAAATCTCCTTGGCATTGAGCTTCAAGTCCAAGCAACGATGTATTTAACTTCATGGAAGAACAAAGAGCATTTCCTCTCCCAGAAGACGTCTTGTTCACACATGCTAAACTAGGTCAGAGAGAATGAGTTTAATATGTTGTGAAAATACCAGTTATTAAATACCAACACAACTAACCCAGATAAGTTTATCTTAGCAATTTATCAACCCCAAGGCTAAATCAACTGTTTGGGTAACTGATTTATTCTTATTCTTATTGAGGTACAGGAAGGAAGATTCTTCCTTCATGATTACAAGCCAATAATGAAGTCTTAAAGCTCAATATTCAATAATCGAATATCCCAATACCAGAGTGAAGTGAGAAAGGTGGCTTTGGCTCCGTGGCAAACCTATGATTCTTTTCCCTCCACATGGTACAAGAAAGAAACGAAGCCTCCGGCCACCTTCCCAGCTATATCTCAGAAAACCTTGCTGATTGATTTCAGTCATGCACTGATAAGTCAATTTCCTGGCAGAGTGGATGACTCAATTAATAATTTGGCCGCCAGGTGCAGGTAATCAAGGGAGACATCTGAATCCATTTTGTTATACTTGGAATGGAATTTAATTAGGAAAGACAAAATTACCAGAACAGATAGAGGAGGGGGTAAAAATTTTTTTAAAAAGGGCTGGATTCACATATTGCAATAAGGCGCGCAATCCTGGCTTAATGGAAGGTATGAATCTTGAGCAGAGGGTTGGACTAGAAGACCTCCAAGGTCCCTTCCAACTCTGTTATTCTGAGCCTTAGTCATGTGTGCACCATAGGTAGATGAAAAATCTGATCCATTGCAAAATGCAGGTTAAGGAGCAGAGCTTAGGCACAGCTGTGTAAGAGACAAGATTTTAATCTTGTATAACAGGAGAACAACTCAAAAAAAGAGAACTGCTCAAAGAATTAAGGATATAGAAGCACAAAATGATATAGCTATCCTTAGTAAGGGGGATAACGTGAAATGGCTGAGTAAATACAAACATACTTTTCAAGTAGACTCCTATTTGAAGTTATGACTGCCAAAACGTCTTAGGGAGATATTTACGTGAGCGAGATTCGAACAGCTTGACACAAGGGTCAGATATGGGAGATTCCAATGAGCATCTTGGCATTTACGGAGTGGCAGAGGTAGAAGGCCTGGCTCACATCCTATTTGATTGTTGCTTGTATAAGGGGGTGGGAGACAGGGACCTTGGTCCATATACCAAACAAATGACCCATTGGGATCCCCATATCAAAACAACTTCCCTTATGTGCAGCCAGAACCGGAAAATAACATTTAACACAGCACAGTCCTTAAACAAAACAGTTCGGTTGAGATCTGCATATTGATTGGGGTAGATTGTAAGGGTGACACTGAAATACAATTTTATGTCATTTTATTCTATTTAACATATTTAGCTATTAAATTATATTGTATCTTATCCTATAATTATTGTAGTTTACCTCACTCTTATTTTAAATGGTTTGTATAAGATTTTACTGGCGATATGTGTTTGAACCTTGTGCTTTGATATGGCCTATAGGCTAATCAATAAAGCTATCATATCAACAAATGCACTTCTCTCTTCTCCACAAGAAAACCTCTGCCAGTCACAACTTTTCTCTTAAAACTTAAATGCAGCCTCTGACCTCCCCTGGGTCCTTACGCAGGAGTCAGATGGCAGAATTATTTTATGGATTTATTTATTCAATTCCGTTCAATATATATGGCTGCCCAACTTGGATTAGCAGCCGTTGGCAACCTTTTGAAGATTTTCAATATAGTAACACAAAGTGAAAATGAAAAATAATAAAACACAACTAGGAGTCAATGTGCTTCTGAGGCAGCAAGTTGTCACCATTCCTGCTTTCAGGAGGGAAGAACCCCCAGGTGCTTAAATCCCTGGTTTTTATCCATCTTAAGAGTCTGATTTTATGAGCGTTTCATAGTTGCTTCACTGCATTTCTCGAGAACCATCCAAGAATAGTGAGAAGAGGCAGCATGCAAACGTTTGGTCACCAAATGCTGGAAATGCAGCCAGATCCCAGGAACCTACTACCACATGTGGTGGGTGTTTGGAAAGCAAGGAATTGCTGGGAGAAAATTCATAATTGGTTGTGTAGGAAGTTAGCAACCCCCCTCTCCTAGAAAAATGAAATATCCTGGGAAATATTAAGAAGGGGGAATATTATATTTCCCTGGATGTGAAAAGGGAGAAACATGTTTTTAAAGACAGAGTAGCTCCCTGCAGCTTCCTGCACCCCCCCACCTTTGTCAATGAGCCATTAAAGCCTGAGCTAGTCTACTTTACATAATAAAGGAAGGATTAGCCTTCCACAGAAACTCACCACATGGCATCTGGAAACTCAAATTTGAACTCCAAACACAGCCTAAAGAGTTGCCCCTGCATGGCCCCATGGGAGTCTGACAACCAATCAGAATACATTTTCTTACACAGGAACAGGAAACAGAGAGGTGGGGCCGAGCAGAGAGTATAAAGCCAGGAAGTTTCAGCATCTCGCTCTCTTTTTGCTTCTTCACCCAACATCTGGAAGCATCTGATCCCCCTTTTCTGTTCAGGAGCTCAAGCCATGTGGTTCTGTCCACCATTAAACCATCTTTCCAAGCAGCCTCCATGTTTTCTGTGTCTTTTCCCCCACTTGGAGCTGAACCCGAAGGACATTTCTTCCAACAATTGGAAATGATAACTGAGCAACTATTGAGTTCAAACCAGGAACCTGCCTCTTAGGTATCCTATCGGAAACCTATGATAAAGCAACCATATATTTTCCATATATTGACGGCAGCAAGAATTATGCATGCTAGATATTGGAAAAACGTGAGAACCCCACCGGATGAGGATATAATTAGGAAAATTTGGGATTGTGCTGAAATGGGTAGATTAAGCTGAAAAACTAAAGATAAAGAAATACTCGAAATGTTATTGGACAGGGAATAAATTTTATGAATGGATAGACAGACAAGAGGTAGAAATGAGGGAAAAGGTCAATAACTGTTAGTTTGGAAAGTAAAGATGTATAAAACTGACTGTAGTAAGGGAAAAATTGTAAATAGGCTAATGTGAATAGAAATGTAGTTAAAGCTCTTTTTCTATTTTTTTGGTCATGCTATGATAATTACTGTTATTATATTAATGTTACAGTTATTAGCTTGTGTGTTAAGATTTATTAACCAATTTTGTTGTATTTAAGTAGGATGACAATAAAGATTATACTTATACTTATTATTAACTTTTCTTTGGCTTGGCTTTTATTTGCAATTGTTATCCTGACATGGCACTGTCTTTCCAATTAAAATAAATAAAAATAAAACAAAACAAAACAAAAAGTAGGTCCATTGCTTGCATCTCATCCTGAGCCTTAACTAACTGACCAGGCTCCCCTCAGCCACTGTTAAGATGGGCGGACTTCAATTCCCAGAATGCTCCAGCTAGCAGGAGTGGACTTCAACTCCCAGAATTCCCCATCCAATGAAAACACTTCCCAACCTTGTTTTGGGGAGCTTCCTTCCTTCCTTCCCCTCCATTCCACAAGTGGTCCCATCTCCCCACCCCCAACCTCAATGACATCACTACAGGACTCCATTGACCTGGCCGTGACGTCACTGCGCCCCTGCAAAGCGTGATTGGTTTCCTTGCCGGTGCCTATGATCCTCTCCGCTCTCCCCGCCCTTTTCAGGTTGCCTAGGCAACTTCCAGCCCCTCCAATAGAGAGCCCACTCAGCCCTCGCTTCAGTTAAGGGGGATCCCGTCAGCCACCGCGGCGGGGTGAGCCTGACGCCTCTATCGCGCGCGTGCCCACCTCCTCCTTCACCTCACCTGTCCATACGGGTAACTGGCCGCCATTGGAACCTTCCTTCTTTGTCGCGCGTGAACGCCCTTCCTCTTTCTCCCCGCCCCTCCACACCCGGTCTAGTTGATTGGACGAGAGGACCCTCGCGTGGAGCACGAAGGTGGCCGGATCAGCTGTCACTCACCCCCGGTGGGCGGGGCTTAGCGTGCGTCAACGCTATAAAAGGGCAAGATGAGGCGTTTTTTTTCCCACCTCCCTCTTTTGATTCTCATGTGTGTTGTGTATTTGTGTTGTGGTTTGCCTCTAAGCCCTCAAAAGCAGCTGCCTTCTTCACACTTTAACATATTCATGTTCTGGCTTTATCAAATACTTTGTGGAAAGCCCCCACTCCCTCCCCATCCTAGAAGAATGAAATATTTTGGGGAATGTGAAAAAGGCAGGATAAAATAACTTCCCCTAAAGGAGAAGGGGGGAAAAATCTTGAGGCAGAAACCAGCCCCGGTTTCCCTGCCCCAAGCAGAAACTTGGAGGAGACAATTTATAGAAATGAAGGTTTGGTCATCCATTCAGGACATACAGCATACCGAGAGTTGGAAGGGACCTTCAGAGGTCTTCTAATCCAACCCCGTGCTCAAGCAGGAGACCGTACACCATTTCAGACAAATTGGCTGTCTGGCTGAGGCAGAAACTTCAGATAAGGAACACAATAAGCAACACAATCAAGCCAAAGGTTGACAAAATAAGCTCAAACACCTAGGATAGGGATGGCAAACTGTGCAGAAACACCACGTGTGCGCACTCATTAGGACCACACTCTGGAAAAAACGAACTTCTGTGTTCTAGCTGGCATGCGCACCCATCGATCAGCTGGCCGGTGCATATGCTCAGGCCGTTTTTTGGCACTGCTGCGCATGCAAAGGGATCATGCTCCGGAAAAGCCGAATTTCCAGGTTCTGGTGCCCATGCGCTCCCAACAATCAGCTGGCTGGCACAAATGCGCACACTGATTTTCGGCACTGCCGCGTGCACAAAGGACAGCTAATCATCACGCATGCATGCTCGCCAGAAACCTGAAAGACAAACAGGCAAGGCCATACATGCTGGGCAACATGGCTTCATGTGCCACTTTGGGCACATGTGTCATAGGTCCGCCATCACGGACCTAGGCTTTGCATTTCCCCTTTTGCTTACAGAGCTATCCATGACCCCATAGAAATCCAGAAGGTCTAAAAACCCAGCCACTTTAAACTCCATTTTGTCAGTGTCCCAGAATCACAGGCGGTTGGTGATCCTGCTTCCATCCATAAACCAACCTTTCTTTCCAATTAGCCTTCTGTTTTATTTCCGGCTTGGAACTGGACCAGATGGATTTTCCTTCCAACAACTTGGAACCCATAAGCCAGTGTTTGCAAAGTTGGCAACTTGAAGATGACAGTGAGAACAATTAACCAGAATTACAGGTAATCGCCTTGCCATCTGAAGTTGTGGGTGCTTCATCGCTGGAGGCTTTTAAGAAGAAGAGACTGGGCAGCCAACTTGTCTGAAATGGTGTACAGTCTCCTGCTTGAGCAGGGGGTTGGACTAGAAGACCTCTGAAGGTCCCTTCCAACTTTTGTTATTCTGTATGTTGTGTAACATGTGTGGACTTGGACTCCCAAAATTTGGGGAGTTGGTATCTTCACATTTCCAAGCTGCCAAGTTTGGGAAATGGTGCCCTAGGCTCACCCAGCAGAGTCTTGGATGGATCAAGGTGGTTTGTGAACCCGGTTTGTTGCTTAATGTGTTGGAGGATTAAAACCTGTGGGTTAATCTGACTGCTGAGTTTTATTGGGCAGGTTTCCAAAAGCTTCTCTCACTTTTGAATCAAACCTTTTATCGTTTCCATCTTTCCTTCCTTGGGTAAAACATGCACATGTTGTTTTGCCAGGGTGGTGTGTGTGTGTGTGTGTGTGTACAAATTCAGAGAAAAATCAACTAAGTCTTGAGACCCTTGAAAGACTAAGGCAGGATTTTTTTAACCTCAGCAACCAAGTCTCAGAATCAAAGTCCATCCCAGTTGGCTGGGGAAATCTAGCAGATGAAGCCCACATATCTTCAAGTCGACGAGATTGAGAAAGAACAGCTGTAAGCCATCCAGAGAATGTTGGGTGTTGAGCAGCTAGGAAATGATAATGGTAGTGGTAGTACAGGTATCCCTGACTTACAATAGTTCATTTAGTGACCGTTTGAAGTTACGATGGCACTGAAAAAAGCGACACATGACCATTTTTCACACTTATGACCATTGAATTGTTGGAAGAAATGTCCATCTGGGTTGAGTTCCAAGTGGGGAGAAAGACACTGGAAACATGGAAGGATGGTTTAATGATGGACAGGATCACGTGGTTTAAGGTCCTGGGGAAAAATGAGGATTACATACCTTGAAGATCTTGAAGAAAAAAAGCACAGAGATCCTTCGAGTCCCTGGGTTTTATAACCCCCCCCTTGGAGCTTCCTGTTCCTGTGCAAGAAATGTATTCTGATTGGTGGTCAGACTCCCAGGGGGCGGGGGTCTTAGCTAACCGTAGGCTGTCTGTCTCCCAGTCTTGGTTGAGCTGTTGCTGGGTGATGATGTAATGAAAGGGCTTTGGGATTCCTACTATGGCTCTGCCTGAAGAAAGTAGATCTTTGTTATGTAGAATAGACTGGCTCAGACCTTAATGGCCCATTGACAAAGGTGTGGGGGAGGGGGCTGAGTTTCTGCCTCCCTTTTAGGGGGAAATATTCTGCCCTTTTAATATTGCCGAAAATATTTCATTTTTATAGGAGAGGGATGGGTGCTAACTTCCTACAGTAGAATCCTTAAGGTCACGTGATCAAAATTTGGATGCTTGGCAACTGGTTCATATTTATGACAGTTGCAGTATCCTAGGCTCATATGATCACCTTTTGCGACCTGCTGTCAATGGGGAATCCAGATTCACTTTAGAATCATGGTACTAACTTAACAACGACAGTGATTTACTTTAAAAAATGTGTCAGGAAAGGTCGTAAAATGGGGCAAAACTCCATTAGCAACATACATTTTGAGCTGAATTGTCATAAATTGAGGATTGTAACAACAACAACAACAACAACAACAACAACAACAACAACAAATGGGGAGAACATTGGTGAAGTCAACATCAGACGAGGAATCTTCCAAGGGGGTTCACTTTCACCACTACTGTTCAACATTGCATTCATTCCACTGACAATAATCCTATGAAACACAAAATTGGGATACCAAATCTCAAGCCAACATGGCAAGATAAACCATCTACTATACATGGATGACTTTAAAATGTATGCAAAAAGCCCCACTGAACTTAAATCAATACTCAACACAGTTCAACTGTTCAGCAGTGACATCAAAATGAACTTTGGGTTTGAAAAATGTGCTATATTATCCATGCGGCAAGGAAAAATAGAAAAAACAGAAGGAATAGAACTGGGAAATGGAAATATAGTGAAAGCATTAGCAAAGGATGATGGTTACAAGTACCTAGGCATATTAGAAGCAGATAACATCTTGAACGGAAAAGTCAGAGTCAACGCAAAAGGAATACATCAGGAGGGTCCGCAAAATATTAAAATCAAAGCTGAATGCTGGAAACATAATTAAAGCCATTAATACATGGGCAGTTCCAGTGATATGCTACTCAGCTGGAATCATCAACTGGACTCTGGCTGAACTGGAAAACATGGACTGGAAAACACACAAACTTTTGAATATGTACCACGCTTTACATCCACGAAGTGACATCGACAGGTTGTACCTGCCAAGAAAAATAGGGGGCAGGGGGCTATTGCGAATCCATCAAACTGTAGAAAAAGAAAAACGAAGTTTGAATGATTATGTGAACCAAAGTACAGAAAAATTGCTGCAGGCTGTGAAAACGGAGAACAGCATAAAAACAACAGAAACAAAGGCAGACTATAAGGAAAAACAGCTGGATGACAGATTAAATAGATGGAAAACCAAAGCTTTGCATGGACAGCACCTGACAAACATTGAAGGAAAATGTGATGGCAACTTGACATGGACATGGCTTAAGATGGGAACTATCAAGAAAGAAACGGAAGGTTTAATACTGGCTGCTCAAAAACAAGCACTACAAACTAATGCCATGAAAGCGAAGATACAAAAATCCACTGACAACCCAAACTTCCGACTTTACAATAACAAAGTTGAAACTGTTTCACATTTAATATGTGAATGCAGCAGAATCACACAAACTGATTACAAAGCTAGACATGACCGAGTTGCTAAATTAATCCACTGGTCATTATGTAAAAAATATGATTTACCTGTATCCAGGAAGTCATGGGAACATAAAGTGGAAAAAGTTATCGTAAATGAGAAGGTGAAGATCTTGTGCGACTTTCGAATACAAACAGATCGTCATTTGGAGCACAACACGCCAGATATCACAGTTGTAGAGGGCCAAAGTGTACAGTTTATTGATATCGCTGTTCCTGGTGATGCCAGAGTCGAAGAAAAAGAACAAGAAAAAATAATGAAATATCGCGACCTGGCCATCGAAACTACACGACTATGGATGAAGCATGTAACAGTGATACCCATTGTCATCGGAGCACTTGGCACCATGTCCAAGAATTTTACAATATACATCAACAAATTGCAGCTTCATGCAATAACACCAGCAGAACTGCAAAAAACTGCGCTACTCGGAGCATCTTATATTTTAAGAAGGTACTTGGTTGATTCCTAAGACGCTGGCAGCAAACCGTTTCAACCATTAGCACCAGTCACTGGTGTTTGTAATACATTTTTGAATGTTCAGTTGGCTGAGTTTCATGTTTAATGAATAAAGTATATAATTTTAAAAAAACAACTAGGTATGCTGTTATGGGATCCTGGTTATCTCTTCTTTCCAAGCTCACAGACTTGGAATTATGTCAAGTTTCGGGTGCAATTAGTCAGTTTGGCAGTGTGGTGAAGGCACCAACCTGGAAACAAATCATGAAATTTAGTCCTGGTTTAGCCACAGAGCCATCTGAGTGACCTTGAGCCAGTCCCTCCCTTCTCAGCCCCAGGAAGAAGGCAATACCTAACCATTTCAGAAAAACCTTGCCAAGAAAATTGCAGGAATTAATCCAGGCAGTCATCAGGAGTCAAACACTGACTTGAAAGCATCATTGCCCTAAGATACGTTTTTCAGCCTTGAGGAAACCCCTGAATGTGTTGCTTTGCTTCTCTTTATGAAAGGTGGTGAAGCTTCTCCTTATGAAAGGAGAGGCAAGGAGCGGTGTTGGGTGTGCAGTGTGTGCAGTATTTGGAGAGAGGGGTTTTAGGGTGCTGGTTCAGTTTGCATGGGAAATTAAGCAGTATCACAAGAGCGGCATCCTGTGGCCTCCACAGGAGTCATCCTCAGCGCAGGTATCTTCTTCATGAGAGCAAGATGGCATGGACAGATAGAGCACCTTGGAACAAACAGAGCAAAGATAAGCAGGGGAGCTAAAAGTTCAGCTCTGTGATGCAGGATCAATTCCCTTGTCTGAAATTTGGTAACGTGATCCTTGGCCTACAATCATAATTCGGCCTGGCAATTATGGTCATACTCAAAAGCAGAGACATCACCCTGCAAACAAAAGTGCGTATAGTCAAGGCGATGTTTTCCCAGTTGCAATGTATGGCTGTGAAGGTTGGACCATAAGGAAGGCTGAACGCCAAATAATTGAAGTTTTTGAACTCTGGTGCTGGAGAAGACTCCTGCGAGTCCCTTGGATTGCAAGGCGATCCAACCGGTCAGTCCTAGAGGAGATCAACCCTGACTGCTCTTTAGAAGGCCAGATCCTGAAGAGGAAACTCAAATACTTTGGCCACCTGATGAGAAGGAAGGACTCACTGGAGAAGAGCCTCATTCAGGGAAAGATGGAGGGAAAAAGAAGAAAGGGACGACAGAGAACAAGGTGGCTGGATGGAGCCACTGAAGCAGTAGGCGTAAGCTTAAATGGACTTCCGAGGATGGTTGAGGACAGGAAGCCTGGAGGAACATTGTCCATGGAGTCACAATGGGTTTGACACGACTTCGCAACTAACAACAACAATTATGGTCGTAAGTCATGATGGTTGTAAAGTAAGTCATCATGTGAGGAGACCTGATTTTATGACCCTTTTTTGCTTCAGTTGTTAAGTGAACAATGCTGTCGTAAAGTGCCATAGTCATTAAGCAAATGCCATGGTCATTAAGTGGAGCAATGGTTCGCTATGGGTGCAGTTTTGCCAAAACCTAGAAATAAGTGTCAGCTTTCAGCCAAACCATTGTAAAGTGCCATTTGAAAATGGCTCTAAATGCAGCCATGCTGCTAAGTTCAATCATGTGACCAGGGAGGGAGGGATGGTCAGAATTTCAAATCTGGGCTGCAAATCCCCCTTTTCAGATCAGTCACAATTTGTAAAGTCAATAAAAAGACACTTGTAAATTGAGAACCAACTGTACATGGTAAATCTCTGCTCCAAAGTAACCACAGTTTTGCTTTTGTGGGATGAGTGTCAGCGTCTACTTTGCTTGGTTGCTATTGGCTGCCATAGTAACGGGGAGGGTGAGGGCTTGTGGTATTTGGGGGGGGGGTTGCTAGGTGTTGGAGAAGTTATCATGAAGGGAGTTTTGTTCTCACCATCTTCTGCGCATGCTGATAGCTCGTGTTTGGGCTTGGTCAAGGTCAACCATCTCTGCATACCAGCTGAATGAGGCCACCTGAAGATGTAGCCCACATGACACTTTGGGGAGTGGCAGATTGGACATTGGGTTGGGGTAACTGGGGGGAGGGTAACTTGGGGGAGGGTAGCTGGGGCATGGGTAAACGTTTGATATGCACATGTTCACGCTTTTTTGCTTCAGATCTTGCTTCACTTTAGCTGTTTTCATTTCATGTCCAGTAAAAAGTACCTTTATCTCTACTCAAATGGGGGTTGGGGGTTTTCTTTCTTGGATACTGAAAGAGGCACGCCTGACGTGAGTCGTCAAAAATTAAGAAGAAAAATATTGGATATATTATCACTATCACCAAATTGGGTCCTTCATGATGCACAACAGAGGAGGGATCACCTGGTTTGCTACTTTCCACCCTATTCTATTGCTGTTGTGGAAATCAAAGGGTTAAGGCTTGAATAAATAAAGGCTGATGTGTAAGAAATAAACAGGGAGCTATGAATTTTCTGGCTTATCTGAATTTGTGTGTGTGTGTGTGTGTGTTTTGAACACATAGGGACTGACTGGGAGAGAGTTGGGTGAGAACTAAATTGGAAATTACTGAGTAATTTTCAAACAAAAATCCTGTCATGTTTTGTTTAGGAACTGAATTAGCATGATGAGTAAATATCCTGCATTTTATTCCTACCTGTTTCCATTCAATTTGATGAAAATGAATTTGATTTCTTTTCCCCAAAGGAGAATGAATTTCAATGATTTAGTTGTAAGATGTCGTTACCAACGTGGCCAGATCCCTCTATTGTATTCTCTAGCTTTCAGCAGCCTTTCTAGCGTCTTATATTTTTTAATACATCTCAAGGGAAGGTGAACATAAAACATAGGATAACAGAATTGGAAGGGGCCTTGGAGGTCTTCTTGTCCAACCTCCTGCTCGAGCAGGAGACCCTACACCATTTCAGATAAATGATTGTCCGGTCTCTTTGAAAACCTCCAGTGATAGAGTTCTCGCCAATAGGAAATTTCTCCTTAGTTCTAGATTGCTTCTCTCCTTGGTTAGCTTCCAACCATTGTTTCTCATTTTCCCTTTTGGTGCTTTGGAAAATAGTTTGACCCTCTCGTCTTTGTAGAAGCCACTCAAATACTGGAGCACTGATACCACATCTCCCATAGTCCTTTTTTCCCTTAGAATAAACCAAGGGTCGGCAGGTTGTGGCTTTGCATGTGGTTCTTTCATCCCTGAGAGGAGCTTCTGGTTGGCAGGGGGCGGGGGGGGGGGGAAGCACGGCACGCCAGGAGGAGAGACTATGGCAAGGGGCAGGTTTCCCGGTCAGCTCCATAATTGATAGGGCTTTCGGTTAACACAGGTAGAGGAAAAAGGACGCCGTGCTAGGAGGAGACTCTATGGTGGGGGAACCAGACTTCCGGTCGGCTCCAGAATTGAACGGGGGGCTCCCAGTTAGGACCTTTGTGGCGCTGAGTGTTTAAGGTTGCCGACCCCTGGATTAGATATATCCAATTCCTGTAACCGTTCTTCAAATGTTTTAGCCTCCAGGAAGGTTTCAGGGGAGAACTACAGATAGTCCTTGAGATGCGACCATTCGTTCAGCCACCATTCAGACATAGGATCATGAAAAACAAAGGGGGCTTAGAACTGGTCATCAAGGTTGTGGCCATCACAGCATCCACGTACGTCACCGGGTGAGGTGCTGAGATCCCGCAAAGAGTGCAGAGAAACACAACAATGTTAAGGGGTCTGGAGGTTAGGTGGCTAAGGGAACTAGGTATGTTTAGCCTAAGGAAGAGAAGGCTTCGGGGAGACCCCCATAGCCATCTCCCAATACTTGAAGAGCTATCACAAGGAAGAAGATGGATTTATTCTCCATAGCACCTAAGAGCAGGATAAGAAGTAGTGGATAGATGATAATGAAAAAAAGACCCCTCCTAGAACTAACGAGAAACAACCTAGAGCTAAGTGAGAATTAATTATCAATGTGGAATGGCTTGCCTCCAGAAATTGTGAGTGTTGCAATACTGGAGGTTTTCAAGAAGAGCCATTTGTCTGGAATGATGTAGGGCAGAGGTGAGCAACTTTGGCTTTCTTTATGACCTGTGGACTTCAACTCCCAGAATTCCTGAGCCAACTGGCTCAGGAATTCTGGGAGTCAAAGTCCACAGGTCGTAAAGGGACCATACTTGCCCATCCCTGGTACTGGGTCTCTTGCTTGAGCAGGGGGTTGGACTAGAAGACATCCAAGGTCCCTTCCAGCCCTAGAACTCCATGGTTCTACGTCAGTGTTTCTCAACCTTGGCAACTTGAAGATGTCCGGACTTCAACTCCCAGAATTCCCCAACCAGCATTCGCTGGCTGGGGAATTCTGGGAGTTGAAGTCCAGACATCTTCAAGTTGCCAAGGTTGAGAAACACTGTTCTACGTGATCGTGAACCGGGCACTTGGCAACAGGCTCACACTATGGTTGCAGCAGCTTGCAGTTGTGTGTCTGCCATTTGCCAACTTTCCTTCCCAGAAACTGATGGGGAAGATTGCATGTTGCCCGGATAATTTGCTCACATTCCCATTGCCAAGGAACCTGGCAATGTGATCCTTGCTTAATGATGGCAACAAGGACAGCCAGGATTGCCATTGCTAAAGGATGCAGTCCAGAGGTGTATTTATTTTTCCCCCATTTTTAAAGGTTTTGTGCATGCACAGACCTTTTTATTTGCAAATGCGCACCCGTGCAGAGCAAAGCGAGCATGCACCAGCAAAAGTTTTGCACGCACCAATCCGGCAGGAATGCCGGCAACAACCCACCCCTGATGCAGTCGTGTGGATAGCATGCTACATGGCTGCCTTTATTAGTGATGGAAATCCCAGCCCCAGTTACTATTACTAAGTGAGAAATGTAGGTAGTCCTCAACTTACAACGCTAGGTTTAGTGACAGTTCAATGGCACCGAAAAATGTTTTTCACACAATCGCAGGATCTGTATGGTCAAATGATCAAAATTCGGGCCGATGGCAACTGGCATGTATTTGTGACGGATTTTAATGTCCTGGGATCATGTGATCCCCTTTTACAACCTTCTGACAGGCAAAGTCAACGGGGAAGCCAGATTCACTGAATAATCAATGTCGATTCATTTAACTGTAGAAAGAAAGGCCATAAAATGGGGCAAAACTCACTTAACAACTTTCTTTGTAAACTTTGGGCTTATTTGTGGTCATAAATTGAGGACTAACAGTACCTGTTCTCCACTTTTGGAGTCAATGCAGAATTTGGGAAGGTTTTTGGAAACAATAAAGAAGTGGCTGACTTTTGCCCTCTTTCAATCTAATCTGTAAGCTTGGGATATTTTTTTCTCCTAATTAAATTCAACCCTTCTTTTCAAACTCAGCCAAGGTCACCGAGGTGCTGCCTCCTGTTGTGATCTTGGAGGCAGAGGGGTGAGTTTCATCATACATTTAATTTAGAGCAATTCAGTTATAGCTACAAAAAAAAAAAACATTTGCAAAGGTTTGAAAGGCCAGCTTTTTTTGCGGGGGGCGGGGGGCAGCAAGAATAGGCTCAAGCTAATGCAATTGGCAAAAGGCCTCCAGGGGCCTCACATTTCGGTAGGATTATCTGTCATGGCATTTGGTCGATCTGTAAAGCAGACCCGGCACCTGTAGCAAAATGTTAGGAAGAAAGAAAGAAAGAAAGAAAGAAAGAAAGAAAGAAAGAAAGAAAGAAAGAAAGAAAGAAAGAAAAAAGATTCTGTCATGGCAATAATGGAGCCACAAATCTTTGTGGAATCCCATTTGAGGCGTGCGGCTACACAGGCATTATTTTTATGTCTGAATTACTATCTAGCGGAATGGGAATAAATAACAGGGTAGCACAGGGTGTTATTTCATTCAACAAGCAGGAGCCAGAAAGCATCGCTCGTTACAAGCAAGTCATTCCGTAAGGCTGAAAAGACAGAGCAGGAAAAAGGGGAGACAAAACCCGTGGATAACAATTTGACTTGAAGAAACAATTTTACTGACAAAAAGGCGCTGGGTCCTCCTGAGGATGAACAAACTCTTTTCAAGGCACCGTTTACTGGAACACAAAACGACTCCATCAGATGAGGTTCTGTGATGCTCCCGTAGTTACAGGTTTTGTGCCGAAACAAATCATTTTCATCCTGCAATATTTTCCCTCTTCTCTATTCTTCCTTGATGCCGGAACTACCATTTTCCGATATTTCATTGCTGTTTTTTATGTTACTGTTGAAAGCCCCACTTTCTCTTTGTCCAGATAGTCACTGTGCCATGTACTTGAGGTTTCTCAAAAGTTTACTTCTCTTAAAAGAGAGGCATATTTCAAATATTTCCTGTTTCAGAGTTCATTTTCATATTGAAAGGGCTGGAAAATTCTTTTGCTGTTATTGTTTTCTCTGAGGAAGGAAGAAAAGGAAGGAAGGAAGAAAATAAGGAAGGAAGGAAGGAAGGAAGGAAGGAAGGAAGGAGGGAAGGAAGGAAGGAAGATGTGAAATAGAGAATTGAAAGGGGAAGGAAGGGAAGGAAAAGGAAGGGAGGAAGTGTGAAATAGAAAATCAAAAGAGAAGGGAAGGAAGGAAAAGTGAAGGGAACAAAAGGAGAAGGAAGGAAGGAAGGAGGGAGGGAGGGAAGGAAGGAAAATTAAGAATGAGAATAAAAAGGAAAGAAAGGAATGGAAGGCAGGAATACTAAAAGAATAAAAAGAGTAAAGAAAGGAAATATGAGCAAGATTGAAAAAAGTAGGAATGAAGAAAAAGTGAAAGCAAGAAGGAAATAGGAAGAAAGAAAACATAAAAGTTAGAATGAAAAAGGAAAGGAAGGAAAGAAAGAAAGAAAGAAAGAAAAAGTAGGAAGGAAGGGCTCAGTTTTATTGCCAACAATTTCTCAGAAATAGTTTGCTCTTTCTTTCCTTTTCCTAATGCTGAAAGAGAGGAACTGGGCCAAGTTACCCAGCCAACTTTCATGCCAAGGCAGGATTGGAACTCAAGGGTTCCCATTCTTAGCCCGGTGACTTCTCACTGCACCAAACTTTGCCACTTATATACCTGCAAGTATTTCATACATCTGAATGCAAACCAAAGTACTAGCAAGTATTTTGTGCCGAGATGTCCCATCAGATTATTGGTGTTCTTGTGTTTTGCAATGTTGAAATAAGCTGTAATTTGCAACAAAATCTTTGACTAGAGTCATATTAGCTTAGGCAAGGGAACATGTGAGGAAATAGTCCCAGAATAATAATTACTGAGAATAATAATGTTGATGTTATCTGCTAGAGGTTGGTAATTGCTTCAAGAAACGTGTTGCTCTCCTCACAGTCTGCTTCGGTACATCTACTGGAGCAACGTTTTAAGAGCAGATACAGGGAGATACAGTTCTCACCTCTGCACCCAGGTGGATAAATGCTCTTTATTTGCAATGGGAAAGAGGAAAAGAGGTGAAGTGGGAAAATAGGAGGTTTCTGATGTGAGTTAATGCACTTTTGCAAAGCTGTGATGGTGGTGAAAAAAGTAGTATGGATGAACTGGCACCATTGTCACTGTTGAAGCAATTTTATTATGGACTTATGGCTTATGGACATGAAGTGCTATGGCAGAGGCCTTCAAACTTGGCAACTTTAAGACTTGTGGACTTCAACTCCCAGAATTCTTCAGCCGAATTCTGGGAGTTGAAGTCCACAAGTCTTAAAGTTGCCAAGTTTGAAGGCCTCTGTACTATGGAGTATCCACACAGTTGGATGACTGAAGTGTTGTTCTGGACCTTTCCAGCTAAATGGATACCCCCCATTAAGAAAGAGGAAAAAATATAGAAGAAAAAGTCATAAAATCTGAGCAGATAGCTGAGGAATGCTGGTCACTTCTATGGAACTATTGTTCCCAAAATTGCCAATTCACTTACATTTTTTTTGTATCTATCTCTGGTTCTTTTCAAACCATACATTTCTTTCAGTCCTGAGACAACTATTAAAACATGACCATCAAGAATTTATGTGTGGTTTTTTTTTCCTTCTCAGGTCAATTTGCAGCAAGCAACATATTTAAGAGAACCTCCAGCTTGATGGATCAGCCTCTTGATACCCCTTTGAAGGAGTAACTACAAATATTTTCTCTGATGCTTGAAAGTCTCTGCTGGATATTGTTCTGTGGTGTTTATCTGACCTAGAAGCAGGACCGTCTACTCTTGCTTTCTTTTCCCGAGATTGAGATAAGAAAGAAGCCACTTCGTCTTTTGGCCGGCAGCCTTGTCATGGGAGAAGAAACTGTCACCATGTTCCTCAGGAAGTTATCTTCTGCCCTTGAAAAATGGTAAGCAGCAGCTTGCTTCTTTCCAAGGATGAGGTTGAGAAGAGAGATGGACATTCACAAAGAGGATCTTCATCAATGATTTGGACAAGAGGATAAATGGGGAACTCATCAAATTTGCAGATGACACCAAGCTGGCAGGAATAGCCAACAGTCCAGAAGATAGGCTCAAGATACAGAAGGATCTTGACAAACTTGAACATTGGGCACTATCTAACAAAATGAAATTCAAGGGTGAAAAAAGTAAGGTTCTACATTTAGGCAACAAAAACGAAATGCACAGGTACAGTATAGGTGGTACCTTGCTCAATAGTAGTAACCATGAGAGGGACTTTGGAGTCCTAGTGGACAACCATTTAAATAGGAGCCAACCGTGTGCAGCAGCTGCCAAAAAAGCCAGCACAGTTCTTGGCTGCATAAACAGAGAGATAGAATCAAGATCATATGAAGTGTTATACTACTTTATAAGGCCTTGGTAAGGCCACACTTAGAATACGGCATCCAGTTTTGGTTGCCACAATGTAAAAAAGATGTGGAGATGCTAGAAAGAGTGCAGAGAAGAGCAACAAAGATGATTAGAGGGACTGGAGGTTAAAACAGATGAAGAACGGGTATGTCTAGTCTGATGAAAAGAAGGACTAGGGGAGAGATGATAGCAGTGCTCCAATATCTCGGGGGTTGCCACAAAGAAGAGGGAGTCAAGCTATTTTCCAAGGCACCTGAGGGCAGGACAAGAAGCAATGGGTGAAAACTAATCAAGGAGAGAAGCAACCTAGAACTGAGGAGAAATTTCCTGACAGTTAGAACAATTAATCAGTGGAACAACTTCCCTCCAGAAGTTGTGAATGCTCCAACACTGGAAGTCTTTAAGAAGATGTTGGATAATCATCTGTCTGAAGTGGTGTAGGGTTTTCTGCCTAAGCGGGGTTGGACTAGAAGACCTCTAAGGTCCCTTGGAACTCTGTTATTCTATCTATCAGGATGAGATCTTGGTGTTGTTGTGTAGGACCTAGACACCACTTAGTAGCACAGGGGATCATGGTAATTGTTGGAATGTGGCATGAACCTGCCAGGGACACCATGCGGAGTGAAGGGGAGGAAACTCATACCGTGTTTGACTAGCAGACTTGGGGTTTCATCATTCAGTCATAAAGTTTCTGTCTATGGCAGTGTTTCTCAATCTTGGCAACTTTAAGACCTGTGGACTTCAACTCCCAGATTTCCCCAGCCAGCATGGCTGGCTGGGGAATTCTGGGAGTTGAAGTCCTCAGGTCTTAAAGTTGCTAAGGTTGAGAAACGCTGGTCTATGGCATCACAAGGAGAAGAACGATCACCTTGCCTTGAGGCAAGATCCTACCATTGCAGCAATGATCTCTGATGAGAATTCATTATTTTTAACTAAAGGGCCAAAACCGCATGTTGAACCAACGGCTTGCTAGCCTACATATTTCTAAGAGAAGACTATAGTCCAGGGGTGGGTTGCTGCCGCCATTACTCCCGGTTCAGTGTGCATGCAATTTTGTGCGCGCGGACTCGCTTTTCTTGCGTGCGTGACAGATGCGCACACCACATGTGTGCACAGTTGCCCATAAACTGGTCTGTGCATGCGCAGAACATTTAAAAAACAGGAAAAAAACATCCACCACCACCCCCAACCAGGGAACCAGTTTGGAGGCGTAGCAGGCCTGGGTCGCTGCCAGTTCTGGCGACCCAGGTCAGCAAACCACTACCGGTTCATCCGAACCGGTAGGAACCCCCCTCTGCTATAGTCACTGACAATATACCTAGTCACTGTGCACTAGTGCACTGATGATGTTACCTAGTTGGGCGATGAAACATCTGCAGGAAAACAACCCAGCTGTGGGGAGCTCTGAGGATTCCACATTCATTTCTCTGCTTCTGCTTTACCTGTTCCTTGAATGACCTAACGGTGGCTTGCAAATCAATGGTTTGAAATGAACTTGAGCCAAATACCAATTAGGAAACAAGGCATCATTTATTTAAACCTTAAAATTAGGGGTGGTGGTGATTAACTCTTTGGGATTGATGGCCCAGATGTGTGTGTGAGAGGGAGACCCTCCTCTAGGGGAGACCCATCTGGGTCAAGGAAGTAAGAGACACACAGTGTGTTTACGTATTCCCTGTGTTAGCATGTGGGGTAGATCTGGAAAGGGGTTTAAAGTTAGATTGCTGCCAGTTCTAGTTTCTGAATAGATGTGATTTGAAGTCTGAAGGAAGACCTTTTGGATCCTTTGGGGGAAGATTGGGGAGAAATGCCCTCCCCCTTTGGTGGTCAACAGAAGTTGAAGGTGTCTGTTGCAAGCCACAATAATATCATTTGGATCATGACATCAACATGCAAATTGTGTGAATTACCTAATTTATGTCATCGCAAATAAAATAATTCAGATTATTTGTGTGAAGGTGACAGCAGGGACAACGGCTGTTCCTTCCACAATTGCGCAATGGGCATCTTAGCCACAGACAATGACCTCTCCCACCCCAGTCTCATCTTCTCCTGATCCTTCAGGATCTCCCAGTTCTGATGGCCAGATGTATGAGCAACTAGAATTAGGTCTGGTTTGGATGAAGCTCAATATATTTGATATAAAAAACAAGGAAAAACAAAACAAAACCAGGAACATTCAAGAAAAATTAATTAATTCCAGAAGCTACATGGTCCCACACATTTCACACAAGAGGAAGAAAACAGAATGTTGGACATCTGGAAAAGTAATTACACCATAAGATGATATTCCCATTCATACATTCTAAATACCACACAACGTGTTTTAAGTTTCAGGAGTTCTTTCAATTTCCCCCCCTCCCAAGACAAAACACAACTTTTAATACTTTAATTTTTGTTTCCACTTTTTCATTTCAATTAAGGGGGGGGGTGTGTCTCTGAGCTATGAAGTGACATTTTTCCCTTGTGCAATTCCACATGTATCTACCAGAAGTAAGTTCTGCTGGATTTACTTGTGCAATTTGCTCCAAGAGAGGTGTGTAAATACTAGGTAGAGCAGCCTTCCTCGGAGTGTGCTCTCTAGATGTGATAGGTGACAACTTCTTGATTTGCAATGACTCTGCTGGTGTGATTTCATACAGAGGCAATTTTTGTTCTATCAATTGCATTTTAGAATTGTTTATCTCTTGCCTTCCAGATACCAATTGTAACTCATGCTAAAAGGGGAAAAATCCAATCAACATTGAAATTAAACCATAGCGTTTCCTCTTTCTCATCTCCCCTTTGCATGCTTTCTTAAAATTTTTGTTGTGTCTACATTGTGGAAATAATAACTCCTAATGAGGCGGGAAAAATAATGAGTGGGATCTTCCCATCAACCGAGGAAAACTGAAGTTTTGCCTTGAATATGTTTTGCTGACCATGGGTAAAAATCAGTCAGAATATGGAGACATTCACACACAGAAATCTTCTCTCCCCCCCCCCCCCTCACACACACACACAGACACAGATATCCTGGTAGTTCTCTTTTTTTTAAAAAAATGCCATCATGATAAGAAGTTGAACTCCACTGGAGAAAAATATAGTCACAATATTAACAACAATAAAAGCATCATCACAGCTAAGTCATGATGGAAGACTTGATCTTTGGCTATTCCAAATGGAGTCCTTTGTGGGGAGGGAACGGATAAAATTCTTTAGCCCATAGGCCCCTTCATGCTTTTGGGCTGGTACATGGGCTGCTCCATGGGCAGCATGCCAAAACAGTCTGAAGGATTGCAGTGGCCAACTTTCCCGGGAGGGCCTGTGATTCCGGGTGGCCCCGGGATGCCTGGAATACCTTGCTGCCCCATGGGACCTGGAAGACCCATTTTCCCATAACCTGGAGGCCCCTGGATGCCTGTAGAGAAGAAAAGAAAACAAGAAGGAGTGTGAGGGTCAGTCAGTACAGCTGAGACGCAAACATTCTGTGGTGTCTTTTCCCTTTCCTGAAATGATGGAGAAGTGTTGGAGAAATCTTTCCGGTGAGGATAATCTTCAGACTGGTAGACTTCAACTCCCAAAATCTCCACTATGAGAGGATGCTGGAAGTGAAGTCCGCACACCTGAAAAATCTCCGGGTTGGGGAAAGGTGTGCTGGGAAAGCCTCATTTCTTTGTGAAGGAAGTTTCCAGGGGATGTAGATTTTACCCTATTAGTGACCTCAACGCTGAGCCAAATAGATTGATCTTGCTGTTGAAGGACTCAGTCCAGTGGTGAAATTCAATTTTTTTTTAATACCGGTTCTGTGGGTGTGGCTTGGTTGGCATGGCAGGAGAAGGATACTGCAAAATCTCCATTCCCGCCCCACTCTTGGGGGAAGGATCCTCCAAAGTCCCCATTCATTCTCCACTCCTGGGGGAAGGATCCTGCAAAGTCCCCATTCACTCTCCACTCCTGGGGGAAGGATATTGCAAAATCTCCATTCCAACCCCACTCTGGGGCCAGCCAAAGGCGGTATTTTCCGGTTCTCCAAACTACTCAAAATTTCCGATACCGGTTCTCCAGAACCTGTCAGAACCTGCTGAATTTCACTCCTGCCTCCGACACTACCTCAGCCTTTTGATTTGTAGTCCTACCAGCAACACTAAGGAAATCATCTATTCCATTACATATTTATTGATTAAATTTATATGCTGCCATTTCACTCGGCAAAGCAACTCTTGAGAATTTAAAGAACAGACTACTTAAGAACAAGCTCCTTGTTCTTACAAGAAAAACTTAAGAAGAATCTCTATTTTGCCTAACCGGAATAATATTTCCACCTTCTGCTCTACAAAGATGGAACTGATCCAGATACAGTTCAATGAATTTGGAGAGAAGTTTGGCCTATTCTAGGTTCATTGAGTTGAGTAAGCTATGAGACTCTCCTCTTTTTCCAATGGCTAGTAAGAGCAAAGTTCCCATTTCACTACTGGTGTAGATCCAAAGGGATTTTTTCCATCCTTTTGAAGGACTGTAAAAGGAACTATAACACCATGGTTTAAAATTGCTAAAGGAAGCAACAACACCAAGGAGAAGAAATTACTTTCTGTATGAAGATGCAACCTAGGGCATATAGTAAGACTCTAAATGGCCAGGAATGGCACCACTGCAGAAAAACTCTACGCATGCTCTGGGTCTTGGTGATGGGTAAAAGCAAATGACTGATGAAAGCAAGCAGACTTAAGCAAGCAGGTTTAACTTAGAGCAGGGGTCGGCAACATTAAACACTTAAAGAGCCATTTGGACCCATTTCCCACAGAAAAGAAAACTCTGGGAGCCACAAAATCCTTCCTGCGCCTGACTATTTTCCGAGCAGCTGCAAAACTAGCATATGTAGTTGAATTAAACATTCTGCTTTCTTCTGAAACTTTTCTTTTCTTGGATTTATCCATGGTTGGCTGTTCTGACCCCCCTCTCCACGCCTGTGAATAAGCCAGAACACAGGCTTGGCTGTTTGCCACTATTTAATTAAGGAGAGAACAAATCCTTTGGCTGAGGGCCCAGACAACTCACGTTCAATAGAACAACACAGATAGTCCCAATGAGCAGACACAACCAGAACACATAGAGCTTCTCAATCACCAATTGAACAGTTGTTTCCTGCAAATGTCCCCTCCCAACGTCTCACCTACTATCTGTCTTGGGAGGGGCCAATCCACAACTACCTGTGCTTAATCATCTTCTGTGAGTCTGCTTACGGAGTTGCTGCTTCCGTTTCTCAGCCCTTCTCAATCTAGCATCGGGGACAAACTGCCTTTGATCCTCCCCACTGCTCCATGCCTCAAGTGCCTCCTGGTGGCCAACCAGCCTCTCTGGTCCCTGCTCTGAGTCTGAACCCTGCACAGGGTCCTCCACATCATCCAGGGCAGACTCATATGGTTCCTCGCTATCCGAGTCCATCAGCAGCTCAACCGTATCCTGCTGGACCACAACAGTTGGCCTACGGGGGTCAAAAACAATGGTCGGTTCCGGATCCCGTTCCAACCAGTACGGTTGGAATGGGCCTGGCGTCACCCACATGGACGTGTGTGGGGCGCGCATGTGTCGTACCTGCCTGCAATGCCTCTGCAAGCCTCCGTGATGCTCCAGCTGTTTGGTGGGGGGTTGCGCAGGCACCATATGCTCCATGCGCATGCGCGGAAGCGCCAAAGGCTTAAAGGACAGGTAAGGAGCTTGGGCGGGCATGTGGGCCCTTCGGAGCATCGTACCGGAACGGTACCCAGTGCTCCGGGCAGGCTCTGGTATGCCCGTACCGGGGCCTACCACCTGCAAACCCCCACTGGTCAAAAAGCTCAATACATCCCATGCTCGTGAATGTTGCACATTGGCGGTTGTGACCAGTGATGGGTTCCCATTTTTTTTACTACTGGTTCGCTCATGCATGCACGTGTGATGCCTGGGGGGGGGGGGTGAGCGGAGCCTTCCGCTGCCGCTGCTACCAGTTTGCCTGATCCAGGCCAAACCAGGCTGAACCGGAAGCAACCCACCTCTGGTTGTGACCTATATTTTGAGTGACAGGGAGCCACAGCAAAGGGATGAAAGAGCCACATGTGGCTCCAGAGCCCCGGGTTGCTCTGACTCAGAAGGAAACCAAATTTACCTGGAGGGCCTGGTGCTCCTGTCTCCCCCATGACTCCAGTCCCTTTGTCTCCTTTTTCTCCTTTGATTCCAGGCTCACCTGCATTGAGGGAGAAAACATGGAAGGGAATTGACCGAAGCCTCCATTCATTTACCACATCAGGCTACTTCGGAAACGGTTTGCGAAGAGTCTCCTTTGTCCTTGTTTAGAGCTGTGGCCACATTCTTGCCCAAGTGGGGTTAAATATTCATCTCAGGAACCTTCTGGTACAAAGTTATAAAACCCGGGCACACCCCAAATTTGGGGACTCCTGCTGATGTGTCATCTAGATGACATGAATCTACTGGCTGAGTTGTCACCTGCTTAACCTGGCATCTGATTTTGCCCATCGCCTAAATTTACACCATTTGCAGAGCCATGGAAAAGCCAATCAAGGCTCAAATTCTCCAAGCTTGACAACTTTAATGCCGGTTGAAGGATTCCGGGAGTTGAAGTCCACCTATCTTAAAAGTCACCAAGGTGAAGAAATGCTGATCTATGATGTGCATCTCCAAATCTACCATGTTTCCCCGAACACGGTTCTTATTTTCATTTGACCCTCGAAATAAGTGCTTGGACTTATTTTGGGGGAGGTCTTATTACTTTTCAGGTGCAGGAGGCCCCTTAACCTTGGGCCACTGATCAGCTGATCCAGAAAGGGCTGGAAGTTCTCTCTCTGTTTCTGGCACACTCTTGGCAGTCACTGGGCCTGCCGCTCTTTTTGCAGCCGCCACTAAGAGAAGGGGCGCGATAGCTAGGGTTTGCAGGAGCGGCCTCTGCGAGGTTGTTCCGTGTGGATGGCAGGTGGATGTGGAGTGCATGAGACATGTTTCCCCCATCCCCCCCCAGGAAATGGTAGGGACCGGCTGCACATGTGTTTAAATATTTTAGGGGAAGGCGTATTTTTGGGGGGAGGGCTTATTTTAGTGCATGCGCTCAAAAGCCTGATTGGCCTTATTATCCAGGGAGGTCTTATTTTCAGGGAAACAGGGTACTTCTACCCGAAGGAGGAGTGACAAGGCTTACCTCTCATGCCGGGCACACCTTGCCGGCCTTCCCTTCCAATTTGTCCAGGCAATCCTGGAGAACCAGGAGGACCTGGCCTCCCCGGAGTTCCGTCTTTCCCAGGTGATCCTGGTCTCCCCGGCTGGGAAAGGACTTCCACTGGTGACATGGGCAGTCGGGAAGTGTAGTACTGAATCCGTTCTGCAGGAAAGAGAAGGGAGTCATTGTTTGCTCAAGGGGTGGACAGGAAATCGTGAGGGGAGGAATTGGGGAAGCCTGTTTTGTGGGGGAAAGGACTTTCTCTGTCGCTGTTGAATAGACACAGGGCGAAGATAAACTCTGAAAGCAGCGGTTCTCAACCTGTGGTTCGGAACCCCTTTGGGGGTCGAACGACCCTTTCACAGGGGTCGCCTAAGACCATCGGAAAACACATATTTTCAAAAAAATACGGAAAACATAAAATAGTTTTATGGTTGGGGGTCACCACAACGTGAGGAACTGTATTAAAGAGTCGTGGCATTAGGAAGATTGAGACCCACTGCCTTAAAGGGATCTTTGGGAGCAGGTATGTTCCCCTGAGAAGCTACAATAGAATAGAATAACAGAGTTGGAATGGACCTTGGAGGTCTTCTAGTCCAACCCCCTGCCTAGGCAGGAAAGCCTACACCACTTCAGACAAATGATTATCCAACATCTTCTTTAAAATGTCCAGCATTGGAGCATTCACGTCAGGAGGCAAGCTGTTCCACTGATTAATTGTCCTAACTATCAGGAAATGTCTCCTCAGTTCTAAGTTGCTTCTCTCCTTGATTAGTTTCCACCCATTGCTTCTTGTCCTGCCCTCAGGTGCCTTGGAGAATAGCTTGACTCCCTCTTCTTTGTGGCAACCCCTGAGATATCGGAAGACTGCTATCATGTCTCCCCTAGTCCTTCTTTTTATTAAACTACTAGACATACCGAGTTCCTGCAACCGTTCTTCCTATGTTTCAGCTGTCAGGCCTGCAGCCAGTTCTTAGAATTGCAACTTAGAGCAATACTTTGCCTTGGACTCTGATTTAATTTTGGATGTTATTTGGAACACTGACATTAGCCTCCAGTCCCCTAATCATCTTTGTTGCTCTTCTCTGCACTCTTTCTAGAGTCTCCACATCTTTTTTACATCGTGGCGACCAAAACTGAATGCAGGATTCCAAGTGTGGCCTTACCAAGGCCTTATAAAGTGGTATTAACATGTGATCTCGATTCTATCTGAACTCATTGCAAAGTTTTTTAACAGATTAACAGAGTTGGAAGGGCGCATATAGGTCATCTAGTCCAACCCCCCGCTCAAGCAGGAGAACCTACACCATTTCTGACAAATAGCAGACCAGTCTCTTCTTTTCTATTCTATCTCTTCTATTCTGTTAATTTATTTATTCTGTGTCATTTTACTTTACTTTTTACTTCATTTAAATTTATGTGCTGTGTATTTCACTTTGAGAAGCAATTCTGGGTGTTTTTCCTGAGAGACATTCAAGCCAAACTATTAACAAAGAATATCATTACAACTTTTGGATTCTTCTTGTTCCAGAAAATTTAAAAAAAAATCATATATTCATCTTCACCATCATCATCCTTCATCTTATGTCCTGCAACAATATATTTAATGTTTTAAACAACAACATCTGCCTATTCCAGGATCTAGAGAAGGACTTGTCAAGTTGGCAAAAATTCCAAATCCAGTCTAAACATCTGGCTGACTATGCCACCAATCATCATAATAATAGTACTATAACCTTCCTTGTACTCACTTATACTTTTATAGCTGACCTCCTCCAGGAATTATTCAAACTATTGATTAGGACTGCTTCTGCAATCTTGTATTGTCTTTATCATTAATTATATGTGGTCTTATTCTCTGAACTTGTAATGTTTGAGTTTATTGGGACATCTTTTAGTCAATTTTCGGTCTGTTTTGCAGAAATGATGGAGTCAGCTACCTTCTTAGGGCCAGGAGTGGGGTTAATTTTAATTCACAGCAGGCCTGGGGACCCTTGTAATTAAAATACATTCTCCTGGGGGATCGTGTCATATGATAACAAATAACAGGCTTATGGAGAGAAGTTCTCAATTCCACACCAGAATGGGAGCCTAAAACAGCCTTGCCAAACAGGGCTTTCCTCAGCATTTTCTCTCTTTCTTTATTTTTATTTTCAAGAGTGCCTGTGTTTTATTGTTTTTAAAATGCTTTTATTGTTTTAATTATTTTTATAGTTTTGGAATTGGAAGCCACCCAGAGTCATTGGTTTGAGATGGACAGTTATAGAAATTGATGGAATGAAGGAATGAATGAAATTGAGCAGAATTGAAATGACCTTCTCTATGGTGGGGTTTGGGGTAGGAAATACTCTCAGCTTCCAGATCTGGCATCATAATGTGACTCATTTCCTGACCCTCTGACCCTTCTGCTTGGTTTCTAGGGTCTCTAACCTGGAGAGAGAGACCCTGTGCTTCCCCCTTGCTCTCAATCTGCTCTCATCACCCACCATCAAACATTTTTTGCAACTCTTCTCTGATGAACATCCTGATCTGGTCATAGCTCATGGCATCTCCCTGGTGAGAAAAACAAGGAAGAGGGAAAAACAGAAGTCAATTTCTGCCTTATCTTGCATGTTAGCCTGTCCCATTTGACCGCTTTCACACGCTCAGCTTCACCCCACATGTAGCCATTCCCACAAGCTCCAGAAAATCTCCCAGGAGCAAATCTTCTAGCCCTATTACATTCTGGCAGCTGAGTTGGGCAGTGAGGAGGTTGGAGAGGAGCATGGGCCAGTCCCGGAGTCTGGGGAAGGCTCGGACGAGGGCTCTTCATCAGAGGCAGAGAGGGGGCCAGGGCCATCTGGGAGTTATGTGCTGCCTCCAGAGCCTCCGGAGTCGGACATCAGTGAGGCAGAGGAACAGGGGGAGCTTGTTTCTAGTGCACGCATGTGCAGAGCTGCCAGAAGGCAAGAACAGTTAAGACAAAAGGGGCAACTCGGGAGTAAGGCTTGGAGATGATTGGCTTCTCCCATAAGACATAAAGGAGGAGCAAAGGCATGTGAGCCTTTGCAGGAAGCAACTTTAATTTTTTCTGGTCAGTTTAAACTCTAAATCTCTTTTTTGACACAGTGCTCCGTGTGGCCTTGCAAAGCTAATTGCCAATTAGGTCTTTGGCAGCGTTTCAAGGAAGATAAAGGTGGGTGCCATATCATCCTTATCCTGAAAGACTGTGGCAGAGTTCTGTCAGATTCTTTACAAACTATTTGTGACTCATTACGGGCTGTGAATTGCTAAGTGTGTGTTTTTACTGTCTGAGAAAGCCTAGGTCAGAACAAGCTCCGCCATCAACATCTTCCTCCTTCCCCACTCGTTCCTTTCTCTAGCTGAAGGAGTGGCTGCTGAGGGTCACCATAATCAATCTCCCAGCATGCTGTTATTTTAACTTCCTCTCCTTCTTGAGAAGCAATGCTTTGTGGGACCCTCTGGGCTGCTCAGTCACGGATCCTGGACAAGCAACCCCTCCCCTACTTAATCTCAGGAAGGATTCAGCAACTTGGAGTGGTTGCATTTGCAGATTAGAAGCTCTGAACTGCACTGGGTCTCCCCAGCAGTTCTGTACTGCAGGAGAAACCGAGAAGCAAGTTTTGACACCTTGTGCATCAGTGAAGTTGTATGAAAATCTCTTTTAAGCAGGGGTGGGTTGCTGGGCGTTCGTACGGGTTTGGCCGATTCTTTAGCTAGGATTCTGCCCAGTTCGGCAAATCCCCAAATGCCACCGCTGGCTGGCCATGCCCACCATGCCCCACCCCTCCTGCCCCTCCCCTCCCAGGAGTCTCCACGTGGCCTGTTTGTCATGCCAGATAAGTGCAGGGCCCGCATGGAGGCTCAGGGAGGGGAGGGAAACGAGCCTACTGGAGGTTTTGGAAGTCCTGAAATGGGCCTGTTTTCGGCCTCTGGAGGACCTCCAGAGCCTGGGGAAAGCAGTTTTCTCCCTCCCGAAGGTCAAGGAAATCCTCAGAGCCTGGGGAGGGAGAAAAATGCCCCCACCCCGCCGTGGTCCAGGAGGCTGACTAGGCCACGCCCACCATGGTTACGCCCACCCAGCAATGAGGCAGCAAACCTGTTGCTGCAATTCTTGAAGCCCACCCCTTCTTTCAAGTGAATGTCAACCACTGGTGGCACCTCTTAGAACCCATCTAAAAAGACAGATGACATTTCTAACTGCATCTACATTCAGACTGAGCCAGGATGACAGAGGACTTAATAGTCCACCTGCTCATTCCATGGCATGCCTCTCCTTGTCTTCGCCCCAGTTCTTACCGTCGTTCCCGGCAATCCTGGGTTCCCAGGGTTCCCAGCAGGCCCAGGTGAGCCAGGATGTCCTCTCTCCCCGGGGGTCCCCCGTGGTCCCATGGGGCCCATTTCACCACTTTTTCCTGGGCCTCCCGGCATCCCCGCTCTGCCTTTCTCTCCAGGGTGACCCATCTGTCCTGGAGCGCCATGGTCCCCCTAAAAGAAGAAAGGACAATTCCATGCAAGGTTGTGCTACGACCGTGATGGCAAACCTGTGTCACATGTGTGGGGCGCATGCAAGTGGGTTGCGTGTGTGGAGGCAGGGTGCGTGGGGGGGCTGCGTGTGCATGCACAGGGTGCAGTGTCCATGCGGGGGGTTGCATGTACATGCACAGGGGGCAGGACAGGTGCATGGGGGGTCAGGCATGCATGCGTGGGGGTGCAGGGTGTATGCAGGGGGTTGCACACATATGCATGGGAGTGAATGCATGGGGGTATGCATACTGCATTTTGGGGGTTCAGGAGTGCACACATGCACTTTGGGCACTCGGACCGGAAAAGGTTAGCCTCACTGTCTTAGGAGAAGAGGCTGATGTTCCCTTCCAACAGTGTCCCACTTACTTTCTGTCCAGAAGGACCAGGAGGACCTGGTTTTCCAGGAGATCCCTGTGGAAAAGTAAGGAGAAGTTTTCAACACAGTGATAAATACTCCTTATTGCATTTGAGTGGAAGAGAGTATTAGCTTAAGGCCATTTTGTCCCATCCCTACCATTTAACTTGAAGTTGTTTACCTGCCCTTTACAGGAAGGTGCTCCTTGTCCGTTACTTATCTCCATTATTGTGTCATGTACAACTTAAAGACTGGCTGTTTTATGACCATTTGAAGTACAACGGCCATGGAATGGCTGCTTTAGGGTATCTGACGCACTCTTGGCCATCCTCAATGGTTGTGCCCATCCATTCCCTCTGGCCACGTGATTGCGTGTCTAGTACATCAGATTTAGATCTGTTGTGGTGCTCACAGCCACATGATCGTAATCCGTGATGTTTTTGCTGGTTTCCGACTAAAAACAGCCTTTCAAATGAATGTTTTACTTAATGACCACAGCGAAAAAGGCCAGAAAATTATTTCCGGTGGCCTGGGTGCCTCAATTTACAATCACGACGACTTACATAATCCCAGGCTCAATTATGGTAGTCATTTAAGAACTCCCTGCCTTTGGAAGTCAGCTTCCAGGAAACAGAGAAAGTAATGTGAGAATGCAATAGTTGGGGATGGATGCAAGGACCGCTTTTCAAGAAACAGCTTGCTAGGACAAGAAGCAATGGGTGGAAACTAATCAAGGAGAGAAGCAACCTAGAACTGAGGAGAAACTTCCTGACAGTTAGAACAATTAATCAGTGGAACAGCTTGCCTCCTGACATTGTGAATGCCCCAACACTGGAAGTTTTTAAGAAGATGTTGGATAATCATTTGTCTGAAGTGGTGTAGGCTTTCCTGCCTAAGCAGCGGGTTGGTGTAGAAGTTCTGACTGCCCCAACACTGGAAATATTTAAGAAGATGTTGGATAGCCAACGGTATAAGGCAGTGATGGCGAACCTATGGCACGTGTGCTACAGGTGGCACACGGAGCTATTTGTCAGGGCATGCGAGGCACTGCCCTGTCAGCTGGCCAGCGCGCATGTGCGCACTGGCCAGCTGAATTCACCCTTTTTAAAAGCCATTTTTCACCCTCCCCAGGCTCCAGAGCCTTTATAGGAGCCTGGGGAGGGCGAAAAGAGCCTCCCCTGCCCCCCTGGAGGCCCTCCGGAGGCTTCATGAGCTTCTCTGAAGCCTCCAGAGCGCAAAAAAACGGCCCTAAGGGCAAACCATAAATTTGGGAATGGACTTCTGGTTTGCTCGGAGGGTCGTTTTGACTGCTCCGGAGGCTTCAGGGAAGCGTCCTGAAGGTCCCTCAAGCCTCCAGAGGGCTTCCGGGGGTGGGGGGGTGGGGGAGGCTGTTTTCACCTTTCCCAGGCTCCTATAAAGCCTCTAGAGCCTAGGGAGGGCAAAGAAAGCATGCAAAAAATGATGGGGGGAGAGCGCCTGTAGTGCGTGCATGCGTACTGGGGGGGTCGCACATTGCATTATGGGTGCAGCACGCCCGCACACTACCTCCCTGCGCTTCCCCCACTTATGGCACGTGAGCCAAAAAAGGTTTGCCATCACTGGTATAGGGTTTCCTGCCTAAGCAAGGGGTTGGACTAGAAGACCTCCAAGGTCCCTTCCAACTCTGTTATTCTATTCTAGCTTGCCTGCAGTAGAATACACAATTTATTTCACAAACATTCCTGCGACAAGATGCATCCTGATTATGAACTGAAATGGCCTTAAAGAGTTTTGAAATTTTTTGGGGGGGGGGGAATTGAGCTAAAGCTTTTCCCCCCTGTGCAAGCCATCCCATCAAGTCCAATTCTTCTTTCTGTCCCTGGTCCATATCGTCCCTGTGTGTGATGTAGGTAGCTTCCTCCGTTGTTACACTGGGTTACTCCTATCTTTGGTTCTGAGATGGGGGTAAAGAAGATTTGAAGAAGATGATAACAGTTAAGAATCACCATACCTCTTTGCCTCCCTGTCCATCCAAGCCTGGCTCACCCTAGGAACCAAAAAAAAAATAAAAAATAAAAACAAGGGAAAAAGAGGATTTAGATCGGTGGTGAAATTCATTTTTTTTACTACCGTTTCTGTGGGCTTGGTGGGCATGGCAGAGGAAGAATACTGCCAAATCTCCATTCCCTCTCTACTCCTGGGGGAAGGATACTACAAAATCTCCATTCCCTCCCCACTCCAGAAGAAGGATACTGTAAATCTCCATTCTCTCCCCACCCCTGGGGGAAGGATACTGCCAAATCTCCATTCCCTCCCCATTCCAGAGGAAGGATACTGTAAAATCTCCATTCCCTCCCCACTCCAGATGAAGGATACTGTAAATCTCCATTCTCTCCCCACCCCCCGGGGGAAGGATACTGCCAAATCTCCATTCCCTCCCCATTCCAGAGGAAGGATACTGTAAAATCTCCATTCCCTCCCCACTCCAGATGAAGGATACTGTAAATCTCCATTCTCTCCCCACCCCCGGGGGAAGGATACTGCCAAATCTCCATACCCTCCCCATTCCAGAGGAAGGATACTGTAAAATCTCCATTCCCTCCCCACTCCAGATGAAGGATACTGTAAATCTCCATTCTCTCCCCACCCCCCGGGGGAAGGATACTGCCAAATCTCCATTCCCTCCCCATTCCAGAGGAAGGATACTGTAAAATCTCCATTCCCTCCCCACTCCAGATGAAGGATACTGTAAATCTCCATTCCTTCCCCACCCCCGGGGGAAGGATACTGCCAAATCTCCATACCCTCCCCACTCCAGAAGAAGGATACTGTAAAATCTCCATTCTCTCCCCACCCCTGGGGGAAGGATACTGCCAAATCTCCATTCCCTCCCCATTCCAGAGGAAGGATACTGTAAAATCTCCATTCCTTCCCCACTCCAGAAGAAGGATACTGTGAAATCTCCATTCCTTCCCCACTCCAGAAGAAGGATACTGTGAAATCTCCATTCCTTCCCCACTCCAGATGAAGGATACTGTAAATCTCCATTCTCTCCCCACCCCCGGGGGAAGGATACTGCCAAATCTCCATACCCTCCCCACTCCAGAAGAAGGATACTGTAAAATCTCCATTCCTTCCCCACTCCAGAAGAAGGATACTGTAAAATCTCCATTCTCTCCCCACCCCTGGGGGAAGGATACTGCCAAATCTCCATTCCCTCCCCATTCCAGAGGAAGGATACTACCAAATCTCCATTCCCTCCCCACTCCAGATGAAGGATACTGTAAATCTCCATTCTCTCCCCACCCCCGGGGGAAGGATACTGCCAAATCTCCATACCCTCCCCACTCCAGAAGAAGGATACTGTAAAATCTCCATTCCCTCCCCACTCCAGAGGAAGGATACTGTAAAATCTCAATTCCCTCTCCAGTCCTAGGGGAAGGATAGTGCAAAATGCCCATTCCCTCCCCACTCTGGGGTCAGCCAGAGGTGGTATTTGCCAGTTCTCCAAACTACTCAAAATTTCTGCTACTAGTTCTCCAGAACCTGTTAGAACCTGCTGAATTTCACCCCTGATTTAGTTTCATTTCTCTACTAATTTGTCCAAAGTCAAATACTCATATTGTTATTAACCTCTTTCAGCCTAATATTAAACAAAGAATTAAGAGTAGGAAGCATTACAAACCATCCATGCACCCACCCCATCCGTTCTCAACAAGGGTTTTTTGCCACAAGCTCTTCATGATTGATTCTGAAGCATGTGGACTCCCATCAAGCGACACTCACCGGTGGACCTGGGTGGCCTGGTGTTCCTGGCTGGCCTGGGAGCCCACTGATACCTCTTTCTCCAACGGATCCCCGTTCCCCCTTCAGACCCTGGGAAAAGGAGAGACGGCATCAGAAACTGTTGGAGGCAATCAAGGAGATGCAAAGTTTTGTGGCGACTGCTGCAGATGACCAGCATCTACCCAATGTTCTTCCCAATGCATGTGCCCTGAGATTCATCTTGGTGGGAGAACTCAAGGCCCCCTTTCCAGTTGTGGCTATTTTTGTATACATAGATGAGTGGTGGGCAACTTTCTGGCATGTTTCTCTCCAGACATCTGCTTCTTCATTGGAAAGAAAGCAGAGGTGAATGATAATGGGGACAGAGATAAAGATCTTCTGCATGTCTTGATGAGCCGATCCTACCTTACATCCAGAAAAAAAAATCATGGCCAAATATTTAGCCAGGTTCTAAAAATGTTGACTGAATAGCAGAGAGCATTTCTACTTTGCTAGATGATAGTTTTTTTCCCCCAACAGGGCACGTATAGTGGATTGCATCCTCCTTGGCCCCTGGGATTGGGATGGCTAAGAAGATGGACATTGCAATTCCAGATGTCTGGACACATCTGGCTGGGGAAGGATGGGAAGTTTTTGGGAGCACCTGCGTCCTCTGCAGTCTAGTACTCATCTATGAAACCTTCCAAAATGGCATCTTAACAAATGACAAATCAATGAATGTTTCCTGGAGACAATCAGATCATTTTCTTATTTGGTTGGACATGGTTTTGGAGGTAGGGATTCACCATCTGTACAAAGAAATGGTTAAAGGGTTCCAGTGGAGAGAGATTTCCAAGCTTCAAGAATGAATGGTTCCTATATTGTGGCTTCATTCAGAAGTGAAGAGGAACTATGTTGGATCAGACTCAAGAGGACCAGAGCCTACGAATGCCAAAAGGGAAGTCGGGATACTCACAACTCCAGCAAGCCCTGATGGACCAGGTTGGCCAGGAGTTCCAGGTGGACCCTGAAGAGAAGAGGAAAAAATGCAGGAAGATGGAAGATACATAGACAAACCCACTGTTTCCCAACTTTCGTAACTTTAAGAGGTCTGGACTTCAATTCCCAGAATTCCTATGCTGGATGAAGAATTCTGGGAGTTGAAGTCCAGACCCCTTAAAAATTGCCAAAATTTGGAAATGCTGAATATGCTTATCACCACTGAGTATTTCCCCCTGTAAGACTGTATAAAAAAATAAATCCAACATGAATTATTAGCAGAAAAGCATACTCGAGAGTTAGCCATGGACATCTAAAACAGCAATCTTTACAAAGTTCTCTTGGGTGCATTTTAGAAAGCTCAGAAATATTCATTCATCCATGTCAGAATCCTTGCTGAATAGAGACCAAGGGAAATGAATCTGGAGTAGTTATGTTTCTTGTTCGTAAGTTAAGTCAGATCTCAAAAGGTATCTGATCTTGACATCCCAAGGGCTATTCAAGCAAGGGGAAACCTGGTTATCTCTCCCTCCCTTAAATCCCTGTTCTTATCTGCCCAGATATTCTGCACACAGCCTGCTTCACGAGTTGGGCTGCAGAGAAGCATAGGACGCATAAGAAATTAAGACTGGACGCTGTCTAGCTTCATGCTACATTTTCAGTGTAGGTAGGAATCAAAGCTTTCCAGATGTGAATGGGTAAATATGGCAGCTCTGAGCAACCAGACACACCAGTCTGTGCCATCTAGTTTGGCTCTAATGTGCAATGTTAAGATAGCACTAATCTAGCACTGATGATGTTACCTCGTTTGGTAATGAAACGTCTGCAAGAATACAACCGAACTCAAGAGAACACCCAGGATCTCACAAAGTTAAGGTTTATCTTCCTTATTAAAAGGAAGGAAGGATTTCCCAAATGTTTTGCCACAATTGGTGCCTAGTTATGGATGGTCGGGAGTTATAGAATTAAGATTTGGCATAGACTACTTATTTAATCTATTTATAGCCCAGCTTTATTATTTTTATAAACAACTCAAGACAGTGGACATGTCTAATATCCTCATTCTCCCAACCCCCCACAACAACCCTGTGAGATGATTTGGACTGAGAGAGGGCGATTAGCCCAAGGTTACCCAGTTGGCTTTCATACCTGAAGTGGGATTAAAAGTTTCCTGGTGATTGGCCCAACATTGCTCAGCTGGCTTTCATGCCTAAAGCAGGACTAGAACTCATGGCCTTCTAATTTCTAGCCTGGTGCCTTAACTATTAGACTCTCTTCAGTAATAAAATACATAAAATACACTGAAATTTACAGGTTACTTGCAGTAACGGAAGTTCACTAGTTCCCATACAACGTCTGAGTGACCAATCTTTAATCCTTGGATTGAGGAGGGATTGGAAATTGGAGTAGTTTCTTCTGACTGTCTGTAGAACTGATATTATTTCTGCGGAATAGGTTTGTTGGGCTGGTTTTGGTTTGTTTGTTGGTTTGGTTGAGTTGATATAAAAAACCAAAATGTGCTTTATTTTTGCTTTGACTTGCTATTTTATTTTAAAGGGGGAATTTAGAAAAGAACAAAAGGATCCAAATGGAGAATTTAAGAGTTGGCATTTATACTTTGGCTTTCATGCCAAATAGTATTTGCTTTTAGCAGTGGGTCAGAAGTCTGACCTGGTAGCTTTATAGACACTTTTGCAGGGGTGAAATTCTCTAAAGTCTGCTACCGGTTTGCTTGCGTGCCAAAATTTTAATAAACTTTTTAAAGCATTTTTGTACTGCCAGTTCTCCTGAAACGGTAGCTTAAAAATGCTAAACAAAAGTTTAAAAAAAGTTCTGACAATCAGCTGTGCTGCGTGATCATCAGAACTTTTAAAATACTTTTTAAAGCATTTTTGTACCGCCAGTTCTCCTGAACCGGTAGCTTAAAAATGTTAAAAAAATGTTTTTAAAAAGTTCCAACAATCAGCTGTGCCACGTGATCGTTTCTAACTACCGAAATGCTTAAACAAGTTTTTAAAAAGTTCTGATGATTGTGTGGCACAGCTGATTGTCACACAGCTGATCATTGGAACTTTTTAAAAACTTTTTAAAGCATTTTTGTACCGCCAGTTCTCCTGAACCGGTAGCTTAAAAATGTTTTAAAAAAGTTTTAAAAAAGTTCTGACAATCAGCTGTGCCACGTGATTGTTTCTAACTACCGAAATGCTTAAAAATGTTTTTAAAAGTTCTGATGATTGTGTGGCACAGCTGATTGTCACACAGCTGATCATTGGAACTTTTTAAAAACTTTTAAAAAGCATTTTTGTATTACCGGTTCGGGTGAACTAGTAGCATTTTTACTACCAGTTCAGGCAAACCAGCATGAACTGGTAGCATTTCACCCCTGCGATTTTTGCAATCTAGCTATAAATCCACTCACACAAAATTCAAGAAAGAGTATTTTGACTTACTGCATGTCCAGGAGGGCCTGGTCTACCTTGAGGCCCCACAGGACCTGGCTCTCCCTGGAGAAGGAAAAGAACATTAGAGCAAATACTTATCTGTGTTAGGTTATTCTTGGAGCAAATTATATAAATGCATTGCCAAAGACTTCTGGGCAAGTTATGGTTAAGCTAATCAATGCTATAGCATCGAAACATGTATATCTTGGGATGTATACACAGGACTATGCCTTGTCTACTGTTCTCTGGTTGCATCTATAGGTAGTCAGTCCTCAACATACGACTGATTGCTTAGATGTTATAGTGGTCCCCCCAAAGCTACTTATGACCCAATTTTGAAGTTCATCACCATCTCCATTATTCATAGAATAGAATAGAACAAAGAGTCGAATTAGAATAGAATAGAATGTAGTGTAGAGTAGAGTAGAGTAGAGTAGAATGTAGAATGGAGTAGAGTAAAGTAGACCAGACCAGACCAGACTAGACTACACTAGACTAGACTAGACTGGAATGTAGAGTAGAGTAGAGTAGAGTAGAATAGAGCAGAATAGAGCAGAATAGAATAGAATAGAATAGAATAGAATAGAATAGAATAGAATAGAATAACAGAGATGGAAGGGAATGGAAATTATTTATTTGTATCATGCCTTTATTATTTTTGCAAATAACTCAAGGTGGTGAATGTATCCATGACAGCAGCAGCCCCATGCAGCCACACTTGGCAACCAGCTCACCTTTGTTTACAGGATCCTATGGTCCCATGACAATTTTTGACATTTTTTTGCCCACTGCTGGCATTCCTTTCCAGTTCCCAGCAAAACATGCTCATTGGATAAAACAAATATGCTTAACAACTGCTGTGTTCACGTAAAAACTGCTACAAAAATGTCATAAAATTGTGTCTTGTAACATGGTGAGCTGCTTAACAATTGCAATGACTTATGGCCATAATTCTGGGTTCAGTTACAGTCGTAGGTTATGGACTACCTGTATTTCCATAAAGCATATGTTTGCACGGCAAGCTTTCTCCCCTTGGCATAACAAGTATCCTCTACCTACATAATATAATAATCTGTAAGGCACAAAGTTGTCTGGGAGGAAAGTTTGGTAGTGAAGATTGCTGTTGAATGAGAGTCCCTCATATTCCTTCATATTCTCATTGTCTGTCTGTCTGTCCGTCCATCCGTCCATCCATCCATCCATCCATCCATCCATCCATCCATCCATCCATCTATCATCTATCTATCTATCTATCCATCCATCCATCCATCCATCCATCCATCTAGTCTGTCTGTCTGTCTGTCTGTCTGTCTGTCTGTCTGTCTGTCTGTCTGTCTATCTATCTATCTATCTATCTATCTATCTATCTATCTATCTATCTATCTATCTATCTATCATCTATCATTTTCCCCATCAAACATAGACTTTGCTAGTCTTTGATCTCTCTTTCTCTCTCTCTTTCCCTCCCTCCCTCCCTCTCCCTCTCCCTCTCCCTCTCCCTCTCCCTCTCCCCCCTCTCTCTCCACATATACGCCTGCACTTAACAAGTGTAAGTGAACTAAGGTAAATTACTAGTAGAGGAAGTAATCTTGTGGATTAACTTTGTTCTCCTCCGAATATTATGCTAATTCCATCTCACCATCTTTGTCCCATGGAACACAAACAAAGTATTATGAATTGAGCCATCCATAGCATTTTGTATATCTCCCTTCTTCATCTACTCTGCATTCTCAACTTGAGTTCCATTTGTCAGTCGTGGTATGACAATGAACGAAGACTCTTCTATAGTGACTTCCATAGATTCATAGACCCGCCCACCCCCAATGCTGAATCCAGGCAAACACAGGTGCAGGATTAACTCAAGAGTGTATCCCTCTCATTGCAATTCACCTTTGGCTGGATGTTGATAACTCACCTCAGCTCCAGCCCGGCCGTGATTTCCAGGAGGTCCTGGTTTACCACAATCACCCTAGAAAATCAAGGTGAGATGGCTTAAATAGAATGCTTATATTATGGGAGATATAAAGCAACCGCAAAGGGTGGCTCAGTGGCTAAGACACTGAGCTTGTCAATCAGAAAGGTCGGCAGTTCAAACTCCCTAGTGTTCAAACTGCGAACCTTAGTGTGGTGGTTTGAATCCCTAGCACTACGTAACAGAGTGAGCTCCTGTTACTTGTCCCAGCTTCTGCAAACCTAGCAGTTCAAAAGCATGTAAAAATGAAAGTAGAAAAATAGGGACCACCTTTGGTGGGAAGGTCACAGCATTCCGTGTACCTTCAGCATTTAGTCATGCCGGCCACATGACCACGGAGATGTTTTTGGACAGCGCTGGCTCTTCAGCTTTAAAGCGGAGATGAGCACCACCCCCTAGAGTCAGGAACGACTAGCACATATGTGTTAGGAGAACTTTTACCTTTACCTATAAAGCAATTGAAGCCTATCTTCTTCCAGCAAACTCCCTGGTTTTTTTTGTTCAACCAGCTTTAGTGATAGATGATCATAAGGATCAGCCTGTCCTCCTCACTGTCCCAATGGGTCCAAATCTCTGAATACTTTGTCACAGCCAATCACACCTTTGGGATTGAAGAGATGTGTGAAGCTGTCTAGAGCCAGATCAAATCAATGGTCCATACAGCCCAAGGGAAACGCCTTCACTATTCTTCATGTTTCCAAAGTTGGGTTTCGATCCCCAGAATACTCAAAGGCCATTCTCAGTGGGGAATTCAGGGGAATTCCTGGAGGGATAAGTTTGGGAGAGATGGGTCTGCCCAAATTGACAGCGGTTCTCCAGAGTCTACTTGAGATCTTTTTACTGAAGTCCTTTTTGCTCTTAGAAAGAATTGCTTCTCAAAACAGGGGCCTTTAGAATGTCTCTCGGTCTCCAGTATTTTTCAGCTTCTAATGCAACTAGCTGGATTGCTGTGGCATGATCGTTAATGATCCTGAAATCTGTTTTCATAACACTGTCAATAAATGGTTGAAATGGCAATGAAGAAGTCCATTGTTATTTTGGGGAGCTTAAAGACGTTTTCCCTTCATATTAAGAACAGTTTAGAGCTCCTTTTGAGGCAGCCTCATTGCCTTTTACTTTTGTTTACTGAATAAAGGAGAGCTTTTTTCTACTGTGAAAGTCTCAGAGGTTTGATTTACATCCCCGAATCATGTGCTACAAAGCAAGGACAGGTCTCGCAGTCATCTGACCATAGTAGGACCATGAAGCCACAGTGCCAGGTTTTGATCCAAAATCCAGTTATTTGTGGGGAGCTTCTGCATGAACAGCTTGCCTCCAGAAGTTGTGAATGCCCCAACACTGGAAGTCTTTAAGAAGATGTTGGATAGCTATTTGTCTGAAAAGGTATAGGGTTTCCTGCCTAGGCAGGGGGTTGGACTAGAAGACCTCCAAGGTCCCTTCCAACTCTACTATTGTATTGTATTGTATTGTATTGTAACCTAGTATTAGGTATTGTGGAAACTGGCTGTCCTTAGTGTCAACTCATAAAGCAGTGCCATGTCTGTTATCGTTGCCCTGACACTTGACAAAACAATGGTCATGAACACCAGTCCGCAGTTACTAATGCTGGACCTGTGACTTCAGTGGTACAGACTCTCTAACACTTTGTCACCTACTGACCACAAGGACAAAGGTCAGTGGGGCAAAGAGAGAAAGTTAATAATTTATTGTCTAATCCTCTGCTTGGTCCTGATCTCCGAGGCAGCAAATCTCAAATCCCTGCCTCTTCCTTCTCTTCCAGATGTTGTTCGACGAATAGGATCTTGACATCTAGGATGTCAAGACTTGTGCGTGAATTGGAGTGAGGGAGAGGTGCACAGAGTCAGCCTCGCTCTCTCTTCCCAGATTCCATCTTGCTCTAAGAGCAGGACAAGAGTCGAGACAGATGGAGATGGGCTGAGGGCAGTGGTTGACCAGGGTGTCTTTCATGTCTTGCCATGCTCTTAGCGCACCACGTCGCTTGCAGAGACTGCCTTCATGACTGTTGTCCTATTCTAGTAGGTTTCATCTACTCAATCTGCTGGAATCTGTCTTCACATGCTCAGGATAGACACCGAAGGTCAATGAGCCAATGGCTACTCTCAACCTGGTTTGGCCAGCCTGTTGAACCTGTTGCCCAGGGTGTGGCTGCTGCACATGCTACAGCTACTAGGAGCCACTGGTGAGAGCTGAGTGACAGGTGGGGACCAAAGGTGGATCAGCTGCCCCTAAAGCTGCCCTAAAATGAGCTGCCCTGAAAGGATATGACATGCCCTTATACACCAGAGGTGCTACCCCTCCCTGAACACCCCACAAGGACAGATATGCACCTAAAAATTGCACATTCTCTCATTCTCTTTCTGGTAAGATGTAATTTGCTAGGTGCTGGCTTTGCCGATCCCCATCATGTTGTTCCTGAAATAAATCTCCTTTCGTTCTAATTATTAAAACGGCCGCATTGCTCAGCTTAGATTCTCACCTTCAGGAGCAGCCAAATGTAAGCAGAGATATTTTCTCTTCCATAGATAATGGGTTGCGTATAGAATATAGGTATATAGTATTGCAACCCTAAGAGACAGGGATTCTGACAGAGAGGGTCACCTTTGCAGAAAACTGATAGATCTCTCTATTCTGCATGAGGTGGAGGAAGCAGCGAGTGTGTAGCTTGGAGCTGTTCCTAGATGCTCTCACATTTTCCCCAGTCAACAATCAGAAGTATCTTTGATCTGACTGCCCAACTGCAAGAAAATGACCTTGATAGTGCGGTGCCTGAGTGTGACAACTGCAACATGTTCTCTGGTGCCTACCTGTGGGGCTGACAGAATTCACTTGGCGTAAAATCATGTCATCCTATGAGGTCGTTGATTGTTTTCTTGTAGATGTTTCATGAGGATTTGGTAACATCATCGGTTACCTGGCTAACTTAAGCAGTGATGTTGTTAATGAAAAAACAACAACCAAGCACCAAAGACCCCACAGTTCAACCCTGAGCTATAACCTTTCTCTTCTGTTGATACCATCAAATGGTGTTGTGGGCAGCTGGTGGCCAGAGGAGCTGGTTGCAAAGTCGGACAGTGAGGAGGTTTGGGAGGAACAGGGGCCAGTCCTGGGGGCTGAGGAAAGCTCAGGCAAGGGCTCTGCGTCGGAGGCAGAGAGGGAGCTAGACAGCAGTGCAGCAGAGGGACAGCTGGAGCCTGCTCCCAATGCGCGCATGCGCAGAGCTGCCAGAAGACAAGAACAACTAAGGAAGCAGGGTTGACTTAGGAGTAAAGCCACATCTTGGAGGTGATTGGCCCCTCCCAGAGGAACTAAAAGAGGAGCAAATGGGGAGTGGGCTTTTGCAGGAAACCATTCATTCGGTTGTGTCAACAGTGGCAAGTTCTGTTTGTGACTATAAGAGACTCTGTGCCAAGTTTTGCCTTGCCCTGCATTTGGAAGCTAGTTATCTGGCAATGCTCCAAGTGAGATAAGGTTCGTGTTGATAAACATTCCTCTGAAAGACTGTTTGCTAAGCCTTGCTGACTGTGAATGAAAGGAATTCACAGTCGTGTATATAAAAGGGGTTTTGTCAGCACCAAGACTCTGCTTCTTGCTTTCTAAGGAAGCCTGGGTCAGAACATGTGTTGCCTATTTCTTTCCAGGCAAAATTCAAAGGGCTGCTTATTGCTTTTATGTCTATGGTTTGCATCAAGTCTTCTTGAGAAAGTTCCTCTTGTTTTATGATTCAGGGTCTTTGTGGTCACCCAGTTTTGGGGGATGTATTTTCGATTGCATTATGGCAAGTCTAATTTAAAAGCTTTTAAGAAAAAGCACTTAAAAACAAAAGTTGTTGATTTTAACAGTGAGAATTGATTTTTAATATTTCTAGTTAACTTGATTGTTGCTTATCATAAACTGTGAGGAGTCATGAAAGGTTATAATACGGTTACCCAAACAAACGCATATTTGTTTGTAAGGAGATCATTAACAACCAGTGGTTTATATCAGTGAGAATTACAGTTTTCAGCATTCAGACTCACTCTGCTTTGGCCTTTCCAATTTTCAGGTGAGGAAAAACCATCCCCTCGATAATATATTTGACCAATGTGACAAGAGGTTGAACAAATGAGAAGGAACATATATTACGTTTTGATCTTGCGATCAATGGCAAGGCTAACCTTCTGTCCTGGCAGGCCGGGATGACCTGTTTTCCCTTTGAATCCCTGGAGAGAAGAAAAAAGACAACAATAATAGAGAGGCTGTAAACTTGGCTGCTAGATCAAAGTCAGCAGGCACTGAGAAACGGAGCTTCAGGGCTGCCAACAGTCCAAAAATCTACCTCCCCATAAAAGAATCTGGCTTGATTTACTACCTGGCAACAATCATTACAGTTGAAAACAGCTGGTAAACATCTGCATGCCAAGACAATGCTAAAAGGGCACCATCTAAATCAGGGGTGTCAAACTCGATTTCATTGAGTGCAGCATCAGGGTTGTGTTTTACCTTGGGGGGGATGGGGTGGGGGATGGGGCGTGGCCAAGGTGGGCATGGCCATCTCGACATCACTCGTGATGGGGCATTTGTGGGGTCCCGAGCGCTCTGTCAGCAAAAATGGGCTCCCGAGCTCTGTTTTCGGCTGCCACGGCCTCCTGCAACCCTCTGCCAATGAAAACGGAGCTCAGGTGGGCAGAGGCACCACAGGCAGGTCCTTCGTTGTTTCCAGGGTGACCCCACAGGCCAGATCTAAGTACCAAAGGTGGTATTCAGCAGGTTCTGAGCAGTTCTGGAGAACCGGTAGCGGAACTTTTGAGTAGTTTGGAGAACTGGTAAATACCAGCTCTGACTGGCCCAGCCCCCATCTATTCTCTGCCTCCCGAGTCCCAGCTGATTGGGAGGGAATGGGGATTTTACATTATCCTTCTCCTGCCACGCCCACCAAGCCACGTCCTCAGAACCGGTAGTAAAAAAAATTGAATCCCACCACTGCTAAGTACCCTGTGGACCAGATCCCGCCCGCAGGACTTGAATTTGACACCCCTGATGTAGATGATGAAAAATTGGCATCATCAGATCTCCCAAGAAGCTAAATGATCAATGGAAGAAAGAAATCACTCTTCTCTTCTTTCCCAATTACTAGTAGAATCTTGGATAGCCAACAACTTACTGGAGGTCCCATCATTCCTGGAGGTCCTGGAGGTCCTGAGTCCCCCTAGAAGAAGCCAAGAGTTAGTGCTACTTCAGGAAAGAGAACTGCAACAATCCAAGACTTCAGCATACTCAATCTGTCTCCTGCCCCAACTTCCCACCCAGATATAAACGGGCCCACTCTCTTTTCCTAGGAGGCATTTATGTAGCTGAATGATAAATTTGGTAAGTGAGTTTTGCCCTGTTTTACAACTTTCCTTGCCACGTGTCTTAAGAGGATCACTGCGGTCGTTAATTTAGTAACATGGTTCTTAGGTGAATCTGGCCTCCCCTTTGCTTGTCAGGAGGTCGCAAAAGGGGATCAGGTGACACCGCAATTGTCATAAATGTGAGTCAGTTGCCAAGTGTCTGAATTTTGATCAAGTGACTATGGAGATGCTGCAATGGTCGTAAGGTGAAAAACGGTCATAAGTCACTTTTTCCACTGCTGTTGTAACTTTGAATGGTCACTAAGTGAACTGTTATAAGTCGAGGACTACTTGTATTCTCAAGGAGCTGAAGGTCAGCGGACGCCAAATGGTCTTAATGGGTCACTTTTCAATCCTAAAGAGCCAAACAGGGACTGCAGGACAAAACCTATTACTAGGGGATTTTTTTTTGTGTGAATGTTGGGAGAAAGTCTAGTGTAATTTGCTGCTGGGACACCAGAGGTGGGTTGCTCCCAGTTCGGCCTCGTTTGGCCAAACCGGTAGTGTTATTTTTGCCTGGGTCGCAGAACCGGCAGCGACCCAGGCTTGCCACGCCCCCGAACTGGTTCCCTCGCCACCACTGAAGGCGCTGCCATGTTGTTTTTTAGTGACCGTGCGTGCACAGTTCATTGTAAATTGTTCTGCGCATGCACGAAGAACAATTTACATTTGACTGCGCTTGTGTGTGCAACACATGCAAAGCACGCGCAAAGCACGTGAGAAGTGAACTGGTAGTAAAACCAGCAGCAACCCACCACTGCGGGACACCCATTCTTACCCGGGATCCTGGTTTTCCATCTTTTCCATCTTGTCCCTCCAGGCCAGGTGGACCCTAAAAATAAACATAGATTACATCTTTCTTTGAACCGCCTAGAAGGAAAAAAGAAATCCAAGTGCAACGGTCAATGCTTTATGTTTATTTAATGCACTGTACGTATTAAGAGAGCTTAATGTGCTGAAGTTTGGTTTATGGATGGATATCTTTAAGCCAGAACATTTTAACCATAGTTGTTAAGATGAAAATAAATGAGCCACCCGATGACGGCTCACTGTAATGATCTGCTATGATGATCAAGCAGAGTTTGTAATTGATGGCTCTTACAGAATTAGAAATTATGCTGGGATGTAGACTCGCAAAATATCCTTGATGCTAAATTGGAGGCCCGTGTAATGGGGAAAATAGTGCACTACACTTAGAAGCCCACATCTGAAAATTGTTGCGATGCCAGCCTCTGAAGCTAAATGGAAAGTGAATATTGTCAAGCAAATGTACGTAATGTTCTGCTTGTTATGCTGTCATTTGCTTGTTGTGCAGATCATGGCTACGGAATCTAATGGATGGCTGTGTGAGCCATGGCTTTTAGTGAGATCTAATTTAAACAAGTGCCCTTTTCTAAGCCTTTTCATAAAATTGGTCCATTTGGGAAAAAAAGGTCAAACAGACTCCTTCTAATCTTTATCTATGGCAATCTTGCAAGGTGTGTGTGTGTGTGGGGGGGGGGGTTGATACCTTGAAACAAGAACTTCCTGACATTCAGGTCACATCATCCCTCTATGACTCTCGTGCTCTCAGTACAAAAGTACATTGGGGGGAAGCAGAATTCTTGAATATCCAGCACACAAAATAAATAGTTTAGAGAAGGATAGCAGCCCTAATTTCTGTTACAAAAGTAATAAAGCATCTTCCTACTTATTACCCAGTCTCTGCCCCCACCAGGTGCCCCAGAGGATGGAACGTTTAAATCAGAGGTGGTATCCAGCCGGTTCTGACGAACTGGTAGCGGAACTTTTGAGAAGTTCGGAGAACTGGCAAATACAACCTCTGGCTGGCCCCGCCCCATCTATTCTCTGCCTCCCAAGTCCCAGATGATCGGCTGGGTCTTCTTTTGTTGCCCTGCACAGGAGAACAGAGCTGGAAAGCAGGTTAGTGGGGTGGGGAGGGAATGGGGATCTTGCAATATTCTTCCCCCAGGAGTGGAGAGATTTTGCAGTATCCTTCTCCTGGAGTGGGGAGGGAATGTGGATTTTGCAGTATATTTCCCCTACCATGCCCACCAAGCTACACCCACAGAACTGGTAGTAAAAAAAAAAATGAATCCCACCACTGGTTTAAATATTTTAAATTCCAACTTCAAGTTGTCACAGTTTCCTTGTTTCAGGATGGGTGATGAGGAGATACAGCAAATTTAAGTTAAATTTGGTAGTGCAAGAGCGGGATGATCTGAGCTGGTTTCAAGTTATGAAAGAGACTTCTTAGGGTGGAAACAGGAAAACACGCCAGGTTTTCATACCATGCTGAAACCAGCTGTCTTCTCACTTTATTGCAGAGTGATTTAGATCAGGAGTTCCCCACTAATGGGCCTTCAGCTGTTTATAACCCGGCGTGGAAATGGCAGGTGAGAGCACATGCATCGCATGTCCACTTGCATGTGCAGTGGGGGAGTGTGTGCATACGTGCTCCACTAGCACAAGTGGTGGTTATGCATACATGCCCCTTACGCAAATGGACCAGTGCATGTGCATGATTGCCAGTGTTGTGGTCCACCAGCATCAGATTCGGACAGTGAGGAGGTTGGGGAGGAACGTGGGCCAGTCCTGGAGGCTGGGGAAGGCTCTGACGAGGGCTCTGTGTTGGAGGTAGAGAGGGGGCCAGAGCCGTATGCCAGTTATCAGCTGCCTTCAAAGTCAGACATCAGTGAGGCAGATGAACAGCTGGAGCCTGTTCCCAGTGTGCGCATGCACAGAGTTGCCAGACGATGGGAACAGCTAAAGAACAAGGGTCAACTTGGGAGTAAGGCAAGACAATGAATAGCCCCTCCCAGAGGAAATAAAAGAGGAGCGAAAGGGGAGTGGAGTTTGCAGGAGACAATTAGTTCGCTTAATTGGTTCGGAGTCTCTGAGACTCCTTGCCAAGTTCTGCAGAGATCGGCCTGGCAGCTCTCCAAGCCAGAGAAGGTCTGTGACTGTAAATCCTCCCTTGAAAGACTTTGCTGGATGTGAATGAGAAGAATTCACAGTCAATTAATAAAAGAGTTTTTTGTTGGGACAAGGAGTTTGCTTCATGCTCTTGGGAAGCCTCGGTCAGAACAGTCAGCTGCTCACATGGAACTATCTCCTCTCCCCCTCCCCTCCCCTCCCCCCTCCCACTGGTCTTCAAAGCCGGAAAGGTTGGGGAACTCTGATTTAGACCATCATGTTTCCAGCCTACTTACTTGTAGTCCAGGTTGCCCTGGAGGTCCGGGGGAACCCGCCATGCCAGGAGCCCCACGCATCCCTTCGCTGCCCTGCAGAAAGTAGAGAAGAAAAGCCCTTTCAGTGATTCAGCTGCTGTTGGCTGCCATGGGGACGCGGAGCAAAGCAGGAGCAGCCAAGGAGGGGACCCAGATTTATCAGAGGTTGTTGCAGAAAAATCAAATTCAGAAAGCACACAGAGACAACTGATTCAGCAGGATTCATTAAGTTCTTTATATACAGAACAACTGATGAATAAATGTACAATACCAATAGTAGATTCTTTCAACATGGTAGAGGTTACAAGCAGAACACAAGCAGGAGAGAACACTTTCATCTCAGAGTTCAGAGCAGACAGCGTTCTTCAAAGCACAGACTAGTTTCAGTTTCGATTCTCAGCACAGACTCAGATCTGTTTTAGCTCCCATTGGCTGACTTAGTTGCTGTGTCTATTCATTGGCTGACCTTGTTACCATGTCTCTCCCAGTCATGAATATTCTAACAAGATTGGACTGTGAAGAAATGCAATTAAATTCCCATGCATCTTCCTTTCCATTGTATTTCCAGGCAGTCCTTGACTTACAACAGTTTGCTTAGTGACCAGTCAAACTTACAAGGGCACTGAAAAAAGTGACTGACGTCCATTATCCCTACTTAGAACCTTTGCAGAATCCCCATGATCACATGATCAAAATTCAGATGCTTGGCCACTGGGTTCATACTTATGGCTGTGGCCGTCTCCCAAGGTCATGCGATCCCCTTTTAAGTCCTTCTGACAAGTAAAGTCAGTGGGGAAGCCAGGTTCACTTAACAGCCTGGTTGCTACAGTAACAATGTCAGCGTTCCAAACATCATGCAGAATTAAATCAGAGTCCAAGGCAGAGCTAACCTTAAAGTTCCAATTTAATAAGACAGACATGTTGGCAACGAACTGTGGAATCCCAAATCTAAAAGCTTCCTGGGATTCCACCCAGTTGAAAGTTCATGATCTTATCCCCACACCCATAAATCCATCACATGGTCCAATCTTCTTCAGCCACGCTGGCATCTCCACCCAGCTGGTTCCGGTCAGGTGCGGAGGTACGGAGACAAAAGATGACCTTGGGCTTCTAGAAAGGAATGACAGCAACACATTCCACAATTCTGCTCCTTTCTATTCCCCCCTCCCAATTACTACACTAATAGCATAGTGCAGGGGTGTCCAAACTTGGGAACTTTAAGACTTGTGGACTCTGGGAGTTGAAGTCCACAAGTCTTAAAGTTCCCAAGTTTGGACACCCCTGGCATAGTGAATTAATAGAAAGTGTGGCAGGCCAAAGATCCTAAAAAGGAATATAACTGCAGGCCTGACAAACAACTTCAGTGAGTCACTTAACAGCCGTGGCAAGAAAGGCTGTCAAATGGGGGTAAAACTCACTTAACAAATGTCTCACTTAATACAGAAATGTTGGGTTCAATTGTGGTCGTAAGTCGAGAACTACCTGTATTAAATTTTTATGCTGCCCATGTCCTCTAGGCAGCTTACAAGTTAGCTTCCTTTACTGGAAAACTCCCCATTCCCTGGATGACAGAAAGTGCCAGGCCTGCAGCCATATTTCCTTTTGGATCTTTGGCCTGCCACACTTTCTATTATTCTACTATGCATTTTCTATTGTGCGGAAATGGGAGGGGGGATAGTATGGAGTTAGATGCTATGTAGCCATAACAACATTCTTTCTAGAAAGCCAAGATCATCCTTTGTCTCTGCACCTGTGCATCTGACTGGAACTGGATGGGTGGAACTGCCAGCATGGCAGTGGGAGATTGGACCATGGGATGGACTTGTGGGTGTGGGGGCAAGATCTTGAACTTTCAACTGGGTGGGGAAAACCGGGAAGCTTTCAGATTCAGGTTTTCCCAAATGAGCCAACATGGCTCACTTAATAAATTGGAACTTTGAGCAATGCTTTGCCTTGGACTCTGATTTACTTCTGGATGCTATTTGGAACCCTGACAGAAAGTTGATCTGCTTCTGGGAGAAGTTAAAATTATGCTTTGCTAGAACCTCCAGAGAGAGGGGTCCCACAATGTACAACTCTTCTTTAACCCAAAGGGGCTTCCCTCCACAAAACAGCTGGACTTTCTTATGTCCCCCCCCTCCCTTGAAAACATTTCACTTCTCATCCAAGAAGCCTTTTCCAGTTCTGGCAGAACTTCAGGCAGAACTGAAGAAGCTTCTTGGAGGTGAATGGAAACCCCAAGAAAATCCAGCTGCCTTTTGAGAGAGAGAAAAAAGTACCTCGAGGATAACTATGACCTGAATGATTAAAAACCTCCTTCTCAAATTAGGCTCCAGGTTTCCTTCCCTTCAACACACCTCTTCCTATTTCCCAAGAGCCAAGCAAAATCTCCAGGCTGCAGTCCTGAGAAAACGCAGCAGATGTCAGTAAAAGCCAGCAATTGGCACGCGCTCGCGCGCGCACATGCACAAACAGACACAGACACAGACACACACATACACACACTTCTAATCTTTTCCCTGTTGCAACCCAACAGCTATTTTCCTCCCTTGGCATCCTCAAAGCAGCTTCTTTTCAGATCCAGGCTGCCAATGCCTTTTATCCATCCAGCCTTTTATTTGGCGAAAGAGTTCCCATGACTGGTAATACAAAGAAAAAACTCTCTGCCTTTAATAGTGTATGCCTACTACTGTGGGATGTTAGCACCCACCCCTCTCCTAGAAAAATGAAATATTTTAGGAAATATTAAAAGGGCAGAATAATTCCCCCTAAAAGGGAGGCAGAAACTCACACGTTTGTCAATGAGACATTAAGGTCTGAGCTAGTCTATTCTACATAACAAAGATCTACCTCCCTCAGGGAGAGCCATAATAGGAATTGCCCAAAGCCCTTTCATTACATCATCACCCAGCAAGAGTCAACCAAGCTTGGGACTCAGGACAGCCTACAGAGTTGCCCCTGCGTGGCCCCAGGGGAGCCTGACAACCAATCAGAATACAAGCTCAAATTCAAAAGCTCAGAGAGGGCATGAAACCCAGGCACTCTCAGCATCTCTGCCTATCTCAAACCATGTGGTCCTGTCCAGGGGTGGGTTCTGGGCGGCACTACTGCTGGTTTGCAATTTAAATTGTTCTGTGCATGCCCAGAACTGAAAAACAAGGTGATGGTGCTGATGACGCCAACGGGGGAACTGGTTCAGGGGCGTGGCAGGCTTGGGTCGCTGCCGGTTCCAGCGACTCAGGCTGCCAAACCACTACTGGTTTGGCCCAGTAGGAACCCACCACTGGTGGCGTAGTTCTAAATTGTCTAAGCCCCAAATTTCAAGCCTGGTGGCATAAGGAAATCTGTTGCGGGCAGAGGAGTGGAGGGCTCTTCTCGTGAAATATCTCTGGACTCGCTTAATTGTATTAATATCCGATATACAGTGTGGATTCCAGGCAGACGAGCTGTATTTGAGAATTGGTCTGGCAAAGGTTTTGTATGCCCTAGTTTGCAGTACAATATTACCGGAGAAGAAGCTTCACAAGATAAGGTTGACAACTCTTAACGCCTTTTTGGTAATGCTGTTACAGTGATTGTTTGAGATGAGTACTCCTAGGTACTTGGCAGAGTCTCTCTTCGTTGCTTCTTCTGTTTAGCTCTAGGTAATATGAAAGGACTGCAAGAGCAGCACTTTAGATGCAGTGTTTGGGGAAAGATAATATAATCTCCAGGAGAATCTCATGATCAGAAGAAGACTTCTCAAATGGACCTGCATTGGGAGTGCTGTTCTCCCTTCCGGTTCCGGCGGCCGACAGCGACGGGCAAGCCTTGCTCGCCCCCCGCATTCCCGGTGGGCTTCCCACTCCTTGGGGGGCACAGGACGCCCCGTAGAGGCGTCCTGCCACAGGGGCGGCACTGCGGGGGTTCCCTGGATCGGCGGTGGCCGGTGGGGGCCCCCCCGCCTCGCTCCAGGCACTGGGGAGCACGATGGGGAGACGCTCCGGCATCTTCACTGTGATGCCGATCGGAGAAAAAGAGAATAGAAGGATGCGGCTGCTGTGCGGTGAGGCGTGAACTTCCTCCATTCCTTTTAACAACTTCAATAACTTTAACAAAAAAGTCAGCTGTTTAAACTTTACTTTCGGCGTGAATCGGAGAGGCGCGGCTGGAGGGAGTGGGATTCCCCCCTCCCTTGGACAGGCGGCTGGAAACGATTTAGCTCTTAGCCCCAGGGAGAGGAGGAGGAGGGGGAGAGCCAACCAATGATGTCATGCCCCTACTAAGTGAATTTTCGGACTTAAACCTTAAAACAATGATGATCTGAAACTTTGAACATTGAACTTTGAAAACTTTATTTGTTGCCTCTAAACCCGAAGCTGGCAGGGCAAGATGGCACACTTCCGTTGTCTTTATGAAATGTGAAATCTGACTCCACCTTTAAAACTTCAGGCTTCCGGTCTTTGTCTCCGTGCTACTCAGATAAATCTCTTGTGGATTGCTGTTTTTTGAACTCCCTGGAGTGGAAATTTTGCTCTATTGCCAGGCCCAGTGGAAACAAAAACTCTCTTCTGCCTGGACCTTCTGTCTCTTGGACTCTCCTAGCTGCCTTGCCTTTCTGACTGACCATTCTCTATACTGACTGAACTTTTTATGGTATAAAGAATGCCACCTAAAAAACCACCTCCTGGAAGGCCTGGCTTTGCTGCCTCTGCCCCGACATCTGTAACCTCCAGTCCTAGTACACAATCAACAATAACAGCTTTGATGCAACCTAAATCCCTGGAGATGGAGTTTCAACAAATGTTTCAGCAGCTTTTACAGGGACAAGAGGAAATAAAGAAACAACTACAGGAGATGAAAGAAGAAATTAAAGAGAACCAGGACAAAATTAATAAGAACTCACAGAGATTGGACCTTTTGGAGGGTGGGGCGGCTGAGATGAGTGAAGGGATGGAAGGGATGCAGAAGGGAAACAAAGAACTTGACTCCCAGCAGGGAGTGCTGTTCTTACAGAGACAGAGGAAGGGGAAGGGAGAGACAGGGCCAATGCTGTCATATCCCAATTTCACCTGCAGATAAGTGCAGAGAAAGGATGGGAGGAAGGAAGGAGGAAGCCATGCTGCGTCCCTAGCAACCATTCAGCAATTGGTATAAAATTTCAAGGCCAGCAGGAAAGTTGACCTTCATGCCTTCATTTTTTTGGACTTGCTCTTCCAGGTTGGAAGCCATACCCCACCCCCTTTCTTCTCCAAGCCCAGGAGCCCAGAGAATTCCTTTTCCCCAACAGTTTATAAGGGCACTAAGTCCACAGTTGGGTTAACCACACGGATTTCCATGCATTCTTTCCCTCTGTCAATATTTTTGCAGCTGGAAAAAAAACCTCCAAGAAAATCAATTGTAAGAGAATTGTAAGAGAACTGTTTGCACCTGGTGTGTATAGTCTATATATATATATATATAGTTTTTTTTTCATTTTCATAACATATAACTCCATGTATACTATTACATAGCCAACATTGTATTGTATTATTAACTGTTTACATCAATTCATCTTACCATCAACTCCCAAAAACAATTATTGGCTCTTCTGCTCTCCATACACCATATTTGTCATTTTCTTCTCCTTCTCTCTTCTCCCTCCCTACTTCCTTTCTTGCCTCTGTCACCCTTCTCTTCTCTACTTCCCCTTCCTCTCTCCTTCTCCCCTCTCCCCTTTTCATTACTCCTTTCTCTCCTCCTCTTCCCCCCCTGCCCTCTCTTCTATCCCTCTCTTCTTCCCTTACCTCTCTCCTCTACTTCACACTCTTCATCTCGTTTACTTGGTGTATTTCAGCTTCTGAGCGAGCTCCATTTTATGTTGATGGTATTTATAATTCCTTTTCAGTATACATATTTAATTTTAACATATATCTTCCTCTTTCTTTTTTTTAAAGAGAGAACAAAAAGGTGTACGTATATATTGTCATTATACTTTTAACCCCCCTCCCGATCTGTATGGTTTTATATGCGACTTTCTCTAATATATTTTTAGAAACCCACTGCATCCATGCTTTTATACAGAAGTGCTACTGTATCATTTCAGCTCAACTACCCCTAAATATATGTAATCTTCTTGATGCATCTTTCTCAAACAGCTTCTTTGTGTGAAGGAGAACGCCAAGAAAAAGGGTGTAGCATTGACTGGTGCAATTTTGCTCCCATTGAATTTTGCTCCTGCTTCTTGCAAAATGGGTCCTGCCTTCGTTTATCTTCCCTCCCCTCAAGATTTTACTTTGGTCACTCACCTTTTCGGCTGGGGGTCCTTGAGGTCCAGGAGATCCTGCTTTTCCTGGAAAACCTGGAGGACCCTAAAAAACACACCAGGAATGACTTCAGCAAACCAAATATGCTACATTAGTAAGAAAAGATCTAGTTAGCCTAATGTGGACTCTTGTAATAGGACAAGCAGGGATTCTGCAATGTGTCTTGTTGTTGTTAGTTGTGAAGTCGTGTCCCATCGACCCATCGCGACCCCATGGACAACATTCCTCCAGGCCTTCCTGTCCTCTACTATCCTCTGGAGTCCATTTAAGCTCATGCCCACTGCTTCGGTGACTCCATCCAGCCACCTCCTTCCCTGTTGTCCCCTTCTTCTTTTGCCCTCAATCTTTCCCAACATTAGGGTCTTCTCCAGTAAGTCCTTCCTTCTCATTAGGTGGCCAAAGTATCTAAGTTTCATCTTGAGGATCTGGCCTTCTAAAGAGCAATCAGGATTGATCTCATTAGACTACTATACATTTCTATAGCCTATCATAGAGAAGGGACAGAAGCTCTGCAAAAACCAAAACTCCCCACTAATTTTACTCATTATCTAACTTTGGAGCTTCTGAGATTTCAGCCGGCTCAGGTGCTTCATGGTGTAATGAGATTTTGATGTCAGGTTATGCACTGTGGTGAAAAGGATGTCACAGCTGATCTCTGAATGGAAGATGAGTTGATGTTTTGGGCCAAGAGGAGGCCTCAACTGAGATTTTCCACCCCAAATGAGAAAACTGGACAGAAAGTTGTGTGGTTCTGTGAAGATCTGATGAAGTCTTCACAGGTGGTGTCTTTGGTTAGCTTTAAGCATAATTTTTCATAGCTGATGTTCTCCAGCTATGCTGGATTACCAATTTCCATCCTGTCCGGTCCAAACCATATCTGGATGGCATCAGATTGGAGAAAAGTGATTGGAAGCTTGTGGAAAGTTAGATTTTCAGCCTATCTTATCCATTTCTGTATGACCAGAGAAAGGACTGGGACTTTTGTTTTTTGAGCTTAGTTATTTTTTTTGAAGAGACCTTGGAGGTCTTCTAGTCCAACCCCCTGCTGGAGCAGAAAACCCTATGCCATTTCAGACAAATGATTTTTAAAAACCTCCAGTGTTGGAGCCCCTACAAATTCTGGAGGCAAGTCTTTCCACTGATTAATTGTTCTAATGGTCAGGGCTCTGACGATGTTACCTAGTTGGGTCATGCAAAAAAAAAAAAAAAAAAAAAACCAGCCAAGCTCCAAGATCACCAAGGAGCCCAAAGTTCAGCTCTGTGCTATAAATATTCTCTTCTATTAGTACATTTGTTTTTTCTCACACTGCCCTGTTTCTCCAAAAATAAGACCTCCCCGGATAATAAGCCCAATCGGGCTTTTGAACACATGCACTAAAATAAGCCCTCCCCCCCAAGATAAGCCCTCCCTGAAAATATTGCAACAGAGCAGCAGCCATGGGGTGACCACGCTTGCCGCCTCCTGCACCTCAAAAATAATAAGACCTCCCTGAAAATAAGACCAAACGCTTATTTCAGGGATCAAAAGAAAATAAGACCCTGTCTTATTTTGGGGAAAACTTGGTAGTATTGCTTGTCTTCTTAAACAGATTTCTCTTGGCGATCTTATTCCTAAAGAGAATCTTAAATAATGTCATTGGGATCTATTGGAAGAGGCTCTGTGAAACTTTACTTATGGCCATGCAGAGTTTCCAACTCACAGACATTTTACAAGTGTGATTGTCTAAGGAGACCCAAAACTCCTGGGCAAAATATTTTGGGGTGTACCAAACTTACCGGTGCCCCCGGAAAACCAGGCTGGCCTTGAAAACCCTGTGAATAAAATAAATGTAGATTAACACCCAGCAATGCTCAAGATAAATAGGCAAAATAACCTTCCCTCATGCAAGCTGTGCTATCTGAAATAGCTATGGCCAGCAAAACCAGATTAGCATTTTGGATGGGGGACCACAGAGAAATCTCAGGGCAGGCGACTAAACAAGGAAGAGGAAAAATGTTGTCAGAAAGAGGCGAGGATAAATAACGACAGTATTGGATTTCTGTATTGTTTACTCAGGTGGCATTAAGTTATAATACAATAATACAATAACAGAGTTGGAAGGGACCTTGGAGGTCTTCTAGTTCAACCCCCTGCCTAGGCAGGAAACCCTATACCGTTTCAGACAAATGTCTATCCAACATCTTCTTAAAGACTTCCAGTGTTGGGGCATTCACAACTTCTGGAGCCAAGCTGTTCCACTGATTAATTGTTTTAACTGTCAGTTCCTAAAGGACTTCCTTACTTCCCCCTCTTCCCTCCCCTCCCCTCTCCTTTACCAAGGAAAACTTTTGGATGTTGCTCGGTGGCGCTTAGGACAAGGAATTTGAAGTTACAAAAACCTTCTATGGAGTTTCAGCAGAAGTAAGACTGCTCAGTTCTTTGATGGATAAATTTAAGCATCTAAGCCAGAAGTCATCAAACTTGGCAACTTTTAAGACTTGTGGACTTCAACTCCCAGAATTCTCCAGCCAGGAATTCTGGGAGTTGAAGTCCACTAGTGTTAAAGTTGCCAAGTTTGGGGACCCCTGAATTCTAAGCTGCCAAACTGGAAAGATAGAAATGTGTGAGACACATGAGGGAAAGAGAATCTCCTGTGCCCCAGTGGCACTTTTTAAAAATCAGCTTTTCCCATCTTTTGATGCAAAATAAGAGCCACGCCGGTTGAATGGAGAGATCCCTGAAACTGATGGAACACAGATTCCAATCCTTACTCCTGTGAGTGAGTTGATCCGTTGATGGGTGCTGCCTAGGAGGTTTTGGGGTCAGGACCCTAAGCTTGATGGGGAAGGTTGAGACAGAAGTGGTACTCAAGCCAAAGTAGTACAAGAGGCAAACAGCCAATGGAGCTCATTAAAGTAGTGAGTTTTGCCAGGATGTTTTGTGAGAATGTCACAAGGGGAACCTCAAGACATATTTCTGGTTTTATCTTCTACATCAGTTACCTGGAACCATTGCTTTTTGCAAGAAAATGAGGCGAACTAAGAGCTGTCCACAAGTTCAGGTAGTCCTTGACTTACAATGATTCATTGAGTGGCTGTTCAAAGTTACGGCGGCACTGAAAAAAGCGACTGATGACCATTTTTCACACCTATAAGCATCCCATGGTCACGCGGTCATACTTCCGATGCTTGACTCATATTTATGACCCTTGCAATGTTCCTGAGTCAGGTGATCACATTTTGTGACTGAGTCAACGGAGAAGCCAGGTTCACTTAACAATTGTGTTGCTAACTTGCCAATTGCAGTGATGCACTTAACAACTGTGACAAGAAAGGTTGTAAGTTGGAGGGGAAATTCCATCACTTAGCAACAGAAATTTGGAGCCCAATTGTGGTCATAAGTTGAGGACTACCTGTATGGCCAAAACAGTCGGGATGGTGGCCATGGTGGGGCGATGAAAGCTATACTCATTTTTATGGGTGTTATACACTATGTCCAATGCCATGAAAAACTGTTATGGCTGACTCTCTATGCAGCCCCACTTGCAAGTAGGCAAAAGTAACACGAGGAGGGAGGGAAGATACCGGAATGTAAGGGAGGCTCAGGAGGGAAATATGAAATGCAAAGGTGCCAACTGGAACTTGAGACAGATCCAACCCCCCAAGGTCTGAGAACATCTGAGGCAGGCAGAGCGTTCCCAGAGCAAGGAAAGTGCAAATGATTGGTGGACAATGGACAGGGCCAGGGGGGAAATGGGAAAGTTTTGCTATGCTGTTTGGGCATGAAATTGTTAAAACTGGCATTTCTACTTCTTTACCCATATGGGATTTTCAGTAAAGGGAAAAAGAATGTCCCAGGAGTTTCTCTTGCTGTCTAACCAGTGGTACAGTTGACATAAAACAGACAGAATTTCATCTGCACCAGCCCAGCTGCCCTCAACCTTTTCAACCATGCCCTGCAGACACTCCTGCTAGCGCTCCAGATCAAGTCTCTAGCAGAGGCTAGAGGAAATAACACTCAAGACAGGGAGGCATAGGGACCAGGGATGAAATGCTACTGGTTGGGGGTGCTTCGCCCAAACTGGTGGTAAAAATGCTTTTAATTTTTTAAAAAAAGGTTCCGATGATCCCACGGCACGGCTGATTGTTGGAAACTTACTTTTTAAAGCATTTTTTTTTACTACCGGTTCGGGTGAATAGGTAATAAAAAAATGCTAAAAAACGTAAAAATAAGTTCTGACGATCAGCTGTGTGACAATCAGCTGTGCCACATGATTTATATTCACTGTAAATCGAGCGGCACAGCTGTTCCCTGCCTGTTGTTCTTTGCAGACTCAGAAAAGGCATCTTAGGGCCTGCGTTGCGCCTGTGCCTGCGAAGCAAACCAGTAGTAGACTTCAGAGCATTTCATCCCTGATAGGGACACTCTTGCAGTGCCAGAAGAGAAGGACACCCTCCCTCACTCTGGGTGTAGCCCCATGGGATGGCCACTTCCAGAGTGGAAAGACTCTTGGCCCAGAATATCTTACCTGGTCTCCTTTTTCTCCTGAGCTGCCTGGCAATCCCCGTTCTCCTCTGGGACCCTGATGCGAGGAAAGAGTAACATTGGTGTTCTTTGCTGCACTGCAGACTTGAAGTTCTCCCTGGGCTGGTTAGCCAGGGTCTGGCAGGCTTAGATGATGAATGAATGAATGAAAGCTGGAACCTTTGTCCCTGACATGCTCCTTCTCAATTTGTACAACAGTTTTGAAATCCAGAGAACTGTTCAAATAATCAGAGCCCTCACCACCATCGCGGTGTGATAAACTCCAGAGTCAGGGTCACCTCCTTAGTGAGAACTATGACCCAGATCATATATAAAGTACACAAAATATATTCCCTTCCTGCATTCTCAAACATGCTAACAAGTATAGATATCTAAGGAGATCGGCGAAAGCTTTCCCTGTTTACTCAACCTCGGATACCCAACCTTTGATATGTCCCTTCCTTTCTGACTGCTGCCTGTTTTTAGATTGGAAACCTCTCAAGGCGAGACCTATCAAACTTGTTGTTTGCAAAGCATAAATAATTTCCCATCAAACCATTTGCTACCAAAGGCCAGGTTTGCTGCAGTTCAGGGTGCTCAGAGGCCGTGGAAGCCTCAAGATCTCCTGTAGTACAACACCCAGAATTTGCACCATCCGGATGCCTTGGTTGCAACCAAAGAGTCAGATTTAACAGATTAATAGAGTGGGGAGGGACCTTATAGGTCATCTAGTCCAACCCCCCACTCAAGCAGGAGACCCTACACCATTTCTGACAAATGGCAATCCAGTCTCTTCTTGAAAGCCTCCAGTGATGAAGCTCACACAACCTCTGAAGGCAACTTCTGTTCCATGGGTTGATTGTTCTCACTGTCAGAAAGTTCCTTCTTATTTCCAGGTTGAATCTCTCCTTGGTCAGTTTCCATCCATTATCCCTTGTCCGGCCTTCAGGTGCTTTGGAAAATAGCTTGACCTCCTCCTCTCTGTGGCAGCCCCTCAAATATTGGAATACTGCTATCCTGTCTCCCCTGGTCCTTCTCTTCACTAGACTAGCCAGGCCCAGTTCCTGCAAATGTTCTTCAGATGTTTTAGCCTCCAGTTCCCTAATCATCCTGGTTGCTCTTCTCTGCACTTTCTCCAGAGTCTCAACCTCTTTTTTATTGTTTGGTGACCAAAACTGGATGCAGTACTCTAGGTGTGGTCTTACTAGGGCTTTATAGATTTGATTGGTCATGCCATATGTTAAATGAGCTGATAAGCTTACCGAGGGTCCTATGGGTCCTATAGGTCCATCTATGCCGGGAGGCCCCTGGAAAGCAAAAGGAGACATTTCATCAGCAGCATTGCTAGAAATTAAAAATGCTCCTAGTGTAGGATGGAAGGGAGGAGATAAGCTTTTGAGTTGTCAATTGTTGATCTAGCAATAACCACTTCAGAGAGTAAGACGGTTTTAAAAAAGAACAAGTACGCAATTCCATAAACCTGTTTATTATTTTTATTTACTAAATTGCAGACTTAATAAATCTAACCTAATATATAAATAACAATTATGAGAGCCCTGACATCCTTCGTGAGAGGGGGTGTAGGATTTATGGGTCACCATTAATGGGAACATTCCACAGACAGTTATGCCTTACTGAGATACTTGGAAAATTGTTTACACGGAAGAGGCTCCAAAATTGATCTGTAAAATCTTCCAGGGGAGCTTCGAAAGTCCTTTAAAAAAACCAACAACCCCAAAGAATCACAGTAAATTGATGTAGGTCTGCTTTTCTCTGACTTTTCTCTGGTGGCAGGAGATGGTGGATGTTGTGGCAAACACTCCTAAAAAGGGTCAGGCTTGGAAAGGTTAATCTACAGCATGGGTCAGCAACTCATTGCTCTGGAGCCACATGTGGCTCTTTCATCCCTCTGCTGCAGCTCCCTGTTGCTGGTCGGCTCCACAATTGATAGGGCTTTCGGTTAGGACAGGCAGAGGAAAAAGCGTGCCGCACTAGGAGGAGACTCTATGGTGGGGGAACCGGACTTCCAGTCGGCTCCAGAATTGAATGGGGGGGGGGGGGCTCCTGGTTAGGATCTTTGTGGCTCTTTGAGTGTTTAAGGTTGCCAACCCCAGCAATTTGAGTAAGATGGTCTTTGGAGTTAGAACACTTTCAGACAACCAGCCCTTGGGTCTCTCAACCTGTCAGTCTATTTCAGTAGAGAATGAGCCCATGGTGGATCTTAGCTCTTTTGATTCTTGGTGATGTAGTCCTACCTTCCCTTCCTTCCAGTTCTTCCCACACATATTGTAGCCCAGATGAAATGAGCGGGTGGCAAATTAATTAGCTCCTTTAAGTATCTATTTTTTCTGGGTAAATAGGAAGGAACAATTCCCCTTTCCTTTGCTAGGGGACATATCGGCATACAAGGTGCCAGCCTGTGAGTTTTGTTCCTCTCCATAGCTTGTCTTGGACTGAATTTTAAATTATCTTTCCTGGTCTGGTTAGATTCAGAGAGAGTGACTACCATAGAATCATAAAACATTGGGCTGGAAGGGACCTTGGAGGTCTTCTCCTCCAACACCCTGATCATGGCAGGAGAGCTCATACCGCCCCAGGCAGATGGTTGTTCAGTCTATTAGAACTTAGAATAACTTTATTGCCACTTTGAATGTACACTGCTTGGCATACATTAAAATGAAATTTCATTGCCTACAGCTCTCAAAGGAGCGCCACCTCTAATATACACTACATAAACATGACAAAGTAAATAGATAAATACAAAACGATGCGCATACCCATATATGTTATATGGCATGGAGAAACAACCCAGTCTAGATCAGATGTAAAGATGTACACAGTGAGAGAAACAAATCTTGCGAGTTTACCAGACAGATGGCCTAAGGAACAAAGCTGTTACAGATCCTGCTAGAAATACTTAGAAACCTCCTCCCAGAGGGGAGAAACAGTCCCTCAAGATTTGGAATACAGCTATCGAGTCATGAAATTCCTTGTCCACAGAAGTGATAAAGAAGAATACATCAAGAATTTATGGAATTGCAAGCTTTTGGTCATAATGTTGTTTGATAACTAGGAAATCTGCTTGAGCTAAAACAGTGTTTCTTAATCTTGACAGCCTGAAGACAAAGGTAAAGGTTCCCCTCGCACATATGTGCTAGTCGTTCCTGATTCTAGGGGGCAGTGCTCATCTCTGTTTCAAAGCTGAAGAGCCAGCGTTGTCCAAAGATGTCTCCTTGGTTATGTGGCCGGCATGACTAAACACCGAAGGCGCATGGAGCGCTCTTACCTTCCCACCAAAGGTGATTCCTATTTTTCTACTTGCATTTTTTACTTTCAAACTGCTAGGTTGGCAGAAGCTGGGACAAGTAACGGGAGCTCACTCCGTTACACAGCACTAGGGATTCGAAGCGCTGAACTGCCGACCTTGCTGATCTACAAGCTCAGCATCTTAGCCCCTGAGCCACCGCATCCCATTGAAGCCTGAAGATATGTGGAGTTCAACTTCCAAAAATCCCCAGCCAGTTGAAATCCACACACCTTCAAGGTGTCGTTGTTGAGAAATGTGCCACTAAAACCTGAGCTTCCCCTTTGTTTAGCAATGCCCTTAAAGTAAAGCAGCTTCCCTCACCAAGGTATTTTATGTTTACCCAACTTAATATGAATCTTAATGCATTTCCTGCCCTTTCGTATTCCTACTTTCAGTCTGATTTACAGCAATGTTAAACAGTTAAAGCAATAAATTAAAACACTTCTTAAAAAATGCAGATGTAGCTACAACGGAATAAAATGGATACCGATGGTATTTTAAAAGGCCTTTGAGGATAGAACTTGCAGCTTGGAAAGGTGCAGCTTTGCAAAAATGGGAGGAGGGTTGTAAGAAAGAATTCCTCAGCCACAAACTTTCCCAATTTCTTTTTTTTCCAGAATTTTTTTTATTTTTCAATTCTCTTACATATCATTTTAAGTATACATTCACATAATTGTTTTTCTTCTTTACATTTATAATTCTTATACATTTATTATTTCATTTAATAGGTTATAATATACAGTTTGGGTTGCTTTGTTTACCATCCCTTCCTCCTGTTGTAACACCACCTTATTTGCCCTTTCTTTTCACCCTCCCTCCCTTCTCTACTTCCTTCCTCCTCTTCTTTCCCTTCCTTCTTCCCTTCCCTTCCTCCTACTCCTACTCTTCCTCTTCCCCTACCTACCCTCTCTCCTTCTCTTCCTCTCCCTTCCATCCTCCTTCCCCTTCCTTCTTTCTTCTTTCCTTTCATTCTCTCCTCCTCTCTCTCTTTCTTTTCTATTATTGTAAGTGTCTCTTTCAGGTCTCAGTTTATTTTCCTTGGGATGGTATTTCCCCAAACCCAAATACTGTATAATTTGATATCATTTCTTATTCCCTTACCTTCACTAATCTATTCTAATTATATTTCCCCCTCCCTTTGTATCTTGCTGTTGTATATATACTTACATATTTAATATTTTCTTTTCTGTCCCCCCCCCCCCCATTTCCATTTAACAGTGCATCCTCTGGGTTCTATACCTCCTCCCTACTTTCTTTTCTAGTTTCTTTTCTCAAACCAATCATAAAATCTTCCCCATGTCTTGAAGTACTCTGATTCCTCTTTATCCTTTATTTTCATTGTCAACCTGTCCATCTCTGCACAATATAATATCTTTTTTTACTATCTCTTCATCTGTTATTTAGTTTCCAATTTTGGGCAAATACAATTCTTGCTGCTGTAGTTACATGTATAATCAAATAAGTATCCTTATTAGGTATTTCTCTGGGATAATACCTAGTAAAAATATCTCTGGTCTAAATTCTATTTCTTTTTGTAACATTTTCTTTAACCATACTCTTAAAACTTTCCCAATTTCTGAGGGATGAGCTCTGAAAAGATTAAAGGAAAGGACATTTAAGATAAACCCACTTCCAGATACTTACCGATTCTCCTTTCTCCCCTGAGGGTCCAACATAGCCCCGTTCTCCTTTGGCACCCTAAAGGCAAGGAAGTACATAAACATGACAAAGGAATATTGTCAGCAGTTCTATAAGAGCAATTCCCCCCCCTTCCATTCAATCATTTCAAATTCTCGGAGTCTCCCCATACATATCCCTGCAGTTTTCTTGATTAAGTTTTTTAGAAGTAATTTGCCATTTGGTTTGCCATTCTCTGTTTCCTAGGGGTAAGAGGAAATGCTTGGCCCAAGGTCACCCAGTTGGCTTTGTGCCCAAGGTGGGACTAGAACTCACAGTCTCCTGGTTTCTAACCTGGTGCTGGTACCACTACACTAAACTAGCAATTAATAACAGCCAAAGCTATCGAGTGAGCACTGCACTAACACAAAAATTCCCTCTTTCTTCCATTCTTCTAATCAAATAATAAAAGTTCTGCAAATATTTTGTTATATATAAAAGGTCAAACAACGTTTGGCAAACTCTGCTTTTGAAACCGACATTTTAGATTTTTAAATATTGATTCTAAAAATGATTTAAAAAATTAACATATATGATAAAATCTGAACATTTCACTTTCTCCTACATGCAGTGAAAATCCAATAGGGCCTTAAGAGGATTTACTGTATTCTACAGAGGATCATTTGAGAAGAAGAGATTTGGGTCAGAAGAAAGTCTTTGAGTTTGTTTTTTCTACAAGGCAATTTTGCTCCACTGTGGAGAACTGATGACTACCCAACATCTTTCTTGGGATTCAGAAAATGTTTTTTGGGTGGCACTGGTTTCCTTCCTTCCTTCAGAATGCAAGGCATTATTGTATCTATCTAATTTATATGCTGCCCGTCCCACTCTGCAAACTGACTGAGTGGATTAAAAAGGTAAAGGTTCCCCTCACACATATGTGCTAGTTGTTCCCAACTCTAGGGGGAGCTGCTCATCTCCGTTTCAAAGCTGAAGAGCCAGCGCTGTCCGAAGACTTCTCCTTGGTCATGTGGTCAACATGACTAAATGCTGGAGGCGCATGGAACGCTGTTCCCTTCCCACCAAAGGTGGTTCCTATTTTTCTACTTGCATTTTTATGGGCTTTCAAACATTGGCAGAAGCTGGGACAAGTAACGGGAGCTCACTCCGTTATGCAGCGCTAGGGATTCGAACCGCCGAACTGCCAACCTTTCTGATTGACAAGCTCAGCGTCTTAGCCACTGAACCACTGTATCCTGAGCCACCACATCTTAGCCACCCCTGGGTGGATTACAATTAAAATAGTAAATTTAAAAATATTTAAAACATTAGATACAAAGATGAGAAGCACAAGGCAAGATCTGTACGGTGGTGGCCTCTTCAGTCCCTCAGCCACCTTCAACATGGAGCGCTCCCATCAGCACCGAAGCCAATAATCAGAGCCAGAGTTTGAAACCCTTCTGAGGGCCAAAAGTGTCATTACGGCTTAGCTGAACTGTTCTCACAGTGGGGAGAAATTAGAAGGGGGGGGGAGTACAAGACACCCCCCCTTGAGATCCAGGAGAAAGAAGGGATACAAAGAAAGGTCATACTCACAGGGAGTCCAGGCGGTCCTACTGATCCAGGATATCCAGGCTGACCTGGAGGACCCTGAAGAGAAGAACATTGAAAACATCTCAATGCAGGCCAGGATTGAGGCTTCGCGTTAACCTGACAGAACTAGCTCTCTATGGCATCTGCACAGTTCCATGTTGATGTTCAGGTAGATGCTAGAACTGTGATGGTGAACCTATGGCACAGGTGCCCCAGGAGGCGTTGCCCTGTCAGTTGCAGCCCACATGTGGGCACTGGCCATCTGATTTTTGGGCTTGATTTTCAGCCGTTTTTCGCCCAGACTTCCGGTTTGTGCTTTGGGCCATTTTGTGCCCTCCCCAGGCTCCTAGAAAGCCTCTGGAGCCTGGGGTGGGCAAACAATGGGATCCACCAGGCTCACCGGAAGTCAGAAAATGAGCCGTTTCTGGCCTCAGGGGGGACATTTTTGTCCTCCCCAGGCTCCAAGAAAGCTGTGTGCGTATGCGCAGGGCAGCAGCAGGGGTGCATTAAATTATGGGTGTGGGCAAGCGATAGCGCACGCACATTTACTTTTGGCAACCGAGGTGAAAAAGTTTCGCCATCACTGTGCTAGAACATAGCAGGCAAGTCTTCCTTTTCAACTCTGGCTGGGGAATTCTGGGAGTTGAAGTCCACAAGTCTTAAAGTTGCCAGGTTTGGGGACCTCTATATTAAGGGATTGGACAGGCATTCTCTTTTACTGCAACCTTGGGGGTCACCATGGAACTAAGGCAATGTTTTTTAACCTTGGCCGGTGCACATGTGCGCGCCAGCCAGATGGTTTTTGGATTTTCAGCACATGCATGCACGCCAGCCAGCTGATCTTCCCAAGTGCCAGAATGGCATGTGCGCACCGGCCAGCTGGTCTTCGGGTTTCTGGCACTCTGGGGCATGCAAAGCCCAGCTATCCAGCGCGCATGTGTGCCCCAGAAACCAGAAGAGCAGATAGTGATGCCACGCATGCCCACAGAGAAGGCTCTGCATGCCACCTCTGGCACATGTGCCATAGGTTTGCCATCACTGTTCTAAGCCATGCCATTCATGGGTGTTCAGATCTATCTTTTCCAACCTCGTGTCTTGCAGACAAGTTGCAGTCTCAATCAATCCGTGGAGAGCCACACTGGAGAAAACCAGTCTCAAATCAACAAGCGCCATGCATAGCTCAGGGCTTCTCTGGAATTATCAGTTGGATCCAAGACTCACCGGTTCTCCCTTGGATCCAGGGAATCCAGCCGCCCCACGTTCACCCTGGAGTCCCTTCGGAAAGAAGAAAGATACAAGGTATGTTTCATGTTTCCTGCCCTCCCCCATTTCACTGAACCACAGTTGCGAGGGTAGCCTCTCTAGCTATGTACCTGGGAACGGGCTGGGAACAGATGGAGAATAAGTTATAGAAATAGGAATACAGCGTAAGTATCGAGTAGTAGTCTTGAGGTAGTCACCACTTCTTTAATTAACCACTGGTGTCTGGGAAGCTACCATCAGCATCTGGAACACAGTTTTCCATAGCTTTTTCTAGGCTTGCAGATCAATAGAATTCACACAGATTTGATGGGTTAGACATCCGATTAGGCAAGGTTTTAGAAGGGCGGTGTTTGTAGCAGCAATTCAGGGCGCACACACAACATTGCTAATTGAGACAAGGCACAATGAAAACGGGTTTGGATCATGATCTGGGCAATATCTAGAGCAGTGTTTTTCAACCTTGGCAACTTGAAGATGTCTGGACTTCAACTCCCAGAATTCCCCAGCCAGCGAATGCTGGCTGGGGAATTCTGGGAGTTGAAGTCCAGACATCTTCAAGTTGCCAAGGTTGAAAAACACTGATCTAGAGGACAGAATATTCACTAATGTTCTCTCTCTCTCTCTCTCCCTCTCTCTCTCTCTCACACACACATACACACACACACATTTTGTTCCAAATACAGGTAGTCCTTGGTTAGTGACTAAAATCAGGACTCCATTCCTAAGCGCTGCAGTCGCTGAGCAAAACATCACATGGTTGCATTTGCAATTTTATTTTCACCATCTCTATTAACTCTGCTATTCGCAAGCTGGTTGGGAAGCATCCGAATGGCAATCACGTGATTGCAGGATGTTGCATTAACGGTCATTAATGTGAGGATTGGCCATAAAGCTATTTTTCTACAGCATTGTAGTAATATTGAATGGGCAATACAGTCGGTAAGCGAGGACCACCTGTATAAGGTCTTAATGGTCCCATGGAGACATATCCCAATCCCCACAAAGCCCTCTTGGAAACATGGCTAGATGAAAAGAATTAACTCTATTTGAATTTCTTTCACTTTCGCTGAATATTCATGGCAGCATGTGGTGCAGAAAAAAAACCCCAGCAAATTTGTAGTATATACATCTAAATTCCAAGGCAAAGTGATTGGTATTATCTGGCTGTCAAATTTCCTGCATTGCCATCTTGGTAGCTCTAGAGAAAATGAAAACATCAATTTATTTCACTGTTTTCTTCTCTTTACTAACACAAGAACCATTGAATCGGATTAGATTCCACTTCAGCCTCCAATACTGATCCTGGCCAACAATTTCAAATTAAAGTCAAAATTCAGCCAAAATTCATAATTCAATGGGAACTGGTGACGAGTTCCCACAGAAAATAATGGAATCCTGTGAGAAAATCCTCTTAGAGAAGTCTGTCTGTCTGTCTGTCTGTCTGTCTGTCTGTCTGTCTGTGTCTGTCTGTGTCTGTCTGTCTATCTATCTCTGTCTGTCTATCTATCTCTGTCTATCTATCTATCTATCATCTATCTATCTATCTATCTATCTATCTATCTATCTATCTATCTATCTATCTATCTATCTATCTATCTATCTATCATCTATCTCTCACCGTCCCCATCAAAGATAGCTAGATTTTGCTGGTCTTTGATTTAGATAGATGATCTAACTACCTATCATCTATCCACTTCTTTTCTTTTTCTTTCTTTCTTTCTTTCTTTCTTTCTTTCTTTCTTTCTTTCTTTCTTTCTTTCTTTCTTTCTCTCTCTCTCTCTCTCTCTCTCTCTCTCTCTCTCTCTCTCTCTCTCTCTCTCTCTCTCTTTCTTTCTTTCTCTGTCATTCTAACATTAGTAAGTGCCCAATCACTAATTTTCTGTGATGGACACGTGGGTGCTGGGCAGGGACTTGAACCTTCTTTTGGGTGGGGAAAACCTGGAAACTTTCAGATTTGGGTTTTCCCAGAGGTGCCAATGGGACATATCTACTAAATCGGAGACTTCTTTCGTTGGGGGTGTTACCTGGAACCCTAACATTCGCCTAAATCCTCTTTAACAATTCTACCAGCTCCCCTCAACTGCGGGGTGCTGTCCAGGGTCCTGAGCCCCAAGCATCGATCTGATTCCGGGTGGCACGAAGATTCAGGGAAGATGGAGGAAGAGAAGAAGACCATGGAAGGAGCTGGAGGAGATGGTTCAGCGACTCATGTCAAGACTATCTACTACCCTCCCCAAGCCATGGTGGAAGCAGTAGAAGATGCAGAGGAGCTTCACTAACTTCCATCTGGTGCTTCCTTCTGCTATATAATACTTTTTCCTCTTATGCTGGATAAATTCTTTCATCTAGAGGTCCCATCCTTCAGCCAAGTCTTTCCTCTGGGATCATGTCAGGACCATGAGGACTATATACACGAAGAACCTCCAGGAGGACAGAACTAGAAAACAGGCCGTGACCTAGGATCAAGTTTTGACTGAAGATATGAAAGCCAGCAAAAACAGACTGATCCAAGCGAAAAATGAAACATCAAATAATGATGCAAGATGTTCTTTCCTTAGCAGATATCCATTTTTACATTGAGGCAGATGGTTAAAGAAGGCAGAATATCTTCAGGTTGGGTCAAAAAGACACAACTATACAACATATGTAAAAAACAAATCTGGGCCTTTGATTGCATAATTATGGTCTGAAAAGTGCTTTTTTGACCTTACCCCATTGACATATCTGGAAGAGAATTATATTTTTTGATTTGCTTCTTGGCCATTTGATTAAGGTCAAGTGTAGTATATTTTGATAATTCTCCCCTCCTTTTTCTTATGTTGGTTCATCATCCAGGGTATCGTTCAGTTTGGTCCAATGCCTGGGCCTGGATCCACTAGTAGATTCAGCAAGTAATTCATGCCATAAGTTCATTGTAGGATAAAATGGTTGTATTCAGGAGGAATGGGATTTTGTTTGATAAGGGCATCATATCATCATATCATAATATATTCCTAAAATGCTTCTAGAATATGGTTTTTCATTGTGTAACAGAAGAATTCAGTTGAAGGGGAGGAGGCAACCCCCCTTTATTTTCCACTAACTTAAGGTGTTTTTTTTCTGCACCGCAATTATGAAATTCTGTTTTTACAAAGGCTGCCTACAAATGTCTTTTCCATTTTCATATTCTGATCTGCCAATTACAAAGGAAGCATTTGAAGACAGAGACTGTTTTTTTCTTTCTTGCAGATAGTCAAACTAGGAAAAATAAGTCTTTCTACTCGCAGGGCCGAGTTAGAAAAAAAATGACATACTTTTCTTGCTAAACTATTGGCAAGTGAAGAGTTTTGGCCAACATTTTATTCATTTCCCTTTGTGCTTTGAAGAAGTCCAGCCATGAGAGACTTCATCATCTATAGACCCAAAGAGATTCTGAATGTTCCTACTAAATGCAAATACCAACCCAATTTGCCATCACCCCTAAGAAATTCTGGTGACTGGGAGAGAAAACAATGCTTCCTGTTCAAATTGGTTGCTTGCAGGATCCAGTCAATTGGCATGTCTCCAGAGACTCTTTAGTATCCAGAAGTCCCACATCACAAGCATCTCTCAACTGTAATTTCTTGCTAAGTGGAGGAAGACCTACAACAATTACATTAATTATACCACCCACAAATGTGGGAGGCTTTCATGAACCATTGCAGGGTGGAGTTAGTTGAGGTTACATGGTGATGGCTTTTATTGGACGTACTCTTGACATCAGACAGTGACAGGGCCAAATCAAGGAGCGATTAATCACACAGACTGGGAGTCACAGTGTCATTAGTGAGATGACAATAAAGAATTAATGAATGGTGGTGATGGTCAGGTAAAGATACAATGATGCTTCAAGAGCTGGAAGCACAACTCACAAACATGACAAGGGAGGCTCTTTAGTTTAGGAAAAGTGACAGCTTCCTCTCAAGTCCACAGATTCTTTCTCAGGTATGTATTTGAACCTGGGTCCAACTGCTTCCTCTGAAAGGGATTCAGCTCAATAGATATTCATGACCAGGGTTTGATTGATAAGCTAAGCCCTGAGGGGGAAAATGTGTGTTGGAATCTACTTTATGTGAAATATCTCTGGAGAAAAATGTCAGCTGTCTAGAAGTAATCAGACTTCTCACTGCCTGATAAATAATCCCAAACCCAGAATATCCCATCACAATCTTCTAGTGTACTTTTCTGAGGGAAGGCAGAAGAAGGATCCTTAAAATAACAGAGTTAGAAAGGACCCTGGAAGTCTTCTAGTCCAACCCTCTACTTAGGCAGGAAACCCTACACCACTTCAGACAAATGGTTATCCAACATCTTCTTAAAACCTTCCAGAGTTGGAGCATTCATAACTTCTGGAGGGAAGCAATTCCACTGATTAATTGTTCTAATTGTCAGGAAATGTCTCCTTAGTTCTAAGTTGCTTCTCTTCTTGATAAGTTTCCACCCATTGCTTCTTGTCCTGCCCTCGTGTACCTTGGAGAATAGCTTGACTCCCTCTTCTCTGTGGCAGTACCTCCAATATCAGAAGACTGCTATCCTGTCTCCCCTGGTCCTTCTCTTCTGTAGACTAGCCGTGACCTGTTCCTGCAACTGTTCTTCCTATGTTTCAGCCTCCAGTCCCCTAATCACCTTTGTTGCTCTTCTCTGCACTCTTTCTAGAGTCTCAACACCTTTTTTACATCGTGGCGACCAAAACTGGATGCAGGATTCCAAATACCCATCTGAAACTTTGCCCTTAAATGGGAATTCTCTAGATCAAGTGAACCCCGTGTTGCTTGTGGGAACTAGACAGCTTTCTATCGCAACTGATCTCCGGTAACATTGGAAGGGAAAGTTTTAATTGAAGGAAAAGTTCCAGACAGCATCCCTGAGCCAGGAGGAGAGTTGAGAAAGAGCTACAGACCAGGTGGCAGCACATGGGAGAATAATCTGACCAAGATATTAGACCCAGAACCTGGAGAAGAAGGGAGGAAGTAGGATGAGAAGCCAAACAAACAGCAGCAACAAAGGACTGCACAGAGCGCGTGCTTTATCGGTTCTTACAGGTAATCCAGGTGGGCCAGTCACTCCCGGAAAACCTGGGGGGCCCTACAGGAAGAAACAGGGAGGTCATCACTCAGTCATCACATTGGCTGGACTAGGGAAAGCAGGCAAGGGAGCTTTCATTGAAGACAAGGCCAATCCTTCGCAACATGTTATGCATTTCTTCTTAATTCAAGAGTAAACTTCCAAGTTCTACTGCTCCAAATAGCTGCCAAGAGAACAAAGAGTGGCCTACCCCCTCCTTTTCTGGGTGTGGTTGTGGGTGAATCAACAGGGCATTTGTGGGACCAGAATTAGCTGGGCTCTTGGTGAAGAGCAAGAGGGCAGCCACCCAACTGAAGACGGTCCAGTTGTAGAACCATCCACGGAGAGGAAGGCTGGCCTTAAGTGGCTTTATATTCCATGTTTCTTAGACAGGCATCAGGTTATGCTAATACATGATGCTGCAATGGGTAAAGGCTTAAGGGAGAAGATCTAAGCAGAAATTGGCTCAAAGGATATACTCACAGTTGGTCCAGGAGGGCCTGGAAAACCTCGTGAGCCTGGTGGACCCTAAGGAGAAGCCAAGACAAAATTAATTTCTGAATCCAAGGATCTGCAATAGCACCCTGGCTGCTTGGTCTCTCCACATGGCTTTACCTGCTCACCCCTCTGTCCAGGCTGGCCAGGGCTTCCAGGATGTCCTCCAGCACAATCTGGATCATCGTTATCAGTCTGGAAGAGAAGGCAAGATGTCTCAAGTGGTTAAGGATCTCCAACAGCTTCTAAACCCAAGATGAACTCGGCTGGATGAAAGCTCTGTTTTTGCCAGAATAATTCTAGTGGTCACCATTTCCTGACAGATTTCTCCCTCCTCCTGGGCTTCTGCTCACTCTAAAGCTTTCCAAAAGGCCAAACCTAAATGTTATTTAAGATTAAACTTTGAGAATGAAACACTCTCCCCCTTAAAATAAATTGCCTCCATCCAAATCTGGATTTCCACCCACACCGTTACCTACCAACGTCCATTTGAGTTTGTTTCAAGCAAACATCAAGAAATCTCATTTAATTGACTGCTAGATAACCATGGATTAAGACTGGGTATTACCAGGGATAAGATTCCATGACTTAAGAAGGAGCCAAATGAAACATTTTAGGGACCAATCTTTGGTGGAACCAAATACCAGGACCCCTGACTGATCCATGAGTGAACAGCATTCAGTAGAGGACGCTCCATATCCCTTGGCCGACAGTAAATGGTGTGAGTGAATTTGCCAGGGCTGCTTTGTGTATTTACATGCCTTGTTGAGTACAGAGACAATATTTATAGGCTTAGAGCTATCCTGAGGGCCAGGCTAGAAGCCACACAGGAGATTGTTTGGTAGCCAACCATCCCCTCCCCTTAAATGCGCTTGCCAGGCTCCTAGATTGCAATAACACTCAAAACTCTTGCCTAATTGAATCACATAGAGAAGGAAAGATTTCATCCCCACCCCCATCCCAATTCCATGATATTTCTCTAACATCACCAGCCAACAGCAATGGTGGTAATAGTAAAAAACAAAACAAAAAACAAAAAACAAGATGGTGGCTGCAATTGCATCATTGAAGTCCTATAGGAAATTTTAAATATAATAAGAGCAGGGGTCTGTCTGTCTGTCTGTCTATCATCTATTACAGCAGTGTTTCTCAACCTTGGCAACTTGAAGATGTCTGGACTTCAACTCCCAGAATCCCCCAGGCTGGGGAATTCTGGGAGTTGAAGTCCGGACATCTTCAAGTTGTCAAGGTTGAGAAACACTGTATTACAGTGATGTAATAGCTAACCTTTTTTGGCTCGGGTGCCAAAAGTGTGTGTATGCAATAGCGTGTGCATGCTTTCCTATACCCATAATTCAATCCCCCTGCGCGCCCCCCTGCGCGCCCCACTGCGCATGTACACAAACACCCTCCCCACCGCCCCTCTGTGCATACCTCCATGACCCCCCCCCCACACCCTCCTGAAGCCTGGGCAAGGTGAAAACAGCCTCCACAGGCCCCCCAGAGACCCCCCAGAAGCTGGGAACGGCCCATTCCCAAACTTCCAGCAGGCCTGATAGGCCCATTTTCCCCCTTCCCAGGCTTCAGAGGCTTTCCTGAAATCTGGGGAGGGTGAAAATGTCCTCCCCTGGCCCTTTGGAGGCCCTTCAATGGCCAAAAAGCAGCTGGGCAGTGTGCGCATGTGCTCTGCAGCTGACCTAGTGCATCAGCTCTCCGTAGCCCCTGTGGCGCGCATACCATAGGTTCGCCATCCCGGATCTATTATATTTAAGAGCTGCTATCTCTATCACAGAGAGACTCTGGGTGGTGTACAAAAAATATTAGAAGCATAAAAAGAGTGTGCAAGAGGGGATGGCTTTAGGGCACTAACCAGCCCCGAGGCTGCACGCTCCTCTCTGAGAGTTCAAGCAAGGTTGCACACCCGTATTTTTTACACTTTCTTAAGAGGTCTGTGAGGGGGAGTGTTCCATGGAGAAGGGGTGGCAATGGCATAGAAGGCTCTTTTTCTGGGCCCCGCCTGTCAGATTTGTTTGGCTGATGGGGTCTACAGGATATCTTCTTGCCTGACCTGGTGGGACAGAATGATGGGATGGGGTGAAGCAGGTAGGTAGGCTGGCCCGATGCCATTTAGGGCTTTAAATCACACACATCTTTTTTTTTTTTTTGCATATGATTTGGTAAAAAGGAAGTGCTACTAATTTGCTATGTCTTTATCTTTCATTTGCTGCCTTCTGGATTAAGTATCCGGCCTAGAGATTGACTCACCTGGGGCTGTTCTGCATGGAAGTCAGGGTGGCACTGAAAGGAGAAGAGATGCATCATGAGTTGAATTCCTGGTCCAGAATTTACGGCACACTAAAGTTCTGTAGATACTAAATTTGCTTCATCCGTGCAGGACTGGTTCAATGGAAGAATCCACTCAAGTTTTCCTTTGAGCAGATATATTTTCCAGGATGCCAATAAAGCAATTGGCAGCTGATGAGCATCCTCCGGGACCCCTTGTGATCATGGTAAGGTATAAATTGTGGGCCAGGCATTGCACTTAGACTTGTTCCCCATTGTGATATATGGCAGCGCATGAGACCTGAACATATCTATGGAATCACACAAAGGAATTGCTCAGGTCAGTGAAGCTGATGGAGATTCAGTATCCCCAATCTGCCTCAATTAGTTGGGAAATCCCATCTTAAGTCAAGCCAAGCCTTCCTTAAGTGGAACTCAACTTCTCATGACTGCTGGATATATCTAATAGCTTATTTGGCAATGATAACAGAAGTGCTTTATTACGCTTTTACTGGATTAGTTTTTTTTTTAAAAAAAACCACACAATCTATCGTTCAGTCTAGGATTTTGTCATCCCTCCAAGTCCAATGTTAACCAAACCAAACCTTGAGGTCAATCAACTTTAACTGGACAATGTCTCCTGAGATGAGAGAGCTAAAAGACTATGATGGGTTGCAATGGGCTGCATTTCTTTAAGTAACCCAGGGGTGTAATCCAGCAGGTTCTGATAGGTTTTGGAGAACCAGTAGTGGAAATTTTGAGTAGTTCGGAGAACCTGCAAAAGTCACCTCTGGCTGGCCCCAGAATGGGGTGGGAATGGAGATTTTGCAATATCCTTCCCCTGCCATGCCCACCAAGCCACGCCCACCAAGCCACACCATGCCCACCAAGCCACGCCCACATAACTGATAGTAAAAAAAAATGAATTTCACCACTGAAATAACCCAAATGTGAATATTATGGCCAAAATAAGGATTTGGGGAAAGTTCAAAAAATTGTTATAATCTTGCCCAAGCAATACCAAACTTTCTCTTATATGAAAAATAGGTACCAACATACACCTTTAGGTATAGTGATATGAGGGACTTCTTGGCACTGAAAGAGATTGGGCACAAAGTGCCAGAAACCTGAAAAGGTTGCCCCCTAACTTACAAGTATTCATTTAGTTGCCGTTCAAAGTTACAATGGCACTTAGAAAAGTGACTTATGACTATTTTTTACACAACCATTCCAGCATCCCCATGGTTGCATGAGTAACATTTGGACACTTGGCAACTGGAATGCATTTATGGTGGCTGCAGTGTGTCCCGGGGTCATGAAATCACCTTTTGAAGCCTTCTGACTTTGCTTGTTAGAAAGTTGCAAAAAGGTGATTACATGGGGAGGCCAGACTCACTTAACAACCATGCTACTAACTTAACAGCTGCAGTGATTACTTAAAATGGGGAAGAACTCACTTAAAATCTGTCTTGCTTAGCAACAGAAATTTTGGGCTCAACTGTGGTTTCAAGTCATGGACTATCTGCATTAGGACCCCAGAAATAAAGAAAATTCATTACAGGTAGTCCTGGACTTCCGGGATTTTGGGGAAGGTCAAGCCTGTGCCACTTTCTGCAATGCAAGGATTCTAAGCTTGGCCTCCTCTCAACACTTCCCTCCCGTCTAGCTGGAGATTCCATCACACATCCTGTTGTGGCTTGCCTACAGTCAGCAGAGCTGGCAGCAGAGTTGGACAGAGATGAGGTTGGGGAGGAACAATGACCAGGACTGGGGGTGAGGAAAGCTCAGGCGAGGGCTCTGCGTCAGAGGCAGAGAGGGAGCTAGACAGCAGCGAGGCAGAGAAACAGCTGGAGCCTGTTCCCAGTGTGCGTATGCTCAGAGCTGCCAGAAGACAAGAACAACTAAGAAAGCAGGGTTGACTTAAGAGTAAAGCCACACCTTGGAGGTGATTGGCCCCTCCCAGAGGAAACAAAAGAGGAGTGAATGGGGAGTGGGCTTTTTCAGGAAACAATTCATTCACCCAGTCAATTCAAGAGTGGAAAGTTCTGGTTGTGACTTTAAGAGACTCTGTGCCAAGTTTGCCTTGCGCTGCATTTGGAAACTAGTTATCTGGCAGCACTCCAAGGTCCAGATAAGGTGCGTGTGGATAAACATTCCTCTGAAAGACTGTTTGCTAAAGCCTTGCCGACTGTGAATGAAAGGAATTCACAGTCGTGTCAATAAAAGAGGTTTTGCAGTGACCAAAACTTTGCTTCTTGCTTTCTAAGGAAGCCTGGGTCAGAACACGTACGCAGTGTGACTGCCCAATGATTGAAAGTGTGGGCATTAAGGATGGAAACCACTGCAACCCTACTGATCTCCCATTCTTCTTTGTAGCTGAAGAGACTCACAGGTAACTCACCTGTGGACAATTATTTATTCCTGGAGCTCCAGGTTGTCCCTGATCTCCCTTTTCTCCTTTTACCCCATTATTGCTTTGGGAGCTGCAGGCTGTACAGATGGGTACCTATAAGAGAAGAGAAAGAACTGATAAGGTTTACCACTTGCAATAAGAGTTTTTCTCAACTAAAGATATAAATTCTGGAATGACCACTGAGTCCAACCTTCTGCTTCATGGAGAAATCTAAATTAAAGCATCCCTGAAGGAAGGCCATTCAACTTCTGCTTGAAGGTCCTACAATTTCCATTGGTAATTGACTCTACTACCGAACTGCTCTTGTGCCTGGAAATATTTCTTCACATAAAGCTGAATTTTTGCTTGGTTATTTATTTAATTTATATACTGACCATCTCCCCAATAAGGGAACACTTACCTTAGCATTAGTCTAAACATTCATGTCTTCTGAAATCATAGAGAATGTGTGAGACCTTCACACGATCAGTTTCTACCATTCAGGCATTCACATCTCTCCAATGTAAATCAGCTTTATAATTCTCTTTATAATAATATATAATACTCTATAATACTTGGGTGAAGCTTTACACTTTTGGTGAAAATTCCTTATGATTTGCTTCGGAAGATTTCAAGATATATAGATAACATATACGGACTTCAACTCCCAGAATTCTGGCCCCATGCTGACTGGGGAATTCTGGAAATTGAAGTCCACTGTTTTCAAAGTTGCCAACATTATGAAACCCAGAAAAATATCATTCCTCTTGCTTATTCATTTTTTTTCTCAAAGAAACCCCCATTATCTGTTAGATCTAGTTTCCAGTCCTCTGAGTGTCATCTTTTTCTATGCTATTCCATTTTCCCTGAACCCTTGATAAATCAACAATTTCCCATGTTCTCCTGTGCTCCTAGTTACTTGGGTGAGCGTTTTACTTGGGTCAATTGGAAAATGTAATATAGATTTAATGATCAGTATCCCGAACCATCTCAGAAAAATCCAATGTTTTCTTTGCAAAATAACTATTTCCAAATGAGCAAATTCAGGATTTTTATTTTGTATTGCATTGCAATATTGTATTGTATTAAATTGTCCTCGATTTATGACCGACTGCCTAGCAACCATTCAAAGTTATAATGCAGGCCCCAAAAGTTACAGAATTTATGACCTGATTTTGAAGTTATGGCGGTCACCCCCACCTCTCCATGGTCACACAATCACATTTTTGGGTACTTGGAACTGGCTCATCTTTATGGCCATTTGCAATGTCCCATGGCGACATGGCCAAGATTTTTGGCACTTTTTGCTGATCTCTACTTCTAGTTTCCAGCAAAATACACCGACTGGGTATGGGGTGGGCTGCTGAGGTTTCGCACGGGTTCGGGTGATCCTCTAGCTAGGATACTGCCCAGTTTGGTGAACCCTCAAATCAGGGGTGGGTTCTGGCTTATTTTACTGTGGGTTCACTCAGTGACGCACTTCGGATGTGCATGCGCTTCCAGCGTTCATGCCCTTGATGCGCACTACACGTGCATGAGCAGTAGTTCAAGAAGCAAAAAACAAGACATAGAACCAGTTCGAGGGCGTGGGTGGCCGAGTTAACTACCTACTTGACCGAATTGGTCTGAACTGGTAGGAACCCACCTGTGCCCCAAATGCCACCCCTGGCTGGCCACATCCACATCCACCCCATCCCGCTCCTCCCGGGAATCTCCACATGGCCCATTCGTCATGCCAGATAAGTGCAGGGCCCATGCGCAGGTTCGGGGAGGAGGAAAAACGGCACTACTGGAGGTCCCGGAAGTCTGGAAACCAGTCTGTTTCTGGCCTCCGGAGAGCTCCAGAGCCCGGTGGAAGCAGTTTTCACCCTCCCGGAGGCTCGAGGAAACTCTCTAGAGCCTTTGGAGGGTGAAAAGCGCCCCCCCCCATGGTGTAGGAGGCTGAATAGGCCATGCCCACCCTGGACATGCCCACCCAGCAACGGGGCAATGAACCAGTGATGGGTTCTGGATCCCGTTGCAACAGGTATGCTGCAATGGGGCTGGGCATCCACCACGGGCACGAGCATGCACACCCACTGCCTGCAATCCTCCAGCTGCTCAGTGTACGGAACACTACACAGGCACTGTACATTGTGCGTGCATGCGCAATTGATCCGTTTCCTTTAAATAAGGGTAAGGAACGAGGGCGGGCAGGCCCTCCAAAACACCGTTCCGGTACCGGTATGCATGTACCGGGGTATATTGCCCGGAACCCACCACTGCAGAGAACCCATTGCTGCAATGTTTGAAGCCCACCCCTGGGTATAATGGATTTGCTTAACAACCACAGTGTTCGTGAAAAAAAGTCCTTAAATTGGGTCTCATCACATGGTGACTCACTGAATGACCTCAATGACTAACAAGCGTAGAAGTCATAGGTCCAGGACCACGTCAAAGAAGCGGTATGATGATGGTGATGATTGTCCTACCTTTTCTACAGTACCGCTCTCTGCTGATTGCGGATTCTGCAATGGAGAGACGAAGTGAGAGAAATAAAAGGTGACATGGGGAAAAAGTAGTCCTAGTTCTTGTTTTCTTTTACAGGGGAAAAAAGAAAAGCACAACGGAGTTATGAGCTTCGAGGGTTGCTTTGCAAAAGCAGTGTGAGTTCCTAACCAGTCCTTCATTGATGTTGCTCTGCTATTTTTTTCCCTCCCTTCGCTTTGCTTTGGAGGCTCTTCCGCACTCGGAAGATGGTGGCAGCTGCACAGAGGGGACAGCAGTGAGCACAGGCCTGAGCAAGCGCAGGGAATAGCAGACGCTGCACTCCTGTACCTACCATTTCACCTGATGGCCCAGGGTGTCCCGGCAAGCCATTGTTTCCTGGGATGCCCTAAAGGCAAGGAGAAACTTTGAATACGTGAGTCCTCCCTGGCTATTTCTTCCAAAGGAATCCTGTTGACCCCAAACGGGACTTCAAGGTCCTGTGTCCCTTCACCTAACACCTGCCCAAACCTTCTCCTCCATGCTTTTCTGGGTCCTTCACCTATTTTTCCGGCTGTTTTCCTGAAAAGACAGGGCTCTGGGGGTGTACAAGAGGAGATGTAGCAGTCGTTGTGAACTCCCATGTCTCTGTATCTTCTACATCTGGATGAGAACCCAAACTGGACAGAGAAGGGTCCCCCTTCAGCCAATTCTGAAATGTCTCCCTTCACCCCTGTCAACTCCTAGGGCAGTGATGGCTAACCTTTTTGTTGTCGCATGCCGAAACCGCGCATAAGCACCCATAATGCAATGCGTGTGTGACACCCCCCCACATGCTCCGCCCCAGCGCATGCACACATCATCCCCCCATTCTCCCCATCCCCACGCATATGACTCCACGCATGCACCCTGCCTTCATGCATGCATGCATCTCCTGCATGTGCCCCGCCCCTACGTGGCAGAGACTTGAAAATCAGGTGGCCGGCAGGAGGCACCCACAAGTGCACGGTGGAGCTGAGCTGGGTGATGTGTGCCACCTGTCATGCGATAGGTTCGCCATCACGGTCCCAGGGAATCCAATTCTCTTATCTCCTTTCTCCACTCCCCTCTCTTCTTTTCCTTGTATGACCCCACATGATTTGTGATGTCCAGCTTTCTCAGATACAGAATGGATATTTGGAAACGTATGAAAAATGTCTTGGCCTTAAAACGGAAATCAAATCTGCCTCTTCAAATAAAGAATCCTTTTTCGGGTTTGATAGGGCCTTCTCTTTGGAAGAGAAACAGGGAGACACTTAAAAAGGGGAAGAAATATTATTCATTACACGCTATTAATCAGATTTGGGAACTGTTTTAATTGAGTTGGAAGTCTGATCAATGTCTAGTGACATCACTCATCAGGTTTAAAAGTGCTTCAGTGATTCAGTGGTGCCAAATGGCAAAGACTGTTTTAAGTTTTGATTGTCTGCTCCTCTTTCTTAAACTGACTTTCTTGCCCAGCTAATAATCAGATCCAGAAAAGATATTATTTCCCCTTTTAATATGTAATGTCTAAATATGTTTGTTTAGAGTTCCCTGAAACATCTTAAAGCAAAAGGTGTTTTGATCGCTCTTAGCCCTGGACAGGAATTGGGAAACATTCATAAGGGAAAATCATAATCACTGTTGGAAAATGAATTTACATAACTTTCTTATATCTTGGAAACTTTCTTATATCTTGAGCCAATGTGCATTTAGAGGAAAGAAAGGAGTCTCATAGCTTTAGAAGACTGCAAGGTGGCAGCAAAGGGTGGCATTTGCCTTATTTCTTAGCCTTCCTCTAGTGGTTGTCTGAAGTTTTGCAGAAGGCAACATCAAGTCTTCCAATCTTCTGAATTCCTTCAATCTTCCACAGTTTATCCACTTGGCTTTTACGACTCTAACCATCAATCTTAAAACATGTGTATCTGTTTTCTTTCCAACATACTTACTTGGCTGCTGATAGTACCTAAAGTGGCACCAAGGAGAAGGAGACCCTCTTCTGATTTTCTGCCCTGAGTCCAATAAAGTCACACATGGGATCTCCCGGGGGAACATAATATTCCTAAGGCGTATTACATTTCACTATATGTCCAAAGACATTTAACATGATGCTGCACAGGGTTGCACAAGGGGAGGGAAATGTTTCTGTCCTTCGCCTCTTTTTTTATTTGGCCAACCCTCTCCTTGCTTCCCAATTTGCATTTTCCAGCCTCCGAGCAATTTCATTGGCAAAATCTGGCAAACTGACTTTGCATGGAAAATTAGTGTGGTCTGCACAAATCCCTCTTTGAGAGCCAAAAAGCTACTTTCTGGATTTCTCCTTTTTTGGGGTGGGGTAAGATTTTCCTCAACCCTGTCTGTGTTGCATCATGACTTTGTTCACTGTGGCTGAAAGAAAGAACAAATTGTGGCTCTTGTCGTTGAAGTAAGCAGCAGAGTTCTGGAAGGACAGTGGGAGGGAGAATGCACAATAACAGAGTTGGAGTGGACCAATCTAACCTCCTCCTTGAGCTGTCTGGACACATGGCTGCCTAATGTCTTCTTTAAAAACCCATAACTTCTGGAGGCAAATTGTTCCACTGATGAATTATTCTCACTGTCAGGAAATTCCTCCTTAATTCTAGCTTGGCTCTTTCTTTGATAAGCTTCCATCCATTGTCCTGTCCTTAGGGGCTTTGGGAAATAGGTCAACCTCCTCTTCTGTGACAACCCCTCAAGTATCAGAAGACTGCTATCATGGCATCTCAGTCATCTCTTTGTAAGACTAGGTAAAGGTTCCCCTTGCTCATAAATGCTAGTCGTTCCTGACTCTAGGGGGCAGTGCTCATCTCTGTTTCAAAGCTGAAGAGCCAGCGCTGTCCGAAGACGTCTCCATGGTCATGTGGCCAGCATAACTAAACGACAAAGGTGCACAAAATGCTGTTACCTTCCCATCAAAGGTGGTTCCTATTTGTCTACTTGCAATTTTATGTGCTTTTGAACTTCTAGGTTGGCAGAAGCTGGGACAAGGAACAGGAGCTCACTCCGTTACGTGGAGCTAGGATTTCGAGCCGTCGAACTGCTGACCTTTCTGATCGACAAGCTCAGTGTCTTAGCCACTGAGCCACTGCATCCCTTGCTTTGTTAGACTATTCATACCCAATTCTCCTAATCGTTCATCATATGCTTTTTCCACCAGGTCCCTAATCCTCTTTGTTTAATGTCTCTGGAGATTCTCAAGTCATCCAAGTCATGGTTGTCCTAAAGGTGCTTTTTCAAGAGGCAACTGGGCTGCCTTAGTTTTCTTTGAAAAAGAAAAGTCACAGTCAAGAACATTCAAAGAAAAACCAGAAAATGCAGTTGCCCCTTGAAAATCACCTTTGGGACAATCCTCTTTGTTGCCCTTCTCTGCCCTCTTTCTAGAGTCTCAGCATCTTTTTTGCATTGTGTTGGCCAGAATTGGATGCAGGATTCCAAGTGTGGCTTTACCAAGGCAGGTACTAACGCTTCATGTGATCTTGACCCTATCGCTCTCAAGTTTTGATTTGTAGCTATCATGCAGATGAGGAGAACCTCAAAGGACTCTAGAGGAACACATATCTGTTGCTTCTTCACTTATGGCTTTCCCTCCACACCATTAGTCAACCGTTCTGCTGATTCTTGGTAAAACAAAGTGCTGCTCTTTCCAGTTATCTTCAGATCAGTATTCCTGGATTGAACAGGAAAAATAGAAAGGAACAGCACCAGGGGTGGGTTCAGGCAGTCACTACTGCCGGTTTGCCCGTGGCCTCTTTGCGCATGTGTGTGCACTTGATGTGCGCTGCGTGCACTTGATGTGCGCTGCGTGCGCTTGATGCAGGCTGCATGCTCATGCACAGTACAATAAAAATTGTTCTGCGCTTGTGCAGAAGCAAAAAACAAGATGGCACCACCTGCGGTGCCACCCAGAGAACCAGTTCGAGGGTGTGGGAGGCCTGGGTCACTATCGGTTCCAGCGACCCAGGCCCTCAAACCAGTACCGGTTTAGCCAAACCGGTCCAAACTGGTAGGAATGCACCACTGAACAGCACTCTTGGTGATACTGTCCCACTAAAGGGATTATTGGGGAGCATCACTTGTTCATTATGGATCATTCGAATGAAAGGGTGTCCTGTAGGGAAAAAAATCATGGCAGCAAAACTGTAATGGGTTTTTCAGAGCCTGGGAAGTAGGTTGGCCATTCGCAAAACATTATTAGCATAGATGCCTGCACAGTTTTCTTTTATCAGCAAAACAGGTAGTCACCTCATTGTGTCAATGGACATTTAGCCAAGGAGATTGGATGTTAAAAGTAAATGCATCCAGCCGCTAACATTTCTGAAACCAAATCCCTTTGCTTTTCAATCTGGTCAACGTTGACCCCAAGAATCTTGCTGCTAGGGGCTTGATGAGAAATATCCTATGTCACCTACCTCTTCAAAGCACTTATTGGGTGAAAATGGTGGTCCTTCAGAAGTGGCTGAGCTCTGGCTCCCATAGGTTAAAATGGCTGATGGCCAGGGCTAAAGGAAGTTGTTTGGCCAAGAACATCTGGAAGGCTAGAACTTAGCTACTACTGCTCAAAATGCTACTGATTGGGATTTCGTGCAGCCAAGAACATCAGGGAGGGGATTCTGAGTCTACCACTTTAACAAGGATCACCGTAGTGGTGCTACATTCACAAGGCCTCCTCAGTTCCAAAGATGATCATAATGATTATTTCTACCCTTGGTTCCTGTTTGTCAGAAAGTAAATCTGGCTCTCCGATCCCTTACCTGACTTCCGGGGGCTCCTGGTGGGCCTGGAGGTCCTGGAGCACCTGGAGGTCCCTGTCAGCCACAAAGGAAAAGAAAAAATGGATAGCAAAGGCTCTTCGGAGGACACAGAACTCTCCCCAGGATCGAGGAGCCAAAGTTGCTACGCACAGAGGAGCAAGCATGCACATACACCCACACACACACCTGAGGGCCCGGCTGAGGCTGCCAGGGGTTCCCGATCCACAGTCCCGGAGCGCCCTGTGGGTCCAAAAGGGGAGAGCATTTAGCAAAGGCCAAGCAGAACACGGGTTCCAGCTTCCGGAGCAACAAAGGCGTTGAGCGGTTGAGCGAAGAATGGGGTACGGGTGGCTTGAACTCTCATCCAGCCTGGCAGCAAATCCCCAGGTCTGCGGGGAAGCAGGAGTGTGGGGCGACGCTTACCGGAAGACCATGACTTGTGTCCGTCCGAGGGCCAGGCTGGCAGGTGCATTCGCCAGAATCTCCCTGGGAAGATAAAAGAACAGGTAGGCGGGCTTTGAGTACCTAGCTGGGTAGAAGAGTGGGGAACAGGGCATCCCTGGCTGCTGGAGGTTGGGCCTGATACATACACCAAAGCGAGGGGTTTGTATAAGACATGGATGACATTGAAGGCCCTCGAAATTGAGGTTAAAAATGGGAGGCGGAGCTGACGGCGTGACGATATGACGTGTGATATTGGAGCTCCAAGATCGCCATTGTTATCTCTGCTGCTGGACCTAAACCATCCCGTAGAGACAGTGATAGAGAAGGGCACATCCTGCTGATCCCAGGGACATTGCAAAGTTCCTGGTAAATCTAGGAGAAGCTCTTTTTTCTGGCCACAGAGAAGCAGCCATTGAAGTTGCTGAAAGTTGGGACAGCTCCAGAACGGAAGGGAAGCGGGAGAGAAAGTGTGTCAACTTGGTGAGATAAATTTTATTATTAGAGAAGAGAACACCCAAAAAGATCAAAAGTAAAATTAAAATTGAAGACAGAAGAAGTTAAGCGGCAAGATTAAGCCTGAGTCAAACTTAGTTCATTATCTTTCTTTATTTTTTTTTTTTTATGGATGGAATTTTTACAAATGCTTCTTAGTTTTTAAACTGGACTGTTTTTTCTTCTTCTATTTTTCTTTTTTTAAAAATACTTATTGATTAACATTTTTTTTCTTTTTTCAACGCTCTATTGGATTGTTTTTCTAAGAACCTTTCTCCTTAAGTTTGGAATATAAAGAGGAGAGTAAAAGCAGAGGAAAAAGAAGTAATACTGCCACTTAGAGGCTTGGAGGCTTGGAGGCTTGGAAACATTGTTTTTCTTTTTTCTCTTTGAACATTTGATCTATATTTCAAGGTTTCTGAGCTTGTTTATTGAAAATGATAGTGGGAAGAGCATGGATTGTTTATACAGGTGCTCCTCTGGGGTACTATCAGTAGCTGAACTGGAGTGAAAAGAAAGCCTTGACTTGAAAGTGAACTTGTTTGGAATTTAATAAAAAAGCTTTGGATGCTATAGTGGCAGTGTTTACTATCTGGAGGAATGGTGCAACATGAAAAAAAAAGGAATTAACATTGCAAATGATTATGCAAGAAATTCAAAAAATACAAGTAAGAACAGAGAGAATTGAAAAGAGAATGGAGAATATAGAACAAAGAACAGAAAAAATAGATGAAAAAAATGAGAATATTTACCAAACGATGATGAAATTTGAAGACAGAGTTCAAAAAATTGAAGAAAAAGATGAACAAAGAGATAAGAAAATTGTTGATATTGACAGCAGATTGAGTGTGGTTGGAAATCTACCATGCCATTTAGAACCGGTTCTAGCTCCCTCCCCCTGCCCATCCATACCACGCTTGCCCCGCCTGCCGCTCACTGATTGCCTAGCTCACCAATCACCCCGCCCGCCTCTAAGAGTCAAATCTAAACCTTAAAGTCTTAAAGCTGTCAAATTTGAATACCCCTGGGTTTTTTTTCTAAAGGGTTAGGGGTGCAAGGGTCTTGTAACTTGACAGCTTTAAGACTTGCGTGCTTCAAATGCCAGAGTTTCTGAGCCAACGTTTTGGTTGCTAAGCAAGAGCGTTGTTAAGTGAGTTTCACCACATTTTACAAGTTGGCCACGGCCACTCAGTCACATGACTGCCAAGCCACTCCCACTTGGTCACATGGCTGGCAAGCCACTCCCACCCGGTTACATGGCCGGCAAGCCACTCCCACAAAGCAGGCAACACCTACAGAAGAGGTTCTAAAAATTTTTGAAACCCACCACTGGTTTTGAGTCTTTACAAGATATGCAATGAAAAACAAGTTGCGAAGAGAAGTACAAGAAAGCAATAAGAACACAAACACTACAAATGGCAGGAGATATAAGATTGCACTACTATTGGAAGGATACAGGATGATGTAATGAAATGTTATAATAAAAACTAATTTAAATTTAGTTAAATTTAGAATATTATGCATAAAATAAAGTAATAATAGTTATAGTCAAATAAATGATTAACAATGATAATAATGCACATATATATACTAGATTGAACATATGAAATTCTATACAAATTGTAAGTGAGGACTATGGAGAGGAGGCTCAAAAGTTTTGTAACTAAAGATAAACAATTTTATATAGAATATAATATAAAGATGTAATATCATTGGATTGTTTTAGGATAAAGTAATGAAACGCTATAATATAAATTTATTTTAAATTTGGAATATCTCACATAAAAGGATGTAATAATAGTTATAGTCAAAGGAAGGTTTAACAATGATAATAATTGTATACATATATATTCGATTGATGATATGAGATTCTATATAAATTGCAAGTGAAGACTGTGGTGAGGAAGCACAAAAGCTTTGTAACCAATCGACATACTGTATGTAAATGGAGGATGGTTTTTATGTTTTGTGTGTGTTTATGTTTGTTTGTTTTAAAATAAAATAAAAAGTTTTTTTAAAAAAATGAGGTTAAAAATAAGCAAATGTCCCAAATGGGAATGTAGTAGGATGAGAAGACAAACCCACCTTCTCGCCTTTGGTACCTTTTTCACCCTAGACAAAAATGGAAAAGGAAAGAAAGCAAAATCAGACATGGGTGGATTGCGGTATTAAGAGGCTCAATTAGATCATGATGAAACTCAGAACCAACCCTGAAATCTTGTAAAGTTCCCCTGACTCGGTCTCTTGACTAGCATACTGCATCTCAGACATATCTGTTCTGACCCAGGCTTCCTTAGAAAGCAAGAAGCAAGATCTTGGTTCCTGCAAAACCTCTTTTATTTACGTGACTGTGAATTCCTTTCATTCACAGCCAGCAAAGCTTTAGCAAACAGTCTTTCAGAGGAATGTTTATCAACACGAACCTTATCTCATTTAGATAATCTCATGAGATAATTAGTTTCCAAAACACAGGGCAAAGCAAAACATGGCACAGAACTTCTTAGAACTTTCCAGACAGAATGAACAAATTGTTTCCAACAAAAGCCCACTCCCTGTTCGTTCCTCTTTTGTTTCCTCTGGGAGGAGCTAATCACCTCCAAGGTGTGGCTTTACTCTTGAGTCGACCCTGCTTTCTTAGTTGTTCTTGTCTTCCAGCAGCTCTGCACATACACACACTGTGAATAGGCTCCAGCTGTTCCTCTGCCTCGCTGCTCTCTAGCTCCCTCTCTGCCTTTGATGCAGAGGCCTCATCTGAGTTTTCCTCAGCCCCCAGGGCTGGCCCATGTTCCTCCCCAACCTCCTCACTGTCCGACTCTGCTGCCAGCTGGCAAGCTACAACACTATCCTTACTGAGACCCCCTGTCTAGTCCTTTTTTAAGGTACGTTCTCAGTTCTGCCAAAAATGTACTGGTTTACCATTCCCTGGGCCAGATTTCAAGTCCAGCCAGGTCCAAATCAAGAGTTTGATTCTCAAACTGTTTGGGGTTACTAGGAATTAGGCTGAGGAACTTCTGCATCAGGCACAGAGAAATGGGGGCCCTAGAAGACTCCCAGCCCTCCCACTTGAAAATGTCTCTACAAGTATGTGGCTTACAAGTTTCTGACAAGAAGATGCCTCTCTTTCAGACATCTCTCTTAGAAGATTGAAGAAAAGGGAAAGAGGGAAAAGAAAGGAAGATGGCAGAAAGACTAAGAGATTATCTTCAAACCCTTTTAGTTCTGACTCAATTTCAACCTTGCTCACCGCAAAGAGATTTTGCTCCAAATCATGCCACCATTACAATGAACGAACAAGCAAACAAACATAAATATATCCCAGATCATAATTCTACTATGAAATCTCTGTGGAGATTGTCAGTCATCCATGTCATGGTTGTCCCAAAGGTGCTTTTTCGAAAGGCAACTGGACTTTGTTCTTCCTTGAAGACGTTTTGTTTCCCATCCAAGAAGCTTCTTCAGTTCTTGGATGAGAAGTGAAACACCTCCAAGGAAAAACGAAGCACCTTTGGGACTACTCTGAAATCTGTTTTGGTAACAATTTTGGTATCCCTCCCAGTTTTTCCATACCTTAAGTCCTTGTCTCTGGTCAAACCTTAAAATGTGTGGACTTCAACTCCCAGAATTTCCCAGCCAACTATACTGACCAGGGAATTTGGGGAGTTGAAGATTACATGTCTTTAAGTTGCTGAGGTTGAAAAATATTATCTTAAATAGCAATAGCACTTAGACTTATATACTTCTTCACAGTGCTTTTTACCTCCCTCTCTAGGTGGTTTTACAGAGTCAGCCTCTTTCCCCCAACAATCTGGGTCCTCATTTTACCCACCTCAGAAGGATGGAAGGCTGGTGAGATTCAAACTGCCAATTGCAGTCAGTAGAAGTAGCCTGCAGTACTACACTCTCACCACTGCGCCACTGTGACTCTTTTATCCAGGTGTTTAAGGCCAAGCCAAGAAAAGGACACCGCATCCAAATCTGATTCAGATGGACTCAGAAAGAGAATCAATGGATTTGCAAACTTTATTGCATTCCTTCCCAATTTGTTCACCAAAACAAAATTCCTTAGATTGGAAAAAGAAGAGGAGGTACATTGAGGTGTCATTTTTTTGGAGCAAAAGTCTGTCCTGCTCTAAACATTTTTAACAGGTGTCATTTTGGGGATGGGGGAGACGAGGGATTCTGAAAAATCTTGTTCTGTTTTTCATTCAGCTTAGTTCCTATACAGTACAGTATGTCTCAAAAGGATTTTTGCAAGGAGAAACATCTGCGTTGTTGGTTACTTTCATACAAAATGTTACACTCCCCAACCCTCACAACCTAACAATATCTGCTAGTATAGCAGATCTCTTTCTTTTAAAAATAAGTTGACTGAATCATGCATCCTTTACAAAATTTTCAGGCTTTTAAAACTTTGGATCCAATCGTTGCTAACAAGCCATTTTTTTGTAACAAGGGCTTTAAACCAAAAAGCTGTTTTCACGCTTTCCTTTTTTGAATCAACGTCTATGAAATTTGGTTTGATTTCCTCAGACAAGTCAGTGTTTCATGAATATCCCCTGGGATTCTGCACAGAAGGCATTTTTAAAATGTTTTTATTTTGTCACCCATATCAAAGATAATAACACTAAGTACCAATAGTGCTAATTTATTTTTAAAGAACATCTAGATTGAAAATAGAAGTAGTCCTTGGCTTGCAACTATAATTGAGACTTGAATTATAGCCATATTTTGTGACTGTTGTTAAGCAGTTCATCGTGTGACCAAACCAATTTTACATTTTTTTTCAGTCATAAAGGAGATACCGTGACTGTTAAGTGAACTCATTGTCTGCCATGTGTATTTTTTTCCTGGACACTGCAAGTAAACACCAATTAGAGTTCTAGGCTGCATAAACAGAGGGATAGAATCAAGATCACGTGAAGTGTTAATCCCCTTTTATAAGGCCTTGATAAGGCCACACTTGGAATGCATCCAGGTTTGGTTGCCACAATGTAAAAAAGATGTGGAAACTCTAGAAAGAGTGGAGAAGAGCAACAAAGATGATTAGGGGACTGGAGGCTAAAACATATTGCAGGAACTGGGTATGTCTAGTTTAATAGAAAGAAGAACTAGGCGAGACATGACAGCAATCTTCCAAAATCTCAGGGGCTGCCACAAAGAAGAGGGGGTCAAACTATTCTCCAAAGCACCTGAGGGCAGAACAAGAAGCAATGGGTGGAAACTAATCAAGGAGAGAAGCAACTTAGAACTGAGGAGAAACTTCTCCGACAGTTAGAACAATTCACCAGTGGAATTGCTTCCCTCCAGAAGTTGTGAATGCTCCAACACTGGAAGTCTTTAAGAAGATGTTGGATAGCCATTTGTCTGAAACGTTATAGGGTTTCTTGCCTAGGCAGGGGGTTGGACTAGAAGACCTCCAAGGTCCCTTCCAACTCTGCTATTGTATTGTATTGTACTACCAGTAAATTTTGTTCCCATGACTATGGGATGCTACAAATAGCCACAAATGTATTCTGGTTGTCAAGTGATCATGTGTCATAAAGGACAGTCATCAGAATTTTGAACCTATTTTTAGTCTGTCATAACTGTCATGACTTATAACTGACTAGTAATAAGTCAAGGACTACTTATATCCATTTCCAAGCCTACCTCATTGTCTAAAACTTGTTTTGCTTCACTTATCATATTTCTAAACAACACCATCCATTTACATTAGAAAATATTTATAGCCATTCGTTGATTTCCTTACTTGTATTCCCAAATCTCAACGTTGGCAACTTACAGATATGTGGACTTCAACTTCCAGAATTCCCCTGGCTGGCTGAGGAATTCTGGGAGTTGAAGTCCACATATCTTACAGATCTATGGAGATTCTCAGTCACCTTGGCCATGCTTGTCCCAAAGGTCCTTTTCCAGAGACAACTGGACTTTTTCGTTTTTCCCTTGAAGACGTTTCGCTTCTCATCCAAGAGCTTAAGAACCTTCTGGGATGAGAAGTGAAATGCCTCAAAGGAAAAAACTGCAAAGTCCAGTAGTCTCTTGAAAAAGCACCTTTGGGATATATATCTTACAGTTGCCAAAGTTGAAAAACAATGGTCTAGAGATATTATGTTTACATAGTTTTAATGCACGGGTGAAATTCAGCAGGTTCTGGCAGGTTCTGGAGAACCGATAGTGGAAATTTTGAGTATTTTGGAGAATTGGCAAATACCACCTCTGGCTGGCCCCAGAGTGGGGTGGGAATGAAGATTTTGCAGTATCCTTCCCCTAGGAGTGGGGATGGAATGGGGATTTTGCAGTATCCTTCCCCTGGAGTGGGGTGGGAATGAAGATTTTGCAGTATCCTTCCCCTGGAGTGGGGAGTGAATGGGGATTTTGCAGTATCCTTCCCCTGGAGTGGGGAGTGAATGGGGATTTTGCAGTATCCTTCCCCTGGAGTGGGGAGGGAATGGGGATTTTGCAGTATCCTTCCCCTGGAGTGGGGTGAGAATGAAGATTTTGCAGTATCCTTCCCCTGGAGTGGGGAGTGAATGGGGATTTTGCAGTATCCTTCCCCTGGAGTGGGGAGGGAATGGGGATTTTGCAGTATCCTTCCCCTGGAGTGGGGAGGGAATGGGGATTTTGCAGTATCCTTCCCCTGGAGTGGGGAGGGAATGGGGATTTTGCAGTATCCTTCCCCTGGAGTGGGGAGTGAATGAAGATTTTGCAGTATCCTTCCCCTGGAGTGGGGAAGGAATGGAGATTTTGCAGTATCCTTCCCCTGGAGTGGGGAGGGAATGGGGATTTTACAGTATCCTTCCCCTGGAGTGGGGAGTGAATGGGGATTTTGCAGTATCCTTCCCCTGGAGTGGGGAGGGAATGGAGATTTTGCAGTATCCTTCCCCTGGAGTGGGGAGGGAATGGAGATTTTGCAGTATCCTTCCCCTGGAGTGGGGAGTGAATGGGGATTTTGCAGTATCCTTCCCCTGGAGTGGGGAGTGAATGGGGATTTTGCAGTATCCTTCCCCTGGAGTGGGGTGGGAACAGGGATTTTGCAATACCATTCTCCTGCCATGCCCACCAAGCCACGCCCACAGAACCGGTAGTAAAAAAAATGAATTTCACCACTGGTTTAACGTATTTATCCTTTCCCTGTCCTTTTCCCTTCTCTTTATCCGCAGAGGAGATCATGCTGGTGGGCCATTGCACAACCCATCTTGGGTGGATTATCACCATCTCAGGGGGTTACAAGGGCATCTGGAGGTGTGGCCAAAAATTAGTATGGCAAGTCATGACCGTACAATCCCATTCTGTCTGTCTGTCTGTCTGTCTGTCTGTCTGTCTGTCTGTCTGTCTGTCTGTCTATCTATCTATCTATCTATCTATCTATCTATCTATCTATCTATCTATCTATCTATCTATATATATATATATATATATATATATATATATATATATATATATATATATAATAAAGTGCGATGCCCCATGCAGATACCCGTGCCAGGTTCCAATTTTCATTTGCAGTTCACAGAAGCAAAGCAAATCCCATCTCCAGCTTGGCTGCAGCAGAGCTGTGCCTCCGGATCCCCATTCCACCCAGCCCCTGAACAGCATCGCTGCATTAAAAAAACACAGGCGAGATACATGCAAAAATCAATTGGAATTACTTAATAACCAAAGAACAGGTCTCTGAAGGCTCCACATAATGGTTTTTGGATTGGAAGAGTCAAAAGTCTCCCCTTGTGAGAGAGAATGTATAATTAATATCTCTTTATCTCAGTGGTTGATCACATTCTGAAGTTATTAAATAATAAAAAAAGGCCCAAATCCAATTTGTTTTCCAGTGTTGTATGCTGGCCTTTGAAACGCAGCTTGCTATATGAGAACAGCGGTGAACATTTGAGCTGCATTTTTCCAATAACCACGAACAATTGCCTATGCTTTGCAAATGAGGAGGCATGTTGCGTTCCACTTGATTTTTTTCTCTGACACCCGGCTAGTCTAACCATGGTTACGTCAGCCTTATTTTGCAGGGGAAATCCAACATTTTCACCAGGGATATGCAACCCAAGTGCCCCATCTCCAGATCCCCAAGGTGTGGGGTGGCTCTCTACAGTCCCCCCAAAGGTTGCTAGAAAGCTGCAATTCTCGTATGAGGCAGAAGAATGTCTAGGGAGATTCTCAGTCATCCAGGTCATGGTTGCCCCAAGGGTGCTTTTTCCAAAGGCAACTGATCTTTCTGTTCTGACCCAGGCTTCCTTAGAAATCAAGAAGCAAAGTCTTGGTCCCAACAAAACCTCTTTTATTGACACGACTGTGAATTCCTTTCATTCACAGTCAACAAGGCTTATCAAAGAGTCTTTCAAAGGAATGTTTATCCACACGCACCTAATCTTCTTTGGAGCAGTGCCAGATAACTAGTGTCCAAATACAGAGAAAAGCAAAACTTGGCACAGAGTCTCTCACAAAGAGAACTTTCTGGACTGAATGAAGGAATTGTTTCCTGCAAAAGCCCACTCCCCATTCATTCCTCTTTTGTTCCCTATGGGAGGGGCCAATCACCTCCAAGGTGTGGCTTTACTTTTGAGTCAACCCTGCTTTCTTAGTTGTTCTTGTCTTCTGGCAGCTCTGCGCAACTGCACACTGGGAACAGGCTCCAGCTGTTCTTCTGCCTCACTGCTGTGTAGCTCCCTCTCTGTCTCTGACCCAGAGCCCTTCTGAGCTTTCCTCAGCCCCCAGGACTGGCCTATGTTCCTCCCCAACCTCCTCACTGTCCGACTCTGCTGCCAGCTCCACTGGCCACTGGCAGACCACAACACTTTCTTGAGAGTCCAATTGTCTTTGGATAAAGCATCTTTGGGACATATGAGGCAGGAGGAGAAAATTATCCCATAAGTGGAGGAAAACTCTCTATACTAAATTAATCCAACAGGATTTGATTTACATTCATGTAAAATTAAACCCGCCTGGCTCCTCTCTGTCTTTGACCTTGCTAATTTTGGAAGTGTAGACCTGGGCTCACTATTCATGTACCTCATGGCCTGGAAAAAGCTGTTCACGCTAGTTTGCACCAAAGGTTCACACATGGGTTGTGTCAAGGCTGAATTTGGTGACTTTCCAGGAAATGGATTCTTTCTTTCTTTGTTTTCCAAGAAATACTGTACTTTTGGTTTCAGAGCTTGCTCCAAAGCGCTGTGGAGTTTGGCAAGGGACAGAGCGATGGTGCCTCACTAGCTTCAAGCTTTCCAAGTCGGCCAACCTCTTTCAAAGAAAAAGTGTTTCCTGATGCCATTCTGCAATCCAACGGGGTTTTGGAGAAGGATTATCTCTTGCTAGTGCTTTGAGATTTGAGACGTTTAATTCAAAAGGGTGTGCAGGAAGACAACTGGAAGAGATCTTGGAAGTTTTGTACAAATCTTCCCTCAAAGGAACTCACGTCGCAGCTTACCTACCGTTAAACCATTGGAACCAGGAACTCCGGGGAGGCCCCGTTGGCCTTCTGGACCCTGCAAAGAAACAGAGCGAGGGGATAAGACACTGTTGGAGAGGCAGCTCCAGAAGCATCATTTTGGCCACTCTCAGCCAATTATGGGATACTTATTTATTTATTTATTATTCATGCTTCTAGACCGCCCCCTCTCCCAAAAAGGGACTCGGGGCGGTGTACAGTCCATGCCAAATATATCAAAATACAATAAAATTGAATATGTACAGTTAGAATGGAGGAGGTTAAAAATGGAATTAAAAGAACTGTACAAAGCAATATATATAAATATAGGATTTTGAACCCCTAAAACACACACAATAAGTTAAAAACAATACCCCTAAAATAACCAGTTAATACATTTGCCAGGAGGGACAGTTGTAATTATGCCAGGCCTGCTAATCGGAACAGGTGAGTCTTCAAGTTTTGCCGGAAGGAGCGGAGGTCAGTAGTGGTTCTAATGTCGGGGGGGAGGTCATTCCAGAGGGTTGGGCCCATCACAGAGAAGGCCCTACTCCTTGGTGTCGCCCGTTGGCATTGCCTAGTGGACGGCACCAGGAGAAGTCCCTCTCTGTGTGAGCGAATTGGCCGCAGGGAGGATACTAGGAGGATAGGGAGCCTAGATTCCGAGTTTCCCTCTTTGCAGTGGTGGGATTCAGCCGGTTCACACCTATTCGGGAGAACCGGTTGTTAACTTATTAAGCAGTTCGGAGAACCGGTTGTTGGAAGAAATCTCCTTTTGTTTTTTCTTTCTTTCCAGGGCTAATCCTTTAAGGAAGGTAGGAAGGAAACATTCTGGTGTTGTTTCTAGCCTGATCTTTATTGTCCTCCTTACAGAAACTGCCTCTCTGGTTCACCCTTATTACATTGTAACAGCTAAGGCGAAGCGCCCATCGACCTGAGTGATGTTGAGTTGGCCATGCCCACCCAGTCACATGACACTGAGCCCTGCCTACCCAGCTGGTCATTAGGGCAGAGAACTGGTTGTTAAATTATTTGAATCCCACCATTGCCTCTTTGTTTTTTCATTTGTCTCCCCTGCATGGACAACTGATCCTTTTAAACTCTACCCTAATCAGCCCTCCTGATTACAGAAAATACAACCTGGTAAATTTATTTTACTTTATTATAAGGATGCATTAACAGAACTGTGCAAGTTTGAAAGTACATTTCTCCTGCCATGAGTTTGAACTGGTCAATCCATGAGGGTGGTGCCTTCCTAAGTATCTTTCCTTGACCACTGAGGGACTGTAGGCTCCTCTCTCTCTTGTCTGATCATTACTGAGGAAGCATCTCTTCCATTCGTCTGCCAGGGCCATTCTCACATACCATTATAACCATTCACCAAGCTTTTAATGGAAAGACAGTCCTTTCTTCCCTCCTCCTCTGTTCACAGATGCCAAATTTCTAGGATGGAAACCTTGGTGGTCTTATTGGACCTCATCACCCCTCTTTAGATACTCATGATCCACTTGCTAACTTGTTCCTGCTTACATGCTTAAAGGTAAAGGTTCTCTTTGCACAAGCGTGCTAGTTGTTCCCGACTCTAGGGGGCAGTGCTAATCTCCATTTCAAAGCCCAAGAGCCAGGGTTGCCCAAAGATGTCTCTGTGGTCATATGGCCGGCATGACTAAACGCCGAAGGTGCACGGAATGCTGTTACCTTCCCACCAAAGGTGGTCCCTATTTTTTCTACTCACATTTTTTACGTGCTTTCGAACTGCTAGGTTGGCAGAAGCTGGGACAAGTAATGGGAGCTCACTCCATTACACGGCACTAGGGGATTTGAACCGCTGAACTGCTGATCTTTCTAATTGACAAGCTCAGCGCCTTAGCCACTGAGCCACTGTGTCCCTCTTACATGCTTGGGCTCTGATAAACATAGAGTCCAGGAAAAGAACTGGAAGATTTCAAAAGGAGTTACTACGACTAGAGAAAGTGGACAAGACTGGATGGTGGCCAGTTTAAAATTTCTAGGGTCTGAGATGAAAATGGGAAAGATTCTTGATACTTACTTGTGGGCCAGGAATGGGTAGACCTGGAAGCCCAGGGAGACCAATGGCACCTTTAACACCTGACGAGCCCTAGATTGGGAAAAAAAATTACAGGTCCTCATTGACTTACAATCATTTGTTTAGCAACAGGTTGAATTTATAAGGTACTGAAAGAAGTTATTTATAACCAGCCCTCACACATACAGCTGTTGCTGCTGTTCCATTCCCGAACTTCCGGGTTGCCCATAGGGCCGTTTTTCACCCTCCGGAGGCTTCAGGGAGGCCTTCTGAAGCCTCCAGAGGGCCTCCGGGGAGGGGGGGAGCTGTTTTCTCCCTCTCCAGGCTCCTAGAAAGCCTCTGGAGCCTGGGGAGGGCAAAAAATAGGTCCATTGCATGCCAAAAGCAAGGTGGGGGTGGGGGTGCATGGGGGGGGTCATGCACAGGCATGCCCTCACCCATAATTCTATGTGCACAGCTCTCCACGCGCATGCGCACACGACCCCTCCCCTCCACTTTTGGTGCACGATTGGGAAAAAGGTTAGCCATCACTGCTACAGGGCATCTTCCCAGATAGTTTCTGAAAATGGGGAAAGCCATATTCCCTTAATAACCGTATGAGTCATTTAACAACTGTAATGAATTGCTTAACAACGGTGGCAAAAATTTGTAAAATCGGGTGTGCCTCATTTTACAGCTGCCTTGCTTAGCAATAGAAATTCTGGCCCCAATTGTGGTTGTAAGTTGAAGTCTTCCTGTGTTCTGCACAGATCCCAGACATGCTCAGTCCAGTCCAAACACTAATGCCTCCAGCTTGGTTTTGTAATTAGTTTCCTGCTAAAAATACATTGGTTCATAAGACAGGCATTCTTTTTCAAACCCCTCCCCCATTTAAAAATAAATAAAAATAATGCAGTTTGAATCAGCATGCATCCTAATTGTAGTTGATAGCTGTATTCTGTGCAATTAGGGCTCTCTTCCCTACTCAAAGTATCCCCGAATATTCACAAACCTGCAGCTGATTTGAGACACTTATTTATGGTAACAAATATGGGGAACGGAGAAGAAATAATTAATCAGGGAAGCTCGTAGCTTCCATATTGATTCTTATTTAGATTTTATTAGCAGCATGGCAGCCAAGCTGTCAGAAGGGATCTCAACATGAAGCAAAACAATTTTAAATTCAGTGACCAGAAAACAAAAGATGTAATCATGTACTGCAGTATTATTACATTCTGTCATCAGAGATTAAAAAAAAAAACCACAAAAAACCAGAGGCATGAAAAAGCAAAGGGGAAAAAAAGAGTTTTTCTCTTGAAATGATACCAAGCTAATTGTCACATGTCTCAGTGAAAGAAGCATGGACAACCTGTAGCCATCTGTTGGAGCTGGATTACAACTCGTATTAGCCCACAGCTGGCTACTGGCCATGCGGTGGACTCCAAAAACACCTGAATGGCAAACTTTCAATTGTATGGTTACGTCGATCATCGGGAAGCATCATGCATATAAAGCTGGGATTGCTGGAATGCCACCCCGAGAACCCATCAGAGAAAGAAAATAAGCAAGGACAACAATGGAAAGGAGGGAGGATGAGGAGGGAAAGGAAGAAAGGGTAAAGGAGAGGACGTAAGGGAGAGGAAGTAAGAGTAGGAGAGAAGAGAAGGAGGAGAAGAAGAGCGGAGGAGTGGGGGAAAGAGAGGGGAAGAAGAAAAGAGGAAGGAGAGGAGGAAAGAAGAAGGCAGAGAAGGGAGGTTGAGAAGACGGAAGGAGTAGGGTTGTTGCAAAATAAGATGAAGATACGGGGTGGCAAGAAAGTGACCCCAACTATGTCTTTTATATTTGTAGGAAGATGGTGATAATGTTAATAATAGATAAATGTTAATAGTATCTGTAAGAATGTATGTTTGTGAATGTATTTCAAAGGGAAAAACAACTTTATGAAGAAAAAAAACAGGAAGCGCCATGCTACTGGTATTATCCTAATTGGACATCATCAGACATGGGTAGCCAGAATTGTGTATGTGGGGGCTTAACTGTCAGGTACATGGGATGAAAAACAACATGATTAATTGCTCAGAGTAGCTTCTTTATTGCCGTTTGCCCATAGACAGAATCTTGCCAGACTGAAGCACACTCTGCATAACTATCAATCATGTGAAGGTTATAGAGAGGAGGGTCCCTTCTCTGTCTGCAAACCAAGCACTCAAGGCTGATTTGTCTTTTAGCTCCCTGGGAAACAGCCCCTTCCTCCAGCATTCAGTGCCAGATTCAAAACCAACCTAACATGGGTTTCCCTCTCCAAGAACTGAACTGACCATTCATCCCATTCTGACATATACTATACCTTTCTTCCTGCAACATCACTGAGCATCAGGACCTGTGCAACTCCTGAAGCTAATGTGCTTTATTGTACTAATCTAAATTTTGATGGTGCATGAGAGTTCAATGCCCAGAAGAGGGTTTGAACCCTGTAAAATAACATCTGATTTCACACGCCCGATGGTTGCCAATAAGGAGGAAGCCAGTAATGCAGTGGCTCATATGGTCAATGTAATTAAAAATGCCGCAAAGAAAATATGCTGGATAAAGATAGAAACCCACCCCCATAGAGAGTAGAAGGAAGTCGTGTTAAACCTCATACATGGGAGCATGCCAGAATATAACATTTCTCTCTCTCCTCTGAGAGCCAAAGGAAAGAAGCTCATGGTGTTATTCTTGTCAGATACATTTCACAAGGATATATAGATATAGAATGAGAACATAAAGATGGGTTAAGCACTTACATAGATGTTCCTAGATAGCAATAGTACTTAGACTTCTATACTGCTTCACGGTGCTCTTTACAGCCCTCTCTAAGCGGTTTATAGAAGCAGCCTCTTGCCCCCAACAATCTGGGCCCTCATTTTACTGACCTTGGAAGGATGGAAGGCTGAATCAACTTTGAGATGGTGAGAATTGAACTGCTGGCAGTCGGCAGAGTTAGCCTGCAATACTGCATTCTAACCACTGCACCACCACAGCTCTTTCCAACTATTTCCCCAACCATAGGAAACGATACCTTTCCACATGCAGATGCTCACCTTTGCACCTTTAATTCCAGCATTTCCTTCTGGACCACGAGGTCCTGGAGGCCCCTAAAGATCAGGAAAAAAGGGGGGAGGACAATTATTGTACAGCAAAAGCAAAGGTGCTGTAATTTCCAGGCTAGTGCCAGATTTTATTTTATAATTTGCATGCCTACAACTCCATATGGATTCCCAAGAGTCTACAAAACCAGCATGCAATAAAACCATGAACATCTGAATCACTACCCTACCTATTCCATGAGCTTTATTTTTTGCCCTAAAACTGTCCAAATGATTGGGATCAATTATCCTGTGTCTGGTATGCAGTAAGGGATGGCCTTCCTACCTTCCTTCCTTCCTTCCTTCCTTCCTTCCTTCCTTCCTTCCTTCCTTCCTTCCTTCCTTCCTTCAATTTCTATAGCCACCCATCTCAGTCAATAACTCCAGGTGGCTCAAAATTAAAAAAAACATATACCCTGTTTTCCTGAAAATAAGACCTCCCTGGATAACAAGCCCAATTGGGATTTTGAACGCATGAGCTAAAATAAGCCCTCCCCAAAAATATTGCAACACAGCAGTGGCCATGAGGTGACCACACACCTCATAAATAATAAGACCTCTCTAAAAATAAGGCTGTGCTTATTTTTTGGGGGGGGGGGGTGTCAAAAGAAAATAAGACCCTGTCTTATTTTCAGGGAAACACGGTAACAATCAAAATATTAAAAATATTTTAAAACAATTAAAATAGACCCATCCAAAATAATAGACCCACCCAGAGTAAATATTGGCAGCAGCTGAGATATTTGAACAGTTAGCAATACAGCCAGAAAAGCGGGGAGGCTTAACATATTCACCATCCTAGTTTGGGGAGCATGACCAAGATTTTAGGGTCTTATAAAAGGCTAAGAGGGTTGGGGCCGTTCTAACCTCTGAAGAGAGATTGTTCCATAGAACAGGGGCCACTCCAGGAAAAGCTTCGATTCTATTGTAGGCCCTGCCAACTGACAATCTTTGGCTGATGAGATCTGCAGCATGCCCATTCTCCTAGATCTAGTTGGATGGGTTGAGGCTTTTGGAAAAAGGTGATCCCTGTGCCCAGTGGGTTGATACTTACTGGATTTCCTGGTAAACCTTTCTGCCCAGGTTCTCCCAGTAAAAGCAGATAAACATGAGGGGTTGATGCTAAAGGTAATGCATGATTGAAGCAACCTATACCCCATATCTGTCAAAGTTTTGACAGATGCCCCAATTAACTCATGAAAAATGCTTTGTGAGCTGACAATATCAAAAGCAAGTTACTCACTTCTGGCCCTTGGATTCCTATGCCAGGGGTACCTGGTTCCCCCTAAAAAGTTGCAAAAGTTATGTCAGTGGAAACATGACTCTTAGTGAAAAGCTTTCAGCCCACAACTCTTGAGAAGAATTAGCTTCATGTTTCTCCTCCTCTTCCCTCCTCCAAGGAACCCAAATCCATGTCTTAACCCATCCTATGGAGGCAGGGGTGGGTTGCTACCAGCGTTACTGCCGGTTCCATGCACATTTGCACCTAAAAAGATCTGCGCATGAGCACAATGTTAGAAAAGGGGTAAAAATTAAATTTTTGCAATGAAAATTGTTCTGCACATGCGCAGAATCGAAAATCAAGATGGCGCCACTGCTGATAGAACCGGTTCAGGGGCATGGCAGGCCGAGTTACTACCTACTCAGCTGAACCGGTCCGAACTGGTAGGAGCCCACCTCTGTAAGGAGGACATCTGATCACCCCTTACCTCCATCCTGCTCCATAAGCTTTATTTATTTTCCCTAAAATTGGCCTGGAACTCATGGTAGCTACTTAACAATAGCTACTCATTTTTCTGTGAGTCTCTTTTACCATCCCAGGAAAGCTAAATATGGATGTCTGCGAAAGGGTCTTTGAATGAATACAAGACTGGTTGGTACTCACCTGCAACCCCTTCAGGCCAGGAGGCCCCTGAATACCTGGAAGTCCCGGTTTTCCCTGAAAATTGGAGGAGGAACAAAGAATGAAGAATTAGTCCAATGTATTTAGAACTTTTCAATTCTTCCCCTCTGAAGGTATCTAGTTCAATGACATAGTGGACAAAACTCAAGAGAAATGTCTTCCATCTTTGACAATAGCCTATTCCAGTTGTACTGGATCACTTCCTATAATCCCCAGCCTGGATGGCCAATTACTTCTGCATGTACTGATGGAAGAGAAGATTTATATTTCAGGGTTGAACTGTGGGGTCCTTGATATTCTCCGAGTTTGGTGGTTTTCCATTTTATTACCAAACTAAGCAAGTCATACAGTTGCAATGTATGACTGTGAAAGATGGACCATAAGAAAGGCTGAGGGCCAAAGAATGGATGTCTTTGAACTGGTGCTGGAGAAGACTCCTGTGAGTCCCTTGGACTGCAAGGTGATCCAGCCAGTCAGTCCTAGAGGAGATCCACCCTGACTGCTCTTTAGAAATCCAGATCCTGAAGAGGAAACTCAAAGACTTTGGCCACCTAATGAGAAGGAAGGACTCACTGGAGAAGAGCCTCATGCTGGGAATGATGGAGGGTAAAAGAAGAAAGGGACAACAGAGATTGAGGTGGCTGGATGGAGTCACCGAAGCAGTAGGCGTGAGGTTAAATGGACTCCGGGGGATGGTAGAGGACAGGAAGGCCTGGAGGAACGTTGTCAATGGGGTCGTGGTAGGTCAGACATGACTTTGCAACTAACAACAACAAAGCAAGTCCATCCATGGTGATAATGATGTTACTTAGTTTGGTAATGAAATGTCTACAAAAAAAAGCAACTAAGCTCAGAGAGTAGAGAGGACATCACACATCTGTATGCCCGAGAAGATTGCTTTATCAAAGGGATGGAAATCTGAAACCCTCCAGATGTTGGATTGTAACATCCCCATATTCCTAGCTAATAATAAGGGTTGTCAGGATTTATAGCTGTAGTTGCAAGTTTCCCGTCCCTGCTTGACTAGGATCCAGTTGATAGATAATTCTGAGGGAGAAAATTGAGGACCCTGTGGTTGATTTGGGGAAAAATGTGTATTTACACTGGAAAGAATGAACTACAGTGAATAGCTATATAAAGCCTTAAGCTTTTACATTTCTAAATTTTGGAAGGGTTTATTCAGATAATCAAGATGAATCTTACACTTCAAGTAAGAAGCCAAATTAAAGCATTATCAACAGATGGCTCCACAGTCGCTGTGCGGGCATATCTAGTGCAGAGAAATTCACCTCATTTAGTAATTGGTTCCACTTTCACCACATTTCACTACCTGCCTTTCCACAACTTAAACCCATTATTCTTTTTCTCGCACTCTGGGATGAGAAAGAATGGTTTTAGCTTCCTTTCTACGACATCCTCAGGTATTTAGACCGCTCTAATATAATCTTCAATCTTCTCCAGGCTAAAATAGACCCAAAATACTTTCATTTCTCTTCACCCTTTTAAGCTTTACTTCACAATCTGAAGGGTACAAATAGATTTCTTCTTTTAAAGTAAAATCAACATGGAGATTTTGAACAAGCCGGAATCTGAATCCCAGGGGGAAATTCTAGGATGCTTCTGTGCCTGAGTGAAATTGCAAAATACACAGAATATTGGACCGGGTCAACTTTGCCAGCATGAACAAGGGCATCTCTCTCAAGTTAAGGTTAAAGAGCAACGTTTGTGAGAATATCATTAAAGCGCTATTACCCTAAGTTATCCTCCAAACCATCAGATATATTCTCAGTTTAATAAGATTACAGCTTGTTTTGTTTTGTAGCCTTAATAAAAAAAATCTCATGCAGATAGATTTTCTTTTGTTAATCAAAGTCTGGGAACATTAATGATTTGACATTCATTGTTTTGCAATGGTCACCTTTTATTCAAACAAGCTGCTTGACGGAGGTGTTCTGATATGTAAATCAAATCAGTTAATTAAAGGAATAAAAACCAGCAGTTAACACGGTGCCTTCAAATAAACTTGATTGGAACCAGCAGATGAGAGGAAATGTATCTTCATGCAATACGTAATTAACTGATGAAAGTCATTTCTGCACGCTCCGGCGATACCTCTTGCCTTAAGAAATTAGAAAGATTCAGGGGAAAAGGATTCTGCCAACAGCTATTAGCCATGCAAGTGGGAGGCTGCTCTTCCCCAATTTGATGCCTTCCTGATTACAAAACCCATAATCCCTAGACAACTTACTCAAGGCCACATGGAGTGAGAACCATGGGGCTCTGCAATCTGACACCGAAGGAAATTCAATTACTGGAAAACTGAATCCAGCCCTGGGTGAGTTGGCAAGTTAGTCTAAAGCTGTGATGGCGAACCTATGGCACGCCTGCCACAGGTGGCACGCGGAGCCATAGCTGAGGGCACACGAGGTGCTGCCCTAAGTCACTCCAGCATGCATGAGCATGTTGGCAAGCTGATTTTCAGCCTTCCGGAGGGTGGGGGAGTTCAGGAACGCCTCCGGAGACTGGGGATAGCGGAAAATGGCCCAACAAGCCTATCAGAAGTTCAGAAATGAACTTTGGAGGCTTTCCTAAAGCCTGGGGAGGGTAGAAAATGGCCCAACAGGCCTACTGGAAGTCCAGAGGCTTCAGTGGGGCTTGCACACATGCGCAGGGGGAGCGTGGGGGAAGTGTGCACACATGCGCAGGGAGACGGTGTTGCATTATGGGTGTGGGAATTCAGGTGCACCCTTTTGGCACCTGATTAGTTAGAAAGCTGTTAGAATATTCATGATTGGGAGAGACATAGTAACAAGGTCAGCCAATGAATAGGCATAGCAACTAAGTCAGCCAATGGGAGCTTAAACAGATCTGAGCCTGTGCTGAGAATCAAAACTGAAACAACTCTGTTCTGAATTCTGAAATGAAACTGATGTTCTCTCCTGCTTGTGTTCTGCTTATAATCTCTACCACGTTGAAAGAATCCACTATTGCTATTGCACATTTATTCATCTGTTATTATGTATATAAACAAGTTAATGAATACATCTGAATCAGTTATCTGTGTGTACTTTCTGGATTTGATTTTTTCTGCAACAAACACTGATAAAAGCTACTTACGGGTTTGCCTGGCTGACCCACACCTGGAAGACCAGGATCTCCTTTTTGACCAGGTGTGCCTGGGATACCAACTGCTCCAGAGTCTGGGCTGATGATGGGACATGACTCACAAGCATCTCCCTGTAGGATGAGAGAAGGAGGTGAGAAACAACACACACTGATAGGTCAGTTCCAAGTTTGATACAAGTACTATGTTATTTCTTCATACAACATGCCAGACAACCATTGGTGACAGAAAGTTACAGAGATGGAATGGAGGATGTGGGACTCTTCACTGGTCATGCTCTCCACATCCACAACAGTGTGGCCATGATGCACCACTCAAGCTTTGTGCAAACAGATGGTTTACATCACTTATGAAGAAGGTTTAGCGAAAGAGGAATAAGCAACCAGAGGCTGATAGACATCCTTGAACCAACTTTTCTATAACTTCCCTATGCCATCTGAATAAGGTGCAACTAACTGGTAGCAGGGGAATCCACTATTCTGTGGAAATATATGAAACTAGCTGACAACCCGGCATTTATTTATAGGGGGAAAATGTCTGGACCAAACGTAATTTCTAATGTTGGATTTTCCCCCTTACCAGGCGGAGCCCCCTTGTGGCCATAACCATGGCAAATCCACTGTGCTGCACAGTAGAAGCCATTTTACGTCAGTACAATAGAAGCTATTTTAAGGCACAACAAGCTGTATCTTAACAGAACACACACCCCGAGGGGTGTTAGGGGTGTCTTACCCCCCACAGTATTTTTTTCCAGAGAGTAAGTCATCTGTGTACCAAGTTTGGTTGAAATTGCTCGAGGCGTTCCAGAGTTATACTGCAACACATACTTACTCATATGTTGTTCCCAAGAAAATCACATATAATTCATTAGGAACTGACCTCTAAAGAGATTCTGGTTTAAATATTATTTTCATTGTTTGATTGTAGAATAAATTATTTGTTTGAGATGTCATATTTTTTTACAGGGGGAACAGTCAACCCCTCATTCCTCCCTCCCTCCCTCTTTTCTCCTTCCTTCCTTCCATCCATAAAGCTAGATTCCTCCCTCCCTCCCTAAAGCTAGATTCCTTCCTTCCTCCCTCCTCCCTCCCTCCTTAAAGCTAGATTCCTTCCTTTCTTCCTCCCTCCCTCCCTCCTCCCTAAAGCTAGATTCCTTCCTTCCTTCCTTCCTCCCTCCCTCCCTCCTCCCTCCCTTCTCCCTAAAGCTAGATTCCTCCCTCCCTCCCTCCCTCCCTCCCTCCCTAAAGCTACATTCCCTCCCTCCCTCCTTCCTTCTGCCAGGGGTGTCCATAAGATATGGTCAAAACAATCAAGATGACAATCATGATGGTACAAACAATACTCTGTTTGTTATCCATCATATGTACTCTACCTTGACTTTTTTTTTTTTACCATAACTGTGGATACCCCTGCTAACTCTCTTTATAAATGACTGTGTTCCTCTAGATTTACAAATGTGTTAAAATTATCCCTTCTACTTGCTGAAAGCTGCAGGTTTGGTGGATGAGAAACAGTTTAGTTGGGCTGAGCTTAATTGTTGGTGTGGAGTATTAATAGGTGTCCAAGCTATTTTTCTTATGAGTTCCCAGTATTTCAAGGGAGCGGACTCTCACCTTTTCACCTTTCACCCCTGCTGGTCCTCTGATGCCAGGCTCCCCAGAAAGGCCAGGTACACCCGCTTCGCCAGGTGTGCCCGAATCACCTGGGTTTCCTGCATCACCCTGGAAAGCACAAAAGTTTAACAGATTAACAGACAGATTAACAGAGCTGGAAGGGACATTTTAGGTCATCTAGTCCAACCCCCGCTCAAGCAGGAGACTCTACACCACTTCTGATAAATGGCAGTCCAATCTCTTCTTGAAAGCCTCCAGTGATGAAGCTCCCAGAACTTCCGAAGGCAACTTCTGTTCCATGGGTCGATTGTTCTCACTGTCAGGAAATTTCCTCCTTATTTCTGAGTTGAATCTCTCTTGGTCAATTTCTAACCATTGTCTCTTGTCCTACCCTCAGGGGCTTTGGAAAATAGATTCCCTCTTATCTGTGGCAGCCCCTGAGATATTGGAAGGCTGCTATCATGTCTCCCCTAGTCCTTCTTTTCATTAAATTAAACATATCCAGTTCCCGCAACTGTTCTTCCTATGTTTTAGTTTCCAGTCCCCTAATCCTCTTTGTTGCTCTTCTCTGCACTCTTTCTAGAGTGAGAGAGAGGAAGAGAGAAATGAAAACTCTTTTGAGAATGGCCTTCTCTCTTATTCCTCACTGAAGAACTGGAACTGTGTGTACACACACACACACACACACACTTAAGATATGAAGAAAGTTCATCCTTCTAAACCAAAGTGGGTCTTTTGTAGACAGCAAAGCATGCTGAATTTATACGACCCAAGTCTGATATTCAATGTGGCTGCATTCATGCATCATGCTCAGGCAAATTCAGACGTATTAGTTACAATTGCACAACTCTCTAAATGGGTGCTTCCGTATATGTTGTGTCTGTGATGCTGTACAATATAACAGCAGACAATAGCCAGAGCAATGTGCTACAAGAGTCAGAGCAGGTCTTCTGTAGCATGGTCATAGAACTGGTACGAATACAGAGGTGGTATTCAGCAGGTTCTGACCAGTTCTGGAGAACCGGTAGTGGAAATTGTGAGTAGTTTGGAGAACTGGTAAATACCGCCTCTGACTGGCCCCATCCCCATCTATTCTCTGCCTCCTGAGTCCAGTGGTGGGTTTCAAATTTTTTTAGAACCTCTTCTGTGGGTGTGGCCTGCTTTGTGGGAGTGGCTTGCTGGCCATGTGACCAAGTGGGAGTGGCTTGGCAGTCATGTGACTGGGTGGGCGTGGCCAACTTGTAAAATGTGGTGAAACTCACTTAACAACGCTCTTGCTTAGCAACCGAAATGTTGGCTCAGGAACTCTGGCATTTGAAGCACGCAAGTCTTAAAGCTGTCAAGTTACAAGACCCTTGTTCCCCTAAATGTTTAGAAAAAAAAAACCAGGGGTGTTCAAAGTTGACAGCTTTAAGACTTGTGGACTTCAACTTCCAGAATTCCTCCTCTCGCTCTTCATCTTGATGATGTGCAGACGGGCAGGGGGGCAGGGAGCTGGAACCGGTTCTAAACGGCACTGTAGATTTGTGGAACCTCTTCTATAGTAGAGGTTAGAACTGGCAGGAACCCATCCCTGCCTGAGTCCCAGCTGATAGGGAGGGAATGGGGATTTTGCAGTATCCGTCCCCTGCCACGCCCTCCAACCCATGCCCTCAGAACCGGTTGTAAAAAAATTGAAATAAAAAGAGGATTTTTGGGACTAAGCACGTGCTTTTTACTGTCTCAGAAACCTAGGTCAGAACAACGCGATGCTTACGAAGGACAACACTAGCTAAAGATTTCCAGCAGCTGTGATTTCACTTTTTGTGTGTGTGTGTATATATAATAATAATCATAATTATGGGTCCCTGGTGGGCCTATTTTATCTCCTCAGCAGCAAGGTCACAGCCGTCTGTTGGGTGTTAGTTAACGCAATGCCAAATCCTCTCACCACTATGTTATATATCATTTCTCCTAAATTCTAGGAAACCTTTCTAATTCCTAATGCAAATTCCAGGAACCGGCTACGGATGGTCAGGATCCCAGTGCAAGGTTGCCAGGCAACGCAGAGGGGACGGTGGATGTGAGAGGAAAGGTAGCACGCGAGTGCACAGGCCAAGATGGTCCGCTTTGTAAGGGTTGCTAGGCAACTGCGGTTCTAGTTCTCGAGCCTCGGGGCCTGTGTGCCTTTCAGAACGGCATAAAAAGGAATTTCCAGAATTGAATGATTCCTCAGTTCTGAAGAACAACCTGCTTCGGCCGAAAGTATTTCATCAATATTCTTGAACGATGCAAGAAACCCCCCACCTCATTTTGCTCTGGGCCAACGTGCATACTAGTGGTGGGCTCCTACCAGTTTGAACTGGTTCGGCCAAACCGCTAGTGGTTTGACAGCCTTGGTTGCTAGAACCGGCAGCGATTCAGACCTGTCACGCCCCTGAACCGATTCTCTGGGCGGTATCGTAGGCGCCGCCATCTTGTTTTTCAGTTCTGCACACGCGCCGAACAATTTTAATTGCGGTAGTGCCTGCCGGAACCCAACCCTGGTAACCGCCATTACTGGCAATCCTCCGACTTACTTAATTAAGCCGAACATTTATGTTGCCAAGTGAAAAATGTGTTTAAGTGAATCACTGCAGTTGTTAGTTTAATAACACGGTTGTTAAGTGAATATGGCTTCACCATTGATTTTACTTATTAGAAGGTTGCAAAAAGAAATCACATGACTGCAGGATTCTGCAATGGTCATAAACATGAATCAGTTGTCAAGTATCCAAATATAAATCGTGTCACCATGGGGATGCTGCAATGGTCATAAGTGTGAAAAATGGTCATAAGTCATTTTTTCAGTGAGGTTGTAACTTTGAACGGTCACTAAGCAACCTGTTGTAAGTTGAGGGCTACCTGTAACTTATATGCATTTACACCCATACAGGTAAGTCCTCAATTTACAACCACAATTGGGGCTGGAATGTAGGTTGTTAAGGAAAATGGTCAATAAGTGAGTCACATCTGATTTTGCCATTTCTTTTTTGCCACACACTTGTTAAGTGAATCACTGTGGTCATTAAGTGAATTATATGGTTCTTAAGCAAATCCATGTTCCCCCCAGTTAGCTGGGAAGGTCACAAATGATGCTCATGTGACACCAGGACCCTGAAACTGTCATAAATACATGCCAGCTACCTGAATTTTGCACACGTAACCACAGTGATGGTTATAACTATGAGGACTGGTTGTAAGTCATTTTTTCAGCACCACAGTAATTTTGAACAATCAATAAATGAATGGTGTATAGGTAATTTACCTATACAGATAATTTACCTGTATAAGTAAATTACAGTGACCATTCATCCTTTATTATAAACGCCTGTTCTTTATTTCAGAAAGCTGTCCTTTAGGTTTATTTCATTTAATTATATATTTTCTTGGTTTGGCCCTTGAAGTTTCCTTTCTAAGGTGTGTGTATGTATGTATGTATGTATGTATGTATGTATGTATGTACATGTATGTATGTATGTATGTATGTTTATATATGTGTGTGTGTATGTATGTATGTATGTATGTATGTATGTATGTATGTATGTGTATATGGCTCAGCTGATAAGGGAGGAGAGTTTGTAGTTTAGAGGTTAATATAACTGCCTGACATGTAAAAAGAGCCCAAGTTCTAATCCCAGCAAGGGTATGACTAGTTGATGAGAGCTAAATAGCTTGAAATAGATCTATACTAGTCTCCCTTCATTTATTTATCAGCAAAAAAATATTTATATATATGTGTGTGCTGGTCTTGTTGTATTTGGGTCTTTTCCCGTGTAAGATTGAGATTGTTTTGGCAACATTTGAGTGAGACCTCGCTGAAACGTTGCCAAGACAATCTCAATCTTACACAGGAAAAGACCCGAATACAAGACCAGCATATAGATAGATAGATAGATAGATAGATAGATAGATAGATAGATAGATAGATAGATAGATAGATAGATGGATGATAGATAGATAGATAGAGATAGATAGATAGAGATAGAGATAGATAGATATACAGTATGTGTGTGTGTGTGTGTGTGTGTGTGTGTGTGTGTGTGTATTTACATACTCCATATAAATCTCTTTCAAATTTGTCTTTTCTGGTTTGTCCTTTATTCCCCCCACCCCCTAAATTAGGGTCACTACAAAGTGAATGCAATCTAATGATTGCTGAGTTTTGAATAAGAAAAGGTTGTGTGAACTGCTGTTTCCAGGCTTTGGGTGATATGTGAACCAGCCTGCCATGCCCACATCGGAGTCTGAATCTGCAGGGGAAGATGAGCTGGAAAAAGAGCCGACAGAGATGGAGAGGGTGGCTCTGTTGGCCTTGGAGGATGCTAGGGAAGGGCAGAGTCAACCCAGGCAAAGCTTTTCAGGATCTGAAAGGCTTGCAGACAGGGAGGAGCAGGAGAGACAGCATTCAGGCAAAGAGCAAGGACCACCCCCTCCTGATCCTAGAGCATGGAGAGAAGAGAGAAGGCGAGACCAACACAGACTGAACCAGCTACGAGGGAGGAGAGTGCCCCGATCCTCTTCACAAGGCACAACTGGGGACTGAGATGTAAGGAGGTGCCAGTGGGAGGGGCCCTTGTCAGGAACAAGTGTTGAATCTATGGAGCCTTGTGTGCACTTGCCAACACCTGGAGATTGCTGTGGGGCTTGCCTGGTTTGTCTGCTTCATTGAACTTCTGGCCCTGGTTACTGTTTGTCTAAACCTGGCTTATTGGACTGCTGGCCCTGGTTATGATTTGGCTAAACCTGGCTTATTGGATTGCTGGCCCTGGTTACTGTTTGGCTAACCTTGCTTACTGGATTACTTGCATCCAGAAGCTGCTGAAGGTACATGCTCCAGGACTTGTAGTAAATGTGGGGACATTTGGGGGCAAAGTTGGAGCAATAAAGGGGAGTTAGACCTGTTCTCTGGCTGTGTTGCTTTTGTGCCATGCCCAGGGTCATCACACAGCCCATTGTACCATATTCAAGAGACCAGAATGAATAAAACCGTGGTTTGATGTAATTAGGTGAATCTGTCCAACTGCATCTCCCTCAAACTTCCTGTTGTAGCCATGATGCATCTGGTGGGAATTGGTCCCTGCTGGTGATAGGATAAAGGCAGACCCATCTCCATCTTTACTTGCCCTGCAGCATTCCAAGTGCTCAGTTTAAAAAGATGCAATACATGTGGAACAATATTATTCCTATAAAGATTGAGGAAATAATCTGTTTTCCGTGAATAAGGAATGCATGAACGGACTCATTTTCTGCCAGAACTTATTTAGAAAGGGTTTAATCAGAATAATAAGACAGACTCCACTGAAGGAGCAATTTTCTACTCACATCATATTGTAGATCTGGGTGATGGTTAAGAAATGGATGGAATAACAGAATAATAAAGCAGGCAAACAAAGGAAATATATCACCGAATAACTTGATTGCATTAGAAATTATTGCAGTTTTCTTCTACAATTAGATCACGTCCATATATAATTTATGCATTTTTGCTAGGATCCAGCCTTAATAATGCAAATGAATGCACTGGATTTGCAACACATCAGTGTTTTGGGAAACAAGTGATGGTCCTGGCCACAGTCAGAAGCTCATCCTGTTTACTTTTGGGCTGAGAAACCACAGTTTTTCCTTACCTTCTGGCCTTTTAGTCCAGCTTCCCCAGCTACTCCCTAAAGCAGAGAAAACAAATACAAACTGAATAGTTTCCCACCCAGACTGATTGATTGCAACTACCTTACGGCAGCTGGAAATTCCTTTTATAGTGGTTTGTCAGGCAATCTAACAAGGAAGCTCTTTGCAGTATCTTCTGCGATCATGTTCCACATGGAACAATGGCATCAGCTGTCAAATCACAGGAAGATCTACTGTGGAGTCTTTGATGCTCTCAAAGCTTGGTGGTTTTCTTGCACCGGGGGGTTCCTACCGGTTTTGCCTGGTTCGGCCGAACCGGTAGTGGCATACTGGCCTGGATCACAGAACCAGCAGCGACCCAGGATGGCCACACCTCCGAACCAGTTCCCCAATCGTTGCAGTTGCCGCTGCCATCTTGTTTTTGAGTTCTGCGCATGCACAGAACTATTTCTATTTGTGCACCCAGCGCAAAGAAGCAAATTGAGGTCAGGCGAGTGCAGTCTGGATAAAACTCCAGGCTGTCACTGTAGCCAAAGGAGACAAAGGGGTTGACATCCAGAAAGAGATTTTGTAAGCCAACTGTCATGGTTGTCCTAAAGGTGCTTTTCATAAGGCAATTGGGCTATCTTGGTTTTTGAAGAAGCTTCTTGAATGAGAAGTGAAATGTTTTCAAGGAAGAAAAACCCAAGAAAGTCCAGTTGCCTTTTGAAAAGCATTTTTGTAAGCCAACTCTATTTTGAGCAAGTTTATGTAGTCATCATATTGAACTAAAATCCAAAGTAGACTCCTTTCCACTTAAATGCAATCCTCTTTCATTGATAGAGTCATCTTATTGTTGAGATGGGCAACATATACCGTATTTTTTAGAGTATAAGACCACCTTTTTCCCACAAAAAAGAGGCTGAAAATCTGGGTGCGTCTTATACATCAAACACAACATTTTTTGCATCCCAAATCTCCGCCCCTTCACCAAAATGGCCGTGCATAGCTTGTAGGAGGCTTTCAGAGAGCTCCTGGGGGCTGGGGAGGGCAGAAATGAGCAAAAGATGGGCTGTTTTTTGCTCAATTTTGCCCCACCCCCACCCCCAGGAGCACTCTATAACTTTCCTAATGCTCTTTTTTTGACAAAAACGAGCCCGTTTTCTCAAGGTGCCCCCCCCCCGCAAGAACACTCTACAAGCCTCCTAAGGGCTATTCATGCCCTTTTTTTGGAAAAAAAAACAAACCAGGCCCGTTTTTGTGAGGTTTGCAGAGTGCAAGAACTATTTTTTTATTTGCCTCTTCAAAACCTTGGTACTTCAAAACCTTGGTACTGTGTCTTATACTCTGAAAAATATGGTACATTTAACAAATAGACAAATAGATATTGAATCAACAAATATCACTGCATCTCTGCTGCACCACTTGTGGACCTCAAATACAAAATGAATGAATGAATTTAACTCTATCAGGAAAAGGTGGTTTCCTTCCACATCTAGGGACCATGTTCCACCAAGTCCTATTAGAACAGCTCCCCTTCTTCCCAAATGAGACATAATGGAGAGGTCCACTCACCTGTTTCCCAGGAGGTCCGATCCCAGGGACTCCCTGTTCACCCTTTTCTCCCTGGGGTCCAGGGACACTCATTGTCACCTGTCCACCTTCGAGGGAAGAGCAGGATGTGCACGATTCACCCTGAGAAAAAGTGGTGGGATAAGAGAAAAGACTTGTCAAAACCCATAGCTCTCTTACAGGAACTGGTATGTCACACTCATTTCATCTCTTGTTATCAAGGTGCTCACCTTCTCGCCTTTGACTCCCGGACCTCCAGTGTCCCCTTTTTTTCCCTGGATTCCCTGAAAAGAGAGAATAAGTTAAGATGCAATTAAGGAAGGAGTGGGAAAGGAGGAAAGCCAGGGGGTTCTTTTAATCTTTGTTGGCATTGTAGTTTAGACAGATAATGGAACCAATCATTAAAGTTAATTATCCAGTGTTGGAATGTATTGAGCGGCTCTCCGAGCTCCTGCCTTGTGAGTGTCTGTGTTGTAACATCTGGAACAGAATTTCTGAAGAGGAAAATAACCCCACGGAGAACCTAAATATATGCGATTCATTCATCAGAATTTAGAATTGCTATTCTTTGCTGCAACTCTCTCTCCTTCTACGCCCCCATAAAAAGCATTCCCCTTTACTTGGTTACTAATTTTTGTTATTGTTAGATATTTTTATCCCGTCTTCATTATTTTATAAATAAGTCAAGGTGGAAAACATAGCTATCTCCAGTGGTGGGTTCCAGGCGGTATGGCCCAGTACGGGCGCAGCCACCATACCGGAATGGTGGGCCGTTTGGCCTGCCCGCCCACCCGTGTTCCTTACCGCTTTTTGAGGCAAACGGGCCAATTGCACATGCACGCATGCACAGTGTGCGGCCCATGTGCGACCTTTACCCAACAGCTGAGTGTCACTGGGTGAAGGCATGTGCAAGCATGTGCAACTTGCATGGCCGCTGAGGATGCCCGGCCCTGTCACAACATACCAGTTGCAACGGGATCCGGAACCCACTACTGAGCTATTCCTCCTCCTATTTTTCCCAAAACAACAAATTTTGAGGTGGGTTGGGCTGAGAGAGGGGAGATTGGCCCAAGGTCACCCAGCTGCCTTTCATACCTATTTTGGCAGTGGCCAAAATTGTGGAAACCTTTTGGGAAAAGTGTATTTTTGAGGTTTGATGGCTAATAACACCACTTTTGGGGGGAGTTTCAAGATAATCGTATTCCACTGCTGGATTGGCCTGGGAATAGCCCATACCTTAACCCAATCGAAAATCTATGGAGCTGACTAAAGAAACTTGTTAGTCAGAAGCGACCCAGAAATAAAACCCAGTTAATAGAAGCAATCATTCGATCTTGGTTTCGCATTATAACGGCTGCAGAACTCAAAGACTCGGTCCACTCCATGGGAAGACATTGTAAGGCTGTTATTCATGCTAAAGGTTACCCAACTAAGTATTAACTGACATAGTGATAATTTTTGTATATTTCATTTCACTTTTCTTCTTTATAACCACTGTTTTAATAGCAAATCCTTCATAAAAGTTATTGCATTACATTCTTGATTAAATTATCTTTACATTGATATGTAATCTTATGGTACTACTCCAAAAAAAAAGTGGTGTTATTAGCTAGTTTTAGAAAATACACTTTTCCCAAAAGGTTTCACAATTTTAGCCACTACTGTAAGCCAAGACTAGAACTCACTGTCTCCTGGTGATTGATCCAAAGTCAATCATTTAACTATCATGCCTAAAGTAGAACCAGGACTCACAGTTTCTGGGGATTGGCCCAAATTAACCCAGCTTTCATGGCTAAGGTGGGTCTAGAACTAGAACTCACCAACTCCTGGCTTCTAGTATGGTGCCTTCACCACTAGACCAAACTGGCCAGTATCTGGAAGGTGACCTGAAAGACTGCGTTCTTTGAAAACTCAGAGAGGGAGACATTTTATTTAATGTGGTTTCTCACAATTGATATGGCTTTCATATGCTTTCACAACATCTTCACGCTATTCACACCACAGAAGGTGATTCTGCAGAGAACTCAGCCGTTAGGATTCCAAATAACACTCAAAAGTAAATCAGAGTCTGAGGCAAAAGATTCCTCAAAGTTCCAATTTATTAAGGGAGCCATGTTGGCACATCTGGGGAAACCTGAATCTGAAAGCTTCCCGGTTTTCCCCACCTAGTTGAAAGTTCAAGAGCTTGCCCTCACACCCACAAGTCCATACCATGTTCCAATCTCCCACTGCCATGCTGGCAGTTCCACCCATCCAGTTCCGGTCAGGTGCAGAGATAAAGGATGACCTTGAGTTTCTAAGAAGAATGTTATTATGGCTACATATCACCCAACTCCATATAACCCTCCCTCCCATTTTCCCACAGTAGAAAATGAATAGTAGAACGTGTGGCAGGCCTGAAGTCCAAAAAGAAAAGATGGCTTGCAGACCTGACACCAGCACCATTACAAAACTTGCTTGTGTGGTCCTACTCACAGGTTTTCCCATAGGTCCAAAAAGTCCAGCATCTCCCTAGGGAATAGACAAACACAGGTGGGTTACTGAAAGAAGCAAATGGGCCATAATGGAACTTCTGAGATAAAGGCAGATCAAAGGATTAACCTGGGAAAAGCAAGAGGAATAAGCTAAAGCGTAAACCACAGCTCAAGGTGACAACGTTTCTTCATTCCACACAAACAATAATACGGTATTAAGTACTATTGGCAGCTCAAAATTGGTACACTGAATTGATTTTGGGGCTCACATAAAGAATCCGAGAAACCGTCATTAAGTGACATTAAGCGGCCTAAATGATGATCATAAATTCCCAGAAAACTTTGCAGATTTCTATGGAAGATCATTAGGTTAAACCTGCAAATATGTAGCCTCCCCGCAAGACAGGAAGCTTATATGTTCATGCATTGTAAACATGCCACTGGAATCCCTGCCTTGTAAAAGAAGACAATAATTCATGTTTATGAGCTTAAATCTAAGACTGTAGATTTATGTGTTCTTTAAATAACTCAGTAAATAATCCAAGCAAGTAAAAACAGGGATGATAAAGAAGGAGAAAAAAAACAGAACAGCGTAGACATATTATGAAACACACAGATACACACATAAACAGTTACAGTCACAGTTGTATTAAACTTTGAATGAACAAAGGCTTGAAACTGAATGATACACGCTGAACATTTTACCTTTTCTCCTTTAAATCCAGCCATTCCAGGGGGGCCAGGTTCGCCCTGTGGGGTGGGGTGGGAAGAACAGTGGCCAACTTCAGTGAGGAAACTATTCATACGGCATTTATCAAGACAATCGATCAGAAATAAAACTAGTCTTCAACTTACGACCCTAGTTGGGACCGGAATTTCTGTTGACTCATTGTTAAATGAGTCATGCCTGATTTTTATGACCTTTTTTTTTGCAATGGTTGTTGAGAGAATTGTTGCAGTTGTTAAGGGACTCAGGAAGTCGTTAAGGAAAGCTGGCTACCCTCACTGACTTTGCTTGTCAAAAGCCATCTGGGAGGATTACAAAGGGGGATACATGCCAGTTGTCAAGCACCTGGATTATGATCACATGGCCATGGGGATGTTGCAACAGTCAGATTAAGAGATTTGGAAGGGACCCTACAGGTCATCTAGTCCAACCCCCCTGCTCAAGCAGAAAGACCCTACACCATTTCTGACAAATGGCAGTCCAATCTCTTCTTCAAAGCCTCCAGTGATGAAGCCCCCACAACTTCCGAAGGCGACTTCTGTTCCATGGGTTGATTGTTCTCACTGTCAGAAAGTTCCTCCTTATTTCCAGGTTGACTCTCTCCTTGGTCAGTTTCCATCCATTGTTCCTTCTCTGGCCTTCAGGTGCTTTGGAAAATAGCTTCACCCCCTCCTCTCTGTGGCAGCCCCTCAAATATTGGAAGAATGCTATCATGTCTCCCCTGGTCCTTCTCTTCACTAGGCTAGCCATGCCCAGTTCATGCAATCGTTCTTCATATGTTTTAGTCTCCAGTCTCCTAAACATCCTGGTTGTTCTCCTCTGCACTTTTTCAGTAATTAAATATGAGCAGTAGTCATCAATCACTTGTTTCAGAATCATTTATAAGCAAATGGTCTCCAAACAAATGATAATCTCTCCAGACTTGCAGGCCCATTTCAAGCAATTTTCTTTGTAATAATATAGAAATGATTTGCCCCTGTATTAGTGACTTTTTTCCATTTTCCATTCTAGCCTTCAATCCTGGCAAGTCTAAGCTATCTACCTGATTAATTAGGACTGATCAGACTTAGCTTCTCAAGATCAGCTAATGCCAACTAGATAGCAATAGCACTCAGACATATACCACTTCACAGTCCTTTACAGCCCTCTCTAAGTGATTTACAGAGCCAGCCTATTGCTCCCAACAATCTGGGTCCTCATTTTACCCACCTCGGAAGGATGGGAGGCTGAGTCAACCTTGAGCCAGATCGAACTGCTGGCAGTTGGCAGAATTAGCCTGCAATATTACTATTACTATTAGTCTTCTCATTGTTCCTACCACCCATCTCCTCCCACTTATGACTGCATGACTGTAACTTTGTTGCTTGTATACTTAAAATTTATATTGATATTGATTATTTCCTGATTGCTTATTTGTACCCTATGACTATCATTAAGTGTTGTACCTTATGATTCTTGATGAATGCAACTTGTCTTTTTATGTACACGGAGAGCCTAGGCACGAAAGACAAATTCTTTGTGTGTCCAATCACATTTACCCAATAAAGGATTCTGTTCTGTTCTGTTCTGTTCTGTTCTCTACTCTACTCTACTCTACTCTACTCTACTCTACTCTACTCTACTCTACTCTACTCTACTCTACTCTACTCTACTCTACTCTACTCTACTGCATTCTAACCACTGAGCCACCATGGCTCATACAATGCTGTCACCATTGAAGGCAAATATACAGGTCCCAGAATAATGTTGCAGGATCCAATCTGGGTTGGTCACTGGGACTAGAGGTTTAGTCAGAATGACATATTCTGGTGAGAAAGATGGTCCCTGAGAATGGGCTCCAGCACAAGTTCGAAAGCTCGGACTTTGATGACCATCCCAAATTGGATCTTAGAGGCTGCCACTTAATTAATTGGATGGCCCATTTAAATAGTTTAAAACAATTAAACACCCTTGAACAACCCCTCCCCCCCCCCGGTGCCCCATCAGCCAAATCTGGATATTCATGTACAGTATTTTGTGCCCTGAAATATCATCAGCCAACTTTGCAGGAGAAAGCTGAGGCAATAAACGAAAAGTAGGCCAGAAGATGACATGGACCTCATGGACTTTCCTGTACACAGAAAATGTTCAGGGCATTGCATTATATCCATGAGGACCAGAAAGTCTCCTTCACATCCTTCGTATTGCTCTTCATCCCTCTACCAGTCAGAGGCATAAACTCATTAAAAAAATCAAGGGTTTATACTTACGCGAAGCCCAGGAAGTCCGAACCAATTGCTTTTTTCAGACTCATTTGCCCCCGGCCGCTGAAATTGAGAGGCGGGGGGGATGCATGACAAGCATGCTTCACCCTGAAGAGATAGAGAGCAAAAAGCCAAGGTTTAGATAGGGCCAGTTCAATTCTGTTGGCTGTTAAGACAGTAAAGCTTCTGCCAGAGATGGTGTCAAAGGAGGTCGGAAGCCAACCGAGCTAACGTTTAGTAGATAGACTCAATCTAAGGAATACAGAGTACAAAATAACTGTGTTTGAAAGGACTTTGGAGTCCTAAGCAGATGACTTTACACTTGTTCTGACCTAGGCTTCCCGAGAGCATGAAGCAAACTCCTTATCCTGACAAAAACCCCTTTTTATTAATTGACTGTGAATTCTGCTCATTCACATCCAGCAAAGTCTTTCAAGGGAGGATTTACAGTCACAGACCTTATCTGGCTTGGAGAGCTGACAGGCTGATATCTGCAAAACTAATTGTCTCCTGCAAACTCCACTCCCCTTTCGCTCCTCTTTTATTTCCTCTGGGAGGGGCCATTCACCGTCCACCTGTGGCCTTACTCCCAAGTCGACCCCTGTCCTTTAGCTCTTCTCTTTGTCTGGCAGCTCTGCGCCTGTGCACACTGGGAACAGGCTCCCCCTGTTCTTGTGCCTCGCTGATGTCCAACTCTGGAGGCAGCACATAACTCCCAGATGGCCCTGTCCCCCTCTCTGCCTCTGACACAGAGCCCTCGTCCGAGTCTTCCCCAGACCCCAGGACTGGCCCATGTTCCTCTCCAACCTCCTCACTGTCCGAATCTGCTGCCAGTTCAACTGGCCGCTGCTAGGCCACAAAGATACCATTCTAGACAGATGGATGTTCAATCTCTTCTTTAAAAACCCCAATGAGAAACCATCCACAAGATCTGGAGGCAAGGCATTCCACTGATTAATTGTCCTCATTGTCAGGAAATTTCTCCATAGTTCTAGGTTGGATCTCTCTTTGATACGTCTCCATCTATTACTTCTTGTCCTGTCTGAAGTGCTTTGGAGAATAGGTTGTCTCCCTCTCTTTTGTGACAGTGTCTCAAATACTGGAAGACGGCTATCATGTCACCCCTAGTACTTCTCTTTGTTAGACTAGACAGACCCAGTTCCTGCAACTATTCATATGTTTCAGCCTCCAGCCCCCTAATCATCTTTGTTGCTATTCTTTGCAAAGAATCGTTGTTCTTATTCTTTGCACTCTTTCCAGAGTCTCAGCTTCTTTTTGGTATCATGGTGACCCAAACTGGATGCAGTATTCCAAGTGTCGTCTTACCAAGGCACTATATACTGTATATTATCTAGTAAATGGGAAAAAGAGATCAATCTCAGTTTCAGAGCTAAGATGATCATTTGTTTTACACATGCTTAGTCGGTTCAGCAGATTTGTGAGTAAAATCAGCAAAAGAGAGGAATTTACCAAGAGAAGGAGGCAGAGAGAGAATCACAGCATTGGTTTGTTGCATAGGATCCGAAGCCAGGAAATCAGCAAGGGGGAGGGGGGGGAGACCTAAAATTAAAGAGAAAATAGGCCCAAGGAGAGATAAGCAAAGGGTTATCCAGAGAAATTGCCAATTACCTTTTCTCCTTTAATGCCATTAATCCCAGGGTCCCCCTAAAAGGAAAAAAGAAAATAACAAGACATGGAAATTGGGAGCAGAACAGAAAATGAGCAGCCTTGCCTCCAGCTGAGGCGAGTTCACCATGGCAAGGCTGCTGCATCTGGGAATCCAGACAGTAAATACAGTTCAGGCAAGTCTGAAAGTGGTTCCAAACAGCTGTTGTGTACAAAGTGACAACTCTTCCAAGCCTTTCCACCTGGTGACTTAGAAGGCAGGGGGCTGAATGGATTGGTGCCCAGTTGGGCATTTGTCAGTAAAAGTTCCAGAACTGGTTCAGTGCTTAACTTCAGAGGTGACTCACGTCTGTCATACCATAGTCAGCATGCGTGGAATTGAATGGAGCCAAGCAAAGACACTCACCAATTTTGGAAGTGTGCTGGAATCAGGCTGCCACAATTTGCTTGCTTAATGGCCCATGTGGTTACTTTCCTTTGTGCTCCATATGTCTCTGGGTCCTGCTGGTTTGAGCAGGTCAGAAATATCTTCTCTCCAGCTAAGGGGTCTTAGAAGGAGCCCAAAGGAAATCTTTAAATGAACACTGGGAAAATGTCCTCTCTCTCTCTCTCTCTCTCTCTCTCTCTCTCTTTGCACCTCGGTTTTGCAAATTTCTTAAACTTAGTTTGCAAATCTGAAATGCACATTTTTAAAAAAAACATCTTACAAGAATATGGGTATATTTTGGTGAAGAGCTCTCAAAGCTGTACATTTGGGCCTGCAGTTTTGCCCAAGGCAGAAAAGTTTCACAACTATTTTACATGAAAAGAAAGAACTTCTTTTCAGGATAAGTAATGAGATGGTGAGAAGAAAAGGACATAACTAAGAGATTAGATTGGCCCCATCCCTGCTGGCCTCCCATAACACTTTGAAAACTTGGGTTTATGCTAAGCTTAGGGCCCTCTTGCACGTGTGTGTGTGTGTGTGTCAGAGCCCATCTCCTGCCTGTGTTCATAATTTAGATCAGTGTTTCTCAAACTTGGCGACTTTAAGTCCTGTGGACTTCAACTCCCAGAATTCCCCAGCCAGCTATGCTGGCTGGGGGTTTCTGGGAGTTGAAGTCCACAGGACTTAAAGTCGCCAAGTTTGAGAAACACTGGTTTAGATGGTGACCAACTGCTGCGTGGTTTAATATAGTGTGCTTTTTATCTATTTTATCGTAAACCACCTGGAATCACAGCTATCAACACTGAGTAAATAAACACTTAACACAGATAGCATTTGCCTCTCCATGCAGTTCTATTCTGCTCACTCGTTTCTCTCATGTCCATCCACTGCTCTCCACATTTCCTTTGTTCTTTAAAGCGCTCACTTCTTTTTCTGAAGATCTCATCAACTCCATCCAACCATGACTTTCTCAGTTTCCCTGTTCTCCCCACTTCAACCCATTTTTTTCCCTTTGTATACTTGCTGTGCAATTAGATACTACTCTATTTTCTGTCTTTAGCCCAAGCCGCTGAAATGTACTTCTTCCATAGAGGTGAAACATCTCTGTATTCACAGCATATACATTCATTACTTCTTCATTCTTCTTTTATCATCAGGCACACTTCTTAACCATGCTGTCCCACTGCATTCAGCAGACTCTCATATTTCTTCTGACATATCCAGTATTAACTTCCATGCATCTAAACTGGCAGAAACATGGTCTGATAGATGGCCTTTTTTTTTTTTTTTGCTTCTTTTGATGACAACATATTACCTACCAACTTTCTACCAGTATTTGGTTATCTTAACTTCCCTATCTTTAATAATCATTTCACTGAAGTGCATCAATTAATTGACTTTCAATATTTTTCTTCCTTTGATATACACTATGATCAGGGGTGAAATCCAGCAGATTCTGACAGGTTCTGGAAAACCGGTAGTGGAAATTTTGAGTAGTTTGGAGAACCGGCAAATACCACCTCTGGCTGGACCCAGAGTGGGGAGGGAACGGGGATTTTGCAATATCCTTCCCCCAGGAGTGGAGAGTGAATGGGGACTTTGCAGGATCCTTCCCCCAAGAGTGGGGTGGGAATGGAGATTTTGCAGTATCCTTCCCCTGCCAGGCCTTCCAAGCCACATCCACAGAACCGGTAGTAAAAAAAAAAAAATGAATTTCACCACTGACTATGATATATAATTCTTACTCCACTTTCCCTTGAAACACAACTAAGATGGTCTTTGAAACATTCATTTCACGTTTCTTGTTGCTACCTAATATTTGCTGCACATCATGTGGGCTTTCAGCCAAGAACGTTATCAGCTACATTCATCTCTCTAATCCTCATATAGATAAAGAGGTAAAAGTTTCCTGTGTCCAGTCATGTCCAACTCTAGGGATTGGTGCTCATCTCCATTTCTTAACTGGGGGAGCAGTGTTATCTGAAGACATTTCCATTGTCATGTGGCCAGGCCTGCCGGTCTAATGATTCCAGTAGTTGACACGTATCTCAGACATTTATGCTCAATGGTAATTAACCAAAGGAAGAGGAAAGAAAAAGAAGAAATAACCACATAGCCATTTCCTCAGCAGAAAAATTCTAGCCCCTTTAAAACGTTGGGGGGGGGGGGAGAGGGGGAGGGGGGGATCAAGTGAAAGAGGGTTTTTTCCCCCTTCTCTCTTCCTTCAGTTAATAGTTCTGGGCAGACAGCCAAGAACCATTTAACAGGCAAATACTGAGTTGCGATTACAAAACTTCAGGAATGCAGGCAGCACAGAAACAATAGAAACTTAACAGATCATACAGATTATCAGAATTGGAAGGGACCTTGTAGGTCATCTAGTCCAACCCCCTAGCCAAACAGGAGACCCTACACCATTTCTGACAAATGGCAGTCCAATCTCTTATTGAAAGTCTCCAGTGATGAAGCTCCCACAACTTCCGAAGGCAACTTCTGTTCCATTGGTTGATTGTTCTCACTGTCAGAAAGTTCCTCCTTATTTCTAGGTTGAATCTCTCCTTGTTCTTGACAGGATTAGGCCAGGGAAGTTTTAAAAATGTTAATACAGAGCAGGAGTTTCTTGTCAGAGTTCTTATGTCTTTTTAAATACACGTTCTAATTAGCAGAAATGAATTCATTAATTTGGAATAGGGTTGCAATGCTGTTTCTATTTTTATGTATTTTGATACTGCCTTTTCAGCATTTAAGAGTTAGCTTACAGTATTAGACTTTAAATATTTCAAATTGTCTTGTAACTGTGTTGCTTGTGGGTGATGGAGCACCCACAACTTCTGAAGGCAAGCTATTTCATTGGTTGATTAGTCTGACCCTTAGGAAATTTCTTCTTAGTCCCAGGTTGCTTCTCTCTTTGGTTAGTTTCCATCCATTGTTTCTTGACGTGCCTTTTGGTGCTTTGGAAAATAGATTGACCCCCTCATTTTTGTAGGAGCCCCGCCAAGTTCCTGACAGGCCTATTAATCAGTGGAATAACGTGTCTCCAGAAGCTGTAAATGCTCCAACACTGGAAGTTTTTAAGAAGATGTTGGATAAACATTTGTCAGAAGTGGTGTAGGGTTTCCTGCCTAAGCAGGAGGTTGGACTAGAAGACCTCCAGGGTCCCTTCCAACTCTGCTACTCTATTCTATTCTATTCTAAATATTGGAACGGTGCTATTTTATTTGGCTATTTTATTGCGAGTTGGACTAAATAGAAATTTCCTAAGGGTGAGACCAATCAAGTTGGCCATGCCCACCGAGTCCTATGACCACCCAGCTGGTCATAAGAGCAGAGAATCAGTTGTTAAATTATTTGAATCCCACCACTGAGGAGAACCTATACTATTTCAGATAAGTGACTGTCTAGTCTCTCCTTTAAAACCTCCAGTGATGAAGCATCCACAATTTCTGGAGTCAAGCTGGTTCACTGGTTAATTAATCTTCACTGTTAGGAAGTTTCTCTTTAATTCCAGGTTGCTTCTCTCTTTGATTTGCTGAAGGTACAGGCTGTTACTTTCAAACCAAAGTGGACCTATTTATCTACTCGTATATGCATGCTTTCAAAGAGTGGTGGCTAGTGGTGAAGATGTTCGCTTCCCATTCAGAAGGTTGAAGTTCAATCTAGGTGGCAACAGATATTTCTCTCCTAGGGCACAAAGAAACAAATATCTGCTGTGAACCTCATGTAGTATCAGGAAGGGCACCTGGCCAGTAAATGCTCAGCTCCATCCAATTGTCCCAACTCTACCCCAAATTAAGGGATTATAGCAGTGATAGGTTGCTAAGTGGTTTACTACTGGTTTGCTTGTGCGTGTGCTCGTGTGCGCACACAATGCTTCTGTGCATTTGCAGAAGCGCCAGGGCAGGTGGGCGGAGCCTCCCACCACTGCCACTACCAGTTCAGCCAAACTGTGCCAAACTGGGAGCAACCCACCTCTGGATTACAGGATTGTAAAAAGGGAGTTATTATTAAATTTATATGCCACCCATCTCACTATCAAGCGACTCTAAACCAAGATATTTTCTTTTTCATATCCTTCTTAAGGACCTTCAGAAGAGTAAAAATCTGATCTGTGTTCTCCCTGCTTACCATAAAGCCATAATACCCTTTCCAAATTGTCATTTTTTGATACTTTTCCAGTCAAAATTCTACCAAATAGTTTCTCGGATGCACTTAATAAAGTTAATTCCCCTGTAATATTTACATTCATCCTTGCAATCTTTTCCTTTGTATAGGCAATAATGATAGTATGGCTCCAATCATCAGTCATAATGGATTCTGCACACATATAGTAAACAGAACATACAGCATCTGAATTTTAGTGGTTCTCCAATAATTCCACATACTCCTGAGCTTTAGCCTTTTTTCATCATCCTCACAACACACAGCTCTTCCTTTTTCAGTACTTGCTCCTTAGATACTTAAGTTGAACAGCATTTATTTCGCTTCCCCTCTTCCATTTATTACTGTCTAAAATATTCCTTCCAACATTTTCTCATTTCACTTTTGAAGGAGAATTTCATTTCATCACTTTTATTTTTAATTCCATGCACTCTGCAGGAGATTCCTTGTTTAGTCCTCTCTCCCTACTTGCAAAACAGTAGGCATTTTATTTCCATCAAAATCGCCCTGCGTTTTCTCGGATTCTTTTAATCTTAACCATTCCTTGCTTTTTCAGTTTATATTTTTGCAAATTCTTCTCTTTCGATACACATCACTAAACGTCATTCAGCTTCCTATTTTGCAGCAATCATTCTCTTATATGCATTTCTTTTTCATCCACAACCTCTTTTCCTTCATCATACCATTATTCTTTTTCACATACCACATTACCGTAATTTCACACCCTGCTGTGGCATCCGGAAACGCAATAGATTTTGTTTTTTGCAGCTTTCACAATTTCATTCTTTGCATCTAATTTTTTTGGGGATACCTGATTTCTATTTTTCACTTCCTGCATTCATTTCTACTTTCACCCTTGTTACTCTCCTCCTTCAATTTCCTTCTATGTTTAATTTTCCAGAGAAGCACTTTTTCTCGCTGAGAAATGATCTGCTTCGCATTGAAAGCTTAGCTAATTGTCTCGGTCCTTCACCGTGGACCATCAAATCAATCATGCTTTTAGATTTATATTAATTTCTTTGCCTTCCAGCTGAGAAAGGCAATGTGCTGACTTCACAGTCTTGGTTCTTCACTGAGGGAAATGGTCTCTCTCCTCATCTTTTGATTGTTCTATTAATTGTTAAGTCAAAAACTCCCTTTGTTTCCCCTTTGTTTAAACTAAACCGTAGGTTGATGGATGAAGAGACTGAGGTTGAAATTACCTCAGAAAGCAGAAACTGCTTCTTATTCCTTTCCATTCAAGCAAGTACCGTTTCTTCAAACTGAAGAGCAGTCAAAAACTGGATTTATTCCGGACCGTTATTTATTTATTGCAGAAATGTGTAAAGCCATTCTATGACAAGTCTGGACAGTGCCTAATTGAAATAATCATACAGTACAATTAAAACTAACAAATAACACCCAACTGGCAGGAGAAATGCAACAAGGCATGCAGGACCTGCCACTCATTCTAATTCCAAAGACTGGAAGATCAGCCAGATTTTCTATCCATGTTTTGAACATGGATAGTGGGAAGATCTCAGGGAAGACGGTGTTCCAGCGTGCTTCCTGGGTGTCATTAGAGGTACAATTTAAGTGACAGGGCAAAGAGCATGCCAACTCTGACTGATTGTACAGGCTGGGCGGAAGCCACGAAAAACAGGTGGTTCTTTGGATAACTGTGGTGAAATCTCCAGCCTAGTATAGAGGAGGGGGAGTAAAGAGGCTGGGTAGCTTAGAGTCACATCGTGAGAAGAAACAACAGAGGCCAGATTTCTGAACTCTTCATCTGCCTGTTCCCAAGAGAACACAGTTTGTCTGGCAAGGCTTTTGTAAAGAGGAGAACAACATTAAAGAAACTACTTTGACCTGCTTATGGAGTCATTCCAGTTCTTTGTGCCTGAGAATAAGCATGCATCAAGGCCTCTTTATCTGGCCTAAGCCCAAAGATGACACAACAAGATTCAAATCGAGTCCAGTTCTTTATTTCCTGATACCTAATGAACCAGACTTTGGCTACAACCTTATAACCTAATACAGATGTCCTGGAAGATTCCAAGGTGGAGCTACACAGCTTTTCCTCCTTCCCCCATCCAGTTCAGGACTGCACAATGTCTTTGCCATGGACCCTTCCCTGGGAAACCACGGTGCGCTTGCAAAGATCATCCCCTTCAATCCTACTCCACATGCAGATTACACCACTCCTTTAGGTAATAACCTGAACTGCTCCAGTGGCGGGATTCAAATAATTTAGCCACCAGTTCTCTGCCTTAATGATTTCTTCCAACAACCAGTTCACCAAACTGCTCAGAAAGTTAACAACTGGCAGAGGTGGGTTGCTATCGGATCGGCTGAACCGGTAATAGCGGGGGCAGGAAGCTCCGCCTGGACGCTTCTATGCATGTGCAGAAACATCGCGTGCATGGGAGCGTGTGCAGGAGCAGGAGTAAGAGTGTGCGCAGGAGTGTGCCCGAACCAGTAGTAACAAAATTGGCAACCCACCAATGTCAACCGGTTCTCCCGAAGTGGTGCGAACCAGCTGAATCCCACCACTGAACTGCTCCCAGAAGTCAATGGATAACCATTGCAGTTCATTAGAGAAGTATTTCTCAACCTTGGCAACTTGAAGATGTCTGGACTTCAGCTCCCAGAATCAGCAAAGCTGGCTGTGGGATTCTGGGAGCTGAAGTCCAGACATCTTCAAGTTGCCAAGGTTGAGAAACAAAGGGCATTGATGAAATAAAACTGTCGTTGTCTAATCAGCTGCAGGGAAAGCATAACAGAGATAGTAATACAGGAGCAGCTTATAATACTTATCTCCTGAAAATCCCCTTCTTATGATTTATAGATTTATTTTTTTTACAGAAACCAAATTTGTAAAGATAACAAACACACTAAGTAAGGTGAAACAGGACTTTTACAAATAAAAGAGAGCTTTGATTTTTTTTTTCTTTTAGAGGGGGAAACGGCAGAAATTCAAAGCCTTCGCGATTAATTCACGTAAGAGGAAATTAGCTTAAGAATTCTGATCAGCAATGTGCCATCAAGGTCAAAACTGTGTGGAAAGTAAATAAGCAGGCTCAAGATGAAGCAAAGCTGTACATCATACAATTTTAAACATTCCTTACAATGCAGAGTGTAAGGCAGGCTAATACATTCTTCATTTATATACAAAGTCTCTTCAATGCAACCTTAATATTAAATAGAAATTGAAGTATGGCGTTTCTATTTCTGTTCAGTAGAGAAACCTTGGACTATTGTGCTAAGATGTTTCAGATGACAATATAATGATATCCTACATTTATCTAGGATCTTTGGACTATAAGGAAGATAATATTTTTTCCCCAGATCTGCCTTTACAAATAGTTCAGAAATGCAGATTATGTAACAAGGTAGAATAAAATAACAGAGTTGGAAGGGACCTTGAAGGTCTTTTAGTTCAATCCCCTGCTCAGGCAGGAAAGCCTACACCACTTCAGAGAAATGGTTATCCAATATCTTTTTAAAGACTTCCAGTGTTGGAGCATTCACAACCTCTGGAGGGAAGTTGTTCCACTGTTTAATTGTTCTAACTGTCAGGAAATTTCTCCTCAGTTCTAAGTTGCTTCTCTCCTTGATTAGTTTCCACCCATTGCTTCTTGTTCTACCCTCAGGTGCTTTGGAGAATAGCTTGATTCCCTCTTCTTTGTGGCAACCCCTGAGATATTGGAAGACTGCTATCATGTCTCCCCTTGTCCTTCTTTTCATTAAACTAGCCATGCCCAGTTCCTGCAACCGTTCCTCATATGTTGTAGCCTCCAGTCCCCTAATCATCTTCATTGCTCTTCTCTGCACTCTTTCTAGAGTCTCCACATTTTTTTTTACATCATGGCAACCAAAACTGGATGCTGTGTTCCAAGTATGGCCTTATCACAGCATTGTAAAATGGTATTAACACTTCACATGATCTTGATTCTATCCCTCTGTTTATGCAGCCTAGAACTGTGTTGGTTTTTTTGGCAGCTGCTGCACATGGCTGGCTCCTATTTAAATGGTTGTCCACTAGGACTCCAAGATCCCTCTCACAGTTGCTACTATTGAGCAAAGTACCACATCTACTGTACCTGTGCATTTTGTTTCTCTTGCCTAAATGTAGAACCTTACTTTTTAGGCTTCCTTTACTAGCAGGCCTTTACACACATGACATTCTTCCCAAGAACCTAGGATGTCATAATATATAATTGAAATATGTATATGGTCCAAGCATTGAGGCCTTTTTCAATTGACAAATAGAAATGTTCTCAATGAACAGATATTCTGTCTAAGATCCTTTGATATGGCACCCAGTGTGCTAATAACAACTGGGACCACCACAAATGGTTTAGGCTATAATTTAGGCTCTAATATTTCAACTTTGATTTTCACATCTTGAAATCTGAAAATCTGTGAAACTCTTAAAATCTGAATATTGTGGGATCTTCGTTGTGATCTTCTCCACTTCTTTGTCTTCTATTCCATTCTATTCTACTATATAGTATATTCTGGTGTTGCCACATCAATTATCTGCATTTTATTTCTTTTCTTCTTTTTTCTGGTTAGATCTGGTGTGTTTTGCTTGCTTGATCAGTTTGTATTAGGAAATTTGATATTTTAATCTGCTCATTTTCAACTATTTTTCCACCCATTTTTCATCATTGAAACATGATAATTTTTACATATGCTGCAATAAATCATTTTGGCAACTGTGTTATGTCATTGTTTATAATCAGTTTGTGAAGAGATGAGTACAGGATCAACTGTTTCTTTTGCCTCTTTGCACAATCTGCACTTTGAATTATTTCATGATTTTTCCATTCTGACCTCAATTGCATTAGCTTGAATAGTTCAGTCTTGAGCAACCAAAATCAAGTCTTCAGTTCTTTTTTTTTTAATGTTCCAGGTATAAACCGTTGTTATATTATTATCATAAACACAAAAATGTAAAATCACAGCTACCAGTTTTGCTTCTACTGACTATAAAGGTAAAGTTTCCCCTCGCACATATGTGCTAGTCGTTCTTGACTGTAGGGGGCGGTGCTCATCTCCGTTTCAAAACCAAAGAGTCAGCGCTGTCCGAAGGTCATGTGACTAAACGGCAAAGGCACACGGAATGCTTTTACCTTCCCACCAAAGGGGGTTTCTATTTTTTCTACTTCCATTTTTACCTGCTTTCGACTGGCCTCCCCATTTTCTGCCACACCTCTTGTGAGCTGATTAGATTGTTTGCATTAAACATATAAGCTTAATATGCAAGTCAACAAGCATCCTTCCATATAAGAGAAATTGTTTGCTAGAGAAAATTGTCAATCATCTATTAGTGGACTTCAAAATCTGACAGAAATGCCATAGTGTTGCTTATTAAATCTTCAAAGTTTGTAGTAAACAAGAAGGATTTTTTAAAAAAAAATATTGATGGTCAAAAGTTATATTAACCACATTGCACCAATTAATTAATATGCACTACAAAGGACCACCCATTGTTGTATATAGGTATTTTTAATATATTTTTAGTTTGCTGGTGAGATTAGAAAATTACAGCTGAATATTTAAATGAGTCTTAGATCCGTTCACACATCATTATATTGCTCAACCAAATTTACCTCTTATTCATGAAAAATCTTATATGCTGGAGTTTAATTTTGTAACAGTATGGCAAGTTTTAAATCCTTCACAGCAAGAATATTATTATTTTTTAAAGATACATATTAGACTTGTTCCCAACCTGATTAATTTTTATTATTTTGATCCTTAGCTAATTGGATGGATAAATTCAATATTTATTTCTACAGAAGTATCTGATCAACCTCCAGCAACATTATGTATTTTAGATAGAACCTCATTACTAAAGATACTTTTTACTGAAATAGATTAAACAGTATTTTGAAGGTTTTTTGATTGACAATGTAATGATTGTCTGAAATATTTTAAGACTCATATTTATGGACTTAACTCAAATGTTTCATGGAAAAAGAAAGAGAAAAGAAAATTTGGAGATCAAAGTTAAGAAACTCTTGACCACATATAGACACAATCTATATCAAATTTTGTAAACCTTTTATGTTGGCTAAATCGGAACTTAATTTTAATTTATGGACTTAATAGAGAATACTGGTTGAATTGCATAAAGCAAAGAATGTATTAGGAATGTAGAAAAAGACCTGCTAAATAATTGGCTTCTTGATTTAAACGGCAGCAAGATTGTACTGTACATTGTATAGTATGCATTGTGCATTGTACAGGTAGCCCTCAGAGTATGACCATAACTGAACCCAAAATGTCTGTTGCTAAGTGAGACATTTCTTAAGTGAGTTTCGTCCAGTGGTGGGTTCCGTTATGGTTGCATGCCTCATACCTGACTGCGATGTCTCCGTAAGCCTCCACGACACTCCAGCTGCTTGGTGGAGCGTCACGCAGGTGCCGTACGCACCATGTGCGTGCGTGGAAGTGCCAAAGGCTTGCCACAAATGTGGCAAGAAAGGCTTAAAGGACAGGTAAGAAGCTTGGGTGGGCAGGTGGGCCCTCCGGAGCACCATACCGGAACGGTACCCAGTGCTCCGGGCAGGCTCCGTTACGCCTGCAACCCACCACTGGTTTTGTCCCATTTTACAACCTTTCTTGCCACATTTGTTAAGCGAATCACTGCAGTTGTTAAGTTAGTAACACAGTTGTTAAATGAATCTGGCTTCCCCATTGGCTTACTTACCAGAAGGTCACAAATGAGATCACATGACCCCAGGACACTGCATCCATCATAAATATGAATCAGTTGCCAAACAGCTGAATTTTGATCATGTGACCAAGGGGATGGTTGCAAGTGTGAAAAACAGCCATACAATCACCTTTTAGGTGACAATGTAGCTTCGAATGGTCACTAAACTAACTATTGTAAGTTGAGGACTACCTGTACTTTACTACGCTGACAGCAAAATATATAATGAACTTAATAAATCTTACTTAATGAATCACCATGTTTTTATTTATGCTGTGGACAGAAACACCACTGGCATGGATGAGGAGGGGGTTGTGCAGTCATCCTTGTCCCACTTGACCCATCAATGGCTTTCAACACCATTAACCAAGATATCCTTCTAGAATGGCTCAGAGGATTGGAGGAAAAATAAGATAGCCTTTATTATCATTTTTTTCTGTGGGCACACTGGCACACAGCTCACTCTGTTACGCAGCACTAGGGATTCGAACAGCCGAACTGCTGACCTTTCTGATCGACAAGCTCAGTGTTTTAGCCACTTATAAGTATATATAAATATGAAATGAAATATGAAATAAAAATGAAATTCTGTTGCCTGTTCTCAAAAGTGTACATGTATCTAACATACATACATACATACATACATACATACATACATACATACATATATATATATATATATATATATATATATATATATATATATATGTTGTATTTGTGCTGATAAATAAATAAAGGGAGACTAGTATAGATCCATTTCAAGCTATTTAGCTCTCATCAGCTAGCCATACCCTTACTGGGATTCGAACCAGGGCTGTATTGCATACCAGGCCGATGTAATGGCTAGCTGATAAGAGCTAAATAGCTTGAAATGGATCTATACTAGTCTCCCTTTATTTATTTATCAGCACAAATACAACACAAATATAAAAAGGCAACATTAAAAATAAAAATATGGGTTTCTATCTGGATGGTTTTCTGTGATGAGCCGAATGACAGAAAGAGGGAGTAGCGAGCTCCCTCCCATATTTGGGCATACCAGGGGTTGTAACACACACACACACACACACACACACACACACACACACACACACACACATATATATATAGATATATATATATACACACACACACACACATATGTATATAAGGTAAAGGTAAAGGTTCCCCCCGCACATATGTCCTAGTCATTCCCGACTCTAGGGGGTAGTGCTCATCTCCGTTTCAAAGCCAAAGAGCCAGCGCTGCCTGAAGACGTTCTCTGTGGTCATGTGGCCGGCATGACTAAATGCTGAAGGTGCACGGAACGCTGTTACCTTCCCACCAAAGGTGGTCCCTATTTTTCTGCTTGCATTTTTACATGCCTTTGAACTGCTAGGTTGGCAGAAGTGGGGACAAGTAACGGGAGCTCACTCTGTTACGTGGCGCTAGGGATTCGAACAGCCAAACTGATGACCTTTCTGATCAACAAGCTCAGCGTCTTAGCCACTTATAAGTATATATATAAATATTAATCACTGTCCATCTTGAATATATTATCATTGTTGTTGATGATGTTGTTGTTGTTGTTTGTTGCACAGTTAGCCAGATGTTCAGGCTGGATTTGTTATTTTTCTCCGCCTATCATATCCTTCCCAAAAAGCTGATAGGATGTTTGATGGGTTATATATATCCTTGCAGGATATAAGTTGTTCCCAGTAAGGCTGCCTTTTGCAATTGACAAATGGGGAACGTGTCCGTGCTGATGATATTATTAATTGTTATTAACCTATGTATCTTCACCTAACATTTCTTCCTTTTTTTTCTTTTTGCTTTGTCTTTTATTGTTTTTAAATGCTTTTATAAAACAATTACAGTGATACTAGTTTCACTATTTATCAACTGGACTGTTTTTCTGCTTTTTTGTATGCTGTCACCTGGTTTGTGAGATGGGTAGCTACACACATTTGACAAATAAATACATAAATATTGCACACGGAATTATTGCCTCATCCGTTGCAAAGCTCTTGGCAACCCTCTCTTAACAGAAAGTAGATTTTCCCCGAGTTTAACAGGATTTATTGGAAAGGGACAGGAAAAACTTCCAGCGAATCTAGCAATTGGCTTGCTTTCACTTTAGAATCCAATCCATCACGCAGGTTGCCAAGTCAGGAGCCTTTTCGGTTTGTCGGTCTCCCTTGCGAACTGGCGAGGCAGCTGTTATCTTAATTAATAAGTAATGCCCAAGCAGTCAGAGAGAGAATTTCTCACAGGCTCTGCACAGAGCATCACACCTGTCAAAATATTTCATGTAAATGGTCAAGAATGGGCCGTTTACCTCGCCTTATTCTTACAGGGGGTCTTCACAACCACAGTAGGGATCAGACAAGTCATCATGATGTAGTGCAGTCATTAAGTGAGACATATTGTTTTTTTTAATGTGTTCAGTTTTATACTTCATCTACGGTTTTTCATGTTGTTTTAACTTTTGGTTGGGAGGCGCCCAGAGTAAGATGGACGGCTGGATAAATGTCCTAAATAAATAAGCAGCATGGTACTGTTATTATTTTTTTGCTACATTAAATGGAACACCTGCAATCGTTAAGTGAGACATCACCTGACAGCAGTCGGAGACACTGTGAGTCCTCGCTGCAGAAATGAAGTAAATCAGCAATTAATTTTTTTTCATGTTTAGTTGACACCTCAGAAAACATTTCAATAATACAGAAAATATAAAACAATAGAGGGGACACTTATACATAAGATAAGGCTCTGCCATATTATTGTTCCAGTCTGGTCTAATAGCCCTATGTTCTTTTAGCATAGCTTTGGGGAAATTACTATGGTTTAAAGATATGAATGTGGTTTTGAATTAATTACTGTCAAATTCTTCAATATAGGAATAACTATGGATTTTCCAAGTATGGCGTGCAGTAAAAAAAATGATGTCATTTTCCTCTTATAGAGCCAGACTCTCAAGTGCCAGAGAAATCAGGAGATTCAGGCAGTTCAAATGAATATTGTAAGCTTAAACTCTCTACAAGAATCTGAGCTACTAACGGTCAAAGCAAATGAGCGGGAGATAAGAAAGGCATTCAAGGTGGGCTGGACCTAGAGCTCTTGCAGGTGCACAGGGACTCATGGCTTATGACATGTTGGACCCCTCCCTCACCCTCAGCCTTGTCATCTCCTACACACATCACTTTATAATCTAAGATCAGGGCCATCCAGCTGAGGCTTTGATTACATGGTTATGAATGTCATCTTGACAGTTTAACATACACAGAGACACACATTCCCTGCAGATGCCTCCGGCTGGAATTCATAATATGCATTAGCTCATTATCCCTTAGCTAAGTAGTGAGAACATTATCAATATTTTTCTCTGTGATCAAGATTTAATGTTTGGATCTAGGTAACTATTAATAAGGGGACGCAGTGGCTCAGTGGCTAAGACGCTGATCTTGTCGATCAGGTCATCAGTTCGAATCCCCAGCGCTGCGTAACGGAGTGAGCTCCCATTATTTTTCCCAGCTTCTGCCAACCTAGCAGTCCAAAGCATGTAACAATGCAAGTAGAAAAATAGGGACCAACTTTGGTGGGAAGATAATAGGGTGCGCCTTCAGCATTTAGTGATACTGGCCAGTGATGTCGGCTAACTCTAACCCTAAACATGGAGATGTCATCAGACAGCGCTGGCTCTTCAGCTTTGAAATGGAGTTGAGCACTGCCCCCTCCAGTCAGGAACGACTAGCACATATGTGCGAGGGAAACCTTTACCTTTAAATATTAATAAGCCACAGAATATTACTTTCTTTTGGGTTTTGTAGCGCTTATTTTTCTTTCTGTCTATCTAATCAACCATTAAAAAAATGAAACCAGCCATTGTTTTAAATTTACATTTCCTCCCTCACCAAGTGTGTGCATGGAGATTTACGCTTAAATCCTCTCTTTGAAGCCAACAGCCATGTCTCTGCTCACCAAACATTCACCTTCCTCCTTCCTTATTGGGTCTCCTAATGGTGCAATCACTTTTTCTGTTCTCTCTCCTCTCATTCCCAGCCATCCAAGCAAGTCACTAAAATGAATATTTATCTGTCTTGGGTCACATACATCCATAAGGTTGTGCAATTTTTCCCCAAAAGTCATTTCCAATTCTTCCATTATTACTATTCATTGGAGCATAACATGCGCTAATCAGCAGCCTATCGATTTCTACTTTCATATGCATCCATAATCACCAAAATGCCACTAATTCATACCAACCGACATCCTTTTAGCCCTCCCATTCATAATTAAACATAAAGGCTAAAATTGTACATCAGTAAATTCCCTGCATTCATTCATCATTTACATACCACAAGATCAGCTCCCCCCACCTTTCTTCTGAACTATTAATTTCTACCCTTCTCTTCGTTTCAAAGACACACACATAAATACATAAATATATTTAGCTATATTTGTCAACTCCTGCTTGTTACTCTTTGCTCCTTTTCAATTCCGTACACAATCTTCCATATGCCAAGTTGAGCCCAGAGTTAGTGACCTTTGCCACCTATCACAGCGTTTTATTTAGATAGATAAATGCAATTTATTTCTCTAGCATAAGGCCTACTGGTGCATTTTAGGCAGATGTTCCCCTAATGTATTGTTTTTAAATAGAAAATGTGCACTGTAATTAAAAAAATAAATAAACGAACGTGACTTCCATTTTATGGCCTGGGCTGAAAAGGTGGATTTTGATAAATACCCCTTTGAATGTTCAATAACTCAATCCATCTCCCAATTTAAATTGGAGTCAAGGGTCTAATCTGCTCTAGCCAAGGATTAGCTACACCGCATTTTTAAAAATGAAACTACTAAATCCAAAAAGCTAAAACTGGAGGTTTCGTTTTGGAGATAGCAATAGACAATATTAGACAATAAATGATGATGCTAATAATAATAATAATAATAATAATAATAATAATAATAATAATAATAATAATAATAATAATAATAATAATAATATATTTTAAGAAGATACTTGGTTGATACCTAAGATGCTGGCAGCAAACTGTATCAACCATTAGCACCAGTCAATGGTATTTGTGACACATCTTTAAATGTTCAGTTGACTGAGTTTCATGTTTAATGAATAAAAGAAATGATAAGAACAGCAACAACAACAACAACAAAAGGGATACCCATTGGCATCGGGGCACTTGGTACCATGTCCAAGAATTTTATAAAACACATCAATAAATTGCAGCTTCCTGCAATAACACCAGCAGAACTGCAAAAAACTGTGCTACTCGGAGCATCGTACATCTTAAGAAAGTACTTGGTTGATACCTAGGACCCTGGCAACAACCCGTATCAACCATTAGCACCATATAATAATAATAATAATAATAATAATAATAATAATAATAATAATAATAATAATAATAATAATAACAACAATAACAACAACAACAACAACAACAACAACAACAACAACAACAATTGTAATTCAAGTCCTTGGAGCAATACCTAAAGGGCTACCTCGCTATTTGGAAATTCTAAATTTACCTGACTTGAACATTTTGATTCTACAAAAAACCGCCCTACTTGGAACAACTTATATCCTCCGATGTTACCTTAACAGTTCCTAGGTCCTTGGTTAGGACTCAAGCTGTTGAGCTACCAACCAGCTCCAAAGGCTGTGAATCTCACCAAAGATTAACCAAATAATAATAATAATAATAATAATAATAATAATAATAATAATAATAATAATAATAATAACAACAACAACAACAACAACAACAACAACGACACATATTGCTCTGTAGCGCTTTACAGCCCTCTCTGAGAAGTTTACAGAGTCACCTATTGCCCCCAACAATCTGGGTCCTCATTTTACTGAACTCAGAAGGATGGAAGGCTGAATCAACATTGAGCCCATCAAGATCAAACTCCAGGCCGTGGGCAAAATTTCCCTGCAGTATGGTATTCTAACCACTGCACCACTAAGTATCCTGTATAAATCATAGAATTACACCTATAATCTCTTCTTCACTTTCTCTTTTCCTCGCAGGAGCTGAATCCAGCACTTACCCTGTTGCCTTTAACTCCTTGAAGCCCAGGTTTGTCCTGCAAAAAGGAAAAGAAGGGAGAATCCATGGAAGGCTTCAGAAGTCGTTTCCACCAGCTAATCAGCCCAGCAAATTCCCCTTTTCCAAGAGCATCTGGATGGCTTCTCTACTATGACCTCAGATTAACAGAGTTGGAAGAGACCTTATAGATCAACTACTCCACCCCCCCCCCCAAAAGCAGGAGAGAGCTTATACCATTTCTGACAAATGGCAGACAATCTCTTCTTGAAAGTATCAAGTGATGAAGCCCCCACAATTTCCAAAGGCAACGTCTGTTCCATGGGTTGATTGTTCTCACTGTTAAAAAGTTCCTCCTTGTTTCTAGGTTGAATCTCTCCTTGGTCAGTTTCCAGCCATTGTTTCTTATCTGGCCTTCAGGCGCTTTGGGAAATAGCTTGCCCCCCTTTCTCTTTATATTCCCTCAAATATAGGATGACTGCTATCATGTCTCCCTTGGTCCTTCTCTTTATTAGACTAGCCATGCCCAATTCCTGTAACCGTTCTTCATATGTTTAAATCTCCAGTCCCCTAATCATCCTGGTTGCAATTCTCTGCACTTTTTCTAGAGTCTCAACATCTTTTCTTATAGTGTGGTGACCAAAACTGGATGCAGTACTCTAGGTGTGGCCTTAATAGGGCTTTGAAGAGTGGTATTAGTACCTCACTTCAACTTGATTGTATCCCTCTGTTAATGCAATTTAGGATTGTGTTGGCTTTTTTGGCTGCTGGCCCACTGCTGGCTCATATTTAGCTGGTTGTCCACTAAGATTCCAAGATCCCTGCCACAGTCGCTGCTATTGAGCTAAGTTTCACCCAGTTTATATGCACCTCAAAGAATAAAGGAATCCATGAAGGGGACTCACTGATTTTCCAGGTTTTCCAGGTGGCCCGGGTTCCCCTTTGGCTCCTGGGTTCCCAGGGAGGCCAATTAGGTTTTCATCAGTAATAACAGGGCAAACTTCACATGGATCACCCTGTTGGGAAAACACAAAGATGCACTGAGGACAAAAGAACACAAAGGAACCTGAAACCAACAACACTAGGAAAAGGAAACCCCAACTCCCACCCCCAAAAGAGTAAAAGCACTTAAAAAAAAACCAAACCTATAATCCATCCTAGCAATGCTCTGTATTCCTATCTTAGCTACCTGGATGGAAATGGTTGGAAGCAACATTGCAGCAACCATCCCCAACAAGGATCTCAAACGCACATTGCAATGTCACAAGCACCACCATTGCATATTTTCTACCCAAAGGCGTAGATTTTGCATTGTGATGTCATCATATGCGTTTCGTTGTTCGTCCCCCTTTGCCATCTCGGCAGGTGCCCAATGTTCATACCCATAACTACATAACTGTGTATCTCTGCACCGGTTTAATACCAGGAAAGAGCCTCTTCCATGTGATGGTTCAGCCTCACTGATCCTATTCTTTGGATGTTCCAGCAGTGCGAAACATTGGACTAATCTTGTATGGCTTCCACAGAATTCCAGGCCTGGAAGACACAGTGGCGTAGCGTGGGTTGTCAGCACCCGGGGCAAGTAATTTGCGCCCCCTAACCTGAGGGCGGCCCGACTGCAGCTGCCCCTTGCTCCGCATCAGTCAAGTGAGGCTCTCCATGCTGGCCTCCTGCCTTCCTCCCGAGGAGGAGCTCGACAGGGCAGCGGGAAAAGGCTCGACTGAAGGGAAGCAGGTGCCGCGGGGGTGGGAGGCGCACCGGGGGCTTCGGGAAGGCGCCGGCTCCCCGGGGCGCTCCAGGCGGAGCGGGAGGACGCGGTGGCGTTGCAGCCGCGGGCAGACGGAGTGCAGCGCGGCTCTCCTTCGACTCCCGCGGGGGCGGCGCGGTGGGTCTTGGCGGCTCCGCTGGGAGGTAGGCGGTGCGCAGGAGGGGCCTGGGCGGGCCGGGGCTGGGGAGCTTAGTTCGCGGGCCAAGCCGGGCGCGGAAAGAGGCGGCCACAGTCCGGCAAAGGGTGGCGCGGGGTGAGTCAGGGCGCCCCCCCCAGATGTTGCGCCCGGTGCGGCCGGCACCCCCTGCACCCCCCACGCTACGCCACTGGGAAGACAGAGTGGAAGTTTAAAAACATCCTAGAACAGTGATGGAGAAACTTTTCGGCACCAAATGCACAAACCATAACACGTTCATGCCTAGCTTTTTGGCCATTTTCCAGCCATCTTTTGGACCAAAAAAATGGCCTGAAAATGGTCCGAAAAACAACTTGGAAACAGCCCCCAAATGGCCTGAAAAATGGCGAGAAAACCAGGCATGAATGGGCTGGCCGGCTGGCCTTTGGGTTTGGGTTTTGCACATATGCACACACATGCACGTGTGTTATGGTTTGTGCACTCAGGGCCAAAAAGGTTCTCCATCACCGTTCTGTTTTCCAGTGCTCCAGTGTCCACGCAGACCAGCTGGCCGGTGCAGATGGCCACAGAGAGGGCTCTGCGTGCCACCTCTGGCACGAGTGCCATAGGTTCTCCATCACGGACCTAGAAGATGATGGCAAACCATTTCCAAACTGTTAAGATGAAAACTACACGGATATTTCCATAAAATCACCAGCATTTGAGCATCCATTGCAATGCACATACGTACATAGGACTGCCTTGCTCTGTAGTCCAATATTCCAACTGGATATTTAGAGGAAAGTCTCGCAATGCATTTCCAGACCCAACAGGAGGGAGTGGGCCAGTTCAGAAAGCCTTAAAGAAAAGCCCCTCCTACCTAAAGAGGTGAAGGGAAGTTTCCAAAGAGGCTTTCATACTTTTAAAAAATAATAGGGATTTTTTTTAAAAAATAAATTGTTTTCAATTTATCTGTCTGTCTGTCTGTCTGTCTGTCTGTCTCTCTCTCTCTCTCTCTCTCTCTCTATCTATCTATCTATCTATCTATCTATCTATCTATCATCTCTCTCTCTCATCTATCTATCTATCTATCTATCTATCTATCTATCTATCTATCTATCTATCTATCTATCTATCTATCTACCTACCTACCTACCTACCTACCTACCTACCTACCTACCTACCTACCTACCCCCTCTGTCTGTCTGTCTGTCTGTCTGTCTGTCTGTGTGTGTGTGTCTGTCTGTGTGTGTGTGTGTGTGTGTGTGTGTGTGTGTATTTGTCCTCACTACTCCCCCTTTCTGTCCTTCGGCTCATTACAGAAGACCATCCAGGCAGAAAACCATATTTTTATTTTTAATGTTGCCTTTACTATGTTTGTGTTGTATTTGTGAGATAGATCTAGATCTGGTCACACATACATACATACATACATACATACATACATACATACATATCCTCTACATCTACCTACCTACCTACCTACCATCTATCTATCTATCTATCTATCTATCTATCTATCTATCTATCTATCTATCTATCTATCTATCTACCTACCTACCTACCTACCTACCTACCTACCTACCTACCTATCTATCATCTATCTATCTATCTATCTATCTATCTATCTATCTATCTATCTATCATCTATCTATCTATCTATCTATCTATCTATCTCTATCACATCTACATCTATCTGTCTGTCTGTCTGTCTGTCTGTCTGTCTGTCTGTCTGTCTGTCTCATTCTATATTCCTGCAACATTCTTTTTTGAGGTGACTTATTTTAGGCTGCATTTTTTAAAATTACTGCATATGGATAAGCACTAGAACTGCCAAGTTTCTGATTAGAAGGAACCAACTGGGCCTCCAAACTGCCATACAGATAATCCTTGACTGTAATTGGGACCAGGATTTCTATTGCTAAGCAAGGTGGTTGGTTAAGGGACTCATGCCTGATTTTATGAGCTGTTCTGACACCACTGTTAAGCGAATCACTGCAGCTGTTAAGTAAACCATGTAGTTGTTAAGTGAACCATGTAGTTGTTAAGTGAATCATGTAGTCGTTAAGCAAATATGGCTTCTGCCACTGACTTTGCTTGTCGGAATCCAGCTGGCAAGGTCACTAATGGTGATTCAGATGATCTCTGATGCTGCACCCATTGTAAATCTATGCTAGTTGACAAGCACCCAAATTTTGACCACAGGATTTTAGGGATGCTACAATTGTCATATACAGAAGGACAAGGTGTATGTTAATTTTCTCAGTATCGTTGTAACTTTGAATGGTCACTAAATGAGAGGTTGTAAGTCGAGGACTACCTGTATCATCATTTCCCTAAGAACCTCAGAAAAGATCAAGGAGTGGAAGGGAAGTCTACTTCCTTTGTCCTCTTCTTTCTCAGAGATCCATGTCAACCATTTCTCAAAGGTCCCCATTTAGTTTCAATACTACTGGGCTCACAATGGCAGAACCATTGATTTCCCCTCTGAAGTTCTGCCTTGATCCTGACTTCTTTAGACTTACCTTTTCGCCTTTCAGGCCTGGAGTCCCTGGTTTGCCCTGCAGAGAAAGGGAAGGATTTAATTTTGCCGATGAAATGCAACCCTGTTTCCCTGAAAATAAGACCTCCCTGGATAATAAGCCCAATCGGGCTTTTGAGCGCATAGGCTAAAATAATGGATGGGTGGGTGAATGTTCGTAATTTATTTGCCTGATATTGAAGCCAAAGGTCCAGTGAGCTTCATTTTGGGGAAGCAATCTCAGAAAAAACATTTTCTCAGTTTCTGCCAGTCCTTTCCCCAAATAACCCGATGGCCTCTTTATCATCCAGAGTCACAAAGTATTAGTAGAGCCAATATATTTTAGCTTCATATGAACTGGGGCATGGAGTAGCCTCGGCAAAGAATCCTCTTCCATGACATTAGAACATAAAGGCACCCAGAAGACATAAAAACAACATTTGACAAAAAGCAACCGACGGGGAGGGGGTAGCAATCGCTTCCAATTGTCCACAAAATCCGTTGTCCTAAACCCTAAACAAAAGGCATGAGAGCTGACAAGGATTCAAATCAAGGATTTCTCCAATTGCATTGATGTGCCTTTCTTTCATAGGAAAAATATGCCAGAAGTAAATATAGGAAGGGAAATTGCATACACTATGTAAATTTGCACATTGAAGCCACACTGGAGACTTTGGGACACACATTTTCCCCAAAGGGAAAGCAAATACAGATGAAATATAATTCCAGATGCAGAAAAAAATGGATAGCTGTTACTGAAACTGTTGTGGAAATTGTGCATATATTTATTTTGTGTGTGGTACTCTGGGAAAAAAAGAAAATAAAAGAAACAGGAGGGAGGGAGGGCAGGAAGGAAAGAAAGAAAGAAAGGAAAGAAGGAAGGAAGAGAGAGAGAGAAAGAAAGAGGAAGGGAGGAGGGAGGGAGGGAGGGAGGAAGAAAGAATGGAAAAGAAAATGAGAAAGAAAGTAAAAATTGAGAAACAGACAGAAAGAAAAATCTCTCTCCTTTTTAATCACAGCAAAATAAAAGCAACTCTCTCTCTCTAGTTTTTCTTTTCCACTTATTGTTATATTTCTTTATCTTTCTTCTGTTTAAATAGCCATTCAAACGGAGACAGGCATCAAAGAAGGCAACATATGCCGCCTCCCTTCAATTCAATTTTTTAATGTTACTTCTATGCTGGGCCATCTCCTCAACATGAACTTTTATCCTTCAAACGTGCTGAGAGACATATTTTTGTTCTGCTCTTTCTAGACAAAGCAGCATTTCTTTCCAGAACATTGACTGGCCTTAAAGAACACTTGAGAGCATTAGTCCAATACTGCATGAAAGACCAGCTAGTACTCAATTATCAAAACCAAAACCATGGCATTTGCCAAAAGGCCCAAAAGCCACTCCTTGGGGATAGATGGCCACAAGATTGAGCAGGTCTCCTGCTTCAAATAACTAGGAATATTTATTTATTCTTCCAACAGAATGGGGATTACATTGCTGAAAATGCATAGAGGAGATCATGTGCCATCATGAAATTTCCTTAAGGCAGGGGGCCTTGTTTTTAACTAGTTCCCTACAGCTAGGAAACTCTTGATTCTGCTTGATGTAATGTGGATCTCAAGGCATGGAAGACCATGACCACAACAGAAGGGAAGCAGGCTGAAGATGCCTGTTTTAAGATAAACTCATCACTGGGCCATCCAGTTTCCCCAAGGATCTCTCTGTGGTCCCATGACTTGGGTAAGACAGCCCAATCAAGATCTTGGAAGTCAAATGGCAACTAGAAAACCTCCTTAGATGTTGTGGCCTTTGGTTCATTGATTTGCATGCTGGAGAAAGGACTTACTGGCTTCCCAGGAGATCCACTGTCCCCTGGAGATCCTGAACCTCCCTGGAAATAGAGCACAAGATTGATGGCAATGAAATTTAGACCAGTAGTAACACTGTTAAGAACAAAACACAGGATGTTCATTTCAAGATTAGAACCATTGGAGATCGCAAAGCTCTTAAAGATTCATGACATACCTTCTCTCCTTTCACACCTGGGGGGCCACCAGGATCACCCTGAAATGAAATCCAAACTGTTACAATTCTTCAGAAATGAGCCATTAAAACCACTATTAATGATAGGAAACACAATCTGATTTTAAAAAGTCCAGACTTATGTCTTGTAGGTATTTTATCAGTATGATAACTTCTGGAATAATGGCGAACACTCAAAGGGATGCTACAAAAAGTGCATTGATTGAAGGAAGCAACCTTCTTCCTAGTAATAAAACAGCTGTCCCCTGCTCTTAGCATGTCTGTACACCACAGGGAAATCAAAATTCTATCACAGGTAGTTGAGACTGTAACAGAACTCAAAATAAATGCAACCTGGGCAAAAACATTGACCATGAGGCCCTAGCTATCCATCAGCCAATATACGTAGTTCACGCAGGAAAACGCAATGAACTGACTCCACTTTTGAAATCTCCAGCCCAGTCCTCCTTCAACTTTATGTCAGGATGGAGTTTTATCCCAAGCATCCCTATCAATTTCAGGATTAAGGGGATGGAAGATTCCTTCTCCATTAGCTGAAGAGAGAGCACAAATGCAAAGAATGTAAACAACCATCTGTCACCAGCAGACAGGTAGAAGTTAGTGTAAGGCCCGGCATTTCCCCCTTATTCAAAAAAGTAAAGACTCTTGAACCTTAGCATTTCAAAAGGCACCTTTTATTGAATAGAGGTGATAGCAGGGTGAAAGGAAAGCAAGCTCTGAGGGCCCTCAGACCATGCAGTTAGAATAAAGGAATTAAAAACACCTCCCAACAGTCCGATGTGGATCCAGCCAATCCACAGGTGTGAAGAGGTTATTGTACTGGTCGCTCTGAGAAAGTGAGAAGGGAACTTTCTCAGGGTCATCCTTCCATTGGCTCTCAAGCCATAGAATCCACATGGCCTCCCCTCCCCTTACATTCCCCACAAGGTGCAAAAATGCCAGGGCACTTAGGGGCCAGGCTAAAAGCCACAAACCAATACCTTGCAGGAGATAGGATTTATGAGATAGAACATAGTAAGCAAAATAGTAATTTAAAAAACCTCTTCACCTGAAGAATGGCAGATACACAGATTTGACAGTTAGTTTTAAGAGAAATGGAGGTCTCCCAAGAGGGCAGCAGTGTAAGGGAATGGAAAAAGTCTAAGATCTGAATGGGATGTAGCTACTGGATAACCACTCTGGCTTAGTCAGAAAGAGTCATCAATTATGTCATTATGGTTATCACTTCCAAAAAAATCTTCCTCCTCAGCACCACAGACATCATCATCATCAAGCCTCTAGCCAGGTTTGTCATTCTCTCTGCAGGAGCCCCAAAATGAATTGATATACCCTATACAGAAACTGTAAAATTTGACCAGAGCTAAAGCAATATTTTGATATGGTCGGCGAGACCCTATTAGTGGAATCTTCTTGTTGGATTCAAAATGCTTTGAATTTAATCTAGCCCTACCTTTTCTCAACTGGTCTCCAGGAACCTATACCTCCTTTGAAAGGACGAAATAGCAGTTTTGGGAAATGAGATATTTAGGCCAGAAGAATGATGAAGTGGAGAAGGGTTAAATGCCCTCACCTCCCTTACTGCCATTTATCTGCTTTTACCTCAACCTCCATCCGTTTTCCTGAATTGGAAAAAATAAGCCCAGCAGTGAAAGTAGAACACCTCTTCATGGTGTTCCATCAAGTCCTAAGTAATTTAAGTCTTCTCTGAATTACAGGTTTAATGTCCTAGTAGGGAAAGTATCAGCAGGTGGCACTGTCTGGCTGACCTAGTTTGTGCATAGAAGGTGAACAAGGTTGAGCATGGTTAGTATTTACTATAAATGGGAGATCCTTATTTATTTAGTAGGTTTTTATCCCACATTTATTACTTTATAAATCATTCAAGGCAGTGAACATTCCTAATACTCCTTCCTCCTCCTATGCTCCCCACAACAACTCTATGAAGTGGGTTGGGCTGAGAGAGAGGGAGTAGCTCAAATTCACCCAATAGACTTTCAACCCTAAGTTGGGACTAGAGCTCAGAGTCACCTTGTGATTAGCCCAAAGACATCCAGCTGGCTTTCATGCCTAAGGCGGGCTAGAACTCACCATCTCCTAGTTTCTGGGCCAGCACTTTAATCACTACACCAGATTGGTTTATGGGAATATCAGGACTGTAGCCTAGACCAGTGATGGTGAACCTTTTTTGCCTCGGGTGCCAAAAGCTATTGTGTGCGCTCGCATGCCCACCCACATAATTTAATGCCCCCCCCCAATGCCGTGCCTCCTGCGCATGCATGCAGGGCTTTCTTGGAGTCAGGGGAGTGTGAAAATGGCCTCTCCCCCCGGAGGCCCTCTGAATGCAACAAACGATCTGTTTTTCAACTTCCAGAGGCCCCTTTTTCACTTTCTAGGAGCCTGGGGAGGGCGAAAGACAGCCCAAGAAACCAACCGGAAGTTAGGAAATGGGCTTCCAGGTTGCCCATTGGGCTATTTTTCTCCCTCCAGAGGTTTCAGGAGGGCGAAAAACAGCCAAAAATCAAGGCCGAAAATCAGTTGGACAGCACGCACTTGCGTGCTGAGCTGACAGGGCAACAGCTCGAGTGTCCTCAGAAATGGCTCTGTGTGCCACCTGTAGCACAGGTGCCATAGGTTTGCCATCAGGGCCTTGGACTATGATGTGGAAAGAGAAGAAGGCAATAACAAGTTACTGTTCCCAAGAAAACTACATAGGTATGCCTATGAGACCATCAGAGATCAAACTTCATTTGAAGGAGACTCCACTTTTAAAGATGATTTATTTTCCAAGAAGGGGGGTAGTCCTTACCGGTTTTCCTGGAAGGCCAATTCCAGATGGGCCTGGCAAGCCTGGAGGTCCTGGTTCTCCAGCAAGCCCTTCAGGGCCAACAAAACCTGGATCACCCTAAGATTAAAAACACAACCATTAGCTATGTTTATCTATCAGAAAAGTGCTCCTGCCTCCACACTCCTGGCTTCAACTAGCACAATACATAACAGGGTCATGGGTAGCATATAAATTTCATGAAATAAATTAATAAATACCTTTTGGCCTTTGGGTCCTACCAAACACAGTTCTCCAGGTCGGCCCTAGAAAATAGCAAAAAAACCAGGCTTGGTTAGAAGAGGAGCTTTGCTTACACTTCATGCAATTCACGATCAGCTTCCTCAGAGATGGACTCTGGAGCTAAAGTAATAGATGGAAATTAATCAAGGAGAGAACCAACCTAGAACTAAGGAGAAATTTCCTGACAGTGAGAACAATTAATCAGTGGACCAACTTGCCTCCAGAAGTTGTGAATGCTCCAAAGCTGGATGTTTTAAGGAAGCGATTGGACAACCATTTGTCTGAAATGGTACAGGGTCACCTCTTGTGCAGGTGGTTGGACTAGAAGACCTCCAAGGAACCTGCCAACTTTGTTATATTGTTACTGTTACTCTATAGGCTGAGGATAAGAAGAGATTTTCTTAAGCCTGAATGGATTTTCGGGGAGGGGGGGGGGTTAAAGATGGTTCGCTTTTTATCCAAGAAGCTTCTTCAGCCCTCAGGAAGCTTCTTGGATGAGAAGCGAAACGTCTTTAAAGAAAAACCAGAAAGTCCAGTTGCCTCTTGAAAAAGCACCTTTGGGACAACCATGACCTGGATGACTGAGAATCTCCAGAGACATCTCCCTTTAGTTAGTGTAAGGTTTGAGAATATGTTGAGACCCATAGAAGTTTGAGACTACATCCAAGTCACAATGAGCCAAACATGAGACTTAAACGGAAGCTTGAATAAAAATCAGCATTTAATCTTTGATCAAAGTTTAAAGACATGATGGTCAGTTGTTCCCAAGGATATGCAAGGAAGAACTACCCTTCAGAGAAGGTGTAGCTCCTTTTTATACACTTAGAGACACCATAGAATAACATCCTGGCTTTACAATACTCCTCACTAGCCTTATCAGCCTTATCTCTTTCCTCTGTTCCCAGGATTGGCCATTTGGCCCCCTGTCGTGAAGGGCACAGATCAAAGGTGAGATACATTCTCAGGCAGAAAGGGGACGTATCAACAGTGTCAGTTTTACATCTCTTTACAGCTCCATTCTGGGATAAGTTCTATGCCCATAGATTGCAGATTGATAAGAGTTCAAATGGCAAGGATCACACATTTTGACATTGCCAAATATTCTACAGACCCTAATAACAGGGCCACAGGAGGTCAGTTGCAGGGAACAAAAGGCACTTACGGCATGCAAGCTTATATGTTACAAATACAAGGCATAATATATATGTGTTACAGAAAACAAATATTTCTACTAATCAACAAGTTTGTATCCTTATTACTATTCCCCTTCATTAGGAATAGAGTAGGAAGCAAGACAGTAATTGTTATTGGCCAGGAATTATTAAGCTTTTGGATGGGTTGAACCTGGCACCTATTTCTTACATATTAATGCAATATGATTAAGCTTGGCCACTGTTCTCAAGTCATGCAATGGTTTGACCTCTAATGCAGCTACCTTAATCCATTTCTATCTGTACAGGATAGCAAGATAGCTGAACAGCTAGTAAACATAAAAACCTTGTCTCTACCCCATTCCTCAAAGATACAAAGTGGTGAATTCCTGATGCTAGTACAAATGGTGTTTGGATATTGATGTAATTCTCTGGGCATCATTTGAGCATCATCTAATGCAGGAAAGCAAGGGGAAAGCAGCAGCAGACATGACACCCAAGAGAAAGTTGCCTCTTGTACAACTTACATCTCGTCCAGGGGCGCCTGGTTTCCCGTGAAGTCCAAAGTCACCTTTCTCACCCTTCTGCCCCTGCAGAAAATGACCAATTTAGTAGAATTTAGTCGGCAATTCAGTGTATTTCAGCCACAATTTAAGTTTTCTCAACCTATAATTTCATCACTGATTCTAGTTCGTTGATCTGCTATTTTCCCAATTGGTGTTAGGGCTTCTGAACCGAAGAGTGAACTACTATTCTTAATCACAGCATACTTCCATAATAATGTATTAAGAAAATCATAATTTTCTAGCTTGAAATCTGAGGGAAACTATTAGGTGGACCACCTTCCCATGAACTTGCTACTTCATTCTCCAAAGCTGGGGTTTGTCAATTCAATCCAATAAATTTAAGAAGTCTGAATCATGTCAAATCAGATTCTGAAAACTGGCTCAGTTGCATCCCCTTCCAATTCAATCTCTGAACTGAATCTCCAGAAAACTTACTTTCTGCCCGTGAGCTCCAATCAATCCTTGAAGCCCCTGGAAACAAAAAAAAAGTATTCATTAATTAGCAACGTAGAAATTTATAGTCTAAACCAGTGTTTCTCATCCTTGGCAGCATTAAGCGGTGTGGACCTCACTTCCTAGAATTTCCCAGCCAGCACTACGGTGCAACTGGGTAACTTTGGACTGGATGTCTCCATCCTATACCCTTTGCTTAAATTCAGCCAAGGTTTTATCAAGGCCATAATGGATATTACTAGGTTCAAAGAGTCATATTATTGATTATAATTAATTTGATTCTTATGAAAGAAGCAAACCCAGTTAACAGATGCCAAGTCCTTCCTGGCTGGAATGATAACAAATAAATCATAGTCTTCTTGGATATAATTCTACTCCATACTTTAAAAAACGTGATCCAGACCTCCAAACATATAGAGGAAAGAGGGGATGGCCTTGAGGATCAGGAGTAACAAATGCTATCAAGACAGCAGTCAGATTAAAAAAGTAACAAGTTCGGGGAAGGAATGCAATCTGAGTAAAATATCTCACACAAGAGCCTCCCTAGCTCAAACAAAGATAACGGGAGAGAGGAGGAAAACACATTCGTACTTGTAAGATTGTGTTACTTTAGCTTTACAATAAAAGATACATGGCATTAGATTCCTACATGCAATTAGATTCGAAGTCTGATCTCCCTGCAAGATCTGGCCCTACCTCCTTTTTCTTTCAAAGATAAACATTTAGTTCCCACAACCTTGGCTTGATTTCCAATTCTCTGATCATCCGTATTATCCTTCTAGCTTCTCTGGAATTTTGTTAAAGTGGTAAGTCTAGTACCCTAGGTAGCGTCTGGCTACTCATCTAAGTGGAACTGCTACTCCCAATGGTTTGGTGCAGAATGTCAAGATTCCAAATAGCATCCAAAAGTAAATCAGAGTCCAAGGCAAAGTATTGCTCAAAGTTCCAACTTATTAAGAGAGCCATGTTGGCACATCTGGGAAAACCCAAATCTGAAAACTTCCCGATTTTCGCTAACTAGCTGAAAGTTCAAGATCTTGCCCCCACACCCACACATCCATCACATGGTCCAATCTCCTACTGCCATGCTGGCAGTTCCACCCATCCAGTTCCAGTCAGGTGCAGAGGTGCAGAGACTAAGGATGACCTTGGCTTCCTAGAAAGAATTTTGTTTTGGCTACATATCATCTAACTCCATACAATCCCCCCTCCCATTTTCCCACAATAGAAAATGCATAGCAGGATAATAGAAAGTGTGGCAGGCCAAAGACCCAAAAGAAAAGATGGCTGCAGGCCTGACAGGCGGCCTCTCCTCAGAAGAAAAGCGTATTTGGGTTAATGTCAGGGTTCCTCTAAGGAATGAGGAGAAGATGACCAGATCAGAAGGAAAGGGAAAGTCAACTAAATAATATTGGTTTGTAACAACCAGCCAAAATCTTTGTTTTGCTACATTTCTAGGTTGGTCATTGTTCACATAAAACAGGAAGCATTTGACCAGTTCCTGGAGAAGAGCTGCAATGCCTTCACAGGGATGGTTCTAGAAAAGCGAAACTAAATATTTATCATTCACAATATAAACTTAGGCTGTGTGCAATGAGCTGTCTCCCTGGCCTTAGTTCCAATTACTGGGAGGAGGGGAAAACCTCAGCATCTTGGCAAAACAGCACAGAGAAGATGGTGAAGTGTTAAGTAGACGGGCACAAGGCCCTGTCCAGGGTTAGGAAGATCACAGGAAGTTTACTGGCTGACTCAACTGTTGAGATTGCACTTGACAGACGCTGCCCTACTGAAGCCAGGTTGAAGCGAGAGGGCTAAAGAGAGACAGCCCCTGGATTCACATGCAAAGAAACCTGCCAAGTGAAGTTTTTTTTTCTAAAAATGCAAAGAATCCTAGAGTCGGAAGGGAACTGAGAGGTCATCAAATCCAACCCCCTGCTCATTGCAGAATGTACAGAGTCTCTGACAGATAACCATCCAGCATCTGCTTATGTAATAGGCAGAAGGAATGACTTTGGGGGGGATAAGCGGAAGAGCAGTAACCAAGGCAGGGATCGGATAAAAGAAATCTGAATTCAGAGCAGAACTGAAACTTGGGACACTGCCCCAGATGAGACCTTCCCTAGCTCTCACAAAACTAAAGGGAGGGAGTGGGGAAGTGCTTTCACACTCACAAAATTCTGTTACTATATAATGAAAACAGTATTGGCCTGCATGACTTCCGTTTCCTACTCTGGTCTTCTTTGAAGCCTTTACAGTTTGAAGACTTCCAGTAAGGAAAGGAGAAGTTTCTACATCATGCAGTAGCCTGTTCTATTGGCTGATAGCTGGAACTGTAAGGAATATTCTTCTGAACCACTGTTCCTTCCTAGGCTTCCTTAAAAAGCATGAAGCAGAGTCTTGGTCCCGGCAAAACCTCTTTTATTTACATGATTGTGAATTCCTTTCATTCACAGCCAGCAAGGTTTGGCTAACGGTCTTTCAGAGGAATATTTATCAATATGAACCTTATCTCATTTGGCAAGCTGCCAGATAACTAGTTTCCAAACGCAGGGTAAGGCAACACTTGGCACAGAGTCTCTTATAGTCACAAACTTTATACAGGAATTGTTTCCTGCAAAAGCCCACTCCCCATTCGCTCCCCTTTTGTTTCCTCTGGGAGGGACCAATCACCTCCAAGGTGTGGCTTTACTCCCAAGTCGACCCTGCTTTCTTAGTTGTTCTTGTCTTCTGGCAGCTCTGCACATTCACACACTGGGAACAGGCTCCAGCTGTTCCTCTGCTTCACTGCTGTCTAGCTCCCTCTCTGCCTCCGATGCAGAGCCCTCGTCTGAGCTTTCCTCAACTCCCAGGATTGGCCTATGTTCTTCCCCAACCTCCTCACTGTCCGACTCTGCTGCCAGCTCCACAGGCCTCCAGCGGACCACAACAGTCAGATTTAATTTCCTTTGAACAGAGTTCACCCCTGCTAATTTTATGGACTCTTTCAGTTGGCATTTTTAGGAATAAGGCATATGGCAGTTGTCATTGTCTTCTTTCACAATGTCTTTCCAACTTCAGGTCCAATCTCTAACTGTGGCTCTTAACCTAGTTCAACCTAGCTCAGTCCTCTTTTATTTCTTTCATCTAATCGAAGGTTGGTGTAGTGGTGTGTGGACATGACCTTGGGAGATGGGAGAAAGAGCCACAGCTTAGACCACAGTGTGATAAACAAAGGATAAGGTCTCAGAAGGGACTCTCCCCAGTTATGTGGAGAATAAAAGTAAGATAGGGGAGATGTACAACACAGATGGTATTCAGCCGGTTCTGACAGGTTCTGGAGAACTGGTAGTGGGAATTTTGAATAGTTTGAAGAACCGGCAAATAGGCTGGTGGTCTAAGCTGTGGCTCTTTATCCCATCTCCCAAGGTCATGTCCACACACCACTACACCAACCCTACTGCCTGCCAGCCTCCCAGCCAATCTTCTTTTGTTGCCCTGAAAAGGAGAATGGAGCTGGAAAACAGGTTAGTGGGGTGGGGAGGGAATGGGAATTTTGCAGTATCCTTCCACTGCCATGCCCAGAAAGCAATGCCCACAAAACAATGCCATGCCCACCAAGCCATGCCCACAGAATTGGTAGTAAAAATTTTTGAATCCCACCACTGATGTACATTCAGACTTGCAAGACTGTAGTGTAACTTTACAGTAAGGATAGTGTTAGTATTCATGGTTGGTGCTTTCTGCCTAGAGTATCTCCGTGGTCTGATAGTTGGCTCTCTGGTATAGAGCAAACTATAAATATTGTTAATAATGTTTTGGTCTTTGCAGATTGGACCACTGGGGACAGATCATGGGGTGTCCCTTTAAGATAACCCTACATTCAACAACACTGGGCAAAATTGCTTCTCTTTAGTCATTATCTCTGTTATTCTTCTTAAAGAATACTTTTTGGTTAAATAAAGGACATCTAGACAAACAGGCTCCAAAGAGCCTGCCTAAGAAGGCATGTGTGTGTGAGAGGCAAAAAACACATAAAAAGTTCACACAACAGTTTTATGAGGTCAGTTACAAAGCTGGGTGTTTATTCATTTTGCAAGCCACCTTGATTCACTTTGGTTGCTTTTGAGTGTGCATGTGTGCATGTGAAAAGGACTCTTACTAAGTTGTATAAAAGTAGTCTTTTTGGATAGTATAGCTTACGGTCCAAGGTAACTGGCTGCAAACCCAGAATGTCCAGGGATTACAAGATAGGCATATTGTGTGAACACAATCATGGGCTCTGTGAGGTTAAGTGGGAAAAGCAGGAGGCAGAAAAGACACAAAGAAACTAGGAGGAAGCAGAGGACAACAGAAGCCAATCTGAAGGCTTCTTCTCTTGTTCCAGGGCTACATTTGACCCGAAACAATCCATTTTTACTTTCCAGGAACACCACATGTTACACACAATCAATGTTCCACAGCCTGTTTTTCAGAGCTGCTGATCTTTGCAGGTATGTCTGGGCCAACATCACCCAAAAAATGTTTGGGCTTTTCCTCCCCTCATATTTTTCCCCAAGTTAAGGCTTGCTTTACAAGCAAAGCATGTTTCAAAAATAAATCATAATATTGTAAGCTAATATTGACCAAATCCTTCCTGAGTCAAGTCTGTTGGAATGCAGAGAGGGATTTGCGTGAAGATTGGAGGCCTGTTAAAGACGAAGAGGAAGAACGGGGAGAGGCTGGAATAAAACAGATCTTGTTTTGTTTTCCCCACGTTGTGATAAAGGCATGCCTACCTTTTCTCCTGAGTCTCCTTTCTCCCCTCTTGGGCCTTCGGCACACTTCAAGAACAAAAAAAAGAAGGGTTAGGATGGCAACATAATATAACGTCCTACCGGTTAATGACTACTTTTACTTCAACTGCAATAACACAAGGGTTATCAATAGATACACACTAAATGTAATCCATTCTAATCTTGATTGCAGGAAAAACAATTTCAGCAATAGAGTAGTAAATGTGTGCAAGACCCTACATGATCCTGTTGTTGGTTCCTTAAACCCCCATACCTTTTACCTTAAGCCAGGGGTGTCCAAACTTGGGAACTTTAAGACTTGTGGACTTGAACTCCCAGAATTCCCCAGAATTCTGGGAGTTGAAGTCCACAAGTCTTAAAGTTCCCAAGTTTGGACACCCCTGGCTTAAGCTGTCTATTGTGGACCTTATGTGTTTCTTAAGAGGTCCCTAAGGGGGTGTGCATAAGCGCACCAGCCTGCCTACCGTCCCTGTCCTGCTGTCCCCATTTATATGTACTCTTTTTATGTGTTTATGGCTATGCTTTGCTTATTTATATCCATTTATTTGTGCCATTTTTTCACGTGTTTTTCCTACTGTTTCCTTGTACTTGTTGACAAATTAGAATAAATAAATAAAATAAACATAGGATACAGAAGGAAAAGAGGAAAAGCAGAAGAGAGCAAGTTCTCATGAGCCTCCTTAAGAGACGAGGGACCTCACCTGTAATGGAGCCTCAGGTGAGATCCGAACACAGTCAGCACCCTGAAGGGAGAAGATAAATCAGAGGACAGTTGTCAGGTCATTTAAAGCACAGTTCAAACCAGAAAGAAAGATTCATTGTTAAATTCTTTAATAGACTCAACGGTCAAGAAAGTAAGAAGTTAATATACAAAATCTTGGGAACGAAATAAGCTAAAAGCTGAACGCTCATTTATTAATGGAAGAGAACATTTGTAGCTCAGGAATGAATTGTGGGAGGCCCTTGATGCTCTATGAGCTTGGTTGTTTTCTTTCAGACTTTTCACTACCTGATTAGATAACATTATCAGTGCTAGAAGGGAGTGGGGTTTCTTCTCATTTTATATATGAGTGGCATGCCCTGTCAGTTTTGGGGAGCCTGGTCTTAGTAGTTCCTGGATTTCGTTGTATTTAAGTACAATGACAATAAGGATTATACATACTTATACTTATTAGGCTGTTTTTGGTGTTACCCCAGGAAACAAAAAGACCAAAGCAACTCCTCACCAGAAATCAACACCCAGATGAGCAGAGATTAGCACCAACATTTTATTTTATTTACTTATTTATTACATTTATTTTGCTGCCAATCTTGCCACAAGTCCTGCAATCAAGAAGTAAACAATACTCCAATCAAGGAACTGTCAACTCAGGCAAATAAGCTAATACATCTAGCTCTGAGGAAGATACTTAGTTGGATAAATGAAACATCTGCAAGAAAACAACCAAGCTCAGAGAGCACCAAGGAGCCCACAGCTCATTTATTAATTGTACAAACTGTGCTGGTTACCAATTTGCTTCCAAGTCCAGTTCAAGGTGTTGGTCCTTACCTTTAAGGCCCTTTATGACATGTACCTGGGATATTTGTAGAGCCCCCTCAACCCAATGGGATTTGGCTGCTTGAGTTGCACCAACAGAAGAAGCTCACTGCAGACCCTGCCTGATAAGGAGATTCAGTTGGTGGGTCAAGGAGAAACCTTTCCCCCACCCACTGTCCTGTGGAGCAGTGGAGCAGTCTACTGCTGGAGGTGAGAGCTGCTTCAACCCTCTTGGTCTTCAGGAAGGACCTCAAAACCTAATTTAGGTGTATTCTGTATGTGGTTGATGGGATGAGAACAGCTCACCCCGTGCCATCTGCCCCCCTTCGTTTTAGTTTTTATATAACTCTTTTTTATTTTTTTACTGTTTATATTTGTATATTTGTATCATTTGTAAGCAACTCTGAGTTGCTGTATCAATGAGGTGGATTGTGTACATACACAGAAATACTCTCTCTCTCTCTCTCTCTCTCTCTCTCTCTCTCTCTCTCTCTCTCTCTCACACACACACACACACACACACACACACACACACACACACAGTATGGCTAGCTGATGAGAGCTAAGCAGCTTGAAATAGATCTATACTAGTCTCCCTTCGTTCATTTATCAGCAAAAATGCAACACAAAAATGTTTGTCTGACTGTAAGGCTCCCGGAGTGGGGCTGAAAGGCAAAAAGGGAAGCAGTATGCTCCCTCCCATATTTGGACATACCAGGTGCTTTGACAAAAGCAAAACACTTAATCATTCTCCTGGCTCAGCTGATAAGGGCGGAGAGCTTGTGGCTTAAGAGGTTAATGCAACTGCCTAATATGTAAAAACAGCCCAAGTTCGAATCCCAGCAAGGGTATGGCTAGCTGATGAGAGCTAAACAGCTTGAAATAGATCTATACTAGTCTCCCTTCATTCATTTATCAGCAAAAATGCAATACAAAATGGTTTGTCTGCCTGGAAGTCTCCTGGGGGCTGAAAGGCAAAAAGGGAAGCAGTATGCTCCCTCCCATATTTGGACATACCAGGTGCTTTGACAAAAGAAAACACTTTAAACACACACACAAATTCATTAAAGTGGGGACACTGACAGATGGTTGAATCTCTTTTTCTAAAAATACGATACTCAAAGGTCAGCCATCTTTCTTCCAGACAAGACTGATCCCAAAATATTCCTCTGCTCATCATGAGTTAAACTTTTGAGTTGCTTTCATTTCTTTCCCAGCCCTGAGTCCTTTCTGGCAGGGGTTGAATGTTCCAAGTCTTATAAGTCAGCATCCCTCTTTGAGGAAAATGGCTTTATAAGAAAGATGAAAAATAAACCAGTGAAAAAAATCTGCTTTCGATCCCCAGATCCTACCATTGCACATTGCAGCCTGAAAGTGGACAGATATCCGGTGAAGCTTAAGAAAGGGCCTACTTACACGATCACCTTTCTCTCCTTTGGATCCATAGATTCCTGGAGATCCCCGTTCGCCTTTCCCACCCTGCAGGGAAGAGAGGCAAAGCTTAAGAAAATGACAACCAGAAGAACAGGATCAGGAAAAGCTCTTTGTAGAATTCCCTTTTGAAGCTGTCCAAAATAAATATTCCCTCAAACTGGGTCTCAGCACTGAGCAGAGGCAATTCCATCATCTCTGAATGCATTTGGTCAATTGTCGTAAAATGTCCTGGTGGTCATATGATCACACTTCCTTTTTCACCTTTCCTTGTTACCTGGATAGTGAGGCAGGGGTGGGCTGCTGGGGGTTTGCAGGAGTTCGGGAGAACCTCTAGCTAAGATTGTGTGTAGTTTGGAGAACCCCCAAATTCCATTCCTGGCTGGTCCCGCCCACCCTGCCCCTCCCAGGAGTTCCCACATGGCCCGTTTTGGATGCAGGTAAGTGCAGGGCGTGTGGGGAGGCTCAGGGAGAGTGAAAAACGAGCCAACCACAACAGGGGTGGGTTGCTGCCAGGGTTACTGCCGGTTTGCTTCGTGCTCGCCCACATCTGCCCACCGCACATTGCTTGTGCATGCCCAGTTGCCTATAAATTGTTCTGCACATGAAATTGCTAAAAAAACATGCTGGAAACGGTATGGGCGACCGGGGAATCAGTTTGGGGGCATGGCGAGCCTGCCATTCCTACCGGTTCAGCAACCCAGGTGCAATTTCCACTACCGGTTCACCCGGAAGTTTGGGAAGGCTGGTGCATCCAGAGCCTGGGGAGTCTGTTTTCGCCCTCCTGGAGGCTCGAGGAAAGACTCCGGGGCCCAGGGAGGACAAAAATCTCCCTGTAGTGCCGGAGGCTGACTAGGCCATGCCCACCCAGCAATCGGGCAGAGAACCATTTGCTAAAACTTTTGAAGCCCACCCCTGGTGAAGTGGAATTGGGCATAAGGAAGAAAAGGAGAATAAATGGCAGACATGGTGGAGAAGGAAGGAGATGCAATGGCGAGAGGAAACACTCATCCAATGCAGGGAGAGTGAGAGTCTAGCTCTACTCATGCTGGTGTGAGTAGATGCCCTGAAGATTGACTGCACACTTAGCAGATATTCTAACAATGGCAGCAGCCGTGTTTATGGGTACATCAAATAGCATTAGTGACTAGGACACACAATCCACCCCCCTCTTTAAATTACTGTAAATACACAAAATTAAAGTATCATTAAATTATGTATGGGTGCCTGTAAGATCTGCAAGATTAGCAATAATGGTGATACAATGGGTTTATTAAAGCCAGAGAAAGCATTTTAATCTATTTAAACTCCTGGGAAACATTATTGATTTTGGAACCAATCTGCAAAGATTCTGGAACTGTTTGATGTAGTGGAAGTTAGATATTTTGCCAAAAAAAAAAAATCTAATCAGAGAGAAAAGAAAATGGAAAATGGCAATAGGAAAAGCATCTAGAAATGTATACCGCTTCAGAGTGCTTTTACAGCCCTCTCTAAGCAGATTACAGAGTCAGCCTATTGCCCCCAACAATCTGGGTCCTCATTTTACCGACCACAGAAGGATGGAAAGCTGAGTCAACCTTGAGCTGGTTAGGATTGAGTTGCTGCAGTCAGCAGAATTAGCCTGCAATACTGCATTCCAACCACTATGCCACCACGAGTAATAGCAATTTTGGGGATGGTGGTCAGGTTTTTGCATGGGACAGAAAAAGAAACTAGGAGAACGGTGGGATTCAGGTGCCCCAAGCAGCTGAGATGATCGAGAAAAGGGAGAGACATACCTTCACACCAGGAGGTCCCAGGGTAGCCTGTGGAGGGGGAAAAAAGCAACATGAATGCATCTGATGTAGACATCCAGGAAGCAAACCATCCGGCAGAGTGGGAAGAAGCATTTACAACAGATAAAATATGAGATTTGTAAAAGGCCACGTAGCTTAGCAAACCTAAGAGCTGCCTTTAAGAAGATGGAGGGAACTTCCTTCTTGTTTCCTCCAATGGAAGGATGGAAGAAAAGCAGAGGTAATAGCATTAGCAATTAGACATATACCACTTCATAGTGCTCCACAGCCATCTCTAAGCGGTTTACAGAGTCAGGGTAATTTTCCCAACAATCTGGGTCCTCATTTTACCCACCCCGGAAAGCTGAGTCAACCTTGAGCTGGTTAGGATTGAACTACTGGCAGTTAGCAGAATTAGCCTGCAATGCTGCATTCTAACTATGGAGAGGGAGGGAGGGAAAGAAAGAAAGAAAGAAAGAAAGAAAGAAAGAAAGAAAGAAAGAAAGAAAGAAAGAAAGAAAGAAAGAAAGAAAGAAAGAAAGAAGGAAGGAAGGACGGACAGCAAGAAAATAACAATAGCACTTAGACTTATATACCACTTCATAGTGCTCTACAGCCCTCTCTAAGCAGTTTGCAGAGTCAGCCACTTTCCCCTAACAAACTGAGTCCTCATTTGACCCACCTCAGAAGGATGGAAGGCTGAGTCAAGCTAGGTAAGCTACAAAATGAAAATGCAAGTCCATTACAGAGAAGGAGATAGGGATATGGTTGGTTCATCCCTGGGTCCCCCAAAAAGGTCAATATTGCCGCCCAAAAGTCCATGAGACTATCTAAGGGGTCAATAAATGTCTGGGGGTTGAGGAGGGCGGGGCTGATGTCGCTACAACACGACATGCAATCTTGGAGTTCCAGGATTGCTGTCGATATCTCTGCTGCTGGACGGTCCCTTTGGACCTAAACTGTCCTGTAGAGATGGTGATAGAGAAGGGCACGTCCTGCTGATCTCAGGGGCATCACAAAGTCCCTGATTGATCCAGGAGAAGCTCTTTTTTCTGGTGAAAGAGAAGCAGCCATTGAAGCTGCAGAAGGTTGGGACAGCCCCTGAATGGAAGAAAAGCAGGAGAGAGAGTGTGTCGCAATGGTGAGACAAATGTTTACTTTTAGAGAAGAGAACACCCAAAAAGACTTAGAGTAAAATTAAAATTGAAGACAGAAGAGAGCAAGCAGCAAATTAAGCCTGTATTAAACTTAGTGTGTTATCTTTTTTTAATTTTCCTTTTTTTATGGATGGAACTTTTACAAATGCCTCGTACTTTTTAAATTGGATAGTTTCTTTTTCCCTCTTCTTCTATTTTTCTCTTTTTTCATATTTGTGGATTATGATCTTTTTTCTTTTCTTTTCTTTTTACAATGCTTGGCTGGATTGTTTGCTTTTAAGCACTTTTCTTCAATTTGGAATTTAAAGAGAGGGGTAGAGGCAGAGGAAAAAGAAGCAACACTGCCATTTAGAGGCTGGAGTCTTGGAAACATCATTTTTTAAAATTTCCTTTCAACATTCGACTCATATCTAATACTTCAAGGTTGTTGATTTTGTTTATTGAAAGAGATAGTGGGAAGAGTATGGATTGTTTATGCAGGTGCTCTTCTGGAGTAAATAGCTGGACTGGAGTGAAGAGAAAACCTTGATTTGAAAGATTATAGTGAACTTGTTTGAAACTTAACAAAAAAGCTTTGAATGTCTTAGTGGCAGTGTTTATAACCTGGAAGAATGGTGCAACATGAAGAAAAAAAAGAATTAACATTGCAAATGATTATGTTTGAAATTCAAAAAGTACAAATAAGTACAAAAAACATTGAAAAGAGGATGGAGAACATAGAACAAAAAACAGAAAAAATAGAGGAAAGAGTTGTGAACACTTATAAAATGATGATGAAATTTGAAGATAGAGTTCAAAAATTGAAGAAAAATATAAACAAAGTGATAAGAAAATTGTTGATATTGTAAGCAAATTGAGCGTGGTTGGAAAGGACAGAAGTGGAATGTTGAAAGGAGAGATTAACAAACTGGAACTCTACCTCAAACTCCAAAACATGGAAGAAGAAAAGGGAGAAAATTTGGCAGAAACAATGAGAGAAATTCTGGCAGAAGCACCGGTGATAACCAAAGGCAAGCAGATGAAAGGAACAGATGGAGTGTTTACAAGATATGCAAGGAACAACAAGGTGCCAAGAGAAGTCCACATAAGACTTATCAAGAAAACAATTAGAGTACAAATACCACAAATGGCAACAGATACAGGACTGCACTATTACTGGAAGGATACAGGGTGAAGAAATGAAATGTTAGAATAAAAATTAAGTTAAACTTAGTTAAATTTAGAGTATTATGTATAAAATAAAGTAATAATATTTATAGCTAAATAAATTATTATTATTATTATTATTATTAATAATAATAATAATAATAATAATAATAATAATAATAATAATTGTGCTGATAAATAAATAAAGGTAGACTAGTATAGATCCATTTCAAGCTATTTAGCTCTCATCAGCTAGCCATACCCTTACTGGGAGTTGAACCAGGGCTGTATTACATATTAGGCAGTTATATTAGCCACTAAGCCACAGGCTCTCCTCCTTATCAGCTGAGCCAGGGAAATAGGTAAGTATTTGTGTTACAACCCTTGGTATGCCCAAATATCAGCACAAATACAATACAAATATAAAAAGGCAACATTAAAAATAAAAATATGGTTTTCTGCCTGGATGGTCTTCTGTGATGAGCCGAATGACAGAAAGAGGGAGTAGTGAGCTCCCTCCCATATTTGGGCATACCAGGGGTTGTAACACAAACACAAACACACACACACACACACACATATATACATACTAGATTGATAATATGAAATTTTATATAAATTGTGAGGACTATGGAGAGGATGTTTAAAAGCTTTGTTATAAAAGATAAATAATTCTATTTAGAATAGAATAGAATAGAATATAAAGATGTAATACTATTGGCTGAATTCAGGGTGATGTAAATGCCATAATATAAATTTATCTTAAAGTTAGAATATTTTATATAAAAAGGATGTAATAATAGCTATAGTCAAATGAATGTTTAATAACCATAACAATTTTATACATATATATATATATATATATATATATATATATATATATATATATATATATATATATATATATATATATATATATATATATATATATTAGAATGATGTTATGAGTTTTTTATGTAAATTGCAAGAGAAGACTATTGTGAGAAAGCATAAAGGTTTTGTAACCAATCAGCACACTGTAAGTAATTGGAGAAGGATTTTTATTTTGTGTGTGTTTATGTCTGTATGTTTTATTTTTGTCTAAAAATAAAAAAAAATACTTTTTAAAAATAAAAATAAATAAATGGCTGAGGGTCAAAAGGAGGCTGGGGGTCGATAAGAATAGATTGAATCTGGAAGAGTGGGGTGACATGGGATTAAACAATCACCATTTTCCAGTGAAGTATCCCCAGCCCTTTTGAAGCTCATCAGCACCATCCTTCCTATGAATGATATCAACTGTTTAGTAAAAGAGATATGTTAAATCTTATATTTTTCACATTTTAAATATTACCTATCATTGTTAGTATTTATTATCTGTTGCTATTTATGGTGTGATTAAAATAGTATTTAAGGAAGTAACAGAAGAAGACTTATCGAGGAGAGAGCCAACATAGAAAGAACTAAGGAGATATTTCCTGACAGTTAGAACAATTGATCAGTGAAACGACTTGTCTCCAGAATTTATGGGAGCTTCATCACTGGAAGTTTTTAAGAAGAGATTGGACAGCCGTTTGTCTGTAATGGTATTGAGTCTCCTGCTTGAGCAAGGAATTGGATTAGAAGACCTCCAAAGTCCCTTTCAACTCTGCTATTCTGTTATATGGATTCCGAAGAACCAGAGATTTGAAAGGGAAGGAAAGGGTTCTTTGCTCCATCCCCTGATGTAGTACAGGGCTTATGAGAGCATCTCTAACAGATGGCCAGCCTCTGTAAGAAGACCTCTTGTGAAGGACACTTTGCCCATTTCAGAGACTGATAGCTCATATGGTGAGATATTCCTCCAGGTTTCTTGCCTTGACCTCCTTCCTTGTAATTTTAATCCTTGTCCTGCCCTCTAGGGTAACAGATTATCAATCTGCTCCTTTTTCTGTGTGATAACCCTTCAGAAATTTGAAGCCCGCTACTGTATCGCCTGTCATTCATCTCTTCTGTGAGCTAAACAGATGAAGGTCCTTTAACTCTTCTTCATGAGCTTAGTTTCCAGATCCTTCACATCTTTGTGTGCCTTTCCTCTGAATTTGATCCAGTTGGTCATATCCTTTTTGAATGATGGTGCCTAGATCTGAGCACAATATTCTAAATGAAGTCTAAGTAGGATTGAGTAGATGAGAATGGTTACTTCCCAAAACATTGACTCTTTGCTTCTGTGAATACTCTCCCAAATCATATGTGCCTTTTTAACAATTACATCACACCACTGGCTTATATGAATTTACAGGAGACCTTTGGGAAATAGGAAATAACAAATGAATAATATTTGCAGAGTTTTTTCTGTTCAATTGTGTCTCCGTCTCCGAGATTGCCTTGAAAAGTTCCTGCAGGTTTTGTTGACAAGGATGTTCAGAAATGGCTTGTCCCAGTTTCTAGCCTGATGCCTTGGTCACCATAGTAAACTGTCTCTCTTTCAGGCTAGGATAGGCTAATTCCAAGAACTGTAGGGGGTTGATAGGAGTGACAACAGAAGAAGTCAGAATGGGGGGAAAAACACCTCTTTTTATTTCATTTCTGGGAAATTTGTGGTTGGTTGATTGATTTAGCAGAAAGGAAACTTCTGGCAGGTTCCTGCGTTCATTGACCCTGCAGGAAGGGGACAGTAGTTGTTTGGAGGCAGACTTTCAATTTAGTTGCCAAATCCAACAAGACAATCTGGGAAGGAAGAAGTCTGATACTCTGCTCTATCATCCATTACACACACACACACACACACACACGAGGATACTCTGCACCTCAAAGTCAGCTGTTGGTCCTCGTGTCTTAGATGGAGAGTTTAGAGAGGTATCAGCTGGGATGATTTAAGATGAAAGCCCTTGTTGTTCATCTTGACCTCTCATTTTACTCAGTTTGGCTCTGCAACCCAACACGACAGACACAGACTTCAGAGGATAATTAGAAATGCAGAAAAAACAATTGCTACCAACCTGCCTTCCACTGAGAACCTGTATACTGGCCAAGTCAAAAAGAGGGCTGTGAAAACATTTCCAGACCCCTCACATCCTGGACAAAAATTGTTTCAACTTTTATCCACAAAATGATGTTATAGGGCATTAAACACCAGGACAACTAGACACACGGACAGTTTTTTTCCTCAATGCCATCACTCTGCTTAACAACTAATTCCAACAATACTGTCAAATTATCTACTAAGACTGTATTACTATTCTTCTTCTCTTCTTTCTTAGTACCTATCTCTTCCCACTTATGTCTATAACCATGTTGCTTGCATCCTTTAAAATTTATATTGTTTCATTTGTTCCCTAATATAGTTTGATTGCTTATTAGTAACCAATGACTATCACTAAGTGTTGTATCTTATGAATCTTGATGAATGTATTCTATTTTATTTTTCTTTATGTACACTGAGAGCATCTGCACCGAAGACAAATTCCTTGTGTGTCCAATCACACTTGGCCAATAAAGAATTCTATTCTATTCCATTCTATTCCATTCTATTCTATTCTATTCTATTCTATTCTATTCTATTCTATTCTATTCTTCTATTCCATTCTATTCTATTCCATTCCATTCCATTCCATTCTTTTCTTTTCTTTTCTATTCTATTCTATTCATCTGTCTGGTCCTCCTGCAGTTTCCCCTTTTGACTCTCCCTGGGAGAAGGACAGTTGTGTGGATGTCCTAAAGAGAGGTGGAGGATCCACAACCCATGGCAGGTGCTCAATGAAGTCCTCTAGGCAAGCAAACCATCAGCCAGGAAACCCTACACCACTGCAGACAGATGGTTATCCAACATCTTCTTAAAAACGCCCAGTGTTAGAGCATTCACAACTTCTGGAGGCAAATTGTCCCATTGATTAATTGTTCTAACTGTCAGGAAATTTCTCCTTATTTCTAGGTTGAATCTCTCCTTGGTCAATTTCCATCCATTGTCTCTTGTCCTACCCTCAGGTGCTTTGTAGAATAGTTTGATTCCCTCTTCTTTGTGGCAATATCTTTGTGGAGATATTGGAACACTGTTATCATGTCTCCCCTGGTCCTTCTTTTCATTAAACTAGATGTACCCAATTCCTGCAACTGTTCTTCATATCTTTTAACCTTCAGTCTCCTAATCCTCTTTGTTGTTCTTCTCTGCCCTCTTTCTAGAGTCTCCACATCTTTTGTATATGGTGGCAACCAAAACTGGATGCTGTATTCCAAGTGTGGCCTTACCAAGGCATTATAAAGTAATATTAACACTTTCTATCCCTCTGTTTATGTAGCCTAGAACTGTGTTGACTGTTTTGGCAGCTGCTCTACATGGCTGGCTCCTATTTAAATGGTTGTCCACTAGGACTCCAAGACCCCTCTCAGTTCCAGTAATTCATGTAGTTTCTGTTTTGTGACCTGGTCAACCTTCAAAGAGTTGATAATTCATTATTTCCACTAAGAAATCACAGCCCATCCATACCGACAAAAAGTGGGCTCAAATATTTTGCAGAGCTACAGTAGCATACCTCTGCCTCTCTTTTCCCCACTGCCAAAAAAGAAAGAATAAATTAACTGACTAACCTTTGACTGCCCCAAGAAAATCAGGTCCTGAGGCAGCTACTTTGCAAATGCTGTTGCTGGCTGCCCTGAATCAGCTAGAAAGCTCAGGAAAAGGTTTGGTATAACTCTTGAAATGGCTCTTTTCCTTCATTTAAAGAAAGCCTGTCAGACTCAGAACAGAAGTGTAATTTTATGGGATTGAACCAAAAGGGTTCTCTCTTCCGACCACAACTGCCAGCCAGATGTTTGCAGGGGAACCTCTGTGGGTAAGGTACAATTTTTCTTCTCTGTGGCATGGAAGAAAAAGAAACCATTCATTGTCTATGTGGAATGCCTCAGTAACATCTGGATTGCAGCTTTGTACCTCTCTGGTCTTGGCTGATTCCCCCAAAGAGCCAAGCGGTGCTGGTCCTGAGCCTCCTCCCCCACCCCTGATGGAGAAGCGGTGAAGTTCCAGGAAGCTTACTGTATGCAAAAGTCAGAAAATGCCTACAGTGGAATATTGGATGATAAAATTAACTGTATTTGCAGAAACGTCAAAGGTGGCCAGTTTGATCAGAGCAAAAACAATACAGGAAGTCTTATCTGAACTTTTTGCTGAAAGAAGAGAAGAGCAAACAGACGATTTGGCAATTGGGGGATGAAAAATGAGATGAAGAGGCAGCAGAAAAGTTTTAAGATAGGAAGAAGTGTGGAAGGCACAATTGTGTGTTTTGTTTGGTTTTCAGATTCTTTCTTGTATTGCTATTTCTTATTTTCTATCTTTATTCTTGTTTGTTTTCTCTCCCTCTCCCTCTCCCTCTTCCAGGAACATAAATTATTTAAAAACTTTTTTAAAAGCTGAAAGAAAATGAAAATATAGTTTTGCTAAGAGAAACATAGAAATGTGTTTATAAAGTAACCAGTCATTCCCTACATGGAGTTAACTGTGAAAATCCTTAGAAAACTACAATTGGTCCTAAAAATAAACAAGAAAGTTAATGAGCTTGTAGCATCTATTGGCGAGGATGAACAATATAAATCCAGTAAGGTTGCCCTGTTCTTCTCTATGTTACCAAGAACCCTTAAATCTTTGGGGATACAAATATCAGAAGGTCACATTCCTTTAGTGCCCATTTGAAGCTTCAACAGCATTGAAAAAAGTGACTTACAACCATCCTCACACTTATCTTAACAGATTAACAGAGTTGGAAGGACCTTATAAATCATCTAGTCCAACTCCCCCCCCTCAAGCAAGAGACCCTACACCATTTCTGACAAACGGCAGTCCAATCTCTTCTGGAAAGTCTCAAGTGATGAAGCCCCCACAACTTCCACAGGCAACTTCTATTCCATTGGTTGATTGTTCTCACTGTCAGAAAGTTCCTCCTTGTTTCTAGGTTGAATCTCTCCTTGTTCAGTTTCCATCCATTATTCCTTCCCTGGCCCTCAAGTGCTTTGGAAAATAACTTGACCCCCTCCTCTCTGTGGCAGCCTTCAGAACCTTCCCTTCCCTTTTTAGCTCAAACTTTAATTTCTAATGGATAAGCATTACTCTATATCCTATTAAGGGACACGGTGGCTAAATGGCTAAGACCCTGAGCTTGTCGATCAGAAAATTCAGCAGTTCGGCAGTTCGAACCCCTAGTGCCACGTAACAGAGTGAGTTCCATTATTTGTCTCAGCTTCTGCCAACCTAGCAGTTCGAAAGCACGTAAAAAAATGGAAGTAGAAAAATAGGAACCACCTTTGGTGGGAGGGTAACAGCATTCTGTGCGCCTTCGGCATTTAGTCACACCAGCTACATGACCACAGAGACATCTTTGGACAGTGCTGACTCTTCGGCTTTGAAATGGAGATGAGGACTGCCCCCTAGAGTCGGGAACAACTAGCACATATGTGTGAGGGGAACCTTTACCTTTACCTTACACCCTATTATGGCAGGATTTGTTTCATTGGAATAAGAGCAAGGACCTTCATCAAAGGCCGCCTCTAAATCAATGGAACTCCCTGTCCATGGCAGCCAGTTTAACTGCCTTTTCACTCTGGCCTTTCACCGATGGATCACAATATGTCAGGCGCTGACTTCATGAATAATAAAACAGGTTATCGAATGCATCGTCTGCTGCTTCTGCCTGCTTTAATTAAATACATTTTTACTAATATGTAATGATATGTGGGAACGATCTTGGGAGATTGGTGGAGGCGGGGAGATGCTGCTTAGGCAATGGCCAGATAAGAGAGGGCAAAATTCACAGCTACATAATGGGTGGAGGATGATGTCAGCCTTCCCAGGTGAACTATAGACATGACACACAGCCAGATGAGTTAATTCTACTTTACTGTAAGGCTACATTAACAAAATCTTTCGAGTCTGAAAGTACAAACCTCCTACCATCACTTTTACAGTCTGAGAACTTGGAAGGGGGTATTTCTCCTGAGGTAGAGCTTACTCCTGGGGAGGAAAGCTATGGCAAATCTAGAAGATGAGAGCTATCTCGTGGTTAAAGTGCTGGTCAAGAAATGAGATGACTGTGAGTTCTAGTCCTGCCTTAGGAATGAAAGCTGTCTCACTAGGTTTGGGTCAATCACCAGGAAACAAGGAATTCTAGTCCTGCCTTGGGTGGAGGGGGATAATTAGAATAATAATCAAACCAATCAATTAATCAATGAATGATCTTATCCATTCAATTGTGCCCAATTCCCAGCAATTCTATGGACCAACTCTCTCCACATTGTCTGATCTTGTATGGCTTATTTCAGTTGTTTTACCTTCTGGCTGGTGTCGGCTTTGATGGGGACTGTGTGTTTTGGCAGCCTCATTGACCAGGCTGAGCATAACTGCTTTTTCCAGTGTGTGTTTGCATGACATGACCGAAATAAGTAAAGCGGAATTTTGTGATTTTGCCTTCGGGCGATAGGTCTGGTTTTATACCCTCCAGCACTTGTTTGTGTGTCGTTTCTGCTGTCCAAGGAATGCACAGGTGCCTTCTCCATCATCACAGCTTGGATGAGTCGATTTTTTACCTGTCTAGCTATTTAATGGTCCAACTTTTACAACCATAAGTAGCTATGGGAAACACGGACCAATCTACATTTAGTTGCCAGGCTGATCATGAGCTTGGGTTCCTTTTTTGCTATAAATGAAAGAGATCAATATGGGATAAAGCCACGGAGCATGTTCTGGTGCTGGGGTGGGAATGGTTCCTCTATTTTCCCTACTGGCTCTGTGGGCGTGGCTTGGTGGGTGTGACTTGGTGGTCATGTGACTGGGTGGGTGGGTGTGGCCAAGTCAATGTCCTTTCTTTGTCCTAATGACCTACAAAAAGAAGATATACCAATTATTATACACAAAACAATAAAAGAGGTACACAAATACTTACATAAGAGCAATAAGACTCTTATTGCTCTTATGTAGGTATTTGTGTACCTCTTTTATTGTTTGGGCATAATAATTGGTATATCTTCTTTTTGAATTTCACCCCTGATCTTTCTACTTGCTTTCCCCAACAACCTGTTGCTTTCCTGGTTGTTATTAAACTACATGTCCCAGCATCCTTGTAACCTCAGGGTTAATGGGAGTTTCTGTGTGCCTAATAAAGTAGACAAGAGCTGATAGCTGGGTAGAGTTTGTTTTACACACACACACACACACACACACACACACACACAAATTAGGGAATTGTGTCTCCAAGGCCGAGTCAACTCAAAATTGCCACCATTATTTTGGGTCTTTCCTTTAAGTCAGGGGTCTCCAAACCTGGCAACTTTAAGACTTGTGGACTTCTACCACATGTGGTGGGAGTGCACAAAAGCTAGGGCTTTTTGGAACCAGATAAGAAAGTATTTGGAAGAGATGCTAAATCAAAGGATGGAGCTGAGGCCAAAATTATTTTTATTAGGGATCACAAAAGAAAAATATGGCAAAGGTGGACTATATTTAATGCTGCATATTTTAAAGGTGACAAGATTGGTTTTTGCACAAAAATGGAAAGACAAAGAGACTCCCCGGAACAAGAAATAATAGAAAAGATACTATGTGCGCAGACATGGACAGACTGACTCTAGAGCACAAAGACAAGGGTGAGACAGAATATCACAAAATCTGGGACAAATGGTACCGATGGTTAGAAATGAGGGAGAAAGACCAGGACAGAAAAACACAGAAAAAGTTAAGAAGTGGAAAATATGGTATTAAGAAGGTGTGATAGGTAGGAATTGGATATGTATTTGTATGGTTAGTAATTATATAAAAGAAAGGATCAATGGGCAGCTAATCTGATTGACTATACATACCTATGTAATGGATATAAAATGTAATTGTTGTAAGATCCAATCATTATATGGAAACGTTTATGCCAGAAATGTTGCACTATGTCGAATGTTTTTAATGTTTACCTAATAAAAAACTATATATATCTGCCTGGATGGTCTCCTAGAGTGAGCCAAAGGACAGAAAGGGGAAGCAGTGTGTTCCCTCCCATATTTGGGCATACCAGGGGTTGTGACACAATACATACATACATACATACATACATACATACATACATACATACATACATACATACATACTATATAATAATATAAATATAAATATAAATGTACACTTCGGCCCCCCATGTCAGATATCACAGTTGTAGAGGGTTGAAGTGTACAGTTTATTGATATTGCTGTTCTAGGATGCTGGCAGCAAACCGTATCAACCATTAGCACCAGTCAATGGTATTTGTAATGCATTTTTGAATGTTCTGTTGGCTGAGTTTCATGTTTAATGAATATAAATATAAAATATAAAATATAAAATAATATAAAATATAAAATAATATAAAATATAAAATAATATAAAATAATATAAAATATAAAATAATATAAAATATAAAATATAAAATAATATAAAATAATATAAAATATAAAATAATATAAAATATAAAATAATATAAAATATAAAATAATATAAAATAATATAAAATATAAAATATAAAATATAAAATAATATAAAATATTAAATGTAAAATGTAAAATATAAAATATAAAATATAAAATATAAAATATAAAATATAAAATATAAAATATAAAATATAAAATATAAAATATAAAATATAAAATATAAAATATAAAATATAAAATATAAAATATAAAATATAAAATTAAATGTAAATGTAAATGCAAATGTAAATAAATAATATAAATATAAATATAAATATAAATATAGATATAAATATAGATATAAATATAGATAATATAAATATAAATATAAATATAAATATAAATATAAATATAAATATAAATATAAATATAAATATAAATATAAATATAAATATAAATATAAATATAAATATAAATATAAATATAAATATAAATATAAATATAAATATAAATATAAATATAAATATAAATATAAATATAAATATAAATATAAATATAAATATAAATATAAATATAAATATAAATATAAATATAAATAATATAAATATATGACTTGTGGTTTTCAACTCCCAGAATTCCCCAGCCAGCATGGAAGAGGGTGTGGGAGGGGCCAACCAGGGGCAATTTTTATCAATTCAAATTGTCCCTACCACCTCTCCTGAGCTGGGCCGAGGTGGTTTTAATTTCATCCCTGGTTTCTCTCCTTCCATGTCCTCTCCTTTCATAAGCAGAGAAGCAATTTTAGAGCTCATATCTCCGGCACAGCAGCAGACAGTACCATAGCCAACAGCCTCCATCTCTTCCAGACATTTTCACATGCAGAAAACTTTTCTTTTTCATCTTAGGGGAGCTGATTTATGGAGCCATTCCTCCTCTTGCTGCTTCCTAGTTTTTTTGGCTGCCTGCCCAGCAGCAACCAAACTCAAAATAATCATCAAAAACACTCAAATCAACTTTCTCTATTTTGCTCTGCTAATAAGAAATTGGCATGATGTACAAAAGGAGGGAAGACTTGGGGCAGAAGATTTGACTTCAATGTAGCAGAGAGATACAGTTCAGAAGGCTTGTGCAGTTGGCCAGGAATAGCCTGTTAATGGCTTATTAAAGTCTCCATTTGCTTGGGGCTGCAAAACTGCTCAGTTAGGTAGAAATGTGGCTTTGCAGTTGTTTGTTTAGCAAATTCAGAAACTGCCTGATGCCAATGCCTCGAGGTGGCTTCCAAGATGATAAAATATTGGATAAGACCAGGATAACCAACTAGGATATGATATTATTGCAGCTGGTGGCACAGTCAGTTTAGATCAGGGGTGTCCAAACTTGGAAACGTTAAGACTTGTGGACTTCAACTCCCAGAATTCCCCAGTCTTAAAGTTCCCAAGTTTGGACACCCCTGGTTTAGATGTTTAGATTGGGTTTGGCTTTTTTTTAAATCCACCTATCAAATCCCTCACAAGGACCAGATGTTGTAACTTGATGGTGTTAAAGGTAATGTAAGCTGTTCCATGATGTATTGCTGTTGTTATTATCCAAATTTTTGGTCTCTTCTATCTTCCTTTGTTGGCCAGCAGCAGCTATTGAAAATATTGGCTAGCACACAAAACGTCCTGCGTATATTTTTCACCTGATTTCACCCTGCGATCTGAACCTCTAATTTAAAAAAAAACATGAGAGGAATAAGATTCACACATTCCTATATTTTTGGATGCCGGTCTTAATGGAAGGTAAGATTTTGAGTCAGGTAAATGGCCTGGGTCCTTCTCAACTCTTGCAATAAAGATTTCTAACTTGAGAAAATCCATAGCTCTATGGTAGAGCCCTCACTAGCAGGCAGAGAACTTCAGATTTAAACGCTGGTGTAAGGAGAAATTTCCTGACAGTGAGAACAATTAATCAGTGGAACAACTTGCCTCCAGAAGGTGTGGATGCTCCAACACTGGAAGTCTTTAAGAAGATGTTGGATAGCCATTTGTCTGCCGTGATGTAGTGTTTCCTGGCTGATGGTTGGCTTGTCCAGAGGGCTTCCTAGACCACCTGCCATGGGTTGTGAATCCTCCACCTCCCTGTAGGACATCCACACAACTGTCCTTCTCCCAGGGAGAGACAGAAGGGGTCAAAAGGGGAAACTGCAGGAGGACCAGACAGATGAATAGAATAGAATGGAATTCTTTATTGGCCAAGTGTGATTGGACACACCAAGAATTTGTTCTACCTGAGAGTAAAACAAGAAGCAATGGGTGGAAACTAATCAAGGAGAGAAGCAACTTAGAACTGAGGAGAAATTTCCTGACAGTTAGAACAATTAATCAGTGGAACGACTTGCCTCCAGAAGTTGTGAATGCTCCAACTCTGGAAGGTTTTAAGAAGATGTTGGATAACCATTTGTCTGAAGTGGTGTAGGGTTTCCTGTCTAAGCAGGGGGTTGGACTAGAAGATCTCCAAGGTCCCTTCCAACTCTGATATTCTATTCTATTCTATTCTATTCTATTCTATTCTATTCTATTCTATTCTATATCTTATTCTTACTCCTCATTCTCCCCGAGTCCCTTCGTGGAGAGGGGGCGGCCTAGAAATCTAAATAAATAAATAAATAATTCTAATCTATTCTATTCCTGGCATATCTAAAAGTCTCTTTCTTATCTGAATGCAGGGAGAGTCAATATTAGTCTGTGGCTAATGCTGAACTAAAAGGACACATATTCTGAGTCAGACAAAAAGAAATATTGATGTTGGAAGTAATGAGATTACCATGTTCCCCTACAAATTCAGGTTGAAGGTCCATATCACCCATGCCTACCAAGATGATCCCAAGTCTTTGGGAAAACCATGAAGGCACCACTTTGTCACTGAGACTCCCCCTCCACAAATGCCTATGCAACCACTAGGCAGCCACTAGACGTGGAAGGAAAGTGGGCAATGCAATCTCCCTTGCCACTTTCTCCTGTCATCCTTCAGCAGTTGCCATAGCAATGTTTGCTGACATCTGGAAGCCACCTGAGTGTTGTTCGGTCATCCAGATGTTCTGATGGAGGCAAGCCAGAGAGGAACAGAAGAGGTGGGTGAGGGTGGGAGGATGTGGACAGTCATTTGTGGAAAGCACATGTCCTCAAACATATGAATGTGAGAAATTGCTAGAAATCAAGTCAACTTCCAGGGAGGAAGAAGACAGAAATCTAGGTTCCGGGAAAGAGTTGCGTGGCTGGGATGCAGGCACAATTTAATCAACGGACGAATCAATGATCCATTGAGGGTTAGAATTCTGCAGCTGCTGCTAATTCTTTTGAGTCAGCAGAGTCAAGCTGCCAAAAGAGAAAAAAAGATCTAAAGACATTGCTTGGTCTTGTGACACTCTGTCTGTGTATGGAGAGGTCCGGTGATTTCACCATTATTCCCAGTAGGTAATGTGATTGCTCAACCTCATTTCTCGTTCAGTTGTAGTCACTTCTTGCTACAACTGGGAGTCCTGACTAGGAGAGGGAGACTGTTTGGAGAGGGGCGGCAGTCTTTTTAATTTGTCTAAGCTGCCCAGCACTAAAGTTCTTGAGCAAACTATAAGGTCGCTATAAAACATTAGAGTAAGCAAACAACCACCCCCAAAATATGCAATAGTTGATAGAACAGGGAAGATAAAATTATCTAGCCTAGCACAAAAGTGGGCCCTTAAAATTAAACTAGATGCAAAGCTGCCGAAAGCTTAAGCTAATGCTAAACGGACATCGATTCTCTTTGGTGAATTACTTTATAGGGCAGATGGTCAGCATAAACATTTAATAAGTAAATACAATAAAATTGTATTAGCAATAGCAATAGCACTTAGACTTATATACCACTTTACAGTGCTTTACAACCCTCTCTAAGCGGTTTACAGAGTCAGCATATTGCCCTCAACAATCTGGGTCCTCATTTTACCCATCTCAGAAAGATGGGAGGCTGAGTCAACCTTGAGCCTGGTGAGATCTGAACTGCCAAATTGCAGGCAGCCGGCAGCCAGCAGTACTGCACTCTAACCACTGCGCCACCATGGCTCATAATCAGTTCCACCATCATCTAAATCCCTCAAGGGTATAAAGAAGGATATGTAGGAGATGATCAGGCAGAGCCTGAGGGAGCCAGTCAAGTATGTCATCGGCCTCGAATCTCTTCTCACTTACAAGAGATCTAAGCCCAGCCTACCTTGAATTCCATTGGCTCTTATCTATTACCCACCTGCCTTGCCTGTTAGTAATTCAGATTTTTGTAGAGGGCATTGGCATTCAAGAAACCCGTAGTCATTTGAATTGCCTTTCTTCCGATTTATTGTGCCTGAGAGGGCAAGTGATATCAGTTGAGTTATGGCATTATTGTGAGGGAGATGGGCAATAAATAAATAAAGTTACTGTGCAAATGACAACAGTTATGAATGTTATTTGTAATTACACAGAGAAAGTGAATTGAGAGGGGGGCCTTTTCAGTGGCCTATGCCCACTTTGGAAAGTGGTCCCCCTGAAGCCAAGAAAATCTGGAGGAAGAACCACTAATGTTGAACAAAGACTTTGGGCAGATACAGGCGAAAAGAGTTCCAGGGCTCTAAAATCAGCACCAAGGGCTTACACTGGGGCAGGAAACATACCGGAGACTCACACAGCCACATTTTCTTCATAGCATCTTTGAAAAGGAAGGATGTATCTCACAAAACTATTATAAAAAACAGAGTGAAGGAAAAGCTTGAAGACTGGAATTGATAAATGCTCATGAGAATTGTTTGATGTTTGAGCATCGTCATTGGATAATACCTATTTACAGTGAAAATTCAAATTGTCAGGACTACATGAAGTATATGCAAGAATATTGGAAGAACTTGCTGATGGTTTGATCAAACCTTTATATATTATCTTTAAGGAATTCTGAAGAAGGTGAGAGATGATGGAGGATGGTGTACCATGTTCCTATCACTCAAAAGGGAAATGAAAGAACCAGGGATTGTGGCACTCCTTGCAGTAACTCACTTGAATTTGATGAGGAAGCAGGAATGAGAAGGTAGCCTTGGTGCAACCTTTGAGCCTACTAGGTATCTATTTGTCATGCTGCTTATCTATGACCAAAGGGTACATTGTTAAATGCTTTGCTGAAATCAAGAAATATTATGTCTAAACCATTCCCACGTTCTACTGAGGAAATTATCAGATCAAAATAAGTACACATTTAACTATGCGGATTTCTGATAATTAGCATTGCTTTCAATGTGTTTGCAAATATTTATGATTCACTGTATAACCTTCCCAGGTATCAAACTCAGACTGGGGAATTTATGGACATCCTTAGGCAGGGATGTCCAAGCATCATTGTCCATTGGGGGATAAGGAGGGCAAATGACAACTTGAGGATCTTGATACATCACGCAGGAGACAACAGGAATGATCAGGGAAGTAGAAAATAAATTCTGGGAAGAGAGATCGAAGTAGCTTTGCTCTTTTAATCATGAGAGGAGATGATCATGGAAGGATGTAACAGACCCCTTAAAAATCATGAGGAGTGATAGTACTCCTCTATACTGCTCTAAAGGGGATGCAGTGGCTCAATGGCTAAGACGCTGAACTTGTCAATCAGAAAGGTTGGTAGTTCGGCAGTTCGAATCCCTAGTGCCACGTAACAGAATGAGTTCCTGTTACTTGTCCCAGCTTCTGCCAACCTAGCAGTTCGAAAGCATGTAAAAAATACAAGTAGCAAAATAAGGGCCACCTTTGGTGGGAAGGTAACAGCGTTCCGTGCGCCTTCTGTGTTTAGTCATGCCAGCCACATGATCACGGAGACATCTTCCAGCAGCGCTGGCTCTTCGGCTTTGAAACGGAGATGAGCACTGCCCCCTAGAGTCAGGAACGACTAATACATATATGCGAGGGGAACCTTGACCTTTTTATACTGCTCTACATTTGGAATTCTGCATCCAGTTCTGATCATCGTGATACAGAAAAGATGCTGATGCCCTAGAAAGAGTGCAGAGAAGAGCAACAAGGATGATAAGGGGTCTGGAATCTAAATTGTATGATGAGTAGCTAAGGGAACTTGGCATGTCCAGCCCAAGAGAAGGTTTAGGGGAGACCTGATAGAAGTCTTCCAATACTTGAAGGGCTGTCACAGGGAAGAGGGAGTTAACTTATTCTCCAATGCACCTAAAGGCAGAACAAGAAGCAATGGGTGGAAGTTCATCAGAGAGACATCCAATCTGGAAAGAAAGAAAGAATTTCCTGACAATGAAAACAATTAATCAATGGAATTATGGGTGCTCCATTGCTGGAGATGTTCAAGAAAGGATTGAACAACCATTTGTTTGGGATGGTATAAGGCCGTGATGACGAACCTATGGCACACATGACCGAAGTGATGCATGGAGCCATGTTGCCTGGCATGTGCGGCATCACCCGTTCGTCTTCCAAATTTTGCATGCTTACACGACAATCAGCTGGCTTTTGTGCGTGTGGCAGTGCTGGAAACTGGAAGAGCCAGGCCAGCTGATTGTTATATGCATGTCAGAAACCCAGAAAACTAGCTGGCTGGTGTGCATATGTGCAATGGAAACTGGAAGTTCATTTTCGGGTGTGCATATGCACCCTGGGCAGCTCCTCTTAATAATTAATAATAATAATAATTTGAATTTATTAGCCGCTCCCTTTCCAAGTAGGACTCGGGGCGGCGTACAATGGAGCATATAAAACATAGAAGATGTATCAAAACACATAAACGTACATACATACAAAACACACATACACGGAGGAGGTAACAAATTACATCATTTAGACAGTTAAAAATCAGCATTAAAATACCCCAATTGTAGGAAACCCAATATGCAGTTAAAAAATTGACATTTAAAAGACAATTTAAAAAACAGTTAGGAGGAATAAGAGAGATTACGATTGCAATTGAGCCAGGCCAGATAATTGAAAGAGGTGGGTCTTCAGCTGTACACGGAAGGAGCGGAGATCGGAAGTAATCCTGATGTCACGGGGGAGGTCATTCCACAGGGCTGGGCCCATCACAGAGAAGGCTCTGCTCCTGGGTGTCGCCCCCCGGCACTGTTTGGCGGACGGCACCCGGAGAAGTCCCTCTCTGTGTGAGCGAATTGGTCGTAGGGATGTGTGGGGCAGGATGCGATCCTACATGTAACTAGGCCCTGTGCCATGAAGCGCTTTAAAGATCATAATCAAAACCTTGAAACGCACTCGGTAGACCACAGGAAGCCAGTGCAGCTCGCGCAGGAGAGGTGTTACAGGGGAGTATCTAGTCCTCCCCATAATCACCCGCGCGGCCGCGTTCTGGACCAACTGTAGTCTCCGAGTGCATCTCAAGGGAAGCCCCATGTAGAGAGCATTGCAGTAATCCAGGCGAGACGTCACTAGCGCATGGGTGACTGTGCGTAGGGCATCCCGGTCCAATAAGGGGCGCAATTGGCGCATCAGGCGGACCTGATGGAACGCCCCCCTTGCCATGGCTGTTACATGGTCATCCATGGACAGCCGGGCATCTAGGCGGACGCCCAAATTGCGCACCTGTTCCATGGGGGCTAGTTGGACGCCCCCGATGGCCAGAGATGGAAGCACCTGGTTGAACCGGGAGGCCGGAAGCCACAGCCACTCCGTCTTGGAAGGGTTGAGTTTTAGTCGGTTGCCATCCATCCAGACCCGTACGGCCTCCAGACACCGGGACATCATTTCGACGGCCTCATTGGGGTGGTTCGGGGTGGAAATGTATAGCTGAGTATCATCAGCATACAGATGATATCCCACCCCAAAACCACGGATGATCTCGCCCAGCGGTTTCATATATGTGTTGAACAGGAGAGGCGAGAGCACCGATCCCTGTGGCACTCCACATGTGAGTGGCCTCCGGGTCGAACTCTGCTCCCCTGCCAACACACGTTGCGTCCGATCAGAGAGGTAGGAGCCAAACCACCGTAAAACGGTGCCCCTGACTCCCAGCCCCTCTAGCCGGTGCAACAGGATACCATGGTCGATGGTATCGAATGCCGCCGAGAGATCTAATAGGACCAGGATAGAGGAACAACCCCTATCTCTGGCCCTCCAGAGATCATCAACCAATGCGACCAAGGCCGTCTCCGTGCTGTGCCCGGGTCGGAAGCCGGACTGGCGCGGGTCTAGGTAATCATTTTCCTCCAGGTGACGTGGGAACTGCTGTGCCACCACACTCTCTACAACCTTCGCTAAAAAAGGAAGGTTGGAGACTGGACGATAATTGACTAGGTCCGTTGGGTCCAGGGAAGGCTTCTTGAGCAGGGGCCTCACCACCGCCTCTTTCAAGGCGGCCGGTAGAGACCCCTCACCCAACGAGGCGTTCACCAGGCCCAGGAGCCAGTCGCGCGTAACCTCCCAGGATGCCAGTACAAGCCAGGAGGGACACGGGTCCAATAAACATGTGGTGGGTCGCAGACGTCCACGCAACCTGTCCAAATCCTCGATGGCAACCGAGTCAAACTCCTCCCAAAGCGGTCCCTCAAGACTCACCACGGGCGTCTCTACTGAACCACTGAAAGGGGCCCATCCCATCCGGATTTGAGCGACTTTGTCCTGTAGATATTTCCCAAACTCCTCTGCTCTGCCCTGTAATGGGGCTTCCCGTGGTCTCTCAAACAAGAGGGAGCGGGTCACCCGAAACAGGGCGGCAGGGCGGTTATCTGCAGACGCAATAAGAGCGGCACAATGTTGACGTTTGGCCGCTCTTAATGCCACGAGGTCTTCCAGGTTTGCAGCCCAGATGTGTGCACACCCTCCATTTTCGGCACAGTGCCAAAAAGGTTCGCCGTCACTGGTATAAGGTCTCCTGCCTTGGGCAGAGGGTTGGACTAGAAGACCTTCAAAACCCTTTGATTCTATGAAATTCTATGAAATTCGTGAAAAAGCCTGGCAAAAATAACCATCGAGGTTGTTCTACGTCAGAATGCAGGAGATGGAGTAATTATATCGTGAAGGTTTTGATTCAGCAATAGGCAAAAACTTTCTAATAGTAAAACCAATTTGGAACTCAGCACCAAGGGAGGTGTTGGAGTCTTTCACAAAATGTATTTAAGCTAAGGCTGGGCAGCCATCTGTCGGAAAACCTTTAATTTGGATTTCTGTGTGTAGCAGTAGGTTTCACGGGATGGCATAAATGACCCCCTTTGACTCTGTGAATATGTGAATGACTGGCTAATGTCCCTTAATGGTCAGTGAACATCTGTTCTGGAATTGCATTGCATTAGTAATTGGTCATTTTCCCCCACTCCCCCTGCCAAAAAAAACCCAAGTTATTTTAAAGCTTGGGTTTTCTTTCCCTGCCTTCTTCTCTAGAGTTACCATTCTTCCTTTGATCCTGTGTCTTGCTTTAAGCTCCACCCTGAAGCAAACTCATTAAGCAGGAGAAGACTTTCTTGAAGGACTGCAAGCAATCACAGGACCTTGGAACAGCTGCTAAGAAGACGGACTGAAAGACAGTGGCCAATTATCTTGCTTTTTGGAGAGGAGGAGCACTAACATTTTGTGCTGCAAGCCCTGTCATAGGTTAAATGGAAATCCTTTTCATTACCAAGCCATCTTCTCCAGGCCCATTGGTCTAAAAACAAAAAGAATTCCTTGGAGCAACCCAAAGTTGTTCTGCTCTTACAGGAGACTTGCCAGGAAGAAAAAACTTGTCAACATTAAGAGTTTCTGACTCAGAAACTTTTTCTGTCTTCATTCCAAGCCTACGAAGAATAGCTAGGGTTGACTCTCCCCTGTCTTCGTTATTATTGTTTACTCTTATAGTCTCATTTCTGGCATTGTAATCAGTGTCTGTCCCCAGGTTCTGTAGGCCATGATTTGAATTTCGCCCTAGTGGGACAATTGACAGCTGTTCCAAATATTCTGATGGCCAAAGTCAGAAAACCAGGATTGCTTCAATCTACCATTTGCCTGAATTAGCCTCAGATGGTATAGAGTCTCTTGCTTGAACAGGGGGTTGGATTAGAAGACCTCCAAGATCCCTTCCAAGTCTGTTATTCTACTTATCTATGTTTCCTCTGCCTTCTTGAGCCTTCACCTATCTTCTGTCTTGTCCCACCAAGAATTTCCACATGATTCCAAGTGATTCTTTTGGCGCAAATCTTCTCTACTCACTGCAACAGTGTTTCTAAACTTTAAAATGGGTGGACTTCAACTCCCAGAATTCCTCAGCCAGCTTGCTGACTGGGGAATTCTGAGAGTTGAAGTCCACTCATCTTCAAGTTTCCAAGATTGAGAAAGACTGCTTTAAGGTCCCAATTTTCAGAATTCCTAGCTAAAGTGAACAAGGACTATGCTAACTGAAAATGCTGGAGCTTGATAGGTTATAAGTTGAGGACTTATAAGGGCAGGATCACTGGGAGTTAAAAAAGCCAAACACAGCATATTGAAATTACAAGTTCAATTGAGTGCCAGTTCAAGCCAACATTCAAGGGACAGATCACTTCCCTTCATTCAAAGTTGTTGGAATCTCAGAGTGACAGGAACATCAAACTCTTACTTACATTTGCATATGACGACCCCTTCTCACATGGAGGACACTGTAAAAGAAAAAGAAAAGCAGCAATCATGAAACAAGAAATGATCCAGATGGAGTTACTGCAACATTCAAAGCTTATACAGGTAGTCCTCAACATACAACCATTCGTTTAATAACCATTCAGTCACAACAGAACTGGAAAAAAAGAGACTTATGAGCATTTTTCTCACTTGCAGCATCCCCATGGTCACATAATCAAAATTTGCATGCATAGCAACTGGCTTATATTGATGATGGTTGCTGTGTCCCTGGGCCATTTGATCACCTTTTGTGATCTTCTGACAAGCAAATGGGGAATGGGCAAGCCAGATTCACTTTGCAACTCTGCTACTAACCTAAAAAGTGCAGGGGTTCAGTTAACGACTAATGCAAGAAAGATTGTAAAATGGGTCAAAGCTCACTTAACAGGTGTCTTACTTGCAACAAAAACTTTGGGGTCAATTGTGATTGTCAGTCAAGGATGACCTGAATTGACTCCAAAGAAAAATTAAACGGGCTACTTGGCCTGCATATCCTTATGGTTTTGAATGATCTTTGGTGGTTACTCAAAACTTTTGCCTACTTCAGGATACATCTATGGGGATTCTCAGTCATCCAGGTCATTGTTGACCCATAGATGCTTTTTCAAATGACAGCTGGAGTTTGTTTTTCCTTCAAGATGTTTTGCTTCTCATCTAAGAAGATTCTTTAGTTCTGACTGAATGGTGGAGGATGGAAGGATTCACATTCCTTGCAGTCATCTGGTTATTAGCACTCTTTATGAGAGTTGTTGAGGCCACTTGGAGGTTGAGCTGTGTCATCAGGGTCACCTTAATAGTGCAAGTGGGTGTGGAGCCTTCTTGGAACTGCCAAAATGACTGTGTTGTAGACAGGAGATAAAAGGTAAAGGTAAACGTTCCCCTTGCACATATGTGCTAGTCGTTCCCAACTCTAGGGCCCTGTGCTCATCTCTGTTTCAAAGCCGAAGAGCCAGCGCTGTCCGAAGACGTCTCCATGGTCATGTGGACAGCATGACTAAATGCCGAAGGTGCACGGAACGATGTCACCATCTCACCAAAGGTGGTCCCTATTTTTTCTACTTGCATTTTTCTACTTGCATCTACTTTCAAACTGCTAGGTTGGCAGAAGCTGGGACAAGTAATGGTAGCTCACTCCGTTAAGCAGCGCTAGGGATTCGAACTGCCGGACTGCCGACCTTTCTGATCAACAAGCTCAGCGTCTTAGCCACTGAGCCACCGTGTCCCTCAGACAGGAGATAGGTGGTGCCATATCCATCCCCCTCTGTTGAGAGAAAGATGTTCACTCTTAATGTAGATGGCCTCTTTGACCCCACTTTCAAACCAAATCCTTCCATCTTCCACCATTCAGTCATAACTGAAGAAGCTTCTTTTTTAAAAAATAAGTTTTTATTTTTATTCTCTTATATATAGTTACAGGTATACATTCACATAGTTATTGTTCTTGTTTATCACTTTTATGTATTTGTTTTTCCATATAAAAGGTTAAAATATACAATCAGGGTTGCTTTGCTTACCATCCTGTGCACCTATTTTGTATTGTCACCACCCTATTTTTTCTTTTCTTTTCACTCTCCCTCCCTTCTCTACTTTCTTCCTTCCTTCCTCCTCCCCTTACCCTTTCCTTCTTCCCTTGCCTCTCCCCTACTCCTCTCTTCCTCTTCTTGCTCCTACCCCCCTCGTTCTCTTTCTATCCTTTCCCTCCTTCCTCTCCTTTGCTCTTCCTTCCTTCTCTCCCCTTTCCTCTCTCCTCCTCTCCTCCTCTCAGGACTGAAGAAGCTTCTTGAAGAAGCAAAACATCTTCAAGGAGAAACAAAGTCCCTTTGCCTTTTGAAAAAGCATCTTTGAGACATACTTGAGGATATGCAAGCCAGCAGCCCTGCTCAGTTTTTTTAAAAAAGTATAAACCTCTGCATTTAAAGTGTTAGATTATTTGGAGCAATGTCCCAATTTATTAAGCCTCTTATTCCATTCCTTCGCTTTAGAGCAAATTGTCTTTTATATAAGTCCTAAAAAGCTACTGTGATGGGAAGCCCCCCTTTCTCCTCCTCCTCATGCAGACTTATTTTGCCTTTTAGAAGATCTTCAGTCATCTTGCCTAAGGAGCTGTTTCCCCTGGTAAAATATTGTGCCCCCTCCCCAATTTTTTTAAAAAAGGATGTCTATTGCATAATCCATTCCTAGAGGCATACAAATGTACAGGAACTATTAACTGGCCATTCACCTATGAACCACAAGGGCATTTTATAATGGGTGCTAAAATAAGAATAAAAATAAAATCTAAGCAATTAGCCTTGGGCAGTTTGAGCACTTTGTAAGATGGTCCACTGAGTGGAAGCCCCTGGGTCAAAATAATAATAAAAAATAAAACACATTACTTTATGAAATGTTTCACTTGAATCCCATTTTTCCCTTCCTAGGTATAAAATGAAATGTGGGCAACTTAGCCTGTTGCTAAGTTCCTGAAGGCTCCTGTCTTGGGAGTGGTACCCGATTCAGTGGGATTCAGTAGGATGGCTCTGTTAGAAATGTCATGACAATAACTTGGTTGTCTGCAAGGCAACATCTCTGTTTCCTGGCCAAATTCTGGTTGCAGCTAAAGGCATATATGTGAGAAACGAGGCAGTGTGGTTTAGCCACAGTTTCCTCCCAACAAACCAGTAAAGTAGAAGATTGTCCCCAAGGGAAGGGAAGCTGCCTAGAAGCCAAAACCAGAACTTCAGAGGGAAATTTTTACTGCCCTAAGAAAAATGTGGAAAGTTGGACCACAAGGAAAGCTGAGCGCCAAAGAATGGAGGCCTTTGAACTCTGGTGCTGGAGAAGACTCCAACGAGTCCCTTGCAAGGCGATCAAACCGGTCAGGCCTAGAGGAGATCAACCCTGACTGCTCTTTAGAAGGCCGGATCCTGAAGAGGAAACTCAAATGCTTTGGCCACCTGATCAGAAGGAAGAAGGACTCCCCGGAGAAGAGTCTCATGCTGGGAAAGATTGAGGGCAAAAGAAGAAGAGGACGACAGAGAATGAGGTGGCTGAACGGAGTCACTGAAGCAGTAGCTGTGAGCTTCAATGGACTCCAGAGGATGGTAGAGGACAGGAAGGTCTGGAGGAATGATGCCCACGGGGTCGCGATGGATCAGACAGGACTGCACAACTAACAACAACAAAGAAGACTTGTGGACTTCAGCCTGGCTGTCTGAGTAATTTTGAGCATTGAAGTCCACAAGTGTTACAGTGACCAGGTTTGGAGACCCCTGGCTTAGAGTGCTGCTAGAAAGCATATGTGGCAGACACTGGAGAAGTAACACCTTTCTATCAATGTCCCTATCAGAGAATAGCTGCTTCTGTATGTCTTCTTTTATTTGTCTGCCCTCTGCCAGAAAGGCGACAGACTAGAATAGAATAACAGAGTTGGAAGGGACCTTGAAGGTCTTCTAGTCCAACCCCCTGCTTAGGCAGGAAACCATATACCATTTCAGACAGATGGCTATCCAACATCTTCTTAAAGACTTCCAGTGTTGGGCATTCACAACTTCTGGAGGCAAGCTGTTCCACTGATTAATTGTTCTAACTGTCAGGAAATTTCTCCTTAGTTCTAGTTTGCTTCTTTCCTTGATGAGTTTCCAATCATTGCTTCTTGTCCTGCCCTCAGGTGCTTTGGAGAATAGCTTGACTCCCTCTTCTTTGTGGCAACCCTTGAGATACTGGAACACTGCTATCACGTCTCCCCTAGTCCTTCTTTCTCTTAAGCTAGACATACCTAGTTCCTGCAACCGTTCTTCATATGTTTTAGCCTCCAGTCCCCTAATCATCTTTGTTGACTACCTTCAGTCCTTACACTTTTAGCTAATCCTCACCACAATTGGGATCAGAAATTTTGTTGCTGAACAAGGAGGCTGTTAAGTCAGTCACACCCAATTTTATGACCTGTTTGTGATGGCTGTTAAGTGAATCACTGAGATTATTCAGTGAATTATCTGGTTGTTAAGTAAATCAGGCTTTGCTCATGGAATTTGATTATCGAAAACTGGCTGGGAGTTTCTCACTTCAACCATCATAAATATACGCTGATTGATAAGCATCTAAATGATGGATCACATGACTGCAGCATGCTGCAATGGTTGTAAATTCTAGAACTGGTTGTAAGTCCCCCCTCTTTTTTTAGTGACGTTGTAAGTTTGAACAGTCACTAAAGAAATGGTTGTAAGTAGAGGACTACCTGTATATCAGATGCAAATTTCAATATAGATTTAGATATACTGGATTGTGCACTCAGATGTACTCAACGGGCAGCACATCCAAACTCAAGTTCTAATCTGTACAGGCAGTCCTCAATTAGCAACCACAACTTGTTAAAGAAAGTGGTTGCTAAATGAAACCACGATTGTGTGCTTATGCTCTAATTTCAGCTTTCCTTTGCTTTATAGACCTGTCAAGGTTGCAAATGAGAGAATTGGTCACCAAGTTATTTTTTCATCACTGTTGTAACTGTGAACCGTCCCTAAAGGAGGAGCAGTTGCTATTTTCAATAGGGTCGGCTTCCAGATGCATTTTCCATTTGTAACGTCCACCAGCCCTGGCACGGATGCCAAAGACTTAAGGCATCCAGACAAGGTTGTTATTTTCTTAAAAGAAAGTAACTCTGGTAGGGGTGAAATTTCCAAAACATTACTTGAATTAACTCAGAAACAATCTGAGATCATTTTATAAAACAACATAAAATCAAAAGCAGAGTTCTTGTTATAATCTGAGGTCCTGGAACCCCTCCCCCCTGTTATAATCTTATTCAGCCCGTTCCCATGTAAATGAGAATTCATTTTGCAGAACAGCCAAGTGGAAAAAGAAAATGGGCAGGGATTTTAATGAAACTAGAATTCGCAATCTTCCAAATTAGACTCCACTGTAGAATGGATAGGCAGTAACGTCTTCTGGTAGCTCTTGTTTTCTACTTAAACGTCATGTGAAAAAGTAGCTAATGTCCCCGTACTGGGTATCACAGAACAATATGACTTTATTACAATTAAGAGTGGAAAAAAGCTGGAAATTCTTCTTGCAATCCAATTTCAGCCTGAGCAGGAGAAGAATTCTGGGGCACAGAAAGTTCCCTTCGAGATGAAATGTGACACACTTAACAGAATGTGGATTCGGAGAATTGCATGGCTAAATCTAGGCAGGGCCCAAGATGAAGTAGATTCAGCAGAAAAGCTGAGTTGAAACCAATGGCAATCTCCACCCCGGCAGCTGCTGCAACCCTCATAACGTTCGGAGTAGGCAATTGCGCATGAATAGTGCATTAAAACCTATGAGATTGATAATTCCTAACTGTGCAGAAGAGCCCCAGCAGGGCAAGGGAGGCGCTGCTCGCTTGCTTTCAGCCATAGGGAGCACCGAAGTATGGAACAGTGAAAAAAGACCAGGAAAAAATTGTTTGTTGAAAGCTGGCCAGGAAAGGATTAGCATCTGCAGAGCTTCCCAAAAAAAGCTGCCATTGAGGAACAAGGAGCTTTTTAATGCCAGGCCTCTACAGGTCTGGTGCACGGTTGAAACCAGCCAGAGATGGCGAAAAAGGACATTTTACTGAATTTCTGTCTCTTTTCTTTTTACAATATTTAGAGCCTTCCACCATCCATACTGACTTTTCTTAAGAGGTAGGGTTCTTTTACACATTCAAATCTCATTTGATGGATGGATGGACGGACACAGACAGACACACAGACAGATATTATCTTTTCCTTCACAGTAGAGATTGATCGATAGATAGATATTCTCTTTTCTGTCCAGATAGATAGATAGACAGCGACAGACAGACAGACAGATAACCAGACAGACAGCAGACAGACAAACAGACAGACATTCTCTTTTCTTCACACTAGATAGAGAGTGATAGATGGATGGATGGATGGATAGATAGAGATAGAGAGAGAGAGAGAGAGAGAGAGAGAGAGAAAGAAAGAGAGAGAGAAACAGATATTTTCTTTTCCTTCACACTAGATAGAGAGTGATAGATGATAGATAGATAGATAGATAGATAGATAGATAGATAGATAGATAGATAGATAGATAGATAGATAGATAGATGATAGATAGATAGATAGATAGATAGATGATAGATAGATAATTTCCTTTTTCCTTCTCATTGGATGGATGGATGGATGGATGGATGGATGGATGGATGGATGGACAGAGTAAGAGACAATAAAATTTCAATTTGCTTGGTACAAAGTGACTTTCTCCATCTCAGTGTTGGGATATAGGAAGAATTGGAATCAAACTTCAGAAATAAAGAGCAATTATTTTTTTATTGGCCTGGGACCATAAATAAATAATTGTAAGTGTAATTTGGAAGTCGGGTTATTAAGCTACGGTTCAGTGTCCCTAATTTAACTGTAATCCCCCCAGTCTTCTAGTAATAGGAAAAACAGTCTTAGTAATTATACTAATCATACTGACAACACAATAAGGTTGGGAAGGGTAATCTCTTGCAATGCTCTTAAGGAATGTCATCTTCAGGGTCTGTGGGGACAAGACTTCTCAGTCATGCACCCCTTTCTCTGGAGCACCATTTTCCCCTCCCCCAAATTAGACTGATCTCTACCCCACTGGTTGATTGCTACTGGCTTTTCAACAATAATCAACAACCACTTCTATGTACAATTAAGGCTAGGATGGGCTGGAGATAATTCTACTGACAGTTCTCCCTAGAGCAGTGATGGCTAACCTTTTTTGGCTTGTGTGCCCATACCCATAATTCAATCCCCCGTGCGCCCCCTGCACATGCACACATGACCCCCTCTCTCCCTCCGCACATGCATGCATGACCCCCCTGCTGCCCCCCCCACATTCATACATGACTCCCCCCTCTCCTGAAGCCTGGGGAGGGCGAAAATGGCCTCCTCCAGCCTCCTGAGGCCCTTCAAAGCCCAAAAATCAGCTGGCCAGCACATGACCATAGAGTCTCCTCCTAGCGCAACCTGCCCCTCGCCATAGAGTTCCTACTGGCGTGCCCTGCTTTCCCCCCAAACCAGAAGCTCCTCTCAAAATTGTGATCCCGACTGGTGATAGGGAGCTGCAGCAGAGGGATGAAAGAGCCACATGCAGCTCTAGAGCTGCAGGTTGCTGATCCCTGACCTAGGGCAATGGCTCATATGCCCTCAGAGATGGCTCCGCGTGCCATAGATTTGCCATCACGGTCCTAGAGGAAAGCCATGTGGGTGACCTTTCCTCACCCAGATTTTCACAGATGGAAAGGCTGGGATCTGACTCAGAGAGGATGGAAGGAAACTGGGAATGTTGAGTTGTCCTGAATCTACACTTCTTCCCTTTCCAGATTGGGACCCTCAAGAGAGAGATATGTGCAATTTGTTTTTTATTAGCTTAAGAGAAGAGTAGAACATCAGCCTCCTCATTCATCAGTGCCTTCACCACTAGATCACTCTGGACCTTGGGTTGAGAAAGAGGAACTCATCCAAACTCTTTCAGGAGCTTCTGACTGAAGACAGAATAGAACCATGATGGCAAACCTACATGTGCCAGAGGTGGCACGTACAGCATTCTTTGTGGCACATGTGCTGTCACGAGCTGTTCTAGTTTCTGGCACTCCCAGAAACTAGAAAGAGGCCATTTTTGGGCCCCAAAAGGGCTGAAAAACAGTCCCAAAATGGCCTGGTTTTTTAATGTTTTTGGCTGTTGTTCGGGTCTTTTTGGGGGCATTTTCAGGCCATTTTGGGGCCATTTTCAGGGCCATTTTTGGCTGTTTCTTGGCCAAAACCAGCCTGAAAATAGCCCCAAAATGGCCTGGAAATGGCCAGAAAACCGTCCAAAACTATTTTGGGGTGGTTTGGGGCCATTTTCTGGCCATTTTTGGGTTCTTCTTGGTTTGTTTTCTGGCCACTTTTAATCCATTTTTCAGGCCAAAAAGGGCCTGAAATCAGCCCCAAAAATAGGCCTGTGCTTGCCAGCCAGCTAGTTTTCAGGTTTCTGGTGCTCCGGCATGCATGAAGACCAGCTGGCCAGCAGGCATGCATGTGCCAGAAAATTGAAGACTACCTGGCTGGCACGTGCATTCACACCTGCCAGTGGGACTTTGGGTTTTCAGTACTTCGGCGTGCATACATGCAAACATATTCCAATTCGGCCACTCAGTGCCGAAAAGGGCATCAATGGACTAGAACATGGGATCTTCACCACTATATCATGCTCTCTGTTTCTCTCTTTTCACAACAGAAACATGGGGTGAAAACACCTTGGAAGCCATAGGGAGCAAACAGAAAGAATGTAGTGTGAGGCCATCTCCTTCTTCCAGAGCCATTCTAGGATTCTGTCTCTATTTCAGAAGCCAGGATGAACTTGGAAGGGTTAACACATCCTCTGTGTGCCCAGTGGACCAGAGACAATTAGAAGGCTTATCTTCCTCCTTAGATGTTCACAAGCCACAGCAACAAGGCTTCTATATATGGAGAGAAATGGAAGGACACACATACACTCCCACAATATAAGAATGGAGGGTGAAATTAATGGAATTGGCAGAGATGTCAAAATGGGCTGCTTTGATTAAAGAAAAGACTTTGTCTAGCTTCGTTTGTACTTGGAAATCACGCTTGGATTTTTTCCCCCCTTGAAGCTGAAATCAATGACATTTTAACTTTAGGTCTTGATGATTAGACTTGTTTGTGATAATAGAAGTACTGTTTGTTATAGTTTATTCTAGTTCAAAGTGTCATTGATTTTTAGGGTTTTATCTATACTATAGAAAGTCGGAAGTTACTTTTTTCTATAGTTTTAGTTTCAACTCTACAATTTTGCTCTATCTCCACCCTCCCCTCTGTCTTTTTAATTTTTTCTTTGGGTTTTGATTTTATATTTTTCCGAGATATAGATATTCATAAAAAATGCTGCATAGTTCATTGTGTCATGCAGATGGAAGCAGAAAGTCAGATAAATAGAAGGCACAAACTATCTTCTGAAATGGGCCCATGTTTCTATTGTTATATGGACAAGCAAATAGCTGGAGTGAGAAGGACCAGGGGTGACATGATAGCAGTGTTCCAACAAAGAGGGGATCAACTTATTCTCCAAAACACCTGAAGGCAGAACAAGAAGTAATGGATGGAAACTAATCAAGGAGAGAACCAACCTAGAACTAAGGAGAAATTCCCTTCCAATTAACCAGTGGAACGACTTGCCTTCAGAAGTTGTGGGTCCTCCATCAATGGACATTTTTAAGAAGAGATTGGACAACCATTTAATAACAGAATAACAGAGTTGTAAGGGACCTTGGAAATCTTCTAGTCCAAAACCCTGCTCAGGCAGGAAACGTTATACCATTTCAGACAAATAGTTGTCCAATCTCTTCTTTAAAACTTCCAGCATTGGAGCATTCATAACTTCTGGAGGTTAGTCTAAAATGTGTAAGGTTTCCTGCTATAGCAGGGGTTTGGACTAGAAGACCTCCAAGGTCCCTTCCAACTCTGTTATCCTGTTCAATAAGAAGGACATATCCTTGCTTGGATATCTTTTTTAAGCTACCAGTTAATACCAACTCTCTTTCCAAAGGCACAACTACTTGATTTGGGGACCTGGATAACTGTAGAACCAACTTCTGTCAGTGGCTTCGGTCCACCCAATAAGATTGAGAAGGATGATCTGGTTCCATTCTCTTTCAGGAACTGTGGTGAAAAGCCTTCTCAGTCATCCACCCACTTTTCTAGGGCAGATCAGAGGTGGTATTCAGCAGATTCTGACCAGTTCTCCAGAACTGGTAGCGGAAATTTTGAGTAGTTCGGAGAACCGGTAAATACCACCTCTCACTGGCCCCGTCCCCATCTATTCTCTGCCTCCCGACACCCAGCTGATCAGGAGGGAATGGGGATTTTACAGTATCCTTACCCTGTAGTGGGGAGGGAATATAGATTTTGCAGTATCCTTCCCCTGGAGTGGGGAGGGAATAGAGATTTTGCAGTGTCCTTCCACTGGAGTGGGGAGGGAATAGAGATTGTGCAGTATCCTTCTACTGAAGTGGGAAGGGAATTGAGATTTTGCAGTATTCTTCCACTGGAGTGTGTAGAGAATTTTACAGTATCCTTCCCCTGGAGTGGGGAGGGAATAGAGATTTTGCAGTAACCTTCCTCTGGAGTGGGGAGGGAATGGAGATTTTGCAGTAACCTTCCCCTGGAGTGGGGAGGGAATGGAGATTTTTCAGTGTCCTTCCACTGGAGTGGGGAGGGAATGAAGATTTTGCAGTATCCTTCCACTGGAGTGTGAGGGGAATAGAGATTTTGCAGTATCTTCTACTGGAGTGGGGAGGGAATGAAGATTTTACAATATCTTCCACTGGAGTGGAGAGGGAATAGAGACTTTGCAGTATCCTTCCCCTGGAGTGGGGAGGGAATAGAGATTTTGCAGTAACCTTCCCCTGGAGTGGGGAGGGAATGGAGATTTTGCAGTAACCTTCCCCTGGAGTGGGGAGGGAATGGAGATTTTGCAGTAACCTTCCCCTGGAGTGGGGAGGGAATGGAGATTTTGCAGTATCCTTCCCCTGGAATGGGAAGGGAATGGGAATTTTACAGTATCCTTCCCCTGGAGGGAGGAGGGAATGGATGTTTTGCAGTGTCCTTCCACTGGAGTGGGGAGGGAATAGAGATTTTGCAGTATCCTTCCCCTGCCATGCCCACCAAGCCACGCTCACAGAACTGGTAGTAAGAAATGTTGAATCGCACCACTGGGGTAGATCCTTCCCCCAAAATTAGATTGAAAACCCTACCCCAACTCTATTAGTTTTTGTGGAAGTATTGAACTTGGAAGCAGACTTGTTATGAGGAGAATTCTCCTGGTATTGACTGGTGTATGCTAATGGTTGCTGCCCAGGCATTGGGGCTGTTATTTCTTTTGTTTCCTTTTGTTGTATTGATTATTATTTTAATTTTCTTAGATCAAATAATGTAGCTTGCTCAGAGTCCTGTTTGAATGGAACAGCACAGAAGCTGTAGTACAAGAATAAATAAAATTAATATGACAATTGGAGGTTCCATTAAATCTTCCTTATATTGCTCACCTTTTCTCCTTGATCTCCTTTCATCGCAACCTTCCCAGAGGCTCTCACCTCCTAGGAAAAGAAGAGAGAAATAACAATATTACGGGCTAAAAGTCATAAAATCTTTCTTTGCCATAGCTTCTGGCAGATTCTCTTCCAGAGAAAATAGCAAGTATTCAGAGAAATTAGTTTCACCTAATGAGTTTAACCATTTCAGCCCCACAAGGAGCAAAGGAGAAACTGGAAGCTGTTTGGAAGAAGAATTTGGGTCTCATGTATCCAGGTCAAGAAACATAAGAGCAAGCATCAGCTAAACAAGGCCACTATGTTTTCGTGGGGCAATACTGCTCACCTGCCTGGAACCCACGATACGTTTTGGACATTAAAACATTAGCGAGGGTCCAGAGGCATTTTATAAGAAGAGGACTCAACTCGTCTGCTTGTAATAAAATTCCTTATACCACCAGGCTTGAAATTTTAGGCCTGGATAACCTTGAACTACGCCGTCTACATTCCAACTTGATCTTAGTGCACAAGATAATCTGCCATAACGTCCTACCTGTTAATGACTATTTTTACTTCAACTGCAACAATACAACACAACACAAGGACTATCAATAGATACACAGCAAATGTAATCCATTCTAATCATTGATTTCAGGAAAAACTATTTCAGCAACAGAGTAGTAAATGTATGGAACACCCTACCTGATCCTGTTGTTTGTTCCTCTAACCCCCATACCTTTTACCTTAAACTGTCTCCCGTGGACCTTACGTGTTTCTCAAGAGGTCCATAAAGGGGGCATGCATAAGCGCACCAACATGCCTACCATCCCTGTCCTACTGTCCGATTTAAATGCACTCTTTTTATATGTTTATGGCTATGTTTTGCTTATTTTTATCCATTTATTTGGGCCATTTTTTCAGGTGTTTTTCCTACTTGTTTCCTTGTACCTATTGATGAATAAAATAAAGTAAAATAAAATAAAATGAATAAATAAATAATTCTGAGCTGTGGCAAAGCTATGGGAATGGGCCAGTGCAGATGGGCTTTCTGACAGAGTGCGGATATGGGCTACTTCTTTAGCCTTGTTTGTGTGGTATGGGAATGCCTCAACCCATCAGAAAAAGTACACACAAAACCAAGAGATCTCCAAATCCCACTTTCTGGGGAAATTCAGTGAAATCTATTTGCCACACAGCCCCTGGGCATGAGCCCTGTAAAAGGACTCCCAAAGGAGGCTTCTTTGCTGTCTTTGGGTTGTTTTGTGCACAATGGAGACAGGCTGCAGTGACCTGGTTAGCGACAGCATAGGTGCCTTTTGCCAGCATGTATCGGGTGGCAAAATCAGGGAGCGCTTTAGCCCCCCAGTGTGTGTCTTTGTGTAATTGGGTCAACAAAGCTCTTAGGCACCACCACCCTTTGTCCTAACTTCTACCACCCGTCCTGGGACCAAGTGGCTCCCAGTTCTTGAGCCCATTTTTCTTCCTCTTTAGTGTAGGATGGTTTGGACAAGGATGTTTCCAACTGATAGGGGGTCAGGGGACGGACCTGTACAAGGGCCAGCTGAGTGGCCTCTTTTTCTGCCTTGTCTGCTGCCCAATTTCCCTTTGCCACCAAGGTGGCGTCATTGGCATGACCCCTGACATGCACGACTGCAACCTCATGAGGGAAGTGTACAGCTTCCAGTAATTCTATGATCTGGGGACCATGTTTGATTGCTCCCCCCCCCCGGAGCAGTGAGCATACCCCTTTCTTTCCAAATAGCCCCGAGAGCATGTAAAACTCCAAATGCATATTTACTGTCTGTGTAGACATTAACCCTCTTCCATTTTGGCAACTGGAGGGCTCTTCCTCTGACTGGGCTTGGGATTCTAACTACCAATCCTCGCAAACTACCTCCTCCTACAATTCTTCCCGCAGTTGTTCCCCTGGCTTCCTGCTCTTCCTGTCTAAGAGCCTGGATGAGAAAAATTGCATTTCTTCTTGCCCTTTGAAGTTCCTTCTTCTCTGAGATTGGAGCCCAATTAGTATACACTTTGTATGCTAATTCCACAAGTTCAGAGATTGCCTTTCCTGGGGTGGGGGCTCTGTCTTCTGTAATTTGGCCCTAATGCTGTCTGCAGACTGATCAATGAAGATCATATTGACCATTCTCTGATTTTCTTCAGCCTCGGGATCTAATTCAATATATTGCCTAAAGGTTTGATAAATGAGTTCTAGAAATTCCCCCTGGATTTTCATCCTGTTTCTGTTGAATTTGGTAGACCTTCTCCAAGTTCTTAACCTTTGGGACCTCCTGTTTGAGTCCTAACAAAACCAAGATCCGATAGTTTTGTAGCCGAATGGACTGAGGTAGCCAATCTGGTTCCTCCAGTGGGCATATCTAGTGCGGATCTGTTGCATAATCCTTCTGCAAAACCTTGTCCATGCTTCCCTTCACCATCCTTCTTTCCTCTGGCGTTAATAAAATTTCCATCAGACTTCGTATGTCTGTCCAAGTAGGCTGATGAGTTTGGAAAATGAACACAAAAAGGCCATGCATCTGATTTGGATTCTCTCTATAATTAGGAATTTGATTTTTCCAATTACCATATTTTTCAGATTATAAGACACATTGGTGTATAAGACGCACCAAGATTTCGAAGAGATAAGTAAGAAAAAAATGCCTCTGTTTTTGTGAAAAACAGGCAAACAACAGCCTCTGCAGGCAGAAACGGGGGTGTTTTTGTCTTGCCCTAGCCCTGCTTAAGCCTGCATGGTGCTGCTGGGGGCTGAGGGAAGGCAAAAAAGCCCCCGTTTTTGCAAAACCCAGCCCATTTTTTGCCTCTTTTTCACAAAAACAGAGGCATTTTTGCCTTCTCCAGCCCTGCTGCGGGCTTAAGGAAGGCAAAAACCATCAGCTTTTGCAAAAAAAACAGCCTTTCTTTTGCCCGTTTTTCACAAATATGGAGGTATTTTTGCCTTGTCCCAGCCCTGCTGAAGCCTGCAGAGGACTGCTAGGGGCTTAAGGAAGGCAAAAAAAGCTCAGTTTTAGGGAAAAACAGCCCATTGTTTTTTGCAAAAATTGGATGCAGAGGCAGGGCTTCTGGAAGCCAAAAATGGCTGTATTCAGTGTATAAGACCCACCCACATTTCCACACTCTTTTAGGGGGGGAAAGGTGCATCTTATACTGTGAAAAATACAGTATGTAAATTAGCCATTGAGAATAGAGCATACACCCACATCTTACGTAGCTCCCCCTCAGCTCCTGGCAATATAATTTCCCTTAGGAGCAATTGAGTTCTGGCTCAACTGTTCCCTTGGGTGTGTGATCCAGTTGATCTGTCCCTTCAGGAACCTTTTTGGTTTCCTTCTTCCGGGTCCCACCTACTGGGACCATTTGTTCTTCCTGACAGGTATCTAATTCCCCCACAATAGTCTCACCTCGTCCCGTGGATGGTCAAGTTCAGCCACATAATCAGAGGAAGCCTGGTTTTTGTTTCCAATATCTTTCTCCATGATGACATTTTCCACCCCTTGATTTTTTCTGGGCTTTGACTTTTGAGTCCCACACCGTCCAGGGACTTATCTCAGGGCCAAGTCCAAAAGTAGGCAGCTTATGGTCATTCAGTCACCCTGTCTCTGAGCCAGGATGGCACGCATGTCCACTCCAGGAGCCCTTGCTATTAAAGTTCCCCAGTCACAGCTCAGACGGGCTCACAAGGACTTAAGGGCAGCTGCCCCCGGATAAATGCACAGCTAAGGTACCTGGCTGGATATAATTCTTAGGAACGATTCACTCTCCTCTCAACTGCCAACTTACATGACCTGGAGGCCTCCCCTTTGATTTGTCCCTCAGGCAAGCGTGTCTGCCCGCATTCTCCACCAAACTGTTGTCCCCAAACCTGGGCTCTTGCTTGGTGTCGAAGCCGATAAGTCACCGGACACAAGGTGTGATACAGAATTCTACTTTTATTTTGGTACCAAGATGTAAGGTCCCCGGTTTGAAAAGCTAACCAAGGGCCAAGACTAGAATCTCACTGCAGTTTTTATAGTCAAGGGATGGTTGCATTCAACCCTTTGCCCTTCTCCTAATAATGCATGCATAACAGATAATATTGATTGGTTATATGAATTCCAGCCCCTCTAAACCCTTACGTTTGATATGTTAAATAGCTCAATGTCATGCCACCTGTTTTTCATTCCTGGTCATAGGTATCTTGCAAATGCGCCAGCTATGTGGGTTTGGGGTTTTTTCTTATAAGCGAGCTATTCTTGTTTCTAACATCCTGGCTAGTGGTTTTAAGGTGCTAACTTCTGTCTTGCTGTTAATGTGCAGCCCCCTCCTTCCTATTGCAGAGCAGAATAAAAGAAAACACAGGTTTTATCTGAGGCAGCTCCCCCGAGACTCCCCTCCTTCCGTAGAGAAAAGCAAAAGCAGTTTAAAACTTTTGTCTGAAGCAGCAACCTCCCCCCCCCCACTTCCTCTTCAGCGAGAGAGACAGGGAAGGAGCAAAGCTCTTAATTGTCAAGGCAAAGAAATGAAGACAAGAGAAAATGTTTTATCAGCATTCATATTCCTCACTCTCATGTGCATTTCATCCATATCTAGGTCCTATCTCCACACGTGACCCTTCCTCTGATCCCCAGGGCCTCATGTGTACATACATTCCATCATCTGATCCTTAGATAGATAGATAGATAGATAGATAGATAGATAGATAGATAGATAGATAGATAGATAGATAGATGGATGGATGATAAGTACGTAAGTAGATAAATGATAGATAGATGATAGATAGAGACAATGGATAGATAGATAGATGATAGATAGATAGATAGATAGATAGATAGATAGATAGATAGATAGATAGATAGATATAGATAGATGATAAATAGGTAAGTAGATAGATAGATGATAGATAGATAGATGATAGATTGATTGATTGATAGATAGATAGATAGATAGATAGATAGATAGATAGATGATAGATAGATAGATAGATAGATAGATAGATAGATAGATAGATAGATATAGATGATAAATAGGTAAGTAGATAGATAGATGATAGATAGATAGATAGCACAATATGGAACCAAAGAGTTTCTCTGAGTTTAGTAGTTGGAATGTCCCCCCCACTCCTGCTCAAGGTGCAAGTTGGTGGTGTCCTCAGGAGTGGGTCAAAACATCCACCTGGTAGTCACAGGCAAAAATCAAGGCCTCACCTACGGTAAACATAAAAAGTGGGCGGAGCTTCAGTGATGTGGCTGTGGCTGCAATATTGACTGTCTTCACCCCCCTGGGTTTTCTCTGGCATCTGTCACAGCAGATGGCAGGTTAATTGCTGGCTGATCTTTGTTGAACTTGAAAAAGTAAACATCGCCTTTGGTTTTGGAGAACATGCCTGTCGAGTCATTCACATACTTTCCATGAGGTACTACAATTTCCTGCCTTATTTTGTCTTTGCAGTAATCTTCTGTTTGTTTTTTCCCCCTCTTTTTCTTTATATTAGAAAGAAAACTTGGGCAAGATGTTTTAACAATGTTAATGCTCTGTGCGATGCACAATTATTTTTGTATTCATTATAGTAACATTGTTCTTCTCAGTTTAAGAAACAAATATAATGATATTTCTCTCTCTCTTTCTTTCTCTCTGAACCCTAAGCTTTCCCTCCTTCCTTTTAACATGTAAGACTGCTCATTTTTAGGAATTGTCAGATCTGTAAGTTGCAAATTATTATTTTAGTGTGTGATGTTGTATTGCTTCTGTTGTTGCAGCACCCTCCCAAAAGCAACATATTTGATCAAGCACATTGGGCCGAAACAAAATCTCTTTGAGTGGCCCTTTGGATTCCTTACACTATCTTCTGTTGATTTTGAGAAGGACTCACAAATCAGATCAAGTTACTTTTTGGATGGGACACCATGAAGGAGTCTCAGGGTTGTAGTGTAGACCAGGAAATCTAGCCTTCTTTTGTGGTCTACCAGTGGCCTGCGGAGCTGGCAGCAGATTCAGACAGTGAGGAGGTTGGGGAGGAACTTGGGCCAGTCCTGGAGTCTGGGGAAGGCTCTGACGAGGGCTTTGCATCGGAGGGAGAGAGGGGATCAGGGTCATCTGGTAGTTATTTGCTGTCTCCAGAGTCGGATATCAGCAAGGCAAAAGAACAGCGGGAGCCTGTTCCCAGTGTGCGCATACACAGAGCTGCCAGAAGGCATGAACAATTAAGAAAACAGGGTCGACTTGGGAGTAAGGCTGGGAGATGATTGGCCCCTCCCATAAGACATAAAAGAGGAGCGAACTGGATGTGAGCCTTTGCAGGAAGCAATTCGTTCATCTGGTCGGTTCAAGCTTTGAAAAGTTCTGTTTGATTCTGTGCTAAGTTTGGCCTTGCTCTACATTTGGCAATAAGGCAGCATTCTCAGGGAGAGAAGGTAACCCCTGAAAGACTGTGGCAACTCAAGCAGATATCTGTCGGAATCTTCACAGACTGTTTGTGAAGCCTTTGTGAGGCCCAGTTTTTGCCCTCCCAGACCCTCTGCATGGCGCCTGCATTTACCTGGCATCCAAAAGGGGCCGTGTGGAGACTCCTGGGAGGGGTGTGGGGGGCAGCGGATTCTTCCAACTACCTGCCCGAGCTAATGCGAACCGGCTGAATCCCACCACTGAATGGCATTGAAAAAGGTGACTTTCCACCAGTCCTCATACTTATAACAGTTACAAAGCCCGGCGGTCCCATGATGGAAATTTACACACTAGGCAACTGGCTTGTATTTACAATGGTTGCAGCATCCTAGGGTTATGAGATTGTGTACAATATATTGCAATACTCATCTGATATAGTTCTTGACTTAAAACCATTTGGTTAGCAACCATTCAAAATGATAATGGCATTTAAAAAGAGGCCTATAACTGGTCCTATCACTACTCGCGCAACATCCCCACGGTCCTGGGATCAAAATTCAGGCACTCGGCAGCCAGTTTGTATTTACAATATTTGCAGTGCCCTTGGGTCATGTGATTGATACTTGTCAATTTCCCAGCTGGCTTCCATCAAGCAAAGTCAATGGGACCAAGGAACACGGTGGCTCCAGAGGTTGGTTCCTACCGGTTCGGCCGAGTAGGTAGTAACTCGGCTGGCCACACCCCCGAACCGGTTCTATCAGCGACGCCTATGGAGCTGCCATCTTGCTTTTTGTTTCTGTGCATGCGCAGAAGCAATTTTTTACTACTGTGCATACATGTGGAGTGCGCAGTGCGCATCAAGCATGCAAAGAGCGTCCCTGAGTGAACTGGAAGTAACAGAAGCTGGAACTCACCCCTGGGTGGCTCGTAGGGTGAGGACACTGCATTGACACGCAGCAAGCCTGTGTTTGAGACCCGGGTGCTGCCATGGGATGGAGTGAGCTCCTGTCTCTAGGTCCAGCTCCTGGCGGGAATATAAAAGGAGCCTCTAACTGAGCATCCCCCAGGCAATGACGATGCCATCAGCTAATCCTTTCAACCTGGAAGCACCTCAGTGTTTCCGACACAAGTGGGATGTGAGTCAATGGGAGAAGATATATTCACTTTACAACCCCATGATTCACTTAAGAGCTGCAGGAAAAGCATTCATATAAGTGGATGCAGCTCATTGCTTCGCAATGGGAATTCTGGCTCTGATTGTGGTTGTAACTCGAGGACTACGTATGCTTGCTTTCAGTGGAGGATAATTTCCTCAGCAGGCCCTTCAAAATGTCACATATCACCTCACAAAGTACCTTAGCATCCTTTGGAAAGCTGCAGGCACGCAGCAGCACTTACAATAAAAAAAGAGTTTAGAATGAAAAAGTTTGTGCTAAAGAAACTTAACATCAGGGACATTTATCAGTCTGGAAATGGAATGGAAACAGGATAATTTGCATTTTAAAAAAATGTTTCTCAGCAATTTATGTTCACAATTACATAAAACAGCAAAAGATACATACAAGTCTCCATATGTTTGAAGACAGGATGTTTATGAATATTTGGAACATGTTTCCCCGTTTTTTTAAAAAAAATACAGTAGAAGACTGAACTGCACGCCTCATGCTGAGCTCAATGTGATTACTGAGAAATCTAAATAATTCCATGCTTTGCAGTGAGATTGTCATAATGTTGGAGGGCGGGGGGGGGGGGGGGGGGGCAGCAGAGGCAAAAACCACCTACCATGCAGAGAAGGCGTCAATTGGAAATACCTGCTTCGACCCCTCAAGGTTAACTAATCCTAGGAGGAAACTTGACTTCCAAGTTCACTACCAATCTGCTGATAAACCTAAAACTCCACTTGCAATCCCTAAACTGCAAATAAATGCAAACTACTTTGCATCCAAGGACTAAACTGGATGCTTGTTATGAGCAAATCCTGCATATCATATCCAAGTCAGCTAAATGAGTGTTGCAAATGGCTTCTAAAAATTTGGTGTCTTCAGATGACCTATGGCCATAACTGGGAAAAAGCTACTCAGGACATGGGCCAAATATAAAGGGTATGAATGGCAGCTTTCTAATAATATTTGACTATTATTATTTTCTTACTGTTCTTCCAGGATCCAAAGAAATCTGCATAGCAATAGCAATAACATTTATACTTATATACTACTTCACAGTGCTTTACTCTCTGGATGGTTTGCAATGTTAGCAGATAACAGATAACAAATTAACAGAATTGGAAGGGACCTTATATTCCAACCCCTTGCTCAAGCAGGAGACCCTACACCAGCGATGGCGAAACTTTTTTGGCTCGTGTGCCATAAGTGGGGGGAGCACAGCGGGGTCGTGTGCGGGCGTGCCGCACCCCTAATGCAATGCGTGACACACATCCGTGCGCATGCACACACTAGAGGCGCGACCCCCCATTTTTTTCATTCTTTTTTTGCCCTCCCCAGGCTCCAGAGGCTTTATAGGAGCATGGTGAGGGCAAAAACAGCCTCCCCCCGCCGGAAGCCCTCCGGAGGCTTCAGGGACCTTCAGGACGCTTCCCTGAAGCCTCCGGAGAAGTCAAAATGACCTCTGAGCAAACAGGAAGTGACTTCCGGTTTGCTTGGAAGGTCGTTTTGAGCCCTCCGGAGGCTTCAGGGACCTTCAGGACGCTTCCCTGAAGCCTCCAGAGCAGTCAAAACGAACCTCCGAGCAAACCGGAAGTCCGTTCCCGAACTTCTGGTTTGCCCGTAGGGCTGGTTTTTTGCGCTCCTGAGGCTTCAGGGAAGCTCATGAAGCCTCTGGAGGATCTCGGGGGGGGGGAGGCTCTTTTCGCCCTCCCCAGGCTCCCATAAAGCCTCTGAAGCCTGGGGAGGGCAAAAAATGGCTTTAAAAAAGGGTGAACTCAGCTGACCAGCGCGCGCATGCGTGCTGGCCAGCTAACAAGGCAGCACCTCGCATGCCCTGACAAATGGCTCCGCGTGCCATAGGTTCGCCATCACTGCCCTACACCATTTCTAACAAATGGCAGTCCAGTCTCTTTTTGAAAGTCTCAAGTGGTAAAGCTCCCACAACTTCCAAAGGCAACGTCTGTTCTATGGGTTGATTGTTGATCTGACTTTCTGTCAGAAAGTTCCTCCTTATTTTGAGGTTGAATCTTTCCTTGGTCAGTTTCCATCCATTATTCCTTGTCCGGCTTTCAGGTGCTTTGGGAAACAGCTTGATCCCCTCCTCTCTGAGGCACCCTATTGCCCCTAACAATCTGGATCCTCATTTTACCGACCTCAGAAGGATGGAACGCTGAGTCAACCTTGAGCAAATCAGGATCCAACTCCAGGATGAGGGCAGAGTCTGCCTGCAATATTGCACTCTAACCACTGTGCCACCAGGGCTCCTCATAGCCCACCCGTCTCGTCTTTTCCTCCCCCAAACAACTACACTCTAGGCTAAGCAGGGAGACAATGAGCAGCTTAAAACCACATGGCTCAGGATCTCCCAGGATCTTTCCAAAACCTTAATCTCTTGACCAGGCTGGTTTTACACGAAAGATTGTTACCTCTGCCCAGTTCTCAATTGCTTGCTCATCCTTGTTTCTAACACAGTAGTCCCTTCCCCTGTTTTTATTCTTTCTCTTTCACAGATACCCTTCCTTGATTCACCCAGTGCCTCTGTCTTGCCATCCCTGGGAGGTGCTTGTTAGCAGTCTTGACTTATGCTTCTCTTTAGACAACAGGCAGTCCACTGGCTCTCCATCCATCAGTTCACCCTTCAATGCTCTTGCTTCCCAGGGTCTCCCACACACCACATCAATCACATGCATTTTCTTTCTTCGGCTTGTCTCCCATTCCTAACAAATGCATTTTCTCTCCTTTAGCTCTTTGACTTCTCTTCGAGTTTGTGATTTTGTGGGGAAAAAATTGAGGCAGATTTGATTCTGGCCCCAGACAGTGAATGAATGAAGCTGTTGCCCTCCTTGGTGAGAATATCTTAGAAGAAGGAGGGCAAGGGTTAAGCTTAGCAGAAAGCAGAAAGTCGCTAAAGCAGCTCAAAAGTTCTGCCTTTGCCAAAATAAAATCTGTTTTTCTTTAGGGATTAAATAAATCGCCTCACAGTTGGACGACTGCATATGAGGCAGCCCTTGAAGATTGTTCAGAAGCTGTCATTGATCAAGAACACAACGGCACATGCAGTTTTGGGTGCACACAATACATCACCTCCATAACTGTCTGGTTTGGTTCTGCAACCCAACAAGACAGAAACAGACTTCAACGGATAATCAGAACTGCAGAAAAAAACAATTACTGCCAACCTCCCTTCCACTGAGGATCTGTATACTGCATGAGTCAAAAAGAGGGCCGTGAAAATATTTACCGACGCCTCACATCCTGGACATAAATTGTTTCTACTCCTACTTTCAAAACGACCCTATAGAGCACTGCACACCAAGACAACTAGACACAAGAACAGTTTTTTTCCCAAACACCATCACTCTGCTAAACAAATAATTCCCTCAAAAATGTCAAACTATTCACTAAGGCTGCATTACTATTCCTATTAGTCTTCTCATCATTCCTATCACCCATCTCCTCCCACTTATGACTGCAGGACTATAACTTGGTTGCTTGTATCCTTACGATTTATATGGATATTGATTGTTTCCTGATAGCTTATTTGTACCCATGACTATCATTAAATGTTGTACCTTATGATTCTTGATGAATGTATCTTGTCTTTTTATGTACACTGAGAGCATATGCAGCAAAGACAAATTCCTTGTGTGTCCAATCACACTTGGCCAAAAAATAATTCTCTTCTTTCCTAATTCTATTCCATTCCATTCCATTCCATTCCATTCCATTCCATTCCATTCCATTCCATTCCATTCCATTCTATTCTATTCTATTCTATTCTATTCTATTCTATTCTATTCTATGTAACACCATTGCTTTGCAGGCTGCAGGGGTTACTGAACGTTTGCCGGAAATGGGTATGCCTAGCTTAATGAAAAGAAGCACTAGGGGAGACATGATGGCAGTGTTCCAATATCTCAGGGGTTGCTACAAAGAAGAGGGAATCAAACTATTCTCCAAAGCACCTGAGGGCAGAACAAGAAGCAATGGGTGGAAACTAATCAAGGAGAGAAGCAACTTAGAACTGAGGAGAAATTTCCTGACAGTTAGAACAATTAATCAGTGAAAAACTCCAGAAGTAGTGAATGCCCCAACACTGGAAGTCTTTAAGAAGATGTTGGATAGCCATTTATCTGAAATGGTATAGGGTTTCCTGCCTAGGCAGGGGGTTGGACTAGAAGACCTCCAAGGTCCCTTCCAACTCTGCTATTGTATTGTATTGTATTGTATTGTATTTGTATTGTATTGTATTGTATTGTATTGTATTGTATTGTATTGTATTGTATTGTATTGTATTGTACAGTACTGTACTGTACTGTACTAGTAGGCAATTCAAACTGATGGTCATCACTTAGAAAGCCCTCAAGGCCAGGTTATTTGCAGGACCACCTATCTCTATCCCTGCCCATACTGACAGACTTTTGCTCCACCAGGACCCCTGCGTTAAACAGGGTCATTGGGTTGGATCCAGCCTTCTCCATGACAATAACTGCTTTATGGAACAATATCTATCTGGGGTTTGGATGGTCTTGACACCATTTTATATCACTTTCCCTGCTTACCATGAATACTCCTGGTAAGGTCTACTGTCATAGCTTCCATTCTGCTAAAGCTACGTATCGCAAACTGTCAGCCTGACATCAATAATGTGGGGCAGAATAGGGGGATAGGGACACAGGGAAGGAACTCAGTGGAATCAAAACTAAATAGGATCATCCTGTGAGAAGCACCAGCCGTCTCACGGTTACACTCAAAGAATACAGAGTCAGCAGAATGGCCGAAGACCGGGACATGGACTGATAACTAGGGGGGCTGGTCTGGAAGAAGGGAAAGTTAATTGTATCTTTTGCCTGCGAAAATCTCAGATCCAGCTTTGCCTCTTCTGTAACCACTTTGGTTTTAGTAAACTATACTTTTGGCTAATCATGGGCCAGGAGTCCTTCTTCCCTAACTGATCAAGTTGGAACAATGGACAACTACTGTTTACATTTAATTTTTGAAAAAAAGAATTTGCTTTAAAAAATTTTTACAAGGGAAATGAGAATTTTGGAGATCTTTTAATGGATGGATGGATGAATGGATACTCTGATGTTATTTCCAATCACTCACCCTTTCTTTGTACCATCCTCTCTCCCACAAGCTACAGACTCTCTGACTCCCCTAGTTTCAAATAAATTGCAAGGAAAATATTCAACTCTGGACTTTTCTGTTCTGAAATTCTTGACCCCAGTAGGTGTGTGTGCATGTGGGCAGCTTTCCCTAGTGTGGTTGATGGGACTATTCTCTTTTTCTTAGAGAAATTTAGAAGCCCATCTGATTTCTCTGCCCCCAGATTTGGTGGAAAAGTCTCTTTATGCCACACTGTGGATTTAGTATTGTTGGAAGACATGTCCTTCTGGGTTCAGTTCCAAGTGGGGGAAAAGACACTGGAAACACGGAGGCTGCTTGGAAAGATGGTTTAATGGTGGACAGGATCGCATGGCTTGAGCTCCTGAACAGAAAAGGGGGATCACATGCTTCCAGATATTGGTTAAAGAAGAAAAGAGAGAGAAGAAGGGGCTTGCTGGGTTTTTATACTCTGTTCGGCCCCACCTCTCTGTTTCCTCTCTCTGTGTAAGAAATGTATTCTGATTGGTTGTCAGACTCCCATGGGACCATGCAAGGGCAACTCTCTAGGCTGTGTTTTGAGCCCAAGTTTGATTGAGTTTCCATATGCCATGTGGTGAGTTTCTGTAGAAGGCTAATTCTACCTTTATTATATAAAGTAGACTAGCTCAGGCTTTAATGGCTCATTGGCAAAGGGGATGGGGCAGGAAACTGCTGGGAGCTACTCTGTCTTTAAAACATGTTTCTCCCCTTTCACATCCAGGGAAATATAATATTTTGCCTTCTTAATATTTCCCAGGATATTTCAGTTTTCTAGCAGAGGGGTGGGTTTTAACTTCCTACGGTATGTTTTCATATCAGCTCTAATGTATGAGTGATGGAGAACCTTGCTTTTTTGGCCAAAGAAGAAGAGCAAAAAAACCCCACCAAACGAATCTTGAAAAAGTTTCAAACAATCCAGCATTACTAGGCAACATCTTATGAACTATTAAAGAAGAACCCTCTTGAAATCTTGAGATAGTTTAGGAATGAAATTGGACAAGTTTTAATGGCATTGGATTGTGGTTATGAGCAAGCAAATAGTCAACACTGCACCTTTACCTCTTAATCATTAATAAAACTCTGGAACAAAGGACAGCAGTTGTAAAGATGAAAGACAACATTTTAGAGGTAAAAGAGAAAATCCATTCACTTTGTAGTTTGTTAGGAAGTTGCTTCAGCTGCTTCTTGCAAATCAACACAGTTTCCCCCCTTAATTTGGTAATGTAACTTCTTGAACCACAATAGAGCTATTCAATGATGCATAATATTAGAAAAAGAACATATAAAACTACGTACACAAAGATAGCTGAGCACACAAAACACGTACAGATTTTTGAATGGGCTTTTTATAAGACGTTTCAAAACTTGATGGAGAAACGGGAAAAATGCACAGCAAGGATGAAAAAACAAAAATGAAATGGAGACCAAGACTAACTCCCATCCTTCCGGCTAAGTGGAAAGTCTTATCATTGAGAAATGGTCTTAGGACATTTCCCCCCACAGAAGAAATTTGAAGAAATCTCCCCTTTATTTCCCCGTGTCCACTAATCAAAAGGACATTTGTGCTCAATTTTTTTGGTTCAGCTCTCAAAGCAAGCCAAACATCGCCAGTATGAAATAATTCAGGAGGCTTGGCTTTCATCTCACATCCCTGCAGATGGAGATGCAAACAGGGGTGAAATCCAGCAGGTTCTGACAGGTTCTGGAGGACTGGTAGTGGAAATTTTGAGTAGTTCGGAGAACAGGCAAATACCACCTCTGGCTGACCCCAGAGTGGGGAGAGATTGGGAATTTTGCAATATCCTTCCCCCAGGAGTGCGGTGGGAATGGAGATTTTGCAGTATCCTTCCCCTAGGAGTGGGGAGGGAATGGGGATTTTGCAGTATTCTTCCCTCAGGAGTGGGGAGAGAATGGGGATTTTGCAGAATCCTTCCCCTAGAGTGGGGAGGGAATGGAGATTTTGCAGTATCCTTCTCCCAGGAGTGGGGAGGGAATGGAGATTTTGCAGTATCCTTTCCCTGGAGTGGGGAGGGAATGGGGATTTTACAGTATCCTTCCCCTGCCATGCCCACCAAGCTACGCCCACAGAACCAGTCGTAAAAAAATTGAATTTCACCACTGGATGCAAGAGACATTCATCACTAGATTTTTATCAAACAGTGACTTGCCTCTTTAATGGAATGACTTGGGTTCCTCTAATTCCAGTTGAATGCACTCCTCCCTAATGCAAGCAGAAGCAACACACAAGCCACCTACTGGCCCCACCCTCAGACATCCACAGAGCTCAGTGCATTTCTCAAAATGTTAAAATAGTGTTACACCTCCATGATGCAAGCTCTGACAAATACTCAGACAAATCAGCCATCAACAGACACATAGAGATAAACCATGCACCATTCAAAAGAGACAATAAAAGCCCAAAAAATAACGAATGAGACCAAAACATCTTCTCACTCACAAACAATACCCAGATAAGCAGAGATTAACGCCAAGATTAATACTCTACCAACCATCAAGAAATAAACAATACTCAATAAAAAAGTATTTTTTTAAGAAAAGAAAAAAGAAAAGGAAAAAGAAAAATATTAAAAAGAAATAAACAATACTCAATAAAAAAGTAATTTAAAAAAAGAAAAAAGAAAAAAATTGAAAAAGAAACAAACAATATTCCATTCAAGCAGCTACCATCTCAGACAACAGCTAACAAAAAACAACAGCCTAATCAAGAACCACCAAAATCATTCACAACCAAGCCACTTGTATACAGTATAAACAGTGAGTAATCCCCAATCCCCGCTAGCACTGATGATATTATCGAGGTTGGTAATAAAATGTCTGCAATAAACCAACCAAGCTCAGAAAGAGCAAGAACCCCAAACCTCTGCCTTTCTGTACACATGTGTGATGTCGCAACGCAAGAACAACTATGGTAGAACTTGCATTGCCTTGGCATCCGGTTGCTTTTGTCATTTGCTTCCTCTGGATCCTGCCCACCCACATTTCTGCCTCTGGAAGCAAAGTGGTAGATGTTTTGGTAATGGAATTCTTTGCTTGGCAGTTTGGGGCAAATAAAAATCCCGAATGTTTTTTTCTGGGTCAAAATACTCCACATCAAAGATCAAATCAAAGTTGAAAATGGTTGCACTCTGCTTCGCCAAAGAAAGACACTCAGCAGCAGAAGCAGAAGCGAGCTCAGCATTGCAAAAGGTTATTTTCAAATCTTGGGATTTGAGGAGGATTATCCAATTCAGGTCCTGACTTTCTGCCTTCCCAGTCAATGGGTGTTCTGACCCAGGCCTCCTTAGAAAGCAAGAAGCAAAGTCTTGGTCCCGACAAAACCTCTTTCATTGACACGACTGCGAATTCCTTTCATTCACAGTCGGCAAGGCTTTAGCAAACATTCTTTCAGAGGAATGTTTATCCACACGCACCTAATCTCGTTTGGAGCGGGGCCAGGTAACTAGTTTCCAAATGCAGGACAAGGCAAAAAGAGTCTCTCACAAACAGAACTTTCTGGACTGAATGAACGAAATTGTTTCTTGCAAAAGCCCACCCCCTGTTAGTTCCTCTTTTGTTTCTTCTGGGAGGGGACAATCACCTCTAAGGTGTGGCTTTACTCTTAAGTTGACCCTGCTTTCTTAGTTGTTCTTGTCTCCTGGCAGCTCTGTGCATGCGCACACTGGGAACAGGCTCCAGCTGTTCCTCTGCCTCGTTGCTGTCTAGCTCCCTCTCTGCCTCCGATGCAGAGCACTCGTCAGAGCCTTCCCCAGACTCCAGGACTGGCCCATGTTCCTCCCCAACCTCCTCACTGTCCGACTCTGCTGCCAGCTCTGCTGGCCGCTGGCGGGCCACAACAATGTGCATTTTATTTCTTCCATTGATTCTGTCCCATTGAAACAGTAGTGGAATTCAATTTTTTTTACTACCGGTTCTGTGGGTGTGGCTTGGTGTGCATGGCAGGGGAAGCATACAGCAAAATCTCCATTCCCATCGCACTCCAGGGCAAGGATACTGCAAAATCCTCGTTGCCTCCCCATTCCTGGGGGAAGGTTAATGCAAAATCCCCATTCCCTCCTGATCAGCTGGGACTTGGAAGACAGAGAATAGATGAGGGCGGGGCCAGCCACAGGTGGTATTTGCCAGTTCTCCAAACTACTCAAAATTTCTGCTACCAGTTCTCCAGAGCCTGTCAGAACCGGCTGAATTTCACCCTTGCATTGAAGTCAATGGGCTAGTCAACAGAAGTGGCTGGCAAATCCTACCTTACCTGAAGGAAATCTTGGCATTCTATTTCCACAGCTCAACCTTGAGTAGAAAGCATGGATTCACCATATCATTTACAAGGGTGATGCATTCTTTAGCATGGGCTCTGCATACAGCTGGTTCCTCGACTTACAACAGTTCATTACAATGGCACTGAAAATAGTGATATCCCATTTTTCGCATCCCCATGGTCACATGGTCAAACTTCAGATGCTTGGCAGCTAGTTCATATTTATGATGGTTGCAGGGTCCCAGAGTCATGTGATCTCCCTTTGCAAACTTCTGACAAGGAAAGTCAAATTGGTAAGCCTCATTCATCCTAATGGCACAGTGGTTAGAATGCAATATTGCAGGCAAAATCTGCCCACGGCCCTGAGTTCAATTCTGATGGGACTCAAGATTGATTCAACCTTCCATCCTTCCGAGGTGGGTAAAATGAGAAGCCAGATTGTTGGGGGCAAAATGCTGACTCTGTAAACCGCTTAGAGAGGGCTGTAAAAGCACTGTGAAGCGGTATATAAGTCTAAACGCTATTGCTATTCAAATTTACAACGGCATTAATTCACTTAACAACTGTAGCAAGAAGGTGGCAAAATGGGACAAAATTCACATAACAAATGTCTCACTTAGTAACAGAAACAAATGTCTCACTTAGTAACAGAAACAAATGTCTCACTTAGTAACAGAAACCTTTGCGCTCAGGTGTGGTTGAGGGCTACCTGTACAGAGCAAAATCTAACTTGGCAATCTCCATTGTTCTTCCCCCATCCCAAATTCATCTCTCCAAAGGCTTTGCATAGTTTTTAGTCCCATTAATGGGAGGTAAACTTCCCAAAAAGGCTGGCCAGAAAGCGAAGTTGCCACGAAATGACCCCATTGCCTCCAGCCACTGCGTGGCATGCTGAGATATTAAATGCGGCGAATGCAATAAATTCATATATTACGTTGCTGCTTTTAATCTGTTCTTTCAACTGGGTAGCTTTCCTTCATCTGTCATATTAGTGGAATTAGGTTCTCAGACTGCTGGGGTTTGGACTGACATTCCTTGCTCTCCCCTGCTTCCAATTCCTTGCATTCCAACCCCCCCCCCCTGTTTTTTTTTTTTAAAGTGCACATTTTTTTCCTCAGTCAGACTTGACAGCAAAATATAAAAATGAAATCTCCAAATTGGTTGCAAATGTTCTCCCCACAAAATCACACAGCTGAGTGTGATTTAATTCCACCCTGCTCTTACTCCCTATTAGCCTATTTACCCAACTGTGGGGGGAGCTGAAAATGAGATTTCGATCAAAAGAGCCATTAAGTCAAAATGTACCCAGCAGCGGGTTAAACCTATGCCAAATATATACCAGTTTCAGATTTTTGAATCAAAACAAGTTGTCTTGATGAAGCACTGGCCTCCTGCTGCAAATGTTTATTGTTTCTCCATTAGGGTGTTTGCCAGGACACCTCCAGAATATAACTCTTCTTGTTTTCCTAGGAGGTGGCCGTGTGAGTCTCTTAACGCAAAACCAACCAGGAGTTTTGTGTCACTGTCAAGCAGTGTTTCTCAACCTCAGCTTGAGGTTGAGATGTTTAATCCCATCAGACTAGAGCTGGAAAGGGACCTTGGAGGTCTTCTAGTCCAACCCCCTGCTCAAGCCGGAGACCCTACACCATTTCAGACAGATGGCTGTCCAGTCTTTTCTTAAAAAACTCCAGTGTTGGAGCACCCATAACTTCTGGTGGCAAGTTACTCCACTGGTTAATTGTCCTTACTGTTAGGAAGTTTCTCCTTAATTCCAGGTTGCTTCTCTCCTTGGTTAGTTGCCAACCATTGCTTCTTGTCTGGTGGTTTGGAGAATACGTTGACTCTCTCTTCTTTGGGGCAGCCCCTCAAATACTGGAAGACTGCTATCATGTCCCCCCAGCAAGTCTTTCTTTTCTCTATTCCCAAAGTGGAAGTAGCAACAGCGGTTGTGGGGTTGAGGTCCTGGGGTTTGCTGCAGGTACAAAGGAGCCCTTCAGAAGTCATGGGTGTTCATCACTGGAGGTTTGTAAGAAGAGATTGGACAACCATTTGTCTGGAATAGCATAGGCTCTCCTGCTTGAGCAGGGGGTTGGACTAGAAGACCTCCAAGGTCCCTTCCAACTCGGTTATTTGTTTGGTTAAGTTCCCAGAATTCCCCAGTGAGCATGAAATCCAGACATCTTGAGAAACACTGATTTAAAGATGATTTTTATTATCACATGAGCTTTTGTGGATCTTCTTCATCTGGGAGATGTCAACTAGATGAAATGATGGGATAGTAAAATAATTTTGTAATTAAGGCTCCATAAGTGTTCTTGAATCTCTGGGGCCAGACGAGACTTTTTTTCCCCTGTCCCCCAAAGGGATATGAATTAGTGATGCAAGCGATCCTGTCCAATCAGGGATGATGTAATTAAAGGGACATTGTCCAATTTGCTTGATGCAAAGTTAACCCCTCTCTTCAGTAACTGGGCCCTGATTTAGATAAATCTTGGGTTTAAATAGCTCTTGAATTCCTTTCGGATGAAGCCTGAATTTCACCCCTCTGGGAAATCATAGCAATCTGAAATTTATTTCTTCTTGTTAGTTGCGAAATCGTGTCCAACCCATCGCGACCACATGGACAACGTTCCTCCAGGCCTTCCTGTCCTCTACCATCCTCTTGAGTCCATTTAAGCTCACGCCGACTGCTTCAGTGACTCCATCCAGCCACCTTGTTCTCTGCCGTCCCCTTCTTCTTTTGCCCTTCATCTTTCCCAGTATGTATGTATGTATGTATGTATGTATGTATGTATGTATGTATGTATGTATGTATGTTTTTGTAGATTTTCATGGGTGTAGGTATGCTGGTCTTGTATTCAGGTCTTTTCCCGTGTAAGATTGTTACACAGGAAAAGACCCAAATACAACAAGACCAGCATATATATATATATATTTATACACAACACACACACACACACACACACACACACACACACACCGTATATATTCATTTTCATAACATATAGTCACATGTATACTATTACATAACCAACATCTTATTATGTTATTAACTGTTTACATCAATTCATCTTACCATCAACTCCCCAAAACAATTATTGGCTCTTCTGCTCTCCATACACCATATTTGTACCTTATCCATCACTTTCTTCTCCCTCTCTCCTCCTCCTTACCTCCTTTCTTCCCTCTGTCGTCCTTCTCTTCTCTACTTCCCCTTCCTCTCTCCCCTTTCCATTCCTTCTTTCTCTCCTCCTCTTCTCCCCCACCCTCTCTCCTCTCCCTCTCTTCTTCCCTTACCTCTCTCCTCTACTTCACACTCTTCATCTCATTTACTTGGTGTATTTTAGCCTCTGAGCAGGTGCTCAGCCTTTCTTACGGTCCAACTTTCACAGCCATCCATTGGAACTGAAATTTATACTAAACCTTTTAATTCAATTTCAGTTTAATTTTAAATTGTTTTATATTTATCTTTTTACCATTGGTAAGCTTCACATATTTACCGTATCAGTGAGATTGACTGTACTGTATATAAATTTGATAAACAGCAATAACAATAACAGCCAATTGCAAAGGCAGTTTTACTTGGTACAGCTTACAATCCAGTGACAATACTTTAGCACCATCAAACAACATCACCTGCCTATTCTAGGTCCTGGGGTGGATGAAAATGTAACAACAAGAATATAGTTAAACTTTGCCTGTTTTTTAAATATGCAATGGCCTGAGAGCCACTATCTTGATTTATTTTTCAACCATAACCTGTGATCTTCTCTGACTTTAGAAGAGAATATTTGTAGCTCAAGGTTGAACTGTGAGGTTCTTGATGCTCCCTGAGTTTGGATGTTTGTTTAAAAATATTTCATTACTCCCATCCAGGAACTACCAATTCAGATAAACAGGCTAACACTAAACAACAGTAATCAAGGAACTATCAAGCACCAATGATAGCAAAACAAATAGCACTTATACAACACCCTGTACAGGTTGTCTTTGATTTACACCAGTTCATTTAGTGATCTTTCAAAGTTACAACAGCGCTAAAAAATGTTATGACTGTTTTTCACATTTACAATTTTTGAAGCATCCCCATGATCATGTGATCAAAGTTCAGGTGCTTGGCAACTGTTTCATACTTATGACCGTTGTTGTGTCCCAAGGTCACGTGATCACATTTTGCAACCTTCTAACAAGCAAAGTCAATGGGGAGGCCAGATTCATTTCACAGTGAGGTTACTAACTTATGAACTGCAGTGATTCACTTAACAACTGTGGCAAGAAAGGTCATAAAATGGGGCAAAACCCACAGAACAAATGTCAGAAATTTTGGGGCCAATTGTGGTAATATGTTGAAGATGACCTGTAGTGCTTTCTCAGCATTCTCTGAGTGGTTTATAATGTCAGCACCATGCCCCCAACAATCTGGAAGGCTGGAAGACTGGATTGAACTCCAGACTGTGGGCAGAGTTAGCCTGCAATAGTGCATTCTAACCATTACACCACCAGGGCTCATGATGATGCTACCTAGTTTGGTAATAAAATGTCTGCAAGAAAACAAGCTCAGAGGGCACCAAGGACTCCACAATCTGTCTTTGTGTATCTCGCATCAGCACTCCATCCTTCATGGCTCTCCAATAGCCGCAAAATTGCCCTGCTGCCTTTCCCTTTTTAAATAGTGTTAGTATTATGATGCCCCTAGGTTTTTCAAAATGTATGGAAAGCGATTTCAAAGGGAAATAGAACATATTTCACGTTTAATTATAAAAATCACAGAGATGGTGAGAATGAGAACAAAAGGGGACACTTTAGTTCCATAGAGAGGTGCCAGCACTGCTTCCATCATACTGCAGAAGCTGAGTATTTGGAGAATGGAAAAGCAGGACTGGGCAGGCCAAAATAACCAAATGTTTCCCATACCATATAATTCGGTCCGATTTAACCTCATGACTGTCAGAATAAATCAAAGCGGCATCTTGGCTCTCTGTGCACAGACATCCCAAAAAATCATTCTGTGGTGCACAAAGTGAAGGCTCTGGATTTCCATGAGAACAAATAATGGACCACAACATGGTTTTTTTAGATAGTAGCGGTCAGGAAGGGACATGCAGTCAGGGGAGGCAGGGGAGGCAGAGCCTCACCGCTCTCACCATGAAAAGAAGACAAAAGGGAAAAGGGAAAAGGCACACGTGGTCCGATTCCCTGCCTTCCTGAGTCAACATGAAGGGGACCGCAGCTCGCGCTCCACAGTCCCACAGCTCGCACTCCACAGTCCCACAGCTCGCGCTCCACGGTCCCCTTCATGTTGACTCAGGAAGGCGGGGAATGGGACCACGTGTGCAGGAGGCTGAGGCTGAGGCTGCCTCAGCCTCCTGCACATGTGGTCCTATTCCCCGCCTTCCTGATGACGTCACCAGCCTCACCAGCCATAAACCACACCGCACGTCACTGCTGTCAGGGCAGCATTCTTCAACCTTGGCAACTTGAAGAGATGTGGACTTCAACTCACAGAATTCCCCCAGCCAGCAAACAGAGCTGTTCACCCTGTGAGACAGGAAGCCCAACCAGTAATGCCAGCTCTATCTTACTATAAAGTTGCATTAACAGATCTTGCAAGGTCTTTTTCACTTCCTTTCCTTTTAACTCTCCATAAAACCAGGGAGGTTCACTTCTGAAATATCTCCTCATTCCTTCTGTGGGCTGAGATATATTTTGGAGATATTCTCCAGTCTCTCTGTGTGTGTCTCTCTCCCTCCCTGTCTTCCAAGGTCATCCAATGACCATTATAGGAGTCCAGTTTGTGGATTTGGTGCCAGGTTCTGAAGCTTTCTGGTTAGTGAACACCATCTCTGCAATTTCATACATATGGTGGGAATCTACGTATAGAAGTATCTCAGTACTCCACTGCTTCAAAACTTGTTGAATTTGGTACTCAATGCATTTTGATATAAAAATGTTGTCCTGGTACTCATTGTTTGTTTGGTACTCAATGCACTGCAGTAGGAAAAGGGAGACAGTCACAGCGAAACAGACAGGAAGTTGGCCATGCTGGGAAGGTTACTGACATTGGAAAAGGGACAGACAGGAAGTTCTGCCAAAACAGAACCCAGGGTTGTGGCCTACTAGTGGCCAGAGGAACTGGCAGCAGATTCAGACAGTGAGGAGGTTGAGGAGGAACATGGCCCAGTCCTGGAGTCCAGGGAAAGCTCTGATGAGGGCTCTGTGTTGGAGGCAGAGAGGGGGCCAAGGCCGTCTGACAGTTATCAGCTGCCTTCAAAGTCAGACATCAGTGAGGCAGATGAACAGCTGGAGCCTGTTCCCAGTGTGCGCATGCGCAGAGCTGCCAGACAAAGGGAACAGCTAAAGAACAGGGGTCGACTTGGGAATAAGGCCAAAGGTGGACGATGAATGGCCCCTCCCAGGGGAAATAAAAGAGGAGCGAAAGGGGAGTGGAGTTTGCAGGAGACAATTAGTTCACTTAATTGGTTCATGACTCTCTGAGATTCCTTACCAAGTTTTGCAGATATTGGCATGGCAGCTCTCCAAGCCAGATAAGGTCTGTGACTGTAAATCCTCCCTTGAAAGACTTTGCTGGATGTGAATGAGCAGAATTCACAGTCAATTAATAAAAAGGGGTTTTTATCGGGACAAGGAGTTCGCTTCATGCTCTTGGAAAGCCTAGGTCAAAACACTCAGCCGAAACAAAGGGTCGTGTGATAAGACATGGGGTTGGTTTGGCACTCATTGTTTTTAGTACTTGTCATGCTTCCCAGAATCAATTAACAACGAGTGCCCAGTACCACTATATCTATTTATCCATCTAATTCAAAACCAACCAACTTCTCATGAAAGCTGAGGACACATTCACAATGAACCTCTTGTTAGCTTTTGGTTAAGTTTCATTTAAAAGAAAACTGGAGGCCCTTGGTCACATGCTTAAGCAGCACTGTGGGAGTTTGAGCATGACTTCGCTCACTCCCATTTTATGTCTTAATCTCTAAAGTAAAGTAGGTCTGTTTAGATCATCCCCTCTCTTGGTTTCATGGCAGAGGTAAGATTTAAGTGAAGGCTTCCATGGTTCTTTGCTCTCTTGCCCATTTTAATTTATAATATTCATAATAGGCACAGCACAGAAGGATCCATAAAAGCATAAAACCCAAGAATAAAAGTCAGTTCACCCACCCAAGTGAGCCTGAGACAAAATCAAAAGACTCAGAAAGAGGAGTAGCCTGTGAAGACAAACCTGCTTGTTTTGAGGTTCTTCTAGGCAGAAGCAGCGTGTGTAAACTTTGCCTTCTGTTTGAGGGTTGATCTCAATCAATTCGTTGTTCTCCATAACTTCTACATCCCGACGTGTTTTGGAGGCTTCTGGAAAACACTGTTGAAATGGAATCAAGAATCAAAATAATATAGAGATGGAAAACATTTGTAAGTTGGTATGTTCCTTAGTGGGTTTGGAAATGAGAGGCTACATTTTTGGAATTCAGGATTTTTTAATTCACAACACTTTTGTGTTGTCTGGTTTATTAATAACTCTTAGTCACCAAAGAGAAAACAAACCCTGTGATGGTGCAGCCTTATGATATATGAACCCAGCTACTGCCATGGGTTAGAAACCAATGAGGAATTTTAAGGATAAAGATGAATAGAATTGCCATGAGTGTCTTGATTTTCTACTAATAGACAAAACTCACTAGTGTTTACTTCTAATTATCTCTAATTCATCTCAAAATGCACAGGTACAGTATAGATGGTACCTTGCTCAATAGTTGTAACTGCGAGAGGGATCTTGGAGTCCTAGTGGACAACCATTTAAATATGAGCCAGCCGTGTGCAGCAGCTGCCAAAAAAGCCAACACAGTTCTAGGCTGCATCAACAGAGGGATAGAATCAAGATCCTGTGAAGTGTTAATACCACTTTATAAGGCCTTGGTAAGGCCACACTTGGAATACTGTATCCAGTTTTGGTCGCCACAATGTAGAAAAGATGTGGAGACTCTAGAAAGAGTGCAGAGAACATCAAACAAAGATGATTAGGGGACTGGAGACTAAAACATATGAAGAACGGTTGCAGGAACTGGGTATGTCTAGTTTAATGAAAAGAAGGACTAGGTGACATGATAGCAGTCTTCCAATATCTCAGGTGCTGCCACAAAGAAGAGGGAGTCAAACTATTCTCCAAAGCACCTGAGGGTAGAACAAGAAGCAATGAGTGGAAACTAATCAAGGAGAGAAGGAACTTAGAACTGAGGAGAAATTTCCTGACAGAACAATTCATCAGTGAAAAAACTGGCCTCCAGAAGTTGTGAATGCTCCAACACTGAAAGTTTTTAAGAAGATGTTGGATAACCATTTGTCTGAAGTGGTGTAGGGTTTCCTGCTTAAGCAGGGGGTTGGACTAGAAGACCTCCAGGATCCATTCCAACTCTATTCTATTCTATTATATTCTCTATTCTAATTCTACCCTACCCTACCCTACCCTACCCTATTCCTTATTCTATTCTATTCTATTCAGATGAATAGCAGTTTTGCAAATATCCAGAGATTTACTTTAAAAATGGCAGCAGTTCAAAATATAAATCCACATTAGAGCCCACAGTGAATACAACGGTGGGCCCACAAATTCAGATCCCTATTTAATTGAAACTCTTGGTTGCATAGGTAGTCTTCGACTTACAACCGTTCATTTACCAACCATTTGAAGTTTCAATGGCACTGAAAAAAGTCACTTATGACCATTATTCATGTGACTATCGTAACATCTCCATGGTCACATGATCAAAATTCAGGCACTTGGCCACCGACTCACATTTATGACGGTTGCAGAGTCTCAGGGTCATGTGATCGCCTTTTGCAACCTTCTGACAAGCAACCTCAATGGGGAAGACAGATTCACTTAACAATCCTAACTTAACAACTGCAATGATTCATTTAACAGTTGTGGCAAGAAAAGTCATAAAATGGGGCAAAGCTCACAATCAATATCTCTCTTAGCAACAGAAATTTTGGGCTCAATTGTGATCGTAAGTCGAGGACTACCTGTACATTAAGTTGAGAACATGAGAGTTGGAGAACAACCTTGCTGGATGAAGGTGATCTGGTCAGTATTCCATCTAACATATTAATCTACTACATCTACAGAAGGAAGCCCAAAGATCAAGACAGATCTACTCCTGGTCCCATGTACCTAGTAGTTGCAGGAAAACTAACCCCAGGCCTTGTAGTTGAATGAAATAGCAGCATGCTATACTGCAAATAATAGACGTGTAACCTAGACAAATCATTCAGACACTTTTGGGCATGGGTGTGGATATGTTTGCACACCCAGACATAATACTCTAGGAAGATTGTCCATTTATGTTTGCAGATAAGCATCTGAAGATTCTAGGGTAACATGGAAATTGGCAAGAACATTTCACAACCCTCCCAGTCATCCATAATTAAAAGTGTCATTTCTTTGCAAAGCCTTAACAATTACTCACCCCATTGTCGGAGATCTCGCAACATCCCTCATGCATTGCCATGGCTGGGTCACAGTAGATGTGCAGCTGCTGAATGTCAAACTGGGAAATACAAACAAGCATGCTTTTAGATCAAAATCAAAAAATCCCGGGAAGAAAGCTTGCATCCTTCAGGCCCTGGAGAAGAATCCTGACTGAGCCACCCTTTCACCAATGAGTATGTGAGACATGTTGAGTTTCTCAAATGGCATCCCAGGTTTCTCGGCACTTCACACCGTCTTTGGATAGAATTGCTGAGAGCAAAGTCTTAACCCTGAATCCTAGGTTGGGTGGGCTGCAGACACGGCATCAGGCCAAGGGCTTCAATCTCAGGACTGGCAGCTTATCTCAGATGTCTCTGAGGAGGGAGCGTGGCCCTGATCCAAAATGAAAGTAAAAAACAGGCCTATTTCTCCCGGCTGTTTCTTATCTCTCATTTCTTTCAGTGCTTGAGTCACATTTCTTTGGAAGCTGCCTAGATATCAGGCGTGGTCTCATACGCATCAGCAACCTATGAGTCATGATCCTCCCTCCCCCCACCATGACTTCACTCATAAGCTGCACAAGTTCTGGCAAAAGGATTTCTGGACCAGCCTGCCAAATGACAGCATCGTATGCACCATCACTTTCTTCTCATCCATCTACCACCACAAGCCAGGCCTACATGCTGCTTTCAGTCAGGTTCTTGGGCTCTTCAGGATCTGCCGAAAATTGAAAGTAAGACTTTTCCCAGCATGATCCGACTGAATCTCTTTAGCAAGATTTACTGGGATGAAAGGATTGGGACGGAGGGAATTCCAGCCACTGAACCGGGGGTGAAATTCAGCAGGTTCTGACAGGTTCTGGAGAACTGGTAGCAGAAATTTTGAGTAGTTTGGAGAACCGGCAAATAACCATCTCTGGCTGGCCCCAGAATGGGGTGGGAATGGGGATTTTGCAATATCCTTCCCCCAGGAGTGGGGAGGGAATGGAGATTTTGCAATATCCTTTCCCTGGAGTGGGGAGGGAATGGAGATTTTACAGTATCCTTCCCCTGCCATGCCCACCAAGCCACACCCACAGAACCAGTAGTAAAAAAAAATGAATTTCACCACTAAACTGAACTATTTCCTTTCTACACCCAACACATTTCCTTGAGGGTAAGATTTCTTCATATTCTTTCTGTTTTTCTGGGAACCAAGGAAGTGGTAGATCTTTCATTGTTAACAGAAGAGTGTGCATCTGATTGTTTAAACCACCATATGTCTTTATAGGTCTCAGAAATAACCATTACGCTAGATCTCTTGTCCCTATCTCTCTCATCTTTGACACATCCTTTCCCACAGGTCTGTATTTCCACTGCTTCGCTTTCCTACCCAATGTTTGTATTGTAGTTCTTCAGCCACCATTTGTAGTAGGCTTCTTCAACAGGATGCCTTGTGAATTCTGTAGAGGATGCTGCACTTGCACCCTCACCCTGAAATTGTCCAACATACATCAGAGTTCACTAGCCAGGATTTGTTACCTCCTGCCCAGTTGACCATCATAGATATTATGGATGAGCCAGCCCCAGGTTGGGATCAGCCCTCCTAACAGAAGCTGTAGGATGAAAAGAAAGATTGTGTATGGCTGTATGGCTGGCTGTATACCTAATATTTGGAATCTATTAAAATATCAATAATTGTTTGTTTGGGGGAACGGCTGAAGATATGATCATACAATCCTAGAAGGAGAAATCTTCCTTGTAAGAGTGGATTATAGTGTTATTTAAATGAGGGTTAGGTTCTTTTTTTTCTGCCAACCTAGCAGTTCAAAAGCATGTAAAATGTAAGTAGAAAAATAGGACCACCTTTGGTGGGAAGGGAACAGCGTTCCGTGCCCCTTCGGTGCTGAGTCATGCTGGGCACATGACCACGGAGATGTCTTTGGACCGCACTGGCTCTTCGGTTTTGAAACGGAGATGAGCACTGCCCCCTACAGTCGGGATAGACTAGCACATATATTCAAGGGGAACCTTTACATTTACTTTTACCTAGATTTCTTTTGGATGAAGGGACAAGGAAAATGTCCTTCGAATACTATCCTCAAATGTTTTGGAGTTACCAATTTATCACATAATTAGCCGTTTTAAAAATTATATAGAATCATAGGACTGGAAGGGACCTTGAAGGTCTTTTAGTCCAACCCCTTGCCCAAGGCAGGAGTTTCAATTAATTATTAGAATAATTACTTATTCACCCAATTAATTTTGAGGCTACGCTGTTAATACTGTAGTAAGTATGCTTTTATTTTCTGCTAATTAGCCTGATGCAAACTTTTATATAGAACTCACACTCACCTACTTTCTAGCCTGGTGCCTTAAACTACTAAACCAAACTATCTGGATTCTAACAAGCTAAAATAGTGTTGGCAAGTTCATGTTCACCTATGATAAGCTACAAGTACCTAATGTTGATGTGAGCAATGGTGCTCAAGGGGGGTGGGTAAAGGAAGAGTGGGAGAGGGATAGGTTGCAGCAGTGGTGGGATTCAAATAATTTAACAACCGGTTCTCTGTCCTAATGACCAGCTGGGTAGGCGGGGCTTGGTGGTCATGTGACCATTTGGGCATGGCCAACTCAACGTCACTCACGTTGATGGGCACTTCGCTTTAGGGAAGAGTTAAATGTAATAAGAGTTAACCAGAGAGGCAGTTTCTGAAAGGAGGACAATAAAGATTAGGCTAGAAACAACACCAGAATGTTTCCTTCCTGTCTTCCTTACAGGATTAGCCCTGTAAAAAACAAAAGGAGATTTCTTCCAACAACCGGTTCTCCCAACTGATTAGAAAGTCAACGACTGCTTCTCCCAAATAGGTGCGAACCGGCTGAATCCCACCACTGGGTTAAAGTGAAATGGTAGTTTTTCAGGAAGGATGCAGCACAGTCCAGAGAGGGGAAGGAGACAAGGGGTAGTACAGCCCTGAACTGGATAAGAAACAGAAGAAGAGATTTTTTTTAAAAAAATCCACTCTCTAGGACAGGGGTGTCAAATTCGATTTCATTGAGGGCTGCATCAGGGTTGGTTTTTTACCTCAGAGGGTGGGCGTGGCCAGCTCAACATCACTCGTGTCGGGGGTGCCTGTGGTGGCCTGAGTGCTCTGTCAGCGAAAATGGGTTCCCAGCTCCTTTTTTGGCTGCAATAGCCTCCTTACAACCCTCTGCCAGCGAAAACAGAGTTCGGGAGGATTGCAGGAGTCCATTGCAGCCAAAATCGGAGTTCAGGAGCCTGTTTTCATTGGCAGAAGAACAATGGACCAGTCCTTTGCTGTTTCCAGAGTGGGCCGGATCTAAGCACTCCATGGGCCTTGAGTTTGACACCGCTGCTCTAGAATCTCCCAGGGCGTAGCCATTAGTAACTGTAATAAAAGTTCAGTCTAGCAAGATTCGGTCTGCCATAGATAAGCAAATAAAGAATTCAACTCTGGCTGAATTGTTCCCTGTTATTCTGTTAGGTGCAAAGAATCATGATCATTTGTAAAATTGCAGCATGGAAGATTTATTCTAATCTGTGTATAAGGATCTGGTTAAGTAACAGTCAGCACTAAACTGGTGCTAGATAAGAGTTAATGGAAGTCAAGAGGGGTTGGACTTGGGTCTCTGGTGGCAACGACTCTAAACTGATGACATATTTAACTCCCACTCCACAGCTCTGCTTCGTTGTCTCTCGCACGCTCTTGGGTTTCGCGTGAAGGTTGGTGACCTGAGGAGCTGCCCTTGGTTCTGAGAGGCTCTCCCAAAATGGGTGTAGCCAAAGTGGACAAGTCCATTTAAACTAAATCAGGGGTCAGCAACCCATGATTCTGGAGCCGCATGTGGCTCTTTCCCACCTCTGCTGCGGCTCCCTGTCACTGGTCAGAATCATAGTTGATAGGGCTTTCGGTTAGGCCATATAGAGGAAAAAAGACGCCGTGCTAGGAGGAGACTCTATGTTGGGGGAACCGGAGACTCTATGTTGGGGTCAGCTCCAGAATTGAATGGACCTTTGTGGCTCTTTGAGTGTTTAAGGTTGTCGACCTCTGAACTAAATGAACAATACAAAAAGGACACCCCAATCATCTCTATCCATACATTTTCACATGTAAATACTTTCAGGCTATTTCCACGCCATACACTTAACCATAATGCATCCCTTCTCCAGGTCCACTGGAAGGGTCCAGGGCTGGAAAGGTCTTACAGAAATAGGATGTGGTACAATAGTGTCAAGTCAGAGACCTGGCCTAGAACAAGCTTTCTGAAAGCTGCTTGATTTATCTCAGAATGCACTCTCATCAAAATAGCTTAGTTTCTTGTTAATTATGCATTGGATGATCAGCTCAAATGCTTTAACAATGGCTTCCTGGAACCATGCAGTTAGTGCCATGGGATTTGTTGTTTTTTTTCTTTATAATTATCCAGATTCCCTTGCCTTACTCTTTCCATTTTTTTCTGCAGCTTTGAATCAACTCCCTGCAATTATTTTATCCCTTTTCACTGTCTTGTGTATTTTAGCAATGCTTGAATTGCCCTAGAAGGAATGTCATCAGTATTATTTAAGCAGTTTAAGTTTTTTCTTGAAATTCCTCTCCTCCTTTTTTTTCCTTCAGGAAACAAAGTAGATTCACTGAAACTTCTGCTCACAAAGATATTGTGGGGAGGAATATCCTAAGCGGGCTTTATTTGTCTCATGACGGTGAGTTTCAAAGTATGTTTGACCCTTAAGAACATTATAAAAGTGCACAGTCTTTCTATGGGTTACTCTTTCTTCATTGGCTATTACCGCTGTCCGTTTAAGAGGAAGACTTCTTCTTTGCTCTCAATTCATTGTGCTCAAAATCATTCAGAAAAGAAACTTTCGAACTGGGAGGGGAAAAAATCTCATTTCAGTTTTGACTACCATCAAGGTATTCTTCCATTCTCGTTGTGGATAGGGACAAAGTCCCGAAGTTAGGCATTATGGTAGGAGTCCACTTCCTTAATAGTTAAGAGCTCCTGATTAAGCTTTAAGTCACGGGTGAAATGCACTGAAGTCTATTACCAGTTTGCTTCACGTGCGAAGGCGCACCAAACATGTGCTTTGCGCGCATGCGCACCACAGGCACTAAGAAACCTTTTCTGAGTCTGCAAAGGTAAGTAGAACAGTGAGGGGGGGGAACAGCTGTGCCGCACGATTTAGATTTGCTAGAAAGCACAATTTCCTGCTTTCTAGCGAATGTAAATCGTGCGGCACAGCTGATTGTTGCACAGCTGATCGTTGGAACTTAAAAAAAAACTTTTTAAAAAGCATTTTTAACTACTAGTTCAGGCAAACCAGTAGTAAAAAATATGCTTAAAAAAGTAAAAAAAAAAGGTTCTGATGATCAACTGGTTGACAATTGTGTCGCATGATTGTTGGAACTTTTTTTAAACTTTTTTTTTTAGCATTTTTAAACTACCGGTTTGGGCGAACCGATAGTAAAATAAAGTTTAAAAAAGTTTTGATGATCAGCTGTGCAACAATCAGCTGTGATGCACGATCACTGGAACTTTTTTTTAGCATTTTTTAACTACCAGTTCAGGCAAACCACCCCGAACCGGTAGCATTTCACTCCAGCTTTGTGTGCATTCCAACATTTGCCCAGCGCATGAAATATCTGAGGAAAGATGACAGAACAACAAGAAGCTAAAATGTGTTAATGTATCATTAACAAAACCAATATCGAAGACAGCAGGACTGATGCCTCTCAGCTCTTTCTCTTGCTGGAAGAGAGCTGGCTCCGTTACTGCTAGAGTAGTTGAGGGCTTCACACATTCCCTAGAGCTACCTTCCTTTTGAAACTGATCCTACACCAAGTGTTAAGTCCTGGAGGCTACGACGCCATTGGCTATCATTGCCGGCCCCTGATTGGTTGAGACGCGAGCAGCCAGCTGGCGGGAGAATGCAGCCATTCTATTGGTTCAGCGTCTGACAGCTCTAGTATAAAAGGGACTGTCAGCTGTCAAATGTTGCTGTTTGCCGGTTCGAGGTTTGCCTTACATTTTGCCGTGTTAAACTGTTAATAAAGGTTGTGTTAGCTTCAACCTGCCTTGCCTCAGTTCCTGCCTGCCTCGTTCTCCCTACAGAACACCAAGCAAAGTGGCCACCGCATTTCATGCATCATAACAAGAAATGAAAGGGAAAAAAAACCTGGAGCAAATTTGGAGCTGCCTTCTCAGATTTGAGAAATGCCCATACAAATCCAGAGCTTAAAGAGACACTTTTCAGTTGCCAGCAGATGCTGCCTCTCCTGAAACTTTCTAAGGATATATGTTTTTGAAGATTTTTTCCTCACTTACAAAAAGGGAGAATCATTCAAGGAAATGGGAATATTTTGCAAATCTGTGGATCTCCAGGTATTCTTGATTACTGTTTCAGAGTGGAAAACAACCACAGTTGGGATCAGAATTTCCATTGCTAAGGAAGATGGTTGTTAAATGAGTTGTGCCCAATTTTATGACATTTTTTGCCATGATTGCTAAACAACTTATTGTAGCTATTAATCATGCACTGGCTAAGCAAAGCCAGTTTCCCCGAAGCCAGCTGGGAAGGTTGCAAATGATCCAGGATGTGGAAACCATCGTAATTACATGCCAAGCACTCAAGTTTTGATCATGTGGCTCAGTGGTGGGATTCAATTTTTTTTACTACTGTTTTTATGGGTGTGGCTTGGTGGGCATGGCTTGGTGGGTGTGGCTTGGCGGGCATGGCAGGGGAAGGATACTGCAAAATCCCCATTTCCTCCCGATCAGCTGGGACTCAGGAGGCAGAGAATAGATGGAGGTGGGGCCAATCAGAGGTGGTATTTACCAGTTCTCTGAACTACTCAAAATTTCTGCTATCAGTTCTCCAGAACTGGTCAGAACCTGTTGAATACCACCTCCGATGTGGCTGTGGAGATGCTACGACAGTTGTAAGAGTGAGGACCCATCAAAACTCATTTTTTCCCAGTGCTGCTGTAACTCTGAATGACTGCTCAACATGGTTGTGAGTTGAGGGCTACCCGTATAAGCAATGCGTCGACAACTGTAGAGTTTATGTCTTTGTAAAGCAAATATTGGTCTGCCAAAAGCTAAGACTAGAGGCCCCCAGCTTCTTTCAATCCTCTGTGTCTTTTATCTGCAGTTGTAAATTAATTACTCAATTACTCTGCCACATTATACGACTGGAGTACTCCAGCATCCGGGCTTTTAGCTCTTGCTGGCTAAGAGCCTAATGATGACTGCATTTGTGTTAGCAAATAAAGAAAACCAAGTTGAATCTCTCCAATTGTTTTGGCTCAATTTCTTTAAGCTAAGCATTAGCACCAGGGAAGCTACCGTGTTTCCCCCAAAATAAGTCAGAGTTTTATTTTCTTTTGACCTCCAAAATAAGCAATTGGCTTTATTTTTGGGGAGGTCTTATTATTTTTGAGGTGCAGGAGGGAGAGCGTGGTCACCTCATGGCTGCTGCTGTGTTGCAATATTTTCAGGGAGGACTTATTTTGGGGGAACGGCTTATTTTAGCGCATGCACTCCAAAGCCTGATTGGGCTTATCATGCAGGGTGGTCTTATTTTCAGGGAAACAGGGTACATTGAAGTCTATGGCAGCAAGTTGTCCTCTCTCTTGGAGGGGAAGCAAAATAGCTTGCCCAGTTTGGAGAAAACTGTGGTCAGCTCAACTTGGAGACGTATCTCCTAGCCACGGGATGCTCACATGTGCCCACCACCACCACTACCACTGCTGCCCCCGTGACTCACCATCACCGGAGTCCCATGCACTGCCTCCAGCCCCACGAATGTGTTGCCATTGCTGACCAACCGCTGTCGCAGCTGCAGAGGCTTAGATGAGATGTAGCTGCAGTCAATATGGACTGAGATCACTTGGGTTTGAATGCTGACCGCCATTTTGTGCCACTTCAAGTCAAAAAGGGAGGTGATGCCTTTGCCAGCAAAGACTATGCCAATCGATTCCCCATGACGGTCCTTGGCCTGGAACTCCAGACTCCGCTCTTTGCTGTTGATCCCCAGGGAGAGCTGAAAAAGTAGAAGGAAGAAGAGAGGGTGCTGAATAGAAGGATGTTCTAAAGCAGGGGTCTCCAATCTTGGCAACTTTAAAACTTGTAGACTTCAACTCCCAGAATTCTTCATCCAGCAAAGCTGACTGAGGAATTCTGGGAGTTGAAGTCCACAAGTCTTAAAGTTGTCAAAGTTGGAGACCCCTAAGAGAGAGAGAAAGAGAGAGAGAGAGAGGGTGGGGAGAGGGAGGGAGAGGGAGGGGAGAATGGAAGCTGGAAGGCTGACCGCTTAATGGAGAAAAAAGGACAGAAATTTATGAGAGCTGATAAGTCAGAAGACTTGTAGATGGTCTTCAGCTTATGATCGCAATTGGGACCAGATTTTCCATTACTGAACAAGGCGGTTGTTAAATGAGTTATGCCCACTTTTTATGACTCCCCCCATGTTTGTTAAATGAATCACTGTGGATGTTAAGCAAATCCAGCTGCAAAGGTTGAAAATATTCATTACGTGACCCCAGGATGCTGGAACCATTGTAATTGCATGTCAAATGCTGGAGTTTGGTCCTATAAAGCTATGATGGTTGTAAGTGCGAGGAACCATCCTTGCTGCAACCATTGTAAATACATCTCAGGTGCCTGAGTTTGAACCCAGAGACAGTGAGAGTGACTTATGACACATCACTTAGCGATCGTTCAAAGTTTTCACCTGGCTGAAAAATGAGACCTATGACCTGATCCAAAGTTCCAATCGTTTCTACCTCACTCCTTTGGCTACTTGAGCAGGGGGCTGCACTAGAAGACCTCCAAGATTTCTTCCAGTGTCCTGCCTTGTTCTGCTCTGCTCTGTTCTGTTCTATTTTCTATTTGATTCTCCTATTCTATTCGATTCTCTCTTCTCTTCTCTTCTCTTCTCTTCTCTTCTCTTCTCTTCTCTTCTCTCCTCTCCTCTCCTCTCCTCTCCTCTCCTCTCCTCTCCTCTCCTCTCCTCTCCTCTTCCACTCCACTCCACTCCACTCCATTCCCTATTCTATTCTATTCTATTCTATTCTATTCCATTCCATTCCACATTCTATTCTATTCTATTCTATTCTATTCTATTCTATTCTGCAACATGGCCACATTTATAGCCATTTGCATCATCCCATGGTCACACGGATATATTGTACAACTGTTTTGCTAAAAACAGGCACTTTCAGCAAACCCACAGCCATGACCATGGCAATCATTTTGTGACCACTGCATTTGCTTAACGATCATCAACCCAAAAATCATAAAATCATGTCGGTCACATGACTTTTTTGTTTTACAATAGTTTTATTGTTTTACAATAGTTACGGCTTATGGCCAGGTTCCATTATGGTTGTAAGTCGAAGGACTACCTGTAGTGATATTTTGTTGTTAAAAGAATGAACCTTACATTGTAGTTAAAATGAGATCTTAAGTAATAACAAAAATCCAAAGAGAGTTTTGTTCCGAAGATGATATTATCTGGATGAAATTTATCATGTTCCTTTTTGATCCCTTTTCTTGCAAATCAAGTTGGTTTAATCTGTCTAAATATTATATATATCTGGTCATAAATATGTAGTAATAACAGGTAAGGATAGATGACTGTTCTATGTTTCTGCATCGTTTTTTAACCTATGTAAAAATGAATATGATTTATGTGAATTTTCTTTAATGTATGCATGCTTAGTGGATCTTTTCCTTTATATAATGCTTTCATATACACATTTTCCTTAATATAGTGCATGTTAATGCATAACTTAGCGTTCAACCTGCCTTGCAAAATTCTGAAAAGGTTACTTGATGCCTGACAGTCTATGGAGACTCTCAGTCATCCAGGTCATGGTTGTCCCAAAGGTGTTTTCTTCAAGAGGCAACTGGACTCTTGAAAAGGTACCTTTGGGACATTGATGTCTGACACATTTGAAGGTTACCTGATGCTTAACTGATTTGGAAGACAGCAAGCTGGACTAGTTCTCCACCCCACACAGAGAATATTCCCTCTGCATCACCTACTTGGAGAATTCTCCATCTTGTGAAGGTCAAGACAGAATCTCACTCCTTCTCTCGGTTTGATGGAGGCGGACTCTGTAATTTGTGTTTCAGCATCTTGTGGGAACTCAGCCATTACTTCAGTGTGTAATGTGAACAGGGTCACCACACTCAGTGACAACTTTTCTTTCTCGGGTCCATTTCACATGGAATGAACACAGCAATCGTATCTTATTAACTAGAGTTTAGAGTTGACTATATGTTCATACGTGCAAGCACAATCCCATTCACACCATTAGCTGAAAGGGGAAGGTAGGAAGCAGAATAAATCCTTGGATGAGCTAATTCAAGTAAGTAAGTAAGTAAGTAAGTAAGTAAGTAAGTAAGTAAGTAAGCAAGGAAGGAAGGAAGGAAGGAAGGAAGGAAGGAAGGAAGGAAGGAAGGAAGGAAGGAAGGAAGGTTTAACTGGGGTTAGCTAGGGGGAAAACAACTGGAAAACAATGGATCAGAGAGGCAATGGAAAGACTGGATGAAGTTAGATGGTTATACCTGGGGGTATCCCTGAGGGTCAGTGATCTGGAAGAGATACCAGTTCTCTTTGGTAGTCTGCTTCTTCAAGAGTAGAGTGATGATCAAAGTGAATTCATCGGGCAAGCCCCGGGGAAACAGCTGTCTGGGAATAAAGAAGAGGACAGAGATGTGAGTAGACAAGTCTTTCCACCTTTGGAACATTTCATCAGGAGAGTTACTCAGAAGATACAACCAAGTTGCTGACCAAGTCCAATCACTAACTATTAGATCAGCCTTTGATATCTCCAAAAACGTCTCTACAGAGCCTCAGAAAATGTCTCTTTCCTCATAGCCTAACAAACTTGAACAAGAGAATCAGGGGGAAAGAATACTATAGATGGATCTGTGCACATTTTGAAATTTTATTTATTTATATTCCGTCCTTATTATTTTTAAAAGTACAGAAAGTCAACGTGAGGAACATATCTAATATTCCTTTCCCCTCCAATTTTCCCCACAACAACAACCCTGCCAGGTGGGTCCAACTCAGGGCTGGGTTCCGGAAGCCACTACTGCAGGTCCGCTTATGGTCATGCAGCGTGTGCATGTGCGCTTGATGCCCACTTGATGCGCGCTGTGCATGCATGCACAGTACTATAAAAATGCTTCTATGCAGGCGCGGAAGTCAAAAACAAGATGGTGGCGCCTATGGCCCCACCGGGAGAACTAGTTTGGGGGCGTGGCAGGACTGGGTCACTGCCATTTCCAGCGACCCAGGCCACCAAACCACTACCGGCTCGACCAAACCGGTCCGAACCGGTCTGAATTGGTAGGAACCCACCTCTGGTTCAACTAAGAGAAATTGATTAACGCAAAGTCGCCAACCTGGCTTTTATGCCTAAAATGGGACCAAAACTCAGACTTTCAGCCATCAGCAGGACACCTTGAGTTGTATTTCCTCCTTAGGCATGAAAAGTGGTTGGGGGACATTGGGCCAGTCCCCCCCCCTCGCTCTGTGTGTCTCAGCCCAGACTTTGTCACAGGGCTGTTTTTGTAAGGGAAACAGGAGGAGGAAGGAGCATTAGGTATGTTTGCCAAATTGTGTCATTTATAAAATAATAAAATGAATAGTGATAACAAACTAGAAATGCACAAGGTTTTAAACTTTATATATATATATATATATATATATATATATATATATATATATATATATATATATATATATATATATATATATATATATATATATATATATATATATATATATATATATATATATACACACACCGTATATATTAAAAAGACAAAAGCTGTAATATGGGATAAAAACCTTAAGTAAATAAATAAATAAAAATAAGTAAACTGTAAACTGTAGAGGGACATGGTGACTCAGTGGCTAAGATGCTGAGCTTGTGGATCAGAAAGGTCGGCAGTTCAGCGGTTCAAATCCCTAGCGCCACGTAACAGAGTGAGCTCCCGTTACCTGTCCCAGCTTCTGCCAACCTAGCAGTTCAAAAGCATGTAAAAATGCAAATAGAAAAATAGGGACCACCTTAGGTGGGAATGTAACAGAGTTCCATGCGCCTTTGGCCATTTAGCCAGCCACATGACCACGGAGACGTCTTTGGACAACACTGGCTCTTTGGCCTTGAAACAGAAATGAGCACCACCCCCTAGACTGGGGAACAACTAGCACATATGTGCGAGAGGAACCTTTATCTATGAGTCCTAGTGGACAACTTCAATATGAGCTAACATTGTGCTGAAGTTGCCCAAAAAACCATCCTAGATGTGAAGTGGTAGTTCTGCTTAATAGTCCATTGGTAAGACTACACTTGGAATACTGAATCCAATTTTGGTCACTACAATATAAAAAAGACATTGCAGTAAGTGCAGAGAAGAGCAACACAGAAGATTAGGGGACTGGAGGCAAAACACATGAAGAATAGTTGCAGGAACTGGGTATATCTAGTCTAATGTGGTGGAGCAGTGGTTCGAATGCAGTATGACAGGCTAATTCAGCCCACTGCCAGGAGTTCAATCCTCACCAGCTCAAGGTTGACTCAGCCTCCCATCCTTCCAAGGTTGATAAAATGAGGAACCAGATTGTTGGGGACAATATGTTGACTCAATAAACTGCTTAGAAAGGGCTGTGAAGCACTATGAAGCGGTATATAAGTCTAAATGCTATTGCTATGGCTAACGAAGAGAAGGACTAGGGGGACATGATAGCAGTCTTCCAATATTTAAGCTGCTGTCACAAAGAAGAGGATGCCAACCTACTTCCTGAAGCATCTAAAGACAGGACAAGAAGTAACAGATGAAAACTTATGAAGAAGAGATCCGACTTAGAACGAAGGACACATTTCCTGACAGTGAGAATAATTAATCAGTGGAACAGCTGGCGCTCAGAAGTTATGGGGGCTTCATCACTTGAGACTTTCAAGAAGACTGCCATTTGTTAGAAATGGTGTAGGGTCTCCTGCTTCAGCGGGCGAGGGGGGGGGTTGGACTAGATGGCCTATAAGGTCCTTTCCAACTCTGTTAATCTGTTAAATCTGAATGGCTTGACTTCAGAAGTTATGGGGACTCCAACACTAGAGATTTTAAAGAGAAGATTGGGCAGTCATTTGTTTGAAATAGCAGGGTCTCCTGTTATTCCAGGGGGGTTGGATTAGAAGGCCTCCAAGGTCCCTTCCAACTCTGTTATTCTGTTAAATATAAAAAGACCCATAAGAGTTAATACGTGGCTAACTAAATCTATCATCATACAAAACACTCTTGACTAAGCAAGTCAAATACTCATTAAGTCTGGTTTGAGGCACAGGTCATCATCTGGCAGATTTTAATCACTGCTGCATAAAACCTGGCATGATTGCATGTTGTAACAGGATTAGTGTCCGCAAGCAACAGGGAGGTAGAAAACTGACTTGTTGCACCCTGAGTATTTAATATAGTATTGGTGAAATGAGGCTGGTATGAATGTCTCTATAGTACAGGCACTAAAGAAGCACACACTGTGTAGTTTCTGTGTGTCCAGAGTCCCAGGGACATAGTCTCTCCAACTAGGGAATTTTCCTGCCTTCAAAAAGGCATGAATAGAAGGAAAATCCAAGATCATGTGACAAAATGCAGTTTGCCTCTCTGCTTCTATCCATGATTTAACCCAGGGGTGGGGAACGATGGTCCTTTTATGACTTGTGGACTTCTGGGAGTTGAAGTCCACAAGTCATAAAAGGACCATCGTTCCCCACCCCTGCCTTAGCTCCTGAGTCTTACATGTGAAAATGGCTGGCTCAGGAATTCTGGGAGTTGAAGTCCACAAGTCATAAAAGGGTCATCCTTCCTCACCCCTGACCAAATGTCACCTTCTGTCTAGCAAATCCCAAGCAAACATTTTCATTTCAAGGACATCAGCCATGTAGGAGGCAAGGAAAGAGGTGTACTAGTCTGCTGTGATGTCCAGGGGAAATTATTTTTAAAAAGCATTGTTGTCAAATCAATCAAAAACAGTCTGGGTTTATTTTGGGAAGCCTTTCAACTGTCAAGGTTGTGAAAGAAGGTTGCATTCGTTTGTTTATTTCTTTGATAACTGTTCTGCTTCTGGCAACAGGAGAAATTCAACATGTAATGATGGCATCTTCTTTTAATCAAGACTGGGTTTTACTTGCTTATTGGCAAATCGTCTTACTTTTTCTTCCGGATCTAAAAAAGGGACATGCCAATTTCCTTAAATAAAATGGATCAAATATATTTTAAGGTAGATTCTGATTCAACTGTGTACCATCTCATTAGCTGGTCCCGTCAAGCTTCAAAATCCAAGAAAGACATGCTGAGTTTCTTCTAAGCAGTCTTTCTTGTATTGTTCCTCACCTTGCCCATACATAAAGCAACTACTTGCATACTAAAGATATACTCTGTGAACTTCTAGGAAGGAGCTGTCCTAAACTTCTTTTGCCCAATCAAACTTCTTGCTCCTCTGGAATGTGGCCCCTCCCTCCTGGGAATCCAGACTACACTCCATCCCAGGCCTGTAATAAATACTTCTGATCTGCCCAACCAATTACGTCTTCCTCTACAGAAGAGAAGAGAGGAAAGGAAAAGAAGAAAGGATAAAGGAGAGGAAGGAATGGAGGAGTAGTAAGAGTAGGAGAGAAGTCAGGAAGGGCAGGAAGAGGGGAGGAGTAGGGGAGAGGAAGGGGAAGAAGACAAGAGAAAGGAGAGGAGGAAAGAAGAAAATAGAGAAGAAGGGAGGGGTATGAGAAAGAGAGAGGGAAGGAGAAGTAGGACTGTTGTAATACAAGATGGATGGATGGGATGGCAGGGAAGCTATCTAGAATATACCATTATATCTTTAGGGGAAGAATGGAATGATAAATGTTAAAGGATAACATATAATACAAATAATATCTATGAGAAATGTATATTTGTGAATGTATGTATGAGAAATAAAACTTTTCTTCAATTGTGTCTTTCTCTAAACCAAGCCTGATTTCCAGGGGGGTTTCATTCATTCGCAAGGTACTTTGTGAATACCTATAGCCATTGGTGCCCACAGAGAAGGTCAAAAAATGCAATCTGGCCAATGTGGGGCCATGATGCAAATCCTCCCCTCCCCCTTTGTACATAGGTCAAGAGGGCAGGACATGAATTATGAGGCACATCTGCCCACTTGCTTCTTTTGACCCCTACTAGCAGTTGGTGTGGCTAATGCTCACACTAAATATGGAATTGTCCAGAGTGGGGGACCAGAAGAAGAGTCCTGCTTCTTTTTAATCTTTTATTTTTCTAGGCCAGTGATGGCTAACCTTTTTGTCCTTGCATGCCCAAAGCATGCCCGCGGGCACGACAACGCATGAGCATGTACCCACACCCATAATGCAATGTGTATGTGACCCCCCCGTGCTTCCCCACCCCTCATGCATGCATGCATGCCACCCCCCATGCCCTGTTTTGGGCCTAGCAGGCCTCCCTGAAGCTTCTTGGGACCAAAAATGGGCAATGGGGGGGGGTACCACACACCCCAGACTCTTCCCCACATGCACGCACATCTCCGGCACGCATCCCCCCCCTGCGCATGCACAGCAGAGACCCAAAAATCAGCTGGCTGGCAGGAGATGCGGGTGCATGCGGGGTGGAGCACAGCTGGGGTGATGGCTCGTGTGCCCGCAGAGAGGGCTCCATGTGCCACATGTGGCACATGTGCCATAGGTTTGCCATCCGAGTTCTAGGCCATGCCCATGTTGAAAACCCCACAGTTATGCAACAACCAAAAATGATATAGGAATCACATGGGAAGACCCTTCCTTGTCAACCAAGGTTTCAACAAAGCGAGCTGAGTCAATGGTGGAAATGCTGTTAGTTTTGCAACTGAACGTAATCAATGAGTTCCGGGAGCCAACAGAACCGAAAAGCCAAAGGCGAAAAGTTGAGAGCGGCAATAAGCAAATTTAACAAGAACATCAACAAGAACATCAGGAAAAGGAAATGGGGCTCTATTTAATAAGTACCAGGATAATACAAGAATCCACTCTAAATGGGAGGGATAAAGGAAGTGCATTAAACTGCCCTGGGACAAGTATCATCACCGGGTGAGGTCGGGAAAGTTAAGATGATGCTCGCAAGAGTGTGATCAAGGTTCCACCCATTTTTTTGTGTGAATCACACAACCGACGCACATGAAAAGCTTCAATTGCTCCATCTTGGCTGTTCTCCTGATTTTTCTGACAACAGCCTGTGGACAACTCTGCCACACCAAATCCTCTCTCTCTCTCTCTTTCTATCTAAGCTTGGACAGGTGTCAGCGCCAAGTTCTCAGGAGGTCTGGAGCAGCATCTGAGAAGGTGACAAGGTTGTCTTCTCATTTCCCAGGCCAGTTTCATGCAATGGCAGGATATCCTATTTCCTTGTTTTTCTCTACTCTTCTGGTCTATCTTTCTGTTTGGATGTTGATGACTATTGAATTATAATTCTGCATTTTGCATTTGCTTTCATTCCTCATGTGAGTTAGCCCTGGAAAGTGATATATGTAGAGACACATTCAGAAATAAATGCGAAAAATAGACTCCTTTCTCATCACTGCATTGTTGTGCCAGGATATTATGAAAGTCCCTTTTGTGGTTGGTAACCAAAAACAATTTAGAAGCCCCCCCCTTCCCATCTGAAAAACAATATTTTTGAAAGATGATTATAATGAGGTCATGGCAGCTCAGAATCTAAAAAGCTATCCAATTGTTTTTTGCTCCAGCAGCTACCGCAGCTACTAACATCTGTGTTTGTTTCTCCAGACATTCAAAATACATTGAAAACCAGACAGAATTGGGAGATTTGGAAGCCAAAGTGAGGAAGGATCAATTTCATTCATGGAACATTTCCCTCTCTTGCAACATTGCCGATTAGCGATGATCTATCCTGGGACACGATCACCACCCGATATTTATTCCACGCTTCTGCACCACAAACATCCCCAAGTATCACCTGACCTTGACAGAGAAGACATCAGAGATAAGCTACTGCTCCTTAGAAGCCAGAATTCTTCTGATATAAACATTCTGCCAGTGGCTCATAAAGCTTATCACCCACTAAACAGTACACAAAGTGACTGCTATGGATTAGGGTCTCCATGGGAGAGATGTTGCCAAAATATATTTTATTAGGTTGTATATGTTCCTCTGGTCCTTGACCAGCTCTCTTCATCTTACCATCCAAACAGGATTAAAACAACCTCAAAATATAAACCCCAATACAATGTTTAACTCCAGATTAGGTTCAGCACTTGGGAATTGCATGAAGGACACTGTCTCATCAGGCTGTGAGAATCAAGAAATGTAGCCTATTGTTCTATTAGATTCAATATGTTCTATGGATAATAGCAGGCTAGAAGAAAAAGATACGAACCAAAGTTTTCAGCTAGGATGATTTCAAAATTTACCAGAAATATTTGTAATCCTGCTGAGCCATTGCTAACTGTGAAATATGTTGGTTTTTTTGTTTTGTTTTTTTGCAAAATGTGCACTTGTATGGATTCGTTTAAAACAGGAAGAATGAAACTGTTGGAAATGAGGAATTGAAAGTAATGTACACAGGTGTTCATGGAAAGTGACAGTTAGTGAAGTTCTGAAGCATGTATGTGGTTAGAAGAACCACATATAAAAGATGGGGATCAAGATCAGCTCGGGGTCCTTTGATTTATAGCAGTCCTTGTAGGACTTGCTTTTTCTCATTGGCCCATTGCAATGACTTATTAATGCAAGTATATTATTGCTATTATATCTTTTATATCTACTCATTTCTAATGTTCCAAATTATTAGAAACAATAAACCTCTGATCTTAAAGTAAGAATTATTGCTTGCCTTTGTTTCCTATTGGAATTTTCCTATGACAAAGGCCAATCTTAACTGGGCTTGACCACTATGGAATTCCATTGTTACCAGTGTTTCTCAATCTTGGCAATTTGAAGATGTGTGGACTTCTGAGGCTGGGGAATTTTGACAGCTGAAGGTCACATATCTTCAAGCTGCCAAGGTTTCCCACAATTAAACTCAACTGGGAATCTAGATAGCCAAGATAACATAGAGGAAGGTGGCAGAGGCAAACTCCCTGGCTATTCCAACAACTCAGACTTTACAATTCTAGAAGATGGCAGCATCTAGCCAAGCCTAGTTGATCCTAAAGTTAGGTGGGATTATGTCACATTAATGGAATACTTTGTTGGCTAAATATGATTAGATACACACATGGAATTTGTCTCTGGTATAGTAGCTCTCAGTGTACATGCAAAGTAACAGAATCATCATCATCCCAATAAGAAGAGGTGGAGTAAAGAGGATGATAAGAAGGGTAAATACGGCCATACTACATGGATAAATATATATAGACATCAGACAGCACTGTGAGAATTAGGTGTTCAGCAGATTGATGGCATGAAGGGGAAAAAACTGTCCATGGGGTCTAGTTGTTTTGGCATGCCATGCCCTGTAGCGCCATCCTGAGGAGATGAGTTCAGAACAGTTTATGCCCAGGATGTGAGGGGTCTGTAGCTATTTTCTCAGCCCTCTTTCTGACTCACTCAATATACAGGTCTTCTGTAGAAGGCAGGGTGGTTGAAGTTGTTCTTTTTGCAGTCTGAACTATCCATTGGAGTCTGCACCAAGAGAGCTATAGAAATGTAGATAACAGATGCAATAATTCCTCTGTAGACACGGGAGATAAGTAGGAAATATCCAAGTTGTAAGTTAGAACGAAAAGCCTTCCAAGATGAAGGCAGGGGCAAGCCAGTTCTGTGCTATGTGTCAGGCCTGCAAGCCATCTTTTTTTTGGACTCTAGTCCTGCCACACTTTCTATTATTCTACTTACTATGCATTTTCTATTGTGGGGAAATATGGAGTTGGGTGATATGTAGCCATAACAAAATTCTTTCGAGAAAGCCAAGGTCATCCTTTGTCTCTGCACCTGGCCGGAACTGGATGGGTGGAAGCTGCCAGCATGGCAGTGGGAGATTGGAGCATGTGATGGACTTGTGGGTGTGCGGACAAGATCTTGAACTTTCAACTGGGTGGGGAAAACCGGGAAGCTTTCAGATTCATGTTTTCCCAGATGTGCCAACATGGCTCTCTTAATAAATTGGAACTTAGAGCAATGCTTTGCCTTGGACTCTGATTTACTTTTGGATGCTATTTGGAACCCTGACATTAACCCTGCCTTAAAATACTTCACTATGCTTGAGAAAACTGCATGGAAGGTCAGTTGATGACTTGAGCTCAACCTAGGACCATCTGTAGCTTCCAAAGGACAATCCATGCACCAAGGATTCTATTTTTAATCCCGGAACCTTCTATGAGGGCAAGGTATGTGCAATTTGTTAGAGGGTTAGACTCCTACACATAATAAAGCACAGCAAACTATCGATCTTGATATGATTGTGGGTACGTCCATTAATGTCAGGTGCCAAAAACTAAGAAAGACAAACGTTAAATTCTGAGTAGTTTCTTTTATTATTCCTCACCTATAGCCAGACACCTTACCTAACTACAGCAATCATTGGAATTATTAGATATATTTTTTAAGAATTGCTAGGAAGAAGCCTTCTTACCTCTCTTTCTCCTGGACAAACTATCTAAGCTTCATTGCCTTTTTGCCCTCTGGAATACAACCCACCCACCTACTACATCCCATCACAATTAGGCTCCATTTTTTTCTTCCCTTTTCTTTATTTATTGATAAGATATTATCCAAGATTGCAGAGCTAAAGGACAAGATTTGCTGGTTCTGTTCTGATCATAGGACCAGTACAGTAATGAAATTCATTTTTTTTACTACTGGTTCTGTGGGTGTGGCTTGCTGCACGTGGGAATGGAAGGATACTGTAAAAACTCCATTCCCTCCCCACTCCAGGGGAAGGATACTGCAAAATCCCCATTACCTCCCCACTCCAGGAAAAGGATACTGCAAAATCTCCATTCCCTCCCCACTACAGAGGAAGGATAGTGCAAAATCTCAGTTCCCTCCCCACTCCAGGGAAAGGATACTGCAAAATCTCCATTCCCTCCCCAATCCAGGGGAAGGATACTGCAAAATTTCCATTCCCTCCCCACTCCAGGGGAAGGATACTGCAAAATCCCCATTACCTCCCCACTCCTGGGGAAGGATATTGCAGAATTTCCATTCCCACTCCATTGTGTGACCAGCCAGAGGTGGTATTTGACGGTTCACTGAACTACTCAAGATTTCTGCTACCGGTTCTCCAGAACCTGTCAGAACCTGCTGAATTTCACTCCTAGACCAGCCCCTCTTCTCTGCCAGGAGGTCCTAATGGGCAACTGGGTAGCTTACCTAATGTAAGCCAAGAATGAGCTTCAGAGAAAACCCTTTCACAGGTACACATTTAGCCCTGAACCTGCTTCCTCTCCACCCACCCAGTCCATCCAAACCCCTCTCTCTTTTCATGCCCGCTGCTTCAGGTGGTGAGTGCACAAATGGCCTCACGATGGATGCAAGCTGCCCTAGAAAAGACACTTCAGGGGATGAGGAGGTGGAAAAACTGTTCTGTCAAAAGCCTTTTTACGTGACGTTCAGGCGATATGAATTGCAGAGAACAACAGGGCTACAAAAAGCCAAGGTAAAGCCATCACCCAACTGCTCGCTGTTTTTCTCCACCATCCATCTTCCTCCAAGGACCAAGCGACATAGAGAGGGAAAGGAGGTTTGGGGAGAGGGGAGGGAGGGGGCAGTGATGAACTGAAGCAATGGCAATCCAGGTCAGATGGCACATGCTCCAGTTTCTGGAATTAATTTCAGAAGTCTTCCTGGTTAAATTGGAATGCAGGAATGAAAAACAAGATCCAGTGAATCGGAGGAATAATAAAAGAACGGGGAATTTGAACCAGTCGCCAAAGGGTTGTTTTGCTTTCAGCCTAAGAGGGCGAAGAAAAAAAAAGGTGGGAGAATACAGCAGGTGATTGCCAGACCAGTTGTGGCCACACAGGAATGGCAGAGGGTGCCACATGCAAGAATGACGCCGCAAATTCCACTGGACGAGAACTTGCCTTGTTCAACTCTCCACGGACTTAGCAAATAGACGAGCAGCAGGCACTAAAGCTTCTTTCTCCTATCAAATATCCATGTGGAAAAAAAAATCCTCCCCATCTGGGGAAGTAAGGTGCAGAACGCAAAATGATACGCAGCCAGCATGGCTGGTCACATTGAAAAAGAGAGCAGATGCTGGGGGGGAATTTGCATTTAAAAAGCTTGCCGAAGTGTTCTGCCTGTTAGGGAAAGATGCACTCATAAACCCTGCGTGCTGGGAGAGACCTTGCGAATATAAATGGTTACTGAGCAGGAGCGGGGAGGGCAAAAAAATAGAGAGTAGGAAGGGTCCTCAACTTACGACCACAACTGGAACCAGAAAACCCATTGCCAGGCAAGGGGGTTGTTAAGTGAGCCGTGCCTGATTTGATGACCTTTTTGCTACAGCTGTTAAGCGAATCTGAGGAGTTGTTAAGTGAACAACGTGCTCATTAAGGGATTGCAGCTTCTGACTCTGCTTGTCAGAAGCTGCCTTGGAAGGTCACAAAACACAATGTCTAGGATACTGCAGCCACGGTAAATAGACGGTGATTGCCAAGGGCCCAAATTTGGACCATGTGACCTTAGGGATGCTGCAGAGGTCCTAAGTGCAATGACTGGTTGTAAAGTCACTATTTTAGCGTTGTTGTAACTTGGAATTGTCATTAAATGAACGGTTGGAAGCAGGGGTGGGCTTCAAAAATTTTAGCAAGGGGTTCTTTGCCCGGCCAGCCAGGAGTGGGATTTGGAGGTTCTTCCAACTATACAGAATCTTAGCTACAGTTTCTCCCAAACCCCTGCAAACTCCCAGCAGCCCACCCCTGTTAAAGTCAATGACGACCTGTAAGTACAGATCACCCAGGCAGGGCTCAAACATTCCCTCGTGGTGGAATGTGGTATCCTTGATGTGTGTGTAGTCAAATTCTGCAGACTGCTAGTCAACAAAGTTTGGGTTTTAAACTTTGTAAGTATGCTTATTTATGGACTTATTTTTACCTCCTCTGCACGATATATGGTGCTATCTTGATTATTGCTCTGTACGTCGCCCCGAGTCCCTGTGGGGAGAGGGGGCGACTAATAAGTTCAATAAAATAAATAAATAAATAAATAAACAAGCCTCTGGCTAAGCTGGCTGAGAATGATGGGAGTTGTAATGCATCAAAGTTAAGAAAGGTCCTTGGTACTCTCTGAGCTTGATTGTTTTCTTGGAGGCGTTTTCTGGTTTTCATGCAGACGTTTCATTACTCAACTAGGTAACAGCATCAGTGCTGGAAGGAAGTGAGGTTTGCTCTTTCATATATACTGGTGGTTTGCCCTGTCAGTGTTAATGGGAGTGTCCTTGGTGGATCCTTGATTAGGCTGATGCTGACTGTTAATTTACTGTCTGAGTTAAGAAGGAGTATTGAATGACCCCACGGGACGTGGTGCCTCAGTGGCTCAGTGGCTAAGACGCTAAGCTGGTCGATCAGAAAGGTCGGCAGCTGGGCAGTTCAAATCCCTAGTGCCGCGTAATGGAGTGAGCTCCCATTACTTGTCCCAGCTTCTGCAGTTCGAAAGCATGTAAAAATGCAAGTAGAAAAAGAGGAACCACCTTTGGTGGGAAGGTAACTGCATTCCGTGCGCCTTTGGCATTTAGTCATGCCGGTCACATAACCACGGAGACGTCTTTGGACAGCGCTGGCTCTTCGGCTTTGAAACGGAGATGAGCACTGCCCCCTAGAGTCGACTAGCACATATGCGCAAGGGGAACCTTTACTTCTACCTTATTGAATGACCCAGATTGGCTGATGCAGCTGCAATTTTAGTAAAGAGTCACCAAACATCTGGCTGGTCTTTCCACCTGGTTTCTGCTTCGCAAGAATGCGTCCCCTCTTTGGAATTGGACTCAAATGGTGTTTGGCCAGTTGTGTGTTTGCCACCCACGTGCATTTCCCCACATCACGGGAGAGGAAGCCCGTGATTCTTTCTGCAGCTGGATTGCAGCAATAACTTCGGAGAAGTGTTTCCCAGACTACAAGCCACAACAATAAATCTTTGCAAAAGGTATCTGTGCTCAAATGGTTTCTACATCAGCTCCTCTCTGTGTGTGGGTGGATATTTTTCTCTTGTCCACTTACCCCCTTCTTAGCCAGTTAATGAAGGAGACCTGAACAGAGAGTTCTTGGCCCTTCCACCCATGGCACCGTTGTAGATCTGGATGCAAACTGACCTCATTGCTATCTTTTCAGAGATCTGCTCTGGCTCATCTGTCTTTCTTCCACTTGTGCCTGTTTTGGTTTCTTGAGCTCATGAATCACCCCAGAAAAACAGGAACTGATTGGTCAGAGCAAAAGCATTCTCCCGCTTAAAAAAGTAAAGGTAAAGGTTCCCCTCGCACATATGTGCTAATCATTCCTAACTCTAGCGGGTGGTGCTCATCCCCGTTTCAAAGCCGAAGAGCCAGCGCTGTCCGAAGACGTCTCCGTGGTCATGTGGCCAGCATGACTAAATGCCAAAGGTGCACGGAACGCTGTTACCTTCCTACCAAAGATGGTTCCTATTTTTCTACTTGCATTTTTAAGATGCTTTCAAACTGCTAGGTTGGCAGAAGCTGGGACAAGAAATGGAAGCTCACTCCGTTGTGCAGCACTAGGGATTCGAACCGCCGAACTGCTGACCTTTCTGATCAGCAAGCTCAGTGTCTTAGCCACTGAGCAAAGGCTTCCTTCTCCAGACTAGCCAAGCCTAAAAGTGCACCTACCTTATTCCCAAGAGCCACAGGCTTCGATTAAAGAAGCAAATTTTAGAATGGCCAGGAAATCAAAAGAAAGACAGGGAAACTCTAAGGGACTTGACAGGGGTATTTAGATTTTGGGGAACACAAAGTGGAATGAAAAATTGAGCCCTTCATGTTCATATTTCTGATCTCCTCCTATTAGCCCCTGAGTTTAATTTGAGCAGGGATTTTGCCCAATCTTTCTCCCCATGTCATCCACAGCACTGGTGGGATTCAATTTTTTTTACTGCCAGTTCTGTGGGTGTGGCTTGGTGGGTGTGACATGGCTTGGTGGGTGTGGCTTGGTGGGCATGGCAGGGGAAGGATACTGCAAAATCCCCATTCCCTCCCCACTCCAGGGGAAGGATACTGTAAAATCCCCATTTCCTCAGCTGGGACTCGGGAGGCAGAGAATAGACGGGGGCAGGGCCAGTCAGAGGTGGTATTTACTGGTTCTCCAAACTACTCAAAATTTCCGCTACCGGTTCTCCAGAACTGATCAGAACCTGCTGAATGCCACCTCTGATCCCCAGGCCTCCACTAGGAATTGGAAGGAAAACAATGGAGATGAAGAAGTCTACATTCATTAAGCCAGCCATGGTTTCTCAACCTTGGCAGTAGTAAGATGTGTAGAATTTGACTCCTAGAATTTCCTAGCCAGCATGAGCATAGTAAAAACACATGAGCATACTCTCATTTTTACAGGTGGGAGTTGTTTCGTTTGATTCTTTGGTACATTACACTCTCAAATGCTCTGCCTGATCTCTTTCCAGGTCCCACAGAGAAAAGACATTGGAGAATAAGCCCTAAATGCTCCATCATTGTCCCCATTTCAGTACATCATCTCTTGGCCCTTTTGTCTGTGTTATTGAAAAAGATGCTCAGGGTATATTTTGGGTCATATCAAGAGCATCCCACAATGTTTCTCAACCGTGGTAACTTTAAAATATGTGGACTTCCATTCCTGGAATTCCCATGCCAATTTTAAAACATATGGACTTCCACTCCCAGGATTCCCCAATCAACTTTAAAAGGTATGGATTGCAACTCCCTCTTAAATCCCCCAGCCAACTTTGAAAAGTGTGGGTTTCAGCTCAGCGTGTGGCTGGGGAATTCTGGGAGTTGAAGTCTCCGTACTTTAAAGCTGACTGGGAATTTCGGGAGTTGAAATGCATACATCTTAAAGTTGGCTGGGGAATTCTGGGGGTCGACGTCCACACATTTTAAAATTGTGAAATACTGCATTAAGCAAATCTCTATTTTCTCAGGTTCGGTCTCTCTCAACACACTAACAATTCAATTGCTCAACCAACAGACAGTTCAAATTTACAAAGCTAACCCATGTACTGTATTCTGAAGACTTCCAATAAATGCAAGTTCAATATTGGCTATTACCCAGGTGGAATAAGTAGTGGAATAATAAAAAGTGACGTGTCATTGGACATGTGCAAAATGTTGTTCATTCCTACATACTTAGACTGATTCTGTACAAAGCTTCGAAGAGGATGGCGTTAATTTGCAGTGGGATACACATTTTTTAAAAAGAAAAGTTTACTGTTTTTTAGCAGGCAAGGATCCACTTCAGTGGTGGGATTCAAAATGTTTTACTACCGGTTCTGTGGTATTGGTGGGCATGGCAGGGGAAGGATACTGCAAAATCCCCATTCCCTCCCAATCAGCTGGGATTCGGGAGGCCTAGAAGAGATGGGGGCAGGACCAGCCAGAGGTGGCATTTACCGGTTCTCCGAACTGATCAAAATTTCTGCTACAGGTTCTCCAGAATATCACCTCTGATCCACTTATAAAGTAAAGGGAAGGTCTCTTTGCTCTATTTCTGAAGGTCTTCCAATCAAGATGGCAACAGGGATTACAGTTTCCTCTTTTTCTGTCCAAAACCAATAATTCTGATCCTGTTAAAGTGCACCTTATGTCAGCATATAAATTTTGCCCCCAGTTGAAAGGTTGTTGCAATCAAAGGTTTTTGAGCCAGCTTTTCATTTCTAAAGCAAGAAAAGCACCTGAGCTTTCCAAGCTATTGTTTCCAGATATCCAATAACCCATTTTAATTACAGGTCAGCAGCTAGCAGGACCCCTAACACAACATCTGTCCCTAAGGCACGAAAGATATATTGAGGCTACAATGGTGGTGTCCACAACGTCATTGGAAATGCCCTTTGAATGGTGATATATGGTAGATGCAGATAGTGTCTTACTCAATGATAGAGAGCATGAGTTTGCAAGAAAGAAAATCCTACATTTTATTGCAATAATAATAATTAAAACAGAAAGGCCCATTTCAGCTGAAACTAAGTGGGTCACTGCCCGTCAGAGCAGCCAAAAGCAGCAAGATAGGTAGTAGGATTTATTTATTTATTTATTTATTTTATTGAACTTATTAGTCGCCCCCTCTCCCCACAGGGACTCGGGGCGACGTACAGAGCAATAATCAAGATAGCACCATATATCGTGCAGAGGAGGTAAAAATAAGTCCATAAATAAGCATACTTACAAAATTTAAAACCCCAAAAATATTAAACTCTAAAAACTTTAAAAAACAAAATTTCCCATTATAAAATGACCTGGGGTGGCAAGATTGTAACGTTATGCCAGGCCGGCTTGACAAAACAGGTAGGTCTTCAGCTTCATACGGAAGGAGCGAAGGTCGGTTGTTGTCCGGATGTCTGGGGGGAGGTCATTCCAAAGGGTAGGGCCCACCACAGAGAAGGCCCTACTCCTGGGCACCGCCCTCTGGCACTCTCTAGAGGACGGCACCCGGAGTAGCCCCTCTCTGTGTGAGCGAATGGGTCGCAGGGATGTATGGGGCAGGACGCGATCCCGCAGGTAACTGGGCCCTGTGCCATGGAGCGCTTTGAAGATGGTAACCAGTACCTTGAAGCGCACCCGGTAGGCCACAGGAAGCCAGTGCAGCTCGCGCAGGATAGGTGTTATATGGGAGAATCTCGATCTCCCCATAATAACCCGCGCGGCTGCATTCTGGACCAACTGCAGTCTCCGGGCGCACCTCAAGGGGAGCCCCATGTAGAGAGCGTTACAGTAGTCCAGGCGGGACGTCACCAGCGCGTGAGTGACTGTGCGCAAGGCCTCCCGGTCCAAAAGGGGCCGCAACTGGCGCACCAGGCGAACCTGGTGGAACCCCCCCCTTGCCACGGCCGCCACGTGCTCTTCTAAGGTCAGCCGATCATCAAGGAGGACGCCCAAGTTGCGCGCCCCTTCCACCAGGGCTAATTGCTCATCCCCGATGGTCAGTGATGGAGTATGCTGATTGAATCGGGAAGCCGGGAACCACAGCCACTCTGTCTTGGAGGGGTTGAGCCTGAGCCTGTTGTCATCCATCCAGACCCGTACGGCTTCCAGACACCGGGCCATCACTTCGACAGCCTCGTTGGGGTGGTTTGGGGTGGAAATGTACAACTGAGTATCATCAGCGTACAGATGGTAACTCACCCCAAAACCACGGATGATCTCGCCCAGCGGCTTCATATATATGTTGAACAGGAGAGGCGAGAGGATCGACCCCTGAGGGACCCCACAAATGAGGGGCCTTGCGGTCGACCTCTGCTCCCCCGTCAACACACATTGCGTCTGGCCAGAGAGGTAGGAGCGGAACCACCGTAGCACGGTGCCTCCAACCCCCAACCCCTCCAGCCGGCGCAATAGGATACCATGGTCGATGGTATCGAAGGCCGCCGAGAGATCTAATAGGACAAGGATGGAGGAACAACCCCCATCCTTTGCCCTCCAGAGATCATCCACCAACGCGACCAAGGCCGTCTCCGTGCTGTGACCGGGTCGGAAGCCGGACTGGCGCGGGTCTAGATAATCAGCTTCCTCCAGGTGGCGCGGAAACTGCTGAGCCACCACACTCTCAACAACCTTCGCTAAAAAAGGAAGGTTGGAGACAGGACGATAATTTGCTAGCTCCTTTGGGTCCAGAGAAGGCTTCTTGAGCAGGGGCCTGACCACCGCCTCTTTCAAGGCGGCCGGCATCAGGCCCTCCCCCAACGAAGCGTTCACCAGTCCCAGTAGCCAGCCTCGTGAGCCCTCCCAGGAGGCCAGCACCAACCAGGAGGGACACGGGTCCAGTAAACATGTGGTGGCCCACAGTCGCCCGCGCAACCTGTCCAAATCTTCGATGACAACAGGGTCAAACTCCTCCCAGCATGGTCTCTCAAGACTAGTCTCGGACGTCCCCACTGGAGCACTGGAGTGGGTCCAACCTCTCCGGATATGATCGATTTTATCCTGCAGGAACTCTCCAAATTCCTCTGCCCTGCCCTGCAATGGGGGGTCCCGCTGCTCCTGTGACAGAAGGATTGACTTGTTATGGCCAAAGAATCAAAGCCAACACTTAGAGTTACTTCTGAGTAATACCTTTGTTTTTGTGTGCCTATAAACAGAATCTTGCCATGCTAAAGTAATTATCACCATAACTATAGATACAGTCTGTGAATTGCTAAGGGATTTCTAGCCTTGCTCTCTTCTGGGTCACCACACATTCCAAGCCCCACTGTCCCTGTGCTCTCTAGGAAAGAGCCCTGCAATTCTGGACTACATTCCATTGCATGACCTAGCATCCTGTCAAAGCCCTGAAGCCAAGCTCAGCTGACGGCCTGAATCAGCGTCTAAGCCCATGACGGTGAACCTATGGCACCTGTGTCCAAAGTGGCATGCAGAGCCATGTCACCTGGCATGCACAATGTTGCCTGTTCCTCCTCCAGGTTTCTGGTGCACATGCACACATGACGATCAGCTAACCTTTGTGCGTGCAGCATTGCCGGAAACCAGAAGAGCTAGTCTTCCATTTTCCAGGGTGAGCATACGTGCCGGCCAACTGATTGGTGTCTGCGCATGCATGGCAGTAACTGGAAGACTTGCTGGCTGGAGTGCATGCATGTGCCGTAACCTGGAAATACATTTTCCAGTGTGTGCATGCCCCTGGGCAGCTCTTCAGAGTTGTGGCACATACATACGTGAAGTGCTTCCCTTTCGGCACTCGATGCCGCACATGCAAGCACACTCTTTTTTTTTTGTCACTCGATGCTGAAAAGAGTCACCATCACTGGGCTAAGCTCATACACTATGATTCATCTGAATGGTGAAGTAATCAATATCCCAGAATTGCACAATAGGTAGTTCTATAAGCTGACCAAATGATCTGAAGTAGCACAACAGATTAAGCCACAAAGAAACTAACTGAGGTTTAAATTAGCCAGGTTTAACTCTTGGCAAATGAAGCCACATGGTTTGTAACTCTGCCCTGTTAATCCTGAATGAAGGCAGCTGATATGTCATATCTCCAGACACACAGATTGCTCTCCATGCATCAAACACAGGACAAGAAGTAACTGATGGAAAATTATCAAGGCAAAATGTAACCTAGAACCAAGGAGGACTTTCCAGACAGTGAGAACAATTAATCAGCTGATTAGGGGTGACATGAGGGCTGCCATAAAAAAGAGGGGGTCAACCTAGTCTCCAAAGCACCCGAAGGCAGGTCAAGAAGCAATGGATGGAAACTAACCAAGGAGAGAACCAACCGAGAACTAAGGAGAAATTTCCTGACAGTTGGAACAATTAACCGTTGAAAATGTCATGTCTCCAAAAGTTGTAAGTGCTCCATGATTGGAGGTGTTTAAGAAGTGAATGGACAGTTATTTGTCTGGAATGGTACAGGATCTCCTGCTTAAAAAGGAGGTTGGACTAGAAGACATTCAAGGTCCCTTCCAAATTTGTTATTCTGTTTTAAAGACTCCTGTTTGAAAACTTTAGATGGACTAAAATTTCCATCACCCAACATATTGAAGGATATTGGAATAATAGCAAACACTCCCAAAACAAATGCAATTAGAGGCCTCTGCCAGATCCAACGGATTTGTCAAAAATGATAAAAACAGTTTTGTCCCATTTTGCTGACAACTCTGCCTCTTTCACATATGTGTGAAACATTATCACTGGTGTACAAAGGAGGAATGGTTTGTGTTCCATTAACAACAATGCTCTCTTCCTCTTTTGTGTCTCTGGCAGACACTTATATCTTTGTAGTGAGTTTAGAAGATGGAGAAGGATAAGATCCGTTACCAAGGCAACAAACAAACATAGATTAAGCTCACTCAAAAATAAAGATGTATGAAAATGTGTAAGGCAGGTCCCTTCTAATTCACATGAAGAAAAAAGAGAGAGGAAGAGAAGCAGAAGCCATGATATTTGCCACTGGTTCATCTGCACCAGACTTTTCCAGTTTTATCCTGAGATAACTAGGGCAGGACCGAGGATGGTGGTGGAGGATGCAAAGCATGATATACTGTAATCCTAAGCAGCCAGTCTTGCAAAAATGCCAAGGTCCAAGGATTAACTGCAGCTTCATCAAAGAAGGAACACACAGCTTTTGCAGATAGCCACAGAATAAATTAAAGTCAAACTGCAATGACCACTGTACTGTTTCCAGTACTTTGATTGATAGTAGCTGAACCCTGCAGTCCAAAAAGCCAGATTTTAAGCAATTCAGCACAGTGATAAGGAGAATTCCATTGTAAGAGAAGCTAATGAGAAAGGAAAATTTCCGATGGATGGAAAATCTTTTTTTAAAGGCACTGAGAGTACAACAGCTGCAATCAGAGTTGGCAGCAAGGCTGGCTGGGGAATTCTGGGAGTTGAAGTCCACATACCTTAAAACTGCCAAGGTTGAGAAAGACTGCTTGCAATGATGGCAAAAAATAGAAGATAGCATAAAGCAATATGGATATAAGTAAGCTTAAAGGTAAAGGTTAAGGTTCCCCTCGCACATATATGCTAGTCGTTCCCGACTCTAGGGGGCAGTGCTCATCTCCATTTCAAAGCCGAAGAGCCAGTGCTGTCCGAAGACGTCTCTGTGGTCCTGTGGCCGGCATGACTAAACGCCAAAGACACAAAGAACGCTGTTTCCTTCTCTCCAAAGGTGGTCCCTATTTTTCTACTTGCATTTTTACACGTTTTCAAACTGCTAGGTTGGCAGAAGCTGGGACAAGTAACAGGAGCTCACTCTGTTCCATGGCGCTATGGATTCGAACTGCCGAACTGCCAACCTTTCTGATCAATAATCTCAACATCTTAGCCACTGAGCCACCGCGTCCTGTAAGTAAGCTTGGTGAACATCTAAATTTTTAAAAAATGAACATGTATTAGAAAGGTCAGAACATTAACAAAGAAAATAGAAAGAAAACGATACATGGAATGAAAGTCTCAATGCTCAGAATGAGCTGAAGTGAATAAAGGATGTTGAGAAGGATTTCTTCAGAGATTTTTTTAAAAAGAAAAGAACCAGCCCGTCAACTTCCCAGTCAAGAAAGGACAATGCTAACAAGAAAGCAAAGCTAGGAGGACTCAGCATAGTTGGTTTCAGTCTTCTCCAACAAAAAAGGTATGTGGAAATTGAAGAGCAGGAGGAACAAGGAAGATTGAAACCTAGGAAAAAATGTGTGCAGGAGATCTCTGAATTCTGGCTGAGTTTAAACCTCTCGGACAGACAATTCCCAACTCAGAACACTTAAGGACTTTGCTAATGCTTTGTTCAAATTTTGAGGTCAGCGTTTCTCACCCTTGGCAACTTTAAGGTGTTTGGACGTTTAGTTTAGTTTAGTTTAGTTTGTTTAGTTTAGTTTAGTTTAGTTTAGTTTAGTTTAGTTTAGTTTGTTTAGTTTAGTTTAGTTTAGTTTAGTTTAGTTTGTTTAGTTTAGTTTAGTTTAGTTTAGTTTAGTTTAGTTTAGCTTATTGTCATTGCACATGGTACAATGAAATTAAATGCCGTCTTCAGTGTACATTATGACAGAGGTGGGTTCCTACCTGTTGAGACCGGTTTGGCCAAGTAGGTAGTAATCCCTGAACCAGTTCTATTGGCGGCGCCATAGGCACCGCCATCTTGTTTTTTACCACTGTGCATGAGCAAAGCGTGTGCCCGCCCGAAGCGCATCCCTGAGTGAACCGGCAGTAGCAGAAGCCGGGACCCACTCCTGCATTATAACTATAAAAATAAAAACACAAACATACATACTTTACTTTCTATATAATTGAAATTGAAAACCCGATATTGTACTATACCATAGAATTCAATATGGTTACTGCCCTGGGATGAAAGTTGTTTTTCAGCCTGTTTGTCCTTGTTTTTATTATCCTGTACCGTCTGCCAGATGGTAATAGTTCACAACAAGGGTGCCCAGGATGAGATGGACACTTCTATTCCCAGAAATCCCCAGCCATTAACTCTCAGAATTCTGGGAGTTGAAGTCCAAATGCCTTAAAGTGCCAAGATTGAAAAACACTGCTCTAGGTACAGTGTTTGAGATATCCCGGAGAGCAGGTGCCAAATGAGTGGAGATGGGCATGTGAAAAGGTGGAAAGGAAGACCTGGGAACCACAGACCGGCCCAGCTGACCTGCAAGGTTTCTACAGAAAGTGGAAAAAAACAATTAATCAATGCTCACTTTCCAAATAATGCCACCACGATTAGCAGTCGCATTGCTTTCTCCAGAACAAGCCTCACCAGGCTAACCTTCTCCCTCTTTTGAAATAGCAGCACACTGTGAAATAATATGTCTTTATTGCAGCAAAGCGTTTGACATTGTTCTCTGTAAAATTCTGATTAGCAAGCTTGTTAAGCATGGGCCAGAACGGTTTGACGGGGGATACACAGGCAACTTTAAAATTGTGTTCAAAATGGTCCCTCATTATTACTTCCTCATCAAACTGAAATGAAGCATGGATTAAAGTGCCACAGGGTTCAGCCCTGAATTTCACACTCTTCAACTTCTCAGAGATGAAGGGAAGGCTTATTCAACCCCCAATGACCAAAACCCGAGTAGAGCAGGAGCCTGAGGAAATTCAAGATGATCTTGAGAAGTTAGAGAAATAGGCTTAGCGTAATAGAATTTGTCCAAGACAAATGCTTTTTTACACGAGGGGGGGGGAGGGGGGGAGAGCATAGTATTGGAATATCTGGCTCAGTAGAAACATTTTTTGGATATGTATTAATGATTATAAACTGAATATGAACTAGCAGTGTGATGGGGCCAATTAGTTTCAGGTTACATCAACAGAAGTTCAGTTTCAAGTTTGGGGAAGTAATAATTCCATTTTATTTTCTGTTGGTCAAATTCCACCTCAAGTACTGTGTCCGATTTTGGACACATTTGAAGAAAGATTCAGAAAAGCTGGACAAGATACAGAGAAAGTCAACAAAGTTGATGAAAAGACTGAGAAGTAAAATCTTGTGAGGAGAGCTTGAAAGGGAAATGTATATATCAGTGATGGTGAACCTATGGCACGCATGCCACAGGTGGCACCCGGAGCCATTTGTCAGGGCACGCGAGGCGCTGCCCTGTCAGCTGGCCAGCGCACATACGCGTGCTGGCCAGCTGTTCACCCTTTTTAAAGACATTTTTCTCCCTCCCCAGGCTCCAGAGGCTTTATAGGAGCCTGGGGAGGGCAAAAAGAGCCGCCCCCTCCCCCCGAGGCCCTCCGGAGGCTTCATGAGCTTCCCTGAAGCCTTCGGAGCGCTCAAAATGACCCTCCGAGCAAACAGGAAGTGACTTCCAGTTTGCTCAGAGGTCGTTTTGAGCGCTCCGAAGGCGTCAGAGACCATCCGGAGGCTTCCCTGACGCCTCTGGAGGGTGTCCGGTGGGGCGGGGGAGGCTGTTTTCACCCTCCCCAGGGTCCTATAAAGTCTCTGGAGCCTGTGGAGGGAGAAAAAAGCATGTAAAAATGGGGCAGGGGAGCGCCTGTAGTGCGCGCATGCGCACTGGGGGGGTCATGCATTGCATTATGGGTGCAGCACGTCCACACACGACCCCCCTGTGCTCCCCCCACTTATGGCACACGAGCCAAAAAAGGTTCGCCATCGCTGGTATATATAAAGGTAAAGGTTCCCCTCGGACATATGTGCTAGTCGTTTCCAACTCTAGGGGGCAGTGCTCATCTCCGTTTCAAAGCCAAAGAGCCAGCGCTGTCCGAAGACGTCTCAGTGGTCATGTGGCCAGCATCACTAAATGCAGAAGGTGCACAGAACGCTGTTTCCTTCTCTCCAAAGGTGGTTCCTATTTTTCTACTTGCATTTTTACATGTTTTCAAACTGCTAGGTTGGCAGAAGCTGGGACAAGTAACGGGAGCTCACTCTGTTACGTGGCGCTAGGGATTTGAACCACTGAACTGCCAACCTTTCTGATTGTCAAACTCAGCATCTTAGCCACTGAGCCACCACATCCTTTAATGTATATACAGCAATGAGAAAAAAATAATAGAGACAAATAACTCATGGGGGGGGGGGGTCACCCAGAAGAAGGTCAAGCTCTGTTATCCCAAGCAACAGGCCTGGAGAATCATGGAGCTGTTTTTCCAATAGTTGAAGGGCTGTCACAGGGAAGAGGGAGCCAATTTGTTCTCTAAAGCACCTGAGGCCTCTTCCTGACAAGAAGCAATGGGTGGAAGCTCATCGGAGGGAGATCCCGCTTGGAAAAGAGGAATTTCCTGACAATGAGAACAATGAAGAAATGGAACAGCTTGCCTCCTGGAAATGTGGGTACTCCATCCACTCATGGTTTTCAAGTAAAGATTCCATTTGTCCAGGATAGTATACGGCAGTGATGGTGAACCTTTTCGGCACAAACTGCTGAAAAGGAAGTGTGCATACACAGGTAGCAATGACTGCTGAGAAGGGGCACTTCACATGTGTGAATGCGCTTCATGTGTGTGTGCATGCTCATCTGGACCACAACCAGGAAGAGGAGCTGCCCAGGGGGGATGCATGTACCAGAAAATGAACTTCTGGTTTCCGGTGCGTGCATGTGCGCTAACCAGCAAGTCTTCCAGTTACCAGCTCTTCTGGTTTCCAGCAGTGCCGCATACCAGCTGATTGTCGCATGCGCACCAGAAACCCGGAATGGGCACCGCTGCATGTGCCAGGCAACATGGCTCTGCGTCAGGGGTGGGTTCTGGCTAATGTTACTGTTGGTTCGCTCCGGGATGCACTGAATGCACACTTGCGCTTCATGCACATGCATACACATGCTTGAGGCATGCTACACGTTCATGCGCTGTCCTAAAAATGCTTCTGCACATGCACAGGAGCAAAAAAGATGGCGACACCTATGGCACTGCTGAGAGAACCAGTTTGGGGGCATGGCAGGCCGAGTTCCCACCTACTCAGCCGAACTGGTCCGAACCGGTAGGAACCCACCTCTGCTCTGCATGCCACTTCGGGCACACATGCCATAGGTTTGCCATCACGGGTATAAGGACTCCTGCCTTGAGCTGGAGATTGAACTAGGATATTTCCAAAGTCTCTTCCAATCCTATGATTCTATGATTCTAGATTATAGGATGGTCACTTACTGTTGACTGTTAGACAAAAGTTCCTGATTGAAGGAATGGTGGAGCAGTTGACCCTGTTGTCAAGGGAGACAGTAAGCAAATCTCCGTGGATTTAAACAAAGGCGGCACAGCACTCTGTCTGGGATGTTTTATCCTGGATTCTTGCCCTGATCAGTCTGCAGCTGAGCACCAAACAAACATTGATTCATGATCTCAAAATAGTTGTCTTGGATGCTGGTATCACCACCGGTATCTCAGTGGAAGCTGCTTCATTCCTGCACTGCATGTGTTCTGAGCTGAGAGGGAAACAGGCCTTGGGTGCAATGGTGGGGGACGAAGCAGGAGTGTCCCGAAGGGGGCTGGAGGGAGAGGTTACATTAATGGGGTTCCTGGGGCCTTTCAGATGCTTCACTGCTGGACTCTGTATCCCAGTGGTCCAAACCAGCATGGTTAATGGAAGGAAGATGTCATCCATCACTGTCTGGAGGGTCCCAGATCTCCCATCCCTGCTTTATAAAGGGGAAAGTGCCCTCTGCGATGCATCCTCCTGCAAAACAATCTCCCCAGCATCACTAGGCAGCATCCATAGATGCCCCACTTTAAACCATTTGAAGAATACCAGAGGAAACAAAAGCATTTTCATGAACTGAAGAAGCTTCTTGGATGAGAAGCAAAACTTTTTCCAGGAAAAAAAAAACAAAGAAAGTCCAGTTGCCTTTTGGAAAAGCATCTTTGGGAAGTGGTAAGTATGAAAATGGGGATGGGGTGGCTCATTGGCTAAGATGCTGAGCTTGTCGATCAGAAAGGTCAGCAGTTCGAATCCCTAGCGCAGTGTAATGGAGTGAGCTTCCGTTACTTGTCCCAGTTTTGCCAAGCTAGCAGTTTGAAAGGATGTAAAAAGGCAAGTAGAAAATAGGAACCACCATTGTTGGGAAGGTAACAGAATTCCGTGCACCTTCGGCATTTAGTCATGCTGGTCACATGACCATGGAGACATATTTGGACAGCGCTGGCTCTTTGGCTTCGAAACAGAGATGAGCACTGCCCCCTAGAGTCAGGAATGACTAGCACATATGTGCGAGGGGAACCTTTACTTTTTTTAGCTGATCAACTGAAAGCACATAGGCTCTCTCTCCACTGCTCAAGTTACCCACTCAAGCATTTGTGTCCACTCAGCAGAGGGAACCACTCTGTTAATGTGACCAAGCTAATCGATTCTGTCTCCTTTGAAAGAAGCTTTGCTGCTGAGATGCTGTTCTTTCCCCATTCCACAGAGCTCCACGCATCCTAATTCTTGCACACAAAAGAACCAGCCAGTTGGGTTTTTGTACCTGTTCAGTTATGCATCTCCCATTTTCAAGGAAAAAAACAAAGAAAGCCCAGTTGCTTTTTGGAAAAGCATCTTTGGGAGATGGTAAGCTTGAAAAAAAAAAGCCTCTGGAAGCCTCTGGAGTTTTCACAGTTCCCACTTAAACTCTCAGCCAGTTCATGAGAGACTTGGAAGAAGGACTCACAAGGTTGAGTAATCTTGGGAGCTTTTGGCTGCTGTGCTTGAAGCTAAGCTGCTTTCTGTGTATAAGCAGAAGAAGAGGGGACATCTGAATGACCTCCCCCACCCCACCCACCTTGCGTCTGGCTTTCCTGTCCAGGCCCCAGGAAAGGGCAGCCCAACCCAGCTAGTAAACAGCTTCAGCATTTGCAGGCCGTCAGTCTAGTCCTGTCCGACTGGATGCCAGGTTTTGCTGGAGCAAGAAAACACCCGCCAAGCAGGAGGAATTGCTGACGGGCCTGGAAAAGTCTCAAAGCCTGTGTTGCTTTTGGGCAGCGATTGACTTTCCAGGATTGACGGGTCCTTCTAGTCGTTCAGCTGAAGCTAAACCACCCGCAAAACCCACCGTTTGGAGAACCCCAACCGTCTTCGCTAGGGGACGCACAGCAAAACAAACCAGGCCAGATGCAAACTGTTGCCTTCGCCTAGGTTAAAGCTGATTCATTTTAACATAGCTATTTTGTCACATCACTGCCACTACTGGTTTGGCCAAACAGGGCTGAACTGGGAGCAACCCACCTCTGATAGTTGTATTATTTGATTGCAGTTACAGAGGAGTTTCCTGACTGGTTTGCTCAGTTTTGGGTCTTAGATTGGCTCAGATTTTGGGTACTCCGAGTAGAGACTGTTCTGCATTGAGATATCAGGGATCCAAGGATTAATTGATTTAGGACAGCTGTCTCTCCCCACCATTCAAGGATTTTCCAGAGGCTCACATGGCAATCCTGCTCTCCTCTGAGCTCTCAGCTTGTATTCGGACAATATGTTAATCAAGATTAAAGTGGGGTTTGGTAGATTGTGGTCCGCAAAGCTGTGTGAACCTGGTCATTGCATGGAATCTTATTTTAAAGTTAAAATGTTGTGTCAAACTCCACAACTATCAATGAGGGATGATCTTCAAACCTAATCACAAATACCACTTTCCAAATTCTGTTTGGGCTCAGTGATTGGCATAATTTTACATAGTGTACTAAGCCATTCTTTAATTATGGCTTATTGGCTGAATAAACCAAATACTCTCAGCAGAAACTACGGATTGACAAGATAAAGTTTCTTATGTGTTGAGTAGATCTACAAAGCCTTCCTTAGCAACAACACAGCTTAACTCCCATAATTCTCTGTGATGGGCCCGACCCTCTGGAATGACCTTCCCCCTGACATTAGAATGACTACGGACCTCCGCTCCTTCCGTCAGAAACTCAAAACCCACCTGTTTCAGCTAGCCGGCCTGGCCTAATTCCAGCTTTCCCACCTCAGTTTTATTTTTAAATTTTTATGATTGGTTTTATGGTCTAAGTTTTTAATTTTTATAAATTCGTACAGGGGCTATTTAATCTAATTTTAGCTATGTATACTATTGTTTGTATGGTTTTTTAAATTTATACCTGTACACCGCCCCGAGTCCCTTCGGGGAGAGGGGGCGGTCTAGAAATCTAAATAAATAAATAATAAATAAATAAATAAATAAATAAATAAATAAATAAATAAATAAATAAATAAATAAACAAACAAAAAATAATAAATAAATAAATAAATAAATAAATAAATAAATAAATAAATAAATAAATAATAAATAATAAAATAAATTCTCAGCCACATTCATCATACATCGATTTGAGACCCAACTCAAGTGGGAGACCTGAAGTTGGGGATTACTGGTTTAGAATATAAATTCTTTGCGGGAGGCAGTGATCACAGCTTGGTGTGGGTGAGGAACATAAAAGGGTCATGACTCCTAGCTTGGTTCAACACCAATGAGTGATTAAATAGATACACCCATACTGTTTTCCAGGCAACAATACATAAATACTGTTGTCAGGCTTGGAAGCCATCTTTGTATAGGGCTTCAAGCCTGCCACATATTCAAACATATCCTACTGTGGGAAACTGGGAGGGAGGAGTGTATGGACCATGGGAGATATGTAGCCATAATAACATTCCTTCGCAGAAAGTCAAGGTTGTCTTGTCCTGCACCTGGACAGATGTGGATGGGAGGAATCTTCCTTCATGACAGTGGCTGATTGGGGCATGTGTGGGACATGTGGGGCGGGGACTTGAACTTTCAACTCATGGGGAAAACCTGAAAGCTTTCAGATTTGGGTTTTCCCAGATGTGCCAGCATGGCTTCTCTAATAAAATGGAACTTGGTGGAATTTCTAGCTTCGTGATCTTATTTGATGGAGGATGCTCTCTGAACCCTGACAACTACAGCTCCTAGGATCATTTTTTAGCTTCCTTGGGATTTATGTTGGTCTTTCACCTGAGAACTAACAAATTCTGCCCGAATTTACCATTTGAAGCCAACCACAATTGCTAGAGTCACACAACATGCAGTGCACTTTTTACTCCTCATCATAACATAGAAAGCTCCCCACATCCAACCAGCTGATGAGTTGATGGCTATCAACTATTGCTTCCCCAAGTTCAATTCTGGTTTGTTGTTCATATGGGAGGCAGAACTGCACATGCACATATTATTTATTAAGAGGCTGCCACAAAGAAACTGGGGTCAACCTAGACTCCAAAGCACCTGAAGGCAGAATATAGAGCAATGGATGGAAACTAATCAAGGAGAGAACCAATCTAGAAATAAGGAGAACTTTCCAGATAGTTAGAACAATTAATCAGCGTAAAGGTTTGCCTCCAGATGTTGTAGGTGCTCCAACACTGGAGGTTTTTAAGAAGAGATTGGACAACCATTTGTCTGAAATGATATACACTATCCTGCTTGAGCAGGGGGTTGGACTAGAAGAGCTCCAAAGTCCCTTCCTATTCTGTTATTTATTGCTATTTTACTAGGCATCTAAGCCCAATAATGATTTCGAGTAGCATACATCCCAAACATATGAAAGTCAAAAAAATACTCAACACAATAAGAACAAAGCATATCAATAACACAATGAATAATCATAGTCAGTAGAATCAGGAATATTAATCAGTTAATCCATGAAACCAGCCCCCGTAAAGCAGCATCCCATGGCCAGGGGAAATAAGATGGAAACAACATGGCCTGCTAGAATAACCAAGTTTCAAAGGAGTTCTTGGAAAGCAACAGGAAAAAGGGTGATTGCACCTCAGAGGAGATGCTGTTCTTCAAGAGGGGAGTATCGGTTATCTCATTTCTCTGACTCCTGAAGATGGCATTCCTAGAGTAAAGGATTACCTGCCCTCCGATCTTGGAGATGAATAGATACTATTTGGAATTGCAAACATTAGGAATCTAGTAGAACAGGGGTGTCAAACTCGTGGCCCACGGGCCAGATGTGTCACCCGTTGACCACACCCATCCCCATTTTAGCAAAGGAGGGAAAAGTCGTGATACAACAACCTGACAATGCAAGTTTGACACCCCTGTAGTAGAAGCTTTCAGACTAATAAACTTCATTAAAAGGCAGAAGTCTCCAGTTAGCAAAGCTTTAGTAAAATTTATTACAGGTAGTCTTTGACTTATGACCACAATGAAGCCCTGAATTTCTGTTTTTATGTCAGGCATTTGTTAGTTTGCCCCGTTTTATGACCTTCCTTGCCTCAGTTGTTAAGTGAATTACTGCAATTGATAATTTAGAAACCCAGTTATTAAGTGAATCTGGCTTCCACATTGACTTTGATTGTCAAGGGCTGCAAAAGGGGACAGAGCAATGGTCATAAATACGAACCTCTTGCCAAGCATCTGAATTTTATATCACATGATCATGGGGATGCTGCAAAGGACGTAACTGTGAAAAAGGGTTACAAGTCACTTTTTCAATGCCGTTGTGGCTTTGAATGGTCACTAAATGAACAGTTGTAAGCCAAGGACTGCCTGTAGTCTGAAAGCTACTACTAAATTTCTGCTTGATGACTGTGGATCTCCTCCAATAATATCTATTGAAAGTAGATGGTCCTGGAGAAACACAGATGATGATCAATCAATGGGCATCTAGAAGCCATGGGGCTATCTGGAACAATCAGGATGAATTTCAGGCCGATCCTGCATTCAGCAAGAACAACCATATCAAGCAGCTCCGAGGATCCTTTCCCCCCCTGGGTTGTGGGCAGCGTTTCAGAAGCAAAATTGGCCACTGGTGCCCACCTATATTCGCAGTTACTCCCCTTCCCATACTGCTGTTTCCTAAATATGAGTAATCCTCAACTTGCGGCCACAACTGGAATGTCCGTTGCTAAGTAAGGACACACACACACACACACACACACAAACATATATGTGTGTGTGTGTGTGTGTATGTGTATGTGTATGTATATGTTGTATGTATATGATGTCTGTGTGTGTGTGTGTGTGTGTGTGTGTGTATGTATGTATGTATGTATGTATGTATGTATGTATATATATATATAATGTCGGTTGTCAAGTGTTCGAATTCTGATCACCTGAGCATGGGGATGCTATGCTAGTCGTAAGCACGCGGACCAGATCAGCATTGTTGTAAATTGGAATAGTCGCTAAATGAATGGTTCTAAGTTGAGGACTATCTTGTTGTTGTTGTTAGTTGTGAAATCGTGTCCAACCCATCGTGACCCCATGGACAATGTTTCCCCCAGGCTTCCTGTCCTCTACCATTCTCTGGGGTCCATTTAAGCTCACGCCGGTTGCTTCGGTGACTCCATCCATCCACCTCATTCTCTGTCGTCCCCTTCTTCTTTTGCCCTCAATCGTTTCCAGCATTAAGACTATCTATATCTACCTTAACAATCATGTCTGAAAATCCCGGTCATCACAGTTGGTTATGGCTGTTTTTGTACACCTTCCTGGTAGACCTTCACCGCCCACTGATATATGGGGTGAAAGAAGGCTTCTAAACCAGCTAAGATCTGGTCAGTTTCTCAGCCAGCAGACATGTTTTACTGCTATATTATTTATCGCCTCAAAACAAATTCCTCCAGCACACAGTTAGAACTAAGAATTAGAACAGAAATTGATGCATGGTATAAATTTGCACAGAAAACAGGTTATGCGCAAGCAACGGTCATGTAGCAGTTTTCAGAGTCAAGAGCAGAGGACACTCACTTCGCCTGATGAACCAAGGAAGTGTTGCCTAATCGGAGGATCATCGGACCTTTGGGATTGCGTATCTTCTTCACCGATGAGGTCTTCAGAAGACCAAACCTTTTGATTAGATTAAATCCTGGAAAAGAGAGAAGAAGGTAAGCTGAGAATCTGTTGGGAATTTGGGATGTTGTAACGCAACGCAGGGAGGGGGAAACACCAGGTTGGAGAATCTGATTTCACCATCTATCTTTTGAACTTTCTCTATTGGTTCATAATACCTTCTCTATTCACCCTGAAGGATAATAAAGGCTAATCCGTGAAAATATAAATACAGGGGGATAGTAAGTTGTAGGGCAGGGATGGTGAACCTGTGGCACGTGTGCCAAAAGTGGCTTGCGGAGCCATCTCTCTGGGCACGCCAGCTGTTGCCTGTTGCTCTTCTGGGTTCCAGCGTGCATATCTTTGCGTACAGGGGCACTGGAAAACAGAAGATCAGCTCTCTGGTGCACATGCGCGCACTGGGAAGCTGAGATTCTGGTTTCCGGCACACATGCACACCAGAAACCAAAAGACCAGGTGACCGGTGGGCTGCCAAGCACACACCAGAAAACAGAAGCTCAGCTTCTCGGCATGTGCACATGTGCCAGGAAGCTGCTCTTCCAGTTTCCAGCATTCCCCCACGAGCGTGTGTGCGTTCCCATGTTGGCACTCGGCGGCGAAAAGGTTCGCCAACACTGCTGTAGGGCATTAGAAGGGATAGCTGTGGGTCTTTTATAGGTGAAAATATGTCCATCTTTGAGTGTGGTACATCTCTAGTGCTTACTGAGATTGGCTGCTCCTTTAATTGGTCTAAACCAGGGATGGCTAACCTTTTTGTCGTCATGGGATGAAAACACATGTGCGCCCCCTTCCCTTCCCCCCTGCCCCCTACGCATGTGCACACGTCCCCCTGTGCCCCGTTTTGGGCCTAATAGGCCTCCCTGCAGCCTTCTTGGAATAAAAACAGGCCACAAGTGGGGGGGGCGCCCCCACGCATGCTTGCACGTCTCCTGCATGCCCCACCTCCCCTTGCACATGCACGCCAGAGACCTGAAAATCAGCTGGCTAGCAGGAGGCATTTACACATGCACAGTGGAGCTGAGCTGGGGTGACGGCTTGCTTGCCCACAGAGAGTGCCCCATGTGCCACCTGTGGCACGTATGCCATAGGTTCACCATCACGGGTCTAAAGTAAGAAAAGGCATAGCATTTTGCTTTCAGGAAAATAAGGACTTCAAAATGTTGAGGCTTCAGAGTCTATTTCCACCCACCACTTAAATGTCGCAGTCCCAAGTCACAGTGAAAATGCAAAGCATCCCACAAACAGACACACAGACACACTCCATCCAAAGCTTAAATTTCACTTTGATCCATCTCATCCAGCAACTGTTGCTATGACACAATAGTTGGTGACTTTTCAGGGGATTCTACAGTACGGATCATCTCGTAGGAAGTGTACAATTGCCTGCTGGAAGCTGTCCAAACAATGTGCGATGAGATTAGCTCAGTCCTCGGGGAACGATAGATGGGGCACTTCAGGGGTCCGTAATCAGCTGTTTCCCCTTCAGTGTTCAAACATCTGAATGAATGCTTTTGATAGCGGATATGATTAAATCTTCCCATCAAAGGCACCCAGGATAGGGGGCCTAAGACATAAATCCCCTTCTAGGCAGAAGCACAAGGACTGGATAAAAAGGATTGGGCATTGTAAAAACGCAGGTACATAATATCGTTATAGCAGGGATGGGAGGTATTTAGCTCCATCCTTTGGTACGTTAAGATCAAAACATTTTATGCCTGATCTCATTCCAGGGGAGGGGGGGGAAACATTGGGGAATAAACTCGAGATGTTTTGAAATGTCCCCATTTCAACACATCATGTCTTTTGTCTGTGCCAATGCAAAAGATGCTGGGAGTATCTTTTGGAACATATGACGAGCATCCCTTAAAAAAGGGTTTCTAAATCTTAGCAACAGAGGGAAGGAGACACTTGAAATTAACCTTGCCCATAACTCCTGAGGCACCCTGTGTCTAAGCAGGAACATCTGTTGTAACAACAGCTCCATAAAGGCTCCATAAATGTCTGTTGTAGCAACAGCTCCTCAACTGCGTTAAGGCAATGTTTCCCAAATTTAGCAACTTTCACACACGTGGGCTTCAACTCCCAGAATTCCCTAAGCAACATCGTTTAAAATAGTTAGACCTCAGCTCAGTTTGCTGGCTGGGGAATTCTGGATGTTGAATTCTACACATCTTAAAGAGCTGGGGAATTCTGGGAGTTGAAGTTCACCTGAGTCAAAGTTGTTAAGATTGACAAACACTGCCTTAACATAATATCTCTTTATGGAAATGTTGCTGCAAAAAACTGGTAGACACAAGGGCACATTAGCCAGGCAAAAGTAGCCACTGAAGTTATGGGCACCTCTGATTTCAGGCAAAGCAGGTGTCTCCTTTCCTCTGTGCTCCAGGTAAGGTTGCAGGCCATAGTTTTTAAAGGAGAGGATCTACTTTTCACCCTTGATGTTAGCATTCCAAGTAATGCACCCATGGAAACTGGTGGGCACAATATTTCAATCATTTCAACTTCACGATGAACTACACCCCTGGGGGAATGTATCTACTAGCACAGTGATCATTTTGGCACCAAGTGCCCAAACTGGAACGCTGTTTTTGGCTGGTTTCAGTCCATTTTCAGGCAGTTTTGGGCCACATTCAGACCATTTTTGGGCCTTTTTAAGGCTGTTTTCAGGCCATTTTCAGGCCAGTTTTGTGCCCGAAAACAGCTGAAAAATAGCCTGAAAATGGCCTGTTTTTTGGCCCTTTTTGGCTGTTTTTTGAGCCATTTTCAGGCTGTTTTCTGGTGCTCCAGCTCCCACAAAGACCAGCTGGCGACTGTGCATGTGCCCGCAGAGAGGGCTCTGTGTGCCACCTGTGGCACATTTGCCATAGATTCACCATCGTGGTAGTAGCAGATGCATTATCACAAAAGCCCCAGTATAACAGCAAATGGGAGGAGGTGATTCACGCCATGCTTCCCTCCTCCCAGCCAGCCTCTCAAGCCACCGCCCAAAGGCAAGCGCAATGGCAGAGTGGAGCTCTAACACAAAAGTTTAAAAAAAACAAACTGCCGAACGACCTCTGGCACAAAGACAACCCAAGGGTTCTAACCCTCCGAGATGGGCTAGCGTGGAAAGGATCCAAACTTTACTTCCCCAACAGCCTGTGCCCCCACGTACTCCAAAGGAGCTATGATGACATGCAGGAGGAGCACTTCAGCTGTCTAAAGACCTTACACCTGGGAAGAAGGCACTTCTGGTGGCCAAGGAGGAAAAAAGGCATTGGAGACCAGGTCAAAAGTTGTGCCATCTGTGCAGTCATGAAAATGAGACCAGGGAGCCCCCCCCCCCCCCCCCCGGGCTGCTCCAACAAGTGGAGGATCCTTCCCATCCATGGGAGAAAATCACTATGGACTTTATCGTAGTACTCCCTGATAGTGGGGAAAACATGTCATTTGGACCATAATAGACCTATTCTCCAAACAAGCCCATTTGATGACATTCTGCAGAGAAGAGCAACAAAGGTGATTAGGGCACTGGAGGTGAAAACATATGAAGAACAGTTGCAGGAAGTGGGTATGTCTAGTTTAATGAAAGGAAGGACCAGGGAAAACATGATAGATGTCTTCCAATATCTCAGGGGCTGCTACAAAAAAGAGGGAGTCAAGCTATCCTCCAAAGCACCTGAAGGAAGGACAATAAGCAATGAGGGGGAATTAATCAAGGAGAGGCAACTTAGAACTAAGGAAAAATTTACTGACACTTAGAACAATTAATCAGTGGAACAATGTGCTCCCAGAAGCTGTGAATGCTCCAACACTGAGAGTTTTTAAGATATTGGATAACCATTTGTCTGAAATGGTATAGGGTTTCCTGCCTAGACAGCGGGTTGGACTAGAAGACCTCCAAGGTCCCTTCCAACTCTGTTATTCTATTCTATTCTATTCTATTCTATTCTATTCTATTCTATTCTACTTCTTGTCTTCCATTTCTCAGCCCTGGGAAAAGTGCCAAAATGACAATCTAGGCTGCAGTCATGAAATGGCAGACTAAGGTTCTATTCCTTGGATTAATTTCAGGCTTACAGATCAGGCTTCAAGGTAAAAGGAAGGATTGGACAATATCTGGGCTGTGACCCCCACAGCAGCCTCACCTCCTGCCACATCCCACCCTACCCCATCTGCCCCTGGGGAGGACAATGCCATACTTTTTGGATGCTTAGTAAGTTCTTGGCTCAAGTGGGCTGCACAATAGCTAGACCTCAATGGATGGGGCAGGTCAAGCAAGCAAGGTTATCTCAATCCCTCGAATGTGGAGGAAGGAGAAGGAGGAGAATCTGGAGGACCCACTTACCAGTTATATTTACAAATTCATCACTGCTGTGGTCCAGCCGGAGATTTTCTTTCTCCAGGAGTGGACACTTCTCCCCTGTAAGAGAATGATTAATGGGAACAATTCATCAATGGAACTTTGCCTCCTGGAATTCATTCATTCATTCATTCATTCATTCATTCATTCATTCATTCATTCATTCATTCATTTGTCAGAAAGTACAAGGAAACAAGTATGAAACACGTGAAAAAAATGGCACAAATAAATGGATATAAATAAGCAAAAGATAGCCATAAACACATAAAAAGAGTACATATAAATGGGGCAGTAGGACAGGGACGGTAGGCAGGCTGTTGGGCTTATGTATGCCTCCTTTATGGACCTCTTAAGAAACACGTAAGGTCCACGGGAGACAGTTTAAGGTAAAAGGTATGGGGGTTAGAGGAACTAACAACAGGATCAGGTAGGGTGTTCCATACATTTACTACTCTATTGCTGACATCATTTTTCCTGCAATCAAGATTACAATGGATTACATTCAGTTTGTATCTATTGATGGCCCTTGTGTAATTGCGGTTGAAGTAAAAGTAGTCATTAACAGGTAGGACGTTATGACAGATTATCTTGTGCACTAAGCTCAGGTCAGAACATAGACGGCGTAGTTCAAGGTTATCCAGGCCTAAAATTTCAAGCCTGGTGGTATAAGGAATTTTATTACAAGCAGAGGAGTTGAGGACTCTTCTTGTAAAATACCTCTGGACCCTCTCTAATGTTTTAATGTCCGAAACGCAGTATGGATTCAAGGCAGGTGAGCAGTATTCAAGGATAGGTCTGGCAAAGGTTTTGAATGCCTTAGTTAGAAATATAGCGTTACCAGAGAGAAAACTACGTAAAATAAGGTTGACAACTCTGAATGCCTTTTTGGCAATGTTGTTACAGTGAGCTCTGGGGCTTAGAACTTTCAAAATGAGTACTCCTAGGTCAAATTGTGGGGGTTGCATCACTGGAGGTTTTCAAAAATAGACTAGACAACAACTTGACCACTTGGAGAATTGCATAGTGGATTTGAATTTAAGCCAATATTTTCAGGAGGTATAAGGAGTCCTGCCTTGGGCACAGAGTTGGAGACCTCCAAGGTCCCTTCCAGCCCTACGATTGGGTGATTGGATGATAAGACATGTTCCAACAATCACCATGGAGCATTGACATTCATTAATATGTGAGTTAACACACACACACACACACACACGATATCATCATACAGCTTGGTTTCAACTGTACAAAGAGACACAGGATTCAGTAAGGAATGAAGACAGGACTTAGCTACACAACTGGAGGGGGGGGGGAACGTTGCTCAAGCAATTTTGGCTTGGAGGTTAACTCTGACTCAAAGGCCAGGCCTGCCTCGCCAGGACCATTCTCAGAATTTTTCATGTGATTTTGTTTTGGAAATGATAGAAATAAATAATAAGATAGCTATTCTAAAATAGAAAAATGACTCATCTCTGGACAGACATTCACCAGGCCTGGCATTTGTTTTCTGTTGAAGTCTCTCTCTCTCTCTTTTCCCTCTCTCCCTCTGTCCTTTCTCTCCCTGTCTCTCTCTGTCACTCTCTTCCCTCTCTGTCTCCCTCTCTCTCCTTCCCTCCTTCCCTCTTCCTCATCTCTCATCTTCCTGCCTGTTTCTTTCTATCTATCTATCTATCTATCTATCTATCTATCTATCATCTATCTATCTATCTATCTATCTATCTATCTATCTATCTATCTATCTATCCATCCATCCATCCATCCATCTATCCATCCATCTTCCTTCTTCCTTCCTTCCTTCCTTCCTTCCTTCCTTCCTTCCTTCCTTCCTTCCTTCCTTCCTTCTCTTTCTTTCTTTCTTTCTTTCTTTCTTTCTTTCTTTCTTTCTTTCTTTCTTTCTTCTTTCTTTCTCCAGCCAGCCAGCCAGCCAGTCATTATCATTGCTTGATAGTGAGGTGGGCGACAAATAACAAACAAATAAAATATCTGTCCATCCATCCATCCATCCATCTCTGGTAATCTCTCCCCTCCCCTTGTCTCCTCTACCAAACTACAGTGTTTGTTTCAATAAATATCTCATGTCCCTGAAAAGCATTCATTTTACAAATAAAGGGGCTGAATATGTCTTGCTCTTTCATTAAAATCAATCAATCTCTCCCCCCCCTCTTTCTCTCTCTCTCTTCCTCCCCCCCCCCCTTCTCCTCACTAGCCAGTCTATGGATAAAAGTTAGCATGGATGGGAACAAAAGACAGCAAAACAGTGTTGCCACCAGCTCTGTTGCAGTGGCCAGAAATCCTCAGCCGGGATCCACGCAATGTGGTGCACTAAGCCTTTGTATTTATTGACTGGCTTCCATTGATCTGTTTGATTTCCATCCAAGCTTTCATTCAGGGGCCCAGAGCAGTTCATGCAGTGCTTCTTCCTTCTGCTCCCCCCCCCCACAACAATCCACTTGATCTGGACTCTGCTGTGAGGCGGTGTCTGGTTCAAAGACACCCAGTGAATTTATGCAGTTGTACACAGATTTGACCCTTGGTGTTCCGGCTCCTAAGCCATCACCTTAGCAACAAGTTCTTGTGACTAGGTCAGAAAAGAATTAATGGCTGCATTCGCACAACTTGGGTGATTAGAATTAGCCTTGGTTAGTTATTTTGTAACTTATCATAGTGTACGAACCTACTCTACAGGTAGTCCTTAACATATGACAGTAATTGAGCCTGGCAGCTATAGTCATAAGTCATGGCAGTCATAAAATTTTACAACTTTTTTTGCAATGGTTGAAAAGCAAACACCATGGTTGTTAAACAACCGCTACAATCGCCAAGCAAACTCATTGTTTGCTATGGATCAGTTTTGCTAGAAACCAGAAGGAAATGCTGGTTTCCACCATTGTGTACTACAGTCAGTGCTGAAAAACACCATAAATGTGTGTGGGTCAGTTGTCAAGTGCCCAAAGTACAGGCAGATGATCATGATTGGGGGAGATGACTTTAGAATTCCAAAACAGGGTTGTAAGTGGGTTTTGAGGGGGTCCAATGTAACTTGGACCAGGCACTTTGTTATAAGTTGAAGGCTACCTGTATTTAGTTAGGCCACAGTTGTGCAATATTGTTATAATGTTGTTTTGGATAAACCCAGAAACTGATTAAAATCAAGAATCAGATTAAGCAACTTTTGTGAAACAGCATTATCAGAACAAGGTGTGCAATGGGAGATGCATAACTGAAAAGGTACAAAAACCCAACTGGCTGGTTCTTTTGTGTGCAAGAATTAGGATGCGTGGAGCTCTGTGGAATGGGGAAAGAACAGCATCTCAGCAGCAAAGTTTCTTTCAAAGGAGACAGAATCGATTAGCTTGGTCACATTAACAGAGTGGTTCCCTCTGCTGAGTGGACACAAATGCTTGAGTGGGTAACTTGAGCAGTGGAGAGAGAGCCTATGTGCTTTCAGTAGATGTGCTAAAAAAAGTAAAGGTTCCCCTCGAACATATGTGCTAGTCGTTCCTGACTCTAGGGGGCAGTGCTCATCTCCGTTTCAAAGCTGAAGAGCCAGCAATGTCCGAAAATGCCAAAGGCGCACAGAATGCTGTTACCTTCCCACCATAGGTGTCCCTATTTTTCTACTTGCGTTTTTATGTGCTTCTGGTAGGTTGGCAGAAACTGGGACAAGTAACGGGAGCTCACTCCATTACGCGGTGCTAGGGATTCGAACTGCCAAACTGCCAACCTTTTGATCGACAAGCACAGTGTCTTAGCCACTGAGCCACTGCGTCTCTGATGATCAGCTAGAACACATATAATTAACAGCCAGATCATCCTCATCCTCCTGGGTTGAAATCCCTATTTTTGACATCTGTCTCTGGAGGAATAAATCTAAGAACTACCATAATGGGTATAAGATGGATGCAATGGTACATCAGCCCTTTTCTTCTTTTAGCAATTTCTGCTACCCTTTCAAAGTTCAGACTCTCCACTTATTTGTCTTTGCATTTTTACGGAAAGCTGTTCCAGACTCAAGATTTTATCAAAGTATTGAAATGCTGCAAATGGCAAAGAACAAACAGTACAGAATGGAGAATATTTCATTTGGCAGAAACATAGCTTTGCGGCAGCTCCTTAGAGGCACAATTTCGCTAAAATCTAGGTTGGCCCCTCACCGGCTTCCAAATGATGATCTGTCTCCTTTGTGAATATGCTTATGAGAATCACAATGGACGAACCATTTGCACCCAAAACTTTGCAATGATTGTAAGAGGCAAGACAATTCTGCCCTACAGATAATCCTCATCTTACGATCACAATTGGAAACGGCACTTCTATCTCTAAGTGATGAACTTGTTAAGTGAGTTGTGATTGATTTTGCAATATTTTTGCCTCAGTTGTTAAGCAAATCACCAAAGTTCTTAAGCAAATCAAATGGTCGTTAAGCAAAGCTGCCTTCTGCCTTGGCCCTGTGTTTGTTGGAAGCAAATGTTGGAACCCTGGGAAGGTTGCAAATGAGGATCGTGGGACTTTGCGTCTCTGTGACCTGCGGTAAATGTAGGCCGGTTGCTAAGAACCCAACTTTTAATCATGTGACTATGGGGATGCGATGACGGTCTGTATCGTAACTTACGACTGAATCGTATATCCCTTTTTAAAATGATGTTGTAAGTTTGAACAGTCATTAAATGAATGGTCATAGTTCGGGGACTACCTATATAGCTCAGAAGCAAACACTGTTCACAAGGGCAATGCTGATGCTCCGTATTCTCTGCCCCAAACCAAAAAGGCATCTGATGTCAAAGACAACAAAATAAGAGCTGATGCTTCTTTCAGCACCTGGAATCCTGATGTATGACCTGGAAGCCATCTTTGTTTATCTTTTTACCTCATTTTCTATTTTTCTACTGGGAGGGGGGATTATATACGGTGTGGGTGATATATAGCCATAACAACATTCTTTCTCAGAAAGTCAAGGTCATCTGGCCCTGCAGCTGGGATGAGATGACTGGGAGATAACGCCTGGCTTGGATGATGCCTGATTGGCTCCTGTGATGGACATGTGCATGCAGGAGAAGGGGCTTCAACTTTCACTTGGGTGTGGAAAACCTGGAAACTTTCAGATTCGGGTCTTCCCAGATGTGCCAATATGACATCTCTAATAAAGTAGAACTGTGAGGAAACTCAAGCCTGGGAGTCTTCTTTCATTGGGGGTGTTACTTGGAACCCTGACACCTGAATCTTTTTCAGCTCGGGGTTCTTAGCATGTGTAGTGTCGATGCCAAAGACCATTGCTATTTTGAGGGATTTAGTGACATATCTTGATTTCTCTTTCATTTTACAAAATTTATAGAAGTTGAGAGCTTCTTCTGCGCTAATATACTTATTTAGGGGCTTTCCCCCCCCCCCTGCTTATTGAATAAAGGAGAAGGGGAAGGAGAAGGAGCAGGAGAGGGAAATCTTCATGTAACTTCAAAGCTTTTGCTGCTGTGAAAGTCGCTGTCTTTCCCGTTCCAGAGTCATGGGTCACCAGTCAAGATTAGATCTTGCAGCCTCCTGATCACAGCAAGACCATGAAGTCAGGGTACCAGATTTTTATAGAAATGTTGCGGTGACTGTTGTTTGTGGGGAGGTTCTGCACAGACCCTAGTGCTGGGGTCTGTGGAAATTGGCCACCCAATGGGGCATCTCTGCAGTTATTATTAAAGAGCTCCTGACAACTTGTAAGAGATTGGAGTATCATCTTGTCTGGTATGTATGCTTATTTTTGCTTTCAAATCTGTTAGCTTGAGCTACCGTATTTTGGGGAGTATAAGACGCATCCCCCCCCAAAAGGCAGTGAAAATCTGGGTGCATCTTCTACACTGAATACACCCTCCCCCTTTGAAAAAATAGATGTGCAGAAGGTTTGGGAGGCTTGCATAGAGCTCCTGGGGGCCTGGGAGGGCAAAACCGAGCATAAAATGAGCTATTTTTGCACATTTTGTTCCCCCCCCCCAGCCTCCAGATGCACTCTACAAGCCTCCCAAAGCTCTGCATGCCCCCCCCCTTTTTTTGCAAACAACAAGGTGTGCAAAGGGTTTGGGAGGCCTGCAGAGTGCAAAAACTTTTTAAAAAATTTACCTCTTCAACATCATGGTGTGCCTTATACTCCGGTGCATCTTACAGCCCGTAAAATACAGTAATAACACCACATAACATCTTTTTACTCACTAAAGTCTTCATCATCTCTGGCTCCAAAAGAACCAACCTGATCACTGCCCTTAACCTTGACACGACAGCATGCCACCCAAGGCTTGGGTGCAGAATGTCACGGGAGGTCTTGCACAGTTGTGACTTAACAACAGGCCCTTAGCATATCTATATATTTTACTCACAAACCATTGTGCTTCTTAGGTTCGCTCTCTTTTGCTTGGCTCTTGAGTGGAACTGCTACATAGGAGCTAGAAAAATAGATGGCAGCTACAGGAACATTTGCTGCACACCCAGTGGTGGGATTCAGCCAGTTTGCACGTATTAGGGAGAACGGTTGTTAATGTTCTAAGCAGTTCAGAGAACCGGCTGTTGGAAGAAATCTCATTTTGGGTTTTTCCCCACTTTACAGGGCTAATCCTGCAAGGAAGGCAGAAAGGGAACCTTCTGGTGTTGGTTCTAGCCTCATCTTTATTGCCCTGCTTACAGAAACTGCCTCTCCAGTTAAGCCTTATTACATCGCATCAGCTAAGGCAAAGCACCCATCGATAAGAGTGATGTTGAATTGGCCACGCCCACCCAATCACATGACCAATGAGCCCTGCCTACCAAGCTGGCCATAGGGCTGAGAACCCTAATGGCCAGCAATTTAACAATGGTTGTTAAATTATTTGAATCCCACCACTGTGCGCACCAGATCTGGTAGCTCCACTGTGGACGGAGTTCTTGTGCTCTACTGCTAACATTCTTAATGATGACTTGGTAGCAAAGTTGATGCTTTGGGGACACAGAACTGCAAGCCTATTTCCTGCTTTAACTGTAAATCTCTCTCAAATAATGTCTTTCAGTGGGAGGGAGAGGTGGGGAAATGACATACAGCTTGAATCATTAAGCCTTTCCTCATGTTCCTGTGTGTCATTGTAAGCTCTGAAACAAAACAAAACAAAGCAGAATAGATGCTTTCTCCAAGGAAGGATGTGTGGACTACAAGATCCCTGGAGTGTGTCTCCTAATTACCAGTTACGACCAGTTGCTATTATGGTTCAGCCATGGAACATTTTTGCGAAGGACTTTGCAGCTGCTGAAAAATGGTCACCAGGGGCCCCTTTAGAGGCATCCAAGACTGCAGCCTCAGCTCTTTCTCTTCCTGCCAAGTCCATTAAAAAAGCAAATAGGCTTCAATTAGGAGGCTGAGGAGGGGCATGGCGGAGATGTCAGCTTAGCCTAGGCCAGCGTTGCTCAACCTTGGCAGCGTTAAGATGGGTGGACTTCAACTCCCAGAATTTTCCAGGCAGCTGGGGAGTTGAGGTTCACAGATCTTAACGCTGCCAAGGTTGAGAAACAGTGTTCCAGGTACTATCAGAGGTGGTATTCAGCCAGTTCTGACCAGTTCTAGAGAACCAGTAGTGGAAATTGTGAGTAGTTTGGAGAACCAGCAAATACCACCTCTGGCGGGCCCCGCCCCCCATCTATTAGCTGACTCCCAAGTCCCAGCTGATAAGTTGTGTGTCAGGCCTGTAGTTATATTCTTTTTAGGATCTTTGGCCTGCCACACTTTTTAATAATTCTCTATGCTGTTTCATTAGTGTAGTAGTTGGGAGGGGGGAATAGAAAGGAGTAGGATTGTGGAATGTATGTTGACATTCTTTTATAGAAGCCAAGGTCATCTTTTGTCTCCGCACATCGACACCTGGCCGGAAGAAGATGGGTGTACATGCCAGCGTGGAAGATGATGATTGGAACATGTGATGGATTTGTGGGTGTGGGGAGAGATCATGAACTTTCAACTGGGTGAACTTACAGGATGTAAATCCAGAGTTGGAATTTCCATAGCCGTGCTAACATGCCTGCGGAATAAATTGCACCTTTAAGGATGTTTTGCCTTGGACAATGATTTATTTCTGCATGGTATTTAGAACCCTAACATTGGGTCTTCTTCTGTTGCTCTGCACAGGACAACGGAGCAGGGAAGCAGGTTAGGGGAGTGGGGAGAGAATGGGGATTTTGCAATATCCTTCCCCCAGGAGTGAAGAGGAAATGGGGATTTTGAAATAACCTTCCCCAGGAGTGGGGAGGGAATGGGAATTTTGCAGTATCCTTCCCCTGCCATGCCCACCAAGCCATGTCTACCAAGCCACATTATGCCCACCAAGCCATGCCCACAGAACCGGTAGTAAAAAAAATTGAATCCCACCACTGGATACTATGTTTGAGATGTCCCAGAGAGAAGATGCCAGATAAATGGAGATGGGCCAATGACTTTCCTGTCTTTAAAAGGGGAGAAAGGAAGACTCAGACCTCGTAAATGGATTGTATACTTCAGGATTTGACTGGGAAATTCTGAGAATTGTAGTCCATATATCTTAAGCTTGCCAAGATTGACAAACATTGCCCTAGAGAGTTGAACAAAACAAAGTCCTTCAGTGTTCTATGATGCAATTGATCTGGCCAGGAGATTTAATCTTAATCACAATTCAGATATCTCCCGCATACATTTCTCCCTAATTTATACTAGTCTTCAGTTTCCAGAAGGGACCAATACTTTTGTTGGAGAAGATTGAACCAAACCATATGTTGTGTGCCTCTACTTTCTTTTCTTGTTTGCATTTTCCTTTCTTAACTGGGAAACTGATAAACTGGGTTCTTTTCCTTTACTTTTGAACATCTGGTCTGGGAATTCTGGGAGTTGAAGTCCATGCATCTTAAAATTGCCATGGTTGAAAAGCACTGGGCTAAGAGATTCCCTTGAACAGACCAATGGATTATTTCTATACTGCAGGAGAAACAGCACCACTTCAGATAAGAGCATTTAGTTGCCATCAAAAGCTGGCCTGAAACAAACATCTATGGATTTGAAAATTCCTCCTTATGCAAAATATTTGATGAAATGTCTGCATCTCCAGACAAGACAAAAACAAAATGAATAAATGAATATACAAACAAACAAACAAACAGGCAAGCTGTTAGAGATCCTCAATGTTCCCATGGAAATAACCACATTTTCAATACATTAGCAAAAAACAATGCAGAAAATGTCAGAGTATCCCTGAAATTATTGCCTTTGCAAAGAACAAAGGAAGGTCTTGGGTTGTGTTAAGATGAGGAGTCCGACAATTCCTGGAAAACTGTAAAATATTTCAGGGCAGGAAGAATTTGGAGGAGAAATACATAGAGAAGGATCAGGAAGTCAGGAGAGGGTCAAAATGTCCACATAATATGCAATCAAAGCCCCATCCTTTAAACAGAGAATGGAAGGGCGATAAAGAGAGGGAAAGAGAGAGAAAGGAGACAGGAGAAGGAAATAGAAGAGAGGGAAAGAGTAGGAGAGAGGGAAGGTGTGGAAAGAGAGGAGAGGAGAGGGAGAGAGCAAGGGGAAGTAGAGAAGAGAGAGAGGGTAGAGAGAAGAAAGAAGGTAGGGAGGAGAAGAGGGGGAGAGGAGGAGAACTGAAGATGAAATAGACTGTAATATGGTGTATGGAAAGCAGAAGAGCAAATAAAAATTGAAGAGGCTTAAAGGCAAAAGGAATTGATATATTATTGAATACTCAAAAAATGCTTGTTAAGATGTACTGGTATATTTTGGATTATATTATATGTATCATAAAAAAACTTTTGACCAACCCCCCTCTCCCATCCTTTGCACAGTTATTGTCACCATTTGGACAATTGTACATTGACTTTTTGGAACTTTTCCAAAAAGATGAGAAGAGAAACAGCGTGTCGGGGTCGGGAATGACAATTAAGGTCAGTGTTCTGTGTCACTCTGCCCCGTATGACATATAATTCTGGCCACTTTATGATAACTTTTTAAAGACTTTTATTGTTAAAAGAAAAAAAACGGATATGGTAAAATCATCTTGGCTATCACTCCGCCATACAGAGTATAACACAGATCTCCTGTGTATTCAATACCCATTACTATTTACTAAGTATATATATATATCCTTAACCTCTTCTACATGGTTACAATTACAGTTGCATAATGTACTGCCTACATTGCCTCTTATGTCAATCTATGCATCCTTGTGCTTGTTCGTTCCGACTTCCCTTCCTTCAACCACTGATAAAACCTACCCCAAATCTCATAGTACTCTGCTCTCCTTTATTCTTCAGTTCTAGCATCAGTCTATCACATTCTGCACAGACAAGTATTTTCTTTGTTATTTCCCTTTCTTTAGGTATGTTTCCACTCTTCCATTGTTGGACATAAACTTTTCTCACAGCTGTTATGTTATGTAGCGTTAAATATGTTAAAATAAGTCAGAACAATTAATCAGTGGAACAACTTGCCTCCAGAAGTTGTGAATGCTCCAACACTGGACGTTTTTAAGAAGATGTTGGATAACCATTTGTCTGAGTTGGTGTAGGGTTTCCTGTCTAGGCAGAGGTTGGACTAGAAGACCTCCAAGGTCCCTTCCAACTCTGTTATTCTATTCTATTCTATTCTATTCTATTCTATTCTATTCTATTCTATTCTATTCTAACCCTTTGCTTAAATCCTGTTTGATAATAGGAATATTTCTGGTTTCAGTTCCAATCTCTATCCAGTCATTTCTTCCAACCACCTTCCAATCTTTTGCCAAGCAGCAAAATGCTGGCCATTTTATGATGTCACCTAAACATGCTGTTCTGTAGCAACCACTTTATTTTATTTAGTAGATTTTTTATCTTGCCTTTATTATTTTATAAGTAACCCAAAAACTTACCTAATAGTTCCTCCCCCTCCTATTTTCCCTACAACAACAGTGCTGTGAGATGGGTTGGGCTGAGCGTGAGTGACTGGCTCAAGATCACCCAGCTGGCTTTAATTGCCTAAGGTGGGACTAGAACTCACCACCTCTTGGTCATTGGCTCAAACTAACCCAGCCAGATTTCATGTCTAGAATGCGTCTAGAACCAGAGGTGATATTCAGCCAATTCTGACAGATTCTGGAGAACCGGTAGTGGAAAATTTGAACCTGCAAATAGGCTGGCCCCGCCCCTGCTGCCCCCCAGCTGATCTTCTTTTGTTGCCCTGAACAGGAGAACGGAGCTGCAAAGCAGGTTAGTGGAGTGGGGAGGGAATGGGGATTTTGCAGTAACCTTCCCCTGCCACGACCACAAAGACACACCCACAAAGTAATGCCCATAGAACCAGTAATAAAAAAAATTGAATCTCACCACTGTCTAGAACACACAACTTCCTGGCTTCTGCTCCAGAACCTTAACCACTACACCAAACTTATTTTGCATCCCTATTCTATTAATTAGTTAATTAATTAATTAGGGAGACAGTGGCTCAGTGGCTAAGACACTGCGTTTGTCGATCAGAAAGATCAGCAATTCAGCAGTTTGAATCCCTAGTGCTGCGTAATGGAGTGAGCTCCTGTTACTTGTCCCAGCTTCTGCCAACCTAGCAGTTCGAAAGCATGTAAAAATGCAAGTAGAAAAATAGGGACCACCTTTGGTGGGAAGGTAACAGCGTTCCATGAGCCTTCGGCATTGAGTCATGCCAGCCACATGACCACTGAGACATCTTCGGACAGCGCTGGCTCTTCAGCTTTGAAATGGAGATGAGAACCGCTCCCTAGAGTTGGGAACATATGTGTGAGGGGAACCTTTACTTTATGTGCTGTACTAAAAAGGATTAAAGTGTGAGCCCCTTTCAAAAAGTGACATATGGCAATTGGCTTTAATAGGGTAGCTTTTATCTCAGTGGCAACTATTGGCATCCCTTCCTCCCCTGTTTAATTTTTCTGTCTTATCTCCTATCGACTGAATCCACATGCTGCTTTGGCAACCATTTCCTCGACTTTCTAGAACTTTTTGGAAAATACCAAGAATGATAAACGTGTGTGTACTAACGCATGCCCTTTCAAAATGCTACCAGTTTCAAGTACCGAGCGAGGAGGGGATGGAGATTAAAGTAAAGAGAGAGAAAAAAAACTCAGAGTGATGGAATATCTCAACACAAAAGACATAGCTGCTTTCTCCATTACAAAATACAAAGCCCCATTGAAATGTAAGAATGGGATTGTAGCTCTGAAAGCAAGGATGAATGGGAAAGAAGCATAAATTTCCCAACACATAAAATGTTTTCTGCATTCTGGCCCACCAGATGTATCTGGGAGGTTTGCACAGTAGACAGGAGGAATATAGCTCTCTTCAGATTTTTCTTGATCCCTAGCTACTGCTCCCTTTCACACAACTGAAGGGAAACAAGCGTGATGCCTGAAATGCAGAGACTGATTTAAAACAACAACAGGCAAAATTTAAGGTTGGGGGCATCTAGTCCGTTGCAATTATTCCCTTTTGTCTCTCTTTAGGAAGGCTTCCTTGAATTTTTCAGCAGCTCATGATCACGCAAACACATTGTTAGATATATAATAAGCCTAGATAGGAAGCTATTGTGCTGGGCTGGCACTAGAGGTGGGTAATGGAGAACATCTGCAAAGGCGCATGGTTTTCAGTGAGCATCACTGATCAATAACGTCCCTTGCCCAGGCTTTAAAAAGGGACTCCACAAGTATGAGAAGAGTAGGCGAAAAATGTTGGTGTCATTTCTCTTGTCCTTCTTCTCTAAAACAAATCCTGACTGGGACATAGAGGAGAACAAACCTGGAAACAGAAGGGAAGGAGAGCAGATCCATGGAGGGAATCTTGCCTGATCAGAGTCCTGAGGGGTATCAATATAAGAAGGAGCTTCAATGCATCTCCCAACCAGAGAAAAGTAGCAAGAAATAAACTGAAGAAGGAACACAGTTTATATACATGCGGACTTCAACTCTTAGAATTCTGCAGCTAACATGTAAGCCAGGGGTGTCCAAACTTGGTAACTTTAAGACTTGTGGACTTCAACTCCCAGAATTCCCCAGCCAGCAAAGCTGGCTGGGGAATTCTGGGAGTTGAAGTCCACAAGTCTTAAAGTTGCCAAGTTTGGACACCCCTGATGTAAGCTGTACCATTGTGTGGAATTCTGGGAGTTGAAGTCCACGTCTCTTAAAGTTGCCACGGTTGAGAAATATTATTCTAAGCAACGTGATCAGGTCACAACAGAAAATTTGTAGCAGCGCTTCGAAATGTCAATTGGTTCTCCTGAATGTCACGTTTGCTTCTTCCTCGCTGTCCTACCTTCCTCGCTAAAACTCCTTTCCTACACTTCCTTCATGAACATCTGAACAGAGAGCCAACACCATTGTTCACTCTCTTTACTTATTTCCATTCATTTATTTTACGCAAGCAAAGGATAACTCACTTTCTCATCTGCTGCACTCAAGGTATATGTCCTTTTTAAAAAAAAGTAATCTGCAAAAGAAAAGACAATAACCCTTTATTATAAAAATCAATAAAGATGTAGCCGAAGGAAAAACAAAGCAAAGCAAACCCAACTCTCAAACACTGACAGGTCTTGGAAAATGACCCCTTTCATGCTTGATTAAATTGGGGGCAGATTTGCTTTGCTGCTTTGTTCCCAGTCCATCCGCGATTTCTCCCTATAGCAAGCATGGGCACGGCAACACCTGGGCTTTTGTGGAGGATGAAGATCTTCTTCTTGTTGTTGTTACTTTGAAAACAGCTGCTGATGCAACACAAAGCCGTAAGGGGGAGAAAACACAAACAGGGCAGCATGCAAGAGGCGTCTGCTGTTTACAGCAATCTTTAGCCAATTAAAAAAATAACAGGTCTGTAAGTCATGAAGGATGGAATGTCTGTTTTATATTCTGCCAGCAAACAAAGAAGAGTTTCAGGGGACTGAATGGAGTAAAAGAACCTATGTCCTTATATGGGGGACCTATTAGTCCATGATAGCTAAAAATGGGGAGTTTGCTAGGAACTTTTCCAACTAACCCTAACCCCAATTCTATTAAAGGTCATAGCTCACAAAAGCTTTAATAAACTGAATTAGTCAGAAAAGACATTACCAGACTTCTGTTCTGATCGAGGCTTCCCAAGAGCATGGAGCAAACTCCTTGTCCCGACAAAAAACCCTTTTATTGATTTACTATGAATTCTGTTCCTTTACATCCACTGAAGTATTTCAAGGGAGGATTTACAGTCACAGACCTTATCTAGTTTGGAGAGCTGACAGGCCGATAGCTGCAAAACTTGGCAAGGAATCTCGGAGAGTCACTAACCAATTAAGCAAATTAATTGTCTCCTGCAAACTCCACTCCCCCTTCACTCCTCTTTTATTTTCTCTGGGATGGGCCATTCATTGTCCACTTGTGGCCTTACTCCCAAGTTGACCCTTGTTCTTTAGATGTTCCCTTCGTCTGGCAACTCTCTGCATGCACACATTGGGAACAGGCTCCAGCTGTTTGTCTGCCTCACTGATGTCTGACTCTGAAGGCAGGTGATAACTGGCATACGGCTCTGGCCCCATCTCTGCCTCCGATGCAGAGCCCTCATCAGAGCCTTCCCCAGACTCCAGGACTGGTCCATATTCCTCCCCAACCTCCCCACTGTCCAAATCTGCTGCCAGCTCTGTAAGCCACTGGTGGGCCACAACAGAAACATTCTTCTGTGGTTATCCTCCATGCCACGCTGGCAGGCCACAACAACTCCTTGGACATCAGTTGTAGTAACAGGTAGGGCAGGGATAGCTACTACACCATTTTATAGCCATGTTTGAGGCCAAAGTCTCAAGGACCAGGTTTCAGACATGTAGAAAGTCCTGCCTAATTAACCAACGGAATTTCTCACCAGGATACTGTATGGTGGTAGTGATCCAGTAAGTTTAGAAGGTAAGAATAATGGACTGTGAGAATAGCCTTGAGGAATAAGAATACAGAATAACAGAATGGGAAGGGACCTTCCAACTAGAACTACAAAAGAAAGCAAAGGTAATAGTAATAGGTGCCTTGGGTGCAATCCCAAAACAACTGGCGCACCATTTGAACATCACTGGCATTGACAAAATGACCATCAGTCAATTGCAAAAGGCAGCTTTACTTGGTACAGCTTACATCCTGCGAAGATGCCTCTCATACCTTCAAACATCCACATCTAACTATCCCAGGTCCTTTGGAAGGACTCGATAGTGGGCAAAAATGCCAAATCTAGCCTGAACATCCAGCAGATTATGGTGTGATGAACCATAATAATAAACATTCGGTGTAACCCATACCAACAAAAGTTCTTTTTTTCAAAGTTAAAGGGGTCTTGAGAGCAAAAATGTAATGCTGCTATAGAGAATCAGAGAGATGACAAGAATCCTTATATATACGCAAGGTGGGCTGGGCCATTCTTTAATTCCTGTGAAGCAGGTAGTCCTTGACGCACAAAAGTACATTTAATGACCATTCAAAGTTAAAGAGCACTGAAAAGTGTGACTTATGACCATTTTTTTACTCTTATGACTGCTGCAGCATCCCCATGGTCACATGATCAAAACTTGAGCCCTTGGCAGCTGGCTCCTATTTAGGAGAGTTGCTGTGTCCTGGTGTCACATGATCACCTTTTATGACCTTCTGACCAGCAAAGTCAATGGAGAAGCCAGATTGACTTAATAACAGTTTTACTAACTTAATAAGTGCAGTGATTCACTTAACAACTGTGGCAAGAATGGCTGTAAAATGGGAGGAAGATTTACTTAACAACTGTCTCCATTAGCAACAGAAACTTTGGGCTCAATTGTGGTCATAAGTGGAGAACTACCTGGATTCAGAATGGACTCATGCAAACACAAACCTGGGTCACTGGGACATAAGAAGGGAGGGAAGTAAACCCCAGTCTTGCAAGATTCTGTTATGATGCATCACAATGTTTTTGATCTGGTCCACTCCAGGGGGGCAACAATCCTTTGCAGGACAAAATCCTTTGCAGACCTAAGTACACAAAATTATCTGCTATAATGCCCTACCTGTCAATGACTACTTCAGCTTCAACCGCAACAACACACGAGCACACAATAGATACAAACTTAAGGTAAACCGCTCCAAACTCAATTGCAGAGAGTACGACTTCACCAACAGAGTGGTCAATGCCTGGAATGCTCTACCTGACACTGTGGTTTCTTCCCCAAACCTCCAAAACTTTAACCTTAGACTGTCTACTGTTGACCTCACCCCATTCCTAAGAGGTCATTAGGGGCGTGCATATGCACACCAGTGTGCCTACGGTCCCTGTCCTACTGTCCCCTTTTATTTGTACCCATTTCCTGTGTTCTTATTCATCTTTATCCTTATTCCTGTTGTCTTGTACATGAGTGACAAACTAAATAAAAAATAAAATAAAATAAAATAAAATAATAAAATAAAATAAAATAAAATAAAATAAAATAAAATAAAATAATATAATATAATATAATGTAATGTAATGTAATGTAATGTAATATAATAATAAAATAAAATAAAATAATAAAATGAAATTAAATGAAATAATAAAATGAAATTAAATGAAATAATGAAATAAAATAAACTAAACAGGGAGGCTGCTATTGATCTGTTTCTCCCTTTCCCTGAAATCTGGGGAAGTTGATTGAACCCCTTGATAAATTCTGCAGTATTCCTTCAACCGTCAGGGCTGAAAAAAATAGCGACTTTACTCTTAGTTAGCTTAAGCTTTGAGTCATTCCAGGCGTTCTGCTTGAATCAAAAGCCCATTCAGTCTAATGGAGGGTTCAGTGAGCTGCAGGAGCACAGGAAATGAGCTAATTCAAGGACCAGGCTAAGTACATTGTTGAAACCTAGCTATTTAATTTAAAGCATTCCAGGCGAAGATCTGAATGTTCTCTTTTGTCACCAGGCAATCCTCAAAATGTTCTACAGCTGCCTTGGCTGTCCATTTTTCCATTCAAACCTCCAGGGATAATATTGTGAGGAAATCCCTCTTGTGGTATTTGTGCCACGCTCCATGGGGAGTCGTGTCCTTGAAAGTAGGTTAAGAACATCTCTTTTCCCCTGGAGAAGTTCAGAGCAACTATCTACTCCATTTCTCTGCCCAGAAATTTGGGGGAGAGAACTTGAAAAGGCCATCTCTGCGTGCAACCAAGGGGTCCAGATGGACTTTTTAATGTGCAACGGCAGATGGTCCTTTGCAGCAATTTTACAAACCCTCCAGATAACACCTGTTTTCTCTACTCCACAGCCCCTGTTTTAGCACGCCTCCTCCTGCCTCTTATCTAAATGGGGATAATTCATTTGAATTGAAGCAAGTCACGGCTGACCTTTCGAATTCTGCGGGCAGAGAAAAAGTGGTGATTGAATTTTTCCCACATTGTTTTCATAGGATGGAGAATTCTCCAACCATTTCTCCAATGTAGCATTCCCGCTTAGCAAGGACAGCCGCAGGGCCACTGAGGGTAGGAGATGGGTTAGAGGAAGTCCCCCTCCCACTGTTCCATTTGGGGAATGAGTGGAAGGGCCCTGGCCAATTAAGACACCAATACAGTGCCCCCCCCCAACTTTTGGCTACCAGGGATCCGGTTCCATGGAGAGAGGTTTTTCCATGGACCGGAGGGGGAGGGGGAGCATGGTTTCACGTGCTGCCTGCAACCCACGGATGGTGCTTTTCTTGTTTGCGTGGCCTGATTCCTGGCATGCTGCAGATTGGTGCCGGTCCAGGGACTGGGGGTTGGGGACCCCAGAATCATGGTGAAGTAAAAATCAGGACATTCACACATGCTGCTTGGCTACCTTGATGCTAAAGCAGTGCAACAAGATTTCATTGCATGTATGTACCGTATTTTTCAGAGTATAAGATGCACCACAATATAAGACGCATCAAGATTTTGAAGAGGTAAATTTTTTTAAAAAAGGTTTTTGCACACTGCAGGCCTCCCAAACCTGCTGCACACCACTTTTTTTGTGAGTTTGAGAAGCCTGCAAAGTGGTCCTGAGGGCTGGGGACAAAAAGGAGCAAAAAACAGCCCATTTTTTTGCAAAAAAAAAAAAACCAGGGCATGCATAGGCTTTGGGAGGCTTGTGGAGTGCTCCTGGGGGTTGGGGGAGGGCAAAAACAAGCCAAAAATGGCCTGTTTTTTTGCTCATTTTTGCTCTCCTGAGCCCCCAGGAGCACTTTGCAGGCCTCCCAAACCCTCTGCACGTCTATTTTTGCGAACAGGGGTGGGGTTTTGGGAGGCAAAAAATGCTGTATTTGGTGTATTAGCTGCACCCAGATTTTCACCCTCTTTGTTTGGGGGGGGGGGGGAAAGGTGCATTTTATACTCCAAAAAATACGGTATGTATGAATAAATGTATGTATGTATGTATGCATGCATGCGTGTATTAAATTTCTATGCCACCATCTCCCCTACAAGGTGAGCAGCTTACAAATTACAGGAACAAGTGAAAAATAATTATAATATTAAAAGGAGCCAACATTAAGATATTATTAAAAACTGCCCTAAAAATCACGCCTAGAGCCTTTGGGGAAATCGCAGGGGTCAGCACCCCTGAAGTGTGATGGATGAGCCTCCCCTGAGAAAATCCCCTTCATGATCATGGTATCTTCCCTGCCAGGTAAGTACAGGTAGTCCTCAACTTACAACAGTTCATTTAGTGGCTGTTCAAAATTACAACAGCACTGAAAAAAGTGACCAATGACTATTTTTCACACTTAATGGCCGTTGCAGCAGCCCCATGGTCACTTAGTCAAAATTCACATGCTTGGCCCCTGACTCATATTTATGACGGTTGCTATGTCCCAGGGTCATGTGATCTACTTTTGCAACCTTCTAACAAGCGAAGTCAATGGGGAAGCCAAATTCACTTAACAACTGTGATGCTCACATAACAATTGCAGTGATTCACTTAGCTGTGGCAAGAAAGGTCATAAAACGGGGCAAAACTCACCTAACAAATGTCTCACTTTTGGAAGAGAAATTTGTTGGTCAATTATGGTCGTAAGCCAAGTGTTGGGTCTAATTTGACTCACGGAAATTTATCTAGGATCCCCTTCTCAAAATCAAGTGTCCGAAGTATATTTTCAGTCATCAGAATGAAATAAAGTCCAGAGAAAATGAAAAAAAGAGTCTAAATCAGCATCTTTCAGACTTGGCAACTTTCAGATGGGTGGGCGTCCTCTCTCAGAATTCTCTGGCCAGTGTGCTGGGGTGTGAAGTCCACCCATCTTTTCAAGCCAAGTTTGAAAAACACTGGTCTGCATTAAAAAAAAAAACACCTAAAAGCTTCAGTTTATAGAGGAGAACTTTGTCAATGATGCTAGTCATTTTTTCCTCGGGGCTTCACCCCTTCTGACATGGCTTCCTTCCCCAGCTCCAGTATTGTCAATTTTGTTTGTGTGTTGTTGCACAGATGCACTCTAGCTCATAACTCTCACCCTTGGGAGGGGAGAGAATGGGAAGCTGTGTGAGATGGGAGGAGGGCAGAATAAATATTGGGAAGATAAAGCATCCCTTTATGATTTAAGACCTAGAACCAAAAACAAAAAAAAACACACACACAGCCAGGTTTTCAGCAGCAAAATATGGAGCTGCCACGAAATGTACAGATACTGTATTGCGGATCTGACAGGAAGAACGGATGTGAGAAAAGATCCGCGATACATTCAGTGAGGAGGGAGGGAGGCCAGGTGGCAAATGGCCAACCCAATTAAAAAGAGTCTGGCAAAGCAAAACAAAATAAAAGCAAAAGTCAGGATCTGAAGCCATAAGCGGAGCTATTAGGTCCTCCTTTCCATCCTCCCCAGCTCAGGGAAGCAATTGAGACGATCTCAAGACTAGCAGGAACCACGGATGTGCTCGGAATAAGTACATCTGCTGCTGAGCAAAGACAGATGCACAAATGAGCAACGATGTGCAAGGAAGCAGAACGGATTGCCTCTAAGTTCATCTCTGCCTGCTCTCCCCTTCAGAGGGCCTGGCCTCTTAATACTAGCTCAGCTCTGCTGGCCCTGTCTAGCTCAGGCCAGGGGGCAAAACTGCAGATCAGAACTTTTTTGAGGGGGAGGGGGGATGGTAGCATGGAGGATAAGCACAGGAGAATGCTTCTGTTGAGGTCTACCAGCGGCCAGCTGAGCTGGCAGCAGATTAGGACAGTGAGGAGGTTGGGGAGGAACATGGGCCAGTCCTGGAGTCTGGGGAAGGGTCTGATGAGGGCTCTGTATCGGAGGCAGAGAGGGGCCCAGAGCTGTATGCCAACTATCAGCTGCCTTCGGAGTCGGATATCAGTGAGACAGACGAACAGCTGGAGCCTGTTCCCAATGTGTGCATGCACAGAGTTGCCAGACAAAGCGAACAGTTAAAGAACCAGAGTCTACTTTGGAGGAAGACCACAGTTGGACGATGAATGGCCCATCCCAGAGAAAATAAAAGAGGAGCGAAAGGGGAGTGGAGTTTGCAGGAGACAATTAGTTTGCTTAATTGGTTAGTGACTCTCCGAGATTCCTTGCCAAGTTTTGCAGATATCGGCCTGTCAGCTCTCCAAGCCAGATAAGGTCTGTGACTGTAAATCCCCCCTTGAAAGACTTTTCTGGATATGAATGAGCAGAATTCACAGTATATTGATAAAAGGTTTTTTTTGTCAGGACAAGGAGTCTGCTTCATGCTCTTGGGAAGTCTCGGTTTGAACAGCTTCCTTTTAAGATTTGGATTCTGCTAACCCCACAAGGTGCCCTCCCAATGGAGAATTTGCTGAGACATTTTGGGAAAATTGACACCTGTGGCACTACAACAATGCATAAAACCCCTTAGGATACACCAAAATATTTGCAAACTGAGAAGTGTGGCCTGATAACTTCAATTATTTATCCCACAATGTCCCTAAATGCCAAGCTACCAGGCCAAGGAGAATTTGAGAACCATCAACAATTAGATCTGAATGCCAACACTCCAGAAGATACAGGCTCAAGATACAGAAGGAGCTCAACAGACTGTCCCTATCTAAAAATTCAACAGTGAGAAAAGTAAGGTTCTGCATTTTTTTGCAGGCAAGAAAAAACAAATGCACGGGTACAGAATAGGTAGTAACTGCCTCAATAGTTGTAAGTGGGAGAGGGAAGGCAAGATGCTGCCACCAAATTGGTCTAAAATAGACTTCCTTAAGTCAAACCCAGATCCTGGTACTTCATGGGCACATCAATGATATAGAAATAGCTTGCTACTGTATTCTTCTAGCACTTTTTCTTAACTTCTCAACCCTGGGAAGAGGCAACATAGTTGACCACAGTTGGGATGAGAAGTTTGCTCCCAAAGTAGGAGTCTGGAGCACATAAAAGAGAAGCTGATCTTAGAAAGACATTGTTACTTATTTTGGCCAGCAGGAGACATAAAAGGTAAATGTAAAGGTTCCCCTTGCACATATGTGCTAGTCATTCCCGACTCTAGTGGGTGGTGCTCATCTCTGTTTCAAAGACGAAGAGCCAGCACTGTCCGAAAATGTCTTCGTGGTGATGTGGCCGGCATGACTAAACAATGAAGGTGCATGGAACGCTGTTACCTTTCCACCAAAGGTGGTCCCTATTTTTCTACTTGCATTTTTACATGCTTTCAAACTACTAGGTTGGCAGAAGCTGGGACAAGTAATGGAAGCTCACTCTGTTACGTGGCACTAGGGATTCGAACCACTGAACTGCCGACCTTTCTGATCAACAAGCTCAGGAGGCATGTGACACCTCAGAAATGTGGGCATGACAAGGATAACCTCTGTATCTGTCCACTCTGAGAGCTTAAGAAAAGGAAGATGGTCTATGAGCCTTCCACCAAAGCATATATAGACAAAGGCATCATTGGGTATTGTGTTGGGTGGCAAGCAGAATACCAAACAGGAACCACAATGATAGAAGAGAGGCTGGCCAGACAACCCCACCCCACCCGCACCCCACTGAGCCTCTGAGCAAATTGTTTTCAAAGGTCATTATGCACATTAAGAGCATGCCTAGAACTCTGAGCACAGTGTAGGGGCCGATTAATTGGGAAACTAGCATTTTCCCTGAAATGACTTCATGAGACACTGGAGTAGCTTCGAGTTATGATGAACGTTTGCTCAATATTTCAAGTGTAGGAAGAAAGAGAAGACAAGGGAGAGAAGAGGTGGAGGTAGCAGCATATACACTGGGTCTTCTAAACATATAGAACAACGGTTCTCAACCTGTGCATCAGGACTCCTTTGGGGGTTGAATGACCCTTTCACAGGGGTCACCTAACACCACCGGAAAACACATATTTTCAAAAAAATATGGAACACATAAAATAATTTTATGGTTGGGGCTCACCACAACATGAGGAACTGTATTAAAGGGTCGCGGCATTAGGAAGGTTGAGACCCACTGATATAGAACATGGAATCATAGGGTTGGAAGATTATACATCTTGGTCAAATGGTGATCCTGTCTATTTTTGAAAACTGTGTCCAGTGATGGAGCATCCACAACTCTGGGAAGAAAGTGGTTTCATTGATTAATGGTTTTCACAGTGAGGAAATTTCTCCTTACTTCTAGGTTGGATGTATGCTTAATAAGCTTCCTCCATTACTTCTTGTCCTGCCTTCTGGTACTTTGGAGAATGAGTTGACTGTGAGAATCTCTCAAGTACTGAAAGACAACTATCTTGTCATCTCTAATTCTTCTCCTCAATAGGCTTGACTCAATAGGCTCCCTCAATCATTCATCTTATGATTTAGCCTCTAGTTCCTTTATCATCTTGGTTGTTCTTCTCTACACACTTTTTAGGGACTCAGCATCTATTTTTGTATTGTACTGACATGTCCCTTTCTAGCTGGATTTACACAGCATGACAGGTGCTTTTACTTAATGTCTAAATTGGCTAGTATTAATGTTGGTTAGCTTCTGAAGATCAGCTCCGTACATGAACTTATGTGCTGGGTTTATTTTTTTGATGACTGCAGGTGAGAACATCTCCCTGACCTAGTTTGAGCTTGGAAGCTAAGCAAGTCAGGCCAGGTCAGGGGTCAGCAATCCACGGCTCTGGAGCCTCATGTGGCTCTTTCATCCCTCTGCTGCGGCTCCCAGTTGCTGGTCAGCTCCACAATTGATAGGGCTTTCAGTTAGGACAGGTAGAGGAAAAAGGACGCCACGCTAGGAGGAGACTCTATGAAGAACCAGACTTCTGGTCAGCTCCAGAATCGAACAGGGGGTTTCCGGTTAGGACCTTTGTAGCTCTGAGTATTTAAGGTTGCCGACCCCTGGGCTGGGTCAATGCTTGGATGGGTAGCTTCCAGTAAATTGCAAGGCTGAAAATTCCAATGAGATATCAAAAGGCATTCTAGTAAATAACCACTGCCAGCCTGTTAAGCATTGTAGAGAAGAAAATGAAATGAATATATTAATATAGATTCATGCTGGCTGGGGAATTCTGGGAATTGAAGTCCACATATCGTAAAGTCCCCAAGGTTGAGAAACACTGCATTATGCATTTACAAGGTCTGAATCTCAAATTCAGCCTTTCTCGTTGCAAAACACAAAGCAGGCAGGCTTCCCTGTTAAGATACATCATCCTTCTTTAGTCTTGCCACAGCCTTTGGGTTTTTCACATTGCCCCTAGCACAAATTCACTGCTTATGTGATGCACACCTGCCATGTGACCCTGTACCATTCCAAAGGAGCAGAATTGCACACTCAGAGGCTTCCCAACAAAAACGGGTCGTCTCCAGACTTGATAGAAGCACCTCCTTGATAGGAAATGGAGTTGAGGATCAGATGGAATTGACAGCTGAGGTCACCACACTTTGGAGCCCAGGCAAGGTGCCAGCAGCCCCTCGCCAGTTTGCCAGCATCTCTCGTGGTGGCCTGCAGCAAAGCGCCAGGAGCTGTTCGGGCTGCTATCTGTCAATGAGAAACACTGCTGAGCTAGCAGCTCCAAAGGAGCCTTCTTCCTGTCAATCAGAACTGGCAACAGATTAGTTCAGCAGCTGGCCAAGGTCTACATCAGAGGCAGGGAATCATTTTGTGGTTTGGAGGGTTTTCTTCATTTTTTTCCTTCTGAGGGTTGCAGCAATGACGTCACCCAACTGGCAGGAGTTAAAACATTCACTCATTTCCAGGGCAGATCTGGGGTTTGATAAAGTTTTAAAGGAGCCCTTATTTTAATACCAGGGGGAGGGTGTTTGGAGTCACGCCACTGAAAAATCGATGTTATGCCACAGCTCCTCCATAACACAATCTGGAGTGTTCTGGGGTGATCCATATGTTCACATCTGGTATATATTATACAACTGGGAGCTGCCCTTCTAGTACTAGAGGCAATGGAGAAAGCCCAGCCATTGACACCTTTTAACCAGTGGTGACATTCATTTTTTTTTACTACTGGTTCTGTGGGCGTGGCTTGGTGGGCATGGCAGGGAAAGGAAACTGTAAAACAGAGGTTTTCAAACTTGGCAACTTTAAGACTTGAGAACTTCAACTCCCAGAATTCTCCAGCCAGCTGGGAGTTGAAGTCCACAAGTCTTAAAGTTGCCAAGTTTGGGGACCCCTGCTGTAAAATCTCAGTTCCCACCCCACTCCAGGGGAAGGAAACTGCAAAATCCCCATTTCATCCCCACTCCAGGGGAAGGATACTGCAAAATCCCCATTCCCTCCCCACTCCTGGGGGAAGGATACTGCAAAATCCCCATTCCCTCCCCACTCCAGGGGAAGGATATTGCAAAATCCTTATTCACTCCCCACTCTTGGGGGGAGGATATTGCAAAATCTCCATTACCTTCCCACTCTTGGGGGAAGGATACTGCAAAATCTCCATTCCCTCCCCACTCTTGGGGGAAGGATATTGCAAAATCCCCATTCCCTCCCCACTCCAGGCGAAGGATATTGCAAAATCCTTATTCACTCCCCACTCTTGGGGGGAGGATATTGCAAAATCTCCATTACCTTCCCACTCTTGGGGGAAGGATACTGCAAAATCTCCATTCCCTCCCCACTCTTGGGGGAAGGATATTGCAAAATCCCCATTCCCTCCCCACTCCTGGGGGAAGGATATTGCAAAATCCCCATTCCCTCCCCACTCCAGGCGAAGGTTACTGCAAAATCCCCATTCCCTCCTCATCAGCTGGTACTCGGGAAGTGAAGAATAGATGGGGGCGGGGCCAGCCAGAGGTGGTATTTGCCTGGTCTCTGAACTACTCAAAATTTCCACTACCGGTTCTCCAGAACCTGTCAGAACCTGCTGGATTTCACCCTTTCTTTTAACTCTACATAATACAGAACAGAATACCAGAATGCAAAGTAAGAAACTTGGAATGAACCTTGGAGGTCTTCTAGTCCAACCCCATGCAGGAGATATTTACCCTTCGCTATACATGGCTGTCCAGTCTCTTCTTAAAAACGTCCGGTGATGGAGCACCCACAACCTTTGGAGGCAATTTGTCCCACTGATTAGTTGTTCTCACTATCATATAATTTCTCCTTAATTCCAGGCTGGGTTTCAATTTACTTTGGGTTCTCTTTGAAATTGCCTGAATGTTCTTGGGGAATTGACCTTCTTTGGAAGAGGCATGGCACACAAGTGTTTAGCATTCACTTCAAGTTTTGGCTACCAAACTTCATGGGAGCTCTGCATTTCCCTTTTTCTGGAATGATTCATTGCTGGTTTTCCATTTTGGTCAGCTGAGCACAGGAGCCGAGAGAATGAGATCTAGGCCCAGGGGTCAATTTGAGAAGATTGACTATCCGTGGTGCTTTCCAATGTGCTTTTCAAATGCTCAGTGGCATTTTCTCTTTGATTGTTCTTTGAAGATTCGAGCATGGAGCTCCGTGGTTCAAGTATTACTTTAATGACCTCCAGCACCTTCCTCTCCCTTTCTTTCTTATTTCAATTGGGCCCACGTTTCCATTCCGTGCTTCCTTGGGGCAGAACTTCTTGTTCTCATAGTTTTTAACAGTATTTTTATTTTATAGCCAATGACCGGCTTGCACTCTATAAAACACCATGAGTGCTAAGAGCGCTATATAATTGCATCCAGTCATTAAGCCATGATGAGCTCTATCCTAAATTAGGCCTAGTCCATCAATTCCACATGCTTTGGAAAAAAAATAAAAGCGGCTGAAACTCAATTCCCATTCTTTAGAGGTAGCAGGAAAGAAAACCTTTTTAATCCTTGATTTTAAGAAAATGTTAGTCTCCATCAAGTTGAGCTTGACTGCTAGACAATTACAGAAGGGAATTTGGGCACCACTTGGAAGTGTTTTGTCCCTGCCATAATCCAGAATCTTTTTCTACTTTCAATCTATTCTATAGTCTTGATTCCTGGTAGAACCCAGAAAATTGGTGAATCCTGCTGCAACTGTCCTTGAAGTAAAGGTAAAGGTTCCCCTCGCACATATGTGCTAGTTATTCCCGACTCTATGGGGCGGTGCTCATCTCCCTTTCAAAGCCAAAGAGCCAGCACTGTCTGAAGAAGTCTCCGTGGTCATGTGGCCGGTATGACTAAATCTAGAAGGCGCACGGAGCGCTGTTACCTTCCCACCAAAGGTGGTCCCTATTTTTCTACTTGCACTTTTACATGCTTTCGAACTGCTAGATTGGCAGAAGCTGGGACAAGTAATTGGAGCTCACTCTGTTACACTGCACTAGGGATTCGAACCGCTGAACTGATTACTTTTCTGATCGACATGCTCAGTGTCTTAGTCACTAAGCCACCGTATATCCCATATGCTCCTTTTTTAAAAACAGGTTTCTGCTGGGGGGGTGGACCCTGACATTGGTGCAGGAATACCCTTAAGAATTGTTGATTTGTGTACCCTCTTTCTGTGTGATTTGATTTCCTATGACCATTAAAGGGCAGTGTGAGTCCCAAGAAACCAAGAATGACATGAGAAGTTACTTCTAATTAGGGTTTTTTTTTTCTATTGCTGCTCTCCTATAGACAGAATCTTGCCAAACTAAAGTACTTATCTGTACAACCATTACATATACCATGCAAACTACTTTGGAAGGGGGGATTCACCTTTGCCCTTTTCCTGCATATCAAAGTTTCTAAACTTCTTTGTCTCTTTGCTCCCTGGGAAGGAGCCCTTCTGTCAGGCACAAAGAATCAGGATCGTTCATAAGGTTGTAGCCTAGAAGATTTATTCAAGCCTATACACAAGAATCTGGACAACTAAGGTTCAACACTAAATTGCTGCCAGATAAGGGCCAATGGCATTCAGGAAGGTTTGGGTTTCTTGTGGCAATGTAAGAACTCTAAACTGATGATGCACTTACTCCATCCTCCAGCTCTACCTACTCTCCTCTTACACTCTGCTTCCTGCAACTCTGGACTATATTCTACCACATCAGGACAATTAAATAAGTCACTGCTAAGTGACCTCTCCAATTCATAGTACTCGCTAAAATGAGTCTATTGCTGGTCCTATTTAAAACCACTTCATCACAATAATTCTCAATCATGCCAACAATCAAGATATTACCTTCTGTAAGTAGTCAAAGTTAAGAAATAGTCACTGCAAAGATTCCATGAATGCTACTTAATTGTTGTAGGATATCTCAACAGGATCTTGGAAACTTGTTTGTTTCACCCTTTCACAAAATTCTAAATTCCTTTACAGGTAAAGGTTCCCCTCGCATATATGTGCTAGTTGTTCCTGACTCTAGGGGGTGGTGCTCATCTCCATTTCCAAGCCAAAGAGCCAGCGCTATCCAAAGACATCTCTGTGGTCATGTGGCCGGCATGACTAAATGTCAAAGGCGCACGGAGTGCTGTTACCTTCCCATCAAAGTTGCTTCTTATTTTTCTACTTGCATTTTTTACATGCTTTTGAACTGCTAGGTTGGCAGAAGCTGGGATAAGTCACGGGAGCTCACTCCGTCATGCGGTGCTAGGGATTCGAACTGCCGAACTGTCAACCTTTCTGATGGGCAAACACAGCGTCTTAGCCACTAAGCCACCACGTCCCTCCTTTACAGGTACCTCCTTTTAATGACAGAAGTTTTGGGATGACTGGGGCTCAGAGCCACAAGCCAAAAAACAGAAGCAGCAAAGACACGGCTGCTTTAACAAAGGGAGAGGGGAAGGAGAGCCGGTGCTAATGAGGGAGGGCGGAAGGTCCCGAATTTGGGCCCAGAGTTGCCAAGAGGAAAACTGGCTCATGCAGGTAGTCCCTGAAGTTATGACTACATCTGGACCTGCTTTGCAGATGTAACCCATGATGCTCACAAGTAAGGCACCTACATGATTTTATGGCCATTTTACTAGCAGTCGTAAAGTGACTGCTGCCAAAAGTCTGAATCCATTCCCCCAAATGGGTATGCTTTTCCAGAAATTGGCAAAAAAACAACAACCCACAGGAAGCCAGCAAGAAATGTTGCCAATTGTCAACCTGGGACAATTATGGTGGAATCAATAGTAATTGTGAGCTGGTTGTCGAGCACCCAAAATGTAATCACAGGGAATGGGCACCATGTTTTACAACAGCCGGGAGTGCTTGATGGGCTGTATACCCAAGGCTGCCAAGACTGTTCGAACTCTGAAGGGTCATTAAATGATTGGTCATAAGTCAAGGACTACCTGTAGTTTTCTCCCTCCTAAATTCACATCCATTCAATTTTCGGAATGTGCAAATACAGAGAGTTCAGATATATTTTTCAGCTGCCCCTCATTCTATTTGTGCAGCTGGCATCTTAATAAATAGCAGAGCTCTGCTTTCATTCATTTAAAGCCAAACATTTTTCCAAGGAAGTTCCTGGCTTCAATTTTGTGTCTGCCTGTAAGGGTACGTCTGCATGTTCATGTACAAACTGGTACAATGGCCTGCAGCTATAGAAGAGAGGCACCCATCTGAATTTAAGCTGCATTTAAGATGTGCAAAGGTGAATACCCACCATGTGCCAAGAAATTAGTCTTTATCAGGGATCTGAACTGCACGGGCACTGATTTCACTCATTAATAGTAGAATTGATTTGCTCTGGACAGCACCCTCAGAGCAATCAATCTTTAGCCTGTTACGACATTGGGCTCTCTGGGTCCCTGATCTCTCCCCACTGCCACTGTAACTCCCTTACCTTCTTGAAATGCCGGCAGCTTCCGTCCTCTGCAGCTCTCAAAGAAAACGCCCAGCAGGTACAAAGCGGAAAACAGGGCCCTCCACATTGTCGGTCACGGTCTGTGATCTTGTACCTAAGGAAGGAGAGATTCCGTTGAGTTGAGAAGATCGATGTACCAGAACAGCTGAATCAGGATATGCCATGAATAGAACAATAATCCCCCTTTTTGCATGCAATTATCCCAGATCAATGACAATAAAGATTATACTTTTACTTATCTTTCCCCACCCAGGTAAGCAACATTGATTAGTAGCATTTAGCAGATATTCAAGGCATCAATCTAGGGAATTTTCTTAGGGCAGAACAGGAGAGTCCATTAATTGAACAAATACGTCTTGTTGCCCTGACTCAGTTTCCAGACAATTGTACCTGGATGAGTGAGAGTCTTCACTGAAATATTGGCAGAGATTTGGGGGGAAAACCCTGAGATTGGTGCAGGAATACCCTTAAGAATTGTTGATTTGTGGACCCCCTTTCTGTGTGATTTGATTTCCTAAGACCATTGAAGGGCAGGTGTGAGGCCCAAGGAACCAAGAATGACATGAGGAGTTACTTCTAATTAGTTTTTTTTATTGCTGCTCGCCTATAGACAGAATCATGCCAAACTAAAGTACTCATCTGTACAATTATTACATATACCATGCAAACTGCTGGAGGACGGGGTGGGGTGGGGGATGGTCATCTTCCCCCTTTTCCAGCATATCAAAGTTTCCAAACTTTTTTGTCTCTTTGCTCCCTGGGAAGGAGCCCTTCTGTCAGGCACAAAGAATCAGGATCATTCATAAGGTTGTAGCCTAGAAGATTTATTCAAGCCTATACACAAGAATCTAGACAACTAAGGTTCAACACTAAATTGCTGCCAGATAAGGGCCAATGGCATTCAGGAGGGGTTGGGTCTCTTGTGGCAATGCAAGAACTCTAAACTGATGATGCACTTAACTCCATCCTCCAGCTCTACCTACTCTTCTCCTACACTCTCCTTCTTGCGACTCTGGACTATATTCTACCACATCAGGACAATTAAATAAGTCACTGCTAAGAGAGTTGGCACAGTCCAAGGACTCTCTGTCTACTCAATTTCCCCTAAGCCATTTGGTCTCAGACTGAAGAAGCTTCAGACTGAAGAAGCTGCTTGGATAAGCAGTGGAACATCTCAAACCGACAAGAAAATAAGCCCAGTTACCATAACTCAAGTTCCAGACAGTAGACAAGAATTTATGGGGCTAACAAAATCTAAAAATCATACAAGCCAAACAATAACCGAATGACAAAATCTAGCAAGCTATGGTAATCAAGTACCTGCCTTCTCACTTTCTGTGTGTGTGCCCTTCAAAACAGATCAGGTTATAGATCTAATGCCATGTAGGAATCCAGTGTGATGTATCCTTTCCAATAAGGTCATAGAAAGAGAATCTTGCAAGTCTGGATGTGTTTCCCATCTTCATAAGAAGTTGGGAGGATCAGGTCTGAGAGGCTTTCTCAGGTTACAGTTTTGGACCAGACTCAAATTTTCTTTATCTGACCATTGTCTTGGTAATAGCTCTTTTGTCAGCATTCCAAATAGCACCCAAAAGTAAATCAGAGTCCAAGGCGAAGCATTCCTCAAAGTTTTAATTTATTAAGAGAGCCATGTTGGCACATCTGGGAAAACCCGAATCTGAAAGCTTCCCGGATTTCCCCACCCAGTTGAAAGTTCAAGATCTTGCCCCCACTCCCACAAGTCCATCACATGGCCCAATCTCCCACTGCCATGCTGGCAGTTCCACCCATCTAGTTCCGGTCTGGTGCAGAAATGCAGAGACAAAGGATGACCTTGGCTTTATAGAAAGAAATTTGTTATGGCTACATATCATCTAACTCCGTACAATCCCCCCTCCCATTTTCCCACAATAGTAAATGCATAGGAGAATAATAAAAAGTGTGGCAGGCCAAAGATCCAAAAGAAAAGATGGCTGAAGGCCTTACATCTTTCTGGTGTCCCTCAAAGCCATTCCTTTTACCCTCTTCATTGGGAGGGTTAGGGTTAGACATAAAAATGTCACAATAGCCAACCACATCAACCTCTACCCCCCCCCCTTTTACACATGTTTAAAGGGTGTGGGGCTTTGATTGCATGATCATGGCTGTCATTTTGGGATTCTTACCACCTCCCCCCCCCCCCGAAACATCTGGGAGCAATTCTCCTAAGGCCCCAGGTGTGGTAAAATTGTTCATTGGAACAGGAAACAAAAAACAAATGAAGGAAAAGTTTACATCGACCTAGCATATAATGAGATGGAAATGTTTCTACATATGCATGTAGTATGGGGTTGTTTAAAGAAGAAGCCATCTGGCAGCACCTTCTTGGAGACTTAAAAAGCTTCTTCTGCTGTGATAGGATGTGTGATGATTTAGTTTGCACCCTGTTTTGCAAAATTGAGCCCCTTTTATGTAGTAAACAAATTTGAATCCCACCACTGATGTGTATGTGTATGTATAGGTATTAATTGATTTAAGGAAATTCAGTGAACTATTTGGATCTTTTCAGAGTGAACGTTGAGAAGAAAGGTAGTTAAGGGTTTTGCACAGTGGTCAATTATAAATTTACAAAAAGAAAAATTGCGACCGACCTTCCTTCCTTCCGTCCTCTCTCTCTCTCTCTCTCTCTCTCTCTCTCTCTCTCTCTCTCTCTCTCTCCTTCTTTTTCTTTCCTTCCTTCCTTCTTTTTCAAAACTGAATGAAATCTGCAGGATTTGCTGCATTTTTGTTAAGATAGGGAATTTCAAATATCAAATTAGCAGTTGGAGGAAGTGATCTCCAACGGATTTCCAATATTCTTGAAGCACAGTTGATTCAAATTAGCTTTGAATCAGGGAAATGTCCAAAAGGAGCTGTAGTCTGACCCGCTCTAATTTTCTTTGGCTGTATCCAGAAGCACTTTGGCATTTTCAACGCATAGAGATTTTTCATATGATGAATTTAACACATTGCCGGAATATTATTCCGAGTTATATAAAGAACCACTTCCTTTGGCAAACATTGGGTAAGCAGTACCTTGTCTAGTGCTATCTCTGCTCATTTGGATTATGCTTTTTCTTAAAGACATTACATTATGGATGAGTTTCACACTTCCAACTTTCTATTAAAAAGTCACATTGCCATCAATGATATTATTTTTATTATTGTTTTGCATTCAGTCATAAATAAAGATGCAATAAAACCTACAGTGCTGAAGTATATGGATGCAACAAATTAAAACAAAGTTCATTACAGGAAAGCAAAGAAATAGGCAATCTAAAATGCCATCTCCTTTCTGGAACACTTGTTAGCACACTATCAGAACTTGCAGACTGAGAAATAAATCTCTCTCGCAAGAGAAACTCAGATGCACATTCAATATCAGCAGATGATTGACAAACTCGATACAACCAGATAACCTGCTCCTTGCAGGCAAAACCAAAATTATATTTATGTAGAAAATTTGTCTACCGTAAAAGACAGAAATCAAACCCTGCCATGTCTGTGTGTGTGTGTGTGTGTGTGTGTGTTATATGTGAGAAAGCGAGAGAGAGAGGGAAATGACACAGAGAGAAAGATAGATAGATAGATAGATAGATAGATAGATAGATAGATAGATAGATAGATAGATAGATAGAGTTAGAGAGATAATGAGAGATATAGTAAGATAGAGATCAAACCCTATCTTTCTTATGAATGCATGTGTATATGTTTTTGTATGTGTGTGTGTGTGTGAGAGAGAGAGAGAGAGAGAGAGCTAGCTAGCTAGCTAGAGAGATAATGAGAGATAAAGATAGAAATCAAACCCTTTCTAGTGTGTGTGGTTTTTGTGTGTGTGTGTGTGAGTGAGTGAGTGAGAGAGAGAGAGAGAGAGAGAGAGAGAGAGAGAGAGAGATAGTAAGATAGAGATCAAACCCTATATTTATTATGAGTGCATGTGTGTGTGTGTGTGTGTGTGTGTGTGTGTGTGAGAGAGAGAGAGAGAGAGAGAGCTAGCTAGAGCTAGAGAGATAGGTAATGAGAGATAAAGATAGAAATCAAACCCTTTCTAGTGTGTGTTTGTGTGTTGTGTGTGTGTGTGAGAGAGAGAGATAGCTAGAGATATAGATAATGAGAGATAAAGATAGAAATCAAACCCTTTCTAGGGTGTGTGTGTTTGTGTGTTTTGTGTGTGTGTTTGTGTGTGTGTGTGTGAGAGAGAGAGAGAGAGAGAGAGAATGAGAGAGATATATATAGTAAAAGAGAGACCAAACCCTGTCTATATTATGAGTGCATGTGTGTATGTTTCTATGTGAGATAGTTAGCTATACCGCTGTTGAAGTTTCACAAGGAATGGACAGGTTCGCCCAATGGATTTAGTATGTAGGTCATAGAATCATAGGGCTGGATGGGACCTTGGAAATCTTCTAGTCCAACTCCCCACTCAAGCAGGAGATCCTATGCCTATTCTGGACAAATGGCTGCCCAATCTCTTCTTCAAAACTTCCAGTGATGGAGCACTCACAGCTTCCAGAGGGAAGCCATTCCACTGATTAATTGTTCTCATTTCAAATTTAAATCTAACCAGGCCACTTAAAACCTTGCTAAGCCTGCGAAGTCTGGCAAATTTGAACCTCACTCATTCTGGCTATTCTAGGGTGGGATCATGGTTACAGAAAAAATTGGAATTCCGCAATCAACTTGACCAGGTTGTACAGACGTAGCTCACAAAGAAGCGAGGCGCAGTTGTTCCCCAAGTAATTCTGTGTCAGTGAGCAGGAAATGCAACAGAAACGTGTTAGAAGTGGAATGTGATGATGGGGTTAGGATCTATGGAATATCAAGTTTATGTAACTGGCATTGTTTTTATCCCTCGCCCTGGATTGCTGAGAGACACAAACATCATTTTTATGACATCACCCTGCAGATGCTTTGTTCAAAATAGATTTGCTCAGTTTTATGGACAATATTTTGAGCTAACTGGATGCAAGGTTGTATTTGAGTGTATTTTATTAAGGAGTACTTGGAAACCCCACTCTTATGGTGTTTTTTTTTAAAAAACCAACTTAATTGCCCCAGTGAAATCGATGGAATTTTAATGTGCTTAACTGTGATTGAATTTGTCAACCAGATTATGAGAAAAGAAATGTAAAAAAATGTTCTTAACCTCTAGAGATAGACACAGAGATGCTGGAATTTTCTATTGCATGGGAATAAGGTGGTACAATCTACAGGTCGGCCTGCTTAAGTTTCTGAATTGATTTATATCAGTTTGGATACTTTTATGCATATGTATTTTATTGGGCCAGATAAGTCTAAGTCCAAAGATTTTCAGCTGGAGACTAAGCTTGGCTGAAGATTTTTTTCTGAATGGTTCCAAGCAGTGGAATCAACATGGATCCAATTCGTGGAATCCTAGTAAAACAGAGACAAGGGAGGAACCCAAGACAGTTTTGAGGATTTACTGCCACATCATTAAATAAATTGCAATAAATGCACCAGTTAATTCCTAGCTCTCTAGGAAGCAGTAACAGATAGACCTTGACCATGTGTCCGAATGTTCAAACAATTGGCAACTCAACCAACAAATGCTCCGTCTTACACATCGGCAAAAAAAATCAGAACACAAAATACAAGCTAGGTGGACATGACCTTGTAGATGACCCACACTCTGTCAAGGACCCTGGGGTACTCATCTACAATGATCTAAGTGCCAGAGCCCACTGTAACAACATTGCCAAAAATGCACTAAGAGTTCTTAACCTAATTTTGCATAGCTTCTTCTCTGGTAATATTGTACTGCTAATCAGAGCATACAAAACCTTTGCTAGGCCTGTTCTCGAATACAGCTCATCTGTCTGGAACCCACACTGCATATCGGACATCAATACAATTGAGCGAGTCCAGAGATATTTCATGAGAAGAGTCCTCCACTCCTCTGCTCGCAGCAAAATCCCTTATACCACCAGACTTGAAATGTTGTGCTTAGACAACTTAGAACTACACCGCCTTTGGTCTGACCTAAGCGTAGTACATACAATTATGTGCTACAATGTCCTACCTGTCAATGACTACTTCGCCTTCAACCATAAAAGTACACTAGTGCACAATGGATGCAAACTTAAGGTCAACCGCTCCAAACTCGATTGCAGAAAAGACGACTTCAGCAACAAAGTGGTCAATGCCTGGAAGTCTCTACCTGACACTGTAGTTTCTTCCCCAAACTTAAAAGTTTCCAAAGCTTTAACCTTAGACTGTCTTTTCTTGACCTCATCCTATTCCTAAGAGGTCTGTAAGGGGCCTGCATAAGAGCACAAACGTCCCTACCGTCTCTGTCCTAATGTTCCCTTTTATTCGTATCCATTTCATGTATTCATAATCATGTTTATACTTATATCTGTGTTATCTAACACATGCTTGACGAAACAAATAAATAAAATAAATAAGTAACAGCTACAATATTTCAGTATGGCTACCATGCAGAGTTAGATTTATATCCCACTTACTTTTCAGACCCCTAGCTAGCACATAAAGGTAGTCCTTGTTTAGTGACTACCTCATTCAGCAGCAGAGCACTGTTGCAATGAAGATGAAAAAGTAATTTGTGACCCATATTTGCATTTACGACCTTTGTAAAGCAAAGGAAAGCTGAGATCAGAGCATAGGTTCAGTCAGTTTCACTTAGTAACTGTTTCACTTAATGACCAAGTTTCTGAGCCCTATTGTGGTCGCTGAACAAGAATTTGCTGTATAGCATGTTTTCCTCAGGTTTTCCTACAACAACCATTCATTGGTCGTGTTAAGTAATTAAGCTCCCCGTTGGGAGAGCGAGTATGCAGAGAAGCGTAATGAGAGTGATATGGAATAACACGCACAAACCAGCATACAGGTACACTGAATAGTACAAAAATATAGTAGTTTACTATGTAGAAATATAGAAGTATTCAGAGTCCGGTTAACAGTCCAAGTCATACACGGTTCAGTAATTCAGTTATCAAATAGTCTCAGTTTAACACACAAAGTAGATAACAGTTGCAAACCACAATACCTCAAAATACACCTGATCAGCTTCTAACAAAACAGAGAGAGAGCTAACAGATATTCTGGCTCCCTCTTATAGCTGCATGAGGTAACAAGCCAATCTCTCTAACATTTAAAGTAACAGTAAAGTAATCATAGCTTATATGCATTGCCAAGCCAAGCCTAGGGTTACATCCCTAACACGTCAGATAGACACTGACTAGCCCAAGTCACCTGAGACTTGAACCCAGAACCAATACACCCTACTGGCCTGCTCACTTCCCTTCCACTTATACGGAATGTGATTGATTTAGTGCAACATTTGCTTCAACATCAGGAGCATTAAAGAAAGCATAGAGGGAGCCCTCAACGTTCAGAAGTTCATTTAGTGACCGTTCAAACTGAAAAAAGTGATTTGTGGCCGTTTTTCAGACTTACGATCCTCGCAGCATCCCCATGGTCAAAATTCAGATGCTTGACAACCGGTTCATATTTATGATGGTTGCAGTATCCCAGGGTCATGCAATCCGCTTTTGCGACCTTCTGACAAGCAAAGTCAACGGGGAAGCCAGATTCACTTAACAACTGGGTTAATAATTTAACAACTGCAGTGATTCACTTAAATAACCGTGGCAAGAAAGGTCGTAAAATGTGGCAAAATACACTGTCTCGCTTAGCAACAGAAATGTTGGACTCAATGGTGGCCATAAGTCAAGGATTACTTGTATTGTGCACCAAGAACTAGGCCTATTAGAGTCTTCAACCACCCCAGAAGGATGGTTGCGTTACTGAAAATCTTTGAAGCCTTAATGAATGTTGTGAAGTTATCAGAATGGCAACAGAAGAAGTTAGCAACAACATTCCTGGAGGGTGTTTCATCCCTCCTTTGGATGAATTTCGTCATTCCCACTTTCATTTTTTCCCTTTCACAACATTTCCTGTGCTGGGAACAGTTTCTGCGTTTGTCCTGTTCATGTATTTGATCTCTTATCTTCTCGGGAGAATAGCAGCCCCGGCCAACTTCTCTCATTCATTCCACCTACTCCTGCAGAGCTCCTCTCCCTTTCTGAGTCCCCTGCATTGTTTGTAAAATCACAACTCTCTCCTATTTTCTCTGGATCATGATCAATGGTAGGATTAAATTTTTTTTACTACCAGTTCTGTGGGTGTGGCATGGCTTAGTGGGCATGGCAGGGGAAGGATACTACAAAGTCACCATTCCTTCCCCACCCAACTAACCTGCTTTCCAGCTCTGTTCTCCTGCACAGGGCAACAAAAGGCGGCCCAGCCGATCAGCTGGGACTCAGGAGGCAGAGAATTGATGGGGGCAGGGCCAGCCAGAGGTGGTATTTGCCGGTTCTCTGAACTACTTAACATTTCCGCTACCGGTCCTCCAGAATTGGTCAGAACCTGCTGAATGCCACCTCTGATCATGATACTGTAAAGAACCGCCATCCAATGGGCTGTTTTTCTAGTGGAAGCATCCACAGGGAGGGATCAGAGAGTGAAGATGGTGATTGCGACCATGGTGAGTGAAGCTCCATTGCTTTTCTAGGCAAGCTGCGCATTGAAAACAACCGAGCTTCTATCCTGTAGTCACAGGAGCCGCCATAACTGTTTTGAATCCTTCCTGTGTGGATGCTCCAATTCCTGCCTATGAAGCAAAGATCCAGTTGGGTGAATAAAAAGAGGAGGCAGCTCTTCTCAAATCAGTGTTCTCTGAAGCCAGCAGTGATTTTTAGCTGCACAAAAGCACTCCTCCTTCAACCCTACACCCGTGATGGCGAATCAATGGAACCTGTGCCCAAAGCAGCACGGAGAACCATATCAGCTGGCACATGCAGCGTCACCCGTTCCTCTTTTGGGTTTCTGCTGCGCATGCGCACACGGTGGTCAGCTGCCCTTTGCAGCAGTGCCAGAAGCCGGAAGAGCTGGTTTTCTGGTTTCCGTCGTGTCCATGCATGCTGCCCAGCTAATATCATGCGCCAGTAACTGAAAGACCAGCTGGCCATGCAGACACTCCTTTTTTGGCACTTGGTGCCGAAAAGGTTCACCATCACTGCCCTACACTATTTTCAGCCTTCAATATTGCAATATCACAGGATCCAGAATTAGGGACTTCGTTTAATGTTAGGGTATGTTGTCGTTTTTACAAAAAATAGTAGAAGCATCAATTTTCCCAGAGCTGCTACTCCTTCAACTCAGTTGAAGGAATTGCTCATCTCTGCTCAAGTTATCCCTTTCTCTTTTACCTGCCTCACTAGTGCGGTTTAATGTTCCTTTGGCTTCTTTCACCAAATCCTACTCCCTTTTTACTCAATATTCCTCCATCTATTGCTACATACATGGCAACTGGAGTCCCTGGAGTATAATTTAAAAAGTCAAAATGGCAACCATCAGAGGGCAATTGAAGAGAACAGCAACAAAGATGACTAGGGGACTGGAGGCTAAAACATAAAATTGTTTGAGGCTAAAACATAAAATGGTTGCGGGAACTGGGTATGTCTAATGAAAAGAAGGACTGGGATGATATGACAGTTGTCTTCCAATATTTGTTGGCTGCCACAAAGAAGGGGAGGTTGACCTATTCTCCAAAGCCCCTGAAGGCATGACAAGAAACAATGGATGGAAGCTAATTAAGGAGAGAAGCAACTTAGAGCTAAGGTTGACAGTGAGAACAATCAAGTAGTGGAACAGCTTGCCTTCAGAAGTTGTGGGTGCTATATCACTGGAGGCTTTTAAGAACCAATTGGACAACCACTTGTCAGAAATGATCTCCTGCCTTAGCAAGGGTTGAACTAGAAGACCTCCAAGGTTCCTTCCAATTCTTGTTATTCTATTATTTTGTTATATATTTCTGTGATGCACACTACCATCTTAATATTTTTGACCACATTTGTAAACAAATTTCAAGCACGAGAAATCAGGGCTACAGTTCCAGTTAAGGTGATTTACTGGTCATGTCTATACACAAGAATCAAGTTAATTTAACAGTCAGCACTAAATTGGCACTAGGGAAGAATTAACAGAGTTCAAGAGGGGTTGGACTTAAGACCTCTTGTGGCAACATAAGGATTCCATACTGATTCCTCTCTTGATTCCACCACTAGGTTCTGCTTGTCCTTCTTACAATGAGCCATTCAAAGCAGCAAAAGACATTTGTGAATGCTTTTAAATGCAACATTCCCCTGTAATTTGGGGAAATACTTATTTGAGAAAAATTATTTACATTTTCAGTTTGGTTCAGCCTTACTTTGGTCAAATTTGGTTTTGAAAATGAATAGAACACCTTTTGAAAATGTTTGGCTTTTCTTTCAACTACTATCAAAATTCCTGCTGGACAGCAAACACTTTGTTGGAAATGAAAGTATTTATCTTATTTTTTTCTTATGGCAAATTTAGCAGCAACTCTAATTTAGACTTGTGCTGATTTCTGGCAAAAATGTCTTGATTTTCTGGATCTTGATACCCTTCTTCAAAGCCAGACATGTTTTGCCACCTGCTAATAATATTTTCAAGAGGGGTTAGAATCAAGAAAAACTCCTGTGTGTTTTCATACTATCAAGAACAATTTGATCTCTGGGGAGAAAAAAAAACACCCCAATCCGTTCTGGGTAAGAGAGAAGAAATTCTTCCTATGTCAAAATCAACTAGAAGCCAACGTTTCAACAAACTTGAAGAACTGGCTCATGTAAAGTATTCAACAAAGACAAATTATTTACTTAAAACTGTGTTCTCGATTGCCATTCTAAAATGAGGGGAGCGAGGGAATCTTATGCATTTTAATTAAAAACACGTTAATATATTATATGTATATAAAAGTAACTGTAAAATGAACATAATGGGAAAAGAAATATTTTGATGGAAGAATGCCACAGTCAAGAAAATGCCAGCATTTATTGTTATGGATTTTCTAGAAATAATGGATTGAAGTTACAGCTAGTTGGCTGAATAAAAGAAAACACTTTCTGATAGCAAGATCTGTACTGCAGAACTGTCAATTTAAGGGGGGTCTGTGGCTTTTAATGTCTACACTTTTTAAAGAAAGATTGGTCAGCCAACTTTCATGGATGGCTTAAATTGGTGTTTCTCAACTTTAAGTCATGTGGACTTCAGCTCCCAGAATTCCTCAGCCAGGCTGAGGAATTCTGGGAGTTGAGGTCCACACATTGTAAAGTTGCCAAGGTTAAGAAATATTGGCTTAATTGATTTAACCATATATTGCTGAGTGTTAGATTAAAAAAAAATCTTGGTGGTCCCTTCTTATTCCACTGTTCTGTGGATTGGGATTCAGTTCCTGAACTAATGAACTAACTTCGCTTTCTAGATGAACTTGTTGAGTTCACATGTGCAAAAGCTATCTAGGAATCCAAAAATACATTTTATTAAAAATGTAAATAAAAGAACATCCTATTATAGGTGTTTCTCAAAGTACGACCACAGTTGAGCCCAACATTTAAATGAGAAACCTGTTAATTTGCCCCATTTTATGACTTTTCTCGCCACATTTGTTAAGTGACTCCCTGCAGTTCTTCAATTAGTAACACCCTCGTTAAGTGAACCTGGTTTCCCCATTGACTTTGCTTGTCAGAAGGTTGCAAAAGGGGATCACATAACTTTGGGAAACTGCAATGGTCATAAATGGGAGTCAGTTGTCAAGCATGGTTGTAAGTCACTTTTTTCAGTGCCGTCGTGACTTTGAATAGTCACTCAATTAACTGTTGTAAATCAAGGACTACCAAATTTGCAGATGATACCAAGCTGGCAGGAATAGCCAACACTCCAGAAGATAGGCTTAAGATACAGAAGGATCTTGACAAACTTGAACATTGGGCACTATCTAATAAAATGAAATTCAATGGTGAAAAGAGTAAGGTTCTACATTTAGGCAACAAAAACGGAATGCACAGGTACAGTATAGGTGATACCTTACTCAGTAGTAGTAACTGTGAAAGGGATCTTGGAGTCCTAGTGGACAACCATTTAAATATGAGCCAGCAGTGTGCAGCAGCTGCCAAAAAAGCCAACACAGTTCTAGGCTGCATCAACAGAGGGATAGAATCAAGATCACGTGAAGTGTTAATACCACTTTATAATGCCTTGGTAAGGCCACACTTGGAATACTGCATTCAGTTCTGGTCGCCACGATGTAAAAAAGATGTGGAGACTCTAGAAAGAGTGCAGAGAAGAGCAACAAAGATGATTAGGGGACTGGAGACTAAAACATATGAAGAACGGTTGCAGGAACTGGGTATGTTTAGCTTAAGAGAAAGAAGGACTAGGGGAGACATGATAGCATTATTCCAATATCTCAGAGGTTGCCACAAAGAAGAGGGAGTCAAACTATTCTCCAAAGCACCTGAGGGTAGAACAAGAAGCAATGGGTGGAAACTAATCAAGGAGAGAAGCAACTTAGAACTGAGGAGAAATTTCCTGACAGTGAGAACAATTAATCAGTGGAACAGCTTGCCTCCAGAAGTTGTGAATGCCCCAACACTGGAAGTCTTTAAGAAGATGTTGGATAGCTATTTGTCTGAAACGGTATAGGGTTTCCTGCCTAGGCAGGGGGTTGGACTAGAAGACCTCCAAGGTCCCTTCCAACTCTACTATTGTATTGTATTGTATTGTATATGCCAAAAGTGTCTCCATTAGAAAAGTCAACAAAAATATGCTTTGGGGAAGGGATACAAAAATTGACACCAATTTTCATGCATATATAAATCAGTAAGGAAACCTGCAGCCAATGGAAATGGTTGAAATTAACAGCTTCAGCCTTCCATCCTGATTTTATGTCCAACAAGATGCAAGTAGTTCTCACAACTACAATTAGAACCAGAATTTCCATTGCTAAACAAGGCAATTGTTATGTGATTCACTCCCAATTTTTCTTCCTTTTTGCCATCGTTGTAAAATGATTCACTGCAGTTGCTAAGTGAATCACACGGTCGTTAAGCAAATCTACCTCCCCATATTGCTTATCAGAAGCTGGCTGGGAAAGTCACAAATGGCAATCACATGACCCCAGGATGCTACTACTACTACTGCTACTTCCTAATACTAGTGGTATTAGTTCCATGTCTGAAGCACCAAGGCGCTTCCTTGGTGAACGGATTAGCTGGTGACATCATCGTTGCTGTCAGGGAATGCTCATTTGGGGGCTCCTTTCATGCCCCTGTCAGTGAGCCCACCCAAGTGGTACCTATTTATCTGCTTGCGTTTGCATGCTTTCAAACTGCTAGGCGGGCAGGAGCTGGAGCAAAAAAACGGGAGCTCACTCTGATACAACAGCAGTACTCAGGCTTCAAACGCAGGCTTACAAATTGGCAACCCAGCTTCCTAATCAAATGAGCCACAGCATTCCCTCTGGAGATGCTGCAACCATCCTCACTGCTTGTCAGCTGTCAAATGCCTGAATTTTGATCATGTTATCTTAGGACACTGCAATGCAAGGACTGGTTGTTAGTCACTTTTTTATCACTGATGTAACAGTGGCTCAATGGTTAAGACACTGAGCTTGTCGATCAGAAAGGTTGGCAGTTCGGTGGTTTGAATCCCTAGTGCTGCATAATGGAGTGAGCTCCCGTTACTTGTCCTAGTTTCTACCAACCTAGCAGTTTGAAAGCATGTAAAAATGCAAATAGAAAAATAGGAACCACCTTTAGTGGGAAGGTAATAGCGTTCCGTGCGCCTTCGGTGTTTAGTCATGCCGGCCACATGACCACAGAGATGTCGTTGGACAGGTCTCACTCTTCGACTTTGAAACACAGGTGAGCACTGTCCCCTAGTGTAGGGAACGACTAGCACATATGTGCAAGGGGAACCTTTACCTTTACCTAACTTAAAACAGTCACTAAATAAATGGTTGGATGTTGAGGATGAATTGTAGAGACATAGGATCAGGCAGCCTATATAGAATGAAAAGCCTCCACATTCCTTTGTCCAGGAATATCAGTGTTAGTGCCCACACGGTCCCCACCCCAGGGTTATACCAGTGGAAAGTCAGGTTCAAACTTGAATTACAGTAACAGAAATCCTAAGTGATTTTCAGATGCACTGACGATACTTGATCTAATCAATACATTAAGAAGATGGGGGAAAAGCAAACTAGCTGAAATATTCCAACTCCTATCCTTCTGATGAGATCATGGTATGGTTGTCCCAACAGTCTTGGAGTGAAATGGGATGTGCACTAATTTTCTCCACTGTCACACAAATTTTGTTCATGCCTCCAGATAACCAAGGAGTCCTGTGCACTTGCACTTATTCTTCCCCTCCTTGTTCCCTCATTAAGTGGTCCCATCTACTCTTGGAATTGGTGTAGACTGAGAAGGTATCTCTTTGTTGGGAGAAGATGAGGGGAGCTGTATCCCAACATATCTTGAGAGTGATGGAAGAGCTAGCATTGATCTGGTTTGCTACACCAAGAAGGGGGGGAAACATTTAGGTTTGAGCTATCTATGCTGTTGGAAAGAGTAGACTGAAATAATGGTGGCAACGCTTAGATCCCAAATGGAAAGGAAGTAACTCCACAATGCAGCTCCAATCACAGGACCACAAGGGCTTTGTGGACTCTTTTTAGAGGAAAAACAGACACTTATCATTGTGAGGCATGAATGTAAGATGGGAAGTTGTGAGGTTCTCCTGCCCTCAGGCGTTTATCCAGCCATTTATGAACCATCTGGATAATTCAGCACTTGAAATAATTTGAGTAACAACCTCTCAAAGGCTGAAATGTCAGGTCGAAATGATTCGATAGCTTATAGAACTGAACTTCTACAGGAAAGATCGTCTCTAATAACTTGAGGAACTTAGCCAAGCCATAAACTATAGTAGGAGGCCTCTTCCAGATGGTGTTAGCTGTTTTTTTAAAAAAAGCTTTGCTTGACTTAGGGATAGAAGCTTCAGAGGATTAGAATGCCCAAGAAGAAGAAGAAGAGACATGAGCTTTGGCAATGAAGAAAGTCCTAAAATGAGTCCCACAAACCTTTTGCCACAATGTCCTTGGAAATCTGTGCAATGGAAGCATGTAGTAAGTCTACATCCTGCGAAATATGCATTTTCTCTCTTTAGACCTTTTTGAGAGGGACCTTTCTAGAATGATGCAACTACTAGACCATCTGGTTGAAAAAATTCATTCCTCCTGCAGAGTTGCTCAGTTAATCTCTTTAGATAAGACTGGGCGTAAAACACATCTGGAAGTATTTGTGAAAATAGTCCAAGATGCGAGAAGGAGCGCTTGACTTTTCCCTTCCACACCTTCCTGGCTCCCTTGCGTGTCTTTAGTAAATACAATCCCACCCCTCACTCTCTCCTTCTCTCTCAATATGTACACACATTGTACAGTCCCAACATTAAGCAGAACTTGTGTGTCAACCATTTCCCAGGCAGGGAAGACTTTTTAAGCAGCTTAATAACCCAGTGTTCAAGAGGCAAATCAGGAAAGAAAAGTTGCAACTTCTGAGCTCATCTGTTTTGCTGGGCTGCTAATCTGCTCCTCCAGAGGGGCCGTCTAGCATCCCCCCCCCTGCCTTACTACTTCATAAGGATCAAAGCAGAGGGAAACTCCTGCTGCCCAGAATACAGTCGTTAGAAAGCTAACTGAAAACCATGCTGGGCAAGAGCCATTTCTCTTACCTGCTGGAGGTGCTACACACAGCTGGCCATGTTTCTAAGATGAGTGTGAGAAACTGTGTCCCCAGCAAGCCAGCGAGCGAGTGAGCTTGCAGCCTACGTCACCGTTGGATCTGGCAACTGTCAGCTCCAACTTTCACGTTCTTTAGAACTTAACTCCCCCTCTCTTTCTGATCTTCCAAGAAGCCGCAAGCAGGGAATTGGGAGAGACAGAAAAAGGCTGCTTCCGATCCCTGGTGCAAAAGCAAACTGGAGGAATCCTTAGAATTGGAGATACCTCCAGAAGAACTCAGCTCACAGGGACTTTCGGCTCCTTCACCCCCCCTCCCTGTCTGGGCTTTTCTTTCCAGTGGTGGAAAAGTAGAGATTCTCTCCCCCCACCACACACACACACCCTTGCAGCTCCAGGCTGACTCAGTGATGAAGGGCTGCTGTTGCGCCAGGCCCCCGAGCTGGAAACGAGCAGCTCACAAACGTGCCGGAATGCCAAGAGAACTTAATCAAGCCCAGCTGGGATTGGGAACAAAGGCCCGGAGGCCAGGAAACCTCTGCCAGATCTTCTCCGACTTTTTGCTGTGTCTAGTTCAGTCTGTTTCTCAACCTTTGGAAGGTTCGATGCATCTTAATGAGATTTGGCTGGGCTCAGAAGTCGCCACAAAGAGAGCAAGCCTGTGCAGTGTGTCCAACTCTCGCTATCACAGTGGCCCAGAAAGTCTCCTCCTGTGGAGTGGAGGAGCCATTGCTCCATCTTGCCTGGTGGGCTCTGCTTAATTTGGTTGTAGTTCTTCTGGGGGTCTTGAGAAGAAGTGGTCTTCCCATCATTGGTTCCCAGTCCTTTTGTGGGAAGAGCAGATAGGGAAGCAAGAAATTTGGCAGGCGAAACATAGTCCTGTAGAGAGGGGGGATGGGTGATGGGATGGCAGGACTGAAAACATTTGTCTTCATCTCTATGACCCAAACAATTCATTAGTGGTAAAAAATAAAACTAGTCAAATGAAATTTGACCCCAATTATTTATCCTTGAGCTCCTGCTGAGCAGGCCATTGACTTCAATAAATAAAAGGCAATGGAGGAAAAATGCATCAACATAGGAAGTGAGAATAGAAAACACTATTTTCTCTCTGGGGCTTCAGAGTTGGGAGCGCAGATTCCTATCACCTACTGAAAGTTAGTCCTGCCTTGGCTTATCAGGGGTGGGTTGGGGGGGGGGAATTGTCTCAGAATAGTCATTCTGGATCCGAAAGGGAAGAATCCAGTTTCCACAGGAAATAAACATTTAATGTGCCCAAAGCTGAGCTTTTTAACTACGTTCTCCAACCCGGAAGACTTTTTCTATATGGATGAAACCTAAATCACACTCATTCTTAGGAGCTGTGGCAGGGAGGGGGGGCTTCAAAAGTTCCAGCAACGGGTTCACTGCCCCATTGCTGGGTGGGCATGGACATGATGGGCATGGCCTAGTCGGCCCCCCTCACCATGGGGGGGATGTTTTTTACCCTCCCCAGACTCAAGAGGCTTTCCTCAAGCCTCCAGAAGGGGGGAGGCAAAAACTGCTTCCCCCCGGCCACCAGAGGCCCTCTGGAGACCAGAAGTGACCCATTTCCAGACTTCCAGAACTTCCAGTAGGCCCATTTTTCACCCTCCTCAGGCACCGGAGGCTTTTTAGAGCCTCTGGGAGGGCAAAAACTGTTTCCCTGGGTGGAAACAGGCCCATTTCCAGACCTCTGGAACCTACGGTTTAGACCAGTTCAGCCGAACCAATTGTGCAGTGGTGGGTTGCAGGTGGTACGCCCCGGTATGGGCGAACCAGAGTCTGCCCGGGGCACCGGATACCGTTCCAGTATGGTGCTCTGAGGGTCCACCCGCCTGCCCAAGCTCTTTACCGGTCTTTTAAGTCTTTGGTGCTTCCACGCATAGCGTGTACAGCGCATACATGATGTTCCGCTAAGAAGCTGGAGCATTGCAGAGGCTCACGGAATTGATAAGACGCATATGTGTGGTGCGCGTGTCCAATTGGACGATGCCAGGCCCGTTCCAAACGTACTGGTTGGAACGGAATCTAGAACCCACCACCGCAGTAGTGGTTTAGCGACAGTGACTCAGTCCTGCTACACCCCTGAACTAGTTTTCCGGGCAGCGCCTATGGGGCTGCCATCTTGTTTTTGGGTGCTGCGCATGCGCAGAACAATTTTAATCACACTGCACATGCAGTGTCTGCCGGAACACATCCCTGCTCCGGTAGGCCCATTTTTCACCCTCCTCGATCCTCCCTGGAGGCTCTGCACTTACTGGCATGATGAACAGGCCACATGGAGACTCCTGGGAGGGGTGGGGCAGGGAGGGGTGGGATGAACAGAGCCAGCCAAGGATAGCATTTGGGGGTTCGCCAAACCAGGCAAAATCCTAGCTAGAGGATTGCTCGAACCTGTGCGAATCCCCAGCAGACCACCCCTGGGCTTTGGGAATGTGATCTTGGTTGATGTTGGTATGAATTGACCCCAATTTGTACCACTCCTCCAGCCTGGTAATCCCCTACAAGATGAGGTGTATCTTAGCCATGGCATCTGGGACTTCTGGGATTAGACGACCAAGATGTCTGGAAATGGGAGGATGCACCTTTCTTATTATTGTTATAACTCAGGGGTCCCCAAACTTGGCAACTTTAAGACTTGTGGACTTCTGGCTGGAAAATTCTAGGAGTTGAAGTCCACAAGTCTTAAAGTTGCCAAGTTTGAAGACCTCTGTTATACTCATAGAAATTCACTCAATGCCTTCAGTTTTTCTTTCACAGGAGTGTTTGACTTCTTGAGGGCTAAGGTGGTACAGCTTTGCTGGAGACAGAATATGAGCTTAACATAGGCTATTAATACAGCTATAGACCTCGACCTATGACTATAATTGAGCCCAGAATTTATATTGCTCAGTGAGAAATTTGTCCAGTGAGTTTTGCCCCATTTTGCGACTTTTGTTGTCACGTCTGTTAAGTAGATCCCTGCAGTTGTTAAATTACTAACACGGTTGTTAAGTGAATCTGGTTTGACTTTGCTTGTCTGAAGTTCGCAAAAGACGATCACATCACCCTGGGACACTGCAACCAATGTAAATATGGAAACAATTGCCAAGTGTCCGAATTTTGATCACCTGATCATGGGGATACTGCAATGGTCCTAAGTGTGCGAAATGTTCACTGTTTTCAGTGCCATTGCAACTTCAAACAGTCATTAAATGCACTGTTGTAAGTTGAGGACGACCTGTACAAGTTAGCCCTGCTTTTAGGAGCAGGAGTACTCATGGTCTCCAAATGTGGTTGAATTTCCACAACACTGGGGAGGAGTGCTGGTAGGTTCTGGAGAAGCACAGCTTCTTACACATTTTAGCAAGACGGAGGATTGTCCCAAAAGTGCTGTTTAAAAACCATCTGGACTTCTTTGGTTTTTTTCCCCTTGAAAATGTTTTGCTTCTCATCCAAGAAGTCATCCAGTTCTGAAGATGTTCAGAGGCTTCTTGGATGAGAAGCAAAACATTTTCAAGGAAAAAAGCTAGCAAATTCCAGTTGCCTTTTGAAAAGCACCTTTGGGACAACCATGACTGGATGATTGAGAATTTCCATAGGTGTTGGAGCATTGTGTGTGCAAAGTGGTGTGGTGCAGGGGTGAAATTCAGCAGGTTCTGACAGGTTCTGGAGAACCAGTAGCAGAAATTTTGGATAGTTCGGAGAACCGGCAAATGCCACCTCTGGCTGGCCCCAGAGTGGGAAGGCAATGGGGATTTTGCAGTATCCTTCCCCTGCCATGCCCACCAAGCCACACACACAGAACCACAGAACCGATAGGGGAAATGTTGAATTTCACCATTGGTGTGGTACCTGTGTCTCTACCTTCTAATGCAGATGCTTTGTGCAAAATCCATCTGAAGTCATGCATTTTGCTTAACTGTGATTTATTTTGAGGATTCATATCTGAGCCAAGAACTGGCTCAACGTGGGAAATGGATCAGAGCTTAATTTAGTCCGGTTCCTATTAATGAATGGAGCAATGGGCCACAAGTTCACAGACATATTGACTCTTGATGAATTGCAGCCAGCCAACTACCAGTGGCCACCCAATGAGTTCACAGCTGAGAAGGGATTCCACTGGAGAATTACATAATGCAGGAGTGTCTCCTCCCACTTTACCACATCCCGCCTTGCTAGGAACCCCTGCAAATGTGTTTCAGCTGCCTGTAACACCACATGTAGCCGTGGAGGAGAAAAAAAAACAGAAGCAGAGACTATCCTGTAATGGTCATCGTGCAACAGCCCTGTCAATCTCAAGCATAGAAACGTGCCAGAAATGTGTAGGGAAAGACCAAAGCCCAAAACCTGAAAACTCAGATGCAAAACTCCTAAAGGAGGCTGCCTAAGACAGGAGATGCAGTTTTCTTTCATTGCGATTCTTGTTGAAATTCCATTCTTCCTTCCAGGAAATTGGCATGGTTACCAAGGACTGGCCATGTGCCAGAGCCAAATGACAACCAAGGGCTTTAGCTATTCTCTTGGTGATAATTTGTAGAAGCAATTCAGGCAAATGCAAGCCAAAGAATCCTTGTTTTTTTGCATCCCAACTGAAATGACAGGTATATGGGGAAGTAAGACTAGTTGTAGAGGAAAGATTAACAGAACCAGGAGGAGGTGTGAAAAGGAGGATCAGCCTGGAATCATTACATAGTCACAACAAACCTTAACTACCATTGACCTTTATCTTACTTATTTTTGCAGGAAAAACAATTTCAGCAATAGAGTAGTAAATGTGTAGAACACCCTATCTGATCCTGTTGTTAGTTCCTCTAACCTCCATACCTTTTACTTTAAGCTGTCTGCCGTGGACCTTACGCATTTCTTAAGAGGTCCCTAAGGGGGCGTGCGTAAGCGCACCAGCCTGCCTACCGTCCCTGTCCTACTGTCCCCATTTATATGTATTCTTTTTATGTGTTTATGGCTATGTTTTGCTTATTTATATCCATTTATTTATGCCATTTTTCATACGTTTTCATACTTGTTTCCTTGTATTGACAAATAAATAAATAAACAAACAAACAAACTCTTACCAGGGACTAACTGTTAATTAAGATTCCTGGTGCATATGTTTCTAGCAAAAAAAAAATATTATTTAAATTGAACCTTCACATGTGGACCTGGTGTTTCACACTTGACACTAATGCAAGGTTTTCCAAATCTTAACCTAGAACCTCAATGGAAGAGAATATATGCAACTCAAGGTTGAACGGTGGAATCTTCGGTGCTCATTTACCCATTTGCAAGCACTGAGCTCTGATGTTACCTAGTTAGGTAATGCAAGCAAACAACCAAGCTCAGAGAGCAGCAAGGACTCTGCAGAAAGAATGATTGAGCAAGGTCACACAAGCAGGGATTTGAACTGGCCACCGCTAATTCTGGTCAACATTTCATCTCCAGTGACACCACCAATTCAATCATTCCTGTTGTAGGGAGGCAGACTAGAATGTTGGCCTGTGTTGGGCTTCAGGATTCATTGACCATAGTCTAGACCAGGGGTCTGCAACCCGTGGCTCTGGAGCCACATGTGGCTCTTTCATCCCTCTGCTGCGGCTCCCTGTTGCTCAAAATATGAGTCACAACTGCCAACATGCAAGGCATATGCCTTATTGAGGTTTTTGACCCATCTTTTTTTCGGAGTTCAAAATGTTTTTGTTGCATGTAGAAATAAAATTTTGTTTACTCTGTAGCAGTTCATTGATTTCATAAATGCAACACACTGTAGGTTTTTTTTATACATAGCGTAAAGGTATATATATGCTGGTAATTCATACTGTACTAGCGTAAAGGTATATATATATGCTGGTTTTGTTGTATTCGGGTCTTTTCCCATGTAAGATTGAGATTGTCTTGGCAACGTTTCGGCAAGATCTAACTTGCCATCTTCAGGCTGTCTTTGGCTTAAAATGGGAATGGAGCTGCCATCTTTCTGTAAATCTTGGTGGGAGGGGATGGGGTGCTGGCTTTGTTTCAGTAAGTGGAATGATTGGTTGTGTGGTTGTATCATGATTGGTAGATTGGTGCTGATTGGTGCTGGCTGTGTGTGCATTGTTGTTTTGTATTGTAACGGCCTGGGTGGTGGGTGGTGTTCGTTTGTTGACTAGAGCTGGTTTCCAGATGTTTGGTAGGCGGGAGGTATCATCACATTTATTCATGTTGTGGGGGTGTTTCTCTATTTCAATGGCTTCCATAATTATTCTCTTGTTGAGGTGTTCTGTTTTGGAGATTAACCTGGCTCCTTCAAAATTGATTTCATGTCCTGTAGCTTTAAGGTGCTGGAAAAGGGAGGAAGTTTTTTTCTTTTTTTCTTACTGCGTTCTTGTGTTCTGTGATGCGTGCATTTATTCTTCTGTTTGTTTGTCCTATATATGTTGCCGGGCAGATTTTGCATGGTATTTCGTAGACTCCTTGGTTTTCTAGCTGGATTTTGTCTTTGGGGTTTCTTAAGATGTTGGCTATTTTTTGGTCAGTGGTGAAGGCTGTCTTGATATTGTGCTTGTGGAGAATTTTGCTGATTTTATCTGTGGTGCCTTTGATGTAAGGGAGGAGGGTGATGCCATTGTCCTGTTCTGTGTCTTGGTTTTTTGGGGGGAGTCTCCTTTTGGATTAGGTTGGTGATTGTTTTTCTTTGGAATCCGTTGGAGATTAATACATTTGTGAGTTTGTGTAATTCAGTTTTCAGGTGGTCTTTGTCGGCTAGGCGTTTGGTTCTGGAGATGAGGGTCTTGGCTACAGAGTTGATCTGTGCAGGGTAGTGATGGGATTGTGCATTTAAGTAGCAGTTGGTGTGTGTTTTTTTCTGGTAGATGGTGTGTCCTAGGGAGCCATTGGGTTTTTTGTAGATTAGGACATCCAGAAAGGGAAGTTGGTTGTTTGCTTCTATTTCCATGGTGAATTGTATTTTGGGGTGTAGGCTGTTGAGATGTGTGAGGAAGTTGTCCAGTTTTTCTTTCCCGTGTGGCCAAATCACAAAAGTGTCATCAACATATCTAATGCACACACAGCCAGCACCAATCAGCACCAATCTACCAATCATGATACAACCACACAACCAATCATTCCACTTACTGAAACAAAGCCAGCACCCCATCCCCTCCCACCAAGATTTACAGAAAGACGGCAGCTCCGTTCCCATTTTAAGCCAAAGACAGCAGCCTGAAGATGGCAAGTGAGATCTTGCCGAAACGTTGCCAAGACAATCTCAATCTTACATGGGAAAAGACCAGAATACAACAAAACCAGCATACCTACACCCGTGAAAATCTACGAAAACATTATATATATATAGACAGGTTATAAAGCTAGGGATAGGCTAAAGATGGACTAGGCAGTCCCTGCTTTATCTGGCAGTCTTTAGTCCTAGGCAGGAGCCCAGTCAGTCCCTGCTCTTTGCCTGAACAAACCATCTTACCTCTGAAGCCACCATTGCTAGTGAAACATCAGGAAATCTTTTGTCTAAATCCTGGTCACTAAGTCTGAAGCCCAGCAGTGCCCAATGGAACACACATAATTTGCACATTTGTTGATATTAGTCTCCAGAGTCCAGGCTTAACATTCAGCTCACTGGAACTTGGACTCAATGAAAGTTTTTAAAAATAATGATTTTTTGCCATACTGGAATAATTTTTTTCTTGGCTGAGGAATCATCAACATGAAAGAAAAGGCCAAAACTAGAAAACTGGCTTTCCCCGAAACCTATTTTTTCTACATTCATGTGGATACAAGGAACTCCTTAACTCCAAATTTAGACAATTGGTTTAATAAAGACTGTTTTGACTGGAAAGTTCTATTTTTAGGGCATCAGAGACATGAAGATTTCATCCCTTGTCTATGTCTTGGCTGTTTTCTGATCTTTGATATGTCATTTTCCCTTCTGTATTTTATTTAAGGTTAAGAGTAATTGATCAATTTGAGAGTCACCTTGTTTTGCTTTTTCACGGAATGGATTTCACCAATATATTTGAATTCAGTAAAAGGTAAAAGTAAAGGTTCCCCCCGCACATGTGCTAGTCATTCCCAACTGTAGGGGGCGGTGCTCATCTCAAAGCCAAAGAGCCAGCGCTGTCTGAAGACATCTTCATGGTCATGTGGCCGGCATGACTAGATGCCAAAGACGCAAGGAATGCTGTTACCTTCTCACCAAAGGTGGTCCCTATTTTTCTACTTGCATTTTTACTTGTAGGAGTGCTGAAAAAAGACTGATAATTAAGTTAACAGAATCTCCTGTTTAAAATATTCAAGATATAATTGTCTTGGATGAAAATATAAGTTTAGCCCAACTGTGTTTGCGAAGGAAAAATGAGATTTATTAAGAAATATACAAGATTGAAAAGCCTCACTTCTACCCAAATTTCATCAAGGAAGAAACAGAAAAACAAGGCAGAAGGAGAGAGAGAAGGAAAAATCCTTTCGTTTGTTCAACAGACAAAGTTTTACTAAATCATTTCACTAAATGGCTGCATTAAGGCCAACCGATGCCCTAACTCCAGCAAGCAGTGAGGTCCCTTGATAGAAGCATCACATGTCATGAGACTGAAACAAATGTGACATCTGATTTTTAAGTGACATCTGATTTTTAAGTGACATCTGACAAAAAAAAGCCCCAATCCTCCATGTTGTTTTAAATAATCCAGATTAAAATCAAAATATTACAGATAACAACAATTGCACAAAAAATGACTTGGATTGAACATGATAAAGCTTGAAGGACACAATAGCTAGGAAGAAAGTCTCTGTGGTATATTTTTTATCATTGCATTATTCCCCCCCCCCAACTCCATAAAGTACTAATATGTTATGATGTAACACAGTCTTTGTCAACCTGGCACTTTGCCAATGTGACAAATGGCAACACTCATAATTCACAGTCACTAAGGCTTTGGGGGATGCTTGCTAGAGATGATGGAGCTATCATAAAACATGCATGACAGAGATGATGGAGCTGTAGGCATCGAAATTGAGGAAGACATTGTTGTCGTGGGACTAAAAATGAAAGGATGGAGGTCAGAAGTCTGCTGGTGGGACAGGTCCTTCGCACCAATCCCACCTCCCTCCCAAATCAAAGTGTTGGCAGCCGCATTCTGCTTTCATAATCTGCAAACTGGACCATGAAATGGGGTAAACTGGTCTCTCCACAGGGCACCGACTTTTGCTTTTCCAGGTGAGCTGTTACTCTTTTCCCACTTTAATGTGAAAATTATGCTAGCCTGGATTGCTAACATCATCACCTTTCAGTTAAATGTACAGCAGTATTTGTAGAATCATCCCAGTTGTGATGTTCTCTGTGAAATATAACTAATCTGGGAATTAGAACAATGGCCAAATGAGTAAAATTAAGTAGAAGGGTAAAGAACAACATAGACACTTTGGATTCCTTCCCACAAATGATGGTCTTTTCTTCTGTAAGGATGGGCTTTTGCTGATGCTAACAAAGGAGCAAGGCATGGTGAAAAGTGGCTGAGATTACTCCTAGGATAACCCAGTGGTGGGATTCAGCCAGTTCACACCTATTCGGGAGAACCAGTTGTTAACTTTCTAAGCAGTTCAGACAACTGATTGTTGGAAGAAATCTCCTTCTGTTTTTTCCCACTTTCCAGGGCTAATCCTGTAAGGAAGGCAGGAAGGAAACATTCTGGTGTTGTTTCTAGCCTGATCTTTATTGCCCTGCTTACAGAAACTGCCTCTCCAGTTAACCCTTATTACATTGTAACAGCTAAGGCGAAGCACCCATCGATGTGAGTGATGTTGAGTTGGCCACGGCCACCCAGTCACATGACCATTAAGCCCCGCCTACCCAGCTGATCATTAGGGCAGAGAACTGGTTGTTCAATTATTTGAATCCAATCACTGGGACAACCTACTTGCGAAATATCTTTTACAATGATGACATTACTGTTAGACCTAAAAATGAAATCACAAAACTCCCCACATGGATGGAAAGGTGTGATCCTGCACCAGATCATGGCAGCCCCTACAGAGAAAGGGGATGATGGATTTGTCCATTTCCGGGAATGAAAAAGAACATTTCCAGAATACAGGTAGTCCTTGACTTACAACTGGTTGCTTAGCAATTGTTCAAAGTTATGACAGACCCCCTGAAAAGCTACTGATGACCAGGTTCAGACGTTGTGACATTTGCAACATCCTATGACCATTTGACCATGATTTACCGTGTTGTTTTCTGGAAACCGACATTTAGTTGCCCCATAGTGAACAATGGCTTTGCTTAACAACCACAAAGTTTGCTTTACAATGATCATGTTTGCATAACAATGGCTTCAAAACAGACTGTAAAATTGGGTCTGGTTATGTGATAACCCACTTTACAATCGTCATGACTTACAACCATAATTGTAAGGCTCAATTATGCTCAGAAGGTGAGAACAAGACCAGATGGATTTTTTAACTTATCAAATAAACAAGTAGCATCCTCCCTATTGAACCAAGACTTGGTTAGAAAGAAGATCAAGGGCTTTAACACAAACATTGATAAATAAGGACCAAGGAATTAAAAAAAAAACCTGCTTACAAACTGGATAAGCCCGAGGAATTTGGCAAGGCAGTACATAACATAACTTAGTGCAGGGGTGTCAAACTCACGTCATCATGGCATCATCATCTGACATATTGTGATTTCCCCTCCTCACTAAACTGGGCATGGGTACAGCCAGTGTGTGACTCTTTCAGCCTGCAGGCCACGATTTTGACAGCCCTGACCTAGTGTATCCCATATGTTCTGACCGAGGCTTCCCAAGAGCATGAAGCAAACTCCTTATGCTGACAAAAAAAAACCCTTTTATTAATTGACTGTGAATTCTGCTCATTCACATCCAGCAAAGTCTTTCAAGGGAGGATTTACAGTCACAGACCTTATCTGGCTTGGAGAGCTGGCAGACTAATATCTACAAAACTTGGTAAGGAATCTCAGAGAGTCACGAACCAATTAAGCGAACTAATTGTCTCCTGCAAACTCCACTCCCCTTTTGCTGCTCTTCCCTTTGTCTGGCAACTCTGCACATTCACACACTGGGAACAGGCTCCAGCTGTTCATCTGTCTCACTGATATCCGACTCTGAAGGCAGCTGATAACTGGCATACGGCTCTGGCCCCATCTCTGCCTCTGACACAGAGCCCTCGTCAGAGCCTTCCCCAGACTCCAGGACTGGCCCATGTTCCTCCCCAACCTCCTCACTGTCCAAAGCTGCTGCCAGCTCTGCTGGCCGCTGGTGGGCCACAACAGTGTACTATAGAGGTGGCCAAGCTAGTGGTCACAGGAACACTGACCATTTCCTCAGAACTAACAAGATCAGACTTCTCCCAAATAATCAAGCCAGTCCCAGTTACCTTCACAGAATCTGCTCCTGGGCAAGAGTCCAAGCCAGGACAAATCTGAGAAGCTTTATCCATCTTATTCCTCACAGCAACTGCATAGGTAAAGCTCTGAACCACTCTGCCCAGGAGGGGTTGGTTGTCCACATAGGGCCACCTGTGATGGAATCTGCAGCTGAAAACTAAGGGGAGGAGTTAAGAGACTGGCTAGCCTGGAATCCTTGAAGGGGAGGAAGTGAGGGAGACAGGATACAGCCCTCCCACTCCAAATCCCTGGAGTGCTTCTCTGTTTTATGTCAAGTGAGTGCACTAAGTCTGGTGAAATCCTTGCAAATCTGCAAATAGGAATAAAAATACTTCCCTGGTCTGTTCATTGTGTCAGGTGTTTGGGTTTTTGTTTTTTTTTTTGCTTCCTTGCACCTGACATTACCAGAAAACAGCCAATGCCCAGGCATAAGGAATTCCCATCTCCTGCTTTCTACCATAGTGGCTTTAACCACTCCACCCAACTGCCTGTCACCTTGAAACTGTCTCAGAGGTGACTCATTCTGCAAACAATGTAAATCCCCTATGAAAAAACTAAGTGGGGGAAACGCTGATTCCCAAGAAGCAGGCAGGGCATCCTACGTGGCTGGGCATCCTAAAAGGGCCTTCTTTTCACAAGCTGTAGATGCTGAGCTTTGCAGTGTTTTAAACAGCCTATCAGCTCCTGTAGGGGGAAAAAATGGTGTTTTCAAGTGGGTTAATCATCCACTCGGGCTGCTCAGTCCCAGGAAGAAGATCAAGGCAGCGAATGGCGCTGGAGTCTAAACACAGCCAAGGGCTGCCTTGTCAGTGGAGGACAAGAGGCCCAATTTTTTAGATGGGAATTAGAGCACCGACAGCCAGTCCCAGCCGCCCCCCCCGTGAAGAATAGGCGGAGAAGCAGAAATGGCCTTGCTCTGTGGGAACTCTGGGCGGAAAGGTGCTTGGTTTCCAACCCAAAGTGCCTCGCTGGACAGTTTTGTCATCCAGACTTGAGGCTGTGGTTTGCTTTCTGAGACACATCAATAAGCCCTGCTCATTTGTGGGTTCTAAAATACCTAAAACTTTACATTTGTTCTTCATGGAAAAATTTGCGAAGGGGGAGGAGAGAGGCTGGTTGTAAAGACGACTTAATTCAAGATGCTTAGTTGCTGTTCAGAATGGGACCTCGGCCCATCTCAGTTTCTCATTTAAAAACAAACATCCTTTTCCACTTTCACTCCAAAAGATCTGATTTTTCACTGTTGCATTATTTCTTAAACAATCTACTCTAATGTACTCAATCTACTCATATTTCAAACAAAACTGATTAACAGAGTTGGAAGGGACATTGTAGGTCATCTAGTCCAACCCCTTGCCCAAGCAGGAGACCCTACACGTTTTCTAGCAGATGGCAGTCCAGTCTCTTCTTGAAATCTTCCAGTGATGAAGCTCCCACAACTTCCAAGGGCAACTTCTGTTCCATGGGTTGATTATTCTCACTGTCAGAAAGTTCCTCCTTATTTCTAGGTTGAATCTCGCCTTGGTCAGTTTTCATCCATTATTCCTTGTCTGGCCTTCAGGTGCTTTGGAAAACAGCTTGACCCCCTCCTCTCTGTGGCAGCCCCTCAAATATTGGAATACTTCTATCATGTCTCTCCTGGTCCTTTTCTTCACTAGACTAGCCATGCCTAGTTCCTGCAACTGTTCGTCAGCTGTTTTATTATCTAGTCTCCTAATCATCTTGTTCGCTCTTCTCTGCACTCTTTCTAGAGTCTCAACGTATTTTTATAGTGGCACCAAAACTGGATACAGTATTCTAGGTGTGGTCTTACTAAGGCTTTATAGAGTGATATTAGTATCTCACATGATCTTAATTGTATCCCTCTGTTAATGCATCTTAGGGCTGCATTGGCTTATGTGCTCTTTTCATGAATCACTACATTTCTGTGCATTTGCTTATTTCTCAAACGCAAAGTTATGGTGAACTGCTTTGCAAAATTTGGAGAAGCATTTGGAAAGGTCATTGGATATTGGATCACTCACTAACTGAACATGCATGTAGTTTGCATGTTGATGTAAACTTAATTTATCCCCATCTGCAAGTGAGATTCTGGTAGCCAGTCATAAGCACTTTTTTTTTCATAGAGGCATTTGTTCCCTCTAGTTTTCAAGCTGGCTCTGTAGACATATGGAATAAATATATATTTTATTTTAAATAGGGATGCCATATTTGAGGGTTAGCAGCAAAGTTGTGCACTTCAATCCATGTCCAAGTCTTCAGATAATCACACACCAAAGATAGTCCTCCACTTACCGCCATATGTGGGACCAGGATTTCCATTGCTAAGCCAGGCAGTTGTTAAGTGAATGACATGTAAATTTACAACTTTTTGTCATGGTTGTTTAGGGAATCACCGCATTGTTAAATGAAGCAGTCATTAAATGAATCCAGTTCCCCCCCCCTTGACTTTGCTTGTCAAAAGCTGGCTGGGAAAATTGCAATAGCAGTTAGACTTATATACCACTTTACAGGGCTTTACAGCCCTCTCTGAGCGGTTTACAAAGTCAGCCTCATGCCCTCAACAATCTGGGTCCTCTTTTTACCAACCTTGGAAGGATGGAAGGCTGACTTAAGCTTAAGCAGGTGAGAATCGAACTGTGAACTGCTGGCAGCCACAATAACGTCCTACTGATTAATTACTACTTTTACTTCAACTGCAATAACATAAAGGCTATCAATAGATACAAACCAAATGTAATCCGTTCGAATCTTGATTGCAGGAAAAACAATTTCAGCAACAGAATAGTAAATGTGTAGAACACGCTACCTGATCCTGTTGTTAGTTCCTCTAACCTCCATATCTTTTACCTTAAGTTGTCTACCGTGGATCTTACACGTTTCTTAAGAGGTTCCTAAGGGGGCGTGCATAAGCCATCCCTGTCCTACTGTCCCCATTTACATGTACTCTTTTTATGTGTTTATGGCTATGTTTTGCTTATTTATATCCATTTATTTGTGCCATTTTTTCATGTGTTTTCATACTTGTTTCCTTATAGTTGTTGGCAAATAAAATAAATGCATAAATAAATAAAATCAGCAGAAGTAGTACTGCATTCTAACTACTGCACCACTATGGCTCTTGTGGTGATTATGTGACCCAAGGATGCTGCCACCATCATACATACATGTCAGTTGCTATGCTCTCAAATACTGGTCATATGACCCTGAGGATGCTGTGACAGCTGTCAATATGAGTTGTAAGTTACTGTTTTCAGTGTCATCATAATTTTGCATGGCCACTAAATGAGTGGCTGTAAGTCAAGTACCTGTACTGCACCTATCACTCTCCACTACCCCAATCTGATGCTGTTGTGAGGTTGTCATAAATACTTTCCTTGGCTCTTAAGAAGCTCCACTTCAAGAGCAGTTGACACTGCCCGTTTAAGGAAACCCATACAAGAGATGCAGTCCAAACATATGATTGAGGAGAATGTTGAGCTTTCATTCTAAAGGAATGCAAATATTCTGAGGTTAGCTGACTTCCAATGGGCAATTTAAACATGAGCCCAGAAGCTCAGCAATTGGCTTCTTTTCAGGTAAAGTGTTCTTGTATGATGGAATTAGGTTTTGCGTTCAGAATTTTGCATGTTGGTTATTTCTGATTTATTGCATCATCCTGCATACCACTTTCCCTGGTCAAGGAGGTTATCTTGGTCGCCAGTTAGGCCTAGATAAACCCCTGTCTGAAACCTAGACAGTTACCTTCAATACCTGCATATCAAATTAAACCAGGTGTTTAGTATGACTTCCATTTCCATTTGGAAGTCATAGATGGAGGTAGTGACAGATTTTATGTTCCTGGGCTCCAAGATCCCCACAGATGGGGACTGCAGCCAAGAAATTAAAAGGTGCTTGCTCCTGGGGAGGAAAACTATGGCAAATCTAGACAGCCTACTAGAAAGCAGAGACATCACCCTGCCAACAAAAGTGCATATAGTCAAGGCTCTGGTTTTCCCAGTTGCAATGGATGGCTGTGAAAGTTGGACCATAAGGAAGGCTGAGCGCCAAAGAATGAAGGCCTTTGAACTGGTGCTGGAGGAGACTCCTGCGAGTCCCTTGGACTGCAAGGTGATCCAACTGGACAGTCCTGGAGGAGATCAACCCCGTGTTGGCTTTTTTTGGCAGCTGCAACACACTGCCGCTTCATTTTTAACATATTGACTCCAAGATCCTTCTCACAGTTAGTACTATTGAGCCAGATACCACCTATTCTGTACCTTTGGAGAAGGAACCTCCCACTCAGGGGTGGGCTGCTACAGGTTCGCCCGGGTTCAGGAGAACCCATAGCTAACGTTATGGCCAGTTTGGAGAACCTCCAAATCCCACCCCTTACTGGCCCCACCCTCCCCTCCCCTCTCATCCCACCTGTCCCCTCCCAGGAGTCTCCAAGCGGCCTGTTTTGGATGCGAGGTAAGTGCAGAGCCTGCACGGAGGCTTGGTGAGGGGGAAAACGGGTCTCCAGAAAGTTCTGGAAGGCTAGAAATGGGCCCTTTTCCAGCTTCCAGAGGGCCTTCGGATCCCGGGGGAGGCACTTTCACCTAGAAGCTCAAGGAAAGCCTCTGGGGAAGGTGAAAACACCCTCCCTGCCATCATGCAGGAGGCCAACTAGGCCACACTCACCAGGGCCATGCCCACCGAGCAACCAGGTAGAGAACCTGTTGCTGAAATTTTTGAAGCCCACCCCGGCTTCCATTTCTGTCCAGCTTCATCTGGAGAGAATTCTGGGTTTCCTCTGACTCTGGAGGCTGGGTGAAAAAAAAATGCTATAGCTTGCAGAGTGAAAACTTTGAGCACAATTCTTGAAAAGAGAGTGAGCTGGAATGGAGAAGTGACTGCAGAAGTCACTTCTCCATTCAAACAAACTTTCCTGGCCAAGATGCCCTCAGCATGAAGAACTCATCATCAATCTGTTTTCTATCATACTATTTTGGCTTCCTCATATCCCTGTATTTGGAACTGAAAATTCTTTTTCCAATTCTACTTCACTCCTGGTGCAATTTTTCTACTCTTTTTTTTTCTTTTTCACTTCATCATGGACTGATGCCTTCTTGACTTGATCTCCTTAATTTAAGTCTTAAACTCCTAATTTCAGCTGCTCTTTTGTGGAGGCTTCCTGGATTTGATTCAAGCCTGATTATAAATGGCCTGATCTAAACCTGCAAACTCCAGCAGAAATTTCCAGTTTTGAGCTGATCTGTGTGAAAAGCGCTCTTAATGGAAGAGAGTTTGTTTTGTGTGCATAAGGAATCAATCACCAGAATCTCAAGGAAGGTCTAGGAGGCCTATTATCAGTCAAGATCTGCCCCCCACCCCACCCCCAGGAGCTACACAATAGGTGAAGGTTATAGGCAAACAAATAATATACTTTGAAAACCAGCAAACAGTACTAAGAGCGTGCAAGTGTGTAGTTAAGGTCCAGGTCACATCTCAAGTCAACACCATCCTGAATGTTTAGCAAAGTCTTCTAGATCCAGCCAAAGGTTAACTTTTCAAGAAAGTGTGACTTAAGAGACAGATCAAAGTTCAGGATTTCCATTTAAAAATAATTACAAAACCTGCAGCCAAAAAACATGACCATAAATAACAGACTTGGAAGGGACCTTAAAAGGTTTCTAGTCCAACCCTCTGCTCAAGCAGGAGATCCTATCCATTTCAAACAAATCGTTGTCCAATCCCTCTTCTTGAAAACTTCCAGTGTTGGAGTACCAACAACTTCTGGATACAAGTCGTTCCACTGATTATTTATTCTGTTTGTCAGGAAATTTCTCCTTAATTCTAGGTTGGTTTTCTCCTTGATTAGTTTCCATCCATTGCTTCTTGTTCTGCCTTCAGGTGACAGTTTTGGTCACCATATTATAAAAAAGGATGTTGAGACTCTGGAAAGAGTGCAAAAAAGAGCAACAAAGATGAGGCTAAAACATATGAAAAATGTTTGCAGAAATTGGGCATATCTAATTTAGTGAAAAGAAGGACTGGATTGAATGATAGCGGTGTTCGAATATCTAAGGGTCACAAAGAAGAAGGGGTCAAACATATTCTCCAAAACACCTTGAAAAGTAAAGTCAGATTAACAGAGTTGGAAGGGACCATGTAGGTCCAACACCCCCCCTCAAGCAGGAGACCCTACACCATTTCTGACAGGTGGCATGTCAATCTGTCCTTGAAAGTCTCACGTGATGAAGCTCCCACAACCTCTGAAGGCAACTTCTGTTCCATGGGTTGATTGTTCTCACTGTCAGAAAGTTCCTCCTTACTTCCAGGTTGAATCTCCCCTTGGTCAGTTTCCATCCATTGTTCCTTCTCTGGCTTTCAGGTGCTTTGGAAAATAGCTTGACCTCCTCCTCTCTGTGGCAGCCCCTCAAATATTGGAAGACTGCTATCCTGTCTCCCCTCCTTCTCTTCACTAGAATAGCCATGCCCAGTTCTTGCAACTGTTCTTCCTATGTTTTAGTCTCCAGTCCTCTAATCATCCAGGTTGCTCTCCTCTGCACTTTTTCCAGAGTCTCAACATCTTTGGATGCAGTATTCCAAGCATGGTCTTACCAAGGCATTATAAAGAGATACTAATGCTTCACGTGATCTTGATTCTATGTCTCTGTTAATGGAGCCTAGGAGTGAGTTGGCTTTTTTTTGGCAGCTTCGGTACACTGCTGGCTAATATTTAAGTGATTGTCCACTAAGACTCCAAGATCCCTCTCACAGTTACTCCTATTGAGCCAGGAGCCACCTCTTCTCTATCTATGCATTTGGTTTGGCATGAGCTTTTGATACAGACCATCCAGGTTTCCACACAAGCACAACAGATATTCTTAGATTGAACTGCAATTATGGGTTACTTGACAGTCACTGCTTGCTTACAACTGAAGTGTGAAATCATTTTCTAAAAAAGCCTGTCACACAAAAATCAGTCAATGAACTCGGTTCTATGATTTAGGATTCAACATTCACCTTGAAACCAATCTAAATCTCATCAGTGAAGGGAAAATAGATGATTAGGAGTGATTTTTTAGCGTCTCTGACACAGCCTATGAATGGCCATTGCAAAACTTGCGTGCATAGATTTATTTATTTATTTATATTTAATGCTTCTAGACCGCCCCCTCTCCCAAAAGGGACTCGGGGCGGTGTACAGTCCATACAGAATATAACAAAATACAATAAAAAGTTAAATATGTACAGTTGGCATGGAGGAGGTTAAAATGCAATTAAAAGAACTGTACAAAGCTAATACAAATATAAGTTTTAAACCCCTAAAATAGACACAATAAATTAAAAAAACCCTAAAATAACCAGATGATAATACATTTGCCAGGAGGGACAGTTGTAATTATGCCAGGCCTGCTAATCGGAACAGGTGGGTCTTCAATTTTTGCCGGAAGGAGCGGAGGTCAGAAGTGGTTCTAATGTCAGGGGGGAGGTCATTCCAGAGGGTTGGGGCCATCACAGAGAAGGCCCTACTCCTTGGTGTCGCCCGTTGGCATTGCCTAGTGGACGGCACCAGGAGAAGTCCCTCCCTGTGTGAGCGAATTGGCCGCAGGGATGTATGTGGGAGGATGTGATCCCGCAAGTAACTAGGTCCCGTGCCATGGAGCGCTTTAAAGATGGTAATCAGCACCTTGAAACGCACCCGAAAAACCACAGGTAGCCAGTGCAGCTCGCGCAGGAGAGGTGTTACGTGGGAGTACCTCGTACTCCCCATCACAGCCCGCGCGGCTGCGTTCTGAACTAACTGCAGTCTCCGGGCGCGTCCCAAGGGCAGCCCCATGTAGAGAGCGTTGCAGTAATCCAGGCGGGACGTCACCAGCGCATGAGTGACCGTGCGTAGGGCATCCCGGTCCAGTAGGGGGTGCAATTGGCGCACCAGGCGAACCTGGTGGAACGCCCCCCTCGCCACGGCTGCCACATGGTCATCCATTGACAGCCGGGCATCAAGGAGGACGCCCAAATTGCGTGCCCGTTCCACAGGGGGCAATTGTTCGCCCCCTATGGCCAGCGATGGAATCAGCTGGCTGAACTGAGGTGCCGGTAGCCACAGCCACTCAGTCTTGGAGGAGTTGAGTTTAAGTCTGTTGTCCCCCATCCAGACCCCGACGGCTTCCAAACACCAGGACATCACTTCGACAGCCTCGTTGGGGTGGTTTGGGGTTGAAATATACAGCTGAGTATCATCAGCGTAGAGGTGATACTCAACCCCAAAACCACGGATGATCTCACCCAGCGGCTTCACATATGTGTTGAACAGGAGAGGCGAGAGGACCGACCCCTGTGGCACTCCACAAGTGAGTGGCCTCGGGGTCGACCTCTGTCCCCCTGTCAACACACATTGCCTCCGGTCGGAGAGGTAGGAGCCGAACCACCGCAAAACAGTACCTCCGACTCCTATCCCCTCCAACCGGCGCAATAGGATACCATGGTCGATGGTATCAAAAGCCGCCGAGAGATCTAATAGGACCAGGATAGAGGAACAACCTCTATCTCTGGCCCTCCAGAGATCATCGACCAACACGACCAAGGCTGTCTCTGTGCTGTGCCCGGGTCGGAAGCCGGACTGGCATGAGTCTAGATACTCGGATTCGTCAAGGTGTCGTGGAAACTGCTGCGCCACCACATTCTCAACAACCTTCGCTAGAAACGGAAGGTTGGAGACTGGACGATAATTAGCTAGCTCCATTGGGTTGAGTGAAGGCCTCTTAAGTAAGGGCCTCACCATCGCCTCCTTCAAGGCGGTTGGTAAGGATCCCTCACCCAATGAGGCATTCACCAGGCCCAGAAGCCAGCCTCGGGTCACCTCCCAAGATGCCAGTACCAACCAGGAGGGACACGGGTCCATTAAACATGTGGTGGGTCGCAGCCATCCACGCAACCTATCCAAATCTTCGGGGGCAACAGAATCAAACTCCTCCCAGGATGGTCTCACAAGACTCGCTGTTGGCAGCCCGTCCGGTCCACTGAGGGGGGGCCATCCGCTCCGGATCTGAGCGACTTTATCCTACATGTCTTGTAAACAGTGCAAGAAGCACTGACTAACTTACAGTATAAAATCCTACTCCACCTTTATGGGATGGAAGGTGTTACCCATAGCCTCCAAATGTGGTAATCCAGGCCTGAGCAGCTATATCAGCAAGGAAACACCAAGGCTACAGATTTCAGACACACACACATAAACACACACACACACACAGTCCTTTTCTTATTTGTGACAATAGTTTTGAAATATCTTACCATTTTCCCAGTGACTGTCCAGCTTGACCCAGAATTATTTTATTACCAGGTTATTATTTTTAACTATGATTTCTTAGCTAAGCCCTAACAGTATGGCTGTTTTTCTAGGGTTTTACCTTGTCCTTTACCTTTATCTTGTCTAGACAGCATACTAAAAAGCAGAGACATCACCCTGCCAACAAAAGTGCGTATAGTCAAGGCTATGGTTTTCCCAGTTGCAATGGATGGCTGTGAAAGTTGGACCCTAAGGAAGGCTGAGCGCCAAAGAATTGAGGCCTTTGAACTCTGGTGCTGGAGAAGATTCCTGGGAGTCCCTTGGACTGCAAAGCGATCAAACCGGTCAGTCCTAGAGGAGATCAACCCTGACTGCTGTTTAGAAGGCCAGATCCTGAAGAGGAAACTCAAATACTTTGGCCACCTAATCAGAAGGAAGGACTCCCTGGAGAAGAGCCTGATGCTGGGAAAGACTGAAGGCAAATGAAGAAAGGGACGACAGAGAATGAGGTGGCTGGATGGAGTCACTGAAGCAGTAGACATGACCTTAAATGGACTCTGGGGGATGGTAGAGGGCAGGAAGGCCTGGAGGAACATTGTCCATGGAGTCACGATGGGTGGACATGACTTTGCAATTAACAACAACAACCTTGTCCTTCAATTTGATATACAATTGAAGGTGGCAAGCATACCTAATATTTCTTCCTCAATCTCCTGTTTTCTTCACAACAATAACCCTGTGACGTGGGTTTGACTTGAGAGAGAGGGACTGGCCCAAAGTCACCAGTCAGTTTTTCATTCCTAAGGCACGACCAGTTCTCACAGACACTTTAATTTTAATCTAATTTTGCAATGGATTATGAACCATGTGGCTTGGATTAAATGCTATTTGATGCCACGCAAAAATCTACATGATTGCTTTGGACTCTGTGTAAACCTACTATTCTATTTGTTAAATTCAGCCTTATTATTATTATTGTTCACTTATTCACGAGCGAGATTATCCAGTGCGTTGGACTGATTCTCTGTAAGGAATGGCTAAATGCTAAGTAGAAATACTGTATTTATGAAATTACATATGGCAAGAAGAAACGGACAGAGAAACATTTTCTTGAGTAAGTACACGCAAAGCCCTAAAAATCTAGTCTGCTTAACTGTCCATATTAGTAGGCAGTATTTCAATATTCCAATAATTCTTTTCTAGGAATAAAAAAAGAACAAATGAAGTTTTGTAACGATTTGCCATCACAACCTCTTATAAAATAGAAAGCTTTTTACACATTTCCCCTTAATTTATGTAATAACTTGCGTAGATTTTAATTTTTCATAAATCCCTTTGGGCAAATTATCCATCTTTTCTCTTGAAGACGTATTTTTCACACATAATTTAAAATACAAATTTCATACAAATGAAGGTCACAAAATACAAAGTCAGTTCTTCCTTTAAATTCAGCTTCCATTATTTGCAAGCAACTTTTAGTGAGTACTTTTTTCATCCTTTGTGGTTGTTGCTATTGATTTCCTGGAATATATATATACACAAACAAATCTCTCTCTCTCTCTCTCTCTCTCTCTCTCTCTCTCTCTCTCTCTCTCTCTCTCTCTCTCTCTCTCTCTCTCTCTCTCTCTCTCTCTCTCTCTCTCTCTCTGATTAATTGTTCTAACTGTCAGGAAATGTCTCCTTAGTTCTAGGTTGCTTCTCTCCTTTGCAGTTTCCACCCATTGCTTCTTGTCCTGCCCTCAGGTGCTATATAAGCAGACAGTCTTATGTTAATAAACCCTCCACTATGAAGTCTGAGAAAAACTGGACTGTGCAAATTACTTGTAGCAGAATCGTGTGTGTGTGTGTGTGTGTGTGTGTGTGTGTGTGGAATTCTTTCCGTCCTCTATTCTGGAACCCGGACTCATCCAGGTGGAAAATGTGGGAAGCACACCCACATCACTTTTATTCTGCCTTTTAGCTGACCCCTTATGCCTTTTGACACCTAGGCTTTACCAGCCAAAGCACTACAAATAGTCCTCGGTGTACGCCTACAATTAAGCCCAAAATTTCTGTTGCTAAACAAAATATTTGTTAAGTGAATTTTGCCCTGTTTTAGTTTAGTTTAGTTTATTGTCATTGCACCATGTACAAATAAATTAAATGTGATCTTCAGTGTACAATGACAGTTCAGGTTGTGGTTGTTAAGGAATCATGTGCAGTCATTAAGCACAACATCAGATGGCGGCTGGTTTCCTCATTGACTTGACTTATTGGAAGATGGCAGTGAAGATCACAAGTGGTAATGATGTGACTGTGGGAAGCTGTGACCATCATAACTGTGTGCCAGTTGCCAAGTGCCCCAATCGTGATCCTGTGACTGTGACTGTGGGGACACTGCGACAGCCACAACATCAAGGACCGTCCATAAGTCTTCTTGTTGAGCACTGTTGTAACTTTGAACAAGAAGTCACTAAGTGAGGACTACCTGTATAATCAAAAGCCCTTCCCTATCTTTCATGGTCGACAAAGCATAATGATACCCCTGATGAAAACAATCGGACCAACCACTTGGTGGGCTCCGTAGTACCCCGGGGTCTCTGGTCTGCTGGTAAAACCATGTCTTCGTGCTTTTTGAAAGAATGTCGGGGGGGGGCAACCTTATTATTTCTGCAAGGATGATGTTCCACATATATCTTCAATTCCTCTCAGCTTAAAAAGAACGCCACAGTTTTATGACCTTTCTTGCCACAGTTAAATGAATCACTGCAATTGTTAAGTGAGTAACATGATTGTTAAGTGAGCCTGGCTTTTCCATTGACTTTGCTGGTAACAAGGTCACAAATGGTATTCACAGAACCCGGGGACATGGCAGCCATCATAAATATGACTCAATTGTGAAGCGTCTAAATTTGATCACACCACCATACCCAACATTGGGAAGCTGCAATGGTTATAAGTGTGAAAAATGGATATAAATCACTTTTTTCAGTGCTGTTGTCATTTGGAAAGATCTGAGGACTACTGGTACTTACATAAGTGGAATTGCCTTACCTTTACCTTTACCTTTATTTCGATTTTTATACCGCCCCCTCTCCCCAAAGGGACTCGGGGCGGTGTACAGTCAAATAAAACAGATAAAATGGAATACAAACATACAAACATAAAAAACATAGAAGAGGAGGCAATACGACACTGTACAAAATAAAGTAGATAAAAATAGTATTTCAACAATCCTAAAAAATACCCAATTAAAATTACCCAGTTAAAATATATCTGCCAGGAGGTATAATAAGGTTATGAATGGTCCAGGCCGGCTAAACGGAACAGGTGAGTCTTCAGTTTTCGTCGAAAGGAGGGAAAGTCGGTGATGGTTCTGATATCGGGGGGGAGGTCATTCCAGAGGGTTGGGCCCATCACAGAGAAGGCTCTACTCCTAGGTGCCGCCCGTTGGCATTGCTTAGTGGACGGCACCCGGAAGAGTCCTTCCCTGTGAGAGCGAATCGGTCGCAGGGAAGTGTGTGGTAGGATGCGATCCCGCAAGTACCTAGGTCCTGAGCCATGGAGCGCTTTAAAGATGGTAATTAACACCTTGAAACGCACTCGAAAGACCACAGGCAGCCAGTGCAGCTCGCGCAGGAGCGGTGTTACGTGGGAGTACCTAGTACTCCCCAAAATAGCCCGCGCGGCTGCGTTCTGGACTAGCTGCAGTCTTCGAGCGCGTCCCAAGGGAAGCCCCATGTAGAGGGCATTGCAGTAGTCCAGCCGAGACGTCACCAGTGCATGAGTGACCGTGCGTAGGGCATCCCGGTCCAGTAGGGGGCGCAATTGGCGCACCAGGCGAACCTGGTGGAACGCCCCCCTTGCCACGGCTGCCACATGGTCATCCATTGACAGCTGGGCATCTAGGAGGACGCCCAAATTGCGCGCCCGTTCCACAGGGGGCAATTGCTCGCCCCCTATGGTCAGCGATGGAATCAACTGACTGAACCGGGGTGCCGGTAGCCACAGCCACTCAGTCTTGGAGGGGTTGAGCTTGAGTCTGTTATCCCCCATCCAGACCCCGACGGCTTCCAAACACCGGGTCATCACCTCGACAGCCTCGTTGGGGTGGTCTGGGGTGGAAATGTACAGCTGCGTATCATCAGCGTACAGATGATACTCCACCCCAAAACCACGGATGATCTCCCCCAGCGGCTTCACATATGCGTTGAACAGAAGGGGCGAGAGGACCGGCCCCTGAGGCACCCCACAAGTGAGTGGCCTCAGAGTCGACCTCTGCCCCCCTGCCAACACACATTGCGTCCGGTCGGAGAGGTAGGAGCCAAACCACCGCAGAACGGTGCCTCCAACTCCCATCCCCCCCAGCCGGCGCAATAGGATACCATGGTCGATGGTATCAAAAGCCGCCGAGAGATCTAATAGGACCAGGATAGAGGAACAACCCCTATCTCTGGCCCTCCAGAGATCATCGACCAACGTGACCAAGGCCGTCTCCGTGCTGTGTCCAGGCCGGAAGCCGGACTGGCGTGGGTCTAGATATTCGGATTCCTCAAGGTGTCGTGGAAACTGCTGTGCCACCACATTCTCTACAACCTTCGCTAAAAAGGGAAGGTTGGAGACTGGACGATAATTAGCTAGCTCCATTGGGTCAAGGGAAGGCTTCTTGAGTAAAGGCCTCACCACCGCCTCTTTCAAGGTGGCAGGAAAGGACCCCTCGCTCAAAGAGGCGTTCACCAGGCCCAGTAGCCAGCCTCGTGTCACTTCCCAGGATGCCAGTACCAACCAGGAGGGACACGGGTCCATTAAACATGTGGTCGGTCGCAGCCGTCCACGCAACCTATCCAAATCCTCGGGGGCCACAGACGCAAACTCCTCCCAGAGTGGTCTCACAAGACTCACTGTTGGCGGCTCCTCTGGTCCACTGAAGGGGGCCCATCCGCTCCGGATCTGAGCGATTTTGTCCTGCAGATATTCCCCAAACTCCTCTGCTCTGCCCTGTAAAGGGGCTTCCCGCGTCCTCTGTGATAAGAGAGAGTGGGTCACCTGAAACAGGGCGGCAGGGCGGTTATCGGCGGACGCAATAAGAGTGGCACAATGTCTGCGTTTGGCCACTCTTAATGCCACAATGTAAGTCCGTAAATAGGCTCTTACTTGTGTTCGGTCAGATTCGGAGCGTGAGGACCTCCACCTGCCCTCTAGGCGTCTCCTATGGCGCTTCATCACCCTCAGGTCCTCGGTAAACCAAGGAGCCCGGGTGGGTCGTCGCCGCAGGAGAGGCCGCAAAGGCGCAACTCGGTCCAGGGCCCCAGCGGCTGCCCTATTCCAGGCGGCCACTAGGTTCTCGGAGCGAGAGCGGGTCAGGGCTACAGGGAATGGCCCAAGCTCCATCTGGAACCTATCCGGTTCCATCAGGCGCCTGGGGCGGTAGCAACTTGGACAGTTTGGTTCCGCCTCCTCGCGGTGGGGGGTAGCGCCAGGGAAGTCCAGCCGGAGACATGAGTGATCTGACCATGACAGGGGAGTAATGGTTACATCCCCTCTTCCCAGATCACTCGCCCACTGTTCAGATACAAAAACAAGGTCCAGAGTGTGGCCACCTTCGTGTGTGGGGCCCTGAATTAATTGGGTCAGGTCCATGGCTGTCATGGAAGCCATGAACTCCCGAGCTACCTCGTATGCTTCCCCCGTCGACGGCAAGTTGAAATCCCCCATAACCACAAGCTTGGGGGTCTCAACTGCCGTCTCTGAGATCAGCTCGAGGAGCTTGGGCAGGGCTGCTGACGTATAGCGAGGAGCCAAGTATACAATCAGCAAGCCCCACTGCCTCCCTGGGCCCCATTTCACACCAAGGGACTCACATCCGGGTATCTGAGGTACAGTGAACTCCCTCGGCTCTAGACATTCCCGTATAACTACCGCCACCCCACCACCCTTACCCAGGGCCCGAGGCTGATGGAATGCATGGAAACCCAGTGGGCACATTTCCACAAGGGGTAAACCACCCTCGTGGCCCAACCAGGTCTCCGTTATCCCTGCAAGGTCCAGCTGCCCCTCTGAGATCAACTCATTAATGAGGGGGGCCTTGTTGGTCACGGACCTTGCATTGCAGAGCATCAGCCTCAGGCCCTGGCTCTGTAGTTCCTGACCACCTAGGTTGCGGGGGTTGGTACAAACGACCGGGTGTAACCAACAACCACGGTCTCCCAACCGACGTTGTGGTCTTCTCCTGTCCTCGCATCCCCTCCTCCCCGCGACCGATGTAATAAGACAACCCTCTATTGGAACGTTCTTTCCCCTCCCCCCCTCCACCACACTCACTTCCCTCCTAGACTCACCTGTTCGCCTGGCACTGGCCCTCCTCCTGGACAGATTTCCCTCCCCTCCTACCCTAAAGCCCTCCCTGGAGCCCCCTAAAAAGGATAAAAAAAAAGGATAAAAAAAAGTGCCAAACACTTCTTCTTCTTGTGCCATATCCATCATCGGATGTTGGCGATCATGTTGGTAATCCTATTTTTGTCAGCAGCTGCATGGAAAAGTGCTGCTGAGTTTTGTCCAAACCGGTTCCTTAGGTTTTGAAGCCATGATATTCTTCTTCTACCTGGACCTCGTTTGCCTTCAATCTTTCCCTGGAGGATTAAGTGAAGGATGCCATATTTTTCTGGGTGTCGCATCTCATGTCCAAAATACTCTTTCACTTTTTAATGGCTTTGATGATTTCCCTTTGGTTTCCCAGGCGGCTTATTACCTCCTCATTTTCTGATTTTCTCAACCCAGCTTATACGTAACATCCATCTGCCAACCCACATTTCAAATGCAGCATTGAGATGCTCCCAGGAGTAAAACTTCCCAAACCCCAGATTTACTCAATGAGCCCACGCGAAATGGAGGAAATACAGTGATTTGGGTAATTACTGACCTGTTTTCCAAACAAGTTCATTTTGTACCCTGTTCCAAAATCCCATCAGCTAAGTCATTAGCTAAGTTGTTTATTCCACATGTATACCGGTTACATGGAGTACCTGAATGCATCATTTCGGATAGGAGGGTCCAGTTCACCTCCCTCTTCTGCAAGGAGTTTCTGAAGCTAATTGGTTCCGCCCAGGTGCTAAGCTCCACCCAACATCCTCAGACTAACAGGGCTTGTGAACGGACTAATTCTTTTTTGGAGCAGTACCTCTGGTGTTTCATCAATTATCAGCAAGATAACTGGGCTGAACTGTTACCACATGTTGAGGTGGCTTACAACAACTTTGTGCACAGCAGTACCGGCTTGACCCCTTTTAGAGTTGTGTTTGGACAGGACTTTGTACCAATTCCTGAGTTGCCTTGAGAAAAACCACAAATTTTGTCCCTCTCCAAGTGGAGTGACCAGCTTCGCCAAATTTGGTAGTATGCCTGTTCTTCCTGCAACAATGTGGAATTTTTGCTTTGCTTCCCGCTGTAATTTTGCACAACGCTGCCAATTAAACACCCAAATATTAGTAGTTTCATCTATTGCATAATCCAGCTGTTTGTTTATATAATATAGATTATTAGCAATCTGACAAACAATCCACAAGCCAGAAGTCAAGGGGCCAACAAACCACCACAAAGCTCACAGTCACAGCTAGACATTGAGATCCAGGTGAGGAAAAGAATTAAAACAAGGTTTTCAATGCAGCCATCAAGCAGAATAGAAATTCAAGGTCCATCCAGTAAAAATCTAGCCTCAGAAATGAACACTGGGAAAATCCAGAGCTTGCTCTAACTGTGGCCAGTGAACATATCTATTCCCAAACTCAACGATGGTCTTGGGGACTCATCTAATCAGGCTTATGTGTAAGGATTTATTTTATTCGTCAGTAGATAATTCTCAAAGAGGACCTCCTTGCAGGCATGAATTGCATGTGGCAGTGTCTTCTTAAAGCTCCTACTGCCACTTCAGATCCCTATGCAAGTATCTCCTAGAGCAGTGATGGCAAACCTTTTTGGCTCCAGGTGCCCAAATTGGAACGTGCGTGCATGTGCCCGCACCAGAGTGCTGGAAACCTGAAGACCAGCTGGCCGGTGTGTGCATGCTAGTTGTTTGGGTGTTTTGGGGCCATTTTCAGGCCATTTTGGGCTGTTTTCCAGGCCATTTTGGGGTCAAAAACACTCCCAAAATCAGCCTGAAAAAGGCCTGAAAAGCCCCCCCCCCCCCAGAAAACAGCCATTCTTGGGGCCATTTTCAGGTTGTGAAGACCAGTTGACTGACCTGCATGAAGAGCAGCTGGTGAAGTTACATGGGCCCACAGAGAGTGCTCTGCATGCCACCTCTGGCACGCCTGTCATCAGTTCACCATCAGGGTCCTAGAGGATTTCTTGTGATGGTCTTGAAACTTGGAACAGCTTGGAAGTTTCTCCATCTCAGCTTTGTAACAAAGTCCTTGAAGGAATTCATGAAACTTTCATGAAAGATTGCTGAAGGTCTCTGTGATGATATGTGGGAATGACCTTGAGAGAGATAGGGAGAAGACCTGCAGCCTAGGGAATGGTCTGATCACCAACAGCTCAGTCTACATGTGGGGGAAAACATAGGAAGCATTTCCGAAAGGACCTTCCCTCATTTTCCTGAAGACTAAAAGGAGAGAAGGGAAATAATATTTTCTGTTTTGCAAGATTTGGACAACCTTAAAGGGGTAACAATAACTTATCCCAACATAGAACATACGATCACAGGGCTGGAAGGGATCTTGGAGGTCTTCTAGTCCAACCTCCAGCTCAAGGCGGGAGATCTTATATCAACCGGGTTCAATAGTTTTCCAGTCTATTTTTAAAAACTTCCAGTGACCCACAACTCTAGGAGGCAAGTTATTTCATTAACTGTTCTCACAGGAATTTTCTCCTTACTTCTAGGTTGGATGTGTCTTTAACAAGCTTCCACCCATTACTTCTTGTCTTACTATCAGGACCTTTAGAGAATAAGTCAATCCTCTTTTCTCTGTGTCAGAGTCTCAAGCACTGGAAGACAGTTATCATGTCACTCCTAATCTTTCTCTTTGATAGGCTAAACATACCTAGTTCCCTTAACAGTTTATCGTACATTTTAGTCTCCAGATCTGTCCTCATCTTTATTGCTTTCTCTGCAGTCTTCATTTTTCATGTCTAACATCTTTTTTTGTATCGTGGTGACTAGAATTGCATGCTGTATTTCACATGCAGCCTCACTAGTGTGTCCTAAAGGGAAAAACCCTTTTCGGAAGCCTAAGACAGTTACTAATAAGGTGACCAACTTTTTTACAATGAAAAGGAGGACAAATAAATTGGAAAAAATATATCGTAAATAAAAGAAATATTTTATTCATTGCAACAATAATACACTAAAATATGATATATGCATAATAAAAACATTTGCAACATTTAATATTGTAATTATGCTTTCATGCCTGTTAATTATTATTTAAATGAGTACTTTTCCATTGAATTAATATTTTTTGTCAATGTATCATCTTCTAACAATATATTGGAAATATCTGAACAAGAAATATCCTTTATATTGAATTTTACGGCAAGTGCTGCAGCTAGAGTATCAACATTCAATCTCGATTTCTCACTTGTCCAAAAATCATTGGCAATTGAAAAAACTCTTTCAACTGCTGCATTAGTTCGAGGGCAGCACAACGTAAATTGAACAAGTATAAATAAATGTTCACATGGAATATGTTCATTTTTGAAATGGCTGAAAATATCCACCCATCTTTTATCAATTTCAACATGTTGATTTTCCCACTGTATTAATTTTTCAGAATTTAAATATACATTCAGTCTTCTAATTTCTTCAAAGAGACAATTGTCGTCTATTTTAATGTCTAGCATTTCTTTAGATAAAAATTCAACACAAGATTCAATATCTGTTCAATATACTTGCGATGAAGTAAAAAAAAACACCATTAAAAACTGTTTAATAAAATACGTCACATAACACGAAACAGATTAGCCTTCAAATATCAAAAAGGAGGACATGTAGGAGGACACTTTTCGAGGGAGGACAGAACTTACAAAAGAAGGACTGTCCTCCCTAAAGGAGGACGGTTGGTCACCTTATTACTAAAGGTAAAGATTTCCCTTGCACATATGTGCTAGTCATTCCTGACTCTAGGGGGCGGTGCTCATCTCCATTTTGAAGCTGAAGAGCCAGCGCTATCCGAAGACGTCTTCATGGTCATGTGGCCGGCATGACTAAATGCCGAAGGTGCATGGAACGCTGCTACCTTCCCACCAAAGGTGGTTCCTATTTTTCTACTTGCATTTTTTACGTGCTTTCAAACTGCTAGGTTGGCAGAAGCTGGGACAAGTAACAGGAGCTCACTCCATTACGTGGCGCAAGGAATTCGAACAGCTGAATTGCCAACCTTTCTGATCGACAAGCTCAGCGTCTTAGCCACTGAGCCACCGGGTCCCTTTTCCAGTCTACTGGAAGCCCTTAAATTACTTCATGTTTAAGTGGTGCCTCTTTGCATGTTTAAACGGTGCTTCTTTTCTGCACAACAACATCCCTTAATGGTGACAAATGTATTTTCCGGGATTCCGTTGCTCTTAGTTACTGTTTCATTAACAAATATGCACAGATATGTCTCAATAAGCAGGCAGCTAATTAACACCTGAGGGGTTGCCCCTCCACACACACACGGAGAAGAATCGGTCTCCAGTGGCCCAAATGATTTCACAGCAAAACAGTCACCAGCGCTCCGTTCAAATCATGGATATTTGTTTCCTGACAAACCCCAAAGACATGGCCACCAGGAATTTATTCCATAGCTGCCTACATGGTTATAATTAGGGGGTAATAAAAACTGCTGGCTATGAACTATCACTTTGTTTCAGTAATTCTTTCTTTATTGGGCAAATTCCCCTCCCCACCACCGCTGCATCGTAACTTATTTCAGAGACAAAATAGCAGCTGTAAAACACTGTTGTTGTTGTTGAAGGAGACAGATGGGGGTTCTGAGATTTTGCATAGATCTCTCTGCCAGAGAATGTTATTTCTTCACCCAGTCCACAGGCATTTCTTCCCCGCCTTTGGTTCCCCCCCCCCCCCACACCTCCACCTCCAGCCCCATCTACCTATTTGAGAAAGTTTTGGGAAAAAATATATATTTATGTCGGTGGCTTTTTTTTTGGGCTGGCGGTTATTATTATTTTATGTGTTTATAGTATTTATGATGCCAGGGAAAGGTTTTTAAGGTGACGTTCCTGGATATTATTTGGGAGGAGAGGCAGTCTATAAATTTTGCAAATGAATAGAGAAGAGGCGGGAGTCAAACTTAGCTGAACTGGTGGCTGGAAGCACATGTTCATACACACTTGTGGTCCACAAAATGGGAGTGCTTCCCTTTCATCCAGGATGGTTATTCACTTTCTCAATCTAGCGTAGGGTTTCTCAACCTCAGCAACTTTAGCACACATGGACTTCAACTCCCAGAATTCCTCTAAGTTGAGGAAATTCTGGGAGTTGAAGTCCACAGGTCTTAAAATTGCTGAGGTCAAGAAACCCCTGATCTAACCCTAACCCACTCTCAGCAACTGCTGGTGATTTTCCATCCAAAATTTAAATCCAGCTCAGTTTGGTTTTGTTTCCCCCCCCTCAAATCTGCCAAAACAATCTTGGTTCTATCATTGCCACATTTGAAATAGAATAGATTAGAATAACATAGTTGGAAGGGAGCTTGGAGTTGTTCTAGTCCAACCCCCTGCTCAGGCAGGAAACCTTACACCACTTCAGGCAAATGGATATCCAACATCTTCTTAAAAACTTCCAGTGTTGGAGCATTCACAACTTCTGAAGGCAAGTTGTTCCACTGATTAATTGTTCTCACTGTCAGGAAATTTCTCCTTAGTTCTAGTTTGCTTCTCTCCTTGATAAGTTTCCACCTATTGCTTCTTGTCCTGCCCTCAGATGTTTTGGGTTTTGACTCCCTCTTTGTGGCAGCCCCTGAGATATTGGAACACTGCTAACATGTCTCCCCTAGTCTTTCTTTTCATCAAACTAGACATACCCAGTTCCTGCAACCGTTCTTCATGTGTTTTAGTCTCTAGTCCCCATATCATCTTTGTTGCTCTTCTCTGCCCTCTTTCTAGAGTCTCCACATCTTTTATACATCGTGGCGACCAAAACTGGATGCAGTATTCCAAGTGTGGCCTTACCAAGGCCTTATAAAGTGGTATTAACACTTCACGTGATCCTGATTCTATCCCTCTGTTTATGCAGCCTAGAACTGTGTTGGCTTTTTTGGCAGCTGCTGCACATGGCTGGCTCCTATTTAAATGGTTGTCCACTAACTCCAAGTTCCCTCTTGCAGTTACTACTGTTGAGCAAGATGCCACCTATACTGTTCCTGTGCATTTTGTTTCTCTTGCTTAAATGTAGAACAGTGGTTCTCAACCTGTGGGTCGTGACACCTTTGTGGGTTGAACGACCCTTTCACAGGAGTCGCCTAAGACCATCCACCTCCACTGGCATTCCCCATGCTCAGGAGCGCGTCCTGAAGCAGCAGGTGTATGAAGAGCATCAGGTGGCGAAGCAGCCTCCTCCCAGCTCCAGGCACAACCTAGATGCCGCCCCGCCCGGTCTCCACGCCAGGGAAAGGCCGAGGTGCTAAAGGGGGAGAGAGACGGATTCTTCTGGGTGGCGGATCAGCCTCGGCTCTGATGGACGTCCAAAGCAAGCGCGGTCGGCGGTGCCACTTCAACCCAGCTGTCTGCCAGGGGCTCAAAGGTGCCCAGAGAGCAGGAGACCGGTGGGACAGTCGGACCACCCACTTCAGCCAGCAGAACGGGCTCTCGGCCATGCAGGCGCATGCCGGGATTCAAGCCGCCTTGGCCCTGGACGCTGCCTTTGCCGCCCCCGCCGCCAGTCCTGTCCTGCGGGCTAAACTGAGCTCGGAGGCATTTTGGGCCCCGGGAAGGGCTGACAGGAGAGGCCGGAGGGGAGGACAGGCCCCGCCCACCCATTCCCTCCATCCCGAGGAATTCCACTCAGGACGGAAGCACAGTTCAATGTAGCTTAAGCCTCCGTTTAAAATCCCATTTAAAGGGCAACTTCTTAATCTGTGTTTAAGAAAGAAAGAAAGAAAGAAAGAAAGAAAGAAAGAAAGAAAGAAAGAAAGAAAGAAAGAAAGAAAAGGGAGGGAGAAATGGAAGGAAAGAAAGAAAGAAAGAAAAGGGAGGGAGGAATGGAAAGAAATAAAGAAAGAAAAAAGAAAAGGGAGGGAGGAATGGAAAGAAAGAAAGATGGAAAGGGAGGGGGAATGAAAAGAAAGAAAGAAAGAAAGAAAGAAAGAAAGAAAGAAAGAAAAGAAAAAGGAGGGAGGAATGGAAAGAAAGAAAGAAGAAAAGGGAGGAGGGAATGGAAAGAAAGAAAGAAGAAAAGGGAGGGAGGAATGGAAAGAAAGAAAGAAAGAAAGAAAGAAAGAAAGAAAAGGGAGGGAGGGAGGGAGGAATGGAAGAAAAGAAAGAAAGAAAGAAAGAAAGAAAGAAAGAAAGAAAGAAAGAAAAGGGAGGGAGGAATGGAAGGAAAGAAAGAGAAGAAAAGGGAGGGAGGAATGGAAAGAAAGAAAGAAGAAAAGGGAGGGGGGAATAGAAAGAAAGAAAGAAGAAAAGGGAGGGAGGAATGGAAAGAAAGGGTGGGTGGGTGGGTGGGTGGGGGAATGGAAAGTAAAACAAAAGTAAACTTAATAAAGTGAAACTCATGTAAACCACGAACTGCTGCTGGAGGCAGGCAGGGAGGTTGTTTTATCCTGGAAAATCCCAGCCTGGCTGATCTTCTGCCAAACCAAGATTGGCAGATTAATCACTATGCTTTAATTATGTTCAATTTGTAATAATGAAAATACATCCTGCATAGCAGATATTTGCATTACGATTCATAACAGTAGCAAAATTGCAGTTATGAAATCGCAACGAAAATAATTTTATGGTTGGGGGTCACCATAACATGAGGAACTGCATTAAAGGGTCCCAGCATTGGGAAGGTTGAGAACCACTGATGTAGAACCTCACTTTTTTCACCATTGAATATGGAGCAAAAGGCTGATTACCAACTACTAATCACTACTAATCATCAACAGGCTGCCACAGCCTTCAACATAAATGTGTGACACAGTCTCATTTGACTCTAGGGCAGTGATGGCGAACCTATGGCACGCATGCCACAGGTGGCACGCGAAGCCATTTGTCAGGGCACGTGAGAGGCTGCCCTGTCAGCTGGCCAGCGTGCATGTGCGCACTGGCCAACTGAGTTCACCCTTTTTAAAAGCCATTTTTCGCCCTCCCCAGGCTCCAGAGGCTTTATAGGAACCTGGGGAGGGTGAAAAGAGCCTCCTCTGCTCCCCTGGAGGCCCTCCAGAGGTTTCATGAGCTTCCCTGAAGCCTCCGGAGCATAAAAAACCAGCTCTACGGGCAAACTGGAAGTTCAGGAACGGACTTCCGGTTTGCTCGGAGGTCCGTTTTGACTGCTCCGGAGGCTTCAGGGAAGCATCCTAAAGGTCCCTGAAGCCTTCGGAGCACTCAAAACGAACCTCTGAGCAAACTGGAAGTCACTTCCTGTGTGCTTGGAGGGTCATTTTGACTGCTCCGGAGGCTTCAGGGAAGCGTCCTAAAGGTCCCTGAAGCCTCCGGAGTGCTTCCGGGGGGGGAGCTGTTTTCACCCTCCCCAGGCTCCTATAAAACCTCTGGAGCCTGGGGAGGGCAGAAAAAGCATGCAAAAAATGGGGGGAGCGCCTGTAGTGCGTGCATGTGCACTGGGGGGGTCGCACATTGCATTATGGGTGTGGCACGCCTGCACACGACCCCCCTGCACTCCCCCCACTTATGGCACGCGAGCCAAAAAATGTTCCCCATCGCTGCTCTAGGGAAACATCTTTGGTGTGAAAAGCTATGTGAGATGATCCTATCTTTCTCCCCTGCAGCTTTCATGTTTTCTCATACTTCTAATAAACCTGAAATGCTAATATCAGGCTGGAGTTGCTCTGAGAAGTATGGACAGCCAGAGGAACTCCAGGAAGATGGGAAAGAGTTTTCTCGGAAACATCACTTGTCCCCTGCCTCATCTGAAGAACAGCATCAAACAAAATTGCTAGGAATTTTTCAAACATCTGTAGAATCATGGTAGACCCACAAAAGCTTCTCTCTTTTTTTTTTTACAAGGGAAGGGGGCTTTGGGGAATCTGTGAGACAGATTTCAGCATCTGATTAAGATAATGGTCTCGCTGCTTTTGATGTGGATCCAGCTGCAGTACAACATCTTCAAACCAGAAGCAAGGATTCCTTTGATACCAGACGGTCTTGCTAAAAATGGCCACAAACAAAAAAAATTAAAGGCTGGGGTTTCATTCTGGGCCCCAAATTCACAGTGTGACTACGAGTACTACTATTTTGAGGCAACACAGGAACCATAGAGATAGATAGATAGACAGACAGACAGACAGTCAGACAGACAGACAGACAGAGATGGAGAGATGGAGAGATAGAGAGATAGAGAGATAGAGAGATAGAGAGATAGAGAGATAGAGAGATAGAGAGATAGAGAGATAGAGAGATAGAGAGATAGAGAGATAGAGAGATAGAGAGATAGAGAGATAGAGAGATAGAGAGATAGAGAGATAGAGAGATAGAGAGATTGATTGATAGAGAGATAGAGAGATAGAGAGATAGATTGATTGATAGAGAGATAGAGAGATAGATAGATAGACAGATAGACAGACAGACAGACAGACAGACAGATAGAGAGATAGAGAGATAGAGAGATAGAGAGATAGAGAGATAGAGAGATAGAGAGATAGAGAGATAGATAGAGATATAGAGAGATATAGAGAGAGAGATAGACAGATGGATAGACAGACAGACAGACAGACAGACAGGCAGGCAGGCAGGCAGACATGATAGATAGATAGATAGATATATAGATAGATAGATAGATAGATAGATAGATAGATAGATAGAGAGAGAGAGAGATAGACAGAGAGAGAGAGAGAGAGAGAGAGATAAAGAGATGATAGAGATAGAGAGATAGAGATACACACACACACACACACACACGGCAAAACCAGGCAATCAAGCAACCAACTATAACACAGAAGCACACACAGACACAGACACCCTCACATGGCCTCCCTTATATAGACAGCTTCTTAAAGTTGCAGTAACCATTCTCATTTCATCATCTTGGTTTACAGCCTTACAGCAGCTGGTCAGCTATTAAATCATCATTACCTTAACACTAGCCCTGGCATTCTAGGTCTTTAACTGGCTTTAGATGCACACAAAATAAGGACTTTAGTGAAATCAGATGTAAATATGACGTTCTCCCTTTGAATGTCTATGGAGATTCTCAGTCTTCCAGGTCATAGTTGTCCCAAAGGTGCTTTTTCAAGAAGCAACTGGACTTTCTAGAGTTTCTTTGAAGACATTTTGCTTCTCATTGGATGAGGACCAAAATGTCTTCAAAGAAAAACCAAAAAGTCCAGTTGCCCCTTGAAAAATCACTTTTGGTTCTCCCTTTGAACAAAAAACATCTTATTCTTGTTTCAGTCATATAGGTAGTCCCCAAATTATGATCAGTTATGGCAGATCCCCAAAATACACATGTCCAGGTTCTAAAGTTTTGGTGGTTACCCCTCCCCCCCAGTCACATGACATTCTGGGTGCTCAGCAACTGGACTAAATTTACGGGGCTTTATAGCATCCCACAGTCATTTGATTGTGATTTACAATATTTTTTGCTGAAGAACAGAGTTACACACCATTGCAAACCCTACATTTGCCTAACAACCATTGTGTTCATTTAATGACTGTAAATTTGCTTAACAACTGTGATGATTTGGTTAATGACCACCACAAAAAAAAGTTCATAAAATTACCCTGGTCTCATGAATGACCTACTTAAGGTCTGTCGTGATTTACAATTGTAATGGGCAAGCTCTATTACAGTCGTAAGTCAAGGACTACAAGCACAATTGTGCACGTTCTTGTAGTTTGCTTAACACCTAAGGCAAAATGTATACATAGTGCTCATAAAGGTTACCTTTGGCTCCATTTTTCTACTTTCTCTAACCTGATGATGAATTGAGGCAATTCCCCACCCTGCTGTTTGGAGGGATTGTAGCAGAGGAGGTATTCAGACGGTTTGCATCGGTTCGCCCGAACCGGTGGTGGACATTTTGCCCAGTTTAGGGAACCGGTAGTGTTGGCCAGCTGGCCATGCCCCTGAACTGGTCCCTCTGTCATCAGTTGCCCACCCCACCCACCCAGTCGCTGCTCGCTCGCCCTGATGCTTTATATACCGGCTCTCAAAGAGGTTGCAGCCAGCCGCAGGCCTCTGAAAAGTCCTCTGGTTGACGAAAAAGCTGCTGCTGTCGCCACCATGTTATTTGGGCATGCGCATCCCACTGCCTTACAAGTCAAAGAGGCAGCGGTGCCTCTTCCCAGCAGTGGCGGCTGGCTGGGGGCTGCTGAAAACTCAGGTCAGCTTGCCTTCCGACTCTGGAGCAGCTGCCGCAGAAGATAAGCAGTGGTGTGGGAGGAAGCCGGGCTAGGGCTGGGGCTGCTAAAGGAGGGGAAACAGGGGTGACTGGCAAAGAGATGGTGGGGGAAGTTAGAGAGAAATGCTAAAAATTTTCCTACCTTTCCCTGTGGCCGTGGCTTGATGGGGGAGCCATGTGACTGAGTGGGAGTGGCCATGAGTGACGTCAACTTCACCTGCTCAGGAATTGTGTAATCCCTGTAAAGTTCAGTTTCCCATCCTTAAGGCAATGTTGGCAAAATTCCAACTATTTTTGTCTGTCTTCATCTTTTACCATACCTATTTAGGGTTATTTCTTAACTGTCTTAATATTAAATTAGCATCTTAATATCCCAAGTAGACTGTTATAAATGAATGTAGGATTGTATTCATTTAACAGTTTAGTCATTTTGCCATTTTAAGCCTTTAATGCACCTTAGATCTACTCCTATGCTCCAGCCCAGTGTCTTGCCAAAACTTTTCTTTTATTATCCTCAAAACCGATGATCATAAAGTACTTACAGGAAGTCCTTGACACAATTGGCACTAGAATTTTGGTTGTTAAGTGAGTTGTGCCTTATTTTATGAGAGGGGGAGGAGGGGAAGATTCCACACCACCACTATTGGTTCCCTTTTACAGGTTTTAACCATGCCATTAGGAAACTCACACAGGGAGAAGGCCAGTAGTTTCTCAGGTAAAATAAGAGCTGCTCACTAAAGCATTGAATGAATTATACAATAACCAACTTTCTTCTCCCATCCTTCCCAAATTCACTTACTCTAATGTTCTCTGCTCATACTTTCTATAGATGGTTGGTTGCTGCTAGCTTCACACATTGGATCTTTTGCCCACTTTTCTCCTCTTCTTCTTCTCCTGCCTCATTTCCCACCTTGAGAAACAGATCTCCAAACAGCTTCTCTGCTTCTTCTACAGATCTTCAGTTCTTTCCACACCAGGACTCAGCTGCCTGTTGTTTCTGAGGGGACCCCGTCATAAATTCCTATACAGTACCTGTCCTTTTAATGCTCTTTTGCTCGCAAGTACAGGCTATTATAGGTAAAGGTAAAGGTTCCCCTTACGAAGCGCTAGGGATTTGAACCGCAGAACCGCTGACCTTCTGATTGACTAGCTCAGTGTTTTAGCTACTGAGCCACCACGTCCCAAGCAAGTATAGGAAACTGTAACTGCTTTTGTTCTCATTTCTCATCTCGTCTTTCTTTCTCTGCTACCTCCCAAATTATGGTCATAAGGACCTACGTAAGCTAGCTTTTTCTCTCTCTCCCCTTCCAAGTTAGCTTCCTTTCCCCCTTCCTTTCTATGCATTTAGCTTTGAGGCTACTTGAAATTTAACCTGGGGTCAGTATATACAGAAGGAGCTCTACCTATTCCCCCCCCTCAAATTTGTACCACTTATTAACCTATTAATCTTAGATAAACCTACCCTGTTCCCCTGAAAATAAGACCTCTCTGGATAATAAGCCCAATCGGGCTTTTGAGCACATGCGCTAAAATAAGCCTTCCCCCCAAAATAAGCCCTTCCCAAAAATATTGCAACACAGCAGCAGCCATGAGGTGACTATGCTTGCTGCCTCCTGCACCTCAAAAATAATGAGACCTCCCCAAAAATAAGACCAAGTGCTTATTTCCGAGGTCAAAAGGATATAAGACCCTGTCTTATTTTCAGGGAAACACAATATTTTCTCCATGTTGCAATCTAGCCGTTTAGCTGCGAGAGGGAGGGAGGGAGGGAGGGAGGGAGGGAGGGAGAGAGAACACACACACATCTGGACAAAAGTAGAACAATACTTTGCCGCAATGGAAAACAGACAAGTCCTACTCAGAACTGTTACAATGGTCACTTAACACAAGATTTATATAAAGGATTCCAAATGTTGTCCCAAACCATTGATTATGTCTGTTTTGTCTCCTTTCCCACCCCTCTTCTAAAAACAACTTACATTTTCTGCATTGTTTTTGGCACATATTCCTGGTCCTCGGCAGCTGCAACCAATCCTGAAAAGTATTTAATTGTGGGGGGGAAAAATCAACCTCCATCTCATTCCTCCCATCATTTTCTATAGGCCTGCATCTCAATTGTAAGCCAATTGGGGTCAATAAAGAAGAATATTTGTAGCTCAGGGTTGAAATGAGAGATCCTTGGTGCTCGCTTGTTTTCTTGCAGACGTTTCATTACCCAAACTAGGTAACATCATCAGTTTTGCAGAAAAAACAATTGCTACCAACCTGCCTTCTATTGAGGACCTGTATACTGCACAAGTCAAAAAGAAGGCTCTGTAAATATCCACAGACCCCTCGCATCCTGGAGATAAATTGTTTCAACTTCTACCCTCAAAACGATGCTAAAAAGCATTGCACACCAAGACAACTAGACACAAGAACAATTTCCCCCCGAACGCCATCACTCTGCTTAAATAAGTAATTCCCACAACACTGTCAAACTATTCACTAAGATATTATTATTATTATTATTATTATTATTATTATTATTATTATTATTATTATCATCATCATCATCATCATCATCATCATCATCATCATCATCATCCTTCCTAGTACCTATCTCCTTTTCTACTTATGGCTTTAACTTTGTTGCTTGTATCTGTAAGATTTATATTGTTTTATTTAGTCTCCTAATATGATTTATTATGATTGCTTATTTAGTATCCTATGACTATCCCTGTGTTGGATCTTATGATTCACAATGAATGTATTTTTTATGTACACTGAGAGTTTATGCACCGAAGACAAATTCCTTGTATGTCCAATCACACTTGGCCAATAAAGAATTATAGTCTATAAAGAATTATATTCTATTGAGAACAGGAACATGTACGTCTATGGTGATGTATGAAGATAGCAATCACAATGGAGATATAAAATGTAAGATTGTGGTTAGGACTATTCCAGGACTGAACTTCAAGTCCATCCTCAACCATGGAAACTGATTGGGTCATTTTGTCATCCTGTATCAGAACAATCTATCAGCCACCCAGAGTTGCTGGAGAGTGTGATGTGTGACATATAAATTTAATAAACAAATAAGTAAATCCTATCTAAGCTTGTTGCTAAAAACAAAAGGAACAGGGAAAGAGATGAGATACAAACCTAACAAACAATTGAGAAAATAACACATTACAAAATATGGGTGGCCTTTGACTTATGACCATTTGTTTAGTGATTGTTTGAAATTATGGCAGCACCAAAAAATGTGACTTATGACCAGTCCTTACACTCATGACCACCACAGCATCTCAGCAGTCTTGTGATTGTGTTTTGGGAGCTTGGCTCCTGGCTTCTGAGAAGCAACATCAACGGGGAAGCTGACAGGAAAAGTCACCATCATGGGATCTTTCACTTAAGAACCACAGGAAAAAAGGTTATAAAACTGAGTGCAGTGGCCTGATGTCTCACTTAATGACCATGCTGCTTCACAATGAGTTTTCCAATCCCAGTTGTGGTCATAAGTCAAGGACTGCCTATAGATAGTACACATATGTACTAGTGGTTCCTGATTCTAGGGGGCAGTGCTCATCTCCGTTTCAAAGCCGAAGAGCCAGTGCTGTCCGAAGACGTCTCCGTGGTCATGTGGCCGGCATGACTCATCACCAAAGGCACACGGAATGCTGTTACCTTCCCACCAAAGGTAGTCCCTATTTTTCTACTTGCATTTTTACATGCTTTCGAACTGCTAGGGTGGCACAAGCAGGGACAAGTAGTGGGAGCTCACTCTGTTACATGGCGCTAGGGATCCGAACCACCGAACTGCTGACCTTTCTGATTGACAAGTTCAGCATCTTAGCCACTGAGCCACTGTGTCCCTTGCCTATAAATGGTCCATACCAATTGCCTCCTTCCATCCAAGGGTCAAAGTTGGCAAAAACCAACATAAACCAAAATGGAAATATGTGTGAGCATCCAGTGCCTTTTCCAGATCCTGCCTCAGGCTGATGCAATTAGAAAATTCCCAAGAACGCAGATTGCGCTGCTTTTGTGTTGTGCTGTGTGTTTGACATGTTCTAGGTTTTGCAGATGAGAAACGGGAACCAACTCTTTGGCTGCTGGCCTAATTTGATTACAAATCCGTTTTGACAAAACACTGAAAGCTCTTCCATCGCCAAAGTGAAAACATTCATCTTCATGTAATATTTTAGGCCAGCCAAGACTAAAGAAACCCCAGATTTGTTGGAACAACCAAGATAAAAATAACCAAAAGCCGAGCAAAGTTTCCCTGTTCCAATACAGTCTTGCAGGGTAAGATTTGTTAGTTAAGGGACCCTTAAGAAGGAAGCAGGAAGATTGACTCTTCCCGTAGCTTTAAAAGATGCAGTCATTGGATTTTTCTAGTCTCCTGATCTTGGAACCTGAGTGTCACTTAAAAGCAATTTATGGGGTCTCATTTATCTCTGTTGTTCCTTTTCTGCCTCCCCTCTTCCCACTCTAGTAAAATGTCGATTTGTTGGAGGGTATTGTGCGCGTGTTTGCCAGGGCTGTTTTGAGGGTTAACATTCCATCTGGTGCCCCTTGGAAGAATCCCAAAAGAGCTGCTTCAGTTACAAATAATTAGTTACTGGTGGGGAGAACCCACAAGCAGAGATGGGTGGGGAGGAGCATCTGGAAAGGAAGATGTTGGATGGGAGGGGGTGAAAACATAAGGCCATTTCTTATCTTACGTGGCAGTCAGTGTGGATTTTCAGCAGCGCCTGCACTGAACATGGAACTTCATAAAGAATTTCTGTCTAAGAAAATAGCATTTTTTAGGAAGGAAGAAAAGCTGTGTTCTGGAAATCAGACTAGGATTATGGTACCTGGGGCTATAGATATCCAAATAACCACAAGGTGGCAGCAAAATAACTTATCTTTGCTGCCTCCTAGTGGTTACTTGAATTTTTGCAACTAAATATGATAGCCCTCAAAGCTCCATCTATCTCACTACTGATTTCATTTGATGGAATAATATTTAATGCATGAGTCAAGCATTGACCTTTTGACTAGTTTTCATTTTTCATCGTAGATGCATTAAAATAGGCATGGGGGTAGACCATGTTGAATAGCATCTATCCTCCTTCTTCCCCTCAGAGAAAATGGAAATGATGTTTAATTAAAAGGCCGGTAACAATGGGAGAAAGTTCAGCTTACTTTTTATATACTGTGCAAAGTTTCCAAGCAAAATCCAGTGAAGACCAAGGCAAGGTGAGAGGAGGACAATGGAGCTGTGAGATGGATTCTCAGTGTTTTGCATTAGGTATGAGATATAGTTCAACCAAAAGGCCACATGATTCTGATTGGAGTCTTGGATAGTTCATGTCTGAACATTATATAAATTATAAGCATGGGTAGCAGTTAGATTTTGAAGGGGGAAGGTGCTTCAGAATGCATGTGGACAAGCTTAATCAAACACAGAATTTCCCAGGGTTGTGTTGCAGTACAGAGCAGAAGTGGTATTCAGCCAGTTCTGACAGGTTCTGGAGAACCGGTATTGGAAATTTTGAGTAGTTTGGAGAACCGGCAAATAGGCTGGCCCCACCCCCACTGTCTCCCAGCCTCCCAGCTGATCTTCTTTTGTTGCCCTGAACAGGAGAACAGAGCTGGAAAGCAGGTTAGGGGGTGGGGAGGGAATGGGGATATTGCAGTATCTTTCCCTTGCCATGCCCACAAAACCATGCCCATAAAGCCACACCATGACCATAAGGCCATGCTCACAGAACCGGTAGTAAAAAAATTTGAATCCCACTACTGGTACCAAGGACAGCTGCACAATGCCAAGAATAAGTACCGGCAATTTAAGGAGGCGCAGAGAGTGTAACTTGAGCAACTCCATGGGCTCCAGATCCGCTTTTTGCCTTCAAATCCAAAATATTGCACCAGCTCCTAATGAACCAGAGAGATGAAGATAGTGTATCAAACTTTAAAAGCTACAAGGGGTGGCTGACTTCAAAAAGGATAACATCAAAAATTTACAATATCTTGACAAGTTAGAAAACTGGGCTGAAACCAATAAGATGAAAACCAACAGAGCAAAATGCCAGTTTTTCTATCTCAGTAAAAAGCATCCAGAACAATGATGCATAATTTGGGGGGTGGAATAGCTGGCTTGGCAGCAGGAAAGATGTGAAGCATCTGGGCTCCTTAGCCAGAAGATGAACCTCAGCCAGGAGCATCACTTGGCTGCAAAAAAGCAAATTTTATCTTGGACTGCAACATCAGAAAGCCATAATTCCCTTTTCATCTATATAAGTCAGTTTCTGCTTGATCCATATTTCCAGAAGGCAATTGATGAAGGGGAGCGTGTCTCTGTTTACATCTATGCTTCCTGTCAGCTTGAAGAAACAACAAAACAATCAGATTAAAGGACAAGGACAAGCCACCTTCAGTATTTAATGAGAATATTAATAAGATCATCTTGTACACCTGGTTGTAGTGATTCAATTATGACCTATACTGAGTAGCTGGAATCATACACAAAAAAAGAGGGACTGAATGAACTATTAGAATGATTCTGATCAGATGCTGGTGGCATAGGCTTTAGCCCAGGGGTGTCAAACTCACGGTGTCATGTTGTCGTCATGTGACATATCGAGACTTTTTTCCCTTCATTAAACCGTGGGTGGGCGTGGTCAGATGTGATGCATCGGTTTGTGAGCCACAAGTTTGACACCCCTTTAGCCAGAACTCACAATGTCAAAATGATGTCATGTGTTTCATAAAGCTAACACAAAAGTGACATAATTAGGCCCCTTGTATGAAGAGATGATGCATATGGCATTTATGGTTGGTGGGTTCCAGTGGTGAAATTCAAATTTATTTTATTACCGATTCTGTGGGCATGGCAGGGGAAGGATACTGCAAAATCTCCATTTCCCCCCCCCCCACTCTGGGGCCAGCCAGAGGTGGTATTTGCCGGTTCTCCAAACTATTCAAAATTTCTGCTACCGGTTCTCCAGAACCTGTCAGAACCTGCTGGATTTCACCCTTGGTGGGTTCTCCTAATGGTATAATGTGTCCAAGATGGGTTCCTGATCAGGGTGACCAGCTCTTCTTTTCATTGGGGATGTAGTGAATGAAGAAAGTGGCCTTGAAGGTCAGAGGGAAAATCCACTACCAAAACAATGATCAGATTGAAAGAAAATTTGAGCCCAGGCCAAGAAAGCAAAAGCTTCTCTGACAGTCCTCCCCAGTTTTTATGAAAATCAAAAAAGGGATGACAGGTAACTCATTCAGACTTAACAAAATAACACAACAACAGAGTTGGAAGGGACCTTGGAGGTCTTCTAATCCAACCCCCTGCTCAAGCAGAACACCCTAGACCAGTGGTGGGCAACCCGCGGCTCACGAGCCACATGCGGCTCTTTACACCCTTTAATGCGGCTCTTCTGTGTGCCGGGTGCCCGCTCCCCTCCCTCCTCTCGGGCTTCGGAGGGAAGCTTCTGCAAAAGCCCCGGCGAGTGACAACCAATTTTGGTCCTATGACTGCAGAATGCTGCAAAATACCATAAATGCAGGTCAGTTGTTGAGTGTTTCAAATGTGATTGGAACACTCAACAAGGTGACCACAGTGTGTGTGTGTGTGTGTGTGTGTGTGTGTGTGTGTGAGAGAGAGAGAGAGAGAGAGTGAGACAGACAGACAGACAGACAGACAGAGGAACAGAGAGAGGGAGTGAGGGAGGGAATCAGAGAGAGACTGACAGACAGACACACACACACACACACACAGAGACAGAGAGGGGGAGGGAGGGGGAGAAAGATAGACAGACAGAGAGAGACACACACACAGAGTGAGTGATTAAGTGAATTAATGAGAGACAGACACACCCACATACACAGAGTGACAGAGAGAGAGGAAGGGAGGGGAGAGAGACAGAGGGAGAGACAGAGACAGACACACACACACACAGAGTGAGTGAGAGACAGACAGACACACACACACAGAGTAATAATAATAATAATAATAATAATAATAATAATAATAATAATAATAATAATAATAATAATAATAATAAAATTTGAATTTATTAGCCGCTCCCTCTCCACACAGGACTCGGGGCGGCGTACAATAAAACATATAAAACATAAAACATATGTGCAAACACATAAACATCCAAATACACACATATACAAAGACATACATGCACGGAGGAGGTAACAAATTACATCACATTTGGACAGTTAAAAGTCACCATTAAAATACCCCATTAATAATAACACAATTTAAAAATTTAAAAGGACTGTCAGGAGGAATAAGAAAAAATTTACGGTTGAGCCAGGCCAGATAATTGAAAGAGGTGGGTCTTCAGCTGTACACGGAAGGAGCGGAGATCGGAAGTAATCCTGATGTCACGGGGGAGGTCATTCCACAGGGCTGGGCCCATCACAGAGAAGGCTCTGCTCCTGGGTGTCGCCCCCCGACACTGTTGACAGAGATGGGGGAGGGAGGGAGAGAGAGACAAAGAGCCAGAGAGAGAGAGAGAAAGAAAAAGAAAAAAAGAAAGAAAGTGGGAGAGAGAGATGAAATTAAAAACAACAACATACAAACCTGACTTACTCAAACTATCCAAGGAAATGCAAGGCCAATGTTCACATTAGTGGTTGTGACTTTGTCAGTCAATGTCAGGATGTAATTTTCTCTAGATTGTAAGGCAAATTTTACGGAATTTAACGTTATCGATAAATAATATCGTTCTAAAGTTTTTGTTTTATTAGTTGTGTTATTTGTATCCTCCCGACCTATGTGGATACTTGCATGCAGAATATTCTCAATAAAAACTTATTGAAACTAAAAACAGTGTACCATCCTATGTATTTTCGGTTTTAAAAATGTGGCTCTCAAAGTAAATTTCAATTGTGGTTTTGGCGAGATTTGGCTCAGTTGAAAAAAAAGGTTGCCCACCACTGCCCTAGACCATTTCTGACAAATGGATGTCTAATATCTTCTGGAAAACTTCCAGTAACGGAATACCACAACTTCTGGAGGCAAGTTGTTCCACTGATTAATTATTCTAACTGCCAGGTAATTTCTCCTTAGTTCTAAGTTGCTTCTCTCCTTGGTTAGTTTTCACCCATTGCTTCTTGTCCTGCCCTCAGGTGCTTTGGAGAATAGATTGACCACTATAGCTATTATAATAAAAATAGCTTGTGGTCTACCTGGTGTCTGATCTATCTGGTTTTCTGTTTTGGGTCTATATTTAAACTTAGAGAACAGGAGGAGACATCTGAGGCAATCAATTTGTATCCTCTGCCAATTGAAGCAATCCTAAAAGATCTATACAGGTCATCCTTGAGTTACAATCACAACTGAGCCCAAAATGTATGTTTCTAAGTGAAACATTTGTTAAGTGAGTTTGCCCCATTTTACAACTTTACTTGCCAGAGTTGTTACATGAATCATTGCATTTGTTAAGTTAATAACATGATTGTTAAGTAAATCTGGATTCCCCAATGACTTTGCCTGTCAGAAGGTTTCAAAAGCTCATCATGTGACTCCAGGCCACTCCAACCGTCATAGATTTTTGATCATGGGTCCATGGCAGTGGTGGGATTCACTTCCCTTCCCTACCACTTCATAAATGTGAGTGCACTCCCAGACGCCACCTTCTGCGCATGCGCACCGCCATCTGTGCATGCACAGAGAAGATTGTGCATTACATCAGGGAGGGGAAGCCTCCTGCAGCCACCACTACCAGTTTGTCCGAACTGGAGAGACCTGGCTGAATACCAACCCTGGTCCATGGGGATGCTGCCAAAGGTTGCAAGTGTGAAAAACGGTCATAAGTCACTTTTTAGTGCCGTTGTAACTTTGAACGGTCACTAAATGAACTGTTGTAAATTGAGGACTACCTGTATTTGATTGCCTAAATACTAAAGAGGAGAGAACCAGCTGCTCTGAGTAAGAGTTCTAAAACTAAATATCTCTATGAGAAAGTTTTGTTTAACGTTTATTCTTCCTGTTTATGAAGATGTGCATACATTTTTGAGAACTATTCTAAAAATATGTGCCAGATTCTCATGAACTGAATTGGACAAATTCAATAGATCCTGCTATTCCTAGGACATAACAAAGATTTGTCTGATGGTAGTAAAGCTAAAGAAAAAGTAGTTGTAGCAAATCTAATTTGGTGCCAAAACAAAGTTAAAATCAGAGGGATCCATTCCCAGAAGTTGGTGCAACTCTTGATTTGCTGAGCCAGATCAATATAATTTGGGAGCTCCAGTTCAAGTTAGATTGAATAACCTCAATTGGAGCGATTTGATTTGGCTACTAAAACACAAATGTGCACATCCAAAGCCTAAACTGATTCATACATTATTGAATAGATCCCATGCATTGGGTTTGATGCTTCATCTAGAACCAGTGATCTGATTTGGAAAGTTACAAAGCTGTTTCAAGGCATTGAATCAAATCTTCAAATGTCATATCACCCTACTAAAGCTCCCCAGAGCTACTCCGGATGGACTACCATATCAGTTTCTTTTTCTTTATCATTCCAGAGTTTAGATCACAAGGACTCTCCATTTAATATTTGCAAATGTTAGCAAGTTCCTCAGTGGTGGGATTCAAATATTTTTGCTACCAGTTCTTTGGGTGTGGCTTGGTGGGCGTGGCAGGGGAAGGATACTGCAAAATCCCCATTTCCTTCCAATCAGCTGAGACTCGGGAGGCAGAGAATAGATGGGGGTGGGGCCAGTCAGAGGTGGTATTTACCAGTTCTCCAAACTACTCAAAATATCTGCTACCAGTTCTCCAGAACTGGTCAGAACCTGCTGAATACCACCGCTGAAGTTCCTATCAAAAGTTTAGTTGATGTTAAGAACGAAGGTCAGGATGAGATCCTGCTGAAAATACTCTTTCCCGTGGATCTCTCTCTCTCCCTCCTTCTCTCTCCCTCTCCCTCTCTCTCTCTCCCTCTCCCTCTCCCTCCTTCCCTCCATGCATGCATACATAAAATCGGTACAGCAGCTGCTGTTATGAAATCAAATCCATGTTGCCTGTTTTGATTCTCTTGTGGATTGCATTGACAAGGATCGATGAATCTGTGCAAATTCTTTTCTAAAACCAAACAAAGAAATCATACAAAATTCTCCTGTCACATTAGCTGTCTTCTGCTGTCTGTATGTCTGGATTGAAATATCTTCTCAACCATTATTAAATTCTTTTCAAAGCTCTGTATATTATGCACTGGAAACTATCTGCTTGCAATTCTCACATCTCTCTCTCTCTCTTGGAAATAATAATCTAATTAGTTTTCTTGAAATTACAAGTGAGAATAAAAACAAAACAGGACTTGTGAAAACAATATAATCAAAACAATATATAAAAAGCTAAAGGAAAGAAGCAAATGTACTAAAGAGAGAGAGAGAGTGAGATGGGAAAGCAAGAAGAAAACAATCAGTTTAGTCTAGTGGTTAAGACACCAGGCAAGAAATTGGGTTAGAAACCGTGAGTTCTAATCCGACCTTCGGCATGACAGTCAGCTGGGTAACTTTGGGCCAATCACCAGGAGATGGGGAGTTCTAGTCCTGCCTTAGGGATGAAAACTGGCTGGGTGACTTTGGCCCAGTCACCCTTTCTCAGCCCAGTCCCCTTCACATGGTGGCTGTTATGGAAAAACTAGAGAAAGGAGGACTAGGTTTACCATCTTGAGTTACTTATAAAAAAGTGGGACATACATTTAACAAATACAGCTAGTCCTCATCTTATGGCAGTTCACTTAATGACTGTTTCAAGGCATTAAAAAGTGAGTTATGACCATTTTTCACACTTAGAACCATTGCAGCATCCCCTTAGTCATATGATCAAAATTCCGAGAGATGGTAACTGTCTCATATTTACGACGGTTGCTGTTTCCCAGGGCCATGAGATCCCATTTTGCAACCTTCTGACAAGCAAAGTCAATGGGGATGCCAGATTCGCTAAACAACCATGTGACTAACTTAACGACTGTGGTGATTCATTTAATGACTGTGGCAAGAATGGCCATAAAATGGCTGCAAAACTCACTTAACAACTGTCTTGTTTATCAACAGAAATTTGGGGCTCAGTTACGGTTGTAAATTGAGGGCTACCTGTAGTCCGATCCATTTTCGTAAAAGTACAAATGAGAACAAAAACAGAATGGAGCTTGTGAAAACAATGCAGCCCAAATTGTATATTAAAAAAAAGAAGCTAAAGAAAGGAAGCAAACATAGCAATATACATTGAAAGAGAGAAAGAGGAAAGGAAGACGAGAAAACAATGCAATTGTCCTACTTTTCTACAGTACAAGAATAGTAGTTACATCCCTCTCGAAATTGCTACAACTCTATTTTTAAAGAATAAATGGACCCTGTGTTTTTGTGTACTGGTGCCTTGGGCCTCTGCGTAGCAAACGCTGTGAATGGGTTGATTCTGAAGTCTGCAGTCACTCCGTTCATCATGTTCTACTGATGGATTTATAGACACAATTTCTGCTTCCCAAATAGGTAACGTATATAAAATGATTGCAAAAGAGAGGGAGGGAGGGAGGGAGGAGGGGGCCGGCACAAGACAAGCAACTGTGGAATCCAGGTTCTGCTGGCCACTTATAAAAGGTAAAGATTCCCCTCGCACATATGTGCTAGTCGTTCCCAACTCTAGAGGACGGTGTTCATCTCCGTTTAAAAGCCAAAGAGCCAGCGCTGTCCCAAGACACCTCCATGGTCATGTGACTGGCATAACTCAACACCAAAAGCACATGGAATGCTGTTACCTTCCCACCAAAGGCGGTTCCTATTTTTCTACTTGCATTTTTAACGTGCTTTTGAACTGCTAGATTGGCAGAAGCTGGGACAAGTAACAGGAGCTCACTCAGTTAGGCGGCACTAGGGATTCGAACAACTTAACTGCCAACCTTTTTGATTGACAAGCTCAGCATCTTAGCCACTGAGCCACCGCGTCCCTATAACTATTACCTACTGCAGCTAAAATCCTAAAGTTGAGATTCATGAGATATTTTAAAAGTGGCTCAGGCAGACACGCCCATGGTTCACTTGGGTATAACAAGGGGAAGGTGATGGAATTTGCAGCTGAAGAAGGTGTGGTGGGCAATAGTACTGTGGCTACCCAGGGAAGAGGCAGCACATTCCAGAGGGAGGCCTATCCTGTGGTGGGTTTCTAATTTTTTTTTACTACCGGTTCACTTGTGCATGCACAGAAATGTCCGGGTGGGTGGGTGGAGCCTCCTGCCACCGCTACTACCGGTTCTCCTGATCCGGGCAGAACCAAGAGGAACCCACCTCTGGGCCTATCACAAAAGACTGTATATTCTTAAATTGGAAGGGGGAGAGAGGAAAAGGTTCAGGGTAGCCACACTACAATTTCCCAGAGTATACTTATTAATTTGGAAGGTTATAGCTTTAGTCTGGTAAGATTCTGTCTATTAGGCACAAGGAAATAAGGATCTGGATTCAATCTGGATCTTACTGTGTCATTTAAAGGCTACTACTGGGATTGGCCCACTCTGCCCATGCCTACAGATGAGGCATGCTGTGGGTCTTATCTGCCCATCAGCCTGATTATTCCAGTTGGCAGGGTTCAGGAGATTTTTATTTTTCTTCTTGGAAATCTTGGGAGACGGAAAATATCAACCAGAGTTTTAAGAACTGGCAGTTTTTAAACTGACATTTGTTATCTATCGCCTTTGTGTAGAGAAAGGTTTCTATCTACAATGACCATGAAAATGGCTGTGACTCTGAACTAATGTCTGACACAGGGATTTGGATTGTATCAAGGCAGGTTTTCAGGCCAGAAAATTCTGTAATTTCAGTATAGTGAACCAATTATGCCTCTTGGTTTCAGTTCCTAAAGTCAAACCAAAGTAAAACTGGGGATTTTTCTAAACTATCACTTTAAATATCACTTCTGAAGGATGTCAGACCAAGGTTTAGCTTGGACATCTCCTACAAACTTTGCCACTGGAGAAACTAAAGTGTCATCCAGAAACCTTGTCATATGTTGGATCAAAGCAGCCCTGGCAGCTTTTATGGCAGCCCCACAAAAAAATCTAGGACCAGGGGAGATATGACAGCAGTGTTCCAATATTTGAATATTTAAATAATACTTGAAGGGCTGCCACAGAGGGGAGCGGGTCAAGCTACTTCCCAAAGCATCCGAAGGCCAGACAAGGAATAATGGATGGAAACTGAACAAAGAGATTTTCAACCTAGAAATAAGGAGGAACTTTCTGACAGTGAGAACAATCAACCAATGGAACAGAAGTTGCCTTCGGAAGTTGTGGGAGCTTCATCACTGGAGACTTTCAATAAGAGATTGGACTGCCATTTGTGAGAAATGGTGTAGGGTCTCCTGCTTGAGGGGGGTTGGACTAGATGACGTATAAGATCCCTTCCAACTCTGTTAATCTGTTAATCTACAATATACAGTGTAAGGACTAACAGCCATTATTTAGGACAAACAGGTAAAAGACTAGCAGAATGCATCCATGAACACCAACTAGCAGTCTGAAGGCATGATGGAAACTCCTTAACTGCACAACGTGTGGATAGAAATAACCAGAGGTTCAATTGGAAAACTGTGGGCATCCTACCAAGCTAAGTTCAAAAACACTAGAGAATTCCTGGAAGCCTGTCACTCAGATAAATCAGCCATCAACAATCACATAGAGATAAACAACATATACCTACCATTCAAAAGTACCATTTTCTACTTGCATTTTTACATGCTTTCTAACTGCTAGGTTGGCAGAATCTGGGACGAGTAACAGGAGCTCACTCTGTTACGCAGCGTGAGGGATTTGAACCACCAAACTGCCGACCTTTCTGATGGACAAGCTCAGGATCTTAGCCACTGAGCCACTGCGTTCCATCACTTTAACTTATCGGACTGTAAAAAGAGATGGCAAGAAATCTCTCCTTTCAAACTTGGAAGTTTCTGTTAATGAAGCCTTGGAATAAAATTGAATTAGTCCCTCTGTTTGTTTGCTGTTCCTCTACCTGAGAAGGCCAATTTGGGGGTTTTTTTCTGCTGCCTTCTGGATATGCAACTTAACCAGAGTTAATTGCTTACCTTCTCTTCTGTTCTCAAAACAATTACCATGCCTATAAATACCAACACACATTTATACACAGACAGATACACCAATATATGTGTCAACTATCAGACCTATGCTGTAATCTTGCCATACGCTTAAATAAATACGCTATAATCTGTCCCGGAATAAAAGCAAGTTCTCTGTCATTTCTATGCATTTCTCACCCACTCCATATGGGTGGGCCAGAATGTGCCACCTACGCAAAATGCCACTTTGGGTGGCAGGCCTTATCTCAGCCTCCCACATCTTTGCTTGTTAACTTGGCAGTCTGCCTGGGCATATGACTGAGTCCTGGAGCCATTAAGAACGTATAGAATATGGCTGAAAGCAAAGATTGAATTGCCCATTGACTGATGCCTTTAGATCACCACATAAGAACTTTTTGGTGGCTGAAATGAGAAGGATCACGCAGCAGCATAGCCTGTGAGGTGAAAGGGAAAATTTTAGGTGCAAAACAATATTGCAACATTTGAAATTACAGGAAGAATCCAGGCTGTCCTACAAGAGATTTGCATCAGGGTGCAAAGTGCATTGTCTTAAAGCAGCAATGGGAAGAGATCATGCTTTACTGGAAATTGAATCTAAGCTCAAGGAAGAAGTAAGGTTTTTCCCCAAATGCCATGTTTTTGCCAATGTTTCATTTCATTAGCACCAACCTGCAGACAAGTCAAGGCAGAACACTTATAAAATCATGGTCCCCATAAACATGGAGCATTAAAGACCATGTGTGAAAATGTAGTTCGAAGCCTGAGCAGGGAGGGACTGCTTCTCAAAGGTAACGAGATAGTGGCACTTGGAAAGTCTAGTAAGCAGGAAGAGGGCAAGGATGTACCCTGCCTAGCAGCTCACAGAGTATATCTATAGTTATACAGATACTTTAGTCTGGCAAGATTCTGTCAGTAGGTGAACAATAATAAAGAAATTACTCAGAAGTAATCCCATATGTTATTCTTGTTTTTTTGGGGCCTGGTATCACCAACTGAATGGTTAAGGAGTTAAGTTAAGATTAGGAAGAATAGGTACTTCTCAAATAATGATTGGCTGGTGTGAACCTATTTATATATATATATATATATATATATATAGATAGATAGATAGATAGATAGATAGATAGATAGATAGATAGATAGATATAGATATAGATATAGATATAGATATAGATGATATAGATATAGATATAGATATAGATGATATAGATATAGATATAGATATAGATATAGATATAGATATAGATATAGATATAGATATAGATATAGATATAGATGATATAGATATAGATATAGATATAGATATAGATATAGATATAGATATTGCTGTCCATTCCCTCTCAGTGACTCTAGGCAACTTACAAAAACAAAAACCAAACACACAAACCATAAAAACAATAATCGCACCCCAGGGGTGAAATCCTCTCAGTTTGTCTGAACTGGTAGCTGGAATCAATTGTCCTTGGTTCTGTGAACTGGTAGTACAAAAAAAAAAAAAGCTTCTGAGGATCTCACGGCTCACAGCTGAGTTGCACAAACAACATAAGCAGTTTCCCTGCTTTTTAAAGCAACTTTTTTCCTGCCAGAATATTCACCTGAACCGGCAGGGGAAAAAATGCTTTAAAAAGTGAAAAAAAGTAGGCCACGCCCACCCAGTCACATCACCCTCCCTTCCCACCAAGCCACACCAAAAGAAACAGTAGGAATTTTTTTTAGATTTCACCACGGTCGCACCTTCACCCCCTTAAAGCTGGGACCAAAGGACTTGAGGCCAGGTGTAAGGTCTTCTGCAGAAAGCAGAACTCTTGAAGCACTTAGCATTTCAAAAGGCATTTGTATTCAAAGGGATAGCAAAGGAGATCTAGGCAGGATCTGAGGTTTCCCACTCAAAGCGCTAAATTAAACTACTGCAAGCAAAGCCCCTCCCAAAGACCTTATGCCACCAGGCTCGAAATTTTAGGCCTGGACAACCCTGAACTATGCCGCCTACATTATGACCTAATCATAGTACACAAAATTATCTGCTACAACGTCCTACCTGTCAATGACTACTTCAACTTCAACCGCAATAATACACGAGCAAACAATAGATACAAACTCAAAATAAATCGCTCCAAATTCAATTGCAGAAAATATGACTTCAGCAATAGAGTGGCCGATGCCTGGAATGCTCTACTTCCTTGATGGCGAACCTGTGGCATGCGTGCCACAGGTGGAACGTGGAGCCATATTAGCCCGCACCACAGCTCTCGTTATCCCTCAGCTCCGGTGTGCATGCACATGCCGGCCAGCTGATTTTCAGCTTTCCGTAGGGCCGGGGGAGGCCGAACTCCTGGTTGGCCCATTGCCCCTGTTTTTAGCCCTACCCAGGCTCTGGAGGCTTTCCTGAAGCCTGGGAAGGGCAAAAAAAGGCCCAACGGGCAAACCAGAAGTTCAGAAACAAACTTCTGATTGACCCGTTGGGGCTGTTTTTTGCCCTCTCTTAGTTCTGCAGGCTTTCCTGAAGAGGAGGGCGAAAACAGCCTCCCCTGGCTCTCCGGGAAGCTGAAAATCAGTTGGCCAGCATGTGCATGCACACCGGTGCTGAGGGGTGCAAAGGGCTGCCATGCCCGCTACTATGACTCCGCATGCCACGTGTGCCATAGGCTCGCCATTACGGGTATAGGTTCTTCTGCTTGAGCAGGAGGCTGGACTAGAAGGTCACCAAGGTACTTTCCAGCTCTATTCTATTCTAGATTCTAGCCTGATCATTTTTGTCAATTGAATTTCTTTGGTCTCTGCATTAAAGCAACTATCTAAGTCTTGCCCTTCATTCTTTGTGGCTGAGTCAAATGTGGAAGGGATTTATTTGTCTGCCCCAAGTGACAGTCTTACAATTGGGGGGTCAAGTTTATGTGAGCAAGCTTAAGGGAGGGAGTGGAGTAGATCAGGGGGTGAGCAAATATCTCAGTTTCAGTGTTTTCCATTCCTTATTTTCATTCCCCCCCCCCGCCCAGATTCTCAAATGTGCCTTTAAAAAATGCACTAAAATTTAAATGCATCTTTTCACAAGCATTTCTCCCATTTTATACATTTGCATGTGTGACTTTGTCCTATGTTGTAAACAACTTTCCCCAGTTTATATTCTAATATAAGAACAGCATAGTGGAGCTGCAGGCTACATTAAGATATATATTTAAACTATCTAGGAGAAGAAAGACAATAGCACACAATTTCCATGTCGCTGCCAAGAAAATTGCATGGTTTTGTCATTGGAGCCACCAGGAAATTCAACTTGAAGTTATTTTAATCTCCCTTCTCTGCTTCTTTTCCCTTTTTCCAGGATAATGTGTGCTGTTGCCTAAATCTTTCCTCTAATATACTACTTTAAAATGGGGAAACAGCAATGCAGCATTTGAGAAAGTGCAAATTTCATACGACATTTGAAGTTTGGGTTCATGGATTAACTCCCAGGGAGGGTTATATTTGCCTTCAAAAGCAAGCCAAGGAATTTCTTCTTCCTCATATAGAAAAAGGCGGGAGGAGAGGCAAATTGCAAACCAGTTGTAAGCTGGGAAAGAACACAAGAACCAAAGCAGACTTCATCTGGAAGCTTCTCCTTAGACAGGTAGATGGGGGAGATCCTTGGGGAGGAAGTTATACCTGAACAAGGAAAAGGCAATCCTGCTTTTTGGAGGGAGAGGGATATCAGTCTTGAAGGACTCCCTATAAACAGGGAGGAGAACATCAGCCAAAAGGTTCTTGCTTTAAAAGCTAATTTTGAAAGGTTCTCAAAGAAAGCCTCCAACGCTACCACATTCCCTCTTTCAGAGGTTATATTTAATGTTCCACCCATCTCTCCAAAACCGGGGGTAGAATTTGTTATAAGTCACTGGATCCTTCTCTCTTTCCCCCTCGCCTCTCTCAATGTCCCCCTCCCTGGCTCCAGCCACTCACCGCATATGGCATCTTTGTAAAGCATTCAAAATGCTAATTGCTAGCAGATGCCTCTATGAACATCTCCAGGCAGCTTCCTTTGCCCTTTTTCACGCTGCCTGATCCTTTTCTGTTCAGCCTGTAAATGCTATTTTGAAGGAATCTTGGATCAAATGCAGATCTGGAACAGAAGGAGAAGACGCTGACCAGGTGCCCAGTTCAATTCTCAGAGTCACCTTGGATGCGTGTGTGTCTAAGGTCACCGGCTCCAACTGAAATCTCTGCATGGTTCACGGCCTCATAAGAGTTGAAGTCCAGTATAGAAGAAGTCAAATAGATCTGATCAATGAGATACAAGTAGTCCTTGTTTAACGACCAGTGGGTAACCATCATTTGAAGTTAGGATGGAACCCCAAAAAGTACTTATGAGCTGGATTGGATGTTCCTATGGCTGTTCCCCCTGGGATCATGTGATCACATTTTGGATGCTCAGCAATCAACCCATATTTACTTCTGTCTTATAGCATCCCATCATCATGTGACCACAATTGACATCATTTGCCAGAAACCAATTGTTAGGAATGTAAGCTAACAGTTGGGTTAGCAATATATAAACCAGGATGGTAATACTGTTTCTTTAAGTACTGCTGTAATATGATTAGTTGCTGTTACCTCAAGCAGCCATAAGAGGGAGCCAGAATGACTGTTAGCTCTGTTTGTTAGATGCTGATCGGTGGATGTATCGTGAGTTACTGTGATTTTGCTACTGTTTGCTACTTTGTTAGCCTAAACTGATTATTTGATACTGGACTGTGTTCGAAGGATCATTCCTTGACTGAGAACATTAGTAACAGACTGACTGAACCGTGTATGACTTGGACTGTAAATTGAACTCTGAATACCTCTATATTTCCACATAGTAAACTACTATATTTATACTATTCGGTGTTCCTGTATGCTGGTTTGTGCATGTTCTTCCATACCACTGTCATTACGCTTCTCTGCACACTCACTCTCCTAATGGGGAGCTTACTTATTTAACACCAATGTTTACTTCCAGCTTCCTGGGAAAAAAAGTCCACTGCAAACAATTGGTTCACTTAAAGACCACAGTGTCTACTTAATGACTACTACTCACTTTTAAGGCCACCATGTTTGCTTAACAATTGCTCCAAAAGAAATGTCATAAAGTTGGGTTGGTTGCATGATGACCTGATGAATGATTGGCGTGATTTACTACCATAAAGCCAATCTCAGTTATAGCAATATCACTTAGACTTACTATATAACACTTCACAGTGCTTATGCAGCCCTCTCTAGGCAGTTTACAGAGTCAGCCTATTTGCCCCGAACAATCTGGGTCCTCATTTTACTCACCTCGGAAGGATGGGAGGCTGAGTCAACCTTGAACCTGGTGAGATTCGAACTGCCAAATTGTGATTATAAGTTGAGGGCTACCTGTACTGGTTCATTTATAGATGTACTTCTGTTTATTTAAAGGTAAGGATCCATAAAAAGGACTATCCATTTATATTAAAATACATATAATGAAAAACGAACAACTCGGAGTACAGATTTGGGTGAAAACGGATCATTTAGCCTCTAAGACTCTCAGTTCCCACTCATGGCACTAAAAGTTCATGTCTCCATAAACAAATCCTTGTAATGCCACACAACAATATTTTATCTCTTTAGACTATCTTTGGCTTTCAGGGAAGGGCAAGTTTCTCTTTTTCCATAGTAGGTCAACAGTGCGGATGTGAAGTCTCTGCAGTAAACAGACATTAGCCCATCAGGAGCTTGGTTGCTTAGCAATTAAGCCAGAATGAATGGTTTGGTTTTGGCTTAGTGCAATGAGCAAATCCAGTCATTGTGGTCTGAAATGGGATTTATGGTAGGGCTGGGCAACTCACATCCCATTGCCAAAGCCTCTGTACCCACCCACTGGTTGTTTTGGTTGTCCCCAAGAGGGCATCCCTGGATTACAGTTTCCCACCATTTTTGAGCCAGGAACTTGTAATATAAACCTTCAATAGGTTCAACGTGTTCTACAGATGTGTGATTGAGCCTGAAGCATCAGCCATTATTCCTGGGCATTCCTCGGTGCAGGGAGAGCTTGTGTGTTTCCATTCAAGCCCCAAGGACAAGAAAGATGCATCGAGTTACTTCTGAGCCACTTCCTTTATTGTTCCTCACCTAGAGACAGAAAATCCTGCCAAAATAAAACAATGTATTTGCAACACTGCAGATACACCCTGGGAATTGCTAAGGAGGATCTTTCCTCATTCTCTTCCTCCCAACCCAACAATCCAAGCTTTGCTGACTCTTTACCCTCCAAAATGAGCCCCTCCATCCTGAGAATATATTCCACACTCTCCACTGTGAAAAGGAACTGATCCATGTTCTCTATTACAACAATGTGAAGGCGGCAGAGAAAAAATAGACCAGTTTCCATCTTTTCAATATTCATTCTCAAGGCCTAAGATCAGGGGTGTCGAACTCAATTTCATTGAGGGCCTCATCAGGGTTATGTTTGACCTTGGGGGGCCATTGCGGGTGTGGCTGGGGGAATGTGACCAGCTTGACATCAGTTGTGTCGGGGGCACCTTTGGTGGCCAAGTGCTAAGGCAGACTTCACTTAGACCCTCCCTCCCTCTCATTATAATCTCCTTCCTTCCTTCCTCCCTCCCTCCCTCCCCTTCCCATTCCCCCCTATCCTGTCAGAACTGAATAAACTTCTTGGATGAGAAGCGAAATGTCTTCAAAGAAAAAAGACAAGAAAGTCCAGTTGCCTCCTGAAAAAAGCACCTTTGGGACAACCATGACCTGGATGGCTGAGAATCTCTACAGACTTTTAGCTATACAATTTGTGATGAACATCCTTGGAATGGTGTGGGAGTAGGAATGGATTTCCAGAGAAAAAATGGAAGACTACAGGGTCGAGGAGTACTCAGGTGACCCTGAGAACACAGATCAACCTCCAAGTGCTTCAAAGACCCTCTGAAAGGATGCAAATGGCCAGCTGTCTTCAAGGAACATAAATTTTCCCATTCCCCACTATCCTGTCAGAGCTGAAGAAGCTTCTTGGATGAGAAGCGAAATGTCTTCAAAGAAAAAAGACAAGAAAGTCCAGTTGCCTCCTAAAAAAAGCACCTTTGGGACAACCATGACCTGGATGACTGAGAATCTCTACAGACTCTACAGTTCTTTTGTTCCTCCGAGTAAGTTCTAAATGTCTGGAGAGCTGAAATTTACAGCTAAGCCCAATGTAAAGTTTCAGAGAGGCCATTTAATACAAAATTGCTATTAGCTCAAATCACCAATAACCAGAAGCCTGAATGTTTCACGTTCCTTTTCAGTGCCTACAATTATTTCTGGCTAAACAAGTAATTTTAATTTGGGTTTGTAATTAGGAAATTACCTGAATTAATGATATATTGATATCTGGTCCAACTTCAAAAAGAATGACCCTGTTCACACAACATGACCAATCTATTAATTCTCCTCCCATGGCCTACTCCCTCATTTCCATATGCTAGGTCAAAACTAGAATGCCTGGATCAATTGTCCATCTGCCATACCAGCTGGGAAGGTTTAACTTCCTGTCCATTCCCTTGTTTTTAAAATCCTTTTCTCCAGTGGCATGGGAAAAAAATGTGTTGGCACAATCAAATTGGGTACATCTTTGATAGGGTCAGGGCTGTTCCCTTGTCTGCCCTTCTTCCTAGGGTAACATCTCCACTGCAGATGGAGAAAGATTTAATTAATCAACATGGTTTATTGGAGAGAATCCATTTAACTCTAAACAGATTTTGAACTATTCCTGTTCAGATTCATGGGCTGACTCAATTTTCCTCTTTATACAAGGTCTTAAACCTCCCTATCTCAACAGCACCATTCGTGATCCACTAAGGTCCTTTTGGCATGAACCAGTCTAGTATCTAATTGCATGTTTATAGTGGTTCACAAACAACAAGAACAATACCAAAAAACATACACTCACACACTCACACATATAATTATACATAATACTGCACTAACAACTAAGGTTCAGAAGAGCCAAAGCTCAGAGGACAATGAATGACATACTTCTGGGCATCCAAAACTATTCTTGAAAATACATTTATTTCCATTTATTATATATAACTGTTTGTTTCTACCTGTGAATCTGACCCTCATAAGAGAACCATAATAAAAATAAATGGCATGTAGTAAGAACGTGTCCAACTATTTCTCCACCAGGAACTTTTCCAGTGCCAGATGCATGCTTGTGAGTTGACACGTTGTTTGAAAACATCTGATGGCCACTAACATATTTGTCTCAGGGCCACAGGAATCTTTCATCTAGGCCAGCATCTGTTCTTTAATGAGGGATTCATTCTAATTAAAAGTAGGGCATTTTTTCACTCATTATTCATTGAACTATTTCTAACAAAATAAAGGGGACAAACAGAACACTTTTTAAAAAGGAAGTTGTATTTAGCTTAGGAGTGAAATCCAACAGGTACTGACAGGTTCTGGAGAACCGGTAGTGGAAATTTTGAGTAGTTCGGAGAACCAGTGAATACCACCCCTGACTGGCCCCACCCCATCTATTCTCTGCCTCCCGAGTCCCAGTTGATCTGGAGGAAATGGTAATTTTACAGTACCCTTCCCCTGCCACGCCCACCAAGCCACACCATGTCCACCAAGCCACGCCCACAGAACCGGTAGTAAAAAAAGCTTGAATTTCACCACTGATTTAGCTGTTAAAATGTTCAGCTTCTGACAACTGCAGTTTTTCAGGTTTTGTATTATGAAATACAAATTTTACGTGACCCATCAAAAAACAACAAAAAAAGAGAGGCCCAGCAAAATTAAGAAGACGGCAGAAAAATAGGAATATCCATGGAAAAAGCTTCCTCCTCATCAGGCAAAATTAAACTCCCCACCTTTTTTCCCCTAAAAGAAAATACTATGGAAATCTTGCTTTTCCATGTGCGTGGCTTGCATGCAGTCTTATCAGTGTTCTCCAATGAGGATGGCTGCTAGAATGAAGATGAGGATGATAAATGAAGTGCATTATTTCTCTTCATCTTCTTTACTAAGTACCAACATCCTGTTTTGTTTCATTTTGTTTCCCTTTGGAGCACAACCCAAATTAAGGACTGAATTAAAATTCTGGCTCCTATCCATTTCTGGTGCCAAATTACTGCTGAACTTCAGTTGACTAGATTCTTGTGCATAGGTGTGTAGGAAGGAAAAGGGAGGAATTTACCACCACTAAAAGAAAAAAAAGGGATAAAATCCTAAATTCAGAAACAAAGGCACCACTAGAAGCTTTTTAGGAAAAACAGGAAACATTGGAATAGATAATCATCTAAACCCCCCATAGAAACAGATAGCCCAAGAAGGGAGACCAAAGTAATTAAAATTCCAATATAGTGGAGGAAAACAAAACAGGAAATGCGGATACAAGAGGAGATCGGGCTAGGTGACAAGGCCGAAGCAAAAGGTGCTAAAGAGAGGCCAGAATGACAAGGAAGGAAGAAAGAAGGTGCTGAAGACAGGTTATAAAGATAGTATCAGTTTTGGGAAACATACTTGGGGCAAATAAAGTTAAAATTACAAACACAAACTAGCAAACACCTCCTTGTCAATCAAAGAGCAAAGCAGGAATGAAACCATTAACACAGGAATCACTCATTAGTATCAGACTTCAAAAGGTAAAAAGAGTATAAAATATCGAGTCAATCCCAGTTTAGTAGCTAGCCCAGGAACGATGTCCTTGCTGCTTGTACCTCCTTCCTGAAAAATAAAATACCTGGCTTCCACGCAGCTGTTCCACTCAAATTATTTTTTTCATCCTTCCCGGCGGGAAAATCGAACCTAGCAAAGGAAGATTTGAAACCTTCCAACAGGTGTGACTAAATCTTTTGTGATGCAACTTACCCTGATCCTTTGCATCTGACAGGTGCACCTTTGGCTACAATTGCAACAAATATAATGCCCCGATGGAATTTCACTTTTGCTAATCCTTGCTATTCCACTGGCAAAATAACTTTTTCAGATCTCTTTGGCTTCAATTTCTTCAGAAAAAAATAAAGAAATCCAGTAATACATCTTCATTTCCCAGAGAAAAATCAACAGCATTTATTCTTTAACTAATTTCATTTGTATACCAAGAAAATTAAATGATTCATAGTGGTTGACACTTAAAAAAACACCAACTAATTTTAGATGTGTTTCTGAGAAAAGTTGAGAAATAAGCTAAATGGTCTCATTTAAATTACATCTCCATTGTCAGCCATGTGACAACTTACTCCTACCACCCCTCCCCCCCAGTAATGGCTAAAAAAAAGAAGGGGTTAATGGGCTTTTAAAAATGACAACAACAACAACAAACAAACAAACTCTTGGGAAATCACTGAAGCTTGGAAAATGATAGCGTTCTCTCACAAAATATTTTGTCATAGTTTTAAGTGGTCAAGCATGATTTTGGAGTGAGTTGGCCAACCAATTGTGAGATTTCATGACTACAGGAGATTTGCAATATGTCCTTGCTCAGTTCTGTTCTGTTCCTTTAAAAAAAATAAATTTAAAAATTAAATAAAAATAAAACCATTTCAACACATGACCCTGTAAGCATGTGTGCATTTCTCTTGTATTTACAACTGCAGATTCTTTTGGGCTGCTGTATGTGTGCCAGAATTGGACATCTATCCAGAAATCATTTGCAACACGTTCATGCGCCATCTGTAATGCTAGCCTTGCAGCCCCCTGGATTCGCCTGCTTTCGAAAGCATGGCTGGAGCAGCCACATAGGCTGACATAGGCAGGTGTTCTTTCTACACCCCATTCTCTGCTTCTGGGCATGACCCACAAGTGAAATTCCTCTACTGGATTTGTACTCTGACTCACCCGCTTGAGCTTTCCAGAGCTGGATGCCCAGAATCTACTTTCCTTCTGGAGAAAAGATTACTTAAGATGATTGGCATGTGTTGTGCTTACAAAAATTTAAATGAATAAGCAAGCGTGGATTTCAATAGCCTTTGATGTAGGAATGGGCAAATCTTACATTTTTACCTTCCTTCCTTCCCCTCCCTCCCTCCACCCCCTCCTTCCCTTCTCCTCTATTTCCCTTCCTTCCTTCCTTCCTTCCTCTCCCTCCCTGTTCCCTCCCTCCCCTTTTTCTTCCTTCCTCCCTCCTTCTCTGCCTCCCCTTCCTTTCTTCCCTCCCCTCCCCCTCTCCTCCCTCCCTCCCTTCCATCTCTCTCTCTCCCCTTCTTTCCCTCCTTCCTCCCTCTCTCCCTCCCTGCTCCCCCTCCCCTTTTCCTCCCTCCCTCCCTTCCCCTCCCTCCCTCCCCTTCCTTTCCTCCTAACTTCCCCTCCTCCCCCTCTCCTTCCTCCCTCCCCTTCCTTACTCTCTCTCCCTCCCCTCCCTCCCTCCTCTCCTCCCTCCCTCCCTTCTTTCCTTTTAAAAAACAACAACAATCCATCTCAAGTCCTTTCTGTTCCATTAATAAAGGTATTTGAGATTTAAAATAAATGCCTATATTTGAAAAATGAACCAAATGGATTTCCTGCACATCTTTTTGCCCCAAATTGGCCAGCTGGAAAGAAATATTACGCCCCCAGATGCCTTCTGATTCTCTCTCTGTCTCTCTGTCTCCTTATCATTCTCTCTAATGTGCCAAAAGTACTAAAATTCCAGTCTGTCAGATTTAGATCCAATGCCTGGCCTTAAATGGTTTGGGGGGAGGATAAGACATCAGCCCAGGGAAGATGGCTGTTCTTTCCTAAGCACGATGTGTGCATTAGGAAATGAGTTTTGAAAGTCAATGCCCATAAAAAAGATGTTAACTGACCATTAAGGGTCATTAGCCAATCATTTGGTACCTTACTCCGTTGTCCACCTCTATCCTTGTTGAAAACATCTAGGTTTCAGTCCCATGCCCAGTCTCCCATTACCAGTATCCAAAGATTTGAATAGAGCAAGGCAATGTGGTTCACACATCATCTTAAAGTTAAGCCATCACTTGCTGAAATGCAGTTCATGGAATAAAGTGCAGTTGGCTGGATTCAGACAATATGCTGAAGTGCAGACCAGGATTAAGCAAGCTGTGATACATGGGCTACCTATGCACCCCAGGGCCCCCTTTTCACTCTTCCAAGTAGGACCCACTTCACAGTACAACTGGAGTAAAATATAGAGTCAAACATTAACATTGACAGATATTAACTCAGAATAATAGGACGAGGAGGGAAGGAAGATAGAGGGGAGGAGAGGAAGATGGAAGGGAGAATGAGAGAATGAGAGATGACAGGAAGGGGAAGAGGAAGAGAGGAGTAGGGGAGAGGAAAGGGAAGAAGGAAGGGAAAGGAGAGAGGAAGGAAGAAAGTAGAGAAGGGAGGGAGGGAGAAAAGAAAGGGAAAAGAAGGTGGCAAGGGATGGTAAACAAAACAACCCAATGGTATATTATAACCCTGTAAATGGAATGATAAATGCATAAGAATGACAAATGTAAAAAAGAATAATAAGTATGTGACTGTATACCTATTATTGTATAGAGAGAACAAGAAAAAAACCTTTTCCACAAAAAAATAGGGCTGAAAGGGAACGTGGAGATCTTCTAACCCAGCCCCTTGAGTAAGGCAAGAGACCTTATACCTTCCTGGACAAAGAGTTGTCCAATATTTTCTTGAAAACCACCAGTGATGGAGGGCCCGTGATTTTGGGAGGCAAGCTGTTGCAATGAAAGTTGTTCCCACTGTCAAGAAGTTTCTCCTTAGTTCCTGGTTAAATCTCCCTCTGATGAGCGTCCACCCGTTGCTTCTTGACCTACTCTCAGGAGCTCTGGAGAGTAAATCGACCCCCACTTCTTTGGGACAGCCTCTCTAGCACTGGAAGACACCAATCCTGTCACTCCTAATTCTTCTTTTCCTTAGGTTAGACATAGTACCATGTTTCCCTGAAAATATGACATGTCCTGGAAACAAGGGCATGCCAGATTTTTGGGGTGGGCAAAAATATAATACCCCCCTAAAATAAGCCCCCTGGACAACCCCCCCCCCTTTCTGGCCAGGCAGAGACCACTCACAAAGTATCACAAAGGCGCCTAGCCGGGGGAGCTGGGGGAAACAGATGCTCACGGGGCTTGGCGCCTTCAGGATACTGCTAGGTCACTGAGTGATGCTCTGTTCGGCTAGAGAAGGGGGTTTCTGGGTGGCTGTTCATGAGTGTGATCACCTCACAGCTGCTGTGTTGAAGTGCTGCGACAGCGCAACACAGCCATTTGCCCCAGAGGCTGTGCCCGTGTCCTCCCGTCCCTGCGCCAGGCTCTTTGGGAGCCCGCTCGCAAGAGAGCAGCTACCTGGCAATCCCAAAACAACAAGGGCCCCCACCTGATAATAAGGCCAAAGCTATATTGGGGGGGGGGGTCAAAAGAAAATAAGACCCTGTCTTATTTTCGTTCGGGGAAACACAGTAGTATAGTATATAGCCTTTATTGTCATTGTACAAAATAAATACAACAAAATTGGTTTTAGCCTTACTGGTGCAATCACATGACAGCAAATACAAACAACATAAATAGTATAAAGAATAATTCCAATGCAAGTAATTAGGGGAAAAGAAAAAGAAAAAAACAGTATTATGTTTCCACGTGTGCATGGAGTGATTTTAGTTGGGTTTAAGAATCTGACAGCCCAATGATAGAAACTATCTTTAAACCAATTTGTTTGGCTGGCTATGCTTTGATGTCTTCTGCCCGATGGTAGAAGTGTGAAGAGAGACTGACCAGGATGGGAATCATCTCTGAATAACTTCCTTACTCTGCTAAAGCAGCGAGACCTGGCGATGTCATCTAGTGGTATTCTAACTAACTAACATACTTAGTTCCCTCAACTAAGTTCCCTTCATCATACAATTTAGTCTCCAGACCCCTTTCATCTTAGTTACTCTTCTCTGCACTCTTTCTAGGGTCTCGGTATCTTTTTCATACCGTGGTGACTAGAACTGGACACAACATTCTAAGTGTGGTCTCAGTAGTACAATACAGAGCAATACTATCGCTTGTCGTGACTTTGATGCTATCCCTCTGCCCTGACTTAAATATTTTCCTTTTGGTTTCATGCTTCTTTTACACTTGAGGGATATTATCTGCCCCGGACATTTCAGCGATGTAACCAGACTGCACACTTTGTGCAACAGGGCCTGGGATGAGCTGAGTCAAGACAAGGTTGCAAAGGACAAAGTGAAAAGAAGAAGAAAAAAACACCCCACCAATGGGTAATCTTGAGTTCTGATTCTTCTCCTGGTATTGCTACCTAGAGCCACAAGGGGGCAGCAGGGACTTGTTGATTTTTTAAATAGTGGGGGATGTGAAGAGGGGACTGGGGGGGAGAGGGAATCAGAATTGAAAAGAGAGCAGTGGAGGGGGAGGGAAAAGAATGTAGCCATTGTAGACACTGGTTAGAGAGAAAAGAGCGAGAAAGATAATTCAATCAGGCAAAATGTCTAACCTAGCCCAAATTAGTGCATTTTCTGAGTTTGCAGAGAAATATGAATAGCATATCAGCTCAGTGGCTAAGACGCTGAGCTTGTCAATCAGAAAGGTCAGCAGTGGTTCAGTGGTTCGAATCCCTAGCACCACGTAACAGAGTGAGCTCCCATTACTTGTGCAAGTAGAAAAATAGAGACCACCTTTGGTGGGAAGTTAACAGCATTCCATGCACCTTCGGTGTTAAGTCATGCCGGCCACATGACTATGGAGACGTCTTCGGACAGCGCTGGCTCTTCGGCTTTGAAACGGAGATGAGCACTGCCCCCTAGAGTCGGGAACGATTAGCACATATGTGCGAAGGGAGCCTTTCCCTTATGAACAAAATAGAAATTAGAATAAGAAAGTTGGAAAGGACCTTGGAGGTCTTCTAATCCAACCCCCTGCTCAAGCAAGAGACCCTATGCCTTTATAGACAACTGACTGCCCAATCTCTTCTTGAAAACCTCCCATGTTGGAGCACCCACAATTTCTTCCCTTCAGCTGATTAATTGCTCTTACTGTCAGGAAATTGCTCCTTAGTTCTAGCCTTGATCTGTGATACGTTTCCATCAATTCTTTCTAATCTTGCCCTCGGCTGCTTTGGAGAATAGGTGTCAGCCCTTCAAGTACTGGAAGACTGCTATCATATCCGTCCCAGTCACTCTCTTTATTAGACTAGACATAGCAATAGCTCTTATTCTTACATACCACTTCACAGTGCTTTTACAGCCCTCTCTAAGTGGTTTAGAGTGTCAGCCTCTTGCCCCCAACAATCTGGGTCCTCATTTGACCCACCATGGAAGGACGGAAGGCGGAGTCAAACTACATACATAGTTCCCTCAATTGTTCATCCTACAGTTTAGCCTCCTGACCCTTTGTATCTTTGTTGCGGTTCTCAGCACTCTTTCTAACTTCCCTTTTCTATCATGGTGACCAGAATTTGTTGCAGTATTCGAAGCGTGGCCTCACCAGCACAGTATCTTGAGTCTCCCATAAATCCTAATAAGCCCCCTTGTCTACTTCCCCTCACTATGGTCAGTACTAACCAAGTTTAGCGTGTTACAGGAATGAGGCCATTCGGCTTGAACCCACTTCAAAAGCCAGTGGTTTAATTAAGTGGCCAGGGTAAATTTTTTGTGGTGACGTTTTCCAGAAAATTGAGGGCTGCTGTCCTGATCAATCACATTGCGATTGGAAAGGAGACAAATGGGAGCTTTTGACCTAGATGTGCAGAGCTGGTGTCTCAAACCGGCAAGCCACACTACATATAAAATTAGATTTGTTCACCCATTCCCTACCCACAACCCCATATATTCATTCTCTCTCTCTCTCTCTCTCTCTCTCTCTCTCTCTCTCTCTCTCTCTCTCTCTCTCTCTCTCTCTCTCTCTCTCTCTCTCTCTCTCTGTAGAGTGTGTGTGTATCTGTGTGTCTGTGTGTCTGTCTGTCTGTCTGTCTGTCTGTCTGTCTGTCTCTCTCTCTCTCTCTCTGGGACCCTACAGATTGGCGGGTGCTGGTATCTATAAAACAACAAAGCATTTTAAATTTTAATTGAAAAGATGGTGCCATGTCAGGGTTACAATTACAAATAAAGTAAAGCCAAAGAAAAATCAATTGCAAATCTTAACATACTTAACAAGCTAATAACTATAAGAGTAATATATTATAGTAATTATAATACAACCAAAGGGGGGGGGGAGAAAATGAGCTTTAACTAAATTTCTACTTACATTATCTTATTTACAATTTTTCCATATTTATATCCATAATTCTATAGCTTCTTTATTTTCCATACTATCAGTAATTGACATTCATCAATTTCCCTCTCATTTCTACCTCTTGTCACTATCCATTTCTAAAACTTATTCCCTGTCCAATAATATTTAGAGTCTTCTTTATCTTTGATTTTTAAGGTTAATCTATCCATTTCAGCCCAATCCCAAATTTAACTAATTATATCGTCATCCGGTGGGGTCTTCACCTTTTTCCAATATTTAGCATCTATGATTCTTGCTGCCATCAATATATGTTGCATTAAATATATGGTTGCATTATCATGTTTCTGACAGCGCACCTAAAAGACGTGTTTCTGGTAGAACTCAATGTGTTGCTCAGTTATCATTTCCAACCAATTATGAATTTTCTCCCACTAATTCCTTGCTTTCTTACCCATCTCAGCTCGGAGAGTAAAGGAGACAGCACCATCTTTTTCAACCAAACATCAAGCTATTAAAGGCTTTGGATCCAAAGCTCTCTTTTAAGAGCATCAAAAAGATCACTGGGAGTCCAACATTTAGGCCCTAAAAGGTGATTTTTTTAAAGAGGTGGAGAAGCTCTGAGGCGCTACTGGAGCTCAGCCTGTCTCCATCTCACAGAGGAACAATCCAAGGAAGGACCTCACAATCACTGTGGACGTGCAGATACTAACAGAAACTCCATTTTGTGTGCAGAATCCAGGCAGGCTTTCTAACAGGGCAACTATGACTATCATTAAGGGTTGCACCTTATGATTCTTGATGAATGTATCTTGTCTTTTAATGTACACTGAGAGCCTATGCACCAAAGACAAATTCCTTGTGTGTCCAATCACACTTGGCCAATAAAGAATTCTCTTCTCTTCCCTTCCCTTCCCTTCCCTTCACTCTACTCTACTCTACTCTACTCTACTCTACTCTACTCTACTCTACTCTACTCTACTCTACTCTACTCTACTGGATTCTATTATTCTATTCTATTCTATTCTATTCTATTCTATTCTATTCTATTCTATTCTGGTCTGGTCTGGTCTGGTCTGGTCTGGTCTGGTCTGGTCTGGTCTGGTCTGGTCTGGCCTGGCCTGGCCTGGCCTGGCCTGGCCTGGTCTGGTCTAGTCCATCAGATGTTCAAATCTAGATCTTGATTCACACAACAAGGATCAATGAACATGGAGCTGCCATCCTTGCTTTCCTTGAGTCTGACATCAGTGACAGGAGCTCTTATCTGGATGAGAGCCATCTTGCACACAGGGGAAGAATTTCCTTCTAGTCGCTTTCTTCCAGCAGTTTTTCTCACCAATTATGACAGCTGAAGTAAAGAAGCTTCCGCTGGCATTCTCTTCCTTTCTTTTTTTTAAATGGCAAACATTTTGGTGTTGATCTTATAGGTCAGTGATGGCGAAGCTTTTTGGCACCAAGTGCCCAAACTGGAACGCATGTGCATGTGTGCATGCCAGAAACCCGAAGACCAACTTGCTGGTGTGCATGCCCATGCCAGCCAGCTGGTCTTCAGCTTTCTGGCATGCGCATGCCTGTTGTTTTGGCTCTTTTTAAAGCCATTTAGGTCCAAAAAATGACCCCCAAATGGCATGGAAAATAGCATGGAAAATGGCTGGGAAAAGGTCATTTTGGGGGTTGTTTTCAGGCCATTTTCTGGAGCTCCGGCACCCACGAAGACCAGCTGGCCAGCGCACACGTGCACTCCGGAAACCAGAAGAGCAGCTGGCAATGTTGCATGTGCCCTCAGAGAGGCCTCTGCGTGCCTCCTGTGGCATGCGTGCCATAGGTTCTCCCTAATGATTATGGGTACTCCTTGGCTTAACAACCATTTGTTTCGTGAGTGTTCAATTACAGCAGCCCTGGGAAATGTGACCTACCATCAGTCCTTGGATTTACGACATCACCACAGGGCACATAGTCAAAATTGGACCCCTTGACCATGGGTCAAATGTATTGCTCTTTGCAACCTTCACAAAGTCAAGCTGGATTTGAGTAGAAACTCACTGAACAACTGGGGTCATTTGATTAACAATTGTGGCAAATAAATGGGCATGCACACCAAATAAATTTGATTAACAATTGTGGCAAATAAATGGGATTTAACAACCACTTTGGCCAGCAATGGAAATCCTGATCCCAATTGTGGTTATAAGTCAAGAACTTCCTCTACCGGTTCGTTTTATTGCAAGGTAAGAAATGCAGCTGAGTAGGAGCTTCAGCCAGTTTTCAGTGGCTGGTGCTGCCTCTTTAGATGCCCATTCTTGTTGATCTATTTAGACAGCTTTTCTATTGTGGTTTTAGATGTTCAGTTAAGAACATCTTGAAAAGCCAGAAGGATTTACAATTGTCATCTGATAGGTACTTTCTTACAAATAAGAAAGTCTCCTTGAATTCTCAATTCTGTGAGAGAAGCTCCTGCAAAGATGCATGTGGAAATGGATGCAGTCTACAGGTGTGGTCCACAAAGTTAAGATGCCAACTATCTGTCTGAACCAGGGGTGGGGAAGTATGATCTCTTTATGTCTTGTGAACTTCAGCTCCTAGAATTCCTGTGCCTGGAATGGCTGGCTCAGAGATTCTGGGAGTTGAAGTCCACAAGTCATAAATGGTCCATAGTTCCCCACCTCTGTTCTAAGCCCATAAAAATGGATGTAGCTTTGATTGTACCATCCTGGCTCAGCACTAACAATAGACTTAGACTTATATGCCACTTCACATTGCTTTTTACAGCCCTCTCTAAGTGGTTTATGGAGTGAGCATATTCTCCCCCCCCAAACAATCTAGGTCCTCATTTTACTGACCTTGGAAAGATGGAGTCGACCTTGATCTGGTGAGTTTCGAACTGCCAAATTGCAGGTAGCCGGCAGGCAGCAGAAGTAGCCTGCAGTACTGCACTCTAACCACTGCACCACTGCAGCTTCCATCTTGGTCGTTGACCATTCAGGTAGATGACTTACAACCTTAATTGGATCAAGGGTTTATGTTGTTAAACAAAGTGGTTAAGTGAACTGTGCCTGATTTTATGACCTTTTGGGCTATGGTTGCAGAGGTGGGTTGCTACCAGTTCAGACTACTTTGGATGAACCAGTAGTGGAAATTGCAACTGTGTGGCCGAACTGGTAGACTCGCGACATCCCCGAAGCAGTTCCCCGGTCGCCGCAGCATATTTTTTTGACATGTTAATGTTCTGCGCATGCGCAGACCCATTTACAGGCAACTGTGCACACATGCAGAGCGCACGCGAATTGCATGTGCATTGAACCGGCAGTAATGCCGGCAGCAACCCACCCCTGCATGGTTGTTAAGTGAATCATTCAGTGAAGTGAATCACATAGTCCTTAAGCAAATCCAACTTCCCACATTGATGTGCTAGAAGCTGGTTGGGAAGGTCACAAATGGTGACCATGAGACCCTGAGATGTGACGATCATCTTGAATATGGTACAAGCCAATTACCAAGGACCTGAATCTTGATCATATGACTGGAAGGATGCTGTGCTGGTTGTTAAGTATGAGTACCAGCTGTAAGACACTTTTTCCAGTGCCACTGTAACCTTGAAATGGTCGCTAAATGAATGGTTGTAAGTTGAGGACTGTTCTGACCTTCCTTAGAAAACAAGAAGCAAAGTCTTGGTCCCTGCAAAACCTCTTTTATTTACACAACTGTGAATTCCTTTCATTCACGGTCAGCAAAGCTTAGTAAAGAGTCTTTCAAAGGAATGTTTACCTACACGCACCTTATCTCGCTTGGAGCACTGCCAGATAACTAGTTTCCAAATGCAGGGCAAGGCAAAACTTGGCACAGAGTCTCTTAAAGTCACAAAAAGAACTTTTCACTCTTGAAACGACCGAATTGTTTCCTGCAAAAGCCCACTCCCTGTTCATTCCTCTTTTGTTTCCTATGGGAGGAGCCAATCACCTCCAAAGTGTGGCTTTACTCCTAAGTCTTAGTTGTTCTTGTCTTCTGGTAGCTCTGTGCATGCACACACTGGGAACAGGCTCCAGCTGTTCCTCTGCCTCACTGCTGTCTAGCTCCCTCTCTGCCTCCGACGCCCTCAGCCCCCACGGGACTGGCCCATGTTCCTCCCCAACCTCCTCACTGTACAACTCTGCTGCCAGCTCTGCTGGCCACTGGTGGGCCACAACAAGGACTACTTGTATCCTGAAAATACCCCTGATGGCATCCTGCCCATCCCAAATAAGCCAGATGTCTTCCTATATTCTCTTTGTCTTTCTCCTTCTCCCACATTCTCCTGAAATAGAGAGACCTCACACCAGCTCGGAACTCTCTGGCTGATAGACGTAGCCTAGGGGGATGTGTTATTTCCAATCGGCTGCAACCCGCCACCATCACCCCATCACCCCAGCATGGAAATGAACCAGATAGAAAGCAATATGTTCAAATGACAAAACTTGATTGAGTTTTCTACATCGATCCCATACAATATAAAGAACTGGCACGCCATCAGACAGGACTCAGATCTCTTACCAGTTTATTTTATTTCATGCCTCCATCTAAGAGAGGATGTTGGGTCTGATGATTTTTGTGCATTTGTCACTGAATCAAAGAGCTGCAGGCAAAGAAGGGAGAACTACTGGAAAAGAGAGTGAGCTTGAAAAAAAAATCAGGCTGGAGCAACTTTTACTGTAACATGACACACCCTGGCAGGCACTAAAGGTTCGTTTCCCCTCCCTCCCTCCCTCCCTCCCTCCCTCCCTCCCTCTCTTTCCTTCCTTCCTTCCTTCCTTCCTTCCTTCCTTCCTTCCTTCCTTCCTTCCTTCCTTCCTTCCTTCACCTCCCTCTCTGCGCCCTTATGAAAGGCAGGAATCCAGAAAGGTGTGCAAAGCCGGACAACTTCTTTGTGCAGTCAGAATCTTCTTTTTTTCGGTTGGGTGTCTATGTCCAACATAGGGATGTGGTGGCTCAGTGGCTAAGACACTGAGCTTATTGATCAGAAAGGTTGGCAGTTCGGTGCTTCAAACCCCTAGCGCTACATAACAGAGTGAGCTCCTGTTACTTGTCCCAGCTTCTGCCAACCTAACAGTTTGAAAGCACATAAAAAATGCAAGTAGAAAAATAGGGACCACTTTGGTGGGAAAGGAACTGCGTTGCATGAGCCTTTGGCATTTAGTCATGTCGGCCACATGACCACGGAGATGTCTTTGGATAGCGCTGGCTCTCCGGCTTTGAAACGGAGATGAGCACTGCCCCCTAAAGTCGGGAATGACTAGCACATATGTGCGAGGGAAACCTTTACTTTTATCTATGTCCAAATAAAATTGATGCTATTTAATAATTGTATACAGGGATCCCACTGGAACTGAAAGTTCACATCGAATTAGACTGCAAATCTGAACTGAATCAAAACTCTGAATGGAAATTTGTCTGCTTTGCAAGCATTTTTACGGATTTAGTTTTTTCATGAAATATCTCAAAGCTAGACCAGTAAAGGAGTGGAGGGAAGTGATGAAAAAAAGACCAGATGGCAGGGCTACTGTATGATCAAAGCCTGAAACCACCACCCATTCCTGGGAAAGGGCATCCCATGCCTGATGCTAACCTGGATAAGACCAGAAAATCAGAAGATTGTTCTAAGCAACCAGTTCTGTCTCAGGCTCATTTCCATCCTATAATCCCAAAGGTGCTTTTTCAAGAGGCCACTGAACTTTCTTTGATTTTCCTTGGAGACATTTTACTTCTCATCCAAAAAGCTTTTGAAGAACTGAAGAAGCTTCTTGGATGAGAAGTCAAAGTACTTCAAGGAAAAACAAAGAAAGTCCAGTTGCCTCTTGAAAAAGCACCTTTGGGACAATTATGACCTGGATGACAGAATCTCCAGGGGCATGCCATTCTGTAAAATGGGCTTAAGCTTCTCTGCATAATTTAGAGGGCTGTTGAAAGAACAGCAATGCCATAATTAGGCAACGTGCTCTACACTCACAAACAAAATACATTTAGTTGGGACAATATGTTAATCTGTTAACAAACTAACAGAGTTGGAAGAGGCCTTATAGGTCATCTAGTCCAACCCCACGCTCAACCAGGAGACTCTACATTTCTGACAAATAGCAGTCCAATGTCTTTTTGAAAGTCTCAAGTGATGAAACCTCCACAACTTCCAAAGACAACTTCCATGGGTTGATTGCTCTCACTGTCAGAAAGTTCCTCCTTGTTTCTAGGTAAAATTTCTCATTTGTCAGTTTCCATCCATTATTCCTTGTCTGGCCTTCAGGTGCTTTGGAAAATAGCTTGGCTCCCTCCTCTCTGTGGCAGCCCCTCAATTATTGGAAGACTGCTATCATGTCTCCTCTGGTCCTTCTCTTCACTAGACTAGCCATGCCCAGTTCCTGTAACCATTCTTCATATGTTTTAGTCTCCAATCCCCTAATCATCTTTGTTGCTCTTCTCTGCACTTTTTCTAGAGTCTCAACAACGTTTTTTATAGTGTGGTGACCACAACTGGTTGCAGTACTCCAGGTGTGGCCTTATTAGGGCTTTATAGAGTGGTATTAATACCTCCCTTGATCTTGATTGTATCCCTCTGTTAATGCATAGTTAAACAAACATCCTGTTAAACATAGGATTGTGTTGTCTTTTTGGGCTGCTGCTGCACACGGCTGGCTCTTATTTAGTTGGTTGTCCACCAGGAGTCCAAGATCCCTCTCATTAAAATGGAACGTTCTGATGCCAGCCCATTGCTGACACCATTGCAACAACCAAGGAGGTCCGTGGGACATGGTTTATACCTTTATCTTTCTAACTTTCCATTCCAGCTTCCACCATGCCCAGACGTGCTTCAAATCTTCTATTCTGTCCTTTAAACTTCTTACCTTCTCCCTTTCTGAAGATTTCATTAGCCGCTTCCCATCATGCCTTTCTCAACATATTCCCTTTCCCTTTCTATATTTTTGTAGGGTTTAATCCTCCTCCATTATCTCTCTATGACTGAACCATCTCAGCCTGCTTCTTTCATACTGGTCACCTACTGCTGAATTTGACCTGTATTCATTCGCCATCCATTCATTCTTGGTCTTTTCCTCTCTGCTTGTTGGCATACTTCTTATTAACCTCTCCCCTCTGCCTTCAACTTACTTTTCTGTAGACAAGTGTAAAAGGAGAGCTGTGTTACTCTATGGCACTATAAAATCACATGCTCATTCTCCAAAGTGCCATCACCTGCCATCAAAATCCCTCTGGATTGTGTGTTAAACATACAGGCCACACTTTCTGCAGAAGAATTAAAGGATTTAAGTTAGACAGCAGGATTTTTTTTTAAAAAAACAAGGATTAAAAAGCATAGGAGCATTTTAAACTCCCAAGAATCTCAACTGCAAACTTCAAGTTTCCAACTTAGAACACTGGAACTACACTGGTGCCATGGAACAAGAGACTGCAGAAGTCACATACACACATCAACAGGTTTTAGGTTGTCATAGAAGGCCTTAACACAGATAAAGGGTTTTAAATATAATTGTTAACTGATGAGGAACTTGTAATCTATCTTACATGTAACCCGCATTTACACCTTTCTTTCCCACCTCCCTTGCCTTGTCCTCTTTTTGAAGTCTACTTTAATTTTAGCCAACCCACACATCAGATCAAGTGAGCTGCAGTTCAAAAAAAAAGCTAATGCCTTTAAATAAAATATCTTAGTCCAAAAAGCTGCTACCAGATTGCATCTGATTTTTAACTTTTATGTTTCTCATGTTACTTTTACTTTTTCTTTGCTTGTTTATTTTTGGCATTTGTTGCAAAGCTTAATTCATTCTGCGCCTTAGTCTTCGGGTTATTTGCTGGTTTTATGCTTTTGTGATGTGTCCCTTTTCCATTTTTTTATACTTGTCCTTTTTGTCTCTCCATTTGTCAGAGTCTCATTTAGTGTCTCTTGTTTTTTTTTCTCTATGCTTTTGTTTTTGTTTGGGCCTTTGTTATCATCTCATTTTTCAGAATTTGCATGGACCCTGATCTGTTTTTTCCCCTCAAGGATTTCTATCCATGGAATGATATGTTTTACTGATTTTTAACTTTTATGTTTCTCTTGTCACTTTTGTAATAGGTGTCTTTAGTGTATGTGTGTCAGGGGTGGTATTCGGCCAGTTCTGACAGGTTCTGGAGAACCGTTAGTGGAAATTTTGAGTAGTTCGGAGAACCGACAAACAGGCTGGCCACGCCCCTGCTGCCTCCCAGCCTCTCAGCTGATCTTCTTTTGTTGCCCTGAACAGGAGAAGGGAGCTGGAAAGCAGGTTAGTGGGGTGGGGAGGGAATGGGGACTTTGCAGTATCCTTCCCCTGCCATGCCCACCAAGCCACGCTATGCCCACAAAGCCACACTCACAAAACTGGTAGTAAAAAAAATTGAATCTCACCACTGATATGTATGTGTGTGAGTCAGTGTCTTGCCTATAGTTGATGTGATGTGAACAAGAGTATGTTGACTTGCAAGGTAATCATCTACTTCTCAAATGTACCTTGTCTCTGGATTAGGTCAGAGTTTCTTTTGAGACCTATAAATGCAGCTTGAAGAAAAGCAGGATTTGAAAGCAATGAGATATAGAAAACACCAATAACTGCATTCCAGGAGAGAGAGGAAGAGACCTGGAGATCAGAGCTTCTACTGAATTCCCCTGCACACACATCAAGCCTGGGCACGCCAGAGTTTGGGGGCAAGGGCGAAGCATGCCATCCAGAACTGAACTTCTTTATTAAGCCCACACACAATTGTTAAAACCTTGTCAATAGCTGATTAGCCATAAGCAAAGCCAGCCTGCCAAGGAGCGGTCAAGCAGTGATTTGTGGCAAATGCATTTCTGTTATGTGTTCTAAAATGTTATTACAGAAAGTGGCTTGGACTCCCAACCCAATCATGAAATATTAATGAAATATTAATAAAAGTGGTGCTGCATATCTACTAACTGAAGCAGAATTTTCTCCGGGGTAATTGATTCAGGGTAGAACAGTGCAAAAATTCTTCTGGGTTATTTACTTATTTTCCTCAATGATAGAGCATCTCAGAGGTGGCAGAAACAAGAAAGAGTATTTTCAGCAGGATCTCATCCTGACCTTCCTTCTTAACATCAACTAAACTTTTGATAGGAACTTCAGCGGTGGTATTCAGCAGGTTCTGACCAGTTCTGGAGAACCGGTAGCGGAAAATTTGAGTAGTTAGGAGAACCGTTAAATAACACCTCTGGCTGGCCCCGCCCCATCTATTCTTGGCTTCCCAAGTCCCAGCTGATTGGGAGGAAATGGGGATTTTGCAGTAACCTTCCCCTGCCACGCCCACCAAGCCATGACCACCAAACCACACCCACAGAACCGGTAGTAAAAAAAATTAAATCCCACCACTGGAGCATCTACAGGGCATAACCCAGTGCTATTTTGGTGCCTTGCAAAGCACCAGCCCAAAACATAATACATCCCTTTTAAATTCTTTCTGCCATCACATCAATATTCTCAGAAATGGAGAAAAATGACTCAACCAATTCTGCTTTCTTCCATTTTGCTATTTTTCAGAAAGTTAAGTCATATTTTTTTTTTGCTTTTCCATATCACTGGGATGTTCCTCTTTCTATATCTTCCTCTCTGTGTGAATGTGCTTGTGTGCACATTACTCTAAAGTATGCACCTCCGAACACCCAGTGGTTCCAAAGCACACATTTTTGCAGAGAATTTCTCCAGAAGTGACGCATTCCTTTGATTTCTCTAACAAACATTTTTTATGACCCTTTAATCCCTTGTGTCAGGAATTGGGGTGATGTCACACTGAGTTCGTAGAATATATTTTCTCTTTGTGCCCTGAGAGAAAAACATCTGCCACTGTCTAGGATTGAACTCTCAACCTTCCGAGTGGGAGGCAAGCATCTTTATCTCTAGGCCGTTGTGCCACTGCAATTTCTCTAGTAAACAAATATGGAGTCAGTAAATCCCTTCCTTATTCTTAGACGACTATACAGTCTTTTCCAGGTATTACTGCTGAGACGAATTATGGATTCTGGACTTTTTTTGGTGCAATTCTGGATATTCACACACAAACAGCTTACTAACTACACTACACCATGGACATTTTCATGAACTTCTCTTCATCTTTTTTTTTTTTTTACTTTTCAATATAAATAAATTTTATGGAAGATGTTTATAGAGAGAATGACATTAAATATATAAAGAAAAGATAAAAAGAAGATAAAGGAAAAATAGCAAAAGGCAATTAGAGAAAGAAAAGCAGTTAATTAAAAAATGTGACTTCTGTGTTTTTTCTTTCCACCTTTTGGGGGGGGGGGGAACCACCATTGCTGCAGCAAATTCTCATTACACAAATTAAATCAGAAGTGCCCAGCCCTAATTTTGTATAATTTATCATTTTACATAAGTTTATCTAATTCCCACACACCAAATCAATGGGTCTGCATTCCCAACATGGTGCCATCCAGATGTGTGAGATGTTTGCAGCAGCAAGCACGTTATCAAAGCAGAACAGAACAAATGTAAGCAAAAATGAGGAAATGAGCAAAATCCAATCTGACAATTTGTTTATTTCTATCAGCTTTTAAGTAGTTCCCTGTAATCTGCTCTTTCCAATTGTGCCATTAATTTGAGGTGAATTGAAGGCTATTGTTAACGTTAACTGCTCTTGTTTTAATCGCTCTAACTCCTCTAGGAATTAAACATCATAAAACGGTGCACTTAGGGATGAAAGGATCTTTCCCATTCCATTTTTTTAAGTGTTATTCTGAGTGTTTGCTCTTTCCAGTGTCTCACTTCTTCTAATTGCTCTCCAGATAGAGCTTCTAAAATTAATTCTGGAACTGGAGCATGTACAGATTGGGAGAGCATTTCCCAAGCCAGGTTTTTGTCTCTCACTCTCTTTTTGCTATGTACCTGACTCTTCGTTACATTTCTGTTCCTACGCACATCAACGTTGCAACAAATTTGTTTGCTTTTTTTTCCATACAGTTTTATCAATATTTGTTTTTTGCGGGGTTTGATTGAGAGAAACATCTGTTTCTGAGCATTGGTAAAAAGCATTTGCACAATATTATTTTCAAACAGGGCTGTGCAGTGCTTAAGGCAAACGCATACTGTATTTTTTGGACTATAAGACACACCGGTGTATAAGATGCACCAAGATTTCAAAGAGGTAAGTAAGAAAAAAATATTTTCATCCTTCCCGCCCCCCAGGAGCACTCTACAAGCTTCAGCAGGGCTGGGGGAAGGCAAAAATGTCCCCGTTTTGGGGGAAAATGGGCAGAAAACACACTATTTTTTGCAAAAACAGGAGCATTTTTGCTTTCCCCCAGCCCTGCTGAAGCCTGCAGAGAGCTGCTGGGGGCAGGGGGAAAAAATGCCTCTGTTTTTGCAAAAAAATTGCCTATTTTTTACAAAATTGGGATGTGGGGATGGGGCTTCAGGAGGCCAAAATGACTGTATTTGGTGTATATAAGATGCACCAACATTTCCACACTCTTTTAGGGGGGGGGAGGTGCGTTTAATACTCAAAAAAATACAATACTTTAGATCTGTGCGTGTATGACAAAGGGACTAATAGGAATTCATTAAAGCAGCCACATTATTTCTCAGGATGACTCGGCAGTCTTGATGACATTCCCCTCCTGAAGTCTTCTTTTCTGAAGGACTTGACGGGAGAAAAAATGGGCTGGAATTTCGTCAGTCAACATTCATTCATTCATCCACTATTTTATACAAGTGACTCTGGGTGGTGACCAGAGATAAAGGCATCAGTTTTCCTTTTTTACAACCCTATAATCTCTTAATTTTGAGTAGAGTCAGAGTGACTGGATGAAGCTGGATGCCTGCCCTGACACCACATGAATTTCACAGCAGACAGGTTTTCTTTGCACCCTAGGAGAGAAACATCTGCTGCTACCTAGAATTGAATTCTCAAACCTTCCAAATGGGAGGCGAGTGTCTTCAGCACTAGGACACGAGGCCATTCATCAATAATATCACAGTAGCCAGCAAAAATAAAAATGAATAGAACATGGAGGCCAAGACCATCAACGCTAATAATAGTAGACTTGCCTAGCATCCTCACTGCCATGGAAGAACAGCCAGAAGTCCTAATGGCCTTCTGAAAGACCAGAAGAATCAGGGTAAACCTAATCCCAGGGGTAATGAATCAAATCGAATTGAATCGAATAGAACAGAACAAAACAGAATAGAATTCTTTATTGGCCAAATGTGATTGGACACACAAGGAATTTGTCTTTGGTGCATATGCTCTCAGTGTACATAAAAGACAAGATACATTCATCATGAATCATAAGGTACTACACTTAATGATAGTCATAGGATACAGATATGCAATCAAATCATATTAGGAAACAATCAATATAAATTGTGGGAGGAGATGGGTGATAGGAACGATGAGAAGACCAATAGTAATAGTAATGCAGCCTTAGTGAATGGATTGACAGTGGGGAGGGAATTATTTGTTTAGCAGAGTGATGGGGTTAGAGTTCTTGTGCCTAGTTTTCTTGGTGTGCAGTGCTCTACAGCGTCGTTTTGAGAATAGGAGTTGAAAAGGTGGTTAAATCATATCTAGAGTGGTAAGATATGCATTTTATTAGGCCAACCTGACAGGAGAAGGCAATGCTATTCTGGATGCTTTTCTGAGCAAAGAATAAATTCAGAGCAATCTTTTTTGAGGGGACCTCTTGGAGCAAGAGTTGGCTGCTGAGGTTGCTCACTTTTTACAAATGCCTAAAATACCAAGATGCTAGTTGAAGGACATCATGGAAATTAAAATGACAGAAGGCAAAAGGCATGATGGGAAATTCCAGCAGTTTTTTGAGCTGCAAGGCAATGATTTGAGAGCTTGTCATGAAACCAGGATGAAATAATGGGTACAAGGCAGGTTAGTTTGCTAAAATCCCTTGCTTTCAGTAATGTTGGCTTTCCGTGGGATTAGGAATTCAAATCTAGGATTTTACAGGAGCCACCGGGTGCAATCTGCCAACATGGACTCCATGCATAAAATAATATTTTTGAAAGAGACTTCTGAAAATGAGAATATACTTGGAACACAGAGTAGAAAACATATATTCTGGCCATGTGCATTAATGGAAAAAATATTTGGAATCTATAAAAATCCACTGGAGAAATTCAAGTGAGAAAAATACACATCTAGAAAACTGTTTCAAAAGGCTGTCCTGGGGGAATGCAGGATTTTAAGAAAACGGTATCGATGAAACAGATGCTTTAAAACCAAATTCGAGCAACCTGCCCAGAAAATCTCCATGCATTATAAAAAGTAGCTAATGATGTATCAGTAGGGGATTTTGTTGCCGATCTTTTAAAAGGAAAGCGTTGAAATACAATAGTAGAAGTGAAGAAATCTAATGTGGACAATAACAAAGAAAGTATTTATGCTGATTCTCGCACCCCTTTGTGGGATGCTGGGAAAATGTCCCTTTGGAGATTCATCGAAACAGGTGAATCTTTGAATGTCATTCAGCTGAATGACAGCTGAACATTTGACAGATAAAACTGCAAACTAGAGACGAGCTAATCTATCCATTTCAGATTCACATTGTCATATCTAAAAAGATAGATTTGGTCTGTGTGAATTTTCAAATTTAAATCTATCATCCTCCCCCTCTCACTCTCCCTCCGTCCCTCTCATCTCTCATCTGCCTGTATCTGTCTGTCTGTCTGTCTGTCTATCATCTATCTATCTATCTATCTATCTATCTATCTATCTATCTATCTATCTATCTATCTATCTATCTATCTATCTTTATCTAATCATCTACTTAGCTAGCTGCCTACCTATCTATCTATCTACCTTATCTGTCTCTGTCTATCTATCTATATCTATCTATCTATCTATCTATCTATCTATCTATCTATCTATCTATCTATCTATCTTTATCTAATCATCTACTTAGCTAGCTACTTACCTATCTATCTACCTTATCTGTCTCTGTCTGTCTGTCTGTCTGTCTATATCTATCTATCTATCTATCTATCTATCTATCTATCTATCTATCTATCTATCTATCATCTGTTAGATAGGGTAAAGGAAAGGCACACATAGGCTAACAGTATCTATCTATCTATTTATCTATCTATCTCATCTCTATTTAGCTATCTCATCTTTCTCAGCATATATCATCTCTATATTTCTATATTTGTCTGTGTCTGTCTGTCCATCCGTCCATCTTCTCCAGCCAGCCAGTCATTATCATTGCTTGACAGTGAGATGTGCAGCATATAAATAAATAACAAACAAATAAAATATCTGTCCATCTATCCATCTATCTCTGCTAAACTCTCCCCTCCCCATCTCATCTAAACTACAGTGTTTGTTTCAAGAAATATCTCACGTCCCTGAAGAGCATTCATTTTACAAATAAAGGAGCTGAACATATCTTGCCTTTTCATTAAAATGTCTCCCTCCCTCTCCCCCCCCCTCTCTCTCTCTCTCTCTCTCTTACACACACACACACTCACACACACATACACACACTTTACAATTGCTGAAGGAATGGATTCCAGTCCAGGGCATTTTCAGTCCTGCCTCTCAGATGCCAACAGTGCAACTGGCATAATGAAAAACACACCTGTAGATGTGCCTGTCTGTGGATGCACGGACATGAGTATAGGACTCGACTGAACAGTTTGCATTTCTTAGGAACAGAAATCAAACCCGCATTTGTAAATTTCAAGCCGTCATAAACCTGGTTTAATTTTTTTTCACCTTTGCCCCCACCACTTAGCAGTAGCTGCTCAGTCTAATTTGAGTTCTGTCTATCTTCCCAACTCTGTGAAGCTTTGCCAGAAAAATGTAGCCCACCCTATCCCCCCTCACTATGCTAACCAATGCATGGATCAATGAGGTTTCATATGCTGCAGAAATTAAATATTGACTTTTTCTGGGTTTGAACTTCTCACAGTGGCCTTAGGCTGCATTGGTGGTGACCCTGTTTGAAAAACTTTGCAGAGACTACCATGAAGAAATATGAAGTATGGAAATGCATTATTTTGGGCATGTTTCAAGTGTGGATTTTTAAAAAAAAGCTTGGCGAGGGGAAAACCAATTCAATTTTGTGTGCTATTTTTTTCCTGATAGAAGCCTGTATATGATTTTTTTTTGCCTGAGATCCATATTTCTGCTGTTGTACACTTTATTTATTGCTTTTTATACACTGTTGCTCCTTAACCCAGCAGTTGCGCATGTGATCTTGTTCAGAGAATTGCATCACAAAATTCTAAGAGAAAGTCATGAAGAATAAATACTACTAGACATAATTCACTTATGAAAAAGGGTGAGTGTGCTTGTGTGTTCTGGTCTTTTGATTTGCAGTGTGCCTCTCGCTATCTTACTTTCATTTACATAGAACGTGCAACAGATTTTTTTTTTAATTTAAATATATTAATAGAACACAGTCAATGACCAGCAGGTTATTTCAAACGTTAACTGTATCATATCTGGAGAAGATTTAGAGGAGTTCACCAAAAATGCAAGAATGAGAAGATAGATTGGGTGGAATAGAATAGGAATAGAATAGGAATAGAAAATAGAACAGAATAGAATAGAACAGAACAGAAAATAGAACAGAATAGAAAATAGAACAGAATAGAATAGAATAGAATTCTTTATTACCAAGTGTGATTGGACACACAAGGAATTTGTCTTAAAGTTTAGAAAAAATCCAAGTCAGGATATTGTAGCCAAGAGAACTGCACGGATTTGTCCATATGGTCATCATGAATCAAAAAATATTCTCTTATGAACTAATGGTGGAGAAAGACATATTAAATTCATAGCTCACATCCTTTTACAGCTAGTCCTTGACTTAATGGAGTCATAAGTTGGTATAGTTGAAAGTTAAGCCACAACATGACCAGACACTATTTTACAATTGTTTTTATAATGGTCATAAAGCGAGACACTGTGGTTGTTAAGCAAGACATATGGTTGATACACAAACCATTCTTCTGAAGGAAAACAATGATAACAACAACAACTCACTGAAAATTAGCAACAAGTCTCAAATTACAACCACAAGTCATAAGTAGCTTTTTTTTTTAAACAAAGTTTTATTGGTTTTTTGATGTTTTACAAAGGGAAAAGGTAAGGGAAAGGTTACAAATTTTGGCAGCAGCGAAATGCGGTAGGTGCACCCCCCCTCCAAACTCATAGTATACATTTGCATAAAATTCAATATTAAGTAGTAACATATAGTCAGTGTGGTAAATTCAATTGGTAGTTTCGATCAGTTTATATCAGGTGGTTTTTCTTACTCATTTGTGTGATTGAGCTTTCTCGATGTCGCCCCATCTCCCCCCGCTGGCAGAGCTCTGGCCCCTCCCGTGTCTTGTATGTCTGTTGAGAAGTCTTCTGGTTTTTCTAGGAGTACTTTGTTTTTCTCCACAAAGGCCTGCGCCTCTATGGGTGTATTAATTCTAACTCTTGTCTCCTCCCAGAATATTAACATACCTTCAGGCATCAACCATCTAAACCACACACCCTTCTGGTATAAATTTATTCGCCATTGCGAATAATGTTTTCTTTTTTTCCCTTACTTTCTTGGGGATCTGTTTCAGAATGGTTATCTCCTTATCTTTGTATGTCAAGGCTTGTCCCCTTTGTGCATTCAAAATTTCATCTCTTGTGCTTTTCCTAAGAAATTTAATGTGTACCTTCCTGGGAACATTGTGTGTTCTAGCGTAAGCTGAGTTCACTCTATAAGCCAGGTCTATTTCCCACCCCATCTGTTGTTTCTCCTTCTGAATATACTCAGCCAAAATGTTTGTCATGATGTCCCTTATATTCTCATCATCTGTCTCCATCACATTTTGAAACCTAAGATAAAAAGACATTCTCTCAAACTCTATTTTCATTTGTTGGGTGTCAAGTTCTTTGTTTCCCTTCTGCACCCCCTCTATCCTCTCCCTCATCTCAGCCGCCCCACCCTCCAAGAGATCCACCACACCGCCGCCACGTCCTTCAGCTTTCTTTGTCTCCGCACGGCATCCCAGCGAAGACACCGGAGCGTCTCCCCATCGTGCTCCCCGGTGCCTGGAGCGAGGCGGGGGACCTCCCGCCGGCCGCCGCCGATCCAGGGATCCCCCGCGGTGCCACCCCTTCAGCAGGACGCCTCTACGGGGCGTCCTGTGCCCCCCAAGGAGTGGGAAGCCCACCGGGGAAGCGGGGGGTGAGCAAAGCTTGCTTGTCGCCGTCGGCCGCCGGAACCGGAAGTCCATAAGTAGCTTTTTTGAAGTCCACCATAACTTCAAATGGTTTTTAAGAGACATATCTACCTATATATTGTACATTTTGCAAATTCTCTTTTTATAACTCCACATTTAGCAAAATACTCAGACAATTTTGATTTATGAATGGTTACTTTTGTCACAACATGATTTCATTTTCCTGAATATTGGTAAGTTTTGTTACTTTGTCTTTCAAATGAGGCAAACCCTAGTTGCCTCAGGGAGGTAATGGCAATTTTCTATTGTTTTTCTTTTATTCAAAATAGAAATTGTTTGATTGCTTTAATTATTTCTTAGTTTGCAGAATTCTAGCTAGTGATCATGTTGATGCAGAACCCCAGGAAGTTGGCAGCATCTCACTGACTTTGGATGTTGTCAAAAAAAGCTAAAGAGGCATGGTCCCAGTTTGCACTTGGAAGAGAAGAGGATTTCTAGATGAGGGATTCCCAATCTTTTTAAGACAACTTTAAGAAGTGTGGACTAGTCACCTAGATACCTGCAACAGGAGATTAAATTTGGAAGTTGAAAAATTATCCTAGCAGATAGCCCTGACTTGTCATCAAGAAGTTTACATCATGGAATCCATGAAGACCCACATCATGGAAACTTAAGACCCACCTGTTCCAATTAGCTGGCCTGGCCCATTTATAGTCCCATTTATACCTCCTGGCAAATATTTTTATTCTGGGAAAGTTTTTAGGGGTGTTTTTAGTGTATTTTAAATTCCTAAATTTTAATCTAACTTTAACTATTGTACAGTAAACTACTGCTACCTCCTCCAGCCACACCTATATTTATTTATATTTATATTATGTATATTTACTGTTTTAATATGACTGTACACCGCCCCGAGTCCCTTCTGGGAGAGGGGCGGTCTAGAAATCAAATAAAAGTTAAAGTTAAAGTTAAAGAAGTCACGATGAGCTGCAATCAACTTGGAGACTATTTCATATAAAATATTGACAGCTAGGTAAAGTTAAATTCTGTGATGGTCCATTGTTCATTATAGGCACCAGTTCTTTAGTTTATCTGGATTTATTTGACTTATTAGATTGAAAGTTCTGGTTTTGTCACTATAATTGTATCGGAAGAGGAGGAGGAGAAGGAGGAGGAGGAGGCAGAGAAAGAGAAAGAGAAAGAGGAGGAGACGGAGGAGGAAGAAGAGGAGGAGGAGATTCTTCATTTCAGGAAGAAATTTATTTCCACTGAGGAAATACAATTTTGGTAATGTCTGTGAGGAAAATCTCCTGTCCTATTAGCTTTGGGGTTGAGGGTTGAGGTTTTAAACAACAACAACACTTCAAAATTTTCAACTATAAAGACATCCTATCTAAAAAATAATGCAGAGACTCCTTTAGGTGTCTTCATCTTATCCCCATCCCAGAAAGGAATGACCTTATTTTTTGTAGATACAAATGTAATCTTACAACAATCTCTCGCAATTTGAGTTCCAGAATCCATTTTGGAATGTCTCTCTGTTCAGACGAAAACTCTAAAGGAGAAAGAGTCGAGCAATTCTGCAGAGGAAAGAAAACAACTGGAGGAAATCAGGGAGAAAAGCCAGAGAAAGCAAATAAATGTTGTTCAAAAGTACCAATGAGGAATGGTGAAAGTTCAGCATCAAGTGATCCACAGTTGTTCCAAAATCTGGGCGTCCAATTGGTGTAGAATCAAAAAGGAGTTAGAATTCCAGAACAATTCTGGAATGAGATTGATGGCCTCTATTCGTTCACATAGACTGTGGCCAACCAGGCTTCTGTTTTCTGTTCCTGCTTCCAAAAGGGATTGAAAAAATGTGCGCTCTGAGTGCCTGGCTGCACCGATTTGATGAGTGGCTCCCCCTGAACTCTGACTTGTTTCGTGGCTCAGTCCCTGCAACAGATTCAATCTCTCAAAAACAAGGAAAGCTCAGAAGTCTTTTGATCCGGAGTGAAAAAGAAGAGCTGGAGGAGAAACGATGGTGTTTCTGGAGTTGAAGTTGGAGAAAGTCATCTGTGTGTAGGGCTCAATTTGCTTTGCCTCAGCCTCATTGTTGTTGTTAGTTGTAAAGGCGTGCCCCATCCATCGTGACCCCATGGGCAATGTTCCTCCAGGCCTTTCGGTACCATCCATGGGGTTTTCATGGCAAAGATACTGGAGTGGGTTGGCATTTCCTTCTCCAGTGGATCACTGGAGTTTTGTCAGAGCTCTCTGCTGTGACCTGTCTGTCTTGGGAGGCCCTGCATGGCAAAGCTCACATCTTCATTGAACTATGCAAGCCCCTTCGCCACAACAAGGTGGTCATCCATGAAGGGGTCAGCTACATTAACACCAGTGGTGGGTTGAAGGCAGTAAACCCCGGTACGGGCATACCGGAGCCTGCCCAGAGTACCGTATACCATTCCAGTACGGTGCTCTGAAGGGCCCGCCCGCCAGCGTTCCTTACCTGTCTTTAAACTCTTTGGGGCTTCCGCGCATGTGCACGGCACATACAGCGCCTGCATGATGCTCTGCCGAGCAGCTGGAGCATCGCAGAGGCTCATGGAGGCATTGCTGAACGGTAATACGCATGTGCGCACTGCACGCATATGCATATGCATCATGCACGCTCTTGTGGAGGACACCGGTATGGTTGCAATGGGATCCGGAACCCACCACTGATTAACACACACTTTCAATGTAAGACAGTGTTTCTCAACCTTGACTACTTTAAGTTTGTCAACTCCCAGAATTCCCCTGCCTGCAATGATGAGGATGGTTAGTCAGTGGAAAAGGCAACGTTTCTCAAACTGGACTACTTTTAATATTTGTGGGCTCCAACTCCCAGAATTTCTCCATATAGTTTTATCCTTGAAAACTATCTTTGGTTCTAGAGGTCCATCCATTGGTTCATACATCACCCCTAGTTTTCAAACTTCTCACCTCTCTTCCTTTGAGGAACTCATTAACTCCATTCCAACCATGGCTTTCCTAATCTTCTACTATTGCTCCACCAATTCAGCCTACCTTGCATATATTTAGCAATATCAATAGCACTTAGACTTATATACCACTTCATATTGCTTTACAGTCTGCTCTAAGCAATTTACAGAGTCAACGTATTGCCCCCAACAATCTGGGTCCTCATTTTACGCACCTCGGAAGGATGGAAGGCTGAGTCAACCTTCAGCCTGGTGAGAAATTCCTGGCAGTGAGCTGAATTAGCCTGCAATATTGCATTCTAACCACTGCACAACCACGTCTCCCACAGTGTTTACCAATAAAGGAGAATATATGTGGCTCAGAGCTGAAATGAGAGGTCCTTGGTGTGCCCTGAATTTGGTCTTTTTTACTTGCAGAAGTTTCATTACCCAACATCAGTGCACTGATGATGTTACTTAGTTTGAGTAATGAAACATCTGCAAGAAAACAACCAAGCACCAAGCACCCCTTAATATATATTTATTTTGCAGTTCAATCCTCTTTCACTCCCTTGATATAATGAAAGGATTTCTTTTAGATTAGTCATTGACTTTTTGTTTCAGTTTACATTCATTTGGCATCTATTCATTCTTCACTCTATTCACACATTTCAGCTCGTTTATTCACAATTAAACCTACACCTTTTCCTCTCTTCATCAACTCTTAATTATGTCTTTTCTCCTTTTGTTAGTCTTGTATACACACACATATTTTTATTCACTCATCCACCCACCCATCCATCCACCCATCCATCCATTTCTTCTAGCATTCCAAGTCACAGTCTACTATAATACTGTGATCATCATCAGATGGATTTTTTGAAACTGATTACCAACATTGCGTTTTGGTCAAATGGAGCTTTCCCATAATATTTATTAATAAGATGGTGGAGAGATACATTTAGATCAATAACATCCATGCCACATCACAGTTATCGTTTAAAAGAATAACAGAATTGGAAGGGACCTTGGAGGTCTTCTAGTCCAACGCCCTGCTCAGGCAGTAAACCAGATATTATTCCAGACAAATGGCTGTCCAGTCTCTTCTTAAAAGCCTCCAGTGATGGAGCACCAAACATTATGGAGGCAACTTGTTCCAGTGATTATTGGTTCTAACTATCAGGAAATTTCTGCTTACAATACAATACAATAGTAGAGTTGGAAGGGACCTTGGAGGTCTTCTAGTCCAATCCCCTGCCTAGGCAGGAAACCCTATACCGTTTCAGACAAATAGCTATCCAACATCTTCTTAAAGACTTCCAGTGTTGGGGCATTCACAACTTCTGGAGGCAACTTCTGTTCCACTGATTAATTGTTCTAACTGTCAGGAAATTTCTCCTCAGTTCTAAGTTGCTTCTCTCCTTGATTTGTTTCCACCCATTGCTTCTTGTTCTACCCTCAGGTGCCTTGGAGAATAGTTTGACTCCCTCTTCTTTGTGGCAGCCCCTGAGATATTGGAAGACTGCTATCATGTCACCTAGTCCTTGTTTTCATTAAACTAGACATACCCAGTTCCTGCAACCATTCTTCATATATTTTAGCCTCTAGTCCCTTAATCATCTTTGTTGCTCTTCCCTTCACCCTTTCTAGAGTCTCCACATCTTTTCTACATCGTGGCGACCAAAACTGGATACAGTATTCCAAGTGTGGCCTCACCAAGGCATTATAAAGTGGCATTAACACTTCACGTGATCTTGATTCTATCCCTCTGTTGATGCAGCCTAGAACTGGGTTGGCTTTTTTGGCAGCTGCTGCACACTGCTGGCTCATATTTAATAGCTTAATTCTAGGTTGGTTTCTCCTTGATTAGTTTCCATCCATGGCTTCTTGTCCTGCCTTCAGGTGTTTTGAAGAATAGGTTGACCCCTCTTCTCTTCTTTGTGGCATCCCCCTCAGATGTTGGGGCACTGACTATCATTTCATCCTTAGTCCTTCTCATTGTAGACTAACATTCCCAGTTCCTCCAGCTGTTCTTCCTGTTCTACCACACATACAGATTTATTTACTGGTAAGGACAACGTTGGTTTATCTCTTCACATTTTATCTAGGATGCCACAAACATAATATAAGCCCATTTTTGACCTGAGCAAGTTCAAAATATCCAATGAAACCTAAGAACTCTAATCTAAAAACATCCTTAAATATAATGAAATTGAGGAAGAAGTAGAAATTGCAGTTTGAAGATTAGACCGTTCATACTTTCTACCAGTATGGTTGGAACGGATCCGGCGGCATCCATATGGATGCGCACAGCACACGCATGTGTCTTACCACCTCCACGAGCCTCCGTAACACTCCAGCTGCTCAGCGGAGAGTCGCGCAGGCACTATAGGTGCCATGCATGTGCGGGGAAGCGTGGAAGCCTTAAAACACCGGTAAGGAGCTCGGGCAGGCAGGTGGGCCCTCCGGAGCACCGTACTGGAACTGTATCTGGTGCTCCAAGCAGGCTCCGGTACACCCGTACCGGGGCGTACCGCCTGCAACCCACCACTGCTTTCTACCTATTTAGAGTTGTTTACAACAATGTTAATTAGCACAGCCTCTATCAGAAAATATTCTCTCATATATCTTTCATGACTGTTTGATCCATACCCATCTAGTATTTGCTGTCATTTGATTGCATATTTAATGTGCTTTATATTTTCTCCTTTTACTGGGTCAAAATGCTTGCTTTTTATAGAATCCCTAATCAAATATAATTGCAGGAGACTATACACCTAAAGTTGTTGTGACATATCTTTAGAAGGTATATAACCTAGTTTGATGCCCATGAAGACTCCTGAGGTCTCGTGAACAGATGTGTTGGCTCTGTCTCTTTTTCCTTCTGCACCTGGGGCTGAGGAGGCAGTTTACAGGTTGACCAAAATACAATGAGAGCTTTGCCTTTGCATGTGATCCAGGAAACTATCCTAGCTTTCAAGTTGTGCCTTTGTGGTCTCTCATTCTCTCCCTGAGAACGTTGCGAGCCTTATGTCCTTGTGTTAATTTAAAGTAATTTATTGGTTTCATTCGGCTAGAGACGTGATGGCAAACCTATGGCACGTGTGCCAGACATGGTATCCAGAGCCCACTCTGCTGGCATGCGTACTGTTGCCTCAGATCTCTGTGGCGTTTTTTCCGTGAGCTTCTGTTTCCCTGCAAATGACGATCAGAAGCTCACGAAAGAAAAGGATCTTACCTCTTGCTGTGCTACCAGTGTTGGGATGCCCCGCCTCCTGCAGGCTATCTGGACTTTGGGTCTCTGCTGCGCATGTGTGCATGTCCACACATGTGCACATTTGTGAATGTGTCTGCAAGAGCACGCATTCGCATGCATATGTGCACACACCTTTCAGTTTGGGCATGCACAGGGACAGTTTGGGCACCCGGTGTCTAAAAGGTTCACCATCCCTGTACTAGAGCAACATAGTGGCCTAGCAGCGAAGATGCTGGCCTCTCACTTGGAAGGTTAAGAGTTCAATCCTAGGTAGCGGCAGATATTTCTCTCCTAGGCTGCAGAGAGAAAAGAAAGAAAGAAATATCTGTTGCATGGCGTCAGGAAGGGCATCCAGCCAGTAAAAGCTCAGCTCCACTCAGACACCCCAATTCTACCCCAAATTAAAAGATTAAGGTGTCATAAAAAGAGAGGTTTATTGGTTTCATTCTGCAGTTTGCTGCACTTCTATAGCACTTTTCTGTCTTTCTGTGATTATTTCCTCTTGACTTGCCTAGCTACAGAAATTCAGCAGAGGTGGTTCCTACGAGTTCGGACTGGTTCTGCCGAGTAGGTAGTACCTTGGCCGCCTTGCTGTGTCTTTCCTATTGTTTTTAAAGATCAAAACATTTAATAAAAATTATTTATTTTAAAAAAAGTAACTTGGCCTACACCCCACTGGTTTTATCGGCAGTGCCATAGGCTCCCCCATCTTGTTTTTTGCTTCTGCACATGCGCAGAAGCAATTTTTTCACTACTGCACATGCCGCATAGGGTGCATCAAATGCACGCTTGCGCAAAGCACACATATGCCCAAAGCGCATCCCTGAGTGAACTGGCAGTAAAAGAATCTGGAACCCACCCTTGGAATTCAGGTACAAGAATTCAGAGACTAACTGTAACCTGCTAATGTGCTAAATATCAAAGGTAGTCAGAGGTGGTATTCAGCCAATTCTGACAGGTTCTGGAGAACCGGTAGCAGAAATTTTGAGCAGTTTGGAGAACCGGCAAATAGGCTGGCCCCACCCTTGCTGCCTCACAGCTGATCTTCTTTTGTTGCCCTGGACAGGAGAACGGAGCTGGAAAGCAGGTTAGTGGGGTGGGGAGGGAATAGAAATAGAAATAGAAATAGAAATTTAATTTGTTAGCCGCACCCTCTCTGCAAGGGACTCGGGGCGGCGTACAATAAAATATACATACATACATATAAACATAAAAATACACACATATACATACATATACATACATGCATGGAGGAGGTAATAATTAAAAATACATTACATTAATAATAATAAAAATTAAATTCTGCACAATGGGAATTTTGCAGTATCCTTCCCCTGCCACGCCCACAAAGCCATGCCACGCCCACAAAACCACACCCACAGAACTAGTAGTAAAAATATTTGAATCCCACCACTGCAGTTAGTCCATGTTTATGACAGTCATAAAACCCATGACCAATCTGATTTTATGATCTTTTTTTGTGGCGGTCTCTAAGTGCAGAGCCATAAAGAAGTCATCGTGATCATAAAGTAGCCGCCATGGTTATAAAGCACCTATCATAGTCATTAAGCAAATTAATAATTCACTCTAGGTGCGGTTTTGCCAAAATTGGGAAGTAAACGCTGGTTTTGACAAATCATAGCAAAATATGGTCATGTGACCATGGGATACTGTAAATTACTATAAATGTGGAGCAGTTGCTGAGTATCCAAAGTTTGTTCCTGTGAATGCAAGAGAGAGAGAACTTCCAGATCATCAGAAGTTTGCATCTGGATTGCAAGGAGCCCCCCAGGTTGGTCTGTTATAACTTTGATCATAAGTCAAGAACTATCCATATTCTTTAACTCCTCTCCAGTTGTTGGCATTTTTAGTGAGTACCACAGAACTTTGTAATCCAACATATTAGGGTCTATAACTCATGAACCAGAAATATATGGTATGCCCAAACACTCTGGGATAACAGATGAACAAAGTTGGAAGGGACCTTATAGGTCATCTAGGTTTAGGTTTAGGTTTTATTAAATTTATAGACCGCCCCCTCTCCCCGTAGGGACTCAGGGCGGTGTACCGTTCGTGTATAAAACAACAAAACATAACATAAAACATCAGACAAAACAACGCACACATACCGTCTGTATATACAACCCAAACTAATTAAATAATTAAAAACAATTCTAAAACCAGTTTAAAACCCCAAAATTTAAAATTTAGAAAGCCATCCAGGAAGGTCAGTAGTGGGTGTTCCCTGTAAGTACAATTACAATTAGGCCAGGCCGGCTAGTCGAAACAGGTGGGTCTTGAGTTTCTTGCGGAAGGAGTGGAGATCCAAGGTGGTTCTAATATCGGGGGGGAGGTCGTTCCAGAAGGTTGGGCCCATCACAGAGAAGGCCCTATTCCTAGGCACCGCCTAGTCCAACCCCCCCCCCACTTAAGTAGGAGACCCTACACCAGTGGTTCTCAACCTTCCCAGTGCCGCGACCCTTTAATACAGTTCCACATGTTATGGTGACCCCCAACTATAAAATTGGTGTCTCGGTTCCTAAGACCATCGAAAATATGTGTTTTCTGATGGTCTTAGGCGACCCCTGTGAAAGGGTCGTTCGACCCCCAAAGGGGTCCTGACCCACAGATTGAGAACCCCTGCCCTATACCATTTCTGACAAATGGCAGTCCAATCTCTTCTTGAAAGTCTCAAGTCCCAACCCAAGTCTGGTTTGTTGTTTTTAGTTGGAAAGTCATGTCTGACCCACCGTGACCCCATGAACAACATTCCCCCAAGCCTTCCTGTCCTCTACCATCCTCTGGAGTCCATTTAAGCTCATGCCGACTTCTTCAGTGACTCCATCCAGTCCCCTCATTCTCTGTCGTCCCCTTCTTCTTTTGCCCTTCATCTTTCCCAGCATGAGGCTCCTCTCCAGTGAGTCCTTATTAAAACATGTACATATCCATGAAATATTTTCACTGTTCACACAATCTACTTACCAGTTCAGTTATGAATCTCGCAGTCCTACTAAGCTCTGTTAACTTCATCTGTGCCTTTTGAAAAACAGCTTAAACATACTCAGCTTGTTGGATTACTTTATTGTTCAGTTATTTGTACAAACCAGAAAATGAGGCTAATTCAGCAGCCAGCTGAAATGTTTCATGTGAACACATCCTGTTAGCGTTAATCAGAACTGCATGTTGGTGTCACAGTAATGGTGAGCTTAATAATAGAAGCCAACAACAGGTGATATTTGTTCCTTTTGATTTATCTCTCATTATTCTTCCTTCTCCTTTTCTTATTCACTTCCTTTTGATCAGGTAATTGAGGGCTGGTTCTTTCCCTGTAACGAGAGAGAGAGAGAGAGAGAGAGAGAGAGAGAGAGAGAGAGAGAGAGAGAGAGAGAGAGAGAGAGAGAGAATTGTATTGCTGGCTTTCTACAATCAAAATTACTTCCTGCACAAACCATGTACTTTTCCCTAGAACACCTATACTTTTGCAAAAACAGAGCACGTGACCTGCATAATGGCGAGCTATGTGCTTAAGATACATGCTGAGTAACCCTTCCTACCCTCGTAGATAGCCCAGCTGTTCTCTCCAGCCATGGAAAAAATTCTAATGCTGCCCTTTGCTCTCTCTTGGTAAGCTCTCTTCTCACAACGGATCTTGAAGTTTTTTTTAAAAAAATCATGCCTGTTCTTATAATTATTTATACATGTCCCTACGCTGTACCACTGAGTCATTGTGTTGAGTTAGACTAATTAATGGAGAGGCAGCAGTGGCAGCTGGCTGGGCCATGGGGAGAACTGTGTGCTTATTAGATGGAGAAGCACATGAGCCAATGTGACCACCACATGTGGCCATCATTTGCAAATGCTGCTGTCACTTGAACTAGCTATTCCAGGAAGAAAACAAACATTTTGGTCCTGTGATGGGTGTACCATACTAAACTTAAAGAAGTCAGACTCTTCTTTCCTGTAGTTCCATACCCCAAGCACAAATAACGCACCTGCCAGCACAATCGCAATGCAGGAGATGGGGAGGAAATCTCCAAGTCTGTGACCTGAGTCAAAGTCCAAGAGAGAAACCAGGTGACCTACTGGTCTGCCCCTTCATTCCCAGGAAGTGCAAAAGGCCAAACATTCTTGCCCAAGGCTCCTTGAGCTCTTCAGAAACTCCCTTTGATGATCTTTTGTGCGCTGAAAAATAGGGCAGAGAAGGAAAAACTCAAAAAGGTATCTTATTACGGGATATGCAAAAGCTACACTTGCTGTAACCAAGGCAACAGGTTATTCTGGAAAAAGTGGTGGCAAGTGACATGGTCCATGAAAGAAAGACCACCGTTGTTATTTCACAGCATCTGTCCTCTGACTTGGCCAGATGGTAGAGCTGACCTGAGACCAATGGCTACACTTTTCATCCTTTGGCTTTTTGTGGCATGGGTGAAATCCAAAGGCTGACTACTACCAGAGGGATTCTACCAGGTAGACCCAAGAAGGTTCCTTGATAGACAAAAGGATCTGCTCAAGAGCCAGCAGTATGCAGCGGTGGCACAAAAGCCAATGCAATTCTAAGTTGCATTAACAAAGGGGTACAACCAACATCAAGTGAGTGGTACTAATACCACTCTATAAAGCCGTAGTAAGACCACACCTAGAGTACTGCATCCAGTTTTGGTCACCACTATAAAAGGACGTTGAGACTCTAGAAAGAGTGCAGAGAAGAGCAACCAGGATGATTAGGGGATTGGAGGCTAAAACATATGAAGAGCGGTTACAGGAACTGGGCCTGGCTAGTCTAGGGAAGAGAAGGACCAGGGGAGACAGGATAGCAGTCTTCCAATATTTGAGGGGCTGACACAGAGAGGAGGGGGCCAAGCTGTTTTCCGCAGGGACGTGCGGTCAGGGGAGGCAGGGGAGGCAGAGCCTCACCGCTCTCATCATGAAAATTAAAAAAAAAAGGAAAAGGGAAAAGGCGCTGAGGAGCCTTCTGCACACGTGGTCCGGGAATGTGTGCAGGAGGCTCCTCTAGCCTCAGCCTCCCTCCTGCACATGTGGTCCCATTCCCCGCCTTCCTGAGTCAACATGAAGGGGACCGCAGAGCGTGAGCCATGGTCCCGTGGAGCGCGCTCCGTGGTCCCCTTTATGTTGACTCAGGAGTCAGGAAGGAGGGGAATGGGACCACGTGTGCAGGAAGCTGAGGCAGCTTAAGCCTCCTGCACACATGGTCCCATTCCCTGCCTTCCTGAGTCAACATGAAGGGGACTGCGGCTCGCGCTGATGACGTCACCAGCCTCACCAGCCATAAACCTCACCGCACGTCACTGGTTTTCAGGTATGCAGGTATACATTTCTCTCCACTGGGCTTCTGCCTTTCCATTCCTATACCCCCAATTTTACAGGGCCTAATTGCAGCATGCAAGGAAGGATTAACCCACTCTTTGTGCTGACCTTTTTGAAAATCCCTGCCAGCAGCTAACAATTAGGCTTTTAAAGTAAGATTTGAGTTGCAACAATAGAGGCCTTTTCAAGAACAAGCACAAGAGAACAAAAGTTAACTCTCCCCATTTGCAGGAAAACCTTCCACTTTTTCTATCTAGCTCTCCTGCAGCAGCACAGCAGAAAAATGGACAAGGAAGGGTTAATTTGCTCCTCTGAGTATTTTAACACTTCAAATACAGGCAGTCTTCAGCTTATGATCATCACTGGCACCAGAATTTGCATTGCTAAGCAAAACGAGTGAGTTTATGTCCACTTTTTTGACTTTTGTTTTCCCACGGTTGTTAAACAAATCACTGAAGATGTTAAGTGAATCATGCAATTATCAAAAAAAATTGGCTTCCTCCACTGAGTTTGCTTGTCAGTAGCCTTCTGGAAAGGTCACAAATGGAGGATTATATGACCTGGGAATGTTGCAACCTTTGTAAATTCATGTCAGTTGGCAAGCGCCCAAATTTTGATCACAAGACTGTGGGGATGTTGTGATGGTCGTAAGTGGGAGGACCGGTCACTTTTCTTTAAGCATTGATGTAACTTCAAATGGTTGCTAAACAAATGTATGTAAATTGAGGACTGCCTGTATGCAGGAAAAGTTCAACTCCTCTAATCTACTCTAATGGAGGATTTTCCCCCCTATAAGAATATGAAAAAATATATTTGGCCATATTTGATTTGTGTATGGGGAAAGAGACCCACATACTGCTGTATCTGGCCTCCTGCATTTGTTGTCTTAAGTTTTGCCTATTGGCCTCTTAAAAAAAGGAAAGGTAGGAATTTTGAGATTGGGAATCCCAAAATATTTACGGGAGACCAGATTGAAAAGACTACAATACTTGCTTGCTTTTATTCCCTGATTCCTTCAAGATATCTTCAAGAACAATTCAATTCAATGTAGAGGAAAGTAAAATCCTACGCATAGGTAAAAAAATCCCAAAAGTAAAGATATAAACTGGGTGAAACCAGGCTTAATAGCAGTGACTGTGAGAGGGATCTTGGAGTCTTAGTGGACAACCAGCTAAATATGAGCCAGCAGTGTGCAGCGGCAGCCAAAAAAGCCAATGCAATCCTAAATTGCATTAACAGAGAGATACAATCAAGATCAAGTGAGGTACTAATACCACTCTATAAAGCCTTAGTAAGACCACACCTAGAGTACTGCATCCAGTTTTGATCAGCACACTATAAAGAAGATGTTGAGACTCTAGAAAAAGTGCAGAGGAGAGCAACCAGGATGATTAGGGGACTGGAGACTAAAACATATGAGCAACAGTTGCAGGAACCGGGCATGGCTAGTTTAGGGGAGAGAAGGACCAGGGGAGACATGATGGCAGTCTTTCAATATTTGAGGGGCTGCCACAGAGAGGAGGGGGTGAAGCTGTTTTCCAAAGCCCCCGAAGGCCAGACAAAGAATAATGGATGGAAACTGACCAAGGAGAGATTCAACCTAGAAACAAGGAGGAACTTTCTGATGGGTGAGAACAATCAACCCATGGAACAGAAGTTGCCTTCGGAAGTTGTGGGAGTTCCATCACTTGAGACTTTCAAGAAGATATTGGACTGCTATTTGTCAGAAATGGTGTAGAGTCTCCTGCTTGGGCGGGAGGTTGGACTAGATGACCTATAAGGTCCCTTTCAACTCTGTTAATCTGTTAAAAAGAACACGTGTGAAGGAGCACCCATAGGCATCACACATCTCATGAAATCATCCTGTAAAGGACACCATCATGAATCATGATGATATTGACCCAATGGCAATGTGAAACAAGTGATGTTCCTTCTTCCCAAGGCCCTGAGAATAACTTTCAATGGTGGGGTAGGAAATCTTGTATGGCTCTGTACTCAATGCTGACACATCTTGGAAAACATTAGACCACTTGATTCATTTCTCAGCTTAACCTAGAAAAGAAGCTTGATTGGGATCATTCTAAAGCAAGGATGCCCAGACTTGGCAATTTTAAGACTTCTGGACTTCAATTCCCAGACTTCTTCAGTCAGCCATGCTAGCTGGAGAATTCTAGGAGATGAAGTCTACAAGTCTTAAAGTTGCCAAGGTTGGACACCCCTCATCTAAAGAAAGTGAAACCCTTTAACATTGTTCATGTAGCACAACTCACTAATTCACATAAAACCTATCCCAATCTCATTAAATTAACTTTTCGGGTTTTGTAGATTGAACTAGGTTTGTAACTGAGCTTCTTACGTGCTTTCATAACATAGCTTGTTTGGCTCTCTTATCACCAATTAAGGTTCTGCTTCGGGACGCGGGGGCTCAATGGCTAAGATGCTGCACTTGTCGATCAGAAAGGTCAGCAGTTTGATGGTTCAAATCCCTAGCGCCGCGTAACCGAGTGAGCTCCCGTTACTTGTCCCAGCTTCTGCCAACCTAGCAGTTCTAAAGCATGTAAAAACGCAAATAGGAAAATAGGAACCACCTTTGGTGGGAAGATAACAGCATTTTGTGCAGCTTCAGCACTTAGTCATGCCAGCCACATGACCACAAAGATGACTCAGGCACAAAACATTCATCCATAAAGACTTAAGGGATCTGCTGGAGGATGTTGGGACTGCTTTCTGCCTTTGTTAAGTTTCCCCTCCCCCTACATTTCTCCTTTGGGAAAATATAATATTCTGCCTCTTTTAATATTCCCCCCAAAAAATTATTCTGGGGAGTGGGGGCTTTCTAAAATGCTATGTTATAAACTCAGCCAAAAGGAGCTCGGTATCAAGGCCTCCTTCCCCGCTTTTCCCTCTATGCGACAGCTGAGGAACAGAGAAATGGCTGCTGACAGGTTTGATTCAAAGTTGACACTCGGATTCGCACCCCCAGATTCAAATAGAGAGGGTGAACTGTCTCACTTAAAGGTAAAGATAAAGGTTCCCCTCACAGATATGTGCTAGTCTTCCCTGGGTGCGTGTGCTCATTGCTGTTTCAAAGCCGAAGAGCCACCACTGTCCAAAGACGTCTCCGTGGTCATGTGGCTGGCATGACTAAACGCCAAAGGTGCACGGAACGCTCTTACCTTCCTACCAAAGGTGGTTCCTATTTTTTCTATTTGCATTTTTACATTCTTTCGAACTGCTATGTTGGCAGAAGGTGGGACAAGTAACAGGAGCTCACTCCGTTACATGGCACTAGGGATTTGAACCGTTGAACTACTGACCTTTCTGATAATCAAGCTCAGCGTCTTAGCTCCTGAGCCACTGCATCCCACATCCCACTTAACAATCTCCATTTTCTATCATTACCATTTCTCCATCCCTCCCCCTTTGCAAATGGTGTAGCCAAGACTAGAGATTCAGCCAACAGATGAAATCCTGTTAACAGCAATTTTAATTCCATGAGATAACGGTTACTGGAGATGTATTTACAAGCATTTTTCTGATAAATCATATAATGCAAAAAGCTGGTTTCATTTTAAAAATAAACCTTTAGCTGCCCCGCTTCATCTTGCTTCCTCCCCTTCTTTCGCATCTATCTACAAACATCTGGGCTTGTTTATGAAATAGATTAAAGAGTTCAACAAAATATCTGAGTCATGGGCAGACTTAAAAAATAACATGGATGACTTAGAAAAGGTTTTTTTTTAAATTGACTGCATAAAAGAACTAATATGCAATATAGGAGAAAGACCACAAAATTATATTGGGGGGAAAAAGAACTTGCAAAAAAAATATGTGCAAACTGTACATAACAAAAGGGGCGCACTTTTGTGTGTGTGTGCTGTTCTGTTTTATTTAGCCAATAATGGATAGAAAAACATATTGCAGCAGTTTAAATAGCAACATTGCTGAAAAGAAAAGAGACGCAAACGTCTAGTCTGCCAGGGGATAGGTTCTGCGCCACTGAGATTGGAAATGACAACTGCAATCCCTTGTTTTGGTTGTGGAAGTACACTCTCAGCTACTGCCACAACGAAGAAATCTAGGTCGGCAGATGAATATGCCCAAAGTATAAAATCTTCAGTTATGTACACGGGAAGGTGCAGTCAAAGTCACAATGATGTCCATGCTAGATACAGTTCAAACCCCATCCCTTTTGCTTAACCAGCATTGTATAGGCAACTCACACAAGGCTTTCGGTTGCATGCCTGCAATCACCAACTTGGTGTTTCTGGCAATCTTGCAGTGTTGCACAAGATGCCCCTGTATTTCTGAAAGCCCCTTTTGACTGATCAAACTTAAATAAGATCCCGTTGTTCCTCATCCTGCTCGTTGTCAACAAGAGATGTTGGTTTAAACTGGGAGGAATTCTGTTAGAGTGAGATGGACAGAAAGAAGTTGAGTCCTGTCAATAGATCAGAAACTTTGAATCTTAAGATGAATAGCAGAGGTGTCCACCAATGGTGGGATTCAAAAAAAATGTATTGCCGGTTCTGTGGGTGTGGCTTGGTGGGCATGGCAGGGGAAAGTTACTGCAAAATCCCCATTCCCTCCCAATCAGCTGGGACTTGGAAGGTAGAGAATAGAGGGGGACGGGGCCAGTCAGAGGTGGTATTTACCAGTTTAATGGACTACTACAAATTTCCGCTACCGGTTCTCCAGAACAGCTCAGAATCTGCTGAATACCACCTCTGGTGTCCATCCTTGGCAACCAGAAGACTTGTGGACTTCAATTACCAGACTTGCTGTTTGGGGAATTCTGGGAGTTGACGTCCACAGGTCTTCAAGTTGTATAGAGCAGGGGTGTTAAATTCAAAACCCATGGGCCAAATGTGGCCCATGGGGTGCTTAGATCTGACACCCTGGAAACATTGAAGGTCTGGCCTGCGGTGCCTCTACCAGAGAAAACGGAACTCGGGGGGCCTCGTGAGCTCTGTTTTCAGCCGTGATGCCCTCCTGCAACCCTGCCAGTCAAAATGGAACTCGGGGAGTGGGGCTCTGTTTTTACTGACAGAGGGCCGCAGAGGGCCATCATAGCCAAAAACAGAGCTCACAAAGCCCACACACAGCCCCCCACCCCGAGCTCCATTTTTGCTGGATTGCAGAAGGCCGTTGCTGCCAAAAATGGAACTCAGGTACCCGTTTTTGCTGGCAGAGCCCACAGGCCACAAGCGCCTCGACACAAGTGACCACATCCACCCTGGCCATGCTAGTCAAGTTGGCCATACCTATCCTCACAAGGCCCACCCCACCTCACCCCCGAGGTCTAACATAACCCTGATGTGGCCCTAGTGGTGAAATTCAATTTTTTTTTACTACCAGTTCTGAGGGCGTGGCTTGGTGGGCATAATGTGTTTTGGTGGGTTTGGCAGGGGAAGGATATTGCAAAATCCCCATTCCCTCCCCACTCGGGGCCAGCCGGAGATGGTATTTGCCGGTTCTCCAAACTACTCAAAATTTCCACTACCGGTTCTCCAGAACCCGTCAGAACCAGCTGAATTTCACCCCTGTATGGCCCTCAATGACATCGAGTTTGACACCCCTGGTATAGAGCAAGGAGTGCTAACCATTTTGTCAGAATAGTTCTCAGTATTGTCAGTATAGGTTTCCTCTGCTTCTGGGATCCACCATTCCATATCTTGCTCTATAATTTCCTGCTCTGGGATTGGGATTTCTTTTCTTAGCAAATGTTGAGTTGGTTTCAGAGAAACTCTCCAAGGAGCAACAGAGAGCAGAAGACCAAAGCAAGATCATTCTGGTTCTTCCTGTTTTCGAAACTTCACCTGTGACACAAATCTTTTCAGTCTTGATTAGCAGTTCAGCTTTAATTGCTGTGTTTTTATTATCGCTGCCCTGGATTGACAGGGCAGGCTTGATTGACAGGTCAGATTGAGGTTTTCTTTTAACTCTTTCAGGGCTGAACATTTTAGAATGGGATTTCTCCCTATATACTGGGCAGACCTGGTCCCAGATAGAGAAAGAAGACAATTTGCAGGTTGGTTTCCCTTTCTGAGAACATAATGTTTCTGCAAAATGTATGATGAATTCCATTAGAAGAGAATATATGTAGCTCAGGGTTGAACTATGGAGTCTTTAGGACTTCGAGCTTGGTCATTTGCTTTCACTATCAGACTAGGCAATATTATTAGTACTGTACTAGTGAGTATGGAGTTTGCACCTTGTTTATATGTAGCAGCTTGCTCTGCCAGCTTGATGGGGCAGAGTTTCCTTCTTATTTATTTATTTATTCATTTATTTATTTTATTTTTCAAAATTTATAGACCGCCCCCTCTCCCCGAAGGGACTCGGGGCGGTGTACAGGCATCTCATTAAAAACAGGTACAAAAGATAAATACTCTTAAATATATTCCCTTAAAAGCAAATTAAACCTAAATTCAACTGTACAGAATAATAAAAGTTAAAATCAACTAAAAAAAAACATACCCCTAAAAATTTAAAAATACAGACTTAGGGGCCTAAGATTGGTATTAGGCCAGGCCAGCTAAATTGAACAGGTGGGTTTTAAGCTTCTTACAGAAGGAGCGGAGGTCGGTGGTAGTTCTGGTATTCGGGGGGAGGTCATTCCAGAGGGCTGGGCCCATCACAGAGAAGGCCCTACTCCTGGGTGTCGCCCGCTGGCATTGCCTAGTGGACGGCACCCGGAGGACTCCCTCCCTGTGAGAGCGAATCGGCCGAAGGGATGTGTGGGGCAGGATACGATCCCGCAAATAGCTAGGTCCTGTGCCATGGAGCGCTTTAAAGATGATAACCAACATCTTGAAACACACCGGGAAAGCCACAGGTAGCCAGTGCAGCCCGCGCAGCAGAGGTGTTACGTGGGAGTATCTAGTAGCTCCCACAATTGTCCGCGCGGCCGCATTCTGAACCAGTTGCAGCCTTCGGGTGCATCTCAAGGGGAGCCCCATGTAGAGAGCATTACAGTAGTCCAGTCGGGACGTCACAAGCGAATGGGTAACTGTGCGGAGGGCGTTCCGGTCCAATAGGGGACACAATTGGCGCACCAGGCGAACCTGGTGAAACGCCCCCCTTGCCACGGCTGTCACATGGTCATCCATTGACAGCTGGGCATCCAGGAGGACGCCCAAATTGCGTGCCTGATCCAAGGGGGCCAGCTGTTCGCCCTCAATGGCCAGTGATGGGCGCAACTGGTTGAACCGGGGTGCCGGTAGCCACAGCCACTCCGTCTTGGACGGGTTGAGCTTGAGTCTGTTATTTCCCATCCAGATCCGTACGGCTTCCAGACATCGGGACATCACTTTGACGGCATCGCTAGGGTGGTCCGGGGTAGAGATGTACAGCTGAGTGTCATCAGCGTACAGGTGGTAATCTACCCCGAACCCACGAATGATCTCGCCCAGCGGCTTCATGTATGTGTTCAACAGGAGAGGCGAGAGGACCGACCCCTGCGGCACCCCGCAGGTGAGCGGCCTCAGGCTCGACCTCTGTCCTCCTGTCAACACACATTGCGCCCAACCAGAGAGGTAGGAGGAGAACCACCGCAGAACAGTGCCCCTCACCCCCAACCCCTCCAGGCGATGCAGTAGGATACCATGTTCAATGGTATCGAAAGCCGCCGAGAGATCTAATAGGACCAAGATGGAGGAACAACCCCCATCTCTGGCCCTCCAGAGATCATCCACCAGCGCGACCAAAGCTGTCTCCGTGCTGTGACTGGGCCGGAAACCGGACTGGCGCGGGTCTAGATAGTCAGTTTCCTCCAGGTGACGTGGGAACTGTTGTGCCACCACACTCTGTACAACCTTCGCCAAAAAGGGAAGGTTGGAGATGGGACGGTAATTTGCTAACTCAGCTGGGTCCAGAGAAGGCTTCTTGAGTAGGGGCCTCACCACCGCCTCTTTCAAGACGGCCAGCCAGAACCCCTCTCTCAGTGAAGCGTTCACTAATTCCTGGAGCCAGCCTCGTGTGACCTCCCAGGATGCCAGTACAAGCCAGGAGGGACACGGGTCCAGTAAACATGTGGTGGCTCGCAGTCGTCCACGTAACCTGTCCATATCATCAGAAGTAACAGAGTCAAACTCCTCCCAGGATGGCACCTCAAGACCCACCTCCGACATCTCTTCTAGACCGCTAACAGAGACCCACTCGCTGCGAATCTGAGTGATTTTGTCCTGCAGATATTCCCCAAATTCCTCTGCTCTACCCTGCAGAGGGGCTTCCCACGGCCTCTGTGAAAGGAGGGAGTGGGTCACCCGAAACAGGGCGGCAGGGCAGTTATCTGCGGACGCAATAAGAGTGGCACAATATTGTCGTTTGGCCACTCTTAATGCCACGAGGTAAGTCCGTAAATAGGCTGTCACCTGTGCTTTGTCAGACTCGGAGCGTGACAATCTCCATCTGCTCTCTAGGCGTCTCTTGCGGCGCTTCATCACCCCCAGCTCCTTGGTGAACCAAGGGGCCTGGGTGGTTCGATGCCGCAGGAGAGGCCGCAAAGGTGCAACCCGGTCCAAGGCCCCGGCGGCCGCACTATTCCATGCGGCCACTAGGTCCTCCATCCGGGTGCGGGTCAGGACTACAGGGAATGGCCCAAGCTCCGTCTGGAACCTATCAGGTTCCATCAAGCGCCTGGGGCGGAACCATCTAGGACATTCCGGTTCCGCCTCCCCGCGATGGGGAGTAGCGGTTGGAAAGTCGAGACGGAGAAATGAGTGATCTGACCATGACAGGGGCGTGATAACTAAATCCCCTACTCCCAGATCACTCCTCCACTGGCCAGAGACAAAAATAAGGTCCAGTGTGTGACCTCCCTCGTGTGTGGGGCCCTGAATTACCTGGGTCAGGTCCATGGCTGTCATGGAAGCCATGAACTCCCGAGCCGCCTCGGATGTTTCCCCTACCGATGGCAGGTTAAAGTCCCCCATGACTAGCAGCCTGGGGGTCTCAACCGCCATCTCGGCTATCACCTCGAGGAGCTCGGGCAGGGCCGCTGATGCATAGCGAGGAGCCAGGTATACAATCAGCAAGCCCAACTGTCTCCCTGGGCCCCATTTCACACATAGGGACTCACAACCGGTTATCTGTGGCACAGTGGTCTCTCTTGGCTCAAGGCCTTCCCTTACGATAACCGCTACTCCGCCACCTCTACCCTGGGCCCGCGGCTGATGAAATGCACGGTAGCCTGGCGGGCACATTTCCACGAGTGGGAGACCTCCCTCGTGGCCCAGCCAGGTCTCCGTTATCCCTGCCAGGTCCGGCTCCCCCTCCGAGATCAAGTCGTTAATGAGGGGGGCTTTGTTGGTAACGGACCTGGCGTTGCATAGCATCAGTCTCAGGCCCCGGCTCTGTAGGTCCTGACCACCTAGATTGCGGGGGTTGGGACAAATGACTGGCCGTATCCAACGGCCACGGTCTCCCAACCGGTTAAAAGATCTCGGCTACCCTCGCACCTACCCCTCCTCACGACCGTTAGAATGGGAAGACCTTCTTCTGGAACACCACCACTCCCCCTTCTCTTAGTCGCTCTGCTCACTCCCTTGTTAAACCCACCTGTCTGCCTGGCACTAGTCCCTCCCTCAGCCTGATTGAATCCACCCCCCGCCCTGGAACCCCTTAAGAGACGAATAAAAGATCTAATTAAAAAAACCCCTAAGGTTGCGCTTCGTCCACCTCTCTGGATTGATAAATCCCTCAACAAGGTGGGCCCTCGAGAGGGCGGGGGGCCATACTTGCGAGAGGGGGTACTCCCGCAGTAAGATGAGGACTGCCCTTGAGTACATGGTAAGATTGCATTTCCGACAGGGCTACAGTTTGGTTAGGGATGTTTACAGGTCATTAGTTCCAGTGAGGGATAACGGCCCAAGTCTTGGGTAGGGTGGTGAGATGGTCAAATCAAATAGTCAGCAGGTGATGATTAGTCCTGCTCCAAGGAGCCTCCTACCTCCTGTCTCTTGCCAGACCTCTAGCGCCATAGTGCTCTTCCGCCAAGAGCTGCCAGCCAAAGCTGCCAGCCTCCAGCGCTCCTCCGATGTTCTTACTAGAGTGGGAGGGGAAGCAGTGAAGCTGGAGGAGGCCAAGCAGATGTTCCTGCAGGCGCTCCTGCCCGGTCTCCCGGTCTCCTGCCGGCCGCCAGCGCTGCCGGCCTGCCGATCTCCTGCCAGCCTCTCTCTCCAGCTGACCGCCGGCCTGCTGATCTCCAACACCTCCAGCACCGCCGGCCTGCCGACCTCCCGCCAGCCTCTCCAGCCTCTCTCGGCGTCTCGCAGCTCCCCAGCTGACTCCGTAGCTGACATCAGCGCCCGGCGTCTCCCTCTGCGCCTCTCCCGGCATCACGCGGCATCTCCAGCTGACTCACAAGCTCACAAGCCGACATCGGGTCTCTCCAGCTGGCTCCACCACTCCGCCTCTCCAGCGCCTCTCCAACACACCCATTTACGACCGACAGACCACCCTGGAGACCGACTCAGGTCGCGATGGAAAGCCAGGGTGGTCGCCCACTGGCTCTGGCCCTCAAAGACAGCAAAGAGGGCCAGGCGACACCCCCACCCCCAAAACGAGCCCCGCGGTCCATGCGGAACTCAATGGCAGCCCGCCATTGCCCCGGAAGCCGGAAGTAGAAAGCAAGGAACTTCTTGGTAGTTCCTTGATTGTGGTATTGTTTTCAGTTTGTTTGTCTGGTGTTAATCCCTGCTTATCAGGGCATTAGCTGCTGGAGAGAATATGAATACCTGATGCTCTCTGAGCTTGGTTGTTTGCTTGCAAACTTTTCATTACCTATCTAGGTAACATCGTTGGTGTGAGTGTGGGGTTTACTCTCTGTTTTTATACAGTAGCTTCTTCTGTCACTGTTGGTGGAAGTGTCATTTTCCCCTACTGTCACCACTTCTGTTTATACTGGTGATGCATACCATCACACATGACCTGCAGCAGAATGCACCATGGACTATGCTCTATGCCGATGATGTTGCACTTCCTTCCACCACCAGAGGAGAACTACAGCAGCAAGTCCAAACATGGAATGATCGCCTCAACCATTTCGGACTCCACCTAAACATCAAGAAAACTGATTACTTGGAGATCGTCTCCACCCCTGGAGCTCTTCAAATCAATGGAGAAAACCTAAAGAAGGTGGGCATTTTTTGTTATCTGGGATCCCATCTCCAGGGCAATGGTGAAACAATGGCAAGGTCCAAGCAAAAGTGAATGCAGCCTGGATGCATTGGCATTCACTGGTGTGTTATGTGACAGATGAATGCCAACCCGTCTTAAATCTAAGATTTACAAGACAACCATCCACCCTGTTGCACTGTATGGCACTGAATGTTGGGCAGCAACAGCAGGGACCGAAAGCTCTCTCTATGCCATGGAAATGCGAATGCTCCGTTGGATATCGGGCATCTCCCTTCTTGACCACATCACAAATGACACTATTTGATAACATTTTGGCGTGGCACCCATTATAGAGAAGATGAGAGAAGGCCGGCTCCACTGGCATGGACGTGTCCAGAGAGCAGCACCTTCCACCGTGGCGAAGACTGCCTACCAACTAGGAGTCAATGGCCGGTGACCTCGCGGGTGCCCAAAACAGAGATGGCAAGACACCATCAAAAAAGATATGCAAGCTGCAGGCCTGCACCCTGGAGATGCAGCTGACCATGCAAAATGGTATTCAATGATCTGAAACATGGACCTTGCACTTGCAGGAATTCACTAGGGAGAAGAAGAAGTTGTTCCTTGTTAGTTCCAAGTTACCTCCTAGTTCTAAGCAAAAAACAATACCTAATCCAGTGTTTCTCCTATACTGGCCAGGGAATTCTGGGAGTTGAAGTCCACACATCTTAAAATTGCCATGGTTGAGAAAGCCAATCCTAACCAATATTCTGTCCTCTTCTGCAGCCAACACCCAGAATAAGTAAGGATTAACAGCAGACAAACAACCAAACAGAAAATAATACCCTTATCAAGGAACTATCAAGGAGAAACCCATACCCTACCCATCTAATAAGTCAAGCTGCTGTATAGAAACAGGGAGTAAACTCCACACTCACTAGCACTGATGATATTACCTAATCCAGTAATGAAATGTCGGCAAGCAAACAACCAAGCTCCAAGGGTTCTACCATATGGTGAATTATATTATTACCGCTTTTTACATACTGCTGAGAATAGACTCTTCATATTGGAGGACTGAATTAAATGGTATTGGGGCAAAGGGGGCAGCTAAGGGTTGAACTACACTAGGTAATCACAGAGGTGCCAATTGGGAAGTCAAAATAAAAGTTGTCAACTGTCTGACTAGCAAACCCTAGAAAAGAAAAGGCACTCTCAGGAACTTTGAAATCCCCAAAAAACAAAACTTTATTGGAGATGTCATTTTGGTACTGAAGAATCAAAACCAACTCTGGGATTTCCCATGCAATGTATACATAGTTAAACAATGGCTTCCTTTCTCCCCACACTTGGTTAGTCACATCGTCCAATTATGAATCGTACTTTTGTTTTGAGAACTGTTCACTTTCCTATCGGACACCTGCATGAGTGGCCTTGATGGGTTCTTGGCTCTCACGGTCCGTCTCTGCCGTGGCTGCATTCTTTCTCCCTTTCCCTCCCTCCATTTCTATGGCACGTTGAATAGCGATAAGACCTAAACATTTCAAAAGCAGTTCAATCTTGACAAAAGTCATATTCCTTGGGGAGGGGGAACAATGGTTAACCTCTTCTGAATTGTTCTCAAGAAAATTGATCATATCATTGTGAGCCAAGTTCAACTTAAAGAAGTATTTAAGTCACACTATAGATAGGCATGACTATTATTTTTCCAAAATGCTCTGGGGTAACCAGAGTTGTTTGGGGGTGACGTGATGGGAACTAAGCTACTAGGACAGTAAAAACCAAATTCCTTTTGTCAAAGGAAAGTTCCTGCTGCTGCAGACTGAAAAAGTATCCAGAGCAAGTGAACAATGAAGAGAACCCAGACTATAATTAATATTCCAAAGGATCAGTGACAGATGCAAAAAAATAAAGCCTACTGTAGTAAAGTATACCCTTTGTTGTCATTGTACATCATGTATACAGTGAAATTGGTTACACAACACACAGTTGCTCCCCACAAGCTTAAGTGTGAACAAGTCAAAAGGTAAAGCAGGGGTAACAAGGTCTAAATGGAAGCCAACATATTTAGTCACCCCACTTTTTTATTTTCTCTCAACAAGAACATTCTACTTTATAAATCTGGCATTTTTCTGAAGGAATTGCCATCTCCTGTAGCCATCTGAGGCAGGCTGGACATGGGCTGTCTCTTTCCAGAGAAACCTTTCAAGAAAGACCTCACAGTGAATGTCAGGAAAGCAGGTGGGCAGTACTGGAGGAAGGAGATCAAAGCAAGCTTATCAGAAAGTTCCAGAGACCCACCAAACAGCCAGCACAGACTAGTCAGCCAATGAATCATGACTGAAATCTTTTATTTCAGTGCTCCGCTGCGCTGGAGGAGGCCAGGAGTAAATTAAACCTGCCACTCTTTGTTTTTCTGTCTGCTTCCAATATTAATTACAGACAGGTTACAATTCCTGCAGGTTACGTGCACTGGATTGAGTACTGCAGAGGATCAGCCAAGCAGTATCCCTTGGAACACATGCCAAGAGACTAACAGATTAACAGAGTTAGAAGGGACCTTGTAGGTCATCTAGTCCAAACTCCCACCCCCACCCTGATCAAGCAGGAGACCCTACACCATTTCTGACAAATGGCAGTCCAATCTCTTCTTGAAAGTCTCAAGGAATGAACCTTCCACAACTTCCAAAGGCAACTTCTGTTCCATTGAATATACAATAAGAGAGTTGGAAGGTACCTTGGAAGTCATCTAGTCCAACCCCCTCAAGCAGAAGACCCTACACCATTTCTGACCGATGGCAGTCCAATCTCTTCTTGAAAGTCTCAAGTGATGAAGCTTCCACAACTTCCAAAGGCAACTTCTGTTCCATTAGTTGATCGTTCTCACTGTCAGAAAGTTCCTCCTTGTTTCTAGGTTGAATCTCTCCTTCTTCATTTTCCATCCATTATTCCTTGTCTGGCCTTCAGGTACTTTGGAAAATAGCTTGACCCCCTCCTCTCTGTGGCAGCCCCTCAAATATTGGAAAACTGCTATCATGTCTCCCCTGGTCCTTCTCTTCCCTAGACTAGCCATGTCCAGTTCCTGTAACCGTTCATCATATGTTTTAGTCCCCAGTCCCCTAATCATCCTGGTTGCTCTTCTCTGCACATTGATGGGCATCACAGTAACATAGTAATGAGACCAACAAGAACATGGCCAGAAGGCAAAATGACATCATATGTTTCCTGACCCTCAAATGCTGCAAATCATGGAATGTGATTGTGCCACCACCCTCCACATCAGCATATGTCCATAGCTACAGCCCTGTTAGGGGAGGATCATGACCACTGCATCTACAATGATCTGACAGAAATTAGGCAATCTGGAGAGGAGGAGAGCCCATTCCCTTTGCTATAGATTTGAAAATTTTCAGAGAATACTGAACTCTTATGAGTGCAGTTGGGTATTTTCATTTGAATCAGTAGCAAGGATGCTGTTATTGCTTATCATTTTGCCTTTTTTGACCACATCCTTGATCAGCAGGGTTCTTCTACCAAAACACACAGAAGTATAAACTGAGATTTCTCTCTGATTCACATTTTTATGAAGGTGAATTTGTTTGTAGAGCTTGATCCATTTTTTAAAAAAAAGCATGCACTAACTTTGTATACATTTGAGTGCACGTTTGGTGTCCAACCTTTGTTTGAAACTCTCCAATGTTACAATTGCCATGACACCACGGAGGTCTTCATATTGTACCATAGTTCCAATGATCAGGACATTTCTCTAGTTTTACAGAACTATCAAATATATGCCAAAGTTGGCTTGAAACTCAACATTAAGAAAACTAAGATCACGGCATCCGGCACTCTCAATTCCTGGCAAATAGAGGTAGTGATAGATTTTATTTTCTTGAGCTTCAAAATCACCGCCGATGGGGTCTGCAGCCAAGAAATTTAAAAAAAGGCTTACTTCTGGGGAGGAAAGCTATGGCAAATCTAGACAGCATACTAAAAAGCAGAGATACCACACTGCCAAAAAAAGTGTGCCTAGTCAAGGCTCTGGTTTTCCCAGTTGTAATGTATGGCTATGAAAGTTGGACCATAAGGAAGGCTGAGCGCCAAAGAATGGAGGCCTTTGAGCTCTGGTGCTGGAGAAGAGTCCTGCGAGTCCCTTGGACTGCAAGGCGATCAAACCAGTCAGTCCTAGAGGAGATCAACCCTGGCTGCTTTTTAGAAGGCCAGATCCTGAAGAGGAAACTCAAATACTTTGGCCACCTAATAAGAAGGATGGACTCACTGGAGAAGAGGCTCATGCTGGGAAAGACTGAGGGCAAAGAAAGAATGGGATGACATGGCTGGATGGAGCCACCGAAGCAGTCGGCGTGAGCTTAAATGGACTCCAGAGGATCATAGAGGACAGGAAGGCCTGGAGGAATGTTGTCCATGGGGTCGCGATGGGTTGGACACGACTTCGCAAGTAACAACAACAACAACAATCAAATATATTAAGGATTTGTCAGAACCTCCATTGCAAACTAGGAAAGGTGGAAGGAAAAAGAATATGACAACCAGCAGTGAGGTGGAACCAATTACGGTGGTGATGGAGATACTATGGAAGACCTGAAGGCCGAGGCTAGGAACAGAACCTCCTGGAGAAAGGAAGTTCTGTTCCTTTCTATCTATGTGACTGCTAAGAGTCAGCATCAACTTGATGACATATAATCAACTCAACTCAACTCTCTGGAGAAGGATCTGATGCTGGCAAAAGTGGAAGAGGAGAAGAGGACAACCAACAGCAAGATGGATTTATTCAATTAGTGGTGATGGGGTGAATTTAGATAACCTGAAGGACCAGATTAGAGTGTCATGACAAAAAAAATCAAACTATGAGGTTGGTAAGAGTTAACAATGACTTGGTCGTACATAATCAATTAATATTTTAAAAGAAACAGAAAAAAATAGAAATGACAGAATCTAAATAATACTCGAAAAGGTTTGTAGAGTAATATAAGATTAAAAATTTTAAAAACAGTGCACATTTCTTATCTCGGAAGAAACTTCTTGTCTAAGGCTTAAAATTAATCAGCTTGGATTAGAACAAATATAATTTTGTGACAGTTTAACACTTTTAAATTGTTGCATTTATTAAAATTGGATTTTAGGCTGATTAAGAGATCTATGTAATAGAAATGAACCATCATAATTAAAGAATCTAGAAGCTTTAAGATGACCCATGTCTTGGATGTATCAGCATCCATGCAACAAACTATATTCTAAAACACTTCCCAAGTTAAACTGAAACTAACATTGGATTTGTAGGAAATAGTTTAATTCTATAGTTTAAGCCATCATGACAGAATTTCCAGTAAAAAGCATAAAGTATCTTGGTGGCCTTTGCCGATTCATAAGTTTTCAAAAGTTTTTTTTTACCCTTATTTAATGCTGCATGAAAATTTATTTTCACTTGTTTTGGGTTTTGTTCTTGCTCCTCTGTAGTTATTCCTGTTATTTTGTATGACAGTATTTATTTTAGGAGATGGTGGAGGGAGGGAATACAGGCATTATCTGTTCCCACAACATTATTACTGTAAAGCTCCCTTATCTGTCCACATTTCCCTATCTCAGGAGAGTGGGCAGAGAGGGAGGAGAAACAGACAGAAGAACTGGAGAAGCTGCCTCATGAAGTTTTTCCTTGGGATTTTTCATGGAGGTGGGAGGTGTCATGGGGATCTGTAATTATTAGCATTGATGTCAATGGAACTGATTCTGAAGGCCATTTACTGGAAGGCCAGTGGGCTTCCTTGGACAGTTAGTTGGCCATTGTGAAAGCAAGTGCTGAATTAGATGATAGCATAGCATAGGATAGCATAGCATAGGTCCAGGACAGGATAGGACAGGATAGGATTGGGTTAGGAGAAGAATAGAATAGAGAATAAAGAATAAAGAATAAAGAATAAAGAATAGAGTAGAGTAGAGTAGAGTAGAGTAGAATAGAATAGAATAGAATAGAATAGAATAGAATAGAATAGAATTCTTCATTGGCCAAGTGTGATTGGACATACAAGGAAATTGTCTTGGGTGCATAAGCTTTTGGAGTACATACAAGCAATAAGTGAATGTTTTGTTGCAGGCATTTTTTGTTTGTTTGTTTATTTATTTGATTTCTACAGTTGCCAATCTCAGCAACTGACTCTAGGCAGCTCACAATTCAATTCATTCCTTAGATTTGTATGTTCACCCAATTTGCAAGTGTAACTCTAGGGGACTTCAAAAACTATGGGGGTGGGGGAATAGGAAAAAACCTCCAAGGAATTGAAAACTATATATAAAATATGAATTGAGTCAAATCAAAATATAATGTCTTTGGAACATTTTAAAAACCAACGGGACAATGAAATAACAGAAATATCAATAATAAATGATGCAACTGAGTCCATTCAATGTGTATCTTGCTGAAAAGCCTTCCGTGGTCTAGCCCAATACAGATGGCCTCAACCTACGAAGCCAATTGGGACCAGAATTTCTTTTGCTAAACAAGGCAGTTGGTAAGTGAAGCTTCATTTTATGACCTTTCTTGTCACAATGGTTAAGCAATTCAGTTGCAGTTGTTGACTGAACCGTGGTCCTTAAGCAAATCTGGTTTTTCCCATTGACTTTGCTTGTTGGAAGCCAGCTGGGAAGTTCTCAAATGAGGATCACATGACTCTGGGACCCTCCGACCGTAGGTAGGTACCCAAATTCTGATCAAGTGACCATGGGATGCTGCAGTGGTCCTAAGTGTAAGGACTGATTGTAAATCATTTTTGTTTAGTCAGTCAGTAAGCAAATGGTTGTAACTCGAGGACTATCTGTACTTGGGAGAATAAGCAGGTCTTTATGTTTCCATAAAGACCTGCTTATGGAAGAGTTGGGACCCCCAAACTTCAAGGGTGGGCAGGCACTGTGACTTGGGTCCTGCTAGATTAACAACGTTTCATGGAAGGGACTTGAAGTCTTCTCGCTCTGCTGGTTCTCACAGGATAAGCAAAGACGCTTGAAAATGGATGATCCAGGAAACACCCCCAAGCAGAATTGCTCAAGGATATTTTCCCTTTAATAGACTTTTCAGTCATTCTGTTTTTAATTCCATGTTAATTGGAGATAGGTGACAGTGGTGGAAAACACCACTGAATGCTAATGAACAAGGCAGCTGCAATTGTATTTACTTATCACAGTAATTGACTAACGAGAGCCAGAGATAATCTGATTTCCCCTTTGATTGTTAAATACGTACTTAATAACCCCGCCCCCCCTACACACACACACTTCTCCCCAGGGGAACAAATTGAAAAAAAGGTACGGGAAAAGAAGCTGGTTGCATGTGGCAGAAACCTTAAGAAGTGATTGATAAAGATGACATTAAGATGACAAGCAAAGATTGTAAAAATGGGATCACAAAAGTCAAGATAGCAGTGATGGCTGAAAGTTTGAACACCCCCCCTCTATTTTTATATGAGATACATAAATATAGCTTTGGCTTTGATCTCACAGGTGTGAGATCACCATATTGATTTGTGATACGTATCCCCACAGAGAATGCTATGCGTGTAATTAGACAACTTTGTTGAACTTCTGAACTAATATGGTTCTGTACCAGGGGTGAAATCAACTTACCTTCACTACCGGTTTGCACATGTGAGCATGCATGCGTGTGCGCTCTCTTCACTTGCACACGCCACCTCCGTGCATGCGCAGGACCTTCCATGCATGCACAGAGCATCAAAAACAGGACATTATGATCTCCAGGCGGGTAGGCAGATCCTGCTCCCAAGTGTGCCTGCAAAGGTAAGTAGAACAGTGAGGGAGGGAATCCGCTGTGCCAAATGATTTAGATTAGCTAACTAATCCGACAATTCTAGCTAACATTAATCGTGTGTCATGGTTGATCATCGGAAATACCGTTTTGCCTGCCCCGTTAGAATTTTTTTACTACCAATTTGGGCGAACCGGTCCAAACTGGTAGCATTTCACCCTGGTTCTGTACCTCTCTGGTAGCTGAGAAGCATCATCTCCCTGAAGGACTCACTGAACAGGAGTATAACCAAAGATTTCTTCAGGAGATCGGCATGGCCTCTGGAACTCCTTGTCGCAGGAAACTACACTCATTTGCCTTCTGTGACCCTGCAAGCAACTCCTCTGGCAGACAAACAACTTAAAAAAAAACAAGGCCTCTTTTTAAACATGTTTTTTACTGAATGAGCTTGAAGCCAATGGAGGTATTTGTTAGATCTGGGCAACGAAAGAACAGACTGCGGACACAAAGTGACTTAACAGCTCTTTATTAGTAGTAGTGATCCAGCTTGCTCTGTGGTGGGAGGGTTCCCCTTTTATAGTACTCGGGTACGCCTCTTGACCAATCAGAGTAATACCTGTTTCCCGCTGTAGCAGCGGACCAGAGAGGAGACTTCCTCCGATATATGTTAATATCTAACACCCCTCCCCTCCTAGATGGAACGTTGCGGTTAGTAACATAGTCCTTTAGGTACGTTGGTGTTTGTCTCGCTCAGGAGGAGCGTCGCAGTTCGGGTTGGTTAGAAGTGGTTGCAGGATCGGGTGTTTTTCCTGTTTCACGTTCGGGAGGTTTTGTGCCTTTGTTGCTAGGGCGTTCCGGAGTCTGCTCGGTTGCGTTGTCTGGGGTCTGCTCTGCTTCGTGCTCGATCTCTTGTTCCGACCTGGGTTCGCAGGTGTCGTAGTTCTCTATGATGGGGCTCTCGAGTGGCTGACTTTCCGTTGGCTGAAAACTCTCGTCTTCGGTTCGAAGGTCTGAATGTGCTAGGCGACCCCGAAGTTGATCGATGTGCCTTTTCCAGTTCTGCCCATCTTCCAGCTCCAGCAGATACGATCGTGGACCCGTGATGCCAATGATCTTTGCCGGCATCCACAATGTTCCCCCTGCATAGTTGTGGGCGTATACTGAATCCCCTATGCTAAAAGACCGAATTTTGCTTGTGGAGTCTGGGGGAGCTGTGGCAGAGTAATTTGGGTGAAGACGGTCCAGGTGAGACCGTAGACGGCGGCCCATGAGTAGTTCAGCGGGGCTCCTACCCATCGTTGCGCTTGGGGTAATATGCTGAATTAAGAGGTAATGGTCAATGCGTGTTTGCCAATCACCTGGACCCATCCTAGCGAGGGCCTCTTTTGCGAATCGCACCATTCTCTCCGCCTGTCCATTTGATGCCGGATGGAACGGCGCGACGAGGGCGTGCCGAATTCCCTGACCTGCTAGATATGTCTCAAATTGCATGGCCGTGAATTGGGGCCCATTATCAGAGACCAGGAGGTCGGGCAGGCCATGAGTGGCGAAAAGTCGCCGTAGAACCTTAATGACTGCCTCTGCCGTGGTTGAAGTCATTAGGACTACTTCTAGCCATTTCGAGTATGCATCCACAACTATAAGGAAAGTCGGACCTTGGAACGGCCCTGCGAAGTCGATGTGTAATCGCGACCATGGTGCTTTAGGCTTCTCCCATTCTGTGGCGGGCGCTTCCGGGGGTGCTGGTCTCGATTCCTGGCATGGGTCGCAAGTGGCCACCCATTCCTCTATTTCTTTGTCCATGTTTGGCCACCAAACGTAACTTCTTGCTAACGCTTTCATCCTAACAATCCCCGGGTGACCCACATGTAAAGCATCTAAAACATTCTTACGCAATGCATGCGGAATAACAACTCGATCCCCCCACAATAAGCAACCTTGTAACACAGAGAGCTCATCCCGTTTTGACCAAAACACTTTGAATTCCGGGCCCACGTTTCCCTTTGGCCACCCACTCCAAACCCAAGTTTGAACTTGTTTTATTAACATGTCTTTAGAAGAAAACCTTGCAACGTCGTAGGAAGAAACCGGTCCTGAGTCCAAACAATCAATGAGCAGCACCGGAATTTCTGGAGTGGGGTCTGGCAAAAGGTCCGGTAGTGGGCAATGGCTGAGTGCGTCTGCGTGTCCTAGAGTGGAGCCCGGTCGATGAATCAATTTGTATGAGTACGCAGCCAGGAAAACAGTCCACCTGGTCATGCGAGGAGAAAGGGATACGGGAGTGGGGCGGTTTCCCGCCAAAAGTCCCAACAGCGGTTTGTGATCTGTAATCAGTTCAAAATCGCGGCCGTAGAGGTATTCGTGGAAACGTTTTACTCCAGCTACAGCAGCTAGCGCTTCCCTGTCCATTTGGCTGTAATTCCTCTCGGCCGATGAAAGAGTCCTGGAGTAGAAGGCGATGGGTGCTTCTTTTCCATCGGGCATCCTGTGGCTGAGGACTGCTCCAACTCCGAAGGGTGATGCATCGCAGGTCAATACCAGCGGTAGGGTCTGGCTGTATTGGACTAGCAGTGAGTCAGTGGTAAGCAGGCGCTTTACTCCGGCGAAAGCTGCAGCTTCGGATCGTCCCCATTTCCATGGTGCGTTCCTCTGGAGTAGACGGTGTAGTGGCTCAGCAACGGTCGCCTTCTGCCTCAGAAAAACGCTGTAGAAGTTAAGTAGTCCGAGGAAGGCCTGCAACTCGGTCTGATTTCGTGGTGTGGGGGCGTCCTGGATCGCCTTAATTTTCTTTGAGGTGGGGTGTATTCCCTGACCATCGATTCTATAACCCAGGAATTCTACGCTAGGCACGCTAATTTGGCATTTTTCCTTTTTTAGGCGGAGACCCTTCTCTCTGATTCTGGTCAAAACAGTTCTGATTCTTTTATTTAATTGCTCCTCATTTGCAGCGGACACCAAGATGTCGTCAAAATAAGGGACGACCCCCGGTATCCCTTGCAACAGTCATTCCATGACGCTCTGGAACAATCCTGGAGCAATGCTCACGCCGAATTGTAGCCGGTTGCATTTAAATGCTCCCCTATGCGTCACTATAGTTTGGGCTTCCGCTGTGGCGCTATCTACAGGCAACTGCTGGTAAGCTTGTGCCATGTCTAATTTAGCGAATACCTTTCCTGGCCCCAACGAGTGCAATAGGTGCTGTACTACAGGCACAGGATATGCGCTTTGTTGTAGCGCGACATTAATTGTGCATTTATAGTCCGCGCAGATGCGGACTGACCCATCTGGCTTTACTGGTGTCACAATGGGAGTTTCCCAACGCGCGTGATCCACCGGCTCAAGGACCCCTTGCTCTACTAATTTATCTATCTCCTTATCTATTTTTGGGCGGAGTGCAAAAGGCACTCGTCTCGGCTTAAGTCGTATTGGCGCCACTTTGGGGTCTAAATTGAATGAAATTGGTTTACCCACATACTTACCCAGACCGGGGCTGAACACATCCTCGAACTCCTTAAACATCTGTTCAGCGCTGCTGTTTTCCACGGCGTTGATTCCGGTGACTTCTAACCCCAGGGCTTCAAACCAATCAAGCCCCAGAAGGTTCTGTAATGGCGCGCTGGCGATGGTCACGGGCAGCTGGGCTACGATGTCCTTGAAACGGATTTGGAATGTGCCTTGGCCCACGATGGGGACTTGGTTCCCCTGGTAGTCTCGTAGCAGGACGTCTGGAGCGCGTAGTTGGCTCTTTCTGAGGCTAGGGATAGCCTGTTTCATGGATGCCCATGAAATGATCGTCAGGGTCGATCCTGTGTCAACTTCTAGCTCGCAAGGTGAGCCCTCCAAGAGGACTGTGACTCTCAGCCTTTTTGGCCGCTTGGGGCGGACCTGATTTATCGTGGTGAGATACGTTCGCAACTCCTCTCTCTGGGTCAACTCTATCTCAGTATCTGTATCCTGAAAATACTCTCGTTGAGCGTCTTGATAGAACGCTCTTTCAGCTCTTTGTGAGTAATCTCTCTGGGGATACGCTCGCTCAGCTCCTTGTGTGTAATCTCTCTGGGGATACGCTCGCTCAGCTCTTTGGGAATTTTCTCTCTGGGTAAACACTTGTGGATTTCTCTCTGGGCGCCCTTTTTGGTTTCGCCAAGCCCCTGGGTTGGGCTTCTGTTGGCGGTACATGGGTGGCTGCCATGAGGCAGGGACTTCGCTCCGGCACACTCGTGCGATGTGCCCAAGTTTGTTGCAGTGCGAACAAACAACGTTCCTGAACCTACAAGTAGACCTGGGATGATTCCCTCCGCAGCTTGCACAGGGCGGCAAACGGAATCCGGGTCTCCCCCCAGGCCTCAAGTGACTGCTCCGCATCAGGTGACTGTCCTCGAACTCGGGATCCTCGTAGTCGGGGCTTGTGTCCTCGTAGTGAACTTTCGTGTGTCTTGGCGCTGGCTGGCCTGCGTTGAACCCGCGCTGAATTGTCTCCGCTGATCTGTCTGCTGCTTCTGAAGCTCTTGCCTCCTCGAGTACGATCTGTAGGCTTAAATTGGTTTTGGCTAACAGCCGCTTTTGTAGGGAAATGTCTCTCAGCCCGCTAACGAGTCGATCCATTATCTGCTCATCCAGGTCTCTGAATCCACAATGTGTGGCTGCTTTTCGTAGGGCTGCAACGTACTGGTTGATAGATTCTCCCGCCTTCTGGTTCCTCGTGTTGAACGCTTGGCGGCAAACATGGCGGGAAGGCTTTGGCGCGTAATGAGTCTGTAGAGCCTGTTGCAACGCTGCCCATGATACTGCCTGTATTGGAGTAGGCGCGGTGAGGTCTCTGGCCGTGTTGAATACTTCTTTTCCGCAGTAGCCGAGGAAGATGTTTTTCTTCCGGGCGTCGGTGATCCCCGTGTATTCATTCGCTTCGAGAAAACACTCGAAACGAATCATGAAGGCTTCCCATTCGTCATTCGCTGGGTCGAATGGAGCGGGGGGAGCATGCATCGCCATCTTCTCGCGTTTGAATTTGCCGCGCTGCGGTGGCTTGAGATGGCTGCCGGAATTTCTGCCGAATTCCTAGGCTGGATCAAATCCGTAGATTCTGGAGGTAGCGTTCTTCGTCCTATCTGTCTCTCGATCCCACCTTCGTCGCCAATGTTAGATCTGGGCAACGAAAGAACAGACTGCGGACACGAAGTGACTTAACAGCTCTTTATTAGTAGTAGTGATCCAGCTTGCTCTGTGGTCAGAGGGTTCCCCTTTTATAGTACTCGGGTACGCCTCTTGACCAATCAGAGTAATACCTGTTTCCCGCTGTAGCAGCGGACCAGAGAGGAGACTTCCTCCGATATATGTTAATATCTAACAGTATTAACAGATTAACAGAGTTGGAAGGGACCTTGTAGGTCATCTAGTCCAACCCCCTGCTCAAGCAGGAGATCCTACACCATTTCTGACTGATGGCAGTCCAATCTCTTCTTCAAAGCCTCCAGTGATGAAGCCCCCACAACTTCTGAAGGCAACTTATGTTCCATCAGTTGATTGGTCTCACTGTCAGAAAGTTCCTCCTTATTTCTAGGTCAAATATCTCCTTGGTCAGTTTCCATCCATTATTCCTTGTCTGGCCTTCAGGAGCTTTGGAAAATAGCTTGACCCCCTCCTCTCTGTGGCAGCCCCTCCAATATCGGAAGACTGCTATCATGTCTCCCCTGGTCCTTCTCTTCCCTAGACTAGCCATGTCCAGTTCCTGTAACCGTTCATCATATGTTTTAGTCTCCAGTCCCCTAATCATCCTGGTTGCTCTTCTCTGCACATTGATGGGCATCACAGTAACATAGTAATGAGACCAAGAAGAACATGGCCAGAAGGCAAAATGACATCATATGTTTCCTGACCCTCAAATGCTGCAAATCATGGAATGTGATTGTGCCACCACCCTCCACATCAGCATATGTCCATAGCTACAGCCCTGTTGGGGGAGGATCATGACCACTGCATCTACAATGATCTGACAGAAAGTAGGCAATCTGGAGAGGAGGAGAGCCCATTGCCTTTGCTATAGATTTGAAAATTTTCAGAGAATACTGCACTCTTATGAGTGCAGTTGGGTATTTTCATTTGAATCAGTAGCAAGGATGCTGTTATTGCTTATCATTTTGCCTTTTTTGACCACATCCTTGATCAGCAGGGTTCTTCTACCAAAACACACAGAAGTATAAACTGAGATTTCTCTCTGATTCACATTTTTATGAATGTGAATTTGTTTGTAGAGCTTGATCCATTTTTCCATCCATTATTCCTTGTCTGGCCTTCAGGAGCTTTGGAAAATAGCTTGACCCCTTCCTCTCTGTGTCAGCCCCTCCAATATTGGAAGACTGCTATCATATCTCCCCTGTCCTTCTCTTCACTAGACTAGCCATGCCTAGTTCCTGCAACTGTTCTTCCTATGTTTTATCCTCCAGTCCCCTCATCATCCTGGTTGCTACTCTCTGCACTTTTTCTAGAGTCTCATCATCATTTTTATAGTGTGGTGACCAAAACTGGATGCAGGACTCTAGGTGTGGTCTTACTAAGGCTTTATAGAGTGGTATTAGTACCCTTGATCTTGACTGTATCCCTCTGTTAATGCAACTTAGGATAGCATTGGCTTTTTCTAGCTGCCATTGCACACTGCTGGCTGATATTTAATTGGTTGTCCACTAAGACTCCAAGATCCCTCTCACAGTCACTGCTATTAAGCCTGGTTTCACCCATTTGCATTTGTACTTTTGGTTTTTCTTACCTAAGTGTAGGCCTATTACTTTTATTTAAATTGAATATCATTTTATTAGATAGGGCCCAGGGTTCAAGTCTATCAAGATATTGATCACTTAATATCTTCTGTGATGAATTTTTAACTGGGAGGTGGTCGGCTTTTCACTAAAACTTTGAGTGTTCTTTTAGCTGTCAGGAGCAGACAGCAGCCTTGTTTCTAGAGGAGAGATGTGGTAGAAATATCACAAATAAATCCCTTATTTTAGACAGAGACAATTCCCTCTTTGCCATCCATCTATCAGGAGATGCAGTGCTTGTATCTCAAGAGACGTCCTTCTTGGAGGCGCTCTTAACCTACCTACTGAATAACTCACCAGTGCAAGTATGTTAAATAAAATGCACACTGCAGAAAAATCAGGAACATGAATTGTGCATTTACTGGGCTTCAGATCCTTGGGGAAGCTTTATCTGGCTCTGGTTCCTCATTAAATGCATCTTTGGTGCTTCCGAAAACAGTTGCTCTGTGGTTAAATATCATTCCATTTCATTTTACAGATTATATTGTGAAATCGGGTGGAAAGAACAGGAGACGGCAGCTCACGCCACTTCTTGTAAAAAGGACTTGGTGTTACGTAGTTGGGCAGAGAAGCCAAGGAAACTCCCCGGCAAAAGTCTGCATTAAGGAAATGGATCACAGCAAATTATTAGCGGAGGCACTGAGGTGTCTGCAGGGTCTAATCAATAAAGTCAAGATGGCAGCTGAAATAGGGTGATCAAAGCTTTGTCTTTTTTGGGGGGGTTGTTGTTAGTGTTTCTCTCTCTGTGTCTTTGTCATTCTCTCTCTCTCTGTGTCTGTCTGTCTCTCTCTGTCTCTCTCTTTATCTATCTATCTCTCTGTATCTGTCTCTGTCTCTGTCTCTGTCTCTCTCTCTCTCTCTGTATCTATCTCTCCGTATCGGTCTCTCTCTATCTCTGTCTCTCTATCTCTCTGTCTCTCTGTGTCTCTGTCACTCTCTCTGTCTCTCTCTCTGTGTGTCATTGTCTCTCTGTCTGTCTGTCTCTCTCTCTGTGTGTGTGTCTGTCTCTGTCTGTCTCTCTGTCTCTATCTCTCTCTGTGTGTATCTGTCTCTCTCTTTCTTTCTGATGTGTGTCTGCTTGAGCCTGCTCCACAACAGACCCACCACCCACAAAATCCACAGGTTTTGCACAGCCCCTTTGCTAGGCACATATATGTGCAATGCACTTTTCTATTTGACTGAGCATTAGGCTTAATCTGTCCATATGTAGGAGGGTTGCTGACATTAGGAAAGCCAGAGAACTTTGTCTCTCAACCTTGGAAATGTTAACAGAATAATTGATTGGAAGGGACCTGGTGATCTTCTAGTCCACCCCCTACTCAAGTAAGAAACCCTGTGCTATTCCAGACAAATGGCTGTTCAATTTCTTCTTGAAAACCTCCAGTGATGGAGCACTTACAACTTCTGGTGGCAAGCTATTCCACTGGTTAATTGTTCTCACTGTCAGGAAATGTCTCCTCTAGGTTGCTTCTCTCTATGGTTAGTCTCCAAGCATTGTTTCTTGCCCTGCCTTCAGGTGCTTTGGAGAATAGCTTGTCTCTCTTCTTTGTGGCAGCCCCTCAAGTATTGAAAGACTGCTATCATGTCACCCCTAGTCCTTCTTTTCATTAAACTAGACATACCCAGTTCCTGAAACCCATTCTTTATATGTTTTCGCCTCCAGTCCTCTATCCATCTTTGTTGCTATAATATGTGGACTGCAACTCCCAGAATTCCTCAACCAGCCAAGGTTGAGACTGATGAAAATCTCCTTTGAATTGTGTCTTTGGTCCACATAGCCAGGGATGCTGGAGAACCTCTATCCAGAAATCCCTCAGATGACATTTGGCAAATCTGTCAAACTGGAGGTTATTGCACTTAGGTTCTCTTTGTAAAACCATTTGCGCTGAATTCTTTGTAGAGAGAGTTCTTCCAACACAAACATTTTGTTTGCCCAATGGACGATAGTTTTGCAGACCAATTTCTCTAATGTACTTCTACGTGGTTTTTACAGATGTATAAACAGCAATGTCCATGGAGAAATTCCACAAGGAGACTTTCTATCATCCCAGACAAATGGCTCGCAATTTGTTTCTTGAAATCCTCCAATGATGGAGCACCACAACTTCAGGAGGCAAGCTTTTGTATTAGTTAATTGTTCCCACTATTAGGACAATTCTTCTTAGTTCCAGGTTGGATCTCTCTTTAGCAAGCTTCTACCAATTGCTTCAGGGACGCAGTGGCTCAGCGGCTAAGATGCTGAGCTTGTCAATCAGAAAGGTCCGCAGTTTGGCAGTTCAAATCCCTAGTGCCATGTAACGGAGTGAGCTACCATTACTTGTCCCAGCTTCTGCCAACTTAGCAGTTCAAAAACCACATAAAAATACAAGTAGAAAAAATAGGGACCACTTTTGGTGGGAAGGTAACAGCATTCCGTGCACTTTTGGCATTTAGTTATGCTGGCCACATAACCAAGGAGACATCTTTGGACAGCGCTGGCTCTTTAGCTTAGAAACGGAGATGAACACTGCCCCCTAGAGTCGGGAACGACTAGCACATATGTGCGAGGGGAAACTTTACCTTTACCTATTGCTTCTTGTCCTGTCCTGTAGAGCTTTGGAAAATATATCAACCATCTTTTCTCTGTGAAAGCCCCTCATGTCTTAGAAGAGGGATATCATGTCACCCTTAATTATTCTCTTCCTTAGGCTAAACATACCTAGTTCAATTATCTATTCCTTGTACAATTTATCATGCAGACTGCTTATCATGTTAGTTGCTCTTCTCTGCACTCTTTCTAGGGTCTAGGACCGGGATGGCAAACCTATGGCACGCGTGCCACAGGTGACACATGGAGCCATTTGTCAGGGCACGGAAGGCATTGCCCTGCCAGCTGGGCTAAGTTCAGCCTTTTAAAAAGCCATTTTTGCCCTCCCCAGGCTCCAGAGGCTTTATAGGAGCCTGGGGAGGGTGAAAACAGCCCCCCCCCGAGGCCCTCTGGAGGCTTCAGGAGCTTCCATGAAGCCTCCAGAGTGCAAAAAAACAGCCCTAGGAGTCACTTCTGGTTTGTCTGTTGGGTTGTTTTTCGTCTTTCGGAGCCTTCAGGGAAGTTTAGTTTAGTTTAGTTTAGTTTAGTTTAGTTTAGTTTAGTTTAGTTTAGTTTAATTTAATTTAATTTAATTTTAGTTTATTGTCATTGCACCTCATACAACGAAATTAAATGCTGACTTCAGTGTACATTATAACTATAAAAATAAAAACACAAACGTATCATATTTTACTTTCCACATAATTGAAATTGAGAACCCAATATTGTACTATACCATAGAATTCAATATGGTTACTGCCCTGGGATAGAAGCTGTTTTTTGGCCTATTTATGTTTGTTTTTATTATCCTGTACCATCTGCCAGATGATAATAGTTCAAAAAAAAAAGGTGCCCAGAATGAGATGGATCTTTAAGAATATTTTGAACTTTAAGGCAGCGGGAGCTATCAAGCTCTTCCAAAGAGGGGAGAGGGCAACCAATGATCCTCTGGGCAATGACGTTGACCCTCTGGAGCGCTGTCCTATCTGCCACTGTGCAATTGTCAAACCATACAGAGGTGCAGTAAGTTAAAATACCCTCTATGGTACAGCAGTAGAAGGTCACTAGCAGTTTTTCATTCAGTTGTTTCCTGAGAAGTCTTAGGTAGTATAATCTCTGCTGGGCCCTTTTGACCAGTGCTGCAATGTGAGTGCCCAGGTAAGGTCCTCTTTCAATAGAGACTTATGTATATCTAGGAGAAGGTGAATATAAACAGGAGAAGGTGGATTGATTCGTACACTCCCCCATTTCCCAATTGCCCATAGACATAGTTCCACTGTACAGGAAGCTGGAAACTCCCTGGAGCTATAATATCTCTGTGAGAACTCCAGTTGGCTTTTCAACGTTTGCAAGAAGACCTTAATTTGCAATCATGTCATGAATTTGTTCTAAATCCCTAGAAGATGGATTTCTTTGATGTACGTTCTTTTTTCCTCTCGCTATTTTTTACAGGCAACTTTCAGAAATATGCAGAATCTCTCACAGAGACCCCATTTATTTTGGTGTACATTTTTGACACTTCCGTGCTGTCATTGGGACAGAATTTGTGGCCAAAGCACTTGCCAGATTTTTGCAGATCCACTCTTAGAAATCTATGGGACTTTCACCACCAATGTATGTGTACTTAATTCCAACCCTAAAGAATATGTTCACTTCCAGCCAACCCTTCCCAGTTGTTTCTCCATCTTCTTTATCTGACTACTCCATTCCTGGTTCAGTATCTCTGTGACTCTGACAAGATTGGAGAGAGATGTGGATAGAAACCAGCCCTTTACGAGACCTTTACAACCATATGTCTGTTTTTAACCCACAGAGACCCACAGACCCTTAAAATATTGATGGATATCTGACAGACCTTTCTATAGACTGTCTTCAACAATACAATGCCAGGACCTAGTTCTGACTGATTGATGGGTTAACTGCTATCAAGTTGTTTTAACTCTTAGCAACCATCTAGATAGATTTCTCACCCAATGAATTGTCCCTAACTTGTCTTTCAGGTCTTCCAATGGTGCAACCCTCATCGTTGTAATGGAGACCATCTACCTTGCTTCTGATCATCCTCTTCTCTTTTCTTCCAGCATCTTTCCAAGCATTGAAGCTTCCTTCAAAGAGGTAGGTTGTCTCATAACATGCCTGAAATAGGTTAATTTGATCCTGGTCATTTGCACCTTGAGTGAAAACTCTGGGTTGCTTTGTTCAATGATCCATTAGTTTGTTTTCTTGATTGTCCATGGCATTTGCTGGAGTCTTCTCCGGCACCAAACTTCAAAGGCATCAATACCATAGACAGATCACATCTCTTTTCCAGGGCTTTCCTGACTGCTTTACCAAGTGCTACAAGTGAGAAAATTCCCTTCTACAATGGCTGGTGGGAAGGTAAAAATAATATTTATGTTTCAGTATCTTCTTCTCAGATCCATTTATTTAATCTTTTCCCTCAACTTTCAGTTAATAGGAAGGAGAAAAGTGATCTTGACTACAGTTATGGGAAAGGAACAGAATGAGTCTAAGAGGTCTCTTCTCTCCTGTCAACATACTGATGAGGAAGCAAACTCCACAAAATGTAGAGATGGATGCACATAAATACATGTGCAAAGCAATACTTCCATTAAATTGGACAGCAGGTTCTTTCTTTCTTTCTTTCTTTCTTTCTTTCTTTCTTTTTCTTTCTTTCTCTCTCTCTCTTCTTTCTTTCTCTCTTTCTCTCTGTCTCTCTCTGTGTGTGTCTCTCTCTCTTCTCTCTCTCTCTCTCTCTCTCCTTCTCTCTCCTTTGCTTGCTGCTATCATGTGCACACACAGGTACATTCACTCTTTGTGTAGCTTAGATCCCAGCAACTCTGAAGTTGCAAGCTTTAAAGCTTTGCCCTGGTTAACTAATCACAATCTATCAGCCTCCAGCCAAACTCTTGGGAATTCAAAGCTCAGACTTGGGGGGAAAAAAGACCTTTCAAGACAATGAAGTTAGCAAAACTACTCCAACTTGGCGTTGCCAGTGAGCCCTGTGGCAGCTGCTGAAAAATGGAAGCCAGCTTTAATTGTCAGCATTCTTCTTTTTGCAGAGAAAAAAGCTCCTCAAAAACAAGGCAGCCCCTGCTTAACCAACCCCCCCTAACCTAGAGGAGAAACAAGCTAGATCAGATGGAATATAGTTTGCCTCCCCCACCCTCCACTTCTAGTCTGTTTTCACAATTGCTTCCTCACACAGTGCAGCCTTCATTGCATTTGTCTTTGTTAACCCATATTTGTTTAAATCAACCATCAAGAAAACTCCAATTATGAAGACGGGGAATCTATGCTGTTTTGTCTCCCGGTTAAAAATGGCTCTCAAACTTTAAATCCTACACACATCTCTTTTTCTCCATTACTGCAACATCTTAGCATATAATGCATTTCATCTTCCTTTGAACTCAGCTGCTGGTTCTTCACGTTATATCCCAGCTTATGGTCTTCTTAACCTTGGTACTAAAACTGGCTCTTGCCTTGTCCCACTTCTTAGAGCTTCAAAGGGAATTGTCATTATAGGGCTGAAATTGGCAGCTTATAGTCCCAGGGCTACACTTGACCCCTGCCCTAATTTCAGATGTCCTTAAGCAAGCAATTAACTCAGAATGGTGGCAAGAAAAGTTTGGGAGGGAGGGAGGGAGGGAGGGAGGAAGGAAGGAAGGAATCACACCTGCATATGTGCAAGATTCTGTGACACCACATTTCCAGAAGAACATCAAGAGTTACAAAAGGTTCAGAGGATGTAAATAAAGATGATTCACGGATGTGAGGATGTGGCCTTTAAGGATGAGATGTAGGAACTCAGTCTGGAGGAAAGAAGAAGACATAACAATTGGGAAGCTACAAGGAAAATACACTGTGACCATCAGAAATAACAGGGATATGTGGCAGTTACCTAGATTTCATTTAAGTATAAAGAAAAAGTTCCTGAAGTGCACAACCATGGAAAAATCTTGGAGATTGTAGGTTTTCTACCTGTGGAAATTTTCAGGAAGGAACTAGAGAGTGACCTATCATAGATAGTTCAGCTCATTTTTCTGCACATCACATAGGGTTGGGCTAGATCTGGGGTGTCAAACACAGGGACCATGGACCAGATCTGGCCCATGATGTGGTTGGATCCAGCCCACAGGGCCATCCTGGAAAATGTAAGGGTCTGAAGCATTGCTTCAGCCCAACCTACCCAGTGCGAAGAGGAAACATGCCAGTTTGGGGAGTTGCATCAAGATGGCCACGCCCATCCAGTTGGCCACATCCACCCAGTTAGCTATGCCCCCCCCCCGGCCCCCTGAGGCCAATCACAGCCCTGATGCAGCCCTCAATGAAATTGTCTACCTCTATATTGCTTTGTTTTCTATTGGCTGCCATAGTAACGGGGAGAGAGGGGGGTTCGGTATTTGGGAGGGGAATCGTGCTGGAGTTGATATCTCGGAATGAAGAGGGAGTTTTGTTCTCACCATCCTCAGTGCATGCTGAATGGTCCTGTTTAGGTTTGGTCAAGGTCAACCGTCTCTACATACCAGATGGATGAGGTCTCCTGAAGTTGCACCCCACATGACACCCTTGGGGGCTGGAGATTGGACATTTAGCTTGGGTTTGTTGGGGGGAGGGATTTAGGTAAACTTTTGATACGTACAATTTCGTACCTTTTAGCCTCAGATCTTGCTTTACTTGCGAAGCTATCACTTCATATTCAGTAAGTGTACCCTTTTCTCTAAACCAATGGAGTTGGGGGGTTTCTTTCTTGAATTTTAAAGGAGGCACATTTGACAGAAATTGAATTTGACATCCCTGGGCTAGATGATCTTTATGGTTTCTTTCTAGGCTTTTTGGTTCTTTCCAAATTTACAGTTCTCTAATGAGGAAGGAGGAAAATTCACTTACTCTCTGAACTGATTATTATCAATAGAATGTATCCTTCACGGGGAAGAGGAAGAATAGGAGTAGGGGAGATGTAAGGGAAGAAGGAAGGGGAAGGAGAGGAGGAAGGAAGTAGAGAAGGGAGGGAGGGGGAAAAGAAAGGGAAAACAAGGTGGCGTTACAAAAGGAAGAATAGATGATAAATAAAACAACCTAAACTATATATTATAACCTATTAAATGGAATAACAAACGTATAAGAATGATAAATGTAAAGAAGAATAACAATTATGTGAATGCATACTTAAAATGGTATGTGAGAGAATAAAAAAATAAAAAAATGGGGGGGAAAAAGAATGTATCCTTCATATCAACAAAAATGTGGACTATCATGTCCCGTAGCCTGGGTACATGACAAACCAATAGAAAATGGAAACACTTGGGGTATCACACTCCTCTGGCATCTATGCAACCAGAGTGTCCGAATTTACTCATGCTTGACCAGATCAGTTACAAATCTACTCAATGCAATTGCACAGTACACTAAACTTGGTAAGATTTAAGGTCAGCTGGGGGGTGTTCCTGGTTTAGTGTGCTTTGTAAACCTACCCCTTTCAATCAGCTGATGGTTCAATGTGTTGTTACTAACCTACAGAAATTAGATTACCTTTGTGTATTGTAAACACAACCAATTTCTTCAGTCTTTATAATAGGATAAAAACCAAAAATTATGAGATTTCACAGTAATGTCAACTCAGAAACCCGACAAGTAGGGTTTGGAGCAGTGGTAGGTTCCTACCAGTTTGGACCAGTTCAGCCGAACTGGTAGTGGTTTGGCAGCCTGGGTTGTTGGAATCGGCAGGGACCCAGGCTTGCCATGCCCCTGAAATGGGTCTCCAGGCGATGCCATAGGTGCTGCCACCTTAATTTTTGCTTCTGCGCATGTGCAGAACAATTTTTATCGTACCACGCATGCACATGCAGCATGCATCAAGCGCGCACAAGCTGCACACCAGGGACGTGCCGTCAGGGGAGGCAGGGGAGGCAGAGCCTCACCTCTCATCATGAAATAATATATAATAATAAATTATAATATATATTTCCTCCCATCCCTTTTACACGGTTCCCGCTAAGCTCCGGTAAGGAGAAGAGCTTTTGGGGAGTGAAGAGGAAGAGGAGGGAGGAGGAGGAGGAGGAGGAGGAGGAGGAGGAGGAGGAGGAGGAGGTGCGCGCGCAGGGCGGTGCCAGCTGGGCAACCGGTGGAGGCAGGAGGGTTCTCGGAAGTGCCAATAACCTTCCTGCCTCCGCTGTACTTTGCGCGCTCCTCGCAATTGCAATAGACGTCCAGAAGTGGCAGGGGCTGTTGGGCTGGAAGCCCAAACCCCATTAGCCACAAAAGCCGCTTCTGGACGTATATTGCAGTCGCGAGGAGCGTGCGAAGTCCAGCAGAGGCAGGAAGGTTCTCGTTGTTCCCTAGTCGCTTTCGTGGCTTCATCATTAAGACAAAGTCCAGGAGTGCCGACAACATTTCTGCCTCCGCTGGACTTTGTCTTGATGATGTCGCCGCAGCTCCCGGGACAGACCGAGGTAGCCAGAGTGGTGCCGAGGCAATCCGGCGGGCGAGCAAACGAGGATCAGGCTGCCTGATCCTCCATCACTCGCTCGCTCGCTCGCTCGCTCTTTCATCTGCCCAGACTGCCTCGGCGCTGTTCTGGAGGTCTGGCCGCGCCCAGCCACTGTGGCGACATTATCAAGACGAAGTGACTTGGAGGCGAAGTGCTTTTCAGTGCTTTTCTGTGCGTCTGGCGTTTAGGTAGATAGCTGGATGTCCTAAACGCCAGACACTCAGAAAAGCACTGAAAAGCAGCTGCTGTTGGGGACTGCGGAGCGCGAGGCGGCAGAGCGCACTCAGGAAGGCGGGGAATGGGATCACGTGTGCTGGAGGCTGAGGCTGCCTCAGCCTCCAGCACACGTGGTCTCATTCCCCGCCTTCCTGATGATGTCACCAGCCTCACCAGACATAAACCTCACCGCACGTCACTGCTGCACACACACAAGCGAACCAGCAGTAGTGCCTGCTGGAACTCACCCCTGGTTTGAAGTTATCATAAAGTGTTGGCTAGAAGACAAATTATAAGAAACCTTGTAAGCAATGGCCCTGAAAATTGAGGCCCCAGAAAGTCAGGTGACTCTGCTCAGAGCCTGCAATATCGCACAGACCTTTAGATTTGATCACGCTATGCCCTTCCTTTCCTCGTGCTCCCTGGTGCTTCTCCCAACTCAAGTTCCACAAACTGAATGCTTTCTAACTTCTCTAATTAAAAAAAAAAGGACGATTTACTTTGCAAATAAAACGAATGCCTCTTACCATCACTGTGGTTGCAAAAGGCAAACAGTACAAAATATAATCCATATTCAACTTCCCAAACTGGAACACATCAAAACAAGCTGCTTTGCAAATAAAAAACGTGACCTCCAGCCAATTACTGAGTTAAGAAGACAAACTCTACCAGGCCTGCAGGTTTTCCAACCCACCAATATATCAAAAGAGGCAGCAAGAAACACAAATGTGGCCTTTTCCAGAGCCGGGATTTATCACAGAGGTATAGCAATGTACAAAGATGTTGCACAAGGCACAGAAGCTGGAAAGTGGCCTAAAGAAACCACCAAAGAACCAAAGATAAAGAAACATGAACTCCTAACAACCTCCAATGTTTTCCACTGCTGTTTTTAGGGAACAATAGAAGCCTTTATCTAAGTCTGTGTATAGATTTTGAATTTCTTCAGAGAAGGAAAGGAAGAAAGGAAAGCGGGACTGAGGAGTAGAAGGTGAAATAGAGAAAGGGAGAGTTTCTCTCCTGCAGGAATTGGAAATTTTGTCAGTTGATGTTTGAACAATGATACTTTTAGTTACAGCCAGGAGGGAATTACGAGGTTAGGGCATAGCAGGACCACGAGAGGCACGATATGATGGAGAAGCAAAGAAAGGACTCAGCATTTAAAACAGGGACAGGTAACCTTTTGCGATGTGGGCTGCTTTATTTTTATTTTTTAATTCAGCCTCCTGGGAACCGAAGAGTGACAGATAACATCTCGGAATAGTGGGGGAGACCAAAAAAAAAAAGTCAGAATTTTACATTCTACCTAGGGATTCTTACGTGCATGGTAGTCAGAAGCCAGATGGAAAGTTATTCTATTTTGCCCCTTTTTTTAAACCACATGAAAAGTGCACCTCTAAAAATAGATGACTTGATCAATGATGCTTTGGGAGTTAGGGGGAATTGAATGTGGGCAACTGGACTTCAGTTGTCCAAGCTGAGAGAGAGAAATCTCAGGCTCTCTCTCTCTCTCTCTCTCTCTCTCTCTCTCTCTCTCTCTCTCTCTCTGTCTATATATTTGAATACAATATATAATAAGCAGACTAAAGAACATTAAAGGTAAATGTTCCCTTCGCACATATGTGCTAGTTGTTCCTGACTCTAGGGGGCAGTGCTCATCTCTGTTTCAAAGCCGATAAGCCAGCGCTGACCAAAGATGTTTCCATGGTCATGTGGCCAGCACGACTAACAGCCGAAGGCGCACGGAGCGCTGTTACCTTCCCACCAAAGTTGGGTCCTATTTTCTACTTGCATTTTTACGTCCTTTCGAACTGCTAGGTTGGTAGAAGCTGGGACAAGTAATGGGAGCTCACTCCATTATGCGGTGCTGGGATGCGAACTGCTGAACTGCCAATCTTTCTGATTGACAAGCTCAGCGTCTTAGCCACTGAGCCATCGCATCCCCCGTTATTGCATGGTTATCTATGTAGCTGATTTTGTAAGATCATCATGTAATCATCAAAATACAACAACAGCCCCAATGGATCTAGCTAAGCTCTATCTATCTAGTCACCAACACACTGGTGACCTCTGATGTCAACTACTGCAATGCACTCTATGGGGTTGTCCTTGAAGAGTATTCAGATGCTTCAGTTGGATCAGAATGTTGTGTCCTGAATAGTTTTGTGCAAGCATAGACTTATGAATGTGTCACTTCTCTTGGGAGAAGTGCACTGGCTGCCAATCGTTTTCCAGGTACAATTCAAAGTGCTGATTATCATCTTTAATGCCCTACATGGCTTGGAGCCAAGCTGTTTGAAAGACTCCCCCCTCCCCTGTGGCATCCACACGGCCCATCCGGATGAGAAGGCAGGGTGCATTGCACATCCCTTCAATTGTCATCTGATGGGACCATGAAAAAGGGCCTTCTTAGTGTTGGCCCCCTCTTTATCATTCTCCCTGAGGCACATTTGGGCCCCACCCTTTTCCCCCCAAAGAGCCCTAAAATGTGGGTTTTATCAGTGGGTCTGGGGATCACAAATGGAGATGGAATCAACCAAGTGGGTGATCTGAATATGTTGCTACTACCACTGGGAGAGTGGCAATGGATTTTTAATATATGATGATTTTTTAAAAAAAATTGTATGGAGTAACCTACATGTGACTTGGCAGCTATATACATTTGTTTAATCTCTGGGCATCTGAAAGTATGGTTTAAATCAGTGGTAGGATTCATTTTTTTAAACTACCGGTTCTGTAGGCATAGCCTGGTGGGCGGGGCAGGAGAAGAATACTGCAAAATCCCCATTCCCTCCCCACTCCAGGGGAAGGATACTGCAAAGTCTCCATTCCCTCCCCACTCCAGGGGAAGAATAATGCAAAGTCTCCATTCCCTCCCCGCTCCAGGGGAAGAATAATGCAAAGTCTCCATTCCCTCCCCGCTCCAGGGGAAGAATAATGCAAAGTCTCCATTCCCTCCCCACTCCAGGGGAAGGATACTGCAAAGTCTCCATTCCCTCCCCGCTCCAGGGGAAGGATAATGCAAAGTCTCCATTCCCTCCCCTCTCCAGGGGAAGAATACTGCAAAGTCTCCATTCCCTCCCCACTCCAGGGGAAGAATAATGCAAAGTCTCCATTCCCTCCCCGCTCCAGGGGAAGAATACTGCAAAGTCTCCATTCCCTCCCCACTCCAGGGGAAGGATACTGCAAAATCCCCATTCCCTCCCCACTCCAGGGGAAGAATACTGCAAAGTCTCCATTCCCTCCCCGCTCCAGGGGAAGAATACTGCAAAATCCCCATTCCCTCCCCACTCCAGGGGAAGGATACTCCAAAATCTCCGTTCCCTCCAGACTCCGGGAAGGATGCTCTAAAATCTCCATTCCATCCACACTCCAGGGGAAGGATACTCCAAAATCTCCGTTCCCTCCCCACTCCAGGGGAAGGATACTGCAAAGTCTCCATTCCCTCCCCGATCTCCATTCCCTCCCCACTCCTGGAGGAAGGATACTGCAAAATCTCCATTCCCTCCCCACTTCTTCCTTGCTGTGTATGATTTGATCTCCTCTCAATCCTGTTCCCCCCTCAGTCTCCTCTTACGGAAGGTGCTCTCCAACCTTCTCACCACTTCTGGTAAGGAAGATGTTTCAGCCCTGGTTCTTTTCATTTACCTCTTCTGCCTCTTTCTAGCTTTACCCTTTTCCAACTATGCAACCAGAACGTTGCAATGCTCCAGATGCAAACTTACCATATATTTGCATAAGGTTCTTCTATTGTGGGCAGATTTATTTCCAGTCCTTTCCCTTAATGATCTCTAGCCTGGATTTTGCCATTTTCACAGCTGCCAGAAACTGAGCTGACATTTCCATGGAGCTGTCAGCTATGACCCCCAGAACTTTTTTTTTTACCCCTTGTCTAGTTACAGGCAACACAGACCCAATCCCTGGCATGTGCGAAAGGTGGAGGGTCGATTGCCTGAATGTGCATCGCTTTACACTTAAACAAATTGAATTGCATTTGTCGTTGGATTGAAAGAGCTTCTTCTTTAGATCTTAGCATAAGAAAGATTTCTCTCTCTCTCTCTCTCTCTCCTGAACCCCCAGCAGGGCCAGCTGGGAACTGGAGGCACCTAAGCAGTTGCATTCTTATGGTTTAATATTGGACCCCGGAATTTTAAAGTGGCCTATCAACTAACTTTTGGCTGAATTATTAAAAGGTTTCTTCTTTATTAGGAAGAATTATTAAACTGATTCTTCTCCCGAGCACAGCTTCAAAGGCAGAAGCTGACAATTAGCATTTAGAAAGTTCTAAGGCGTTTTTTTTCCAAAAGGCATTGATTTTTTTGAAACACACACACACACACACACACACACACACACACGCTCAAAAATTAGGCAAACAAGTATCCCTGTATCCCCTAACATTTAAAGATAGTTGAAATATCCTTGGCTGGGTATTGATCTGTTCACTCTGTGACTGTCCGATGCAGAAGGGGGAAAGAGCTGAACTATTTTTAAGAATACTCTATTTCCAGATTTTGCTTTTATTCACAGCATTCCTTTTTTTTTGTGGCTCTTTTGAAATGCAGAACGAAAATAAGGTTCCGGGTGCTTCGGGAGGCTCATTTGCAGAAACCCCTGTTGGAATTAGGCACTTTCAGAGTTGAAAAGGGGAAAATGATTAGGGATGCTGAAAATCTTGTTGGATCCATATTTTTCAACAAAGCAATCTGATTTGTACTTTTTGGATTGACACACGGAGCAGCTTTTACTGCAGAACTCCACGAAGCTTTCCTGAAAGATTTTGCATCCTTGGGAAAGAAGTATAAATATTCTGTTGAGGAGCTTCCTGTGACAGTGGCCTCTCTCTCACCATCATTCTCTATTCAGCCTTACAAAAGCCACCATGTACAAAATGAGATGGGTACCATATAACTCTTCTGAGCTAAGAACCGTGCCGGATTTTATCGGTGTTATCTAAGGATTTTGTTAGTTTTAGCTCCCTCTAAATCAATGTCCTACTCTGGCTTCAGTTTGTGGTTGGAAGGCAGATGGTCTATTTTTATCTGCCTTCTGCATAGGAGGGATTTCTGCCTTGCCTTTGCAATCATGCATGCATGACTTGATTCTCTTTGCCTTATTCACCTTGATTTCACTCCAACAGCTCTTGATGGCTTCCTTCTTCATTCCTCAAGTTGAAAAAGAGATTGTACAGATGGGGGAATTTCCCTTGAAGTCATGTCAAGCAGAGCCCTGTGTTCCTCCAAAAATTAGGTTTAGAGTATTATGCAATCTCTTATTATATTGTGGAGGTTTCTAGGTTTAACATTTGTTCACCATGATAATTATAGGCTTCTATATAAAAGTCTACTATAAATGCAAATAACTGAATACCAATTTTTGCTGATCTTCCTAGTATAAAAAAATGGCTAGGAATAGCAAAGCTTGTTAATCTACTACTCAATAATGTTTAGGCACATCTATGGCAACCACTGCAAATGGAGACTTCAACTTTTCAGCTCTTGTTCATTCAAACAAAATGCATTTCAGCGGGAGATGATGCTCTGAGATGCTACTGAAGGTGTCCATAATTTGCATTCCACTGAATTCTTTCTGTGGGCATTCTGCAAAGAAAAAGTCAGAGAGGAGTTTCACAGACAGAGAAGATCTTGAATGCTTCTGTTTTTCTAAAAAAAAAAAAAAAAATGGCTTCATGATAAAAACTTGTGGATGGGAGAGGATATCCCCTCCACAATTAACTAGCTCCTTCAGAAAGGCTGGAAAAAACCAAGAAAAGTTGAAGGTAGTGTCAGTCTCAGTCATTTGGCTGCATCATAGAAGATCACCAATACAAATTTCAGGAACTGAACATCTTAGAGTAAATATAGACTCCTAGAAAGGATTTCCCCACCTTCATGTATAAAGGTAAAGGTTCCCCTCGCATACATGTGATAGTTGTTCCTGACTCTAGAGGGAGGTGCTCATCTCCTTTTCAAAGCCGAAGAGCCAGCGCTGTCCAAAGATTTCTCTGTGGTCATGTGGCCAGCATGACTAAACGCCAAAGGGCACAAAATGTTGTTACCTTCCCACCAAAGGTGGTCTCTATTTTCCTACTTGCATTTTTACATGCTTTCGAACTGCTAGGTTGGCAGAAGCTGGGACAAGTAATGGGAGCTTACTCCATTACGCGGCACTAGGGATTTGAACCGCCAAACTGCTGACCTTTCTGATTGACAAGCTCAGTGTCTTAGCCACTGAGCCACCATGTCACTTTCATGTATAGTGAGATCATTAAGATGGTGTCCCTTTGACTGTATACTGAGTAGAGCAATGGGCCCTATCAAATAAGATGCAGTTCAGTGGTGAGAAAAGTAAAACCCTGTACTTACGTAGGAAAAACCAGATGCGTAGGTCCAAAACAGATGGTATCTGACTCAGCAGTAATAACCGTAAGAGGGATCTTGTTGTGGCCCACCAGCAGCCAGTGGAGATGGCAGCAGATTTGGACAGTGAGGAACATGGGCCGGTCCTGGAGTCTGGGGAAGGCTCTGATGAGGGCTCTGCGTCAGAGGAAGAGATGGGGCCAGGGCCATCCGACAGTTATCAGCTGCCTTCGGAGTCAGATATCTGTGGGGCAGAAGAACAGCTGGAGCCTGTTCCCGATGTGCGCATGTGCAGAGTTGCCAGGAGAAGGGAACAGCTAAGGAACAAGGGCCGACTCGGGAGCACTGTAAAGCAGAATATGTCCAAGTGCTATTGCTAAAGCACTGTGAAGCGATATTCGTTTAAGCTGTTGCTATTCTATACTCTTATTTATTTATTTTATTTTATTTTATTTTATTTATTTGTCAACAAGTCCAAGGAAACAAGTATGAAAACACATAAAAAATGGCACAAATAAATGGATGTAAATAAACAAAGCATAGCCATAAACACATAAAAAGAGTACATGTAAATGGGGATAGTAGGACAGGAAAGGTAGGCACTCTGATGCGCTTATGCACCCCCCCCCAGGGACCTCTTAAGAAATGCATAAGGTCCACAGTAAACAGCTTAAGGTCAAAGGTATGGGGGTTAGAGGAACTAACCACAGGATCAGGTAGGGTGTTCTACACGTTTACTACTCTATGGCTGAAATCGCTTTTCCTGCAATCAAGATTAGAATAGATTACATTTAGTTTGATAGCCCTTGTGTTGTTGCGGTTGACGTAAAAGTAGTCATTAACTGGTAGGACGTTATGGCAGATTATCTTGTGCACTAAGCTCAGGTCATAACGTAGATCGCGTAGTTCAAGATAATCCTTCACAGAAGGCCCAGAAATTGTTATTAGAGAAATGGAAGCCTCATTAAAATGTTTAGAAGGATGTCCAGGGGAGGATCTCTTGAGTGTGTGGCCTCACTTACAGCTCAAAGTGCGCTCAGTGGCATCCCATCTCAGAGAGTTCCCCTTTAGGCACGGAATCCACTTACTATGTAACTTATCCGTCCTCCAGCTGTAGGCTCTCTAGTAGTCTATTTTTACTTCTTTTCTTATAATCTAACTTTATAAATTGGCAAAAGGAAAGAAACCCACCACGTCAAAAGCAATCAGCTTCTGTAAGCTGTAAATGGTATTTTACTGACCCAGAACTAATCATGAGAGCAAAAAGAAATTTCCATTAAGTGCTAAGTGCTCGGTTATTAAGCATATTTATGAAGTTTGAATCTGTTTGGATTTGGGGGTGGGAAGGGGAAATGGGGCAAAATAAAATTGTGGGAGAGAGAGAGGAAAAGCTTTATATTTTTCTTAAAGACAATTTTTTTTTGGGTTTCCCTGCAGGGATAATTCAGAAGAAGTTCAGAATATAGAACACATGTTGATTCAATGTTCTGCTTCTTTGCATTGGATACTTTCTTAGCATCCTGGTGACATTTCCTCTTCACAAATGTCGCAAATGTCACCCGCTGAAGTGGGAGCAGGGAACCAGGAGCTGGGCAGGGTCTGGATTGAAGGAAAAAAAACTGAGGCTGAAAGGTAATTAGGAGATGGAAGCAAAGATCAAGACAGATCAGAAAGCCAATGGTTGGCCTTCCACCATCAGTCAAAGGAAAGGCTGCTTCAGGCAACAGCTGTGGAGATGCAAGGAGCAGAGTCTCCTTGACCCCATTGTTAGATTTTATCCTTAGGACCAATGGAGACCCCCACATGTCAAGGACCTTGGAGTACTCATCTCAAATGATCTAAGTGCCAGAGCTCATTGTAACAGCATTGCCAAAAAGGCATTAAGAGTTGTTAACCTATTCTTTCATAGCTTCTTCTCTGGTAATATTGAACTGCAAACAAGGGCATACAAAACTTTTCCTAGACCAATTCTTGAATATAGCACATCTGTCTGGAACCCGCACTGCATATCAGACATAAATACAATTGAACAAGTCCAGAGATATTTCACGAGAAGAGTCCTCCACTCCTCTGCTCACAACAGAATACCTTATGCCACCAGACTTGAACTTTTGGGCTTAGACAACTTAAAACGTCTCCGATCTGACCTAAGCATAGTACATAAAATTATGTGCTTCAAACAACAACACACAAGCTCACAATCAGTACAAACTCAAGGTAAACCACTCCAAACTTGATTGCAGAAAATACAACTTCAGTAACAGAGTGGTCAATGCCTGGAATGCACTACCTGACAATGGGGTTTCTTCCCCAAACCACCAAAACGTTAAATTTAGACTGTCTACTATCAATTTCACTCCATTCCTAAAAGGTATTTTAAAGTCTTTACCTGCACCAATGTGCCTACCGTCCCTGTCCTAATATTCCCTTGTATTCATGTTCATTTCATGTATTCATAATCATGTCTGTACTTATATCTGTTATCTAATTCATGCTTGATGAAACAAACAAACAAATAAATAAACAAAATAGAATAGAATAGAATATTGCCCATTTGTACAACGATTAACCACACCCACACAGAAATATTTTAATCTGTAAGTGCCAAAAAGTTTTTTGGCTCATTTCTTTCTGAAAAAGAAAAGTCTTCAACTGCACATACCAAGGAGATGATTAGACATAGAGGGCATAAGAATGGACCTGAAGGACTGTTTATGATGGTAAAAATATGTACAGGTCAGTGCCTGTATATGTTACAGGAAAACAGAGCAACTCCGTGTAAAATAAATTGCAGTGCTCAAATATGTGCAGCAGCTTGACAGTTCAAACCCACTTAAATCATTGCATATTCATGATCAAAGCTATAAAACAAAATCTGGACACATTGATTTGGAAATTAGTATTTTGCTGTGGAAAGGAATAATGCATTTTTAAATCTAAGAAGCTTCACATGAATAGCTAAGTCAATGTCCAGCCAAATTCTGTTTATACAGCCCCCTCACAAAAAAAAACTAAAAAAAATTGAAGAAAGAGAAAGAATAGCAAAAGCACTTAGAGTTACGTACTGCCACATAGTGCTTTGCAGCCCTCTCTAAGTGGTTTAAAGAGTCAACATATTGACACAATATGTTGTCAACACAATCCCCCCCCAAACCATCAGGTCATCATTTTACCGACCTCAGAAGGATGGAAGGCTCAGTCAACCTTTAGCTGACCAGTATCGAACTGATGGCAGTGGGCAGAATTAGTCTGCAATACTGCATACTAACCACTGCACCACCACAGCTCACCAAGAATTGGGCTTAGTGAGCAATTTAGGTGCCAGCATTCTGGCATCCTGAACTAAGAAATTATTTAGCTGCCCCAGTGAAGGAGACACAAATAATGATCCACAGAAGTCCAAGAAAAGTGATGCAAAAGAAAGAGCAGGAACATTTGAAGAGAAGACTAAGTTGATTGGTTTCAGAATTGCATACTATTGTTCTCTGTTTGGAATAGTGTTTCAAACTTGACAACTTTAAGATGAGTGGACTTCAACTCCTAGAATCTCCCAGCCAACTCAAGTTCCAATTCTGGGAATTGCAGTCCACTCATCTTAAAGTTGCCAAGATTTTTTTTTGGGGGGAGGGGGGATTATTTAGAGGAATTAAATATTAGTTTAAAAGGAATATTGGTTTAGAGCAATGTCTCATTGATCAGAATGTTTGTTTTTATATATGAGAACCACAGTGAGATTGTTATATGCTCAAAGTTGGAAGGACTTACAATTACCTACAAGATTTCAAAAAAGAATAAAAGATGTGAAAGGGGAAGGAAGGAAGGAAGGAAGGAAGAAAAAGAAAGAAAGAAAGAAAAAGGAAGGAAGGAAGGAAGAAAAAGAAAGGAAGGAAGGAAGGAAAGAAATAAGAAAAAGGGAAAAGAATGACTTCTAACTATCTTTGATGTATTTTTCACTTATATCACACTCTTGAATATTTTTAACATTTAGTTTAGCAATTTAACATTTGTCTACATTATTTCCACAGTCCCATGTAATTCTCACCATCAAATCCAGAGATCAAATTTTCATTTATTTCACTTTCTCACATAAATCCAAAAATGGTTTCCAAGTAGAAATAAAATTGGTGGAAATCTTTGCTTTCATCAAGGCTGTCAATATCATCACTTCCTCCAATTCCACCAGCTTCACCATCCATTCCTCTATTGGTACTTTTTTCTCTCTTTTTTTAAAAAATCTTTTTTGCTGTTTATCTTTTAACTTTGTGTTGTTTTAGAAAATAAATAAAATTATATATTCAGTTATCATTTAGAAACTCATTTATTGGCCACAGTTAAGCATGTCAGGGGAAAAAACACCCTGTTAGAGATCAATGGACCGTGGCTGTTTCCCTTCCGCATATCTTTTGAGATATTGAGAAAAAAATAAGTCTTTTAAAAATATTCTAATTAATAAACAAACTTTAATAATAAAATAATAAAAGTAAATGAAAAACAAAAGTAACTAATTGGTTACATTTTGATAATGAAAGCTTCGTCAGCCAAAAGTTGGCTGCCGAACAAAGAAGAGAGGAATTTTGGAATGTGTAACGCGTGCGCAATAAATCACTTTCAGATAAGAACCTTTTTTTGTTTTATGACCTGCGCAATAAAGCTTTCTTAGTTTAACTCTTGAGTATCAGTTTAGGCAGTTCAGGCCTAGCAAACTTTTTAACATCGTGACACCCCTTCTTTTGCTAGTCTGGGCTGACGTCATCAAATCATCAATTAAGGCACATCTTCTTTCGCAGATACTCGTGTTGATTTGCTGCAAGTGGTTTGTTAAGCATGTCTGCGATCTGATCATGTGTAGAAACATATTGCAATTTAACAAAACCTTGCTTAACTAATTGCTTTGTGTTTTGATAACGAATGTCAATGTGTCTGGACCTAGAACCTGTGAAATGTGACTCAGAAATATAGACAACAGATACATTATCTTCCATCACGGTGATTGGTCGAATCGGACGTGTCCAGATATCTGTGATCAAAGCATCAAACCACGTTAGAGAATTACAAGCATCTGAAACACAAGCATATTCAGCTTCAGTAGATGAACATGAAACAAAACTCTGTTTTCTCACTTGCCAGTAAACAGGACAACCATTTAGGAACATCATGTAACCAGAAGTGCTTTTGCGTGACTTCTTGTCGCTCGCCCAGTCGGAATCAGAAAAACAAATCAACTTTGGTTGATCAGTGTGTGTTGGTTCTAGCAATAACTTCATGTGTTTAGTGTGTTTTAGGTATTTCAACAACTTCTTAATGCATGACCAATGAAATTGTGTTGCCTTACCTACGTGTCGTGATAAAAGATTAACACTAAGTGCGATGTCAGGTCTGGTCCAACTACTAATGTATAATAGTGAACCAATGACTGAACGATAAAGTGTTTGATCCTCGAACTCAGGACTTGGTTCATGTGTTAAGTTGTGAAAATCTGTTTGCATGGGTGTCTTTGTTGTGCTAGCATCTTTCATGTTGCAATGATGTAGAATGTGGTCAATTTTCTCCTCTTGTGAAAGACTAAACCCCTTCTGTGTCTTTTCAATTTGAACACCTAAATAAGTGCTAATGTGTCCTAAAGATTTTAGTGTGAAGTATCTCTGCAAACTTTTAGCAAAAATCTCACTCATTTTCTTATTTGGACCAATATAAACAATATCATCAACATAAACAAGAATTATCTCATATGCATTGTTAGATCTTTTTGTGAACACGCATTCATCAGTTTCGGACTTAATAAAGCCCATTGAATTTAGTTTGTCAGTAAGACATAAATACCACATTAAACCTGACTGTTTCAGACCATAAAGACTTTTGTTCAGGAACCAGGTATCCCCTTCTTGCTTTCGGAATCCTGGAGGGCTTCTCACGTAGATCTCTTCATCTAGGTCTGCATGTAGATAAGCTGTGTCCACATCAAATTGAAAAACTTCTAAACCAAGAATAGTTGCAGTGGTTAAAGCAATTTTTACACTTTCAGTTCTGACTGTTGGTGAGTAAGTGTTTGTGTAGTCCTCAGGATAACGTTGAGCGAAACCCTGAGCTACAAGTCTGGCTTTGTATAAAGACTCACCATTCGGTTTCTTCTTGATTCTATAGACCCATCGGGTGCCAATGACTTTCTTGTTTGCTGGAGGTTTTGCAGGTGTGAATACATTAAGTTTCTTTAAACTGTCCATTTCATCCTGCATTGCATCATACCATTTGTCTTGTTCTGAATCAGGAAGCTGTTTGATTTGTGTGAATGTCTCTGGAGGAAGAGTAACGTTGCAAATCAAAGGTACTGGTGATTTTGTCAGTTGCCATGAATAACGTTGTGGAGGGATTCCTTTTGTGGCCCTCTTGGAGCGTCTAGGAACAACAGACCAGTCTTCTTCTTCTTCTTCATCATCATCCTCGTCCTCACGTTCGTCGCTAGCATCAGCATCCGCGGCTTGAGAAGACGGAACATCAGGTTGTGAAGAACTGGTAGAAGGAATATCTGCCTGCGAATTGTCATCAGGCTGCGTGGCATCTGGAACACCATCTCTAGGAAAATAAACTTCAGGATCATTGGAATGAATCCTGGACCAGTCAATGTCTTCCTCAAAATTAGCAGATTGTGAAATGACAATCACATGTTTAGTATCAATGAATTTGTACCATTTTGAATTATCATCAATACCCATAAATCTCAGTCTCTTTGCTACTGCACCTCCCTTTCTTCTTTGACTTAAGGGAGTGTTCACCATAGCATATGAACCAAAAATATGGAGGTTCTTGAGATTAGGCTTGTAGCCATATAGCATGTAGAAAGGAGTTTGATTGATTACACTGCTCCAAGTACGGTTGACAATGTAATTTGCATATTTGATTGCTTCACCCCAGTATGCGTTACTGAGATTGGCATCTTCTAGAAGACAACGCATCATGGTTTGTAGAACCCCTTGTCTTCTTTCTACGACTCCGTTATGAGCCGGTGTATATGGAGCAGATGTCTGATGAAGAATTCCATTCTTACGCATCCAGTCCTGGAAACGCTGAGACATGAATTCTGCACCACGGTCACTCTGGATTCTGGCGATGCGAACTTGGTATTGTGTAGAAACAAACGCTGCAAAGTCTTTAAAGATCTGAAAGGTCTCAGATTTCTCTCTCATAGGATATACAAATCCATATCTAGAATGATTATCTACAATTGTTAAAAAATACTTTCTGCCACCAAGTGTTGGTGGGAAAGGACCCACTATGTCAGTGTGTACCAAATCAAAAATGCGTGTTGACCGGCGTGTAGCGTGTTTGGGAATTGCAGCCGCCTTGGATTTAGCCTTTTTGCAAACGGCACAATCCAAAAACACCTTACACCCCTTTAGATCCAAACCTTTTGCGAACTCCGGCATCTTTCTAAGAACACGGAAACTGGCATGCCCCAATCTTCTGTGCCACTTGTGAATACACCTGGAATGCAAAGGTTTACCAGTTAGTGAATTCTCAACATTAACAGTTTCATGAGGACCCTCAGGCTTGCTTTGAGCAATCTGTTTCTGTTTTCTTTGTTTGTTGGCTTTAGGAGCCTTTGGCACAGTAACGCTTTCTCTCTCTGGGACAACTCTCTCTGGGTTTGCGTTGTGCCTTTTTGGAGTTTGCATACTTGCCTGTGCTTGCCCTTTAGGCTTTGGCTTTAAGTAATAAACACCACCAATCAGCATGGTTTCAGCAACAATATCACCATCTTTAACTAAGTAACTTGCTTTTTCGAGGTGGTGAACCTGGAACTTTAAATCTCTAGACAAGTGACTTTGACTAAGCAAATTACTGGTTGCTGAAGGTATGTAATAAACATCAGGGATGTGTGTATCGAGCTCTTCAATGTAAACAGTTCCTTTTCCCATAACCTTGCAAGTGTGGTTGGTGAAGGAATACAGTTCTCGATACTCGGGCTCTGGTTCGCCCATCTCTGTGAAAAGTTCCCTTCTGTGGGTAACGTGCACAGCTGCTCCACTATCTAAAGTCCACAAAAGACGTCTGTCGAACTTTGGATCAGGTTGTGGAACGTTGGTTATGGCCAGTGTTGCAAGTGGAGCTTGTGAATCACGCCTTGGACCACGACGACCTTGTCTTCCGCCTCTACCTCTGCCTCTGGAATCTGTTCCTCTGGGCTGGTACGTGGCGGGAGCTGGAACTCGTTGGGGACAATCCCGGGTGTCATGTCCCACACGGTTGCAGGTGTAGCATTTTGGCATCCTTGGAGCGTAGCCTCTTCCTCGGAAGGGACGTCTGGCTGGAGCCTTTGGTGCTGGAGGCCGTTGCAGATGTGGGGTAGCTAACCTGATAGCTTCGTCTTCCACTAAAAGTCTGCAAACGTGGTTAACTGTGCGTTGAGCAATAGGCACGTAGTTAATCTTTGCAACAGCATCTTTCCATTCATAATTCAATGAGTTAATGATGATGCTAATCATTTGGATATCATCGATTACATGGCCATTTTGTCTCAATTCATTTCTCATTCTTTTCAGTTTGGTCAAATGTCCACCAATTCGTTCACCAGGTTTCAACTTCGAACCATGGAACTCAGACATGAGCAAACATGAGGATTCAATTGAAACGGGCCTGTAGCAATCTTCCAAAATAGCCCAAATTTCTTGGGCAGTTGCATCAGGTGGAAAGATACCTTGGATCTCAATTTCCATTGACATGAGTAAAGTCGTGATAGCTCTGTTTTCGAGGTTTCTTATTGCAGGTGTCCAGGGTTGACGGGGAGGATCAAAAACCATGGAATATGTGCCTTCTCTTCGAAGCAAGAGCGCAATTTCACTGACCCAGGCTTTATAATTCTCTCCTGACTCCTTTAATTTGGACTCACCAGTCAAGGGGGTGACTGTGAATACCTGCTGAGGAACAATTTGTTGCTCTGGTTGCAAATCTGGTTGTTGAACCAGGGGATGCTGGGGTTGCATCATTGGCCTTTGCGTAGCAACATCAAATTGGCTTCCTCGAATTCGCCTTTGGCTTTGCCTTTTTCCATCTAGGGAGAATTCCACACCGCCAGGGGGTGTTGAAGACTTAACCTCTGGAGACAAAGTTTTGGCTTCTAAAGGACTCATAGATAATTCTTTAAAACTCATCACCTTTTGTTGTAATAATTTTTCTCCGCCAGCAGATGGCAGTGCAGCTTCACTTTTTGGCTGCCTCTCCTTTCTATACGTATGCTGAAGTTCAATGGGCTCAAAGGGACCACGTGACCTCGGTGACGTGTACATGTCTCTTTGTTCTAATTGACCAGTGAACTCTGTGGGGTGTGTCTTAGGCTGTTGTTTTGAAGAAGACAAGATGGCGTCCTCAGACTTTTTGGGAGTGGGGGAGCTTCTTCTACTTCGCCTTATCTCTTCAAAACACACTCTCGCCTCCCTAGCATATTTTTCAAACAGTTCTATTTGATCTAGATAGCTTTGCATTTCTTGCTCACCATCTGGGGAGATGTTATAAAATCTGCTTTCTGCGTGGGAGGATATTTTCTGTGCCGGCAGTTGCCATTCATCAATCGTTTGATAATCTGCGAGGGTCTGGGAATGGAGTGGCTCTGGCAGAGTGGGAAGTTTTGGCTTGGCCCCCAAAAATTCATAATCTCCTGGAGATATTTTAGAAGGAGGAACCACTGACCTCGTTTCGTGGATGTCGCGTCCTGTAGCTCCTTCTCCCATATTTGGCTCGGCACCTGAAGGAATTTGTTGTTCCTGAAGCACGTTTTGATCTTGCTTCTCTGTGTCCGAGGGAGCCTCTTTGTCAGAGGAAGCTGATCCATCTGTGCTCGCCCCATCTTTCTTTTTCTTTTTTTTTCTTTTTCTCCGACATTGCTAATTAGGCTTAGTCGGTTATCTTTAGATAGCATGAAGGGAAAATACAGCCATAAATTGTAATCATCTCAGCTGGTATCATCAAAAAGCCAAAACTCTGCTACCAAGTTGTCAGGGGGAAAAACACCCTGTTAGAGATCAATGGACCGTGGCTGTTTCCCTTCCGCATATCTTTTGAGATATTGAGAAAAAAATAAGTCTTTTAAAAATATTCTAATTAATAAACAAACTTTAATAATAAAATAATAAAAGTAAATGAAAAACAAAAGTAACTAATTGGTTACATTTTGATAATGAAAGCTTCGTCAGCCAAAAGTTGGCTGCCGAACAAAGAAGAGAGGAATTTTGGAATGTGTAACGCGTGCGCAATAAATCACTTTCAGATAAGAACCTTTTTTTGTTTTATGACCTGCGCAATAAAGCTTTCTTAGTTTAACTCTTGAGTATCAGTTTAGGCAGTTCAGGCCTAGCAAACTTTTTAACATCGAGTCTAAACGTTAGTCACACCATGGGGGTAAAAATTTAGGCCCACTCGACCAGTAGACCTGTACTGGGCTGTACTGGAATACATGTGAATTGCTTAGAATTCAACATAAACAATATCCTGCCCCATACGTCCCTTCAGCCTATCCGCTCACACAGAGAGGGACTCCTCCGGGTGCTGTCCACTAGGCTGTGCCAGCGGGCGACGCCTAGGGGAAGAGCCTTCTCTGTGATGGGCCCGACCCTCTGGAATGACCTTCCCCCTGACATTAGAATGACTACTGATCTCCGCTCCTTCCGTCAGAAACTCAAAACCCACCTGTTCCAGCTAGCTGGCCTGGCCTAATTCCAGCCTTCCCACCTCAGTTTTGGTTTTTAAATTTTATGATTGGTTTTATGGGCTAGTTTTAATTTTTATAAATTGTACAGGGGTTATTTAATTTAATTTTAACGTTGTATATTATTGTTTGGATGGGTTTTTTAAAAAATTTATACCTGTACACCGCCCCGAGTCCCTCCGGGGAGAGGGGGCGGTCTAGAAATCTAATTAAATAAATAAATAAATTTAATAAATTTAATTCTCAATTGTTGGAAGGAAGAAAAAGAGGAAGACCAGCAGCAAGATTATAGGGATAAATTACCAAGGGAAAAATTGATCTATGTGATCATTAAAAGTTGATATCTTGATGGCACATAATATGCCTGCCTGCCTGCCTGCCTGCCTGCCTGCCTGCCTGCCTGCCTGCCTGCCTGCCTGCCTGCCTGCCTATCCATCCATCCATCCATCCATCCATCCATCCATCCATCCATCCATCTATCTATCTTTATCTAATCATCTACTTAGCTAGCTACTTACCTATCTATCTACCTTATCTGTCTCTGTCTGTCTGTCTGTCTGTCTGTCTGTCTGTCTGTCTGTCTATCTATCTATCTATCTATCTATCTATCTATCTATCTATCTATCATCTATCTAGCTATCTATCTAGCTATCTATCTTTATCTAATCATCTACTTAGCTAGCTACTTACCTATCTATCTACCTTATCTGTCTCTGTCTGTCTATCTATATCTATCTATCTATCTATCTATCTATCTATCTATCTATCTATCTATCTATCTATCTATCTATCTATCTAGTCAAGACTCAAAATAGAACTCTATAGAAAAACAATCTCCAATTTTGCAGATGGGGCAGTGGCGATGGTTGTGGGGGGTAGGACAGGGGATGTTTCCGCACAAGCAGCCTGCCTTTTGCACAAATGGAACTTCACACATGAACACATGTGACTGCCGCTTGCGCAATTGGAGCTGCACACGCTCCCATGCCCACTGCTTGTGTGGCCTAGTTCCAAACTGCCTGTGACCCATAACTGGGCCATGGCCTGGTGGGTTGGGCACCCCTGCTAGAGAAGGATTAAACTCACAATGTTGCCATTGGATAAACAGGAGAAAGGCACAGCTAAATAACAAACCAACAAATACAGGGAGCAGCTAAACATAATTATGGGAGATTTAACATTTGTGGGTAAGAAAGGAGGGGGGAAAGCTAATCTAGACTTCTGAGTTGTATAAACTGAACCAGTTGTGTAAGGAACTTGGACTCCTTGTGCATAGTGTGTGAATACATGTGTGTGTCTATGTGTGAACAATGCATAACCACATTAGTGTTTGCTTGAAAATTCCTGCAAACAGGGAACATTTTGCTTAGAGTTGATGCCCAAGTCGAATTCTCAGTAGATGGTTAATACATTATTAAATGGATTATATTCTAGTTTCTTAAGGTCTCAATGTGAAAGCATGACCTGAAAAGCGCATAGGGTCTCCCCGGCTCCCATCTAAACAATTCCCCTTTTGTTCACTCACCAGAGAAGAGAGTGATCCATTATGCATTGTTTTTTAAAACAAGAAAAAACAAAAAAAAACACCCATCTTTGCTAGAGTAAGTGATCCATTTGTTCAGCACTCTTCACCTTCTAGGAGGGTCACGGAATTGCAACTCAACCTTCTGTAGCAAGTAATTTGCTCAGGCAAGAGTCATCAGGAAGAAAAAAGAGGGGAAACAAAAATAGTGATTTTTGTTGTTGTTGTTCATCAGCTCTCTGGTGCTTCTCCCTTGCGTTAACTCTACACCGTTAACCAAATCCATCAGTTACAGACCAGCAGGGCTTCCCAAACTTTTTCCTTCATTACCCAAAACCACTTACCAGAAAGTCATATTAAATGTCAATGACTGGCTGCCAAGTTCCTTCCTTCATACCCTTATAATGAAGGGTCATAACTCGAGGACTATTGTATGATTAAAAAAACAGCCATTGAATGATCTTCATGTCATTTTAGGAAAAACGAAGCGCCATAGTGGTGCAGTGGTTAGAGTGCAGTACTGCAGGCTACTTCTGCTGACTGCCGGCTGCCAACAGTTCAGCAGTTTGAATCTCACCAGGCTCAAGGTTGACTCAGCCTTCCATCCTTCCGAGGTGGGTAAAATGAGGACCATGATTGTTGGAGGACATAGGCTGACTCTGTAAACTGGTTAGAGAGAGTTGTAAAACACTGTGAAGCAGTATATCAGTCTAAGTGCTATGGCTATTGTAATAAATTACCACTGGTAATTTCATCAATGTTCATCAAAAGAAATACATTGGAAGATTTTGGAACATATTTTAGTAGATGTGACAAACGTTGAGTCAATCCGAATGTTTCTCTCCCGCCCTGGACAATGGGTTCATGTGCTGTTACCCAAAGAAAAACCAGTTTTATCCAGGTGGGGCATAATTTACCCAATAGATGCATTGATACACTATGTTAAGCTTAGTTTAACATTTTGGTGATTCACCATGTTGTATGAATTGGATGTAACCCATTTGGTGCATTATCACTTCCAGAATCTGTGCAAATTTAGAAAACAAGTTGTTTTGGTAGCTGTTAAGCACATTCTGCAAACACAGCCAAAACAGAAGTGAGAAGTCTAACAGGATTGATGCAAATGCAGCCAGACCTGTCTGAAGACATTTCCATGGTCATGTGGCCACCATGACATCACAGAACACTAATAGCCGAGGTGGCACAGTGGTTAGAGTGCAGCACTGCAGGCTACTTTAGCTGACTGCTAGCTGCAATTCGGCAGTTCAAATCTCACCAGCTCAAGGTTGACTCAGCCTTCCTTCCTTCTGAGATGGGTAAAATGAGGACCCAGATTGTTGGAGGCGATAGGCTGACTCTGTAAACCACTTAGAGAGGGCTGTAAAGCACTGTGAAGTGATGTATAAATCTAAGTGCTATTGCTGTTGCTATTATCTTCCCACTGAAATGGTACCTATTTATCTACTTGCATTTGCATGCCTTTGAACTGCTGGGTTGTCAGGAGCTGGGGTGAGGATGGGAACTCACCACATTGCAGATGTTTGGGTCTCTAACCTGGGTTGCTAGCTTTCCAGTCATCAAGCTGAGCATCTTAACAGCTGAGCTACAAGCTGCTCCTGTCATTTGAATGCAGGAATTATATTGTGGGATAAATTGGAGTTAAGGCAAAGCATTTCACTGCAATGTGGTTGTATTTGCTTTAAGGTTCCCCTCGCACATATGTGCTAGTCGTTCCCGACTCTAGGGGGAAGTGCTCATCTTTGTTTCAAAGCCAGCGCTGTCCAAAGACATCTCCATGGTCATGTTCACGTGCTTTCAAACTGCTAGGTTGGCAGAAACTGCCACAAGTAATGGGAGCTCACTCCATTACGTGGTGCTAGGGATTCGAACCACCAAACTGCCGACCTTTCTTAGCCACTGAGCCACCGTATCCCTCTCTTTGCTTTAGTTACCTAATTTTGGCTCCTTATCTTCACTGAATTAGACCTATTGTTTACACTCAGCGACACTTGGAAAATTAAAGTAGCTATAAAATGTGTCCACTAAGGGCAAGGGGTTTTTTTGAAATTTTTTTTATTGTTTTAATTACATCTTGTAGAAAGCATGTCGATTGGTTACAAATAGATTTTGTGCGTTACTACCACAATCATTATTTATAGTTCCTTCATATTGAATTGTACATTTTAAATCAAAAATCTCTATGTATTTCACTATCAATGTACCATCATTCTCATTTGACTAGAATTATTTAAATGTACTTTTATCTAGAATCATTTGTATTTAAAGACACAACCACCTACTGGCATTCGTTAGCTATTTCAATAAACCTCCAATAGTTACCTCCTTTTATAATATATTCCTTTTCCCCCCCAACTCACTGTTCAAGGCTTATATCTAATTGCTTTTACCAATGCCAACACATGTAGAAATCATTAAACCTTATACATTAACATTTCCTTGTTGTTATTATAGTTATCTAAATAATTTTTACTATTTATATCACATCTCCTCTCATCCGACCCAAGAAAGATTACATCTTTATAATAAAATCTAAACAAAAATTTGTTACTAGAGTTTATAAGTACCCGAGAAAGATTACATCTTTATAGCAAAATCTAAACAAAAATTTATTAGTAAAATTGATAAATCTTTTTCCCAGGTCCCGATTTGTAGTTTATATCCAAATTGCTTCTACTAATTGAAATTATTATTTCATTATTATTATCATAATGAATTATTTATTAATGAATAAACATTTAAAGAAACATTCTAAAAATGTCTACAAAATCCTACTTGTTAATCACCAAAAATTAACTAAGTTTTTAATTATCAACATTCATTATCAGCCTGTATTTTTCCAGTAACAAAACAATTGTCAGGCCTGTAGTTATTTTTCTTTTAGGATCTTTGGCCTGCCACACTTTCTATTATTTTCCTATGCTGTTTCATTAGTGTAGTAGTTGGGAGGGGGGGGTAGAAAGGAGTATGTGATGGATTTATGGGTATGGGCATAAGATTATGAACTTTCAACTGAGTGGAATCTCAGGAAGCTGGTCAGCATTGGGATTCCACAGGTGTGCTAAGATGTCTGACTTTTTAAATTGGAACTTTAAGGAAAGTTTTGCCTTGGATTCTGATTTAATTCTGCATGATACTTGGAACTGACAACAATCTTATCTCTTTTGCCAGTTGTTGCATCAATTCTCTTATTAACTTCTTTATAAGGTTTTTAAAAACTTCTCTCCAGACTTTTCTGCTTAAAAGATCTTTCATATAGTCTTGTGCCCTTGAGCTGGTGTTGAAATTAACATATCTTTGATTATCAGACATATTTCTGAAGCTGTTTCTCTTCTTAATTCCATCATTAAATCCATATCTTGACAAGAGGGATAGAGCTCCAGATTATCAAGTTCACTTTTCCATATTCCCTTCTTTCCATTTTCACTCATGAATGCTCCATTAGTAAGTTCATCTGTTATCTTATCTTTATCTTCTATATCTTCATTCTCTTCTTTAATTTTTGGGGCTCCAACCCCTTCATCCTTTGCTCTGCAAGACAATAGTCTATCCAACTTCGTTTCAAATCTCTCAAATCCTTCCAATATATTTTGAATTCCATCCAAAAAATCCTGGAAACTTAGAGTTTCCTCATCTGCATATTGATACATATTCCCAAAAAGAGAAGAAAGAGTCTAAAATCCACTGCCACTCTCGCCTTCAATGTCTCTTTTATGTATAAAAGTACTTTTATTTTGAATTTACTTAAACACAAGATTCTTTTAATTTTTTCAAAAAGGAAGGGTTCTATCTTTTTCTTTTCTTTTCCTTCCCTTGCCCAAAATATTTCACAGACACCTGCAAAAGAACAGTCCATTTCCTTGAGTCCTTATCAGTCTCCACAAGTAAGCTGCAAACCCTCCAGTTACAACGTTAGTAGAATCAAAGGAGATAGAACAAAGGATACATTGTTTCAAAAAAAGAAAAAAACAAGTTCTGGCTTTCAAATGGCAGATTCAACTTTCTCTTATTCGTTTCAAGCTTAAAGAAAGCAAAAGTCTCTAAATGTCTTTAATAAAATTTAGTAAGCAGTAGAAGGAAGGATTATTAAAATAAAAAAGGTTTTGGTTCAGCCAAAAAATAAGATAGCAAAGAATAGAAGGAAAAAAATCAATTCATTCACTTAAGAGGAGAAACGGAAAGTGTTACAATCACTTCAATCCAAAAAACATTGTTGCAAAGAAAAAGAAAAAGAAAACTTTTTAAGGCAGTCCAATGGAGATAAAATTCGCCGCTTTATTCTTTTGCTTAAAGGACTAATTTATCTTTAAAAAAGGATTTTCTTTGGACAATCATTCTCAAAGAAAAAAATCTCACCAGATGGATTCACTTTCACTACCTTATTTCCGGAGCTGTCTCCGACTTTGTCAGCCTGGGGGCTGCCTGTTTACCGCCGGCTTGGAGAGCTTCCCTTGGGTCAATCAGGGACTTTGCGGTGTCCCTGAGACCAGCAAGGATTTGTCTCCCTGTTCACTGTCTCTACGGGATGGTTTATGTCTATAAGGACCGTGCAGCGGTAAAAGTATCAATGGCGGTCTCGGACAATCGAGACCGCATGTTGTCTCGTCGCGACTTTTGCTCCTCCTCTTCCCACTAAGGGCAAGTTTTGAAGTGGTCCCTCCGCAACATCTCTTGTGGGTATGAGTATAATATACACCTCCGGTCCTTCCGACGCGCCCTAAAAAGTTGGCTTTTCCAGCAAGCCGGCCTGGCCTGTTAATTTTATTTAATTTTTAAAATGTGAGTGTTATATAAATTGGATTTGTTTTTGGACTGTTTCTAATTTCCTTTTAACTTTTGTACTATGTGTTTTTTAATGCTGTATGCCGCCCTGAGTCCTTGGGAGAAGGGCGGCATATAAATCTAATAAATCCAATCCAATCCACCCAAATAAACCCAACCATTCTCTCCCTTCTTGGAACATCAGTCAGATAACTGATTAAGAAACATGATCTAAACTACATCCCAGCTTTGAATACATATAGCAAAACTACACATTACTTCCCACCTCCTGGAACTTGCTTGGACCCACTTCTACTCTTCTACTCTTCATCTTTCCAGGTTCCTCCTGGGTCTATTTTGGTATATTTTATAATATACAGATTTCACGACCTTTATGGGAAATTCTAATGTTCCAGTCTGAAATGAAAGCTAATACCTACCTGGATGTGTTGGAAGAAATTACCTTCTGGATTCAGTTCCAAGTGGGGAAAAAGACACTGGAAACAGGGAGGCTGCTTGGAAAGATGGTTTAATGGTAGACAGGATCACATGGCTTGTACTCCTGAATAGAAAAGGTGGGTCCAGATGTTGGGTGAAGAAGAAAAAGAGGGCGAGGTGCTGAAAGTCCCTGGTTTTATGCGCTCTCTGGCCTTTGAACCTGAGTTTATATTCTGATTGGTTTTTAGACTCCCATGGGGCCATGCAGGGGCAACTCTAAGTTCTTCTTTGAGTCTAAGTTTGGTTGAGCATTGCTTCTCCCCAGGTGCCCTGTGGTGAGATGGGTAAATGGCTAATGCTATCATGCCTTAATCCATTCACCCTGGAGCTAAAGAAAGGAGATCATTGTTATGTAGAATAGACTGGCTCAGGCCTTTTAATGGCCCTTTGGCCAAGGTGGGGGATATGAAGAGTGAGTCTGCTTCTAGCCTAAAAACATGTTTCTCCATTTCTGATCCAGGGAAATATAATATTCTGCCTTTTCAATATTTCCCAGGATATTTCGTTTTTCTAGGAGAGGGGTGGGTGCTAACTTCCTATGCTTGTTAGCCTTCTTCTCCTGTGTGCTCTTCAGTAATAAAAAAAACCACAATCCCAGCATGTTGTCTGGAGATTCTTGAGGCTTGTAGATCCAGCATTTCTGGAGGCACCCCACTGGGGCAGACTACATACAAGAGAAAGAGCAGAGACTTGGCTGACTGCCCTCCCACCATTTCCACCTTAGGCAGATAAGACGGTTGAAGGGAGCAACAGCAGGAGACATAATTTAGAGGGATTGGCTTCTCCAAGAACATCGGCGTCTGGCCCAATGAGTGATGAGAGACGCTGTAATGGGGAGGTAATGAACCTGCATAAGATAAAGAGGGGTTCTCAGTCACAAAGCAAAGACAGCAGAGGGCAGGATGTTCTCTGTGATATATCCTCCCCGCCCCAACACTGCAGCACGTCTCACCTGTGTAACAGAAGTGTGCCGGCAACCTGGGGCTCAGCTCCAGACTTTCAGAAGACAGTTTAAAAATTCAGTAGAAACATCTAGCCCACCTTGGCAAATGGCAGTTGAGGGCCAAACTGGACTGAGCTGAGAAAGGCTAAGAGAACAGAGTCTGAATGGAAGACCAGCAGCTGCAGGTCAGATGGAGAAATAAAAAAAAAAGAGAGAACAAGAGCACAAACAAAATCCAAACATGCAGCAAAGACAAATTGTTTACTTCTGCTAGGAAAGCTACATGGATAATCGGTGGTCCATAACTTATGATCACAATTGGGATCAGAACTTCTGTTGCTAATGGCTAACTGATGTGGCCATTAAGTGAACCATGCCTGACTATTGTGTTTTTTTTTTGCCATGATTGTTGAGTGAATTACCCAGTTGCTAATCAAATCTAGCGTCTCCTGTTGACCTCTTGCTTGTCAGACCTCAGAGTTGAAGACGCTTCTTGGATGAGAAGTGAACTGTCTTCAAAGAAAAAACAGAACATCCAGTTGGCTCTTGAAAAAGCACCTTTGGGACAACCATGACCTGGATGACTGAGGCTCTCCATAGATGTTGTTTGTCAGAAGCTCTCTGGGAAGATCCAAAAATGGCAACCTTGTGACCCTGGGATGCTGCAACCATTGTAAATGTGGACTGCTTGCAAGTGCCCAGATTATGCAAAAGAGACAATCAACTAGCCAAAAGAGAACAAATGTCCACCAGTAATCAGCATCCAGATCAGCATAGATTAACTCCAAAGTTAGCTTCAGACCAACAATCAAGTAAACAATACCACAATCAGGAAACTGGAGCCATCAGTAAACAGCCCAACCAAAGAATCTCTAAGACTGCCTCCACCCATGCAGACCGGCAAGTCACTAGATTATAAACTGACAGCAAATGACACTCCTTACTACAGGTAGCACTGATGACATTACCTAGTCCGAGGAATGAAACATCTGCAAGAAAACAAGCAAGCTGAGAGAGCAACAAGGAACCCTCATTTCAACCTTGAGCTACAAATATTATCCTTTATAAGTGCCCAGATTGCAACAGGTGGCCACACAAATGCTGAGATGGTCATAAATGCAAGGATCAGTCGTAAGTCACTCACTTGCAGCACCATTGTAGCTTGAAACTGTCACCAGACAAATGATTGTTACATTGAGGGCTACCTTCACTTGTGTAATCGCCAGAAGCCAGGCTCAACTCAGCATAGATTTCTATACACACAACTGAACTGAAAGGATGAATTTACAGTAAGATCTTCCCACCCCAAAAGGGAGAGTAAACAGACTAAAAATATAAACACAGACAATGCATAGCTCCCCTAACTTGTCCATTTATAAGTGCCAAGTTCAGCTAAAATCATGTTGCAATGAAAATGTGTGCCTGTAACACAATTGTTTCTCTCTTTCTCTCCATAGGTGTTTGGGGCAGGAAGAGTTTTACTGCTGTTCCTCTGGTTTGTGTGACTTCATGTGTGTGAGTACGAGTGGGGTTATTGTTTTAGCCTCAGGCATTGGGCACTAGGAGGTACGCATTGTTGTGTGTATATTACATGTTTCTTTTCATCACTGTATGGCATCCAGAATCACCTGTGTGAGATAGGCTACCATGTAAATCTTATATTTGTCCATATGTGTGTGTGTGTGTGAGAGAGAGAGAGAGAGAGAGAGAACGAGAGAGAGAGAGAGAGAGAGAGAGGGAGGGAGGGAGAGAGGGAGATGCAAACATGTTAATGAAAGGGAAAGACGGAATGTTCAGCCCTTTTAACTATTTGTAAAATGAATCATTTTCAGGGACGTGAGATATTTCTTTAAACAAACACTGTAGTTTAAGAGAGGAAATGCAGAGGGGTGGGTGGGAGGAGATTAACAGAGAGGATGGACGGATGGATGGATGGACAGACATATATTCCATTTCCTTGTTAAATCATAGGGGATCGTGGAGACTTTCTAGTCCAACCCCTTGCTCAAGCCAGGAGCCGTATACCATCCCAATCAAATGGTTGTCTCTTGTTAAGAACCTCCAGTTTTTTAAGAAGAGCAGCCACAAGCTATTCCATGAATTAACTTTTCTCACTGCCCTAAGATTTCTCCTTACTTCAAGGTTAGATTGCTCTGTAACATGCTTCTATCCATTGCTTCTTGTCCTGCCCTCTGATACTTTTAAGTTGACCCTCTCTTCTCTGGGAGAATCTCTCAAGTACAATCCCCCCCCAATCCTTCCCTTTGATAGGCTAGCCCAGGGGTGTCCAAACTTGGCAACTTTAAGACTTGTGGACTTTGAACTCCACAAGTCTTAAAGTTGCCAAGTTTGGACACCCCTGGGCTAGACCTACCTAACTCCCTCACCGTTCATCACATGATTTAGCCCCCGGACCCCCTTATCATCTTTGTTGCGCTTCTCTGCACACTTTCCAGGGTCTGAATGTTTTTTTTTTTTTTCCTATCGTGATGACCAGAATTAGATGCAGCATTCCCCAATAGCAACTCTTGCATAGCTTCTGCAAGGCAAGTGGCTGTATTTGAGATGCGTTACATTTTCTTGGCAGGCACTGAGCCGTATTAAAGTCCATTACACAGCATTTTCCCCAGTTGCCAAAAGTCAATCTTTTTTGCTTTGCACAACATTTTTCTAAGGAACACTTGAATCAGGAAATGGGAAGTTTGAAACATCAAAGTGCTTAAAGTCTATGAGTTGTTTCTTTCTTTATTCTTCTGGAGAAAGCTGGTATAAATATTTTCACCAGGCTGTGTTTGCTATTAACATAGATAATTATAATGTTACCGTTAACAGCTCTTAAATTTCATTTAAGACATATCTAAGGGACCCCCGCCCCAGGCAAAACAACCAAGGTATCCTAGAATTTAAAACAATGTTTTCAACCTTGGCTACTTTAAGATGTCTGGATGTCAACTCCCATAATTCCCAGTCAACATGACTTACAATGAGCTTGGCTAGGGAATTCTGGGAGTCAAAATCCACAGATCTTAAAGTTCCAAGGTTGAAAAATACTGGGTTTCGTTGTTTCTCAATCTAGGATCTACAAAGCATAATAATGCTATAACATCCCTCAAAGATGGGATTCCCTCAGAGATTCCTTCCAAGTTTATATAATACTTCCATCAAGCGATTACCCACCAGGAAGTGCCTTCATGCGAAGGGTCAAAAAAATGTCAGGTTGACTTCTGTGTCCACCACCTTTTGCCTTGAAGGTGGTGGACAGTGGACACAGGAATCAACCTGAAGATGTTCCTTCTCCTGAGAATGCTCCTTGAGATCTTCAGTTGAGTTCTGTTATCCTTCCGTTTTCACCCCCTTTTCTTCTGATATTATCTCCAAAGCTACAGAGAACAATCCTCTTCTGTCATGGAAGGACCAACATTGTATTTTCCTTAATCTTTCTTTCTTAAGTTACCCACTTTTGAAACCAATTTTCTTGGGATTGGAGTGTATCAATTTCTGAGCACTGCAACTGAGGATAATTTCAAGAAATTCCAACTAGAGAAGGGAAATACTACAAGACTGATCAGAAGACTGGAATCTAAGTAGGCTGATGTCAGGCTCCAAAACCCAAGAAAGACACGCTGGGATTCTTCTAAAGAGTTTCTTTTATATTATTCCTTGCCTATAGAGAGAAATTTTGACAAATTAAAGCAACTACTTGGATCAGTGATATTCTCTGAGAACTTCCTGGAAGGAGCTGTTTTGACCATCTTCCCCCCCCCCCCCACACTAAACTTTTATATTTCACCATGCTGCTCCTCTGGAAGGCAGCCCCTCCCTCCTGGGAATCCAAACTACTTTCCACCACACCTGAGAAGACATAGCAAAAACTTGCAGAGGAGTCTAGCTTTAAGAAAACATCAACAAGCAAGATACATGGTAGCATTTTCTCAAGACAGCCAAAATCCTTTCTTGATCATCTCATAGTGAAGGGCCCTGAGTAGTGAATCTCAGTTACAGAAATGCTAGTTTCCATGGAAGGTTAAACTCTCCTCTGCTGTGCTCTCCTCTGATGGGTACATTCAAGCAGAAGGTGGACAGCCTTCTATCTGGGATGCTTGAACTTGGGTTCCTACATTGATTAGAGGGGTGGACTTAAAGGTGTAAATTGCCCCTTCCATCTCTAGGGTTCCAGGATCAATTACTAATCAAATTACTAAAACTTTGAAGGGCAACTGCATTGTCGGTGGTGTTGAATAGTTTTACGTCATCAGTGAGGAGGACGCAGCTGCTTTTGAGATGATCACAAAGGTTGTTTATGTAAAGTATAAAAAGTGTGGGTCCTAAGACGCTGCCCTGGGGGACACTACTGTTAACTGGTGCAGGGTTGATAGGGGTATGCCTATTTTGACTATTTGTTGCCTTTTTGATAAGAATGTAGCTATCCACTTACAGTATGTAGAGATCTGGAAATACCGTAAGATTTTAGTTTTAACAGTAGTTTGTCATGTACCACCGAATCAAAGGCTTTGCAGAACTCTATGTAAATTGCATCTATTGCTTTACCCTGGTCGAGTTGTGTAGGCCATATGTTTTTGCAGTGTAGGAGTTGCAGATTACAGGACATGTTTTTTCTGAAACCAAACTGTTTGTTAGAGAGTAGGTTGTTTGTCTCTAAGTGGTGGGTAATGGATTGGTTAATGATGGATTCAATGACTTTGCAGGTGACACAACGTAGTGAGATTGGTTTGTAATTTTCAAGTAGGCTGGGGTCCCCTTGTTTGAAGATAGGGATGTGGTCTGGATGTGCTCCCAGTATGCATGTATTTCATACATCTTATCTATCTATACAAGTTGACTTAAGGTTCATTACAAAGATCCTGTAGAAGTTCTGAACATCTCTAATAGTTGCAAGATATTTCCTTTGAATGGTGGAGAGGGAAATAGGGCTACAGAAATTCAGATGACTGTGAATGGCAACAAAAAAATTGATGTTTCAGTATCTCCTTGCTACCACCTAGAATGCTGCACCCCAGTTTCTGTGGGGGGTAGCAGGCTGGGTGAAGAGGTAGGGAGGGAGGGAGGGGAGCAACTAAATTCAGAAACTGCTCCAAAGGAAAGATTGCTGGGTGATGGTGTCTCCTCCTCCTCCTCCCCCCACTGCAAACTAGCCTTCTTTCATTCTGCTTCTGAAAGCAATTAGACTGGCATCTCTTTCCATTAAAAAATGAACCCATTTGCAGTCAGAGAGCGTTTCTTGGTTTGTTTTTTGTTTTGTTTTCATTTTTTTATTTTCAGATCACTAATGGGACTCCAATGAATAAACTTGAAGCTAGAGGAGAATAAGAGGCAGAGAAAAGAAGACTGCAAAGAGGTGGGGAAAGGGGGAAACAGGGAAGAACAAAAAGAAATGGGTAAATTCTTTGCAGTTGTGGGCAAGACCAGCTCTGCCATTTGGCAGAATGTGGCAGCTCCCTCTGACAAAATGTAAGACAATGACAACAGCAGTTCTTCCCTTGTCATTCCTCTCCAATCACAACGGTAGTATCAGTAGAGCCAGCCGTGTGCAGCTGCCAAAAAAGCCAACACAGTTCTAGTCTGCATAAACAGAGGGATAGAATCAAGATCACGTGAAGTGTTAATACCACTTTAGAATGCCTTGGTTAGGCCACACTTGGAATACAGCATCCAGTTTTGATCGCTACGATGTAAAAAAAAAAGTGGAGACTTTGGAAAAAGTGCAGAGAAGAGCAACAAAGATGAATAGGGGACTGGAGGCTAAAACATATGAGGAACGGTCGCAGGAACTGGGTGTGTCTAGTTTAATGAAAAGAAGGAGTAGGGGAGACATGATAGCAGTCTTCCAATATCTCAGGGGTTGCCACAAAGAAGAGGGAGTCAAACTATTCTCCAAAGCACCTGAGGGTAGAACAAGAAGCAATAGGTGGAAACTAATCAAAGAGAGAAGCAACTTAGAACTGAGGAGAAATTTCCTGACAGTGAGAACAATTAATCAGTGGAACAACTTGCCTCCAGAAGTTGTGAATGCTCCAACGCTGAACGTTTTTAAGAAGATGTTGGATAACCATTTGTTTCCTGGTTTCCTGCCTGAGCATGGGGTTGGACTAGAATACCTCCAATCCCTTCCAACTCTGTTATTCTATTCCAGGGATGGTGAACCTTTTTTGGCTCGCGTACCACAAGTGGGGGGAGCGCAGGGGGGTCGTGTGCGGGCGTGCTGCACCCATAATGCAACGCGCGACCCCCCAGTGCACATGCGCGCACAATGCGTGACCCCCCCCCATTTTTACATGCTTTTTTCGCCCTCCCCAGACTCCAGAGGCTTTATAGGAGCCTGGGGAGGGCGAAAAGAGCCTCCCCCGCCCCTCCAGAGGCCCTCCGGAGGCTTCAGGGACCTTCAGGAGGCTTCCCTGAAGCTTTCGGAACACTTAGAACCACTCTCCGAGCAAACCGGAAGTGACTTCCGGGTTGCTCGGAGGTTGGTTTTAAGCATTCCGAAGGCTTCAATGAAGCCTCTGGATGGTCCCTGAAGCCTCCGGGGGGCGGGGGAGGCTCTTTTCGCCCTCCCCAGGCTCCTATAAAGCCTCTGGAGCCTGGGGAAGGCGAAAAATAGCTTTTAAAAAGGTGAACGCGTGCCATAGGTTCGCCATCACTGTTCTATTCTATTCTGTTCTATCCTATCCTATTTCTCTCCACTAGAGCCTCCAACCTTCAAAGAAAATCATCCAGAACTACAAAGGTTTGGGACCATCTATTTTTATTACTTCTTTGTGTCCTTCCAACAGGCAACAGTGTTTGGATAGGCCTCTGACTAGGTTAAGTAGGTTGAATGGAAATCAGATGCCATCTCACAATCCAGGAAGAATTGTACCTCTTCAAAAAAGACTTGTGTGGTTTACCTGGCCATGCATTATGGTCCTGAACCATTGGCTTTGAAGGTCCCTGGGTAGGAGCCAGGCACAGGATGCACTGGCTGATTGGACCAGCGTTCCTTTGGCAACATGATGCTCTCTGGTTCTTCTGGCCAAGTTGATGTCCTCAGGGGACACGGAGGATTTGAAGAAAACTTCTACTGCCAGCTTGGGTGGTTTTGAGACCTTGAGTGTCTTTGGTCAAGGCTGATGGAAAGGACACGAGGAGATACCCAAAACCAGAGACAGCCCCCTGGAGGAAGAGCATTGCAAGGAGGTTATGGATTTTCACCTGCAAATATAATAGAGGTCTATTGAGGTGATCTCCTAAGGGTTAAGGGATGTGGTGGCTCAGTGACTAAGATGCTGAGCTTGTCGATCAGAAAAGTTGACAGTTCGGTAGTTCGAATCCATAGCACCGTGTAACGGAGTGAGTTACTTGTCTCAGCTTCTGCCAACCTAGCAGTTTTAAAGCATGTAAAAATTGCAAGTAGAAAAATAGGAACCACCTTTGGTGGGAAGGTAGCAGCGCCTTTGGTGTTTAGACATACTGGCCCGGCCACATGACCATGGAGACGTCTTCGGACAGCACTGGCTGTTCGACTTTGAAACAGAGATGAACACTGCCCCCTAGAGTCAGGAATGACTAGCATGAGGGGAACCTTTACCTTTACCTAAGGGTTAACACTTTCTTTACTGGTACAAGTACATGGCCATAACTGCTACAACTGTGATGCAAGTGTTGCTGAGAGCACCTGAGGAAGTATATGCCATTCTTTGCAGAGGTGTGATATTGTAAGTAATTGGTCAGACACAGAACTTATAACTGCAAATTCCAGACATTTAAAGCTTAGCTGATTGAGTAATCCCCAGACTGTGAAAAGCTTGGCTGGAGCAGCTGCCACATATTCACCAATGTGCCACATTGAGCCAGAGCTCTTTGCTCACTACTGTGCAATTGGCAGAGAATAGACCAGGGGTGTCCAAACTTGGGAACTTTAAGACTTGTGGACTTCAACTCCCAGAATTCCCCAGCCAGCTGGCTGGGGAATTCTGGGAGTTGAAGTCGACAAGTCTTAAAGTTCCCAAGTTTGGACACCCCTGGAATAGACGATAGTGGCAATACGGAAGACCATTGTTATCCTAAGGAGATTAGTAATGTGTTTTGATTTAGTCAAGATGTTTAGAGTTCATTCTGAGCTAGCCTGCTCAGAAGAATAAAAATATCTATTCTTGTTTACTGACTAAAGGAGGAAGGGGGAAGGGAAGACTTCAAGTATCTTCAAAGCTTTTCTCAGTGTGAACGTCTCAGACTTTTGATTCCGATCCCAAAGTCATGTGCCACTCAGTCAAAGTCAGGCCTAGCAGGGCCATGAAGCCATATTTTTGGATAGGTTCCTTGGGGTTGTCATTTGTGGGAAGCTTCTGCACAAAACCTGCACAGGGGTGTGTGTTGAATTTGGAGGCCTTTGGGGCATCTCTGCTGTCATTATTAAGGAGCTCCTGGCAGCTTGGAAAAGATGGGGTGGAATCTTGCTTGATTTGTATGCTCCTTATGTTATACATGGGGCTTCCCTTGAGATGCACTCGGAGACTACAGTTGGTCCAGAACGCGGCCGCGCGGGTGATTATGGGGAGGACTAGATACTCCCCTGTAACACCTCTCCTGCGCGAGCTGCACTGGCTTCCTGTGGTCTACCGAGTGCGTTTCAAGGTTTTGATTATGATCTTTAAAGCGCTTCATGGCATAGGGCCTAGTTACATGCAGGATCGCATCCTGCCCCACACATCCCTACGACCAATTCGCTCACACAGAGAGGGACTTCTCCGGGTGCCGTCCGCCAAACAGTGCCGGGGGGCGACACCCAGGAGCAGGGCCTTCTCTGTGATGGGCCCAGCCCTGTGGAATGACCTCCCCCGTGACATCAGGATTACTTCCGATCTCCGCTCCTTCCGTGTACAGCTGAAGACCCACCTCTTTCAATTATCTGGCCTGGCTCAATCGTAATTTCTCTTATTCCTCCTAACTGTTTTTTAAATTGTCTTTTAAACGTTAAATTTTTTAATTGCATATTGGGTTCTTACAATTGGGGTATTTTAATGCTGATTTTTAACTGTCTATATGATGTAATTTGTTACCTCCTCCGTGTCTGTGTCCGTGTATGTGTATGTGTGTTTTGTATGTATGTATGTCTATGTGTTTTTTATACATCTTCTATGTTTTATATGCTCCATTGTACGCCGCCCCGAGTCCTACTTGGAAAGGGAGCGGCTAATAAATTCAAATTATTATTATTATTATTATTATTATTATTATTATTATTATTATTATTATTATTATTATTATTATTATTATTATTATACTTCTGAATCTGTTTGCTTGAGCTAATTGTTGTTGTTTTTAGTTGTGAAGTCATGTCTGACCAACCGTGACCCCATGGATAATGTTCCTCCAGGCCTTCCTGTCCTCAACCATCCCCTGGAGTCCATTGAAGCTCAGGCCTGCTGCTTCGGTGACTCCATCCAGCCACCTCCTTCTCTGCCGTCTCCTTCTTGTTTTGCTCTCCATCGTTCCCAGCATGAGGCTCTTCTCCAGTGAGTCCTTCCTTCTCATTAGGTGGTCAAAGTCTTTGAGTTTCATCTTCAGGATCTGGCCTTCTAATGAACAGTCAGGGTTGATCTCCTCTAGGACTGACCGGTTTGATTGCCTTGCAGTCCATAGGACTTGCAGGAGTCTTCTCCAACACCATCGTTCAAAGGCCTCCATTCTTTGGTGCTCAGCCTTCCTTATGGTCTTTCACAGCCATACGTTGCAACTGGGAAAACCATAGCCTTGACTATACACACTTTTGTTGGCAGGATGATGTCTCTGTCTCTGTTGGGCTAATAATAAATTTTAAAATCCCTTTATTTACTGGACGGTCATTTGTGGGAAGCTTCAGTTCATTTTCTCTGGCTCCAAAAGGACCAATTGCCTGGGGACCTGATCACTGCCCTGACACTTGGGAAAACATAAACATATTTTTTATTATTATTCTATTGTCAAGCATTTTGCATTACTAGAACACATGGTGCCCTTTATCTTTGTCCTTTGGCTAATTGTCACACCACTGGCACATGTTCCAAGGAGCATGCACATCCATAAAAACAACATCAACAATGAACTTTCCAAAGTGAAATTAAAGTGCATGCTAATTTCTAGCCAGGAAAGGGAACCACAATAAACCATTGAAATAAACCACAGGGAACCATTGAAACAGTGTTGTGCTTTGAACACACACATACACAAAAACCGCTTTCTTGAATTATTTGCCTAAGAAATACAACTTGTGGATGCCAAAATACTAGTTTTCCTTTAGCGTGGATTTATTAGATACTCCAATTCCCTGTTCTACGCAACCTAAACTCCTGAATGTGTAATTTAACATACTTTCACAACCGTTTATAAATTATTGTTGTAGGCTTTCTATTTTGTCGACAGTCTGTTAAACCCTCTATAAATAAAGGGGTTTGAGCACTTAAGCTTATAAGTCCAAATCTAGATGTCAAAAGTTGTTTTAGCAGGAGACGATGTTGCCACAGAGCAATTCTGGCAAGGACGTTGCAGCTTTTCAAATGGGAAAGATTCATCATCTGATCCTTTTAATCTAATGTATGCACTCCAGATTCTCCCAGAATGTTAACTTAGCATGAAATAGAAGGAAGAAGAATTGGATAGTTAGGAGGCATTCTGGCTCTGATTAATAACACCCAAAATTGGAAAATGACAAGCCCATCACATCTCACATTTTTCAAGTTAAAGAGACCTGTGTCACCCCGCAAAATCTCCCAAATGGCCACTTCGGATCTATTATTCTGATGACGACCCTTCTCCATTCTTCTTTTGGCTGTTAAACAGTGAGTTAAACATAGGCAGTGTTTGGTTTATCAGCAGAAGTGCTAGACATAATAACAAGGGCTTCTGTCTTTACTGCCATTCATGATGGGGACAAAAGACCTGTGGCTCATTTTGAGAGGAGGGATTTGCCTTTAATTCTATCCCCCCCCCCCCTAATGGCATGAAATGCCAATTTATTTATTTATTGAATTTTTATTGCCGCCTATTCGCTCATGGCGTTTCAATTTAAAAGGACAAAATAAATGAAGTAGATAACCTTTGAACCTGCTGGTCTTTAGGAAATGGATAGGATCTTCATAACTGTGAACTTGGCCACCTGCTCTCTAGACAGATGTCTCTCTTGGCTGACTAAGGTTGTCCAGGAGGAGACTTGGATGTGGGTGTCCGAAAGGTGCTTTTTCAAGAGGCAACTGGACTTTCTGGTTTTTCTTTGAAGACATTGTGCTTCTCATCTACGAAGCTTCTTTAGCTCTGACTGGATGGTGGAGAGTCAGAGCAGAAGAACTTTGGGTCAGGGTTCCAAATAGCATCCAAAAGTAAATCAGAGTCTGAGGCAAAGTATTGCTCAAAGTTTCAATTTATTAAGAGAGCCATGTTGGCACATCTGGGAAAACCCAAATCTGAAAGCTTTTGGGTTTTCCCCACCCAGTTGAAAGTTCAAAGTCTTGCCCCCACACCCACAAGTTTTCTAGAAAGAATTTTGTTATGGCTACATATCATCTAACTCCGTACAATCCCCCCTCCCATTTTCCCACAATAGAAAAAGCATAATAGAATAATAGAAAGTGTGGCAGGTCAAAGATCCAAAGGAAAAGATGTCTGACAGCTTCTTGGATGAGAAGCGAAACATCTTCAAAGAAAAACCAGAAAGTCCAGTTGCCTCTTGAAAAAGCACCTTTGGGATAACCATGACCTGGATGGCTGAGAATCTCCATAGACCCTTGGATTTGGGTGCTAGTGCTGGTGAATTCATGGCAGAGGGGTTGTCCTTTTGCCTCTTAAAGAGACATTGGATTGCCCTTCCTCTAGAAGCCATCATTAGACCCACACTATACTGGACAACATTTGTCCAGTGTCCAATCTTCCTTTTGTAGGGAAGGCTATAAAAAGGTGGTTACAGAATAGCTTCTGGGGATCTTGGATGAAGTACATTATCTGGATCACGTTCAGTCAAGAGTCTGGCCTGGTTATGGGATGGGCTATGAGTTTCAAGGCCAGATATCGGACACAGTGTATTCATCACACACTCTGTTGGGAGCAGGGTGGGGATAATCCATTCTGGCTTTACTTGATCTCTTGGTGGCTTTCAATGCTGCGAACCCTGGCATACTTCTGGATTACCTTTGAAAGTTGATAATTAGTTGCAGGGAGTTATACTAGTTCTCTCCTTTTCTTCACAGCTGGTTTTAGTTGATGTTGGTTGGGAGTGAGAGGTCTCATTCTTGGCCCTTGCTATGCAGTGTTCTGCCGGATTTGGTGCTTTCTCTGCCCATGTTTAACATCCAGATGAAGCCATTCAGTGAATTCCTCCATTACCATCAGCTGAACTATCATCAGTGTGATATTGTATATGTCTATTGGTGAGTTAAGTGATCCTGTGGATGACCTTTCTTGGTACCTGGATTCTGTGTGGGTCTGGAGAACAACAGACTTCAACTAAACCCTATAGGTTTGAATGGCTTTGGGTTTGGAGGTCTTCTGCACCTGGGAATTTGACATTTTAGCTCCTGGGTAGAGTTTCACTACTTTAAACAGACCCAGTGTCAGGCCTGCAAGCCATATTTTCTTTTGGACTTCAAGCCTGCCACACTTTCTACTATTCGTTTCTATTGTGGGAAAATGGAAGGTGGGTTTATACGGAGTTGGGTGATATGTAGCCATAATAACACACTTCTTAGAAACTCAAGGTCATCCTTTGCCTCTGCATCTGGCTAGAATTGGATCGGGGGACTCTGTCTTGGTGGCAGTGAAAAATTGGACCATGTGCTGGACTTGAACTTTCAATTGGGTGGGGGAAACCGGGAACCTTTCAGATTCGGGTTTTCCCAGATGTGCCAACATGGCTCTCTTAATAAACTAGAACTTTGAGCAATTATTTGCCTCTGAGTCTGATTTACTTTTGGATACTATTTGTAACCCTGACACCTAGTTCACAATTTGGGGGTTCTTCTGGTATGCAACTTCTGCTCAAGGAGTAGGTAACAGTCATGGACTGTTGCATCCAATCCTTGATTGGTAGGTAATTCTCATAGTCACTCATGGCTTAGTCACCTTCTTGATGGATTATTGTAATGCATTCTATATGGGATTGACCTTGAAAAATATCCCAAAGCTTCAGCTGGTTAAAAAATGTGGCAGCATAAGCAGTTGTGTCTGTTTCAAGAATTGCACACAATATAAACCTCTACTTTGTGGGCTGCATTGGCTACCAGTTTGCTTCTGGGTCCAGTTGAAGGTGCTGGTTTTGACCTTTATAGCCAAATATCTATGAAGATTCTCAGTCATCCAGATCATGGTTGTCCTAAAGGTGCTTTCTTCAAAAGGCTACTGAACTTTCTTGGTTTTTCGTTGAAGATGTTTCACTTCTCATCCAAGAAGCTTCTTCAGTTCAGAACTGAAGAAACTTCTTGGATGACAAGCAATACATCTTTAAGGAAAAACCAAGTAAGTTGATGCCTTCTGAAGAAAGCACTTTGGGGACAACCTTTACAGGACTACATGGTATTGGGGCCAGGGTCCTTCTCTGAGTTTTACACTGCCTGGGTTCAGGTCGATGCTGGGGCTCAGGACCCCGGACAGCACCCCGAAGTTTGGGGTAGCTGGTGATGTATTTTAAGGGAGATTTGGGTAAATGTCAGGGTTCCTAATAGCATTCTGAAGGTAAATCAGAGTCCGAGGCAAAAGTTTCCTCAAAGTTCCAATTTATTAAGAGAGCCATGTTGGCACATCTGGGAAAACCCGAATCAGAAACCTTCTCGGTTTTCCCCACCCAGATGAAAGTTCAAGATCTTGCCCCCACACCCACAAGTCCATCCCATGCTCCAATCTTCCACTGCCACAAAGACAGAGGCCACCCATCCAATTCCTACCAGGTGCAGAGGCAAAGGATGACCTTGAGATGACCTGAGAAGAGTGTTATTATGGCTACATATCACCCAACTCCGTATAATCCCCCCTCCCATTTTCCCACAATAGAAAATGAATAGTAGAAAGCGTGGCAGGCCCCAAGTCCAAAAGAAAAGATGGCTTGCATGCGTGACAGCCAGATTATTTGGGGGACTGTCTCTCCCCAGTGACATATACCCATCCCATCAGGACTAGCGTGAAGGCATGTTCCATCAGCCAAGGATGCACTCTCTGCATGTTGGCTGCCACTTTTATTTTTTTTACTGTTTTTATCTTTAATTTAAATAATGGCTTTATTGACTTTTATATATTTTACTTTTATGTATTTTGTTTCATAATGTTTGCCGCCCAGAGTCACTATGTGAGACTCTATGCAAATGCGATAAATAAATACAATTTAAGAAGAAATAGGGGGGGGGACACCCATCCCTCATGTGCCCAATGTGATTCTCAAGATGAGAGAAACTGCACACTTGTGATAGGACTGAGTGTAGACAGGAGCTTGAGAAGTCCAAAATAAGTATAGGATCCAGGCAGGCAAATAATCAGTTTCCAAGGAACAGAGTAAACTAGAGAAAAAGAAACAAATCATGAATCTCAGTATAATCACACTGAGCAAGAAGCAGCAGCTGGGATTGCGAAATCAGACCTGATGTTATTCTTTATATATATATATATAAAACCATCAAGACCTAACTAGCTCCCCAGGTCATCTGTGGGCAAATAAACTGTAGTATCATCTCTGGATGCGGTGGCTCAGTGGCTAAGACGCTGAGCTTGTCGATCAGAAAGGTCGGCACTTCAGCAGTTCGAATCCCTAGTGCCGCATAATGGAGTAAGCTCCTGTTACTTGTCCCAGCTTCTGCCAACCTAGCTGTTCGAAAGCATATAAAAATGCAAGTAGAAAAATAGGGACCACCTTTGGTGGGAAGGTAATAGCATCGGCGTTTAGTCATGCCAGCCACATGACCATGGAGACAGCGCTGGCTCTTCAGCTTTGAAATGGAGATGAGCATTGCCCCCTAGAGTCGGAACCGGCTAGCACATATGTGCGAGGGGAACCATTACCTTTCCTTTCCTTTTTTATCATCTCTGGCTCTCAGTGAGAAAATGCTACAATATACCCCAAATCACAAGTCCATCCATTAATCCTAGTTGCCAGTTGACTATACCCAGTGACCAAAATATCTGATGGTTGAAACTTATCTTCCAGACCTCCTTAGCCTCCTTTGCAGAATTCTGAGTTAGAAGAGGCCACCACCAAGGCTAACCCATGCTGAATGCTGGAATCCAACGGGGAATGGAAGATAGAATCCATTTCCAGAGAATGTCTATGGAGATTCTCAGTCATCCAGGTCACGGATGTCCCAAAGGTGCTTTTTTCAAGAGGCAACTCAACTTTCTGGTTTTTCTTTGAAGATGTTTTGGTTCTCATCCAAGAAGCTTTTTCAACTCTGACTGATGGTGGGAAATGAAAGGATTTAAAGTCCTTGCAGACAACTGGTCATTTGCAATCTTTTTAGAGAGTCATTGAGGCCACTTGGAGGTGTATGTGTGTCATCAGGGTCACCTGAGTGGTGCAAATTGGTCTGGAGCTTTCTTGGAACTGTTGAAAACACTGTGTATCTCCAATCTACAACACAGTCCTTTCAACAATTCCAAGAAGACTCCAGACCAATTTCCCCCACTCAGGTGACCCTGATGACACAGATTAACTTCCAGGTGACCTTAACAATCCACTAAGAATTCAAATGACCAGCTGTCTGCAAGGAGTATGTTAGATCGGGTAAAGGAAAGGCACACTCAGGCTTAGGCAGCAACAGCTCTTTGACCAATCAGGTTGAACCTCTGTTCCCGCCGGAACAGAGGACCTTGGTGGAAACCATTGTAACTGATTCTGGTACCTAACACTCCTCCCCTCTTAGATGGAATCATCCAACTTGTGACGTAGTCACGCAGGTAGGCGGGCTTTCTGGTGGCTCCCCCAGACCTCCGCAGTTCAGTTGGTGGGTGTTCTTCAGTCAGGTCAGATGGACCTGTTGACTCTGCAGCTTCGCCTGGTGGAAGCTCCTGGAACTTTTCCCAGGCCGTGGCTGGAGCTTCTAGAGCTGGTTCGCTTGGAGCTCACTGCGGGCCCGCAACACTAACAGATAAGTGTCCCGGTACCTTCGGGCTTGAGTTGTCTGTGGAAGGAGTGACTTTGTGCTCCTTTTGGGTAGGGCTTTGGCTAACTCATGCAGGAGTTACCTCTGGTTGCCTAAGATTGTAGTTGGAGAGGCGGACACAGAGTTGGTCAACATGCCATCTCCAATTCCGACCATCCTCAAGCTCTATTAGGTAAAAGCGAGGTCCGGTGATGCCTATTACTGTGGCAGGAATCCACAGAGTTCCCCCAGCATAGTTGTGGACGTAAACCCTATGCTAAAATTCCTTATTTTGCTTGTCGAATCTGGGGGCGATGCAGCAGAGTAATGTGGGTGTAGCCTGTCTAAGTGGGACCTTAGCCGGCAACCCATTAGAAGCTCGGGAGGACTTCTCCCAGTGGTAGCACTTGGCATGATGTGCTGTAGGAGGAGGAATTGATCAACCCATGTTTGCCAATCTCCCGGGCCCATCCTGGATTGGGCCTCTTTTGCAGATCTTACCATTCTCTCCACCTGACCATTGGAGGCCGGATGGAATGGAGTGACCAGGGCATGTCTGATTCCCTGTGCTGCTAAGTAGGTCTCGAACTGCATGACCATAAATTGGGGCCTATTATCAGAGATCACAGACATTGGGCAGGCTGTGAGTGGAGAAAAGTCTCTGTAGTGCCTTGATGACCGCTTCTGCCATGGTAGAGGTCATGAGGACTACTTCTAGCAATTTCGAGTAGGCGTCCACAAGTACCATGAAAGTCTGGCCATGAACTGGGCCAGCGAAATCTATGTGCGTCCCAGACCATGCTGCTTGAGGTCGCTCCCATTCCTTAGTGGGCACCTCTGGGGGAGCTGGTCTGAACTCCTGGCATGGTGTGCAGGTAGCCACCCATTCTTCTATCTCCCTGTCCATGTTAGGCCACCACACATAACTCCTGGCCAAAGACTTCATCCTGACAATTCCAGGATGCCCTACGTGCAAAGCCTCTAATCCTCTTTTATTACTTTACTGTGAATTCTGCTCATTCACATCCAGCAGAGTCTTTCAAGGGAGGATTTACAGTCACAGACCTTATCTGGCTTGGAGAGCTGCCAGGCCGATCTCTGCAGAACTTGGCAAGGAATCTCGGAGAGTCACGAACCAATGAAGCGAACTAATTGTCTCCTGCAAACTCCACTCCCCTTTTGCCCCTCTTTTATTTCCTCTGGGAGGGGTCATTCATCGTCCACTGTGGCCTTACTCCCAAGTCACCCCCTGTTCTTTAGCTGTTCCCTTCGTTTGACAGCTCTGTGCATGCGCACACTGGGAACAGGCTCCAGCTGTTCTTCTGCCTCACTGATGTCTGACTCTGAAGGCAGCTGATAACTGGCATACGGCCCTGGCCCCCTCTCTGCCTCCGACACAGAGCTCTCATCAGAGCCTTTCCCAGACTCCAGGACAGGCCCATGTTCCTCCTCAACTTCCTCACTGTCTGAATCTTCTGCCAGCTCTGCTGGCCATTTGCAGGTCACAACAATTTCCTGTATTTCTTAGATTTCTTCCCCTGCAAAAAAGGCTTCTGTTTTTTTTTTTACCGTGCTCTCAAGCTACTTGACAATACATTGTCCATTTCATACGATTGGGGCTTCGGAATATATTGGGAGGGGGAGGGTGGCAGGTGTAAAGATGGCTAATTGCCTTTTTGTTTGAAGCATCCATCCTTCCACTCCTTAGCTTTATTGACATGTTCCACTCTATGAAAAGTTCTCCGGGATTCTATCTATTGTTTTGTCTCCGGGATTGAACACAAGCAGGGAAGTAGCCAAGGAAGATTCAGATTCTGTAATGAGAAGGATGTGATGCCCAGGGGTGAACTTCAAAAATGTTAGCAGTGGGTTCTCTGCCCAGTTGCTGGGTGGGCGTGGCCATGGTGGGTGTGCCCTAGTCGGCCTCCTGCACTATGATGGGGCGGGTGGACATTTTCACTCTCCCCGGGCTCCAGAGGCTTTCCCGGAGTCTCTAAGAGGGCAAAAACGGCTTCTCCCAGGCCCTGGAGGCTGGAAACGGGCCCATTTCCAGCCTTCTGGAGCCTCCTGGAGGCCCGTTTTTCACCCTCCCTGAGCCTCTGTGTGGGCCTGCACTTACCTGGCATCAAAACAGGCCACGTGGAGACTCCTGGGAGGGCCGAGCAGGTTGGGCAGGGATTTGGGGGTTCACCGAACCATGCAAAATATTCACTAGAGCAGTGTTTCTCAACCTTGGCGACTTGAAGTCCCGTGGACTTCAACTCCCAGAATTCCCCAGCCAGCTGCTGGGGGATTCTGGGAGTTGAAGTCCACAGGACTTAAAGTTGCCAAGATTGAGAAACACTGCACTAGAGGATCACCTGAACCTGGGCAAACCTGGAGTAGCCCACCCCTGGTTTGTCCCACTTGGAAAAGCAACCCATGAGACTATTCCATCCCCTGAATGTCCCTGAGATTGTCTTCTCTTTTTGGAGGCAGTTTCTCTTTCATTAAGCGGAATGAAATCTGATAGAGGAAAAAAATGCAAGCAAATTTTTCTGTCCCAGCAGAAATTTTAGCTGAGTTGATTAGCCACCTCTCTAAAATTATTTGAAATTTATTTTGAACCTTGTCAGTTGATGCTTGAGATCCAAAGAACATTTCCAAGCCTCAGGTTCTCCAAGAGAAAAGATCCTACATTTTAAAAAAAGATACATGTTCTTGTCCAACTTGGATCAATTTTATCCAAATAGTTGAATTTTACCATCTGATTCCTCCCCCCGCCCCAATATACCTCATGTTGTAAAAAGAATTCAGAATTCAAGTTGGCATCAACTGTTAGCGACCACCAGATCACTGTTTCTCAACACTAGCAACTTTAAGAGGAATAGACTTCAACTCCCAGAATTCCCCATGATGGCTGGCGAAGTCTGGAAGTTGAAGTCCATTCATGTAAAAACATGTTGGATGGGGAATCCTGGGAACTGAAGTCTGCACATTTTAAAGTTGCCAAGGTTGAGAAATTCTGACCCTGATTTTTCTCCAGGATGAATAGAAGACTTACTACATTTTTAAAAGGCACAAGTTCTTGAATTTATATTTCATTCAGTACAGGTATGGCTTCTTTGTTGTAGTGACTCCTCATTAATTCAAAGACGATGACAATAGGAGCAGACAATACATTGAGTGATTTTTTTCTCTTTTTTATTTCCAACAAATACAGCACCCGCCTGGCCTGGGATATATAGGAAATAGGGTTGCAGATGAACAGAGGACTTGGGTAGGGAGAAACAGGTGGGAAGACAGTTGTGTGTGTGTGTGTGTGTGTGTGTGTGTACAGGGGTGGGGGTGTGAATTGAGAAAGTAGCAAGGTTTTCTTTGCTGCTTCTATTCCCCAAGTGAGATTTGCAATTGGGAGAGAGAGGAAATGTCTGGTAATGACTTTTATCCCAGAATGCTGTTAGGGTACACAGCGCATGATGTAAGGAAATACCCGGATTTTAAAAAAATGAAACAAAAGTTAGAAAGGAAGGAAGGAAGGAAGGAAGGAAGGAAGGAAGGAAGGAAGGAAGGAAGGAAAAAAGGAAAAAGGGGAAAGAGAAGGAACAAAGGAACAAAGAAAAGAAGGAGGGAGGGAAGAGGAAGGGAGGTGGGAGGAAGGAAAAAAGATGAAAGAATGAAAAGGATGGATGGATGGAAGGAAGGAAGGAAGGAAAAAGAAAGGAAAAAGGAAGGAAAAAAGGAAGAAACAAAAGAGGGGGGAGGGAAGACGAAGGGAGGTGGGAGGGAGGAAGGAAGGAAAAGAAAGAGATGAAAGAATGAAAAGGATGGATGGAAGGAAGGAAAAAAGGAAGGAAAAAGGGAAGAAACAAAAGAGGAAGGGAGGGAAAAGGAAGGAGGGTGGGAGGAAGGAACGAAAAGAAAGAGGTGAAAGAATGAAAAGGATGGATGGATGGAAGGAAGGAAGGAAGGAAGGTTCTCTACCCCCTAAAAAGGGGAGGATCCCCTTCCACCACCCCCATGCCCTGTGGGAGGGGCAAACGGAGACCCATGAATATGATTGGGTTTTGTGTCCTAGCAGTGAACCATAGTGGGGAAATTGGAAGAGTGAGGTGGGGGGGGAGGTAGGAGGTGTAGTGATGCAGAAGGGAGCAGAGAAAGGTGTGTGGGAAGGTGAGCATGGCTGCACCTGCTCGGCAGCTGGGGCAGTAGCCCAGCATCTGTGGTGCTCCTCGCCTTCCTCCTTGAGGTGTGTCTAAAGAGAGGGCTGAGTTTTTAAAAAAGTCTCCCCAGAAAAACACCAGAAGGGGAAGAAACTCTTGTCTGTCCTGATTTCCTTGATTTTTCCAAAGTGTCAGTGTGAAAAATATATATATATATATTTATATTTATATATATTTATAGGCTGCTAAGTCACAGAGTCCACGAGGCTCACACTTCGGTTTGGAAGTCGCCCTCTGACAGATCCAGGCTCATGCAATGCTTTTCCCAGTCGGCCGAGTGCAGTTCCAGCTTCTCCCGTGGCTTGGAGGGCAGGGAGCTCAGCGTCATGGCCTTGAAGGTACTCCAAGACTTTTGCTTCTGTTGCTGGCTCTCTGGGCTGGTCACCTCTTGCTGAAGAAGGAGAAGAGGAAGGAGACTCAGGGTGGAAACAACCCCATCTACTCAGTTGGTAACTGAAGGTGCTCAATGCTCTTGGGCAGAGCCGGATTTTCCCATAGGCTAACTAGGCTTCAGCCTAGGGCCTCAAGGTCAAGAGGGGCCTTTTATTTTTATTTATTATCCGTGCCACATTTTTTATAAAGGTTAGTACCAATTACAACATGTTTCATTTAATATATTGATATATATCACAGTAATGATGTATTTTATTATCTCTCATGTAATTTACAAACTTAAAAATGGGAGGTGAAAGGGCCCCATAAGTGGAATAGCCCAGGGCCTCTTTTCATCTAAATCCGGCCCTGCCCTTGGCTCAAAACCTCCCCACAATCATTATACTCTGTCTTCAGATAGAGCTGGGTTCATACAACTCAAGAGTCTAGTAGAAGAATGGTGGAAATGATTGCTTTTCTTAAACAATACTTTGCCTAGGTTTGCTTCTACTTGGAAATCACTGTTGGACTTTCTGCTTGATTCTGAAAGAAGTGAAATTTTAATTTGAAGATTTGATAATTACAATGTTTATGATTATAGAAATACTGTATATTATCATTTATAGTAAAATTAGTGGTTAATATTATCTCTATCCAAGAAAGTTGGAATCAATCTTCCTTCCTTCCTTCCTTCCTTCCTTCCTTCCTTCCTTCCTTCCTTCCTTCCTTCCTTCCTTCCTTCCTTCCTTTCCTTTCCTTTTTCCCTCTCCCTCCCTGTCTCTCTTTTTCTTTCCTGCCCTGCTGGTTTTGCTCTTTTTCTGATCTTTTTTTCTCTATTTTTCCCTCTTTCCTTATATTTTATTTTTTCTTGAAATTTCATAAAGTCTTACAAAAACATATTTCAATAGAAGAGAATATAAGTAGCTCAGGACTGACTGGTGGATTTCTTGGTGCTCTCTGAGATTGGTTGTTTGCCTGCAGATAATTCATTACCCAACTACCCAATTATCACTGTTCATGAGTGTGGAGTTTGCTCTCTAGTTATATATAGTAGTTTGCCCTGCCAGTATTTGTGGGGGTGTGGTTTTTCTCTTTAATTGTTTATCTGGTATTAACCACTACTTATCCTAGAGCAGCGATGGCGAACCTTTTTTGGCTCATGTGCCACAAGTAGGGGGAGCACAGGGGGGTCGTGTGCGGGCGTGCCACACCCATAATGCAATGCGTGACACCCCCCCCCCCAGTGTGCATGCATGCAAAAAAGGCGCGACCCCCCCCCCATTTTTACATGCTTTTTTCGCCCTCCCCAGGCTCCAGAGGCTTTATAGGAGCCTTGGAGGGCGAAAAGAACCTCCCCCACCCCCACCCGGAGGCCTTCCGGAGGCTTCGGGGATCGTCCGGCGGCTTCCCTGACGCCTTCAGAGCGCTCAAAACGACCCTCCGAGCAAACCAGAAGTGACTTCCGGTTTGCATGGAGGCTCATTTTAAGCGTTCTGAAGGCTTCAGGGAAGCCTCCGGACGGTCCCTGAAGCCCCCGGAGGGCTTCCGGGTGGGGGTGGGGGAGGTTCTTTTCGCCCTCCCCAGGCTCCTATAAAGCCTCTGGAGCCTGGGGAGGGAGAAAAATGGCTTTTAAAAATGGTGAACTCAGCTGGCCAGCACGCGCATGCGCGCTGGCCAGCTGACAGGGCAGGCCTCGCGTGCCCTGACAAATTGCTCCGTGTGCCACTTGTGGCACGCGTGCCATAGGTTCACCATCACTGTCCTAGAGCAAGCTAAATCCCATTCCATTCTATTCTATTCTATTCTATTCTAAACAACCAAGCTGAGAGGACTCCACAATTCAAGATACACTGAACTACGGTTTATGGGAGAAGCTCTATGGCTGGCTTCACTCATTACATGAAGTGAAGTGTAGTGAAAATCTTTATAGTAGGGAAGCCATGTGTGAAAAAAAAAAAGCCTGCCAGGCAAATTGCTAATTACTTTTGTCCTAGTGCCAAGAAAACTGCCTGGCTGAAGCTGGAGGGAATTGAGTTTGACTTCAGGGTGTCTCTATCTCCTCTTGTGTGGCGCATATGTCTTTCCTGCCTCTTCAAAGAATACTTACGCTGGTCATATTCTTTTCGCCACTTCCTGAAGAGACACTCCACCGCTTTTCTCTCTGCATGAAAAGAACCCAAATGAGTAGCATTAAGGTCTACCCCATTTCATTCCACCTTGTGATCAATTCAGCCAAAGTCACACAATGTTAGACATTTTTTGTTGTAAAAGTCCGTTTCCCTTGTCACATAAATATAATGTACATTTGTGGGTGTGGATGCATTTAGTTTGTTTTTAATCTATAGGTAGTCCTCAAGTCACTACCGTGTTTCCCTGAAAACAAGACAGGGTCTTATTTTCTTTTGACCCCCAAAAATAAGCGCTTGGCCTTATTTTCGGGGAGGTCTTATTATTATTATTATTTTTTATTAAAAGAGTTTTGTACAAACAAATTTTCCCCCTTTTCACCCCCCCCTCCACACAATATAAATCTCATACAAATGCTATACCCCCCCAACCCCCCCGCAAAAATTCACATTCAAATATTATACCAAACACTTTACCCCCTCCCCTCCCCCCATCTTAAAATAGATTACTCATAACCCCTCTCCTCCCAACAAACACTATATAAATTTCTCTTAAATTAATAATAACACATTGATCATTTTCTAAGCTAATTTAACATCTATAACTCTTAATATAAATTTCTCCTAGCCTAACAATGTTTCATTAGTCCCATCTTCTAATTTATTCATACATATATATTGCCCCACCCTCCACCCTAACCCTCCCCCACCTCCCACACAAACCCACCCCCCTGACTTCCGCTATATACCACTCTAACAATTCCAAACATCCCATATACTATTTACTCTGATCATCTATCGGTCTAAACATTCTTACCTAAAGGCTAGATAATAACTCCTAGTCTGGTATTTATTCTGTATATAATCAATCCATTTTGCCCATTCCTGTGTGTAATCCTCCTGTTTCTGAGCTTTTATTATTAGGGGAGGTCTTATTATTTTTGAGGTGCAGGAGGCGGCAAGGGTAGTCACCTCATGGCTGCTGCCATGTTGCAATATTTTCAGTTCCTTTCAGAATTTGCAAATAAATCATTTGAATCCTTACACAACAAACTGATGTGTGTGTGTGTATGTGTATGTGTATATATGTCTCTCTCTCTCTGTGTGTGTGTATATATATATATATTAGGCATACCAGGGGTTGTAACACAAATATACACACACACACACACAAACACACACATATATATATATACCTCTCTACCTACCTACCTACCTACCTACCTACCTACCTAATCTTTCTTCTATTTCAGTGACATAGAAATTCAAAGAACATAAAGGAACAGATTGGAAGGGACCTTGGAGGTATTCTAATCCAATCCCCTCCTTGAGCTGGAGATCCTATACCATTCCAGACTAATTACAGTCTCTTCTTAAAAAAAAACCCAGTGATGGAGCATCCACAATTTCTGGAGGCATGCTGTTCCACTCATTAATTGTTCTCATTGTCAGGATTTTTTTCCTTAATTCTAATTTGGATCTCTATTTAAGAATCTTCCATCTGTTACTCCTTGTCCTGTTCTCAGATGCTTTGGAGAATAGGTTGACCCCTCTTCTGGTGACAGTCCCTGAAGTACTCAAAGATTGCTCTCATGTCATCCCTAGTCCTTCTCTTCATTAGACTAGACATATTTAGTTCCCTTAACTGTTCATTGCACGATTTAGCCTCCAGATTGCCTATCAACTTTGTTATTCTTCTCTGCAGTCTTTCTATAGGCCTAGCTTCTTTTTTGTACTGTAGTGACCAGAACGTAGTGATAGACTGAACACAATTCATCAATCCAACTGTTAAAATCAGGTGGAGTTTTCCATCAAAGTTAACTAATTTTTAGTTATAGCCCATGTCCAATAAATCCCAAGTTCTTCATACATCAATAAACTGTAATATTTGATATATAATTCAATATCACATTAGCAAACCTTATTTCTTTTCCTTTATTAGCATACTTATTGTTATTGAACCAAAAAGCTACATTCTGGAACAGGCTAAAACCACCTGTCCCTTCTTTTATTTTATACTCCCAGCATATTGATGCTGAAATCCAGCACTTACTATATATACTACTTGAGATATTCAAGACACTTCAAAGATAATCTTTTTTTGGATTAATGCATCTTAAAATCATTCTTTTACAAAGTAACTCCCTCATTTGTTTTTAAAAAAATCAAGAAATCCAACCACTTATTCTACTGGTTGTGTAAATTCTAGACACTTGGCCTGAGAGAAGAGCTTTAGTAAAGATAAAGGTTCCCCTCACACATATGTGCTAGTCGTTCCCGACTCTAGGGGGCGGTGCTCATTTCCGTTTCAAAACTGAAGAGCCAGCGCTGTCCGTAGATGTCTCTGTGGTCATGTGGCCGGCATGACTAAACGCCGAAGGCACACGGAATGCTGTTACCTTCCCACCAAAGGTGGTTCCTATTTTTCTACTTGCATTTTTACATGCTTTCAAACTGCTAGGTTGGCGGAAGCTGGGACAAGTAATGGGAGCTCACTCCATTATGCGGCGCTAGGGATTCGAACTGCTGAACTGCAACCTTTCTGATTGACAAGCTCAGCATTTTAGCCACTGAGCCACTGTGTCCCTTCTTAAACTGAATGCTTTGTATCAATTACATTATTTCCTCCACCTTGAGGGCTACACATATAAGGTGTTCAAAGAAGACCTCAACATATTCATTCATCCATTCATTTAGGAACCATTCAACGTTACAATGGCAACAGTGACTTGCAACTAGTCCTCACACTTAAAAATCTTTGCAGCATCCCCATGGTCACATGACCGAAATCTGGGCTCTTGACAACCAGCATATATTTATGATGCTTGCCGCATCCCATAGTCATGTGATCATTATTTGCAGGCTTCCAACAAGCAAAGTCAATGGGGAATTCTGGATTCACTTCATAATTGCAGTGATTCGCCTAACAACCATTTCAAAAGGGGTAACACAACAGAGTGTCAACCTCTATCTCGCATGCTTGCTATCGGCTGCCATAGTAATAGGGAGGGAGGGGGCTCAAGGCATTTGGGAGGGGAAGCTTGCTGGTGGAGATATCTCGAAGAAGGGAGTTTTGCTCTCACCATCTTCTGCACATGCTGATGGCTCGTGTTTGGGTTTGGTCACGGCCAGCTGTCTCTGCATATCAGCTGAATGAGGCCACCTGAAGATGCGCCCCACATGACACCTTTGGGAGTAGGAGATTGGACATTGGGTTGGGGTAACTGGAGGGAGGGATTTGTGTAAACGTTTGATATGTACAAGTTCGTGCTTTTTTGCTTCAGATCTTGCTTTACTTTCGCTGTCTTCATTTCATGTCCAGTAAAAGTACCTTTATCTCTATTCAAATGGAATTGGGGGTTTCCTTTCTTGGATAATGAATGAGGCACGCCTGACACAGAGCACGACTCATTTAAGAACTACTTTGCTTAACCATGGACATTCTGGTCTCTGTTGTGGCCTATGTCAAGGACCATCTATACCGAGAAGATGAGAAGTTTCCTAACTTGGATGTGTTCAGGAAGAGGCTAGTCAGCCATTTTTCTCTTGCATTAATAGTGGCTAAGCATCTAATGTGTCTTGCGCTGTGGTCAAGAAATCTATACAATTAGGAATACTCTCATTTGGAGCCCTGCAGTGAGCCAAGGGTTGGGCTCCGTCAGCCCAGTTCTCTCTTCCTAGACTTTCTTTCAAAGGTGTCAAACCTGCTTCTAAGCCTGCAGTTCTTTTGAGACACCTTCCTTACCTCCTTGAGGATTTTTTATTCCTGTCTTCCCATCCTTACCTTTGAAGCATTTGTGGCTGGAGCACGATACCGATCCAAGGTGTGGAATTTCTGATTCAACTCGTGGTAGAGCTCTGAATGGCGTTTCTTTGTGTGCATAACTTTCTGCAAAGGTTGACGGTAAGAATCCCCAAGACGAAAGGAGGGAGAGAGAAGAGAAAAGAGAGATCACCTTCGGCTCGAAGAGCTCTGTCCCTCATATCTTCTCACCCAAAATGTGTGGTTAGTGAAAGAAGAATCAAGTACAGGAGCTTCCTTGATAACCTTCTTGAGGCTTAGCTTAGCCATCAACTTTCTAAGCAAGTGGACGTTCAGATTGCTGGATGTCGACACTCGGTCAAAACTTCCCCTTTCTTAGAAAGGTGATGGTGGAGCTAAGCTCCAAGAGGGTATCAAGAAAGCTCCAATTGTATGTTTCCCTGTTCCCTGCTGTAGGATCCCTACGAAAAATGGGCATGAGCACTTATGATGGGCAAACAACTTCAAAGTACTAATAGAAGAGAATGTTTGTAGCTTAGAGTTGAATTGTGGGGTCCTTGGTGCTTTCTGAGCTTGGTTGGTTTCTTGTAGAGTCCCAAAGGTGCTTTTTCAAGAGGCAACTGGACTTTCTTGATTTTCTTTGAAGATGTTTTGCTTCTCATCCAAGAAGCTTCTTCAGCTCTGACTGGATGGTGGGGAATGGAAGGATTTATATTCCTTGCAGACAGCTGGTCATTTGCATTCTTTTAAAGGGTCATTGAGGCCACCTGGAGGTTTATCTGTGTCCTCAGGGTCACCTGAGTGGTGCAAATGGATGTGGAGCCTTCTTGGAACTGCTGAAAGGACCGTGTTGTAGACCGGAGATAGACGATGTCGTATCCCTCCCCTTCTGTTAAGGGAGGGCTGTTCAATTTTGACATAGATGGCCTCTTTGACCCCTCTTTCACACCAGCGGTCCTCTCTCTCCAAAATGTGGACGTTGCTGTCTTCAAAAGAGTGGCCTTTGTTCTTTACAATGATATTGATGGCCTCAATGACGCTCTAAAATACGGGTGTCAAACTTGATCGTGTCACGTGACATATTGTGACCTATGGTGATGTTTTTTTTTTTTACAGAACTGGGATGGGTGTGGCCTGCATGAGATGCATCCAGCCTGCGGGCCGCCAGTTTGACAAGCCTGCTCTGAAAGATTGCAAATGACCCTCTGTCCATTCCCCACCCTCCAGTCAGAATTGAAGAAGCTTCTTGAATGGGAAGTGAAGCATCCTCAAAGAAAAACAAAGAAGTCCAGTTGCCTCTTGAAAAAGCACTTTGGGAACAACGATGACCTGGATGACTGAGAATCTCCAGAGACATTTTTCTTATAGAGGTTTCATGGTAACTTGGTAAACTCATGAGTGAACCAAGTCCCTTAATGTTAATCCTTTCCCTTCCTTCCCTACCATTGGTTCATTCATGGCTTTTTCTTAGTCTACATGTTCTTTCATGTCACACTTTTTATTTTTTAAGACAAACAACATCTGGAGTTGGGGTGGAGAGCTTTTTCCTCTTGCCAGCTGTTGGCTGGAGATGAGGGTTTTTTGTTAGTAAATTGCAGATTGTTTGAAGGACCCTCGTGGATTATGTCAGCCTTTGCTTATTATTTCTGGGAGTAACCAACCCAGGACAACTTTGAAAGACTATTGTGTTGTGAATTCCCAACCGTGGTGTTGCACAAGCAGAAAATAATTGGACCGTAACTAGAAAGACTGCCTAATTTTCCAAAGGGAATTTTGTTTTATTAAAATACACAATTGACTAGCCCTGAAGGTATCTTGGGAGAAAGCAGAAACAATCTGCCGAGAATTTGAGGAAGAGATCATCCCCTGGGAGCACTGCAACCTCTTGAGCTTCCTAAGTTTTTGGTAAAATGAGATCTGAATCTCTAAAGATCTATCAAAACTTCTGACTTTTCGTGAGAAGACTGCAATGTGAAGGCAAACACATCCTTGAACTGTTATGTGTTTCTTCCCCTTTCGTCCAACATTGGGATCAGGCCAGGCTTCCTCTCTCAGACAAGGCTCTTAGACTGGCTGAGATGAAAGACCAATGGTTTTGGGATATGTTCTTCTTGAACTGTTCCTGTCTTCTTTTGTGATGAGGAGGAGGAGGAGGAAGAAGGGAAGAATAGTTTTCAGGTGCATTACACCTGGCAATTGTAAGAATCAAAGATTGGCTTCAGCATGTTCTTGTTCTTCTCTCCCCTCCCCATGTTTCTCTTGGGATCTGCCTTTTTCAGATTGTAAACCTGAAGCTCACAGGTTGTGTGAACAAACCGCTCAGAAATCTATGAGATTGGGGCAGCAGCGCTTTTAACAGATTAAAAGTAGGTCTAGTCAAGCCATTCAAAGGGGCCCATGCCATTTCGTGAGGTGATAGCAGAGGTGGGTTGCTCCCGGTTCAGCCCAGTTTGGCCGGACCGGTAGTGGAATTCAGGCCTGGGTCGCAGAACCGGCAGTGACTCAGGCCTGCCACGCCCCCAAACCTGTTCCCTCGCCACTGCTGAGCTGCCACCATTTTGGTTTTTAGTGACTGTGAGTTCACAGTTCATTGTAAATTGCTCTGTGCATGCGCAAAGAACAGTTTACATTGAACTGCGCCCGTCTGGCGTGCCTGCGAGTGAAGCAAGCATGGGCGGGTAGGCAGGTTGAGACCGGTAGTAAAACCGGCAGCAGCCCACCTCTGGGCAATAGGCTGAAACCAGAAACTTAAACTTGGAAACAGTCCTCCAGAAACTGGAAAACTAAGTTTTTTGAAAGGGCCTTTGGGATTGATCTCCAAACGGGTAGTCCTCGATTTATATCCTTTTAGTGACCGTTCAGAGTTACAACAGCACTGAAAAAAGTGACTTATGACTGTTTTTCACACTTATGACCATTGCAGCATCCCCACGATCACATGATCAAAATTCAGATACTTGGCAACTGACTCCTATTTATGACGGTTGTAGTGTCCCAGAGTTATGTGATTCTGTTTTGCGACCCCCTGACAAGCAAAGTCAATGGGAAAGCCAGATTCACTTAACAACCGTGTTACTAACTTAACAACAACAAGCAGTGATTCACAGAACCACAGTGGCAGGACATGTCAAAAACGGGGCAAAATTCACTTAACAAATGCCTCGCTTAGCAACAGAAATTTTGGGCTCAATTGTAGCCGTAAGTTGAAAACTGCCTGTACATTGGGAATTGTGTACCCATGGTTGGTATCATTTGGTTTTATTTTACTTTGGCGATATTGTATTTTGCATTATTATCAAGCTTAGTGAACATTCTTTACCATGGATGTTTTATTGTACTCCGTGCTTTTTGTTGAAGGGAGTTTGAAAGGATTCATAAGCACACAAATATAACAAATAAGCAACAAAGCAATCAATAAACAGGTCTTCCAGAACACTGCCAACATTAACACCCATCATAAAGTATAACGATCAGCAGACTGGTAACATATAACAACATAAGATACAGAAAGCAGCAGTGAAGAACAACATTAAACCTACAACATGGGTCAAAATGCACAGAAGGCATTTTGAGGAACAAAATTAAACCTACAACATGGATAAAAAATGCCTAGAAGGTGGCCACACCCAGCAAGCGGAGGGGAGAATGATTTTTTTCCTACCCATTGACTTCTAACCCATTTCATTTTAGTCTTTAGCCTAATTGCCAAATGCTTAGTTCCCATGCAAGTATGAAAGAGCCACTGCCCTACTGCCCTCATCACGAGGTGCACTGTGGTAGAATGTAGTCTGGATTCCCAGGAGAAAGGGGCTGCTTTCCACTGGGCAAAGAGACAGCAGAGCTTGGAAATTTTGGTTGGCAGGGAGAGGGTTAAAATAAATCCACCCTAGCACTTTGCAGAATATATCTTCAGTTACACCTAATTGCTTTAGTCCAGCAAGATTCTGTCTATAGGTAAAGAACAATAATGGAAACTACACTAAAGCAACTTCACATGTCTTTTTTTAGTCCTTGGGCCCTGATTTTATCAGGGCAATCTGGTAAGAAGGTTGCATAGAATTTGCATGCATAAACATTTTACTTTGTCCAGGTGAGTTGAGATGCTACAGCCTGGAACAGTGCAAAGGCATGCCTGATTCCCGGAGACATTCACAGTCAGGCTAGATTAGGAAGTATTCAGGGACAATAATTAGTTTTATTCATTTTCTGGATTACTGAGGAATGTATCTGGGAATCAACCAGTGATGGGATTCAATTTTTTTTACTATCGGTTCTGTGGGCGTGGCTTGGTGAGTGTGGCTTGGTGGGCTTGGCAGGGGAATGATACTGTAAAATCTCCCTTCCCTCCACACTCCAGGGTAAGGATATTGCAAAATCCCCATTCCGTCTCCACTCCAGGGGAAGGATACTGTAAAATTCCCCATTCCCTCCCCACTCCAGGGGAAGGATACTGTAAAATCTCCATTTCCTCCCCACTCCAGGGGAAGGATACTGCAAAATCTCCATTCCCTCCCCACTCCAGGGGAAGGATATTGTAAAATCCCCATTCCCTCCCCACTCCAGGGGAAGGATACTGCAAAGTCCCCATTCCCACTCCACTCCAGGGGAAGGATACTGCAAAATCTCCATTCCCTCCCCACTCCAGGGTGAGGATATTGCAAAATCCCCATTCCATCTCCACTCCAGGAGAAGGATACTGTAAAATCCCCCATTCCCTCCCCACTCCAGGGTAAGGATATTGCAAAATCCCCATTCCATCTCCACTCCAGGGGAAGGATACTGTAAAATTCCCCATTCCCTCCCCACTCCAGGGGAAGGATACTGTAAAATCTCCATTTCCTCCCCACTCCAGGGGAAGGATACTGCAAAATCTCCATTCCCTCCCCACTCCAGGGGAAGGATATTGTAAAATCCCCATTCCCTCCCCACTCCAGGGGAAGGATACTGCAAAGTCCCCATTCCCACTCCACTCCAGGGGAAGGATACTGTAAAATCCCCATTCCCTCCCCACTCCAGGGGAAGGATACTGCAAAATCGCCCATTCCCTCCCCACTCCAGGGGAAGGATACTGCAAAATCTCCATTCCCTCCCCACTCCAGGGGAAGGATATTGCAAAATCCCCATTCCATCTCCACTCCAGGGGAAGGATACTGTAAAATCGCCCATTCCCTCCCCACTCCAGGGGAAGGTTACTGCAAATTCCTCCTAATCAGCTGGGACTCAGGAGGCAGAGAATAGATGGGGGTGGAGCCACTAAGAGGTAGTATTTATCAGTTCTCCAAACTACTCAAAATTTCCACTACCAGTTCTCCAGAACTGGTCAGAATCTGCTGAATAGCAACTCTGGAATCAACCCAACTTTTGCTCTTCCTGGTTTTGAAGGTTTTGCATTTAGGCTGAGTTGCAATTTGAAATTTTGCTAATGGGAGTTGAAACAAATACTTCATTCTGCCCTGCGTCAATCCAGAAATGTGGTCAAAAATGTTGTTTTCCCCACAGCTCAGTGCAATTGCAGGGAAGAAAAGGGGGGAGAGAAGAAACAAGATGGGTGCGGTTTAAGAAAATAAATAAAATTGAGTGCTGAGCTGAAGGTGAAGGATGCTGCTCTTTCTCTGGGCTTGCTGAAAAATGTTTAGTTTGCATTTATTCCAGATTTCGTGAATGCTTATTTCCAGAACCAAGACGCAAACTATCATGCAACCATCTCTTAATATTCATGGGTTTTTTTCTGAATTTTGCAAAGCTGTTTCCTAACCCAGATGTTAGGAAATGCAGGTATTTGTGAAAATGAGCCCAAAATGCTTATATTGGCAAAAAAAAAATAACTGAAATTCATTAAAGGGAAAGCTTATATTAGAAAAACAGCACATGCTCATTTCTGCATTAGAAGAAAGGCCCCCTATAATGTAGATTCCTGACTTCTTTTCCCTCCTGCTGCCCTCCAGCAGATCTAGAAATGAGAATCTGAGCAAAATTAAACTTGACAAATTCACCTATTCCTGTTCTTAACCAGCTGACATTGAGTCAAAAACAGACTGACAGCAGAGTCCTGGGTATTCTGCACTCCAAGTCTGTAACAGTTTTATGCCAGTTGCATTGACACAATCCCCCCCGCCCCAACTTCCCAAGAGTTCTGGGATTAATAAATTGGCAAGAATATGTAGGCATTTGTAAAACCTCCCCCCATGAATTCCTGAAATTTCAGAAGATAAACGGGCAAAAGGGATTTCCATTCTTTTCATTTCCTTGCTACCCACTATTACAGACCTTAATTCAGTTTGTAATTTAAAATACAAAAAACAAACAAACCCCAGATTGAAACATTGCTAGTTATTTAATTTAAAAGATAAAGGAAGAACAGGACAAAAATGAAATCACGACCACACAACAGGAATGCCTTAAGGAAGAAGCAGACTTTTAAAAAAACGGCTAACAAATACAATCTCCTGATGGCCACCAGTTGGAGATATTACAGTTGTATTCCTTACTGAGCAGGAAGTTGGACTAGATGTTCTCCAAGCTCACTTTCACCCTTACATTGTGAAATTCAAGGGCTTCCAGAGGGAGAACATTTCAGAGGAGGCTTGTGGTTCTTGGCAGCCAATGGAGGACTTTCCCATTTGATCTTAGCAATCAAAACAATCTGTCAGATGTCCTGGTCATTTGTACACCAAGATTAAGACCTGTAGCCTGACTTGGTAGCTACGGTATATGGGTTTCAAATTTTTTAGAACCTCTTCTGTAGCCTGCTTTGTGGGAGTGGCTTGCCAGCCATGTGAGTGGGAGTGGCTTGGCAGTCATGTGACTGAGTGGGAGTGGCCAACTTGTAAAATGTGGTGAAACTCACTTAACAACGCTCTTCCTTAGCAACCAAAATGTTGGCTCAGAAACTCTGGCATTTGAAGCACGCAAGTCTTAAAGCTGTCAAGACTCTTGCACCCCTAACCCTTTTGAAAAAAAACTCCTAGGGGTGTTCAAACTTGACAACTTTAAGACTTGTGGACTTCAACTCCCAGAATTCCTCCTCCAGTCATGTTGGCTCAGGATCTCTGACATTGAAGCACGCAAGTCTTAAAGCTGTCAAGTTACAAGACCCTTGCACCCCTAACCCTTTAGAAAAAAAACCCAGGGGTGTTCAAACTTGACAGCTTTAAGACTTGTGGACTTCCACTCCCAGAATTCCTCCTCTCGCTCTTCATCTTGATGATGTGCGGACGGGCGGGGGGAGGGAGCTGGAACCGGTTCTAAACGGCACGGTAGATTTGTGGAACCTCTTCTATAGAAGAGCTTAGAACTGGCAGGAACCCACCCCTGCAAGACATACAGTAGCTTATGTGATGCATGATAAATTTCTTTAAACTCCAATGACAGCGATAATCTAGGATAACCCTCAAGTAACATAACTGCTCTTTCAGGAGGGATTACCTCCTCTTTAGTTGAAGCAAATTTCCTAATTTTTGGATTCTCCCCACAGCCTTGATTTCCATCTGGTCTGGATTAAGTTTCTAGGCTGAATTGTTTCCAGGGGAAGGGAACGGGCAGCTAATACTGCTAATGGACTTCACAATTGCCTTAGAACTAGGGTTTTTTTCCCAACATATTTTTCTTTGTTGTATTGCAAACCACTTTGAATCCTGTGAGTTAGGCATCATTATCAATTTCTGAAGATATTGACATATGTCGGCATATTGATGATACTTCATCCCTGAACTATGACTACATCCAATGGTTTTGTACAGATGCTAAGTACCATTGTGGACACCGCTCAGCATAGCTAAGGCAGTATAATTCTTTGGAATTTTCCCTGAAAGTCCTACTGGAATCACTGGAATCTAAGGACCCAACCCCAACTCACAGAAATGCTCCAGGAGGATATGAATTGATATTATCAAAAGACACTGAAAGACCAACCAGGAGGAAGAGAGTCCCTCTTTCTCTCTTCCACAGGAGGTCATCTACCATGCCTGATAATTCTTTCTTCAAACCAGGCCAAAAGGCTTTGAGATAATCAGCATCCTCTAAGAATGTCTGCAGCAACATAGATCATCTTCCCTTAATTGGAAAAAAAATAGATTGTGCCTAAGTATTTTTGGATGAGATATTGTGGTTCTAGGAAGAGCTTCTTCAGAAGTAATTCTTTTGACCCTTTTATTCCATCACACAAAGATTTATTCACCCCTCTCTGGATTTATCGAGTCATCCCCCTTTGGGTACCTCAAATAATGGGCAGGAGTTAGGAGGGCATATGGTTCCTCAAGAGTCTCATGGAGTCTCCTTGAGTCTTGGAAATGGAAAGTGATCTCATAGTATAACCACAACATCTTAATACGTATTGCATCAAATCCAGAGTTCATGGTAATATAAAGACAAGTGATTTTTATGCTCTAAATGTCTCACAAATCTGTCACAGCAGATCCCTGAAGGTTCCGAAATCAGATTTTCCAAAACAAATGGCAACAAACCCTTAATCACTTTAAAGTGCTCTGCTGGACAGCTTCTTGAGGATGCAGTGGAGATTGTACAGAAAGCTTTCTCTGCAACCTTCACCACTGAGTAATAAGCGTGAATGACTCTTACAGTATCTACGAAATCTAGGGGTTTCTTGTAAAAGCAAAGCTATTTGACTTCACTGTCCCAGTGAGAGGACTTCATGATGACTGTTATCAGTGACTTGTTCTCTTTCCATTCAGTAAATCAGTAGAGGTTCACTGATTCTGGAAATTCGTCCAGAACATCCCAGAAGCCAACAGATTTCCTAAAACTCCAAGACCGATTGTCTTAATTGATCCCCTTCCCTACTGGAGAAGGAAAGTTAAGAGACTCCTAAGTTCTCTGTGTGAGGGTTTACTCATGGAAGAAAATTCTCATTGGCTTGATGATAACCTCAGACATGCTCATGGTTGTCCAAGAGATAATTAAATCTTAGATAGGAGTAAATATTTTACAATAGCAATAAACACTTAGATCAGAGGTCCCCAAACTTGGCAACTTTAAGACTTGTGGAATTCAACTCCCAGAATTCTCCAGTCAGCCATGCTGGCTGGAGAATTTTGGGAATTGATGTCCATAAATCTTAAAGTTGCCAAGTTTGAAGACCTCTGATTTAGACATATACCACTCCATAGTGCTTTACAGTGTCCCCAAAAATGTGGGTCCTCATTTTATTGACCTCAGAGGATGAAACACTAAATTAACCTCGAGCCCTTCAGAATCAAATGCCAGACAGTGGGCAGAGTTAGCCTGCAATACTGCATCCTAACTACTGTGCCACCAGTTCTGGGCACCTACCGCTCCAGCCCATCCTCCACACCAAGGGTATAAAGACAGGGCTCCCACCTAGACCATTGTCCCCCAAATTCAGATCCCATCAGAACAAAGTCAACTGGACAGACCTCGTCCCACGGGTATCATTACAGAATCTAGACAACTGGCCAGCAGTTAGACAGGACACAAAGCGGGAATTTCTAATATCACAAAAGGTGTCACTTAATTACACACCGGCTTGGCACTCACCTCAAAATCCAGGTCAGAGTACCGTAGTCTTTTCCTCTGGGGAGGGAGGCATGAAGTAAGCATACCACAAAGTGGGGAGGAGGGAAAAAAGAAAAGCCTTCATTACTTTGTCTAATTCTTAGACGGAGTTTTGGAGAGCAGATGGTTGGAAGGCACCCAAGAAATCATCAGAACACAGAGAGATGGAAGTGAGGGAAGGGGGTTAGAAGAAGCAGCAGGAGAAATTTATCTCCAAAGCATCACAGGAGGAGAGAACAGGGTCAACCCTAATACACTTTGGTGGCCCTTTCCTTTGGCCAAATGTTTGTGGCTACAGATTGGGTTAACCAAAGCTGTTTGCACTAAGAAAATCTACCATATTTCCCTGAAAATAAGACAAGGTCTTATTTTCTTCTGACCCCTGAAATAAGTCCTTGGCCTTATTTTTGGGAGGTCTTATTATTTTTGAGGTGCAGGAGGCAGCGAGCCGGGTCACCTCATGGCTGCTGCTGTGTTGCAATATTTTTTGGGAGGTGTTATTTTCAGGGTAGGGCTTATTTTAGCACATGCTCTCAAAAGCCCGATTGGGCTTATTATCCAGAGAGGTCTTATTTTCAGGGAAACAGGGTACTATTCTAGCTGCATCTTCTAACAGGCTCTTAGATGACAGCTTTTCAATGGGCCTCCAGTTCTGAGAGGCTCATATCACTTGGATGAGTTCTTTCTTTCAATGTACCCCAACATTGGAAGAGCAAATGAAAGGGAAGAAATCGAGTTTTAGCATTTGACCTCAAAGGTAGGGAGTTGACTGCATTTCAGCACAACTCCCCCATTTTAGTGTCTTCCATGTAGAAGAGATAATAAATGAATGCCATCCTTTCCTGAAGTCCAGGACTATGAGAATAGAATCCAGAAGGGGGCAAACCCTTTCTTCTCCTGGTCTGTTCATCACGGTCCCACTGCCAACTTGAAGCTCAGCCCCATTGCCATACCTCAATTGTGGTGTTCTTCCCTACCTCTACCCTGCTGCAAGCTGCTGTTTTGGAATCTCCCCCCTTCAAAAAAAAAGGTTATCCCTACAGCCAGGTTTGTCTGAAGATACTATTTTTTCTCCTCCATAAAAAATGAGAATGAAAATGCAAAATCTGTGGCTTCCATGGCAGTATCAAACAGAGAAACTCTTCAGCAAAAAAGAGGGAGCAAGGAAGCCCTTAGCTCACAGAATATTCACTAAACATCGAAGGAAAAAGTGGAGGGTTAAATGCAGATTATATCAAATTAGGGATCCATGTTGTCTAAGGATGCAGGGAAAAGCCTTCTGAAATACATAGGCAAAGGACTGCTTTTATGTTTCTTGAGCGAGCTCTGCTTTTTGCATGAGAAACACCCCATGCCCTTGAATTCAAAGTGAGACCACTTGCTGCAGGCAACAGTTTCTGCAGGGGAAACAGACACAGTCACGGTACAGGCTCAAACTGGTTGGACAATCCATTTTAACTCTGGCTGAGATTGTCCAATCAGATTTAGTGCAGAAGTTGAAAACGGCTAAGACCGTCATGGGAGGTATTCATGGGGTGGAAAGTAGTTTGGATTCCCAAGAGGGAGGGGCTGCATTCCAAAGGGCAAAGAGGCAGCAAAACATAGAAAGTTTGGTCAGGTGGAAGAGCATTTTATGGGGAACTACGAAGGCTAAAGATGAATGCTGATACAGAAGGCTGTATAACTATTCTATATTGTTATGTTTATCTTGTTTTTTCTTTTGTGTGTGTGTGTGTGGTTTTTTTTTCTGTTTTAAAGGTAAAAATGTTTAATAAAAACTTTTTTTTAAAAAAAAGGAAGAGCATTTTAAAGGTTCTTCCCTAATTATTCCCAGGGTATATTTATAGTGATACAAATGCAGGTAGTCCTCAGCTTGCGAACCCAATTAAACCAAAAGTGTCTGTTGCTAAGTGAGACCATTTTACGACTTTTTCTTGATATAGCTGTTAAATGAATTGTATAAGTTAGTAACACAGTTGTTAAGTGAATCTGGCTTCTCCATTGACTTTGCTTGTCAGAAGGTAATCATGTGACTCCAGGGCCCTGCCATTGTCATAAATACGAGTCAGTTGCCAAATATCTGAGTATTGACCACGTGGCCATGGGGAAGCCACAAGGATCATAAGGGCGATAAATGGTCATAAGTCACTTTTTCAGTGCAGTTGTGCATTTGAACGGTCACTAAATGTACTGCTGTAAGTTGAGGACTACCTGCAGTTGTTTTAGCTTGGCAAGATTTCTGTTTGCTTGTGAGGAACAGTCATGGAAACTGCTCAGAAGTAATTTGTTCAGAAGTAAGAAGTAAGTTGTTCAGTTGAACCACTTGCCTCCAGATGTTTTGAATGCTCCAACACTGGAGGTTTTTAAGAAGATGTTGGATATCCATTTGTCTGAAGTGGTGTAAGGTTTCCTGCCTAAGCAGGGGGTTGGACTAGAAGACCTCCAAGTTCCCTTCCAACTCTGTTATTCTATTCTATTCCCTTCCCTTCCATTCCCTTCCATTCTCTATTCAATTCTCCTATTCTATTCTATTCTATTCCATTCCATTCTCTATTCTATTCTATTCTATTCTATTCTATTCTATTCTATTCTATTCCATTCCATTCCTTTCTCTTCCATTCTCTATTCTATTCCATTCCATTCCATTCCCATTCTATTATTTCCCATTCCTATTCCATTCCATTCAATTCAATTTTCTATTCAATTCGATTTTCTATTCTATTCCATTCCATTCCATTCTATTTTCCATTCTACTCTACTCTACTCTACTCTACTCATTCTATTCTATTCTATTATTTGATTCCATTCCATTCTATTCTATTTCCACCTGTCTTTCATGATCCTTGCGGCCTGAGAGGGAGGCTTGCAAGCTCTCCCTTCACTGAGGAATACTCAGGAGTAATGGCCAATACTTCATGCTCAACTATAACTTAGTAGAACATATTAAACTTACTTTGGGTTTATATTACAAGTTCCTGGTTCAAAATGGTGGGACAATAAAAAATTTCCTTGTGTTTTTCTCGATTCTCGGAGACCTGATAAGCAAGGATGGCATTCAGTTCTATGGTAACTCTACACTGATCAGTCCATACGTGGGGTGCTCTCTCTAGCTCTGGGCATTCCTTGTTAAAAAGGGCACAGAGAATTTGGAGTAAGCTCAGAGAAGAGTCGCCATGCTGATCTGGAATTCCCAGCAGACAAAGAAGGGTTCAAGTTTTCAACTTGAAAAAAGGAAGACCAAAGGGAAATATTGTGATGGTGACTAAGCAGCTAATAGATTGTCACATGCAAGAAGGGTCAGGGTTTTTTTTTCCCCCAACAAAAGTGAGAGGAGGACAAAGGCCAAATGGTTGAAATTAAAAGAAGAAATTTCAAATTGAATAGGAGATGAACTGTCAGGGTAGTAAAATGCATGCTGGACCAGGCTGCTGAAATTGTGGTAGATTCCCCTTGGTTGCAGATTTCAAAATGAGATTTGGCTGGTCAACCCATGGGGATCACTGAGGTCTATGACTCTGTGAAATCCTTTTCTACCCATGGTGGAAAAAGCTGTCTGGGAAATTTTGGGAGTCCATTTCCTGTGGTGGAATCCGCAACTGGAGAAGGAGTGGAGGAGAATTCCGACAAGGAGACTACAGTTACCCAGGGAGGAGGCAACACATTCCAGAGAGGGCCTCAAAACAAAAGGCAGCACAGTCCTGAACTGGATGGTGGAGGAAGGAAAACGTTCAGGGTAGCCACAGCCTAGAATCTCCCAGTATATCTATTAGATTAGGAGGTAATAGCTTTAGTCTGGCAAGATTCTGTCTATTAGAGGTAAGCAAATAAAGATCTGGATTCATTTGGATTTCACTCCGTCGTCTCTAGGATTATGCCTGACAAGTCTACAGCTTAAAGTAGCCAAGCTTAAGAAACAGTAATGTGGACCTTCACCACAGCTCTTTTACACCCTTTGGGGAGAAAGCCATTAGCAATCCCAGGATAGGTTTGAGTTGCAGCGAATCTGTTCAACTTTATCTAGTCAAAGCATTTTTAATTAGACAAATGATTCCAAAGGTGTGCACATATACCACCTTGTATGCAAGCATCCCCTTGGTCTCAAATATCAACTTCTATACATGAAGACACCTTTTTTGTAAATTTCTTTATGCAGATCTACATGTTGCAACTGCCACCTCTCCTCACATGGTCACCTGTGCACATCAAATGCATTTACGTATAGTGTTTTCAAAACCCACATATGCAATCGATGAAAAACTCTTGTAACCTATACTACTTTACATAAAATATATGGAAAAAACTTTGCAAATTGAAAACTTGACATTGGGAAATGTCTAGACCAGAAACATTTTTTTCCCATGAGATGCATTTTCTAGGCACTGACAACAGTTCTGAAGACAATACCATCAAACATGCCATTCTTTTCTTTTCAATGTTTTCTTGAAACATTATGTTTCAAGGCTGTAAGATTGTTCTAAACGGCACTTCCTTGTTACAACAGAAATAGCTTATAGTCCTTTTCCTCCCCAGTATCTTAAGTCAAGATAAAATCATAGATAATGGAACATCCAGGGAAGGAAACAGGAAGACGTTTCAGCTGTCCTCTACCATCTTTGGATCCTGCACCAGTTACAGAAAAAAGCTAGGAAGCATTGGAAAATATGATGGTATCCCAGTAAAAACACTTCTGTGGCAACTCCTCATCCAGGATTCAGGACAAGGCAAAAGTCAAGAATTCAAAATGCTTCTAAACAGAAATAAAACTATTTAAACTCAGCTGGACTTACCTCCCAGCAAGTATGCAAAAGTATTTAACAGTTCAAAGAATAGTCTAATCGGGATTCTGCAGTCCTTTCTGCCTTCCACAGTTGGTTACACATAGTCCTTGACCTGTAACTGGTTACTTAGCAACCTTTTGAAGCTACATACCACCCAGATTCAAAGTACCAATGGTCACCTCCCTTGAGGTCACATGACTGATGTTCAGCCACTTGGCAACTGGGCTGAATTTTTGGCCATTTGCAGCATTCGGTGATCATATGATTACATTTTGTGATGGTTTTGCTTCTGAATTTTAGCAAGACCACACCCATTCCGAACTGCTGGCATGTTTAAGAACCAGGCATTTGCTTAATGACTCCTGCAAAAAGGGTCATACAATCAATCAATTTTATGCCCATCCCAACTCAACGATTGTGATGGGCAGGCTCCGTTATGACCACCAGCCAAGAACTAACCTCTAATCTTTACCCTCTATCTCAGTGGTTCTCAACCTGTGGGTCGGGACCCCTTTCACAGGGGTCGCCTTAGACCATCGGAAAACACGTATTTTAGATGGTCTTAGGAACCGAGACACCAATTTTATGGTTGGGGGTCACCACAACATGAGGAACTGTATTAAAGGGTCCCGGCATTGGGAAGGTTGAGAACCACTGCTCTACCTGGACACTTATGAACCCCTGCTTGCACAAGCCAACTCCTGAGCCGGAAGCTCTGCTCAGGCCAGAGATCAGCTGCCGTTCAATTCGACATCAAAGAAGCCTGTGTGAAGCCTCTTACCTCCAGGGAGCCCACTTTCATGGCCGAGCCAGGCACGGTGCGCGGCATGCTGCGGCTTCGCTCTGACAACTCTGAGGCCAGGATCTGCCGCACCGTGGGGTGTTGCTTGAATTGAAGGCCGTAGGGGTGCTTGACTGTCCCATAGGGCTGGTTCAAGTTCACGTTGATGTGGTCCATGGAGGCAAAGCTGGGGTAAGCCTCAGCCTCCACTGATTGCCGGCCCTGAGGCAGGCCTGGAGGTTCGTCCAACTTGATGTTGAGTTTCCCTTCTTCCCTGGTGAAAGGCTTAAGGCTCACTGTCCTCCGGGGAAGCACCATGTAATTGCTCTCAAGGGAAGGCTCCTGCGAACGCAGCCAACTGTAGTCCAGTTGCCGCAGGTTGCTGTCACTGCACAGGTAGACTGGCCCGCGGGCCACATCCACGTTGACGTCCTTCTTGGCAGGGGGGTCGCTGAGCTCCTTCAGCCCTTTCACCACGTTGTGGGTCATTTGTGGCATCTGGACCAGGATGGAAGTGGGCGGGATGTTCCCAGGGAGGGTGGAGAAACCCAGGCCACCTTCGGAGCTGGTGTTGAGTTTTGGATCCTCATCACCGTCCAGGGAGATGCGCGACAATGTGCTGGTGATGGTAGCTGGGTTGCACGTGTTAACCTCTTTAAAGAGGACTGGGAGAGGAGAGGAGGGTTAGACAGATTATGAAGCAGAACTCCCTGTGCGTTGGCAATTTGTCAAAGGGTTTGGAGAAGGAGCAACTACTTAACAGGGATTCTTTCTATTTTTAAACTTGTCTAGTGGAGATAGAAGTGTGCCTGTTGCACCTAACCTAGATCACAGTGCCCTGGGTGCAGAGAAATGGATTTTTCTGAGACTGGAAACTTGATTGTTTAAGGAAGGAAGTGGAGAACCCTGAAACCTGTAGCTGTGGGAAGCTATTAAGTTCTTCTGAGTTCAATATTAAGAGTGCTAGCAAAGGGGGGGGGGAACTGCTTCCCCCCTCTACCAATTCTCCTTCTATTTGACGAAAGAGACTTTGCTTTCAAACCTCCTTCCAAAACAAAATAGATGAGAATTTTGGTAACCCTTGCACTTAGGAGAGTTAAGGGTTGTGCCTGACCAGAGGTGGCTTCCTACCAGTTCGGTCCGATTCAGCCGAACCGGTAGTGATTTGGCAGCCTGGGTCACTGGAACCGGCAGCAACCCAGGCCTGCCACGCCCCCAATCCGGTTCTCCTACGGGGCCGCCATCTTGTTTTTAGGTTCTATGCATGTGCAGAACAATTGTAATTGCACAAATTTAATCCCCCCCCCCCTTTTTAACGTTTTGTGCATGCACAGACCTATTTTTGTGCAAATGTGCATGTGAGCGAACCAAACTGGCAGTAATGCCAGGAGCAACCCACCCCTGTGCCTGACCCTCTTGTCTTTCATTGCACCATCCCACCTGCATGAAGTACCTTCTTCCCAGAATAAACCATCTGCAAGATGATGTACACTATCTTGTGTGAGAGGAACACATCTGGATCTACAAAAGGGACAAGATTTCCATTGTGACATTGTATCCTCCATTTTGTAGATTTTGACTCCCCACTCCCCAAATTAGACACCTCTCTGCCGGGATCTGTTCCAATTGGAAAAGAGCAGGCAGTCAGAAAAATGGCAGAGGGAAGTCACAGAAAACAATTCCTCTTTTTTTGATAGCTTCTTCCGATTCTTCCAACCATACAATCAGCTGGAAACCAGCTTAGTGAAATTTGAAAGTAATCTTAAACATAAGGGGATAAAACGGAAGGGGAATATAAAAATTGGACAAATTGTAGAACTGGTTTCAGCATAATACAGCTGTTAGTTTCAGCCTGAATTGATGGTGTGGAAGATAATGGGGAAAGGAAAGAGAAATTGGACTGGATAGTAATAATACCGGCACTTGTGTACAGAGCATAGCCTGACCTGGTCATTCCATTAGATTTAAGCTGGCTGGGCCTAGCACTGAAAACTTCCTTCTCTTGCAACCCACTTCCTTCTTTTTGCACCATCAAACCCATCAAATCCTGACCTCCTAACCTTCAGCAATCCTAAAAGACCTTGAATTTCGTTACACCCTGGGAAAGGAGTAAGAGTCCTTTCTCCACTGTGAAGTAAGATCATTTCACAGTCAAACCCTCTTTTTCTCACACAGGAAAGAAGAGATTCCCTCACCTGTCTGACACGCCAGGTCAACATCCTTTTCAAAATCTGTCTATAAAAACACAGGAAGAGGGGGAGAAAGGGAGAAGAAAAGAGAAGACAAAAGAAGAGGAGAGGAGAGAAGAGGAGAAGAGAAGAGAAGGTGGGAGTGGAGAAATGAATGCATCATGGACAGCAAACAAAATTCAGTTATATTGCTTATTTTGGACTTTCCATATTGATTAAATTATTTTGGAGATAAGGAAAAATAAGGGTGCACAAAATATCCTGAGTTTGGAATTGCTGTTCTGAGTGTTTGAAGCTTTTTTCATCTAGCACCTTGTATATTTGCTTTGCCCGAAAGCTTGGAACCAAACAAAAATTTCCTTTCTTTGTTGTTTTAAATATTGTGTCCTAATGAACAACAGGAATTCAAAACAAGTTTTAATCACCAGGTTTCAATGTAAGAACATGAGCAAGTTGATTATCAGCACTGAATGTTGCTCACCACCCAAGCTACAGCAAAGCTGAAGAAGGGGGATGATTTAAGAAAATAAATAAACATTCCTATGTCATAAACAAACAAAGTAGCAATTTAATGCAAATGAGTGTGTTTTGCAGCCCTTCTGCTTGTTTGTTTGCTAGTTTGCTAATTTGTTGAAATAAGGAACACTCAGCTGGGATTACCATCCCATCTACATGTGTGTTCCTGGGATAAAAATGAAAAAAATAAGGAATTGTGATAAACTTCCGTCAATCCCTATATTGGAATAAGCAACATGTTTTAAGTTCTGTCCTATTGGAACAAAACCCACTTGAAAAGTGCACATGTTCACCTTTGAGAGCACTTTATGCCAGTTTCGTGCTGATCAGTCATCAACTATTAACTCAGCTATTGGGGGTTCAGCCAAGCAAACATAATATCACCATTTGAAGTTGGCTTCAAAAGAGACTAAATACTTAAACACCCAAAGTGCTCTCAAAGGTGGACATGTGCCTGGCCAAAATGGCAAAGCCTATCTCATAAGGAAGGCCAACCAGATCATGGCTAAAAACACACACACAAATGGCAGAAACCTCTTAATTTACTCTCAAGTAAGCAGGATCTTATTAGCTCTTCCCAGGATTCACATACTGCATTTGGGATTGCTTTTTTTATCATGGTTTGTAGACTATATTCAAAATGTCTGGATTTCCACACTGTTCTAACTGTAATCCATACTTTCAAAATTGCAATGGTTATGTTCTCCGAAATATAAAGCCAAAACTAAGCATCATAAAAAACTTAGGACAACAGTTCATTTAATAAATCGGCTGGGTTTACATATGCATTAAGAAATAAATCATAGACTATAAACCATTGCAACTGGCTTCACTTAACATGAAGACCCCAGTCATTGTCTAGGTCAAAATCTAAATGTCATCTCTTTCCCTTTGCTGTCAGCTCTACCTTTGAGAGCACACGTAAAAATAAGAGAAGACACCTGCAATTCTTTGAAGGTTAGGAAAATTGCTTGATCATAACAGAAATGTTCAGTAATCCCCACATCAGCTCAGTTGTAACCGCAGTATGTGTATAGGTTGAAGGTCTGTAGAAGGTTTCACACTTCAGTGCACAATTCTTAAAGATCCACATTCTTTTTATGCTTAGCATCCAGGGTTCTGTGAGCCACCAGGAGTTGGTGGGAGACTGAGACATTCATGTCTGCCCATTCTCCTCACATGGATGAAACGTGGATATGGGGAGAACTAGGGAGAAATCAAAGCAAGTCCAAAAGTGCTGGCTTTGAAGGGCTTCAAGAGAAAAATAGGCACTTTTCTTCCACCCTAAGGACCGTCCTCAGCCTTTGATGGGGCTGGACAATTACATACGTTGCAGGAACTTATCTGGGTTGGTCACTGGGACAAAACTTTAGTCCGCCAAGCTTTCGGACTTGTGCTGGAGCCCATCCTCAAAGAACTTCTCTCTCACCAGAATATGAGGATGTTTTTATCCACATTTAAATGGAATTCAAATGAAATACAATTCATACAATTCCCCAATTATGCATTGATAGGATATTACAACAGCATATTGTCATCTCTTCCTGTTTGTTAAAAGAAATTTGGTAATGTTTAGAAGTAGCAGGCCATCCTGAAGAATTCAATCCTCGCTGTTCAAGGCACACAATCCTGTTTTAACCCCACAGCCTATAGTGCAAGACTCAGACCTTTTGTGCATCTACAGCTGTTCTACTTTGTCTCTTATCTTCTCACAACACAGCCCACACTCACTCACCATGATCTGGACTTGCCCGTTCTTGCACGAATCGGGTGAATTCTCATTTTCATCACTTTTACACACCCCAATCTGGCATTTCACCACATCCTGGACCTGCAGAAGACAGACAGATCATAAAAAACCCAAGTCTTTATAACACAATGATCTTCCTTCCTCCACTGCCTATTTTCCATATTTAGGTTCTAGAACAGTGTTTCTCAAACTTGGCGACTTTAAGTCCTGTGGACTTCAACTCCCAGAATCCTATGCTGGCTGGGGAATTCTGGGAGTTGAAGTCCACAGGACTTAAAGTCGCCAAGTTTGAGAAACACTGTTCTAGAATATAAAATTGGGCATATTTCCCAAGTGAACTCTACACAGAACCTGTGCCCAACTTCTGTGGAAAAGAAGAAATGAGGTGGAAAGGGGTGTTGATGGCTTGCAAAGACATTTCTTGGTCTTGGGTTCCAGAGAGAGCAGCCAGTTGACCTGTGCAGGATATCAGACGAATCTCTTATTGGCCTAACACAGAGAGGTCAATGTATGAAGGGGACATGGGGTGTGTGTCAGCAAAAGGATCCTACTCCTTTGTCTCCCTCTGGTTGAGCTTGGGAAGGGAGCAGGTTTTCTAACCTGGTATATTTTGTTAATTAGGCCTCCAAGGATATAGGGAAAATGACCAATGGCACTGCCATTATTGGTTAGAGGGATTGCAAGGATGGAAGGGATGTCTTCAGTCCCCCATTTCCCCCATGGGAAAAACTGGCTTTTCTATAAGGTAAAAAGAATCCATAAACCTCTAGAAATGAAACCTCATTTCACTTCCCCTCCAAAAAATAATTGGACTGAAGGTGTTGCTTTCATCTACCCTAAAGGGAAACTAGAGGATAGCTGGCTGGTCATGAATTCTCCTGGAATTAGAAGAAAGGACATGGAGAATTCCAGGGAAGTAAATAGAATCTGCTAGCAACTTCCCTGCAGTTGGGAAGATATATCAGAATGGCAGGCACTATGGGGCATTCAAAGGCCTACCCCTAAATGTGAATAACACATATGGGAAAGGGAGAGGGGCTTCCACTGCCCACTTTTGTCTCCCATTTTCACACTGGTGTTCCTCATTTCTGAACAGGTAGGTGCTCCTGCTTTGTTCCCAACTGCTTCAGATATTATATTAACCATGTTTTCATAAGTATCTCCACTTTTACCCGGAGTCTCTTAAGGAGCTATCCTGATTGGCAATCTTTATTATCCATTTTTATTATTCTTCAAAAATTCAGACTCTCTCTGGCAATGAACCCCGATATGCCAATTCTTTCCAATTGGCTTAGCACCCAGATGTCAGTCGTCACGTATCCAAGTGACCAAGTTGGTTTCAAGGCTACAGCTGTGCAATGTTCCTTCTTTCTGACTAGGGAAGGAGGATAGTAGGGAGCAACTGGTTGCAATAGGCATTGTCCTCATTCCTGGACTGAAGTTTTTGACGATGGTTTTCCATGGTAACTTTAAGATGTGTGGACTTCAATTCATTTTCAGGGGCAGTGTGATGGTCACTGCTAAAGGAGATCCCATCCTGGAGTTGGCCAAAATACATGATCCAATGGATTTCACTACATAAAATGTTTCCAACGCACCCCCCCACCCCCCCGGATCTGTAGACTGGTACTGGGCTGCAGCATGCTAGGAACTGGGCCACGCAAACAAGGGAAGATCCATTTATGGGATGCAGGCAGCATGCGAAACCATGCCCCCTCCTGTCTGTGGAACAACCTCTCTCCATGGAACCGGTCTTAGTTTTGAGAAAGTGGGCTAAACAATGGGCTTGGGAAAGTTCCCATATTTTTCGGAGTATAGGACACACCTATTTCCCCCCAAAAAGAGGGTGAAAATTTTGGTGCATTTTATGCACTGAATACAGCGTTCTTGGCCTCCTGAAATTCCGTCCCTTTCACAAAAAATGGACATGCAGAGGGTTTGGGAGGCTGCAAAGTGCTCCTGGGGGCTGAGCAAAGATTGGCCGTTTTTTGCTTGTTTTTGCCCCACCAGCCCCCAGGAGCACTCTACAACCACCTAAAGGCTATGCATGCCCTTTATTTGGCAAATAATGAGGGTGTTTTCATGAAAAATGAGCCACTTTTGCTCACTTTTGCTCATTTTTGCCCCCCCAGCCCCTAGAATCACTTTGCAGGCCCCTCAAACTCTATGCATGCCCCATTTTTCACCAAAAATGAGGCGTGCAGAGGGTTTATGAGGTCTGCAGAGTGAAAAACCTTTTTTGATGTACCTCTTCAAAATCTTGGTGCATCTTATACTCCAGTGCATATTATACTCCGAAAAATACGGTATGTGAATTGTCAATGACTTGGGCTACCCATTCCCATTTTCAGGATTGGCCTGTTGAAGGACATCCCAGGAGCACCTCCCGCCCCAATGAACCGCCCCTGGCAGGCTGACAACTCTCAATGCCCACCTCTCTGCGCAGAAAGCAGTGGACGGTGATGATGACGAAGCCCTGAACTGAGTTGAAGACGGCAAAGAGGACTTGAAAGAGGATGGAGCGCCGGTCAGTCATGGCAAGCACAGCCGACATCCAGGTGAGCGCCAGGAGGGGAAGAACCACGCAGGAGCTCCACAGCGATGCCCTAGGAGGGGAGGGGGAGCGGAGAGGGTGAGAGGGATAGGCCCAGAAGATATTCGCAGGGGATTTGGGATAGGAGAAGGAGTGGGGAATGCCTGGAGGCCTTGGGACCATTTTGCTAGGCTCTGAAGCACTTTGAATGGGAAGACTGATGTTGGTCAACAGTTTAGCATTGGAGGATGAACAGCTCAGGGTGTGTCAGGTCTACCTCCCACTCCCCTGTCTCAACCTGGTGCTGAAAGCAATAGTGCTTATACACCACTTCATAGTGTTTTACAGCTCTCTCTAAGTGGTTTACAAAGTCAATGTATTGCCCCCAACAATCCGGGTCCTCATTTTACCCACCTCGGAAAGATGGAAGGTTGAGTCAACCTTGAGCTGGTGAGATTTGAACTGTCTAACTGTTGGCAGCTGGTGATCAGCAGAAGTAGCCTGCGGTACTGCACTCTAACCCCTGCGCCATTGCAGCTCAAGATATAGGAACAGCATTCATGACGCCACACTATTTTATCTCAATGTCATTTTATTTTACCTTATCAACAATCAATACCCCAATCAAGAAACTTTAGCAGTGTAGACTAACAGTAAAGAATAGCCTAATCAAGGAACCACCAAGAGCACTTGTACAACAGCTGATAGGTTGAACTACTTGTATATAAGCAGAGAGCAAACCCCACTCCTTTCTAGATTGATGTTGCTATGAAGTTGGATAATGAAATGTCTGCAAGACAACGTCTGCAAATTAACCAAGCTCAGAGAGCACCATGGACCCCACTGTGTTATCTTTCAAAATTCTATTTTGGTGTGGCTGATGCTTATTGTTTCTTGATATGATCAATTGATCAATCAGTCAGGCTATATCAGGGGTCTTCAAACTTGGCAACTTTAAAACTTTAAGATATGCTGGCTGGAGAATTCTGGGAGTTGAAGTCCACAAGTTTTAAAGTTGCCAAGTTTGGGGATCCCTGGGCTATATGATACGGTACTGAAGATGACTGGAACAGAAGTTCAACATATCCAGGAGGCACCAGGTTGAAGATGAGTATGCTTGAGAAATATGGCCAGTCTCTGCAGTCAATGTGAGATTATACTCTGCACGATCCCAGAGTTTTATGATTCCAGGGTTGAATAGTGGTATGAAATGAGGGGAGCCACTTTCATGAGGGGTTCTTGCAGGAAAGATCCTGCTTCTTGCTTCTCATTGAATTCATTTCCTTTGTTAAGGCTTTCTTCCTTCAAGCATCCTTATCTTGAATCAAGTTATTCAAATCAGAGATAACCTACAAACTCACTGCTTCTCTCGTTGCCTTGAGTTAGACTCTATTTTGGGCAAAGAATTAGCTTGCTTCCTGAACTTCATGGAGTTCCACAAAATCTGCAGAGAACTCAACTAGACAACAAAAATTCCACATTAAAAATAGAAAGACCACCAATAACACAGACATGGCTAGGAAGTTACAAAAGAACCCTTCATTCTTTGTTCTACACCAGTGGTTCTCAACCTGTGGGTTGGGACCCCTTCACTGGGGTCGCCAAAGTCCATCGGAATGGTCTTAAGAACCGAGACACCAATTTTATGGTTGGGGGTCACCACAACATGAGGAACTGTATTAAAGGATCACGACATTGGGAAGGTTGAGAATCACTGTTCTACACAATAGAACCGTGATGGTGAACCTACATCATGTGTGCCACAGGTGGTTCGCGGAGCCATTTGTTAGGGCATGCAAGGCATTGCCCTGTTAGCTCCAGCGCGCATGTGCACGCTGGCCAGCTGACTTCGCCCTTCATTTTTGGCCATTTTTCTGCTGAGGTCGAAAAACAACCCAATGTCGAAACTGGAAGTTCAGGAATGGACCTGATTTGCGCATTGGGCCATTTTAGCCTCCTGAAGCCTCCTGAAGCCTCCAGAGGGCAAAAAACGGCCATACTGGCAACCCAGAAGTCAGTTCCCAAACTTCTGGGTTGCCCATAGAGCCATTTTTCGCCCTACGAGCAACTACCCACACAATGAGAAAAAGATTAGCCATTACTACAATAAAACAAAAGATAAGACTTGTTAGATCAGGCCAAGATCCCATCTGGGTCAACATCTTGCATCACACAGTGGTCAACCAGCTGTCTTCAAAATTTTCACAAACATGGCTGGGAGTTTGATGGCTGCTCCCACTATTGGTCTGTAATAGCTCTGCTATCTCTGATCCCAGAAGCACCCAAAAAGCCATGGATAATCTGACCTGCCATGAATCTGTGCAATCCACTTTTACAATCACCCAATTTCGTTTGCTGACCCCTGGCCCGAAGGCCACAATTTAATTCTACGTGGTGTGAAAAAGATGGTTCTAAATCCCCACAAAGTTCCTACTAATGGATGGATTTCTGAATTCCAATACAAAATGCACCCTGCATGATTTTATATGTATCTGTTATGACTCCTTTTTCCTCTACTTGCTCCAGGCTAAAAAAAAAACCTAAAAACCTAAAACCCACCGTCTTAATGCTGGAATATTTTCATGCTGAGTTCCTGTTGTCAAATTTTCCTGCATTTCAAAATGGCAGAGGCTCAACTGAGTTTTCTTTTGAGATGACAGCAACAATATATCTCAGCCTGGCAGGCAGTGAGACTGGGCTGCTGTCAATAAAGGCTAAAATGCACTTTGTTCAGATCTATTCATTCTGCCCAGATTGCAAACCCTGACTATTTTTGGAGTGGGGTAGAAGCTGATTTGAGAAGAATGTAAAAAAGAAATATCCTTTTTGATGCCCCTGCTCAACTACACACTCAACTCTCTTCATCATTTCCATGAGAATTGAAAAAAGGTTCATTGTTTTCTCCAAATGTAATGTAGATGGGGAAGAAATGAAAGTAGTGACAGATTCTATTTTCCTGGGCTCCAAGATCACCGCAGATGGGGATGGCAGCCAAGAAATTAAAAGATACTTACTCCTGGGGAGGAAAACTATGCAATCTAAACAGCATACTAAAAAGTAGAGAGATCACCCTGCCCACAAAACTGTGTATAGTCAAGGCGATGGGTTTTCCCAGTTGCAATGGATGGCTGTGAAGGTTGGACCATAAGGAAGGCTGAGCGCCAAAGAATGGAGGCCTTTGAACTCTGGTGCTGGAGAAGACTCCTGTGAGTCCATTGGACTGCAAGGCGATCAAACTGGTCAGTTCTAGAGGAGATCAACCCTGACTGCTCCTTAGAAGGCCAGATCCTGAAGAGGAAACTCAAATATTTTGGCCACCTAATGAGAAGGATGGACTCACTGGAGAAGAGTCTAATGCTGGGAAAGATGGAGGGCAAAAGAAGAAGGGGACGACAGAGAATGAGGTGGCTGAATGGAGTCACTGAAACAGTCGCCGTGAGTTTAAATGGACTCCGGGGGATGGTAGAGGACAGGAAGGTCTGGAGGAATGATATCCATGGGGTCGCGATGGGTCGGATGGGACTTTGCAACTCACAACAACAACAAAACGGGCTGCATTACATCCTCTTCTCTCTGTCCTTTGCATGCATTAAAAGTAAGGGAGGGAGGGAGGGAGGGAGGGAGGGAGGGAGGGAGGGGGAGAGAGAGAGAGAGAGAGAGAGAGAGAGAGAGAGAGAGATGGGGGGAATAAGCAGTCAGTAGTTCATGCATGCGATTAATTAGCTCTAACTGTCTTTTAATTCCAGTGTCCTTGCTTGGCTGTTAAATGCTTGTTAAAAGCATTTACAAGAAAATGCAGTGCAGCCATGTAGATGGGAGAAAACACGGTGAAGGGAAAGCGAGCGGTTCTCATAGAGGGCAGATTGCCAGTTCGCTAAAGGGAATCAGATTAGTTTTCTTCCAAGGATCTTCTCAATTTCTTCCAGGAGGAGATCTGAGTGGCTGAAAACCTGAGTTTATTGCATCACCAAAGTCTCCTGCAGAAGCTTTGCTAAAACAAACAAAGAGCCGCCAGCAGGGCACAGCTGTACTTCGGCCCATCACAATCTGTACAGGAGGCCAAGGAGTTTGCTTGGGCTAATTTGGAAGGCTGCAAGCAGTTGTCACTTTGCAAGAGAAAGGGGGGGGGGGAGTTTCCCAGCCGCTGGGCTGCTGGGGTGACTTACTTCAGCTTGCTGCTGCCCGCCAAAAGAAGTGCCATCGCAAGCGATTCACACATGCACGCGTCTTTTCCAAAATGCCTTTTCAGCAAGTAGGGCTTTCAAAAAAAACAAAAACCCTGCCTTTAAAAATTAAACCCCTCTTAAACATCTCTTGCCGGCTCCCTGGATACTGAAGGGGAAATAGTTGGGAGCAGGAGGTAGCCCAGTGCAGTTGCTCAGGGGCAGGAATGTCCACAGAATACAGGCAGTCTTTGACTTAAAACCAGTGGTGGGATTCAAATCATTTAACAACTGGTTCTCTGCCCTAATGACTAGGTGGGTAGGCAGGGCTCGGTGGTCATGTGACCAGGTGGGCGTGGCCAACTCAACATCACTCACGTTGATGGGCGCTTCACCTTAGCTGTTACAATGTAATAAGGGTTAACTGGAGAGGCTGTTTCTGTAAGCAGGGCAATAAAGATTAGGCTAGAAACAGCACCAGAATGTTTCTTTCCTGCCTTCCTTACAGGATTAGCCCTCCAAAGGAAAAAAAACAAAAACAAAAGGAGATTTCTTCCAACAACCGATTCTCTGAGCTGCTTAGAAAGTTAACAACCGCTTCTCCTGAATAGGTGTGAACTGGCTGAATCCCACCACTGCTTACAGCCATTACAAAGTCACAGCAGCAATGAAAAAAGTGACTTACAACTGGTACCTGCACTTACAACTGCCGCAGCATCCCCATGGTCACATAGCCAACATTTGGGTGCAGGACAACCAGGATTTAATTTACAAAGGTTGCAGAGTTTGCAACCTTCCCAGCAGCTCCTGGCAAGCAAAATCAGTGGAGAAAGCTGACTTTACTTAATGGCTGCATTAAGTCACTTAACAACTGCAGTGATTCACTTAACAACTGTGGTGAAAAAGGTTGTAAGGTTGTTGTAAAGTTGTCTCAACTCCTACCCTCAAAACGGCACTATAGAGCACTGCACACCAAGACAACTAGACACAAGGACAGCTTTTCCCTGAATGCCATCACTCTGCTAAACAAATAATTCCCTCACCACTATCAAACTATTCACTAAGGCTGTGTTACTATTCCTGTTAGTCTTCTCATTGTTCCTATCACCCATCTCCTCCCACTTATGACTGCAGGACTGTAAGTTTGTGGCTTGTATCCTTACGATTTATATTGATTGTTTCCTAGTATGATTTGATTGCTTACTTGTACCCTATGACTATCATTAAGTGTTGCACCTTATGGTTCTTGATGAATGTATCTTGTCTTTTTATGTCCCCTGAGAGCATCTGCAGCAAAGAGAAATTCCTTCTGTGTCCAATCACACTTGGCCAATAAAAAATTCTATTCTGTTCTATTCTATTCTATTCTATTCTATTCTATTCTATTCTATTCTATTCTATTCTATTCTGAATCCTATCCTATCCCATTCCATTCTATTCCATTCATCAGGTACGACTATTGAACCACCATGCTTAGCAATGGAAATTCTTATCCTGATTTTGGTCATAAGTTGAGGACTATCTGTATTGCAAAATGCACAGGTAAGATGTATCACGTTCACAGTCCTGGCTGGTGGTGAAGGTGCTTTTTCTGCCATGCAGCCCAGCCCACCTGTGCAGTCTAAGCCCTCTGACATCGGTCCGCACCACCAGGATGCTTTGCATGAGAAGTGCTGATTTCAGAGATGCTGCTCGTGGTCTGCTTCCTTTCCTCACACTGCATAACTAAGTAGGTTTGGATTGTGGAGCGTTCATTATGCTGGAGGCTTTTCAAGTGCTCAGTGTGAGCTCTGATCAAATCCAATTTAACTGTTGTCCTCCCACTTTCCCTACCCCTCCCTCTCCTCTTTCTCCGAGAAGGAAACGGCTTAGCTTGCAGAAAGGATCAGCAGGAACAAAACTTCTTTGTCTGCAGCAGAACATCAGGGGGATGTTTCCACCTCATACGGGAGAGTTAGTAAATAAACCCCTCGAACGACAAACGAGATTAATACATTAAAAGAACTGAGTGAGTTCGGGAATATTTTACAAGAAAAGTTTTGCGCTCTCCTGTCCACAGTAGAATACCCTACACTCACTGGTGGGATTCAAATAATTTAACAACCAGCTCTCTGCCCTGAGAGGCAAATAACATGGGTTTTGTCATTTGTTAACTAACATAGTTAGTTTGTATTTTAATCTGATTTATATTCTTTTTTTAATAGATTTTTTTTTATAAACAAACCAACATAAACAAACACAGAACATAAAAACCATCCTCCAGTCACCTACAGTATGTCAATTGGTCACAAAACTCCCGTACCTCCTCACCGTAGTCTTCAGTTACAATTTATATAGAATCTCATATTATCAATCTAATATATATGTATAGAATTATTATCATTATTAAACATTTATTTGACTACAACTATTATTACTCCCCTTTATGTGAAATATTCTAAATTTAGAATAAATTTATATTATGGCATTTCATTACCTCATCCTAAAACCATCCAGTAATATTACATCTTTATATTGTATTCTATATGAAATTGTTTATCTTTGGTTACAAAGCTTTTGTACATCCTCTCCATAGTCCTCACTTGCAAACAATTTATATAAAATTTCATATCATCAATCTAGTATACATACATATATATAATACATATATATAAGGTATTTATACATATATATATATATATATATATATATATATATATATATATATATATATATATATATATATATATATATGCATTATTATCGTTAATCATTTATTTGACTATAACTATTATTACTTCATTTTATACGTAATATTCTAAGTTTAACTAAATTTAAATTAGTTTTTATTATAGCATTTCATTACATCATCCTGTATCCTTCCAATACTAGTGCAATCTTATATCTCTTGCCATTTGTAGTATTTGTGTTCTAATTGCTTTCTTGGTAGATCTTATATGGACATCTCTTGGCAACTTGTTTTCCATTGCATATCTTGTAAAGACTCGAAACCCCTTGTCTGTTCCTTTCATCAACTTCCCTTTGGTTATCACCGATGCTTCTGCCAAATTTTCTCTCTTTTCTTCTTCTATATTCTGGAATCTGAGGTAAAATTCTAATCTGTCAATCTCCCATTCCAATATTCTACTCTTGTCTTTTGGTAAGTATTCTCAGTTTTTTAATCTATTTTTTCTGTTCTTTGTTCAATATTCTCCATTCTCTTTTCAATGCTCTCTGTTCTTACTTGTATTTTTTGAATTTCTTGCATAATCATCTGTAATGTCACTTCCTTTTCTTTTTTGTGCTGTAACATTCCTCCAGATAGTAAACACTGCTATTATATAGAATCCAAAGCTTTTTTATTAAGTTCCAAACAAGTTCACTGCAATCTTCTCTCTTTCAAGTCAAGGCTTTCTTTTCACTCCAGTCCAGCTACTGATAGTACCCCAGAGGAGCACCTTTATAAACAATCCGTGCTCCTCCCACTATCGTTTTCAACAAACAAACTCAAAGACCTTGAAATGTAGATCAAATGTTCAAAGAAAGAAAAGAAAAACAATGTTTCCACACCTCCAAACCTCTAAGTGGCAGTGTTACTTCTTTTCTTCTACTTTCACTCCCCTCTTTATATTCCAAACTTAAGGAGAAAAAAAAGTTCAGAAAGAGAAAATGCAATAGAGCGTTGAAAAAAGAAAAAGAAAGAAAGTCTTAATCAATAAGTAGTTAAAAAGGAAAATAGAAGAAGAAGAAAAACCCAGTCCAGTTTAAAAAGTAAGAAGCGTTTTAAAAATTCCATCAATAAAAAGATTTTTTTTAAAAAATAACACACTAAGTTTGACTCAAGCTTAATCTCGCTGCTTAACCTCTTCTGTCTTCAATTTTAACTTTACTTTTGATCTTTTGGGATGATCTCTTCTCTAATAATAAAATTTATCTCACCAATTCGACACACTTTCTCTCCCGCTTTGCTTCCATTCTAGAGCTGTCCCAACTTTCAGCAGCTTCAATGGCTGCTTCTCTGTGGCCAGGAAAAAAAGGCTTCCCCTGGATTTGCTGGGGAGCTGCGATGTCCCTGATATCAGCAGGATGTGCCCTTCTCTATCACCATCTCTGTTGTGGCCCAGCAGGAGCCGTTGCAGCTGCCACCAGACTCCGAGAGTGAGGGTCCCTATGAGTCGGCTCAGGAGGATGTGGAGGACCCTGGACAGGGTTCTGACTCTGAGCAGGGATCGGAGAGTCTGGTCGGCCACCAGGAGGCGCCTGAGGCATGGAGCAGTGGTAAGAGCCAGAGGAGGGGGGCTCCTGATGTCATGCCTTGGAGCAGTGGGGAGGAGTCATGAGACAGTGAGTCAGAGATTAACAGGGAGTTCCTGGATGCCCGTTATCGCCGCGCCCATAGACGCAAGGAGCGACGGCGTAATTATCAGCGGTAAGGTCTCTCAGCTGTTGATTAGGAGACTCCTCTTCAGGCTATAAAAGGGTTGACTGTGCAAACGCCCTTTGCAGCAGTCAACAAAGAACTCCTGCAAGAAGTTTTGGTCTGGAAAATGTAGCAAGCTGGATAGCTGCTTTTGTGTCTTGTCATTGTGAGCTTTGTCGTGGTGGTTTACTGCCATGGAACGTTCTGTCTGTCTGTGAAATAAACCTTGTTCATTTGTATTGTTCCGGAGCGTGTTCTGTGTGGGCGAAGGAGGAAGGGGGGTCAGAACACATCTCTATGGGACAGTTTAGGTCCAAAAGGAATGTCCAGCGGCAGAGATATCTACGACAATCCTGGAGCTCCAAGATTGCACCCCACATCATCGCGACATCAGCTCCCCCTCCAATCTGATTTATATTCTTTCTTTTAAAGTGATGTTCGAGATTTATTAGCTTTTAACATTCCCAAACTGATAAACAAGCTGGAGACTAGTTCCTGATAAGAAAAGTTTGTTAGTACAAATTCGGGTGTGGTTTATCTCTTGTGAACCCTAAACAACCTTCCTCTTTACAATTTATTCCCCTTCAGACCTCATTTTAATAAACATGTATGCTATTATCCTGTCCAATCAACTCGACTCTTTCAGATGTCTTTGTTACGTTAACTATAAAAGGGGATGTAAGCTAAAGATCGGGGTTCCCTCTTTGAATGAGGAATCCCTTTTGTCTGAATATTCTGATCAATTGTAATAAAATGATCTTCCTGTCTTGGTTTGTCTCATTGGAAAATATGCACACCGAGGCCCGAGCATGAAAAGGCCATATTTGGCCATCAGCCCTAATGATTTCTTCCAACAACCAGTTCACCAAACTGCTCAGAAACTTAAAAACTGGGTCTCCTGAAATGGTGCAAACTGGCTGAATCCCACCACTGCCTAGGCTACTAGGCCTAGAATTCTTGGTTTGGATAACTTAGAACTGCAGCGTTTGTAGTTAGACTTAGGCATTGCATACAAAATTGTACACAGTAATGTTTTACTGGTAAATGAGAGGGTTTTTTTAGTTTCAGTTGTAACGTAACAAATGCAAATAATTGTTTGAAACGTAAAGTAAACCATTCCAAACTCGATTGTAAAAAAATCGATTTTTGTAACAGAATGGTCAAAGTCTTGACAACATTTTACCTGATTCAATTGTCTCAGCCACTAACTAACTGGACAACCTTCCTCCAGGCCTTCCTGTCCTCTACCATGCTCTGGAGTCCATTTAAGTTCACGCCGACTGGTTAGATGACTTCATCCAGCCACCTCATGTTGTCTCCTTCTTCTTCTGCCCTCAGTCGTTCCCAGTATTAGGCTCTTCTCCAGTGAGTCCATCCTTCTCATCAGGTGGCCAAAGGATTTGAGTTTCCTCTTCAGGATCTGGCCTTCTAAAGAGCAGTCAGGGTTGATCTCCTCTAGGACTGACCGGTTTGATCGCCTTGCAGTCCATGGGACTTGCAGGAGTCTTCTCCAGCACCAGAGTTCAAAGGCCTCCATTCTTTGGCGCTCAGCCTTCCTTATGGTCCAACTTTCACAGGCATCCATTGCAACTGGGAGAACCATAGCCTTGACTATACGCACTTTTGTTGGCAGGGTGATGTCTCTGCTTTTTAGTATGCTGTCTAGATTTGCCATACAGCTTTCCTCCCCAGAAGCAAACATCTTTTAATTTCTTGGCTGCAGTCCCCATCTGCAGTGATCTTGGAGCCCAGGGACATAAAATCTGTCACTACTTCCATTTCTTCCCCATCTATTTGCCAGGATTTGAGAGGGCCGGATGCCATGATCTTAGTTTTCTTAATATTGAGTTTCAAGCCAACTTTTGCATTCTCCTTCACCTGCCTCAAGAGGCTCTTTGGTTCCTTTTCACTTTCTGCCGTTAGAGTGGTATCATCTGCCTATCTTAGGTTGTTGATATAACTCCCAGCAAACTTAATTCCAACTTTTGATTCATCTAGCCCTCCTTTCTCATGGTGTGCTCTGCATATAAGTTAAATAGGCAGAGCGACAGTATACTTGACAGTATATTTGAGGCACCTACTAACAATTCCAAGCTAAGATCTAAACATGAAATCCACAGGGCATAAGCGACATCACATGGGCTTCTCTGAGAGTCGCGTCTCACAGTCAGTGAGGAATAAGAGATAAGCAAATCTGAAGACCACAAAGAGCACAGATGGAAGCACGCCAACTAGCTCAAACAAGGGGGGCCCAAGCGATCTGTTATGTAGGACAGGAAGGAACATGAACATCAAGAAGGTTTGAACTTCAGTTTTATAAATAGGACTAGTTATTGAATACCAGCTGGTGTCAACGTTCTTTTGATTTATTCTTTCTAACTTTTCTTCAATAAATGCTATTTGTTCTTAGCTCTTGGTTTTTTTTTTCATAAACGTATCCAAATGACATCATGGTGGGAAACCAGAAGTCATATTCAGTTGGGCATTTCCATCAAGGGAGTCCTTCTCCTTCCTCCATGAAAATTCACTTACTGTATCTTTCAAAAATTGAGGAAGATAAGAACGATTCAAGAAAAGGGGTGCTAGTTACACAGAGGGGCTGCAAACATCTGAAAATGACATGGCTTTCACTTGGAAAAAAGGGTCCTGCGTGTTAACTCATCTCCCCATAATAGCAATAGCCCTTAGCCTTATATAACGCTTCACAGTGCTTTACAGCCCTCTCTAAGTGGTTTATACAATACAATACAATAGCAGAGTTGGAAGGGACCTTGGAGGTCTTCTAGTCCAACCCCCTGCCTAGGCAGGAAACCCTATACCGTTTCAGACAGATGGCTATCCAACATCTTCTTAAAGACTTCCAGTGTTGGGGCATTCACAACTTCTGGAGGCAAGCTTTTTGGGAGAGGGGGCGGTTTATAAATCCAAAGAAATAAAAATAATAAATAAGCTGTTCCTCTGATTAATTATTCTAACTGTCAGGAAATTTCTCCTCAGTTCTAAGTTGCTTCTCTCCTTGATTAGTTTCCACCCATTGCTTCTTGTTCTATCCTCAGGTGCCTTGGAAAATAGTTTGACTCCCTCTTCTTTGTGGCAACCCCTGAGATATTGGAGCACTGCTATCATGTCTCCCCTAGTCCTTCTTTCTATTAGACTAGACATACCAAGTTCCTGCAACCGTTCTTCTTATGTTTTAGTCTCCAGTCCCCTAATCATCTTTGTTGCTCTTCTCTGCACTCTTTCTAGAGTCTCCACATCTTTTCTACATCGTGGCGACCAAACCTGAATGCAGTATTCCAAGTGTGGCCTTACCAAGGCATTATAAAGTGGTATTAACACTTCACGGGATCTTGATTCTATCCCTCTGTTGATGCAGCCTAGAACTGTGTTGGCTTTTCTGGCAGCTGCTGCACACTGCTGGCTCATATTTAATGGTTGTCCACTAGGACTCCAAGATCCCTTTCACAGTTACTACTGTTGAGCAAGGTACCACCTATTCTGTACCTGTGCATTTCGTTTTTGTTGCCTAAATGTAAAACCTTACTCTTTTCACCATTGAATTTCATTTTATTAGATAGTGCCCAATGTTCAAGTTTGTCAAGATCCTTCTGTATCTTAAGCCTATCTTCGGGAGTGTTGGCTATTCCTGCCAGCTTGGTATCATCTGCAAATTTGATGAGTTCCCCATTTATTCCCTCATCCAAATCATTGATGAAGATGTTGAAGAGTACTGGGCCTAAAACAGAGCCTTGGGGTACTCCACTGCATACTTCCCTCCATGTAGATGCAGTTCCATTGAGGACTACACGTTGAGTGCGGTTGGTCAGCCAGTTACGAATCCATCTGGTGGTGATGCTGTCTAACCCACATTCTTCTACTTTATCTAGTAGTAGGTTATGGTCTACCTTATCAAGTTTACAGAGTCAGCCTCTTGCCCCCAACTCATTTTACCACCCTCGGAAGGATGGAAGGCTGAGTCAAGCTTGAGTCCATCAGGATCGAACTCCTGCAGTGAGCAGTGAGTTAGCCTTCAGTACTGCATTCTAACCACTGCACAGCCTTATTTGATAATCTTCTTTGAACTATGAATGGAAAATATGTTTTGGTGACCCACAAACCTCTCATTGTCCTGCCAGATTTGGGTTGGTGCCATTTTGAGGTAGGAAAGACACGAAAGGCACCATATAAACAATGGAGGGGTCCATTAATAAGGCAGCTGTCTTTATATGGCACTTTTCATGTCTTTCCTACCTCACAATGGCACCAACAATGAGAGGTTTGTGGGTCACCAAAACATTTTAAAGCATGTTTTCCTACAGGTAGTCCTTGACTTACAACGGACCCTTAAGCAACTGTTCAGAAGTCACAATGAACACCCCTCAAGGTACTTATGACCCAGTTCCAAAATTCCAATAGACCCCCTCCCCCCCCCAATGGTCACATGACGACATCTGGTGCTCAGCCACCAGCTTACGTTTACAGTATTTGCAGGGTCCCAGGGTCATGTGACTTGTATTTTAGGATGTTTTTGGCAAAAACGGACAATTACTTCCTGTTCTTGGCAAAAACAGCCCATAGCGAACAAATGTTTGCTTTTACAATTGAAGCATTTGCTCTATGACCGCAGAGTTCACTTAATGACCACTGAAAAAAACACGATTGTAACAATGGGTGGTGATGCTCTTTGCAACCATAATGGGCAGGCTCCAATATAGTGGAGGACTACCTGCATTGGAAAAACAAACCCTTTACTTTCAGAGGTATATTACCGGCAAGAGTTAAGAAAAAATTGCATTGCATTTTCTGTCTCTACATAGGGACACGTAAAAGATATGCTAAATATATTGATCTTCCGCTGCCAAGCACAGTTCTATTCTAGACCTAATATAATAAATCTTCATCCAGCCCCAAGCTTAAAATGTCTAATTCCTGGTGTTCATAAATACCAAATACTGGGGACATACCCCAGAAGGACATATGCTTCTTTAACATGCAGCAATCAATGTTGCCTATTGACTATCCTCTTGATTTTAGCCCCAAATTTGGAGATAATAGGACAAGATGTGCTAAGTATATTGATTTTTCACTGTCAGGCATAGTTCCTCCCTACAGACGCCACTGAATTTTACCTAAATCAAAAATACAAACTGACTTCCAAGAATCCTCTTAGGAATACATTTGTCAAAGTGTCACCGGAGGCTAAAAATATTATTTTCATTAATACGAGCAGTATATCAAAAAGCTGAACAGAAGCTTGGAGGCATTGGAGAAGGACTCGGACCCCTACAAGTTGCTACCAGAATTCAACTGAAATGAGATTTATAAGGAATTTATTTTTTGGGGGGGGAGGGATGGGTTTCTACTCAGTCCAACTGTTTTTGTATATAGGTAGTCCTTGACTTACAACCACTCGTTTAGTGACCCTTTGAAGTTACAAAGAGGCTGAAAAAAGTGACATACAACCATTCTTGCACTTACAATAATAATAATAATAATAATAATAATAATAATAATAATAATAATAATAATAATAATAATAATAATAATAATAATAATAATAAGTTTGAATTTATTAGCCGCTCCCTTTCCAAGTAGGACTCGGGGCGGCGTACAATGGAGCATATAAAACATAGAGGATGTATAAAAGCACATAGACATACATACAAAACACACATACACATACACGGACACGGACACGGAGGAGGTAACAAATTACATCATATAGACAGTTAAAAATCAACATTAAAATACCCCAATTGTAAGAACCCAATATGCAATTAAAAATTTAACGTTTAAAAGACAATTTAAAAAACAGTTAGGAGGAATAAGAGAAATTACGATTGAGCCAGGCCAGATAATTGAAAGAGGTGGGTCTTCAGCTGTACACGGAAGGAGCGGAGATCGGAAGTAATCCTGATGTCACGGGGGAGGTCATTCCACAGGGCTGGGCCCATCACAGAGAAGGCTCTGCTCCTGGGTGTCGCCCCCCGGCACTGTTTGGCGGACGGCACCCGGAGAAGTCCCTCTCTGTGTGAGCGAATTGGTCATAGGGATGTGTGGGGCAGGATGCGATCCTGCATGTAACTAGGCCCTGTGCCATGAAGCGCTTTAAAGATCATAATCAAAACCTTGAAACGCACTCGGTAGACCACAGGAAGCCAGTGCAGCTCGCGCAGGAGAGGTGTTACAGGGGAGTATCTAGTCCTCCCCATAATCACCTGCGCGGCCGCGTTCTGGACCAACTGTAGTCTCCGAGTGCATCTCAAGGGAAGCCCCATGTAGAGAGCATTGCAGTAATCCAGGCGAGACGTCACTAGCGCATGGGTGACTGTGCGTAGGGCATCCCGGTCCAATAAGGGGCGCAATTGGCGCATCAGGCGGACCTGATGGAACGCCCCCCTTGCCACGGCTGTTACATGGTCATCCATGGACAGCCGGGCATCTAGGAGGACGCCCAAATTGCGCACCTGTTCCATGGGGGCTAGTTGGACGCCCCCAATGGCCAGAGATGGAAGCACCTCGTTGAACCGGGAGGCCGGAAGCCACAGCCACTCCGTCTTGGAAGGGTTGAGTTTTAGTCGGTTGCCATCCATCCAGACCCGTACGGCCTCCAGACACCGGGACATCATTTCGACGGCCTCATTGGGGTGGTTCGGGGTGGAAATGTATAGCTGAGTATCATCAGCATACAGATGATATCCCACCCCAAAACCACGGATGATCTCGCCCAGCGGTTTCATATATGTGTTGAACAGGAGAGGCGAGAGCACCGATCCCTGTGGCACTCCACATGTGAGTGGCCTCCGGGTCGAACTCTGCTCCCCTGCCAACACACGTTGCGTCCGATCAGAGAGGTAGGAGCCAAACCACCGTAAAACGGTGCCCCTGACTCCCAGCCCCTCTAGCCGGTGCAACAGGATATCATGGTCGATGGTATCGAACGCCGCCGAGAGATCTAATAGGACCAGGATAGAGGAACAACCCCTATTTCTGGCCCTCCAGAGATCATCAACCAATGCGACCAAGGCCGTCTCCGTGCTGTGCCCGGGTCGGAAGCCGGACTGGCGCGGGTCTAGATAATCATTTTCCTCCAGGTGACGAGGGAACTGCTGTACCACCACACTTTCTACAACCTTCGCTAAAAAAGGAAGGTTGGAGACTGGACGATAATTGACTAGGTCCGTTGGGTCCAGGGAAGGCTTCTTGAGCAGGGGCCTCACCACCGCCTCTTTCAAGGCGGCCGGTAGGGACCCCTCACCCAACGAGGCGTTCACCAGGCCCAGGAGCCAGTCGCGCGTAACCTCCCAGGATGCCAGTACAAGCCAGGAGGGACACGGGTCCAATAAACATGTGGTGGGTCGCAGACGTCCACGCAACCTGTCCAAATCCTCGATGGCAACCGAGTCAAACTCCTCCCAAAGCGGTCCCTCAAGACTCGCCACGGGCGTCTCTACTGGACCACTGAAAGGGGCCCATCCCGTCCGGATTTGAGCGACTTTGTCCTGTAGATATTTCTCAAACTCCTCTGCTCTGCCCTGTAGTGGGGCTTCCCGTGGTCTCTCAGACAAGAGGGAGCGGGTCACCCGAAACAGGGCGGCAGGGCGGTTATCTGCAGACGCAATAAGAGCGGCACAATGTTGACGTTTGGCCGCTCTTAATGCCACAAGGTACGTCTTCAAATATGCTCGTACCTGTGCTCGGTCAAATTCGGAACGGGAGGATCTCCAACGACTCTCTAGGCGTCTCTTGTGGCGTTTCATCACCCTTAGCTCCTCGGTAAACCAAGGTGCCAGGGTGGTTCGTCACTGCAGGAGAGGCCGCAAAGGCGCCACCCGGTCTAGGGCCCCGGTAGTCGCACTATTCCATGCGTCCACCAGGTCCTCCACCCGGGGGCGGGTCAGGTCCACAGGAGGTGGCCCAAGTTCCGTCTGGAACCTATCTGGTTCCATCAGGCGCTTGGGGCGGAACCATCTAATACCTTCCAGTTCCGCCTCCTCGCGGCGGGGGGTAGCACCAGGGAAGTCCAGCCGGAGAAGTGAGTGATCCGACCATGACAGGGGAATAATGTCTAGATCCCCTATTCCCAGATCACTCGTCCACTGGCCAGAGACAAAAACAAGGTCCCGGGTGTGGCCTCCCTCGTGAGTAGGGCCCTGAATTAACTGGGTCAGGTCCATGGCTGCCATGGAAGCCATGAACTCCCGCACCCCCTCAGACGCTTCTCCCATCGACGGCAGGTTAAAATCCCCCATCACTAAAAGTTTGGGGGTCTCAACCGCCACCGATGAGATCAGCTCCAGGAGTTCGGGCAGGGCCGCTGACGTATAGCGAGGAGCCAGGTATACTATCAGCAGGCCCAACTGCCTCCCTGGGCCCCATCTCACGACGAGGGACTCACACCCGGATGTCTGCGGCACGGTGAACTCTCTCGGCTCTAAATCTTCCCGGATAATCACTGCTACCCCATGGCAGCATCCCACAGTCACATGGCCAAAATTTGGGCACTTGGAAATTGGCATCATTTTTTTTACATGTGATCTCCATTTGTGACAAATGGAGTTTCTGACAAGCAAAGTCAACTGGGAAGCTGAACTCGCTTAACAACCATGATTCACTCAACATCTGCAACGATTCCCTTAACAACTATGGGAGAAAAAGATTATAAAAGAGAGTGCAATGTGCTTAATAGCTGCCTTGCAGAACAACGGAAATTCTGATCCCAACTTTGGTTGTGATGGAGGACTGCCTGTAGCAATAGCAATAGCACATAGACTTATATACCGCTTCACAGTGCTTTACAGCCCTCTCTAAGCAGTTTACAGAGTCAACCTATTGGCCCCAACAATCTGGGTCCTCATTTTACCCACCTCGGAAGGATGGAAGGCTGAGTCAACCTTGAGCCTGGTGAGATTTGAACTGCCAAACTGCTGGCAGCCAGTGATCAGCAGAAGTTGCCTGCAGTACTGCACTCTAACCACTGCGCCACAGCAGCTCACTGAGGAATTGCACTGAGAAATCAACTGTCAACCAATGCAGCTTGCATAGAAGCAGTGATGTATGGGCATACCAAAGGACTCCCATTAATGCTTACGCCATCACATTTTGAGCCAGCTGTAAATTGTGGGTGGTCTTTAAGAGTTGCTGCTTCTAAAGCATAACTTTATTAAAAAGTGTTTCTCTCAGGAACATGTGTGTGTGTGTGTGTGTGTGTGTTTGTGTTACAACCCCTGGTATGCCCAAATATGGGAGGGAGCTCACTCCTCCCTCTTTCTGTCCTTCGGCTCATCACAGAAAACCATGCAGGCAGAAACCCATATTTTTATTTTTAATGTTGCCTTTTTTATATTTGTGTTGTATTTGTGCTGATAAATAAATAAAGGGAGACTAGTATGGATCCATTTCAAGCTGTTTAGCTCTCATCAGCTAGCCATACCCTTACTGGGATTTGAACCTGGGATGTGTTACATATTAGGCAGACTTGCTAGCCACTACACCACCAGTTCTCATCCTTTATCCGGTGGTGTAGTGGCTAGCAAGTCTGCCTAATATGTAACACATCCCAGGTTCAAATCCCAGTAAGGGTATGGCTAGCTGATGAGAGCTAAACAGCTTGAAATGGATCCATACTAGTCTCCCTTTATTTATTTATCAGCACAAATACAACACACACACACACACACACACACAGACACACACACACACACACACATATTGAAACTTGCATCAGGGATATCTATCTTACTGGAATGAAACCAAACCTATACGACTTCCTTTATTGTTTACTAAAGAATGTACACCAACATCTTTCTATGTTGCAAGGAAAAAGTCCCTTCTCTCCCTTATGGGTAGTCTATGTCTTCCTCAATCTCAGATCCTCTACCAGAACTGGGAATTTGAGGGTTCTGTGCAGAATCTTAGCTGTTCCTAGCGCTGCCTTCTTATGGATACAGAACTCAGCCTGCAGAATTGCACTCTAACCACTGCGCCACCCCAGCTCTGTAGATATCTATTCCCCAGATATGCTGAAAGAACCCAGTTCAAGGAGGTGCATCAAATAGTATTCTATTCCCTTCTCTTCCTTTTTCTTTTTCTCTCTCCTGGTGTCTTCCCTTGGTTAGGAAAAAGAGGGAGGGAGGGAGGAAACATGGTTGCTACTGGCAACCCTAGATGGAAGCAGGCCAACTTGCTTAAAAATGCATCCCTATCTCCATGGGTTGGTGCTGAGACCACACAGTGACTTACCCAGCTCGCTGCTTTTTGGACTTATCTGAGATGCCATCTCGAGACATCAGCTTGTTAAATACGATGATCCCAATTAGCATGTTGACCTGGATAGGAGAGAAATTTGTGATAAGTGGTGATCGGGAACTTTTTTTTCTTTCCAAACCATGGTTTGCTCTAAATTTTCAGGGGTATCCAATTATCCAAATCAGCATCAGTTTTAAGATCAGTGGACTTCAGCTCCCAGAATTCCGCAGCCAGCTATTGGGAATTGAAGTCTACGGGGGTTAAAGTTGCCACAGTTGGATACCCTGGCTCTAAAATAGAGAACTGATGATCAAGTGCCCGTAATGACATAAAAGCCAATACTCCACAATAAAGGGAAATCAGCATACCACCTGTTAAAAAAGGTATGCTCATTCCATTTGAGAAAAAGAAGATTGGTTCCATGACATTGCTTTCAAACAAGAAGAGAGTATCAGCAAACTCCACCATTCTTTGCCATTCTTCTTATACTTTTTGAATAATTAGGAAGGCAAGATATGTGTGTGAATATCCTGATTTTCATTACACCATTATACGGTATATACCCCTTCACAGGGCTTTACAGCCCTTTAAGCGGTTTACAGAGTCAGCCTCTTGCCCCCAACAAGCCTCATTTTACCAATCTTGGAAGGATGGAAGGCTGAGTCAACCTTGAGCCTGGTGAGATTTGAACTGCTGAACTGTAGGCAGCCGGCAGTCAGCAGAAGTAGCCTGCAGTACTACACTCTAACTTCTGTGCCACCACAGCTCTATTTTATTTTATTTTATTTTTATTATTTTATTTTATTATTTTATTTTATTTTTATTATTTTATTTTATTATTTTAATATTTATATGATGCTCATCTTCTCAATAAGTTGATTCTGAGGAACTCATTGAAAGAACCTCTCTCGAACTACCTCTAATAACAAAGTATTTTTTTAAAAGTTCAATAAGAAATTCTAATTAAATTCTCAAAAACTTTGAGAGGAAGGAAGGGAGGGAAGAAGGGAGGAAGGATTTTCACAGGGAAGTAAACTTATTAGCTAAAACAGCTGGATTAGTTGTATTAATGTTGGCTTTTATAACTTGGTTCTCATTAATTTTTACGACACATTTTATCATTCTTTTAAGATCTGTATTGGGAATATTACAGTCCTTTCCAAACTTGTAACTTTATCTCAAGAGAAGTGGTGTCATTTTTTTATACTGCAAAAGCAGATTAAGCTAGAGAAGCTAAGAGTTCAGCGAGATCCTGGCTAAATGAAGCATAGGGCTAAGGTATGTTTCAGGTCTGTTGAATAAGCACAGGTAATAGGGGTTCATATGGCACACTAGATGATTCAAAAGCAAATTATTCACACTGTATCTGTGTCTAATGGCTTTGATGACAGTTTCCAGGGATGGAAATGAAAACAGAAGGTTCCTCTCCTTCTGAATCCAATTTGGACAAAAGCCTATGATGTAGTGATCATACTACATCTTTTCTCACTTTCTCAAAAGCTGAGGAAGTGGGACAAATTCCACGCTTTAGCATGACTAGATCTTCACGCAATTTTTGGTGGCCACTAAACTCCCCAAGGAAGGCTCTTTTTCCTCTACCAATCCAAACAGTTCCTCTTATTCCTCAGAAGATGTGAAGCCTTCCATCCTGCTCCCATCCTCACCTGGTTAAGAAATGTCTAGGATTAGGGTTCCTCAAACTTGGCAACTTTAAGACTTGTGGACTTCAACTCCCAGCATAGCTGGCTGGAGAATTCTGGGAGTTGAAGCCCACAAGTCTTAAAGTTGCCAAGTTTGAAGACCTCTGAGATTTTAGGTAGAGGGAAAAAGCCCAGCACCAATGGGAAAAGTTAGAGATATCATCAAGAGTGGGTTGGATAGTTTGGACTTCAATTTCCCACCCTCCCCTTACTACCCCTCTCTATTCTGCAGCTGTGATGGGTTGCAGAATTTGGGGGCAGGGACGGATTAATTTTTCCATCGACTCGAGTCAAAAAGTGTGATTTTAAGTGAGCCTTTATAGGTTCTTGACGGTTCGCAACGGAGTCAGTGAAATGGAAACCACACCAATGGGAAAGAATGAGATCAGCCCAAGTCAGATCATTGGCACCCTAGAAAAGTATCTGAGTTCTTACCAGAACAATCACAGCAGCTGGACCAACAAAGGCATACAACAGTCCTCCTTCAAGGGACAGCCAGCAACTGGAGAGAAAAAGAAAAACTATTTGAAAACTAAACAAGAACAGGAACAAGCACCCAAAGAATGACCATAACTGATGCTCCCCATCGTGCCTTAGTGCCTTAGTTTGGGCTGGTTTGAGGAGGAATGGAAAGTTTCCCTTCTGCCTTCGATTGAGGTGCGGACCGTCGGCTTTCCTAAAAAGCATATCTTCAGAAAAAGCGAAAATAAGACCCAATAACATGTTCTAATGAAAACAAAATTTAATATGAAAATAAAATAAACAAATCTATCTAATTGTTACATTTTGGCAAGAGCAATTGTCAGCCACCTTCTTGGCAGACGAACAGAAGAATCAAAAGAAAAGAAGTCTCTGGAATGTGTGATGTATTAAGAAACGTGTTAAGAAGCATGCGCAGTAAATCATTGCTGATAAGGCCTATGACCTGCGCAGTACATCTTCAGCACAGCTAGCAAACAATTAACGCAGTGACATGGTTCACCTGAACCTGTAATTTAAAAAATGCTTTAAAAAGTTTTTTAAAAAGTTCAAAAGGTGGTGCGGCACAGCTGATTGTTGCACAGCTGATCCTTGGAACTTTTTTAAAGCATATTTTTACTACCCATTCAGGCAAAATGCTAAAAAAAAGTTTTAAAAAAGGTTCCAATGATCAGCTGTGACAATCAGCTGTGCAGCACTCATTGGAAACTTTTTGTGTGCGAAGTCCAGCTGCTTTTGCATTGTGTGTGAGTCAGTTGTGTAGCTTTTGTGTTATTTTTGTGTAAAGTGTGATAGTTTGTTTTTGAGCTCTCTGTGAGGTTCCTGCTTGTTGCAGGGGCCATTTTGTGTGAAGTCCAGCTGCTTTTGCACTGTGTGTGAGTCAGTTGTGTAGCTTTTGTGTTACTTTTGTATAAAGTGGAATAGTTGGTTTTTGAGCTGTCTGTGACTCTATGAGGTTCCTGCTTGTTGCCTGCCCAGTCACATGAACAACAAGCCACATCCACACAGTCACATGGTCACCAAGCCATGCCCACCCAGCCACAGCCACAGAACTGGTAGAGAATTTTTTTGAATTTCACCACTGGATCCATCACCCTGTACCTTTCATGGTGAATCTTGGAATGATCAAAAGGATCTTAGGGTGATCAGAAGAGCCATGGATGGGATCTAAAAACTGCATGGCCAGGTTATCAAAAATGAAAACGGAGGGAATAAGTAATCAATCCAGTGCAAAGATATGAGAGAGTGTTATTTAAAATCAGAAAGAGAAAAATGAGGCTCACTGGACATTGATCAGTAAGGTGACCTCCCATCTCTCCAATCCTCATCAGATGATATTTGATTTGGGCCTCTTTCCTATATGGATCTCTGAACCTTGAAGTCCCTCCCCACCCTCACCTTCATGGAAGTGACAAGAAATGGAAGTGGAGTAACTATTCAACACTGCATTCATTTATAATCTGTCCCCCCCCCCTCCAATCCTTCTATCCCAGAGAAACCTACTAGTTGGCTGTTCCATATCCTTTGGTCCGAGTGAAGCCAACTGAAACCGCAACTACCAAGGCTGGCAGACCTGAGCAGGAAAGAAATGGACATAAAGTGTTTTAGGACATTGCAAGACTACCCAAGAAATTGTGAGGATTTTCAGGGGACAGTGCTGAAATCTTAAAAGATTTTTTGCCAAGAATGGGGAAATGTCATGAAGTGGCAGGAGTTGACTGTGCATGCACATGTATGCATACCACTGGTGGCTTCCAGATCCCGTTGCAACTGGTACGGTTGCAACGGGGCCCAGCATCCACCACATGAATGTATGCAGTGCATGCGCACATGCACACAGTGGGCGCATGCACCCTTAGCTCTTGTGATGCTCTAGCTGCTCAGTGGAGCAGCGTGCAGGCGACGTGCACTCTGTGTGCGTGCACGGAAGTGCCAAAGATCTCAAATACAGGTAAGGAACTCGGGTGGGTGGATGGGCCCTCCAGAGCACCATACCAGAACAATATCCGGTGCTCCAGGCAGGCACCGGTATCCCTGTACCGGGGCATATCGCCTGCAACCCACCACTGATGAATACACACATATACACACACAAAGGGAGGGAGGAAGGGAGGGAGGGAGAGAGAGATGGAATGTCTAGGAGATTCCGGGACTAGGGAGGATAAGGTAAAGGTAAAGTTTCCCCTTGCACATATGCGCTAGTTGTTCCTGACTCTAGGGGTGATGCTCATCTCCGTTTCAAAGCCGAAGAACCAGCGCTATCCAAAGATGTCTCCGTGGTCATGTGGCCAGTATGACTCAATGCCGAAAGCGCATGGAACACTGTTCCCTTCCCACCAAAGCTATTTCCTATTTTTCTACTTGCATTGTTTACGTGCTTTCAAACTGCTAGGTTGGAAGAAGCTGGGACAAGCAATGGGAGCTCACTCCGTTATGCGGTGCTAGGGATTCAAATCGCCGAACTGCCAACCTATCTGATCAACAAGCTCAGCATCTTAGGCACTGAGCCACCGCGTCCAAATAGGGAGGATAGAGAAGGATAATCATAGGAGTGGGATCCATGCAGAAAAGTTTGCTTCGCCCAGGAAGGAGGGAAGAGTGAGAAAGAGACTCAAAGTATCTCTGCCTTAATTACTCTAATTGTCGGCTGATCTGGGAATTGCTTTGGCAGCCTTTCAAGATTCTATTTTGAAATAGAATCTATTTCCAAAGATAGAAAGGGTATAGCTAATGATAGAACACTTTGCCAGTTTAACCAGTCAAAGAGTGGCAATTGGAGATCTTGAAGCAGAGGCCAAGCAGTACTTCGTCACTCTAATTCTGGATTTCCTAACTTCCTAAAGAGGTTCTTAAATTAGACTAATTTTCAGGGTTTACACAGCACATAGATCCCAAAGCTAACCTGGGTCCTGATTCACGTAACAAGCTAAAAGATCCCAATGTAAACTATGGTTAACACCAACTAAGCTTAGCCTATTGTGAGAATGCAGCTGCTATGCCTTTTGCTGATCGGGTTAAACATTTTGTGCTAATTCAACTATCCAGTGATGACCCAAGGGCAATCAGGCCACCCAGAATCACTTAACCCTTAAAATGGGTAGCAAATAAATTTGACCCATAAAATAAAAATAAAGTAAAATTCCAAATGAGAATGAGAATTTCTCTCTTACCCCATCCGAGGCAGAGGAAGCGTTTACGAACTAGCCGAGTTCGGATTCTGCCAATGACAGCCAAGTAAGATTGCCAAGCCTCAGTCAGCACCCAACAGAAGGAAGAGAGGAAGAAGAAATGGAGGAAGGCAGCTGTCATGGTGCAGATGCCCTGGAGGAGGAAGAAAACAGGAGTCATCTGGGTGAAGAGGAAGAGAGCCTTTGTCATAAAAGGCACTCACTCACAGGTTTCTGCAAAATGACAAAGCATGCACTGTGCGACAAGAGTATGAGTTGCGTTGGGATGTGGTGCCTTGCAACACACATTTTTGTCACACATTCTGTCCAGTTTGGTTGTTCAACCCAACAAGACAGACAGACTTCAATGGATAATTAGAGCTGCAGAAAAAAACAATGGCTACCAACCTGCCTTCCACTGAGGACCTGTACACTGCATGAGTCAAAAAGAGGGCTGTGAAAATATCTACAGAACCCTCACATCCTGGACATAAATTGTTTCAACTCCTACCTTCAAAATGATGCTATAGAGCATAGCACACCAACTAGACACAAGGACAGTTTTTTTCCCCAAATGCCATCACTCTGCTAAACAAATAATCCCCTCAACATTGTCAAACCATTCACTAAGGCTGCATTACTATTCCTATTAGTCTTCTCATAGTTCCTATCACCCATCTCCTCCCACTTATGACTGCAGGACTGTAACTTTGTTGCTTGAATGCTTATGATTTACATTGATATTGATTGTTTCCTGTGTTGTACCCTATGACTATCATTAAGTATCATACCCTATGACTGTCATCTAAATTTCCTGACAGTTAGAACAATTAATCAGTGGAACTCCTTGCCTCCAGAAGTTGTGAATGCCCCAACACTGGAAGTCTTTAAGAAGATGCTGGATAGCCATTTGTCTGAAACGGTATAGGGTTTCCTGCCTAGGCAGGGGGTTGGACTAGAAGACCTCCAAGGTCCCTTCCAACTCTACTATTGTATTGTATTGTAAGTGCTGTATCTTATGATTCTTGATGAAAGTATCTTGTTTTTTTTTTATGTACACCGAGAGCATATGCACCAAAGACGAATTCCTTGGGTGTCCCATCACACTTGGCCAATGAAGAATTATATTCTATTCTATTCCTCTTGTCCTTCCTGCAGGGCCCTATACATTTCCTACAAAATATGCATCTTGCCCTGGGAGGAAGTCTATTTAATAACAATAATAACAAAGGTGTTATTTGTACTGACGATATTAATTCATCTTTACAGGTAGCCCTTGATTTACAATCATACTGGAGCCTGCTTATTACAGTCATCAGTCATGAGGGTTGCAAAATATTTCATCTATGGGACCAACCCAATTCTATGACTCCTTTTTTTTTTTGCAGAGATTGTTAAGTGAACCAATTGCTCACTATAGGCTGGTTTTGGCATAACATGAAGTCAAACATCTTTTCATTTCCAAAAATGCCATAAAATGCTGTCACGTTACCACTGGATGCTGCAAACGGCCACAATTGCAGGCTGATTGCCAACCCTCCACAATGAAGTCATATGATTGCAGGTCCCCCTCCCCCCCCAGAACTGTCATAAGTACCCATTGCAACTTTGAGTGGTCCCTAAGTGACCAGACATAAGTTGAGGACTCTGTTTATTACACATTTAAGGCAGAGCAAATCTATGGTGCGGTACGGCTCATCCTGTAAGACATTTTTTTCCTATTCTAACTGGCCCTATTTCCTAATTGGTTAGCAAAGGTCAACCTTGAGATGACAGTTAAGTCACCACTTCTACACCAGGAACTTCCTGCCTCAACCTTACAATCTGTTTAGCTTCCTACAACTCCAGTCAATTCCCAGATGATGTCCATGCTCTGAGGGAGTTCTGGCAAGTGCAGCTGCAAACATCTGGAGGACACATACTACAGGGAAGGTTGTTGTTCAATAGGGGGCAATGCAACTTTGCTCCATGAAACCCTGAGGCTCATCCGATCAACCTTTTCTTAATATTTTATCATAGAAGAACACTTCTATCACGCATGAAGCTGCAAAGGTTTTATACAGCAGCCATAACTATGACCGGAGCAATGTTTTTAATTTTCTTTTCTTTTCAGTTTTGCTTGGTATTCATTACTCTAGCTACATTTTTCTGCTTGTTTCCCATTTCTGCTTGTAATTAAAAGCAAGTCCTCTCCCTAGCCCACAACCTCATCATTATTTCAGCAGCCGAGCTGTGACATCATTTAGAAGAGTGATTCTCAATCTGTCGTCTACAGACCAGTGTTGGGATTCAGCCAGTTCCCACCTATTTGGGAGAACCGGTTGTTAACTTTCTAAGCAGTTCGGAGAACCGGTTGCTGGAAGAAATCTCCTTTTATTATTATTTTCATTCTACAGGACTAATCATGTAAGGAAGGCAGGAAGGAAACATTCTGGTGCTAGGTAGGAGCTGTGGTGGCGCAGTGGTTAGAATGCATACTGCAGGCTACTTCTGCTGACTGCCAACTGATTGCAATTTGGCAGTTTGAATCTCACCAGGCTCAAGGTTGACTCAGCCTTCCATCCTTCCAAGGTCGGTAAAATGACGACCCAGATTGTTGGGGGCAATATGCTGACTCTGTAAACCGCTTAGAAGGCTGTAAAGCACTGTGAAGGGATATACACCGTATTTTTCGGACTATAAGATGCAGCGATGTATAAGATGTACCAAGATTTTGAAGAGGTAAGTAAGAAAAACAAGTTTTCGTACTCCCCGGCCCCCAGGAGCACTCTGCAGACTTCAGCAGGGCTGGGAGAAGGCAAAAATGCCCCCGTTTTTGAAAAAAAGGGCAGAAAATGGACCATTTTTCGCAAAAACAGAGGCATTTTTGTCTTCCCCCAGCCCTGCTGAAGTCTGCAGAGTGCTCCTGGGGTCTGGGACAAAGCAAAAATGCCTCCATTTTTTTCACCCATTTTTCTCAAAAATGGGATGCGGGGGTGGGGCTTCGGGAGGCTGTATTTGGTGTACAAGATGCACCAACATTTCCACGCTCTTTTAGGAGGGGGGAAGGTGCATCTTATACTCCCAAAAACACGGTAAGTGTAAGTCCTATTGCTACTTAAAAGGGATCCGTGGTGAAGAGAAGGTGGAGAACCACTGATCTAGAAAATCAAATAAATGAATCACTGCAGCCAGAGTGGATTGAAACATCCACTGGAGTTGCTGAAGCTGGTGGCCACTGGGAATGAAAGGCAGGAAAGAAAATGGATTAGAGAAGGAAGAAGCAAGAAAACAAAAATTGTTTTGAAATCGGCTGCAATTGGAGGGTGGGTCTCCTGCATTCCTTAAAAAGGAATGCCAAGTGAGACAGTTTGTTCCAACTATGCACGAGAACTCTGGGTACTGTTGAAATGGTTTCTTGCACCATGTATATAGATATAACCCCCCCCCCCCCCCCGAAGCAGGTTGCTGAGCTCTAGCTGTTGTTTGTTTGCAGTTGACATTTATTGAATTTAAGAGCAGGCCCCCAAGACATAATTGAGCTGAATTTCAAACCTCAAAAACAATCCACCCAGTTTTTCCTCACAAGTTGCAAAATGGCTGCTTTCCCAACTCCTCCCTCCTGCCTCTCCTCTCGCTTTAATCAATCAATGCTTTGATTAGGTTTATGGATAGATGGACAAGGTGGCAAAAGGACACATTGGGCTCAGATCCATGCTCTGGAAAAAGAGCTCAACCCCCCCCCCCTACTATTGCAAATGAGAGGGACCTAAAATGCATCCACCACATGAATGTGTCCATCGAGGAAGTATGAAACCAAAGCCAAGTTGGGATCATAAGCCTGGGAGATGTTTGTTAGTCATGTGCTGATTCTTTCCTGAAGCTCTCTGCTTCAGTAGACCAAGTTGGTCTTATGACCAACTTGGCGTCCCAGTAGGAAGACAAAGGAAAGAAATCTCCAAAAGCAACAGAACCATTTTTTTTCCTCACACAATTCCATGGTTTATTATTTATTGCAAAGCCATAGGTGTTGATTCTCTGTTAAATATGTGGGTGAAGTAAGATTTCCACCAGAATGTCTTGCCTTTGCTTTGTATCTTTATCTGTTCTATGACAGGGGATCTCTTTGGTGGCATCAGAATACGCAGATCTGGCCAAAATGTCTCACTGAATCAGAAAAGGTAATCAGGTCTGCATAAATGCCTGTGGTATCCTTTTCCTCTCCTTCTCTCCTCTCTTTTTGGTCTTTCCTTTCTCTCTTTCTTCTCTCCCGCCTTCCCTCCCTCCCTTACACATCATTATCAGTGTTTGGAAACATCAAAGCTGACTCCCACTGGATGGGCCATGCATACCTTGTTTCAAAAACGCACCAGCTGCTGGGTGTAAATTACTTTCCATTCTCCCACCATTCACCCACTTCATCAGCTATAAATGGACTTTCATAAAGAGACTGCAGCAGTACAAAAAATATCTCTCATCCCCAGGACACTTGTTTTATTTTATTTCATTTAATTTTTCCCCGGCCTTTTCTTCTCTTTTCAAACAGATTCTGCAGGAATCTGAGAAGAAAGAATGGTTCTGCAGGCGGTCTACTTTGATGGGCCAAACTGGTAAAGTCTTTAAATGCAGCTCTACAAAAGCTGTCATTCCACTACAGTACTTTTTGACACCAGCAAAATTCACACTTCCACACAAGAGGGGCAACAACCCAGAATAACCAACCCCTTTGTCTGTTTCCAGCCCTTGTTCAAATTTGGCAATGTTGTGGCTCGCCAACAGATTCGGATGGTGAGGAGGTTGGGGAGGAACCTGGGCCAGTCCTGGAGTCTGGGGAAGGCTCTGATGAGGGCTCTGTGTCAGAGGCAGAGAGAGGGCCAGAGCCGTATGTCAGCTGCTTTCAGAGTCAGACATCAATGAGGCAGATGAACAGCTAGAGGCTGTTCCCAGTGTGCGCATGCACAGAGTTGCCAGACAAAAGTAACAGCTAAGGAACAGGGGTCGACTTGAGAGTAAGGCCAGATAATGAATGGCCCCTCCCAGAGGAAATAAAAGAGGAGCGAAAGGGGAGTGGAGTTTGCAGGAAACAATTAGTTCGCTTCATTGGTTAGTGACTCTCTGAGACTCCTTGCCAAGTTTTGCAGATATCGGCCTATCAGCTATCTAAGCCAGATAAGGTGTGTGACCGTAAATCCTCCTTTGAAAGACTTTGCTGGCTGTGAATGAGCAGAATTCACTGTAAATTAATAAAAGGTTTTTTTTTTTGTCAGGACAAGGAGTTTGCTTCATGTTCTTGGGAAGTCTTGGTCAGAACAGATGCTTCCAATTTGACAGGAATTTCATTAGCAAGACAAATTTGGCCTATCCAAGATTATTGCCACTTGCTGTGATGGTATACCCATTGCTTCTCTTGCGCTTACTTTCTCTGGTTCAAGAAAAAAAATGGGTCCAGGCCATCTGAGGAACTATCTCATCCCAATGGGATTGATCTGCGCCACCATGCTGGCAGAAATGACATGCTGTGGAACCTGTGCATGAAGGAATTCTAGCTGGTAGAGTCAAGGAAAGGAGCTTTTTCTGCTGTGGCTCCTGTCCTTTGGAACATGGTGCTCCTTGAGGTCCACACTTACCTTTTTGGCCTTACAAAAGAGCCAGAAGACATGGCCTTGGGCCCCAATGGAGGCACATCATTCTCAAAGATGGCTAATGGACTTAAATACAATGCCACCCTTCTCCTTTCTTTCCCATCTTGTTAATTTTAAACCAATTTAGTGTTATTACTTATTGTTTTAAGGATTTAGCCTCTAGGTGAGAAGGGCAGCATGTAGGTGTACTAACTAATTAAGTTAGTGTTGCAGAAGATTCCTGACAGTCCCTTGGACTGCAAGGAGATAAAACCAGTCAATCCTAAAGAAAATCAGCCTTGACTATTCGTTTAGAAGGACAGATGCTGAAGATGAAGCTCCAATACTTTGGCCACCAAATGAGAAGAGATGACTCCTTGGAAGACACCCTGATGTTCGGAAAGATGGAAGGCAAAAGGAGAAGGCGGCAGAGGATCAGATGGTTAGATAGCGTCGTTGATGCAATGAACGGGAATTTGGGCAGATTCCGGGAGACATTGAGGACCTGGTGTGCTACGGACCATGGGATTGTGAAGAATTGGACATGACTTAGCAACTGATCAACAACTGCAATTAACTCACTAGCTAGCTACAGGGCAGTGATGTATTATGCATCAGGCCATTTGCCAAGGAGTTAGGGAATGATGGTATGTCAAAAGAGCTGCTTCAACACTCTTTGGTCTCCCTGTGTCAGATTAATCTGACAGAGTTACGAAGAAGAGTTGGTAGTTATGGTGTGCTCGGGATCAAAATTACCACAGCAAATAGAAGGAAAGTTTTAGTTCTTCTCCCCATAGGTGAAACTTAGCAAAGAAGGGCTATTTATTGCATTGGGTGAACACTTAACATTTTCCCAGCTCTTTAGCCAAAGAGCTGTTGCAGATTTCCAAATCTTTGTCACCAAATGGAACAGGAATAAAAGCCGCAGAAGAAGGGGTACACACATCATTGCTGGTCCTAAAAGACTGACATTGATTGCACTACAGAAGTTGGGATGGAAATGTTGAGAGGAGAAGGAAAACAAGGATAAAGGGGTAACCTTGATTCTCAGATATGGGGTTTGTCCTATTTAACACAGTTTTAAAAAAGTATGCATATATAATGGCATTTTAGATTTGTGTTTTTTTTCCCCAAAAGGGTTTTGGAATACATAGGCACACTAGTACTCATTTGCAGCTCTTTTTTCTTCTTTTTGAATTTTACATACAAAAATAATCCCTTCCTACATCTCCAATAGAGGGAAAAAAATGATTGCACAGCAAAAAAGAATATCTAGATATTTTATAACGATTAAAGTGAACTAAACATGAAAAAAATACAAGAAAAGCAAAAATAGCAGAGAAAAGGTTTACATAGGAACTAAAACAGAAAGTTAATTAAACCCTTAAGCTTATCAAAAAATCTAGACCGCATCAACATATTTTTTTAACACAGAGAATTTTTAAAAACAGGTTAGTGAATCCATACCCTGGATCTGTTAAATAACTTTTAAACTTTTTAGAACATAACAAATCCAGTATCAAAATGTCCTCCCTACTTAAGCATTTTTGAGCTGTTCAATAAGCACAAAATTGTATTTTCTGATGAATTACATTCTTTTTTTTTTCAAATTGTAAGAAGCCTATTTTAAATTTGTTAATACCTGGACCTGTTGATATTCCAAAATGCTGTATTCCAATTTTTCATTCTATAGTTTAGATCAAAATCGACCCTAACATGCACATTAATGTTTATATATAGCAGTTGTGTGTGTGTATGTGTATATGGGCTTATAACTAGAATTTTTCTGTGCAGCAAAAGAGCGCAAAGGTTTAAGATAATAATTGTTTGATAGAAATAGCCATAGCAATAGCATTTAGAGTTATATACCACTTTATAGTGCTTTTATAGCCTTCTCTAAGTGGTTTACAGAGTCAGCATATTGCCCCCAACAATCTGGGTCCTCATTTTACCGACCTTGGAAGGATGGAAGGCTGAGTCAACCTTGAGCCTGGTGAGATTTGAACTGCCAAATTGCAGGCAGCCACTAGTCAGCAGAGGTAACCTGCAGTACTGCACTCTAACCACTGCACCACCATGACTCATAAGGTTTGGAAAGCATAATACTACGTCTTTTTCTTTTCATTCTTTTTTTTTTTTCATCTTTAAAGCAGCCATATCATTTCTTCGATTTCCCAGCACCTTCAGGTCTGAAGCACTGTACAACCCTAAGATTTGAAACAACACAATGGAACATGTACTTTGTGAATGGATTATAGTCCACAATAACTCACAAAGCTTCAGCAAAACAAAACTCTAACTTCCTCCATGCCCTGCCAAATCCTTGATTGCCAAGAAAACAACCAGGAAGGTAAACTGAGAACTGGGGAAATGCTTTTATTGTTAATTAAGCGCCATCATTGCCTAAATTAGAAGGCAAAATCTAGCACATTTTGAAAGCTAATTCATTCTAGATTGCAATTTGGTCTATTTTTTTCTGGCTTTCCACCAAAAATAATGGTGCCTAATAGTGAAAATCCATAAGAAACATCCTGATCCTGAAGCAGAGTACGATTAAACACAAAAGTATGACAGAGGACATCCTCGGTTTTCCTTTATGGAAGGAAATGATTTTTCTCACCTTACTGAGCATCTGGGACTGTCCCACCAAGATCAACACATTGGAGGCCAAAATAGAGAGACAGAAATTCAGAAGAATGATGGAACGTTCAGACTTGATGAACCTAGAAAACAAAAGAGCAGGTGAGGGAGCCTTTCTGACAGATCTGGACCTTGGAAGTTCACTTCCTTTTATCCAGGACAGGGCATGCAAGTGCTGCTGGAGCAGGATCTATAGTATTGCCTGGGATGCTAGACATCCTTTTCATGAGCAGCTTTCTTTGTCACCTTCTGGGAGGAGGCTCCGTGCTCTCCGAAGCAGAACAACGAGATTCTGTAATGGCTTTACACCATAGAGCAGTGACGGCCAAACTTTTCGGCACCAAGTGCCCAAACTGGAACGTTCACGAATGTGTGCCTGAGCACTGGAAACCCGAAGACCAGCTGGGTCTGGTTTTCGGGCTGTTTTCAGGCTGTTTTTTTGGGCTGTTTTCAGGCCATTTTCGGGCTGGTTTTTTGGGGTCAAAAACAGCCCAAAAACATCCTAAAAATGGCCCCCAAATGCCCTGGTTTTTGGCCATTTGTGACCGTTTTTCTGGCTGTTTTCTGGCCGTCTTCCGGCACTCCAGCACCCGTGAAGACCCACTGGCCAGAAACCAGAAGAGCAGCTGGTGACGGCGCGCATGCCCACAGACAGAGAGGGCTCTGCATGCCACCTCTGTGCCACAGGTTCACCATCACGGCCATATAGCACCAACCTTATTAATTCTCTTTTTTCTGCCATGTATTCAAAATAGACTGCGATTAAAATCTGTGTGCGTGTGTGTGTGTGTAGTATATGTGTATATGTATGTATGGCTATGTATGTGTGTGTGTGTATGTACATATGTGTGTTTTTGTGTGTGCGTGTGTGGGTGTTGTATTTGTGCTGATAAATAAATAAAGGGAGACTAGTATAGATCTATTTCAAGCTATTTAGCTCTCATCAGCTAGCCATACCCTTACTGGGATTTGAACCTTTGTGTTCCCTCCCATATTTGGGCATACCAGGGGTTGTGACACAATAAATACCTATTTCACTGGTTTAACTGATAAAGGAGGAGAGCCTGTGGTTTAGTGGCTAATACATCTGCCTAATATGTAATACAGCCCAGGTTCAAATCCCAGTAAGGGTATGGCTAGCTGATGAGAGCTAAATAGATCTATACTAGTCTCCTCTTACTTACTTATCAGCACAAATACAACACAAATGTAACAAATCTTAATCTTATCTTAATCTTACCTTTAACCTGGTTATCTCCCTGCTCATACAGGTGGTCTCCAGTTAATGATGGCAATTGAGGCCAATTGCAATGTGTGGTGTCACATCACCACACCGCTTAGCAACAGCAGTTTTAGTACTGCTGGTCATCGCTGTTTAGTGTGTCCCACACCTTTGTTAAGTGCAATGTCACATGGGCATCATTTGTGATTTCTGTCCAGCATCTCCACTGACATTGTTGTTAGAAGCTGGACTGCACAGGACTGCAGGATGCTGTGGTGTCATAATTACAAACCACCAAGTGCCTATATCGCAATCTTATACCTCTGGAGATGATGTGACAGCCACAATTATGAAGACAAAGTCATAAGCACTGCTTCTTCTGTGCTGTCCTAATTTTAAATGATATCTGAATAAGTAGCTACTAAGTGAGTACCACCTCTATGGGTTTCATAAGGTTAAAGTTGCAGGAGAGGGAAAATCATTTCATGTATTCATTGCTTGGTGTTCCTGGAAAATGCAATGCCACCCAACAATTGTAAGTTTCTTTTTTTAGAATTAGCAACACTCCTCCCACACCACCATCATCTTTGGTGTTAATTCTATGGGTGGGTGGGTGCTGGCTCTGCAGCTGTTTTGTTTTTGAGGGTGGAAAGCTTTCACCAGCTTTGGTGGAATTGTGGGACGAGTTCAGAGAAGAGCATCCCCCACAGGGATCAGATAATACTTTCCCAAACTCTTCTTTAATCTTCAGTAATTGTTACATCTGCCTGAACCTTCTTGATCCCAATTGTGGAATAGATTCACACTTTCAAAAGTGGGAGTCAGGAACAAAAAATACCATCCTTTGCGGATGAAATTAAAACTGAATTTTAATTAAACCCTTAGCTCAAATTGCTGCAAACAGTTTGGGCCCCTTACAGACCACTTTGTTTTATTTTCCATATTCAACTCATACTGTTGAATTTAGAGGTCTTGAAAGACCAGGGGTTAAAAATGGTAAAAATGGTGTGGCCTAGTCGGCCTCCGCACCATGGTGGAGGGGTGTTTTTGCACCCCGGAGTCTTTCCTCGAGCCTCTGGGAGGGCAAAAACTGCCTCCCTGAGCTCCAGAAGCACTCCGGGAGGCCCATTTCCACCCTCCCTGAGCCTCCGTACGTGCCCTGCACTTACTGCGCATCCAAAACAGGCTGCGTGGAGACTCCTGGGTGGGGAAGAGTGGGGTGGGCAGGGCCAGCCAGGGGTGGGATTTGGAGGTTCTCCGAACTGGCCATAATGTTAGCTACAGGTTCTCCCAAACCCAGGCGAACCTGTAGCAGCTCACCCCTGCAATCCTCCCTGTGGTTCTGCTTTATACCTGCACTTACTGTTGAGATTAACCATGGTTGCCTTTTTTTTTTTTGCAAACCTGCATCTTCCAACCATAGCTCTTGGGCCAACCTACCTCCAAAATGCAGCATAGATCGCCAGTAAGGTCAGCAAAGCCATGCAGGAAACTGCACAGCCGATCATGAGAGGGACCGATGGAGAACTGCCAGAGTCCATGGCCTGTAAGAAGAGAAGAAAAGTTTGCTCTATTGCAAAGGAGAGATCTGATGCTGGAGGAGCTCCAGGTACAAAGGAAGACACGCTCACCACACTATGATGCTGCACCAGCGGTACTGACCAAAAACAAGCCAAGATCTGCTCTTTAGCTAGAAGAACCAAAACGGTCTTGATAAGAGATCTGGCTCCCCACCTTCCACCTCTGTATAGCTACAGAGTGCAATTTGATCTGTAGCATTAGTTATGGAATAATGTGATATATATCATTATAACTATATATTTATTATAATTGCTTTTACCCTATGACTATCATTAAGTGTTGTATCTTATGATTCTTGATGAATGAATCTTGTCTTTTTATGTACACTGAGAGCATATGCATCAAAGACAAATTCCTTGTGTGTGTCCAATCACACTTGGCCAATAAAGAATTCCCTTCCCTTCCATTCCATTCCTTTGCCTTCCATTAACTTCCATTTTCTATTCTATTCTATTCTATTCTATTCTATCCTATCCTATCCTACCCTATCCTACCCTATTCCATCCCATCCCATCCTATTTTATTCTATTCTATTCTATTCTATTCTATTCTATTCTATTCTTATGTTATCTTATTATATTTGGTGAGCCCAATCCATGTATTCTGCAAGTGTTTGGGAGGGAGAGAAGAGCAATGGAATAAGGAGGCACAGCTAAGGCAATCTAAGTTTGAGCTGGTGTGAAGCATATGTGTGAATACGTCCCTGTGCAGAAGGAAGCCACCAGAGGAATGCCTTGGCATCTGATACTTAGGAATTCAATGCCATCTGACCCATTTAGTTTGCGGGCTCAAAGCACACAGCTCAAAACTAAGTCTTGGCTACAAGAAAAATGAAATGAAACAGCACATGCTTTGGATAATATCTTTAAAATGAAGTTTATGAGCATTAAATATGTATTAAAATATCTATTTAATAGCAGTTATGGTACAGGTTTTTAAAATTGCAGATTAATATGGAAATGCAACGGAATCAATTTATAAGCATACCAAGAGAGGGTCACAAATTGGATGCAGAAGATTTATCTATCCTTAGTAGAAACTACAGCAATTATTGCATGCCACATACTACTAATAAATATCTAATATTTATATTAATGCTTTGGAATGTGTAACCAATCTGCATAATATTATCATAGCACAATTGTAACAGCAAGCATTGCCACAAAACTGTGAGGATGATCACAATTCTGCCCAAATCACAAAAGGGAAACAGCTCAAGCCTAGCTAGATAATTCCCAGGGAAATGAGATTTGAATTAACAGATCGCCCACATTTAGATACTACTCTTGATTGCCAAGATCGCACAACCATATCACTTTTATTGTTTCTCTATTTCTTTTAACCCAGATTGCAAAGATAAGAGAATGGGAAAAGTCTCAGTGTATGCATATAACACAGCAGTGTGCATTTCCTATTTATGAGGAATGGACAATCCCAATGAAATTCGATGTCCTTGCAATTTCACAGTGGACATAAATTAAACATAGTTTCTTTTGATCGTCTATGATATGCCCAGAATTGAATGGGGAGAAGAGACACCAAAAGTCATTGCAAGCTCTGTCTGCATAGCTTAGTCCCATCAAAGAAAATTCAACAACCACCTTCGAACTGGGTTTCCTGAGCTATTCCCATTCAGCTTCCAGAACTTCCTGCTGGTCAGCTGAGGGTCAGAATCAGGACTCTCTCGCCTCCCCACCCTCTCTTCTCCTTTAGTAGAACCTCAAATCTGAATTCTTTCTTCCTTCTTGGGCAGGATCCGCCTCAAAGCATGGGACAGGGCCCACCCAGTCTGCTTCCCCCGTGCCCTGCCTTAGCCCCACAGGAGCTCCTTAGCCTCCTCAGCCCCACTTACCAGGTCTTTGGGGAGCTGAGCAATCACGGCAAAGGTCGAGAGCTGTCTGCACTGACACTTGGTATGAGCAGAGAGGGTTTCCACCGTCTGGCAGCTTTCGGTGTCCCAGTTCCCAGAGCCAGTCTCTCTGATTGATGGCCCAGGGGGAAGGAGAAGGGGGGAGAGAAAGGGAGAATCTGAGCAATCAAACACATGGCCACATCTCTCGTGCTTGAGGCCTTCTTTCCACCCTTTGCAAGCACCTTCCTAAAAATGTGTCATTTTGTGCCAACTCCAGCTGGCGGGTAGCAAATGGGTGGCAGACCCTGAAATCTCAATGGAGGCTGCCTCCTTAATCTCCTGACCCAGAGGTTGGGATGAGCAGCCTTCTCTCCCCGTTCCTCACCCTCAGGCAGAGAGTGCAGCAGCACTCCTTCTACTTCTGCCACGGCTGCAGATCATCTCCTTGAGGGAGGAAGATTGGAAGGGGAGGGAAGTTGTGTTGCATTGCGGTCGAGATTGACTTAACGTGAAGGGTGATGATGCAGAGAGGTTGGGGGAGATTGGATTGAAGCAGGAGTGAAATCCAGCAGGTTCTGACAGGTTCTGGAGAACCGGTAGCGGGAATTTTGAGTAGTTTGGAGAACTGTCAAAAAGCACCTCTGGCTGGCCCCAAAGTGGGGAGGGAATGGGGATTTTGCAGTATCCTTCTCCTGCCACGCCCACCAAGTTATGCCCACAGAACCAGTAGTAAAAAAAAAATTGAATTTCACCCCTGAACTGAAGAGTCTGGATTGAAAGATCATCGGCTGCTGGGTGCTTTTAGCTTTGCAGGATATTTTAATATTTAGATTCTGAAGCTAAGTAGGGTTGGACTTTGGTAGCTTTAGATGGACCACGATAAACCCCAGGGTTGAGGCTGGACTTATTGGAGAAAGATCCAGTAAGAATACAATGGGAACCCTCTTCCATATTGGAATTGCCATGGAAGCTACAGTATGTGGATGTGACACCACTAAGAACTGAGCTCAACATAAACTTGACTGTATTGAGTCAAGTATTATTAAGTTGAACTTGAATGATAAATAACCTGTTCAATACCGTCAAGTTTCCTGCTGGTATTAAGCCTGGTGAGTTCACCTGGCATAAAATAGTAGGTTATATGTATGTATACAGGTAGTCCCCGACTTACAACAGTTCATTTAGCGACCATTCAAAGTTACAACTTCACTGAAAACAGTAAGATCATTTTTCATACTGATGACCACTGCAGTAACCCCAGGGTCGCGCGATCAAAATTCAGAGGCTTGTCAACTGACTCATATTTATGACGGTTGAATTGTTCCGGGGGGGAGGGTGTCACGTGATCCCCTTTTGCAACCTTCTGACAAGCAATGAGGAAAACCAGTTTCACTTAACAACCGTGTTACTCGTTTACCAACCATAGTGATTCACTTAACAACCGTGGAAAGGAAAGTCATAAAATGGGGCAAAACTCAAACGTTTCACTTAGCAACATAAATTTTGGGCTCAATTGTGGTCGTACATTGAGGACTACCTGCATTTTATTTCAGGATTCAGTTTGAAGATGATCCGATTAACTTAACTCGATTGGAAGGTCATTTACACATGGACAAATGCTCTTTTTCTGAATCCGTTGGAAAATCCTCATTGAATTGAATCATTTCCCAAAATTGATTTGAAAATTTGAATTGAATCAAGGCCACTTTACACATGCCTACACCAATGTACTTTCATGGAATGGGAAAAGACCAATAAAAGCCTCCAGGCCCAAATGACTCCAGAACTAAGCAAAACATATTATGACTCAAAGCTAGGGCTTCCTTCCCCCCCCCCAACCTTTAGTCTCCACTAATCTCTTTCATGAAACAATTATGAAAACCATATTTTCCAATGCACATATGCATTCCTTTGAATAGTAGATGACACCAACCACATCAGTTTTATTCTTTCTCCATTTATTTCAACCCAACTGTTCTCCAAATACACACATGCACGTAAGTTTATGAATATAGATACACATATTCCTGTGAACTCCAACTCCTAATTTTCAGTGGGATGTGGGTTTTGATTGAAAGAGTGCAGTGTTAAGAGACTGAGACTTAAGAGACCGAAGAGACTGAGCATATGTTCATGTGAATCTAGATATAATCCCATTTTCAACATTTCTATAGGTACTGCGGGATTAGCTGAATATTCTCACTCTCCCAAATTGTGCATGCAGAATGAACTAGAAGAGGACTATAGTATATTACGTCAGATCAAAGAAATGGAGAGGTGAAAACTGTATGTGTAAATCATCAACCTCAGTTTGAAATGTAAGTTGCACCACTCCTAAGAACACATCTTAGAAAAGTTGGGATAGAAAGAGAGGCAATTTAGGGAGCAAAGAAAAACAAATAAAAATTACTAGCAATCTGAGATGTTTACTCCTGAGAAATGGACATTAGAAGAATAAAAAAAAATACAAAACATTTCAAAAGATTGAGGATTGGGTGTATCATTGCATTGTAAGCTGCCCAGAATTATTTTGGATAGTGAGATGGATGGCATAGACATTTAATAAATAAATATTTTTTGATCACCAAATGTCAATTTAGCAAAGAGAAAGAGGAAATGAGAAAGTGGTAGAAGCATCCTATAGAAAGCATGATGGACTGGCAGGATCATCTACTGTAACTGCTATAGAGTAAGAAGAAAATATAAAGTTTTGGTGGACATTTACCTACTCACAGTTGAGAGATTGTAGTCTCCATTTTGATGCTCCCATGAGTTACCATGCCAGAATTAATATAATACAATAGCAGAGTTGGAAGGGACCTTGGAGGTCTTCTAGTCCAACCCTCTGCTTAGGCAAGAAACCCTACACCACTTCAGATGGTTATCCAACATCTTCTTAAAAACTTCCAGTGTTGGAGCATTCACAACTTCTGGAGGCAAGTTTTTCTGCTGATTAATTGTTATGTCAGGAAATTTCTCCTCAGTTCTAAGTTGCTTCTCTCCTTGATTAGTTTCCATCTATTGCTTCTTGTCCTACCCTCATAGTGCTTTGGAGAATAGTTTGACTCTCTTTTCTTTGTGGCAGCCCCTGAGATATTGGAGCACTGCTATCATGTCTCCCCTAGTCCTTCTTTTCATTAAACTAGATATCCCCATTTCCTGCAACTGTTCTTCATATGTTGTAGCCTCCAGTCCCCTAATCATCTTCATTGCTCTTCTCTGCACTCTTTCTAGAGTCTCCACATCTTTTCTACATCATGGTGACCAAAACTGGATGCTATATTCCAAGTGTGGCCTTACCAAGGCATTATAAAGTGGTTTTAACACTTCATGTGACCTTGATTCTACCCCTCTGTTTATGTAGCCTAGAACTGTGTTGGCTTTTTGGGCAGCCTCTGCACACGGCTGGCTCCTATTTAAATGGTTGTCCACTAGGACTCCAAGATCCCCCTCGCAGTTACTACTATTGACCAAGGTACCATCTCTGAACACATCTGCAGATACACTGAGGTGCTTATGTGGGGTGGGGGCCTGGGCATGGATGGGTCATGGATACTTTTTTCTTTTCCCCCATTTTTGAAACCAAGACAATATATATATTTTGTCATCCATTCATCTGATACTAGCCTAACTGTCTAGGATTTAGCAGATAATACAGGATAAAAGGTTTGGCCAGACCACCAGTTAATTCCTTTGGCAGTCCTTGGACAAATTCCTACAGTTTTCTTAGCAAGCATTTTCAGAAAGGACTTGCCATTGCCTGCTTCATGGGCTGAGAGAAAGTGACTGGCCCATGGTCACCCAGCTGGAAGTCAACGCCTCCCAGTTTCTAGCCTGATGCCTTCACCACAACACCAAACTGGCTTTCAGCAATCTAGGTCAGGGGTCTCCAACCTTGGCAAGTTTAAGACTTGTGGACTTCAAGTCCCAGAGTTCCTCAGCCAAAGTTGAAGTCCACAAAAGTTTAAGTTGCCAAGGTTGGAGACCCCTGATCTAGAATACATTTTTTTCTGCTTCTGGAGATTTAAGTCCATTCCTAGCAAAGGCACATTCCCATGACCGTGTTTCTATTCATTTGAACCTTCAGTCACACCCTTCATTTTACCCTTCACAATTTCTTGATGGAACACATGGATATTGTTTTCCCCTTTTTGGAGAAGAATAGCAAAAATGGGAGCTGAGTAGCTCCATTTTTCCCTTCTTACTTTTACATGTTGCCTCTGACACTGAGCAGCTAATATAATGATTCCCCCCTCTTTTTCTTTCATTCTGAATTTATCTAAAGAAGCTCTTCCTGTTATTTTTAGCATCCTTTGTTAACCTCATTCAACTCTGAGTTTTCACTTTCTTGACACCAGCTCTACAGTTCGAGGGGACCAATCTGTACTTTCCCTTTGTGTCCTGACCTTCTTTCAATTTCTTCTATGCATGTTTTTTTTAAAAAACTTTTAGATTTTTACTAAGGTTTTTACATGGGCTTTTGCTGTCATTTATTTTTCCTCCCTCGTTGATCTTGTTGCAATCGTGGCATTAATCCTGCTTTCTTTAGGAATTCCCACCCATCCTGCTTCTCCTGTTTTTAGATCCAACAGATCAAGGCTCACAAATGCTTGAAATGCACTAATGTTGAAGCCCAAGATGTGTGTGAGATCACACAGTTGCAGTTCCACTTAAAACCAAGAACTTTGACATAGAAGGTCACTTTTCTGCTACTTCCACTTCCTCTTCTAAGTCCTCCCTAATGATTAACATTAAATTTAGGACAGCCCAAGATGATCCTCTTGCTTTCTCTCTTACCCCAGAAAGAGACAGTTGTCAGAAAGGGCAGGAACATGCATGGAAGATGTTGGGTAATTGATGCTTCCCATTATGATGGTTACATTACAGGTGGCTCAGTGTCTAAGATGCTGAGCTTGTCAATCAGAAAGGTCAGCAGTTTGGTGGTTCGAATCTCTAGTGCCACGTAATGGAGTGAGATCCCATTACTTGTCCCAGCTTCTGCCAACCTAGCAGTTTGAAAGCATGTAAAAAATAGGAACCGCCTTTGGTGGGAAGGTAACAGCGTTCCGTGTGCCTTCAGCATTTAGTCATACCAGCCACATGACCATGGAGACATCTTAGGGCAGCGCTGGCTCTTCGGCTTAGAAACGAAGATGAGCACTGCCCCCTAGAGTCGGGAATGACTAGCACATATGTGCGAGGGGAAACTTTACCTTTACTATTATGATGGTTTCATGCTTTTTTGAAGGATTGCTTTAAGGAAGACATTGTACACATCTTCTACTTGGCTGGGCAGCTAATAGCAGATAACACCAACCTGTTCTGTTTTATTGTTCCTCGGTTTATTTTAACTCATCTGCTCCTGGTGTCTATAGAAATTCTCAGTCATCCAGGTCATGATTATGCCAAGGGTGCTTTTTCAAAAGGCAACTGGACTTTTTTTGTTTTTCCTTGAAGATATTTGCTTCTCATCCAAGAAGCTTCATCAGTTCAGAACTTAAGAAGCTTGTTGGATGAGAAGTGAAACATTTTCAAGGAAAAACTGTTTGTTGCAGAAAAAATCAAATCCAGAAAGCACACACTTTCTGATTCAGCTGGATTCATTAACTTCTTTATATACATAATAACAGATGAATCAATGTACAATACCAATCGTAGATTTTTTTCCAACGTGGTAGAAGTTACAAGCAGAACACAAGCAGGAGAGAACAGTTAGTTTCATTTCCGAGTTCAGAGCAGAGTAGTTTCAGTTTTGATTCTCAGCACAGACTCAGATCTTTTTAAGCTCCTATTGGCTGAGTTAGTTGCTATGCCTATTCATTGGCTGACCTTGTTCCTATGTCTCTCCCAGTCATGAACATTCTAACAAAAACAAAGAAAATTCACTTGCTTTTTGAAAAAGCACCTTTGGGATGACCAGATGTTCCTCATTTATGCTGACATTGTAAACCATTCAGAAGCTGTAAATGTAAAGCATTGTGGAATAGTATATAAGTCTAAGTGTTATTGTTATATACACACACATAAACACACATACATATATGTACTTGTGTGCGTGTGTGGGTGTGGGTGTATGCATGCATATGAATATGTGTGTGTTTGTGCAGACAAAAACAGAGAAAGTACACTGCAACAAATTGTCTTGTTTCTATTGCTTCTTTTCCTTTGAACAAATTGCACTCTTTAATTGCTCTATTCTAATTATGGAAGTCATCCCACCAAGTCTCTGTGAAAGTTATTGCTACATTACCCTTCCTTACTAAGGAGTGAAACTCATCTTGTTTATTTCTTAAACTCTAAGCACTGAGCATGTACAGTCAAGATGATTGATTGACTGCCTTTTATTTATGGAGTGAGACCAAATAATAAGATCGATCCAAATTAGCAAGCACCAAGCTAAGAATGAATAAAAAGAGAAAACATAGAACACAAATAAAATTCAGTCTTTAACATGGTGTTGAAATATCATGAACTGTAAATAGCTGGTCAAGAAATATGCTATGTTCAGAATTATTCTTTTAAAAATAGCCTAGGCTTCTCTGTGACATTGTTGTATGCATGCAGATTCATGAGTATGCAGGCACATGTGTGAGTGCTCTTAAGTCTTGGTGACTGCACAAAGTCCCTCCAGTTTTCTTGTAGAAGTGGCTTGCTATTGTCTCCTTCGTAGGGCAGAAAGAAAGTGATTGGCCCAAGGGCAACTAGCTAACTTTGTGCCTAAGAAAGGACTAGAGCTTGTGAACTTCTGATTTGTACCATGATGCCTTTAATCTCTACACCAAACTAGCTTTCATGGCATAGTTCAATCCTAGTAGTGGCAGTTAATAGAATAGAATAGAATATAATAGAATAGAATAGAATAGAAAAGCAGAGTTGGAAGGGACCTCGGAGGTCTTCTAGTCAAACCCCTTGCCTAGGCAGGAAACCCTACACCACTTCAGACAAACGGATATCCAACATCTTCTTAAAAACTTCCAGTGTTGGAGCATTCACATCGTCAGGAGGCAAGTTGTTCCACTGATTAATTGTTCTAACTGTCAGGAAATTTCTCCTCAGTTCTAAGTTGCTTCTCTCCTTGATTAATTTCCACTCATTGCTTCTTGTTCTACCCTCAGGTGCTTTGGAGAATAGCTTGATTCCCTCTTCTTTGTGGAAACCTCTGAGATATTGGAAGACTGCTCTCCTGTCTCCCCTGGTTCTTCTTTTCATTAAACTAGACATACACAGTTCCTGCAATCGTTCTTCATATGTTTTAGTCTCCAGTCCCCTAATCATCTTTGTTGCTCTTCTTTGCACTCTTTCCAGAGTCTCCACATCTTTTCTACATCGTGGTGACCACAACTGAATGCAGTATTCCAAGTGTGGCCTTACCAAGTTGTTTCTCTCTCCTAGGGCATTAAGAAAAAATATATGCTGCAAACTCCACATGGTGTCAAGAAAAGCATCCAGCCAGTAAACACTCTGCTCCAGCCAGTCACTCTGACTGTATCCCAAATTAAGGGATTACAGGGTTGCAAAAAAGGAGTTTATAGGAAGGATAATTATCATGATGATAGGTATTGTATAACAAAAGTTATCTTAATACAAACAATCATTGTGCAAAATGTGGCTACCTTCTTGGATACTTGGGGACATGTCAGCCAAGAGAAATTGAGTTTTCTCTTTCTAAGGCCAGTCATAATAGTTTAACAGTGAAAGAGTTATCAAACTGACCAAGGAGAGATTCAACCTGGAAATAAGGAGAAATTTCCTGACAGTGAGAACAATCGACCCATGGGAGAGAAGTTGCCTTCGGAAGTTGTGGGAGCTTCATCACTGAAGGCTTTCAAGAAGAGAATGGACTGCCATTTGTCAGAAATGGTATAGTAGGGTCTCCTGCTTGGCTGGGGAGGGGGTTGGACTAGATGACCTATAAGGTCCCTTCCAACTCTGTTAATCTGTTAAATCTGCACAAATCATTGTACTGAGAGGACAGGACAGTAAACCAAAGCTAGTAGGCTCAGTCTGGCCTATATCTGCCTTCTATTAGCCAAGAACGGAAGGAGTTACATCCTGTCAAGGAGAAAATCCTTCTCTGTGTGGAAATTTGGTGGTATCCTTGAAGAATTAATACACCAGCAGAGATTCCTCCATAATCTAGTGGCAAACCACTTTGGTCCTGGTGAAAGACAATCTTTAAAAAAGTACTGTTTCAATTCTGTATTACTGTGCTGCCGTGCCCACTCTCACACACGCCACACGAACTGTGGTTTATTAATATTCCCCATCAGTTCCCTTCACCAAAACCCCGAACTGTCCTAATTAAGTCCATCCACGAGCAGGCCAAGTTTAGTCCACAGAGCAATGGCCCAATAGTCCACAAAGCACTTGAAAGTTTCTCAAACAAAATAACTCCGCCGGACAAACTTAAATCCACATACAACAGAGCTCAGGAGGCAAGAAAAGTCCAAAGTCTCCAAAGCACGATTCCATTCCAAATGCGGTGTCAATCCAGAGTGAGGCAGGAATCACCACGACTGGAAAACACACAGCTAGGAAACAAACAAGTTGTTCCCAATATCGCCTCCATCTGTCTGCTGTGATAAATAGCTATCTCCTGGTGCAGACCATCAAGAGGAGTGAAGGTGCCTCCGCACCAGTAATCTGGCTGATCTTTTCTGCTCCTGCCTTTTCTCTGCCTTACTTGTTCTCTCGGATCAGGTGCAGAAAGAGTTCCTCCTCGTCTTCATTGGCCCTCTGCAACTGATGCTTTCTCCAGCTGGAACCTCAGCCAAATCCCTTCTGGATGGCTCTTCAGAGCCATCAATTAACTGATGTGCCAGGAATCAGCTCATCCTCCCTCAAGCTGACCTCTAAAGAGGTATCTGGGAATTGTCCAAGGGAGTCATCACAGTTAGCTCCCTCTGGCAGTGCTTCTCAACTTTGGAAACTTTAAGGTGTATGGACTTAAGCATGCAGGGTGGGTAATTCTGGGAGTTGAAGTCCATACCCTTCAATCTTGCCAAGATTGAGTAACACTACCCTAGAGAAATTGGTTTGGTTTGGTTTATTTGGATTTATATGCCACCCTTCTCCAAAAGGACTCAGTACAACATTAAAAAACACACATCCCAAAAGTTAAAAAAGATTAAATCCATATCCAAAAAAACAAACCGAATTTAAAAAAAAAACCAATACATTTAAAATAAGTTAAAATTAACAGGCCAGGCCGGCTTGCTGGACGACCGGAGGTCAGGGATTATGCGAAGCTCCGGGGGCAGCTCATTCCAGAGGGAAGGCGCTCCCACAGAGAAGGCTCTCCCCCTGGGGGTCACCAGCCGACACTGCCTGGCCGACGGCACCCTGAGGAGGCCAACTCTGTGGGATCGTACTGGACGGTGGGAGGCTACTGGTGGCAGCAGGTGGTCTCGCAGGTACCCTGGGCTTAAGCCATGGAGCGCTTTAAAGGTAATAATTAATACCTTGAATCACACCCGGAAAACAACCGGCAACCAGTGCAGGCCGCCTAAAAGGGGTGTAACATGGGAGCACCTAGGTACCCCCATGACAACCCGCGCGGCCGCATTCTGGACCAGCTGAAGCCTCCGGGTGCTTTTGCTTTCCATGCTGAGAAGACCTGAGGTCAAGACAGGTGGGTGGAACAAAAATTGTCCAAGAGAGTGAAAGAAACTAAAGTTGGGTTGTTGGGCTGAGCTCCGAGCTTGGCAATTTGGTTACAAAAGTTTTGTCACCCTTTAAGGTGACATCGTCAGTGTGCTTTGAATTGGTGAATGTTGTTTGTTCAGATACTTCTGAGTCATGATCTGATTTCGGACTGTTTGATTGGCTGTCTGAACAAACAACATTCACCAATTTGCATCTCATAACAAGGTATTTAAAGGCCAGTGTCAGACAGATGAGCACAAGTCAGAGCGCACAGATGATGTTGAAACATTTGCAACAAAGCTGCCAAGCTTGGAGATCAAACCAAAAGCCCAGCTACCAACTGAGCAACTAATATTCAAGTACATTTCAGAAACCGAAGTTCCCTCTTGGAAAATTAATGAATTCAGAATCTAAGTTGAAAGACCTCAGTTGAGTCATATCCAAATTTCCAATATAATAAGGAGCTAGAAATAGTCCAAGTTACTTGAAGGATAAACCTTGGAAACCTTGGATTGGGCTACTTCAAAAGGTCTTGGATCCTATTTGAGGCACATGCAGCAGAAGCCTGATCCCTTGGGTTCCCCAGATGTTAATGGAAGTTGGTAGTTAACTGCCATTTTTGCTGCTTACAGCACATAAAATGGCACCAATAGAAGATGATATTTATAGCTCAGAGTTGAAATGTGGGCAGGCGCTTTGTACTCTCTGAGTTTGGCTGTTTTCTTGCAGATTTTAGCATGGCTAGTTAGCAGTGATCATGGTACCTAGTTGGGTAATGAAACATCTGCTAGTTCAGAAAACACCAAGAGACACCCCATACACACATATAAATGGAGCTTAGAGTCTCCTGGCTATTCACTTTTGTTTCACGGAACAGCACCTGCAAAAAAGCTTGTATTCCTTCTTGCTTCCTTATCAGGCACTCCGTTTATCCAAGCAAAGTCTTGACTTAGAGGGAACATTTGTTCAGAGTTCCCCTTAAATTCCCTGCCAAGCCATTGTTAACTCTCCCCGTCCACACATTCACTGAGCAAAAGGGAAACATTTTCTATCTGAGTTAGCAATCTGCCATTTCCCTGCCTCTTAAGCTCCTGTGTTATTTAATCAGCACAGCGTCCTTGCTACGATACACTCAGGGAAAATGCTATTTTTGATATAAGATGCGGAGACTTCAAAGGTATTATGGCTTGTCAAGAACATTTTACACGTGTGAGTGCAAACAAAAAAGAGGTTGAGACTTTGGAGAAACTGCAAAAAAGAGCAACTACGATGATTAAAGGCCTGGAGACTAAAACACACGGAGAACAGTTGGAAGAATTGGGAATGGCCAGTCTACAGGAAGGAAGGACTAGGTGTGGGGACAGGGACATGACAGCAGTCTTCCAGTATTTGGGAGGCTGCCCCAAAGAAGAATTTATTTTCCAAAGCACCTGAAGGCAAGACAGGAAAAAGTGGGCAGACACTAATCAAGGATAGAACTCAGGAGAAACTTCCTAACAGTGAAAACAATTAACCGTTGGAACTGCTTGCCACTAGAAGTTTTGAATGCTCCAACACTGGAAGTTTTTAAGAAGAGATTCGACAACCATTTGTCTGAAACAACATAAGTTTTCCTACCTGGCAAGGGGTTGGACTAGAAAACCTCCAAGATCCCTTCCAGCTCTGTTATTCTGATATTCTGTTATCTGTCAAACTGGGTTTTGTGATATGGCAGATCTATTAAAAGGTTGCAGACAGCAGGAACCAAAAGCTGAAGGAGATACTATCTTCATGCTGCATCTATCACTGAACCTAAAGTGTGAGCCAAGAATAATCTTCAACAGGGGTGTCAAACTCAAGGCCCGTGGTCTGGATCCGGCCCACAGGGTGCTTAAATCTGGCCTGGAAATATCAAAGGACCAGCCCGCAGTGCCTCTGCCACCCAAAATTAACTGCGTGTGGCCCCCTCATGTGCCCTGTTTTCGGCCTCCAGCAGCACTCTGCCATCCGAAAAGTTTTTGGCCACCAGACTACTTCTGGAAGTCCGAGGAGGCTGAAAAAGAGGCCATGCAGGGGTCTCGGGAGGCCTCTGCATGGCCTGTTTTTGCCCGGCAGAGTGCTGCAGGAGGCCATGGAGGATTCAAATGAAGCACTCGGAGGGGTGCCATCCATGCCCCCCTGTACCCTGTTTGGCTGGCAGGGTGCTGCACGAGGCATCCATCCCATTCCCCGTTCCCGATCCGGAACCCACCACTGTCCCTGAACCATCACCCCACTGATCCACAGAGGAGAACTACAATGCTGATCTGTCCCTCGAAGAAATCCAGTTTGACACCCCTGATCATGAAGGACCACAAGATGAATGACGGGGGGGGGGGGAGGAGAGAAGGCTGACATGAAATGTATTCTCTGTATAATATTCCTGCATCATTTAGTAAACACATTTCTATCTCATCCCAATCAAAAAGACGCTCAACAGCTTTACCCAGAATATAAAAAGGCCAATTCGAACAACCACAGTAATAGGTTTAGAAAACGTGCAAACCTAATGAATCATGACAAAAATAGCACAACAGAACCCACGAAAATGAAAAGAAAATGACAGCAAAGATGGGGTTATAAAATTAGGTGATTGCTCTTTTGAACAATTCCATCTTCAACCATTTCTGAATTGTCCACAAGGATGAGGCTAGTCTGATCTCCTTAAGAAGCTTTAAGTCTGCCACAAGAGAACAGTGTTTTCTAACTTCAGCCCCCTACAAGCGGTGAAAAAGTAAGATTTATAGTAGTTTCTCACTCATTATTTTAAATAGTGGGCAAGAAGTGGTTGGAGAAAGCAATCTTGCAGATTTCTTAGTACCAAACCTCAGAGTTTTGTAGGTTAAATTATCATCTTAAATTCTGCCTGGAGACTGATCAGCAACTAATACCAGATCTATAAAACTGGTGTTATATGCCCTCATTTTGAAAACCCCAAAAATGTGCAGACCACTGCATTTTGGACTAATTGTAATTTCCAAGTAGTAATATTTTTATTGTATACAAGTAGTCCTTGACTGACAACCAGAGTTGGGACCAGAATTTCCATTGGTAAGCAAGGTGGCTTTTAAATGAGCTGCATCCATTTTTTTGGCTATTGTTGTTAAGGGAAACTGGCTACCTCCCCCCTTGACTTTGCTTGTTGGAAGCCAGCTGGGAAGGTTGCAAAGGATGATCACATGACCTCAGGATACTGGAACCAACATAAATACATTCCAGTTGCCAAGAGCCCAAATTCTGATCATATGACTTGGGATGCAAAAGTTGTAAATGTCTGGGGAGATTCTCGGTCATCCAGGTCATGGTTGTCCCAAAGGTGCTTTTTCAGGAGGCAACTGGACTTTCTGGTTTTTTCTTTGAAGACTTTTTGCTTCTCATCCAAGAAGCTTCTTCAGCTCTGACTGGATGATCCTTCCATTCCCCACCATCCAGTCAGAGCTGAAGAAGCTTCTTGGATGAGAAAGTGAAACGTCTTCAACACAAAAACAAGGAAGTCCAATTGCCTCCTGAAAAAGCACCTTTGGGATAACAGTTGTAAATTGTTTATTCTGTTTTCATGGTTTATTCTTTTCTCTGTATACAACCTCCTATTATATTCTCTCTGGATCCCAAAGTGCTGTATCTATGTCCTCGTTTTATTAGCTAACCAGAAAAGGTGAGGAAAGGAAACAAGATAGAGGTTGAACTATGCAAACTTAATAATCAACTACTGACACCATTTCAGAACAGAAGCACACTTAAAGCAAGCATCTGTCTGTCTATCATGATTGGATGCTAAAGAACTCTAAGCAGATTTTTATGTCTTTAAGGAAATAGAATAGAATAACAGAGTTGGAAGGGACCTTGGATGTCTTCTAGTCCAACCCCCTGCCTAGGCAGGAAACCCTACACCATTTCAGACAAATGGCTACCCAACATCTTCTTAAAGACTTCCAGTGTTGGGGCATTCACAACTTCTGGAGGCAACTTCTGTTCCACTGATTCATTGTTCTAACTGTCAGGAATTTTCTCCTCAGTTCTAAGTTCCTTCTCTCCTTGATTAGTTTCCACCCATTGCTTCTTGTTCTGCCCTCAGGTGCCTTGAAGAATAGTTTGACTCCCTCTTCTTTGTGGCAACCCCTGAGATATTGGAAGACTGCTCTCATGTCTCCCCTAGTCCTTCTTTCTATTAAACTAGACATACCCAGTTCCTGCAACCGTTCTTCATATGTTTTAGCCTCCAGTCCCCTAATCCTCTTTGTTGTTCTTCTCTGCACTCTTTCCAGAGTCTCCACATCTTTTTTACATCATGACAACCAAAACTGGATGCAGTATTCCATGTGTGGCCTTACCAAGACATTATAAAGTGGTATTAACACTTCACATGACCTTGATTCTCTCCCTCTGTTGATGCAGCCTAGAACTGTGTTGGCTTTTTGGGCAGCTGCTGCACACTGCTGGCTCATATTTAAATGGTTGTCCACTAGGACTCCAAGATCCCCCTCACAATTACTACTATTGATCAAAGTACCACCTATACTGTACCGGTGCATTTCGTTTCTCTTGCCTAAATGTGGAACCTTATTATTTTCACCATTGAATTTCATTTTGTTAGATAGTGCCCAATGTTCAAGTTTGATTGAAAACTTTCAATAAGAGAAGAAAATGTACAAAGCACGAACATGTGAAAACTAACACTTGTTTTGAGAATCTGATACTTTGATCCGTGGAGTAAAAAAGATGAACAATGAGCTTTGGAAAGATTGAGATTTTTCTCTCAATGACCTCTTAATCATTTCCCGTGTCTCTTTCATCTACTTTTTTTTAAATTGTGTATTTTGTATTGTAATTGAGGGATTTTAAATTGAAATTTTAATGCTATTTTATTCATTTGTTTACCTCCTCCTTGCACATGCATATTTATATGTTTATGTATTGTTATATTTGTATATTTTTATGTGTTTTAATTGTACGCCGCCCCGAGTCCTTCTGGAGAGGGTGCGGCTAATCAAATAAAATTTGATTTGATTTGATTTGATAGGACAGTGGAGGACAAGAATGTTGTCTTTTTTATCTGTTTCTTCCTTTTCAAGGACTATACTGTGCACGTGTGAATGGGCATATGCTTGCAGAAAATGTTCTAATAAAGTAGTCTGAAAATTATTCATTGTGTTCTTGAATTGTTTGGCAGGATCTCTGCTCTCTATGCTAGACATTGCATAAAAAATCCTACATGACATAAGATAAATGTCCTAACTAAACACACATGTCCATAAATGAGGGAAATTTAAAGCAGCCATGACCCTGCCATATAATGATCGATCTGATAACTTCACTACCCAGGGCGAAGAAAGCAGAAGATGTGCAGAATCATCAACTTGTGAGATCCACTGATCCATCTCTTCATCCCCAAAAATTTAAATTGCTCTATAACACCCTTCTTTGGGAAGTTACTAGGATTCTGAGTCGAAGACATTAAATCAAGCAAGGCTGAATGAAATTTCCTGAAAGAAACATTTGCCAGCTACAAATTATCAATTCTCTGCAGGGAATTGATACCAGAAAGTTATGCCGTGTTTATGGATGCACTGTAGCTTATGGAAGTAGACCGTGACACATGGCTCAGGAGAACTGTGTTTGCACCTTGCCACTTATCTCAGATTTCTCTGAATGGCTTAAAGTTTCCATGGCAATTTCAGGGATTCCTCAGCAATCTAGCCACTACTTTGATAGCAGAATAGTATTATTTTTTGTTAAAAAAAAAGCAGAGGGCTGCCACTTTCACAATTGAGAGAGTGCTACAAGTGCTACACCACAGAGAATGAGGTGGCTGGCTGGAGTCACTGAAGCAGTCGGGGTGAGCTTCAATGGACTCCAGAGGACAGTAGAGGACAGGAAGGCCTGGAGGAACGTTGTCCATGAGGTTGCGATGAGTCGGACACAACTTCGCAACTAAGAACAACAACAATAACAAGAAGTGCTACCCCAAGACTATTATCTAGTTGTGTAGGAAAGACACTTAGGAATGTTAGGCAAAATACAAATCCAGAAATGGCTGGGAGAAAAGTGATTTTCTGATGTACATGTCAGACCCAAGACTCAAGAACAACATGTGAAGTTACTTAAGGATAGCTTCCTTTATTATTCTTCACTACTAGGTAGGGGCCATCCTAACCCTCTTCCTACCAACCAAACTTTCCAAGCTCCACAGTCTCTTTGCCTTCTAGAAAGGAATTCCTCCCTTCTGGGATTCCAGACTACATTCTACTACATCACAAATATATAGACTTGGTTTTCACTTGGAAAAATAATGGCTCTATGAAGGTAACCCAGAAAAGGGTTCAAAGAAGAAGCTTCCTAAAAAAAAAAAAACCCAATATCAAGATAGGTCCACATTTTCATGTTGCACAAAAAATCACCTAGCTGGATTCAACAACTCATGAGGGAGTTCTTGAAAGGGAAACAGATACATTAAATTTATGGTATATTTACACTAGTTTGAAAGTTAAGATTTTGGCTTTTCTGTACAGTGATCTTATATTGCTGAGTGGGAAGGAAATCAATATAAGAAATTGTCCAGATTCCCATCCCTTCCTCTGCTTTGACATGTGATCTTATATTGCTGAGTGGGAAGGAAATCAATATAAGAAATTGTCCAGATTCCCATCCCTTCCTCTGCTTTGACATGTGAGATGATAGCCATGTGACATGTGAGTGGTGGACATGTGGGCTAAACAGATGTCCCCTGGCTGGTAGACTACCTAAGTGTGTCCCCTTCTTATTCATCCTGGGAAAGCAGGTGCCATTTGCTTTCTTTTCTCTGGGTGGGTCTTTGCAGGCACAAAGTTTTCGCTAATGGATTTTTTTTAAATAACAGCCACTCCACCACTGACGTCCTCTCCTAAATATCACTTTTCAACTTCCCCATTCCAGGAAATCCTCTCTGTGATTTCTGGATGCTCTTTATTCATGTGTCCAGCATTCCACTGTCTACTAGCAAATGAAATAAATCTCCTGTAATTCAGTGTTTCAATGCAGCACTGAACAGCACAGCAAGACTGGCAGAAAACAGAAGATACAACTTCTGATGATAGAGTAAGAAAGGATATTCCTAAGGCTGCTTCCCTGGTAGGCTGGGAATGAGATGAGGACAAGGTGGTGTTACCATTCAAAAGAGACGCTCAAAAAACTAAAAGACCACAAGATCAGCAATCAACACCCAGATAAGCAGAGATTAATAATGGTAAAGGTAAAGGTTCCCCTCACACAAATGTGCTAGTCGTTGCCGACTCTAGGGGGCAGTGCTCATCTCCATTTCAAAGCTGAAGAGCCAGCGCTGTCCAAAGACATCTCGGTGGTCATGTGGCCAGCATGACTAAAAGCTGAAGGCGCATAGAATGCTATTACTTTCCCACCAAACTTGGTTCCTATTTTTCTACTTGCATTTTTATATGCTTTCCAACTGCTAACTTGGCAGAAGCTGGGACAAGTAATGGGAGCTCACTCCTTTAGGGATTCGAACCGTTGAACTGCCGAACTTTCTGATTGACAACTCAGCGTCTTAGCCACTGAGCCACCGCGTCCCACATAGAGATTAATACCAAGCAGTAAATACCCCAATCAAAGATCAATCAATCAATTCAGTAAACAGTAGTCTAACCAAGGAACCACCAAGAACTCTACCACCAATACTAACAGAGGAAGCCATTTGTATATAAACTACCCCACACTCACCGAGCACTGAGGATGTTACTAAATTAGGTAATGAAATGTCTGTAAGAAAACAACGAGAGAGCACCAAAGACTCCACAGTTCAACCCGAGTTACAAAGTTTCTCTTCGATTGAGACAAAGTTGTGTGTCTCTGCTCTCAAAAAGAGTTAGCCAGCCTTGACTTCACTGGGGCAAGGATGACATGAGGATGAGCGCTAAAAACTAGAGAAATGTGTGTGATTTTCAGAGAGAGATTATTTCCACAAACCACCTAATTCTACTCCAGTTCAGAGTAAAATCTGATATAACAAAATCCCAATACATCTCCCACTTGTACCCAACAGCTATTGCCTGGTGTTGCCTTGGCTCACTAAAAATTATTGAGTGGACTTTCTACTCTTTCTTCGACAGAAACATTAGGATGTTGTCCTGTTCCAGAAGACTCGTCTGTATTTGTCCACTCACCTAAGCTATCACTTACAGTTGGGAATTACCATATTTTTCAGAGTAATTTTGAAGAGGCAATTTTTTTAAAAAAAAATTCTGTACTCTGCAGACCTTCCAAAAATGGCCCATTTTTCATGAAAACAGACACATTTTTTGTCAAAAAGGGGCATGCATAGCCTTTAGGAGGCTTCCAGAGTGCTCCTGAGGACAGGGGGGGGGGGCAAAACGAGCAAGAAACAGCCCATTTTTCACTCATTTCTGCCCTCCCCAGTCCCCAGGAGCACTCTGGAAACCTCCTAAAGGCTATGCATGGCCATTTTTGCAAAGGGGTGGGGTGGGGTTTCGGGAGGCCAAAAATGCTGTATTCAGTGTATAAGACGCACCCAGATTTTCACCCTCTTTTGGGGGGGAGGGAAAGGCACGTCTTATACTCTGAAAAATATGGTACATGGGTAAGGCAGTTAAATAGCAAGCGAACTAGAATAGTTCCAGTAGTATTTTTTTTCCACGACTAATCTATGGCTGTGAAAGCTGAATATTAAAAAAAGAGTGAGGGAAAATAGACAGATGCCTCTGAATTATGGTAGCAAAAATAGTAACTAAGAGTACCGTAGACTGCCGAAAGAAACAGTCAATTAGTTCTAGATCAAATAAGGCTGACTGCTCCCTAGAGGAGACTACCAGCTAGAATGTCTATCATACTGCTACCAGTGTTACAATTTAGTTATCGCGCCAATTGATTCATAGCTGTTTGGCTCCTATAAATACACCCTATGCTGTGTATTTGTATTCAAGTATGAATGGTCATGGATGAAATGTGGAATAGTTGAGACTCTCTCAAAGGAGACCATAAAGCCAGAGTTGATGTCCTGGTTGATGACATTTCCTGTAGCTATTGGAAAAAAATACCAGGGAGAAGATTTTTATGAAGACCCAAGAGTAGGTTCTTAAAACATGACAGTAAAGCAAGGACACTCAACTGGAAAAGTGGTAGGAAGAGAGAAAAGACTACCAAGCTGGGATTGATCAAGCCTTCTTTCAAGAAATAATAGTGAGTAGGAACTATAATACTTTGGAAACATCATATAGATTCGTGTTTCTCAACCTTGGTGACTTTAAATCCTGTGGACTTCAATTCCCAGAATTCCCCAGCCATGGTAGCTGGGGGATTCTGGGAGTTGAAGTCCACAGGACTTAAAAGTTGCCAAGGTTGAGAAACACTGATATAGATCAAAAACTCTGTACATGGTAGGTTTACCACCTCGATTCTGAAATTCATACATAGCCTAGTCAACTGGAGTTCTGAGCTGGATATGAATGTATGCGCATATAAAGGTAGTCTTTGACTTTTGACCACAATTGAGCGCAGAATTTATGTTGCTAAGTGAGAAATTTGTCACAGTAAGTGAGTTTTCACCCCTTTGACAAGTTTTCTTCCTACATTTGTTAAGTGAATCACTGCAGTGGCTCAGTGGCTAAGATGCTGAGCTTGTCAATCAGAAAGGTCGACAGTTCGGTGGTTTGAATCCCTAGTGTTGTATAACAAAATGAGCTCCCATTACTTGTCCCAGCTTCTGCCAACTTAGCATTTCGAAAGCATGTAAAAAAATGCGAGTAGAAAAATAGGGACCACCTTTGCTGGGAAGGCAACAGCATTCCATGCATTTAGTCATGCCGGCCACATGACACCAGAGACGTCTTTGGACAGCGCTGGCTCTTCGGCTTTGAAAAAGAGATGAGCACCGCCCCCTAGAGTTGGGAACGACTAGCACATATGTGTGAGGGGAACCTTTACCTTTACCTATGGAGGGAGGGAGGGATGAATTACTGATGTGGCTGATTTATAGGCCAGTCACAAAAGTAATGTATAAGTTATATAATAATGGTGTTTAAAACAATCAAGAATCTTTCTGCATATGTATGGGACAGAAAGTTTGGGAAGCTTTTTCTTCAGGCAGAAATCAATCAAATTGTAAATCTGCATTTGCTTATATGAGCCCAGCGTCTCTGGATGAGTAGAGAACATTTTATGAGGCTCTTCTTTGTGAGTCTCCATGTGATTAAGACTTCTCACATACTCTGGGAATGTAACGAGAGCAAATGAGAGATGGGAAAAAGGGATTGGTCGGGATGAAGGAAATAGTAGGAAAAGATAATCAGTAGAATGGAAGGATGGAATCAAAAACATGTGGAACTGTGCTTGGAAGAGGCACATTCTTAGACCCAGGTGGAAGCGATGGGAATTTGTCCATGCAATTAGAATCCATCTTGATGGCACCTAATTAAGTGTGTGTTACTAATTACTCTTGCAGATGATGAGCAAGCTGCAAAATGAGGATCTGGACAATCTGGAGATAAATGAAGACCAAATTTCTTGGATACACAGTTGTCCAATTAAAGGAAATCAGAGTGCTTTGCTTTTCTTCATCAACTCATTACACGTCCAGTCCAATTTTTTTTTCCTCCAGAAAAGACATAAGTAGAAAGAGGTTAAGTCTTCTCATTCTCTTCCCCTTCCTTTAACCAAGAGTTGGTGCGCCATATTTTGTTTTTTTAATTCTTTTACTCAAAAACAACTTTGGGGATTAGAAACAAGATCCAATACGGAAAGAGAGGAAATCATTTTAGGAACAGCCCGAGATAAAGAACAGTATGGAGAGAAGAAAGTAGCAGTGAATTTTATTTAGTTCAGAACGGAAAATGTTTCAACTTTTTTAAAACAGAAATCTGTTCACATCTATCCAAGTCATGATGAGCAAAGGGGATTATTTTTTTCTGTAGAGAAATGACAGCATTACATCCCCTCCCCCATGACATGGCACTCCTTTATATCAGTACAAAGAGGGAAGATTATGGTAATTATTTGAACCACTACCATAATCTTCCTTCTCTGTATTGATATAAAATAGAATTACCCTGTAATAGAAAATCCAAGATTTATTGCGCATTGGTGCAAAGGAGAAAGGAGAGGCGGAGGAGGAGGGAGAAGGAGGAGGAGGGAGGAGGAGGAGGAGGAGGAGGAGGAGGAGGAGGAGGAGAGTTTAAAACAAAGAAAACCTACTGCATCTTACATGAAGAATGATTCTCTTTTTTTAAAAAATGCTTTTAAAGCTCTTGAAAGTCATGCAAAAACTTAAGAGCTTGCAACCTCCAGTAAAGGAGGAAAGCAAAAAAGATCTACAGCTGCCACTTGAAAAACTGACATTCTATCTTGAAATCACAAGTAATTAAGCCAGTCGCTCCTCTGCCATACCAGCAGGGTACCTCCTTTCCCCCTCTTTTTCTTCTTAATTATGTTATGTTTCTGGCAGTTTCCCCATCTCTCAATGCACCTCTGATTGTGCCAAAATGAACATGAGGATGGCAGCAGCAAGCATGTCAAAGCTTCAATACGTCAGATAAGCTCCCTTAGAACTGATGAATTTTGAAGGCCAACTTTTGCATCCAGTTCATGCCGAAATGAAAGCAAATGGCATTCTTAGAAGATGGCCCATAATACTTCAGGGTCTGAAGAGGCTGCTGTCTGCTAAAATGCTGGTTTATTTCTTTATTCATGCAAATCATTGATTTAAGACTCCCCAACTCCAGAGCGACTCTACATATCTTACATTATAAACAAATAGAAGAAACAATATTACACGCACACATACACACAAAACCACAGCCAGTTTGATCTAGTGGTGAAGGTGCTCACTTAGAAACCAGGAGATGGTGAATTCTAGTCCCGCCTTAGAAAAGAAAACCAGCTGGGTGACTTTGAATCAAGGCATCAGAAAGCTAGGATGAGGGATGTCTGTGGGGATTCTTGGGCATCCAGGATGTCCCAAAGATGCTTTTTTTCCCAAGAGGCAGCTGGACATACTGCTTTTTCTTTGAAGACCTTTCACTTCTCCTCCGAGAAGCTTCTTCAGCTCCTCCAGAAGCTTCCTCAGAGCTGGGAAAACTACTGCTACTGCTGGAGCTGCGTTGCCCCGCTGGGTTTGGGGACTTCTGCCTCCCATGCTGCACTTTGCAGCCGCCGGAGCAAGAGGTCCGTGCAGCGCTCCAGCAGCTGCAAAGTATGGTACAAGGGGCAGAAGTCCCCGAACCCAAGGGGCAATTCAGCTCCAGCAGTTTCCCCCTTCCTCAATCCAGCTCACTTGCCTTTCACCTGGAGGCTCTGCCAGAGGGGCAGCTGCCATTTCACCTCCCGAGAGAAGCTCGGGAGAGACGTGCAAATGGCCGCAACTCGAGGCTCCCGAGGAGGACGCTGGACACTGGGGGTGTCGCCCCCTGCTGCTCCTTCTTCTGCTTTCGGTAACGCAGGCTTCTTGGAGAGCATTAAGTTGCAGGCACAGTGGTGCACTGATTCCAGCAGCTGCTTTTTCCCTTGAAATTTGCTGTCCTGGCAACCATGTCCCCTTTGGGGGTCAAAGGAAAACGCAGCTGCTGAAATCGGTGAACCACCGAAAGTTCTCTGGTCCAGCTGTACCCAAGCTGGTGGAGCTCCCTTGCGATCAGAGCAACTGCGCAGCTGACCTGCACTGGCTGTCTCCCTGGTGACAGGCGGGCGGTTGCGGATGTTCCACCAGCTTTGGTGCAGCCAGACCAGAGCGCTTTCTCTTCTCAGAAATGTCTTCTCAGGGGAGCTGTGGCAGCCTGCCTGTCCCTTTCAGGTACTTCAACCCATGGGAGGGATGGGGCCAGCCGGGGGGGGGGGCATAAAGGGAGCCACAACTCCTCTGTGAATGGAGGGGAAAAAGTTCGGCTTCTCTCTGCCACTTAAAGGCTGCAGCAGGGAGAATCCCAACTTTTTTCCTCTCCCTCCATTCAGAGCGGAACTGCTCCAGCCTCCCCCCCCCCACACACACGTTGCCCAGTAACCCTAACTTTCGCGCTCTTCTCTGCGCTCTCCTCGGGACTGCAAAAGATGTCCAGAAGCGGCTTTTGGGGCTAATGGGGTTTGGGTTTCCAGACCGACAGCCCCTGCCACTTCTGGACGTCTATTGCAGTCCCGAAGAGCCAAGGAGAGGCCTTTTCCAGCCGGCGCAAAATACTTCCCGGGACTTGCTTTGCTGAGCACAGAGTGACGGGCCCGCACCTCCACCACCAGCAATAGAGAAAAGGTCTTCAGTCACTCCCTTTTGCAGCATGCCCCGATGCGAAAAACGGTGAGATTGGTGCACTTGGGGCTGCTGCTGTGGCGACCAGTGAGGCTAAACCAAGACGTGTGCCAAGAACCTTTGTGCTGTTCTCCGCACTCTCCTCGGCTCCTTGCGACTGCAATAGATGTCCAGAAGTGGCGGGGGCTGTCAGGGTGGAAACCCAAGCCCCATTAGCCCCCAAAGCCGTTGCATCAGCAAAGAGCTTACTTACTTCCTCGGCAGGCAGCAATAGAGAGCCAAGGGCTCTCTACAGGCTCTTAGAGGCACAGTGCGGATGGGCGGGGGGAGCAAGGGGACCACCGGCGACCGGATGGGCGGGGCTCAGGGATGAGCGAGCGAGGGGGCTTTCCACCACTGGAACTGGTTCTAAACATCATGCTAGATTTGTGGAATCCCCGGGCCCCGCCCATCTGGTCGCCACTGGTCCCCTTGCTCCCCCCACCCATCTGCACCATGCCTCTAAGAGCCATCAGGAACCCACCCCTGGTCTATCCTTGCCTTAGGCATGAGAGATAGATGGGTGACTTTGAGTCAAATGCCTGGAGATGGTGAATTCTAATCCCACTTTAGGCATGAAAGGAGTCTGGATGATTTTTGGCCAATCCCCCTCTCTCAGACCTATCCACTTCACAGGGCTGTTGTGGGTAAAATAGGAAGGGAAAGGCGTATTATGTACGTTTGCTGCCTTGAGTTACCTACAAAGGAATAAAGGTGGGGTAAAAACTGGATGAATAAATAAAAGAAACAAGAAGCATCTAAAGAAACAAATTGCAGGGCTATACAAAATCTACCTGACACAGCTAAGCAGTCACCCTGCTCCAGGATCAGGGGTGGGAACCAAATTGTTAAGGATTTCCAGAACCCCAGTAGGGTAGGAAGCACATGGATTCTGGGGATGGAGTGCTATTCCAGAGGACAGATGTTGCCCAGAGTGCCTTTCTCTACCAACTGCATTTTGTCTATCTTCAGTCTCCGATACTGTATGAATTTGCCTGGTTGTGCAATTCCTAGAGCTTCCACAAAATCCTTGGTGACCTCTAGATGTGTCAGTCTTAATCTCCCATAACCTCTAGCTAGAAATAGATAATAAGAATTGAAGTCAAACATACTGAAGGTACATTGGAGCAGGAATCTTGTTTTACTAGATCTGAACCAGCAACCTTGTCACCTGGCAATGATTAATTTGTTGTTTTGGAGAACCAATCAAAGACATAAAGGCAGCCTAAAAGATGGACGCTACTTTTCTTGCATTATATAGAAGAAAAATTATGCTATCTTGTTCTCTTTCTTTGTTTGTCTCCTTGCAAGCTACAAGACGATGAATTAAGCTTGCAGGTAAGATGTGTCCACTAATCGATAAGTGTTATTAGCAGTGTGAGGCAGAGAAGTCTTGTTAAAGGAGTCCAGGCAAGAATGCAGCTGAGATACTGCTGGGGCTATTTTAGTCTAAATAATGAAGGATACAGGAAATCCTCGACTTACAACCCTTCCTTTAGAGATCAAAGTTCCAATGGCACTGAAAAAAGTGATGTATAACCAGTCCTTGCTCTTACCACTGTTGCCGCACCCCATCATCACATGATTAAAATTGGGGACTTTGTCAACCAGCACATACTTACATCCCAGGCCATCTGATCACCATTTGTGACCTTCCCAGTTGGCTTCCAACAAGCAAAGTCAATGGAGGAAACTGGATTCACTTAGCAACCACATAGTTCAACCACATAGTTCAACTGTAATGATCCACTTAACAAACATAGCAAAAAAAGTTTGTAAAATCAGGCATGGTTCACTTAACAACTGTCTTGCTTAGCAACAGAAATTCAATTGTGCTCATAAATTGAGGACGACCTATATTCCCTGAATCTCTGGATTAGGGACATTTCAGCACCAGAGAAATGGACAGCTCTCCTTCTTCACAGGTACCTATTCCTGATTGGTTGAGGGCAAGGCAAGATTTCGTTCCAAAACTAGATAATGCAAAATGAACAAATCACATTTTCTTCCAAATGAATTTTCTGATCTCACTGCTTTGAAAAAAAAATGCACTGGGATGGTAGAAGAGTTGGACTCTGTATATTTGCCTGAACCTCAGCATGTAAAGATTAAATTACCTTTCCGTGTTAATTTATTACACAAAAATTACACAGGTGCTGGAGAAATATATCCATATTGTGAACCTACATGTGCTGAGGAAGGAAAGAAGCAAAACTGGTTATTATAAGAATGGCTGAGTAGATGGTCAGCTCCTAATTCAGAAGCCTGTTTTTATTCATTAGCTGTCAGGGTTAACATGAGCAAGGTCAGGAGTAAAGGTTCCTGAGAACAAGCCAATCAGCATGGATAATAATGTGCATTTCTACTGAAAAATAATTAGTTCTCAGAGTGCTGGGATGCATGGAGTAACAAAAATAAAATAGCAATGTATCAAGAATCAACCTTGGGTTTGCTAAATATATGGCTTGAGTTTACAGCTATTGGTTTTCTTCATATTAATAGCTTTTCTAGTATCTGTAACAAAAACAAAAAATCTTATCAAGAGCTTCGTCCTTCAATCTCTGCCTGGGGGCTTTAGAGTTCAAGTATCAGCCTGGAAGAGAGCTGACATTAGCTAAGATTTGTTGACTTGGTTTCCTTGTCTTCCCCTGGGCAGATCCCAGCCTTCAAAGTCACTACTGACATGTCTTCAGCTATTTCATCATATCTTAGCACAAAGACGTGCCTGATATTATCCTTATTTCACAGACAGAGAATTGAGTTTTGCCATTTGGCCAACATCACCCTGGGAAATCTCAGAAAGACGGGACGCTCCAGTTCAACGCAACCAGGTGGAGGAGAGGAATGCAGAAGGAAAGCCCAGAGGGATGATATCAGAAGCCTGCAAAAAAATAGCTGCCAAACTGTAACGCTTAATTATGATCGAGGGGGAAAATCACTATGTATATGACTAGAGAGTAATCACATCAGCTATGATGAATGTGATTAAATTTAAATATAAGTGAAAGAAAAATAAAGTTAGCTTCTGGCGTGGACCCACCCACTTCCACTTGGAATGCAGAACCAGTCCTGCAATGGAGAGGCCATCTGTAATCTTCCATCTGAAAAAAGGAGCAACGTGACAGCAGAAATGCTCTGCTTTTCTCCAGAACTAATAACTTGCATTTCATCTTAGGCAGCAGAGCTATCAGATAAATTTGGAAGAACCAGGTTTCTTTATTTATGAATCAAATTCATATAGCTATCCATCTCCCTGAAAGCGAGCTTGGGTAGTGCACAACAATCAGATAAAGCAACAACAACAAATATAGAAACATCAAAGAAAACAGTAAAATCCATATTAATAAAAAATAACAAAAGCAAAAAATACAGAAGGATTAAAAATGGCCAACGATAGAGCCATTTCATCTCTGGGTTTGACAACACGGCCAGGTCTCAAAAGTTTTTTGGAATATCAAAATGGAATGGAACTAATTTAATGTTGGGGGGGGGGAAGGAATGTTCCATCAGGTTGGCACCAGAGAAGAGAAGGCATGTCTTCTGGAACCCATCCAATGAAGATTCTTAACCAAAGATACCTGCAACATGCCCTTTCTGGCAGGTCTATTGGGACAGGCTGATGTAACCTGGGAAATATGGTCCCCCCCCCAAATCCTATAAGAGATGACCAGACTGAGCCCAAGGAGGAGTCAAACATATCATCTGTCTTGAGTCCCTTTGTGGCCACAAGAGATCTAAGTCCAACCAATCCATTGGCACTTGTCTACTGCCAATTTGCTTTGACTGTAAGTACCCTGTTTCCCTGAAAATAAGACCTCCCCGGATAATAAGCTCAATTGGGCTTTTGAGCACCTGCACTAAAATAAGCCCTCCCCAAAAATAAGCCCTCCCCTAAAATATTTAAATGCAAGTGCAGCTAGTCCTTGCCATTTCCTGGGGGGCAAGGGGGAAAACATGAGCACCCAGATTGTTGAGGCCAATATGCAGACTCCGTAAACTGCTTACAGAGCTGCAAAGCACTGTAAAATGGTATATAAATCTAAGTGCTGTAATTGTTCATTGATAAGGTATTTAAAATCTGTTTCACAGGTAAGCAATCTGTCTCCTCCTCCTCCCTCCCTCCCTCCCCTGCTCTCTCCAGTTTAAATCCTACATAGGTCTACTCACTCTATGGATAGGATGAAGTGAGATGCAGTTGAAGAAAGTTTATGGGCTACCAGATTTCTGATATTTTTTTGCCACACTAGACCAAAAGCTATCCTCCTACACTCATATTGGGAGTAAATCACGAGTATAATCTGTTACCCTTGGGTTATCTGCAGGATGGCAGAACAAAGATGAATGGTAAGACTTTTGTTTTCAACTGGAGAACCCCTTCCAACATTAGAAGGGTATCCAATTCCTGGGAGGGTGGAAATGAGGAACAAGAAACAAGAAAGAAGGAACAAGAAAGATGGATGGATAATCTTGGAAGCTTGGGATACAACATGTGAAGGCATCCAGGAGCTTCTCCCTTCATCAGCACCCACCCAATCTCTTGGATAGCCAAACAACTAACTTCAGAATTAGTTTAGCTGATGTTTGAAACTTTTGATTCTGTGTTTTGTACTTTCATTTTTGTTAAGGGTCTTGCTTGAATAACTTGCAGACATGCATGTACAGTATGTCAATCATTGGCACAGCAGCCTCATTACACAATTTACTCAATGCAGCAAGATGAAATATACTCACACTTTAGTGTATTCCCAGGTCACACACTGTTGATGTGAGGTGCCCTGGAGGACAAGTAGAAAGAGGTTGATGTGAATGGGGAACAAGATATGGTACACCTAGCAAATCCAGCTATTCCTTCCTTCCTTCCTCCCTCCTTCCCTCCCTCCCTCCCGCTTTCCTTCCTTCCTCTTTCCATCCATCCATCCATCCATCCATCCATCCATCCATCCATCCATTTTCAGATATTAATTTCTAATTAGGATAAGTGGGTTTTCTTCCTTCAGAGGGAATATCAGTATAGATTTCAGAGGCTGCCTAAGCATTCAATGCACATCAAAGTATGTTGCTGTTTCCTATGTTCCCTCTTAGACAGTAAAGTATTACAAAAAGGCAGGGCAGAAATGAAATATAAATGTCAAGAATAATTATACCAAGGGAGAATTTCTTCCCTTTCTCTCTTAATTGCAACAGATGGGGTGAAACCCTTTATACTTTCCTGATTGCTAATTTGTACCCTATAACTATTGTTGAGTGTTGGACCTTATGATTCTTGATGAATGAATCTTGTCTTTTTATGTACACTGAGAGCATCTGCACCAAAGACAAATTCCTTGTGTGCCCAATCTCACTTGGCCAATAAAGAATTCTGTTCTGTTCTCTTCTGTTCTCTTCTGTTCTCTTCTCTTCTCTTCTCTTCTCTTCTCTTCTCTTCTATTCTATTCTATTCTATTCTATTCCATCCATTCCATTCCATTCCATTCCATTCTTTATTTAATTCTCCTATTCTATTCTATTCCATTCCATTCCATTCTTTATTTAATTCTTCTATTCTATTCTATTCTATTCTATTCTATTCTATTCCATTCCATTCCATTCCATTCCATTCTTTATTCAATTCTCCTATTCTATTCTATTCTATTCTATTCTATTCTATTCTATTCTATTCTACTAATCTAACTAAAGCAAAAAAAAGTCCTGATTTTTTTTTTGTCTCCAGCAGTTTTTCAGGAATAAAAATGAAATATAGGTAGTCCTCAACTTACAACAATTTGTTTAGTGACCATTCAAAATTACAATGGCACTGAAAAACTGACTTACGACCATTTTTCACACTTACGACCTTTGCAGCACCCCCATGACCGTGTCCTCAAACTTCAGGTGCTTGGCACCTGATTCATATTTATGACAGTTGCAGTGTTCCAAGGTTGTGCGATTATATTTTTGCAACCTTCTGACAATGGGGAGGCCAGATTCATTTAACAACTGGGTTATTAACTTATCAACTGCAGTGATTCACTTAACAACTGTGGCAAGGAAGGTCATAAAATGGGGCAAAATTCACTTAACAAATGTCACACTTAACAACAGAAATTTTGGGCTCAGTTGTGATCATAACTAGTGCGTAGAGATAGAGAGAGACAGACAGCCAGATCACACACACACAAACACACCAATATTATTTATTTTTCTGATACTTTCTCTCAGTAGCTTTTTGTTCTACAGATATTTTTTGCCTGTTCACCTCTTATGCTGCTCATTAGGGAAATCAAAGTCTCATTTCAATGTCAAAACACAAACAGTCCTTGAGTTACGACCAACCTGAATATGGGGCCATTGGTTTGGTTAATGACTGTGGCATATGCTTAATGATCATGACATTTCTTTAACTGCCACTAGAAAAAAAGTCATAAAATCAGGTGAACTGCTTTATGACTGTCACAATTTATGACCCTAACGGTCTGGCTTCATTATGGTCATATGTCCAAGACTACCTGTATAGACATTTGTCCTGACTACCGTATTTTTCAGAGTATAAGATGCACCTTTTTGCCTCAAAAAAGAGGGTGAAAATCTGGGTGCTTCCGATACACTGAATACAACATTTTTGGCCTACCAAAACCCCGTCCCCTTTGCAAAACTGGATGTGCAGAGGGTTTGAGAGGCTTGTCCTGGGGACTGGGGAGGGCAGAAACAAGCAAAAAATGGACCATTTTTGCTCATTTTTGCCCCCTCTCCCAGGCCCAGGAGCACTCTACAAGCCTCCCAAAGCCTCTTCATGCCCCTCTTTTTTTTGTGAAAAATGGCCCATTGTTGCTTGTTTTTGCTCCCCCCTCCTGGGCCCAGGAGCACACCACAAGCCTCCCAAAGCTCTGCATGTCCCCCCCCCACTTTTTGTTTTTTTGCAAAAATTGAGGCATGCAGAGGGTTAGAGAGGCCTGCAGAGTGCAAAAGCCTTTTTTTAAAATTTCCCTCTTCAAAATCATGGTGCATCTTATACTCCGTTGCATCTTATAGTCCGAAAAATACGGTATGTTCTCAGGCAGCAAAAGGATGCTAGATGTGTTCCTCTGCCTCCAAGGCTCCCGCTTCACATATACCAGGTTTGGCTACTCAACCTCCAGCTATAGAACATTATTTTGTAGCATAAAGTAATAATGGGATGTTTAAGTCAAGAGCTCGTCTTTGAATTATACTGGGCTAGGTTACTCTACCCAACTTAAAGGCAAAAGTGCCACAGAACCCCACACTTACATTGATAATATGGGACAACTCCACCGTGATCAAGGGTTCCACGGCCTTTGTTGGTGGTTTCACCGTCACTGTGAGAACTTTGGACATGACTGCTAGAGGACTTCTGTTGGTGAAATTGGCAATGTCACTGGAATGAGAATGCATTCAGAGTAAAAATGCACCACCGGTGTATTCTGCAAAGACATTACCAGATGGACTCGCTTTTCACAAGCAATTTGGTAGATCCACTCACCTAGGAGGGGGCAGAATTAATCCCAAGGTGCGATACAAGATGGCGCCAATGACAAAATAAGCCGAGTCATCCGTTTCTTTAGACCGAAGGAGAAAGAAGGACAAGAGCCTCATGGATTAATGCAGCAGCTAAAGGGCCATTTGTGGGACATGAAATCAGGACTTGGTTGTGTTAAACAAGACTCACAGCAATGAGGAGACCCCAAAACTACAATTGCCAGAAGGATCCCATTTGTAAGGTTTCAAGAATCTATTAAGTGATTTATATACTGAACAAAGAAAGATGTGGTGGAAAAATCATCAGTTGAATAGTTGCCTGGACCATCCTGTCTAGGACTAATGCTTGTGTGAAAGACCAAATCAAGCTGCATCTGCATGAACTGAACCAGTATAGAGTTCAAGAGAGAATCAAATCCTTGCAACTCACTCAATAAGGATTTTAATCTCTCTCTCTCTCTCTCTCTCTCTCTCTCTCTCTCTCTCTCTCTCTCTCTCTCTCATCTATCTATCTATCTATCTATCTATCTATCTATCTATCTATCTATCTATCATCTATCTATATATTTATACCGTGGTATAATTTTTCTGAGTGGAAATTTAAGCATATGGCAGGTTAAACATATGCATTCATTTCAGCTTTATAACAAATGCATGCACATCATATAAATGGGGCTATAAATATCTAAGCCTCACATTTCCACCTCTGATTTGAAATCTGGAGAAAGAGGTTGGGCTTTCACAACAGCTGAGACAGAATCTGTAACTGGAATGCCAAATCAAAATTAGAAATATCACATCCAACTCTGTGAGTCAGTTATACTAATAACAACACTTCAGTCCAGCCTATATAATAATGTGTGTAAGCAGAGATTAGCAATAATGTCAGAGACAAAATAATCTGGCTTTAAAAATTGGTGTTTTGGCACTCACATCTAAATCTAAAATGTTCTGAACTCTTTCCAATTTATCTATAAAGATTGTATTTTAAAAAAACCTGGCGCCTTCCCTTCAGCGAGAATTGTGAAAATGTTCCCAGAATGTTCACCTATCTGTTGGAAATGCAACCAACAACATGGAGTATACTACCATATGTGGTGGACGTGCACATCTGCGAAAAAGTATTGGAAAAAAATAAAAGATTGGCTAGAGGAGATTACCGAACACCAAATTGCACTAAAACCTGAATTATTTTTGTTGGGAATTATAAAAGGAAATTATGAAAAAATATTAGATACTTAACTCTACACATAATTACGGCAGCGAGAATTACATTCGCTCAAAACTGCAAAAATAATTATACACCAACAGAAGAAAATGTAATTAAAAAAATATTGGAATGTGCAGAGATGGATAGGCTCACGAAAGAACTAAAAGAGAAAGAAGAATCTGAATATGACTCCATATGGGATTTATTGTACAGTTGGCTAGAGGGAAGGGGGGGGGGAGCAGGAAAGCAAAAAAGAAAGGAAGAAAGATTAACAAATCAATAGACAACTACAAAACCAGAAAATGATTAAAAGATAGAAATATGAGATAGACTATACCAAATAAATATTATACAAAATGACTTAAATGTAGAAAAATTGTTATATATAGAATATATAGAATATTATATATCGAATGAAAAAAGTATGAAATAATGTAAATGCACAAATATATAAAGTTATAATTATATAAGATTTACTTGTATAGATAAAAGAATCACAACAGATATGTAAAAAAATGTAATTTGTTGCAAAGATGTGAAGTTTGTACAAAAAAAAAATATTTTTTAAAAAAGCTGAACAGACTGTTTTGCAATTCTTCCTTCTCTTTCTTGGGAATAGCATTATTCCTCCATTAGTCTGCTTTGCTGATCTTAATAGCAATAGCACTTAGACTTATATGCCACTTCATATGTGCCTTCCAGCCCTCTCTAAGCGGTTTACAGAGTCAGAGTCGTATTTTCCCCAACAATCTGGGTCCTCATTATTGGAAGGATGGAAGGCTGAGTCAGTGAGTATTAAAACAGCCAGCAGTCAGCAGAAGTAGCCTGCAGTACTGCATTCTAACCACTGCATCACCACGTTTCATAGAGCATTTACATAAACAGATCATTTCTAGGAGTCTTCATCAGGTCAAAGCCGTTTTCAAAGGGTGAACTGTCCTTTTTTCCCTATTCTTAAGAGAAATATGGAGAAGGCTCCTATCTAAGAAAAACTTCTTTTTTTATAATGCAGCTTATAGTTATCTTTATTACTTTGATGGATCTATTAGGGAGTACCCTCAAAATGTCAGCAGGGCCCCAGCAAAAAGACAATGCCAAAAAGGCCTGTGTTTCTTACCCTTGGCAACTTAGAGATGGGTGGACTTCAATTCCCAGAATTCCTGAATTGGAGAATTCTGGGAATTGAAATCCACCCATCTCAAAGTTACCAAACTCGAGAGACACTGGCATAGGCAGTTTGATGAGAACTTTAACAGATTAACAGAGTTGGAAGGGACTTTGTAGGTCATCTAGTCCAACCCCCCTCCACCCAAGCAGGAGACCCTACACCATTTCTGACAAATGGCAGTCCAATCTCTTCTTGAAATCTTCCAGTGATGAAGCTCCCACAATTATTGAAGGCACGCTGTTCCATTAGTTGATTGTTCTGTCAGAAATTTCCTCCTTATTTCTAGGTTGAATCTCTCCTTGGTCAGTTTCCATCCATTATTCCTTTCTGGCTTTCAGATGCTTTGGAAAATAGCTTGACCCCCTCCTCTCTGTGGCAGCCCCTCCAATATTGGAACTCTGCTATCCTGTCTCCCTTGGTCCTTCTCTTCACTAGACTAGCCAGGCCCAGTTCCTGCAACCATTCATCGTATATTTTAGTCTCCAGTCCCCTAATCATCCTGGTCGCTCTTCTCTGCACTTTTTCTAGAGTCTCAACCTCTTTTTTATAGTGTGATGACCAAAACTGGATGCAGTTATCTTCCAAAACCTAGCATTCTTTAGAAAGACCCACAGTTTCCTAACTGAATGGCAGGAGAGCATCTGGGAGCACATGTCTTATTCAAGCTGCCCACCCCTCCTCTAACCACTACTCCTGGGTCTCCTTTTCCTCCCACCTCCACCCACCCTCAATGAGTCGGTCCCTTGTGGAGGCTACGTACCAGATGAGGAGAGATTGAGCACTTCTTTGGGAATGAAGATCTTGTCTTCGGAGTGGCGGGCCCAATCCTTCATGCCCCGACGCCCCTTCATGGGGAAATTGATATCACTGGAGACGGCAGAAACTGGCTCTCTCTGGATGCTAATCACTGCCAAGGGAGGGAAGGGGATAGAGAGGAGAACAGGAAAGAAGGGCTGGGTGTCACTCTGGGATAGAGATCAGGAAATAAAGCACACTGGATCCTCATCCTTCACATCATGGCTTTCTACAGCAGGGATGGAACAGGGGTCCTTGGTGGCCATCAAATTCCTGCTTCATTACAGGTTTATAAAGGTTATTTTAATTTTAAACATGCAGAGGACATGCTGTAAAGCTAACCAAACACCATCTGCTCACATCTATCGGTAGTCCTCAAACTTGACACCATTCATTTAGAGACTTACAACATTGAAAAAAGTGACTTACAACCAGTCCTCATGCTTATGACCATCACAGCATTATGTAAGATGCCATTAAGGAGCTGCATGAATACAGCAGGGGCTGTATGGTCATGTCTTCAGAATTTGGGGGCTTTGCAACTAGCATGTATTTATGACAGTTGCAACATCCTGGGGTCATGTGATCACCATTGGCGACCTTCCCAATCGACTTACAATAAGTAATGTCAATGAGGGTACCTTGATTCACATAACAATTGTATGATTCACTTACAAATGACTCAGGTGTGATTCATTTAACCTTATTTAGCAACACAAATTCCAGTCCCAAAAGTTGAAGACAACCTATATATTATTTTGGAGAAACACCTTTGGGCCCCTCAAAGTCTTACTGGAATCATAAACAGCCCCTCCAGATGGGGATGAGTTCCTTCACCTGCTGATGAATGGGGGTTTTGTGATTTATCATACCCACTAGGTTCCCCTTGCACATACGTGCTAGTCATTCCCGACTCTAGGGGGTGGTGCTCATCTCTGTTTCAAAGCCGAAGAACCAGCGCTGTCTGAAGACGTCTCCAGGGTCATGTGGCTGGCATGACTAAATAGAACGCTGTTACCTTCCCAACTGCCACCTGAACCTTTGATTGATAAGCTCGGGGTCTTAGCCACTGAGCCACTGGGTCCCTAAGTTCTACAATGACAGCTAGGAAATTCACCATCGGAGGCTATGGATGCAAGCTCGTTTCCCATCAATGATGGTAGGACACAGAAGAAAGTGGAACAAATGAGTGAGAGACAGAACTTTCAGAACAGAAAAAAAAGAAATAAGACTTGGAAGAAACTTGGCTTTTTGCTCTTGTCCAGGTTGGAGATCAATATCCTGCCTGCCTCACCTTTTGCTCTTCAACCTCTTTTGCCTAAGATCCATTAAAAATGTTTTCAATCTCTTGGAAATACAGGGACACATCTTATGATATGATGGCATCCAGCCAGTGGTGGGATACGATCGGTACGCCCTGGTACAGGCATACTGGTGCCTGCTGGGAGTACCAGGTACTGTTCCGGTACGGTGCTCCGGAGGGCGCACCAACCTGCCCGCCCTCCTTACCTGTATTTGAGCCGATTGGGGCTTCCACGCACATGCTCGGAGCGTACGGTGCCTGCACAATGCTCTGCCGAGCAGCTGGAGCATCACAGGCAGTAAGTACGCATGCGCGCACTGCGTACATGCATGTGGTGGACACCCAGCCCCATTGCACCATTCCAGTTGCAACGTGATCTGGAACCCACCACTGCATTTAGGGCTGGGTTCCGGCCGACATTACTACTGGTTTGGTGCACAATATATTTGTGCACACGCGCTCGCTTAAAAGGCTCTGTGCATGCGCACAACACTAAAAAAGGCAGAAATACATTTTGTCAATGAAGATTGTTCTCCGTATGTGCAGAACAGAAAATCAAGATGGTGCTGCCACCGATAGAACCGGTACGGTGAAGTGTCCGGTCAAGTTACTACCTATTCATCCAAACCGATCCGAACCAGGAGGAACCCACTGTCTGCCTCTGTTTTGCTATTTGCTTTCGGCTGCCATTGAAATGGGGAGGGGGGCCTGGTATTTGGGAGGGGAAGTTTAAGTACAGGAGAGATTGTGAAAAGGGAGTTTTGGTCTCACCGTCTACTGTGCATCCTGGAGATTAGTACTTGGTGTCGGTCAAGGCCAATTGTCCTGCATACCAACCTTATGATGCTCCTTGAAGATGGAACTCACATGACACCTAAGGGATTTGCATATTGGACACTGGGATGAGGGTTACCAGGGGGTCACATGTTGATATGTATGATTTCACCCGTTTTTGCCTCAGATCTTGCTTTGCTTAGCAACTATCTTTTCATAACCAGTAAACGTACTCTTAATTCTGCAAAATGGAGTTAAGTGGTTTCTTTCTTGGTTGCTGAGGGAGGCCGGCTTGACACCCACCTCTGGTGGCATCCCAAAGAAGCATGAAAGAAGTTTGAAACACTTTCTTCAAGAAGGGGCTTAAGTGAAAAATAGCCATGAACTTTTGGGAGGTGGTGGTGGAAAAAAACAAGGCAGAACATCCCACAATTTTTATAAAGATAACTTGGAGATATTTCCAGAAGCCATAAGACGGATGCTGGGAGCCACATACATCTTGCGAATCACCTCCCTCTGCTCTACCATGAAGTTCACAATGGATTGCAAGAGCTGAGCCCGAAGAAGACAATCATTACCCAGAGGACATTCTTTCTACTGTGAGGGGAGAGCTATATCCATTGGAAAGTTGCTGGTAATAGGCCTAGGAATGAGCTTGCAGGCCTCACTGAACCAAAGTTCAAACCAGTGGTAGTCAACCTTTTTCTACCTACCGCCCACTAATGGATCTTTCTTGATGGAAAAATTTCCTTACCGCCCACCACTTTTTGCGCAAGTGCAGAATATTTTTTAGAAAGGAGGGTGTTTTTTAAAAAAAGAAATGTACATACATTTATCTTTTTATTTCTACTTTATGCATGTTTATAATGTTTTTAACTTTATAAAGTTTAATTAGAAAACAATAAAGTAAATTGAAATTAGCTTTACTAGTGATTAATGAGATCTTTGAGGCTGATGCTGCGAGACTAAATATTTGATATCTGGTTCGATTTTCGTAAGGAACAAACGAAGGTCTCCTCTTTCGGTGCTTTTCCTTTTTACCTCCTTTTTTATCTTCCTTAGGGCTATGTACAAAAGTAAGGCTGAGCTAGTTAGCCCACTTATTATTATTAGCCAACAACAATTCTCTCCTGCCTTTTCTTTCTCCTATTTTGCAACTGCTCTGCTCCGCTTCTGCCTGTCCCTGCTATCAGTTTCTACTCGACTTCTCCTCCTCCTCCTTTCCCCACAACCCCACTCCCTTTTAGCAGTGATGATGTTACCTAGTTTGGTAATGAAATGTCTGTAAGAAAACCACCAAGTTCAGAAAGCAGCAAGGATCCCCTATCCCCCATCTCCTCTTTCTCCCTTTCATTCTCCTTTTTGTCTTTTCTGCTCCTCCCCCCCCCAAGCTCAGAAAACAGCAAGGATCCCCTATCCCTCACCTCCTCTTTCTCCCTTTCATTCTCCTTTTTGTCTTTTCTGCTCCTTCCCCACCCCCCAAGCTCAGAAAGGAGCAAGGATTCCACTATCCCCCACCTCCTCTTTCTCCCTTTCATTCTCCTTTTTGTCTTTTCCGCTCCTTCCCCCCCCCCTTCTAGCACTTCACCAGCTCAGGCGCGACCGGAGAAGTTTCTCTTCTCAGAAATGTCTTCAGTGGAGCGGTGAGGAGCTGAGGAAATTTCTCCGGTCGCGCCTGAGCTGGTGAAGCGCAGGCAAGCGCCGTCCCATCGCCAGGGAAACAGTGAGTGAGGTGAATCACGTGGTTGCTCAGATCACACGGGCGCAGTCTGACCGGAGAAGTTTCTCTTCTCAGAAATGTCTTCTCGGGCTGCGCCCATGTGATCTGAGCAACCACATGATTCACCTCACTGTTTCCCTGGCAATGAGACGGTGCTTCTCGCGCGGGTTAGTTCAAAAGGAGGTTTTAACCTCCGAAATCCCCACCACCCACCTGGAATCCCAAAACGCCCACTAGTGGGCGGTAGGGACCAGGTTGACGACCCATGGTTTAAACTAATATAATTTCAAAATGTACCAGATTAATATTTCTAATGTGCTGACTTGTGTCTGCATTTTCTGCAAAGTTTGCACTTGTATGGCTATATTTAGAGCAAGAAAAATGAGATGGTGGGAAATGAAGAACTGAAAGTAACAAGTGTCTGAGAACTTCAAATGTACACGGGTGTTTGCAGAAAGTGACGGTTAGTGACAGTCAGTAAGAAAGAACAAGGAAGTGAAAGTTGCAGAATGTAGGAGATCTCAGATGGGCAAAATGTGGTAAGTGAAGGAGGGCTCTGAAGAAGAGGAAGTTACCCTGGTAATATTCCAGGGGAAACAAAAGATATGTGAAAAAAGGTATAAAAATGAAGGCTTGTGATCATGTCGACGCCATTGATGGTAGCTGCTCCTCATTGGACATAGCTGCTATCTCTGACCCACGTTGCAACTCGAGACTATGTAAGTACAGTCTTGCATCTTACATATTGATGTAAATCTCTGGCATTTTCATGTTTCAACTAATCATGAAATAATAAACCCTTTGATTCAAAGCAGAATTGTGGTTGCATGTTTGCATTTCTATTTTTTAGTGTCTCCCATTTTATGACAGTCCCAAGCCCAAAGAAGCTATTCATCTGTCCAGTCCCTTCCAGTTGCTTACCCAAGTTGTCCGTAACAATAAGGGAACTCTGGAAAGCCTTGAGGGCACCTCCTACCAGATGGATGAAATCTTCAACCACTTTCATGAGGAGGACGGAACCAGGCAACACCTGCGCAGGGAATGGAGGAATCAGAATTAATGGAGTCCACATGTCTTAAAGTTCCCAAGTTTGGACACCTCTGTCTTAAAGTCTTAAGAACGACTGGAGCACATGTCTGCAGAAAGGAGTCAGAAGACTGTTTTGCAAGTGGCTCCTCCTCCCAAAATTGCTGTCCTCACTCTGGGACAGGCCTGATTTTTATGAAAGTCATTTTCCCAAAGAAAAGTGGGAAGAGTTAGCGGCTGTGTCGAGAAAGACATGGGGTCGTCAACACTTATGTCGCACAAAAGTTGAGGAACAGCAGTGGAAGTGTAAAATACAAACTCTAGCAACAACAGTGTGCAAAAAAAGATTGTGACTCTGAATGCTTCTATATTTTTAAATCCAAGCATTTAAATTCTAAATTTTCCGCATTATAGGTGAAAACTAGTGTTTCTAAGTGGCATCTTTGATTTTTTTAAAAAGTACTTTTACATGTTCGTATTTTAACTCCTGGGTAACTAATTGTGTCAGTGACTGCTCAATTCAGTCAAGAAATAAGATAATGCCACCTATTTTGATCACATATTAACAATTTGGAGTGGAATCAGTAATACTGTAACTGTCATGGAGACTGTTCACTGCTACTAGCCAACTCAAGCTAGCATTTGCACTTCTGCAGAGAGCTTAACTATCTCCTGTTGTGTACACTCCATTCAGATAAAAGCTTCATTAAATGAGAAAGGGGGGGGGGAGAGAGAGAGGGAGGGAGGGAGATAGAGGGAGACTTCCAATTCCCACCACAGGCACAGGTCCATGCCCAGCAACATACCTGTTGTGCATCTTCCCATTTCTCCCTGTTTTCTGCATCTACCATGTAGCTGACAACCTGGAAGAAACGCTGGAGGGAGAGAGAGGAGAAAATGAAGGAAAGGGACCAGTTTTAATATTTATGGCAATTTGGCCTTAGGCAGTTTTCTCAATTTCCCAGCAGCAAATTCCATTCAACCCCATTTTTATATCTCCTTATGCATTTGGCTGAAAATCTTTTGCTTGAATATTCATGCTCCTTTAAAAAAAAACATTCACGGGCATTTTCTAGGACCCCCTGTGTTTGCAAGTCATTTCTGCCCTTATTAAATGTAGAGTTTTGTACGCATCTGCCCTTCCCCAATTGTGTGTGCATATTCAGAGTGATGCCCATATTGCAAGCTTTCTCAAAAAAAAACACGAGTTCTATTTATTTTGAAGACTTGAAATGGCTCTGTTTGTATATAAGTTAACATTAAGGCATTTTTATCGTTCTCTGCCTTTGTGTATGGCTGCATTCTGAACAGGCTCAAAAATTAAGAGGCAGAATCCGCCTGAGAAAATGTGTTTCTTTTGCATTTCTCCAAAAATGCCTCCTGGTGAGGCATAGATCAGAAGTAGAAAAACTGTTTTTGCATACAGGTTCAGCCTCAACGTGGCCAAGTTTAGCTGAAGAAACTCTTGCAAAGGAACTGCTGATTAGCCCTTGGAGGCCACATGGGAACTGGATGGCTGTGCTTAAAAAAAAAACCACTCGAAGTGTTCTTCTTGTCACATGGTGCCTAAATAGATATAGATATATAATGTCTGCTAGTGATGATGACCTAGTTCCATGATGGCAAACCTAAAGCACGCGTGCCCAAAGTGGCACATGGAGCCATGTCGACTGGCACACGCAGCGCCACCCGTTCCTCTTCCGGGTTCCTGGTGGGCATGCACGGGTGATGATCAGCTGGTGTGCGGCAGTGCTGGAACTCGGAAGAGTTGGTAACTGGAGGACTTGCTGGCTGGCACGCATGTGAGCACCAGAAACTGGACGTTCATTTTCCAGCATGCACATCCCGCTGGGCAGCTCCTCTTCCTGGTTGTGGTCCAGATGAGAGCGCATGCGCATGAAGCACATAAGTGCATGTGGAGTGCTCCCTTTTCAGCAGTTAGTGCTGCCCCCACATGTGCACTCCCTTTTCAGCCCTCGGTGCTGAAAAGGTTTGCTGGCCTAGTTCATTCAACTCATATAGCTGTGATAGCGAAGCTGTGGCACATGTGCCACAAGTGGCACATGAAGCCATTTGTTAGGGCACACAAGGCACCTCCAGTACACGTGTGTGCGCTGGCCAGCTGACTTCAGCCTTCATTTTCAGCCATTTGTTGCTCTCCGGAGGTTTCCTCGAAGCCCCCGGAGGGTGAACAACAACTCAATACGCAAACCGGATGTTTAGGAACGGACTTCCGGTTTGAGCATTTGGTCGTTGTTCCCCCCACCCCTGGAGGGCCTCCACAGGGCGGGGGAGGCCATTTTTGCCCTGTCCAGGGTCCTAAGCCTCTGAAGCCTGGGGAGGGTGGAAAACAGGTCCACCATCCCATCCAGTGCCAAAAATGGGGGGGGGGGAGAAGGGCTGGGGTCGTGCGTGCATGCACAGAATGGGTGTCGCTTGCATAGAATTATGGGTGTGGGGACGCCCACACAAAATTCCCCCTGCACTCCCCCCACCTTTGGCATGGCAAAAAGTTTAGCCATCGCTGTTCTATAGAAAGGGGTTGTCTCCACAACTCAGCTTCATAGCCCATAATCTTCTCACTCTCTTTTTCACATGGTCAAGCCTGATGCATGGCTGAGTAAGGGCATCCAGTGGCATCAGTGGACGGGATGGCCACATAGCACTGGGAATTGGTGGTGAGAGGAGAAGACATCCTATATTTTGCCTTGTTTCTGCCTCTGCATGGCCTGCTCCAGCTATCATAGCTTCCCAGTGGAGGAAAAAAGAGATGTGAGATCTCCACCAAGAGAAATGCTTCTGATTCTTCCCTCATTTGGCAAAGCAGTACAGGTAGTCCTCGACTTACAACAGTTCATTTAGAGACCATGCGAAGTTACAAAGTCACTGAAAAAAGTGACTTACGACCATTTTTTCATACTTACGACCATGGCAGCATCCCCATGGTCACGTGATGGACAACTGGTTCACATTTATGGCAGTTGCAGTGTCCCGGGATTACGTCATCCCCTTCTGACAAGCAAGGTTAATGGGGAAGCCGGATTCACTTAACAACTGTGTGACTATTTTAACGACTGCAGTGATTCCCTTGGCAAATATGGTAAGGAAAGTCATAAAATGGGGCAAAACTCAAATTTCTCACTCAGCAACATAAATTCTGGGCTCAATTGTGGTCATAAGTCAAGGGCTACTTGTACGTGTTTTTGGAATGGGTAACTTTCTTCAATTGGGCCAGTACTGTGGAGTCTGATCAACATAGGAGGAGGAGGTCTGGGGATTAGATCTCATTACGGCTCCATGGAATGGAACTCCCCATACTAAGAACATGCAAAGCTGTGCTAGATGGAGAAATAATCACAAGAATCTCAATTTTTAAAAGCTGTGCTACCAATAGCAGTAAATCCAAATGTTAGTGATCAGCTTTCCCTTTAACAGCAGGGATCTCCAAAGTTGGCAACTTTAAGATTTTGTGTCTTTCAACTCCCAGAATTCCTTAGCCAGCCATGGAATTCTGGGGGTTGAAGTCCAACAGTTGCCATGTTTGGATATTAAGTATATTGGGGTACATTAGGAGGCCCATCCCAGCAGCAGTAGCAGCTAACCCAAACTCTGATGTCAAACTAACAACATGTGTTCAATGACATTATAGTGCACATGCTGCAATTAGAAGCAAGCATGCATGATGGTGATGTCAGCAAGCATGAGGTTATTTGGACACCATGCTCCCAATCTTAGCATATACATTGTGACCAGTCTCTTCAGCCCCAACGACCTCATGAACCTAAGAGTCAAAGAATGGTTTCTTCTCCTTCGGATGTCAGCATAATACCTGCACGTCATCTGAGGAAGGAATATAGGTGGCTCTTTTGTAAGTATCTGTGACATTGCGCAAGATCTCCACTGAGAAGAGCAGGTCCCCACTGTAATAGCTTCGGCGGGCAACAAGCTCCAGCAGGCTACGGACCACCTGTGACATGCCCTCACCTGCCAGCATGCGCTGGCCCTTAGCCAGGTGCTCACGGAGCTTGACATGGAGAAGGAGAGAAAGGGAACAAGGTCAGATTAAGCATTAAAACCAAGGACATTTTTGCTCTTCTGGTCCAACATATGAAAAAAAAGTCATTACAAGCATCCTACGACTTCTACTTGTTCCTCAAATATAATGATGAAGATCTGAGAGATTTCTGCTATGGGACAGTTTCTCCTTTTGAAGCCAACTGATTCTGCACCAACTGATTAGCACCAGATACTCTTTCTCCCCAACTTTGGAAAGAGGATCTCCACAGAAGCACATAGAGAAAGCTGAATTTCAGCAGAAGTTGAACCTTAATGTCCTGGAAGTTGTTTAGTTGATTTGGATTCTTGCCCCATTTAGGAAAGAGAGCCAGGATTGACTTTTCCATACCAAAACTTCAACTCTCTATGAATACCTTCATAGGTCAGGGGTTAAAACTTTTCCAGAGCTTCTATAGGAAAGCTTAAGCAGTCCTTCTTAAATTCTAGCCACAAATTACAGAGAGAAAATCCTAGGAAACAACTCAGCAGAAACTGAGAAATACAAGGGTACTGGATCTCTTCAATTTTCTCCCTAAGGCAAGCTCTTTATTTTTCTCCCTACTTCTTAAGACCTGAATTAGTAAGATTGCCCAGGTAAGCAACTTTTGGCAACTCAGCTAAGGAGCAACAGCTTCCATGCTCAGGCAGATTAACACGAGCCTCAATTTTCCCTTGGTGAGAATTTACTGAGAAATCAGCACACATGGGATTATACCGCTCAGCCAATATTAACTTGATGAAATAATTCCTAACACCAGTTCCTTCATCTTTCTTGCCAGTGTATTTGTGGGTATTGTTATTTCCTATCATAGCATGAAGGAGAGCCAGTTAAAATGTAGTGAGACGAACTGGATTGAGAGCAGGGGGTCCCTGGTTCGAGTCGTCCCTCATCTATGGAACTTCCTGGGTGACTTCAAACAAGTGTCTCTCTTTCAACCCAATCTCCAACACTGGGTTGTTGTAGGGGGAATATGGAAGGAGGAAGTCCTAAGTACACCGTTTTGATTCTGAATGAAAGGGCAAGATATAAATCTAATAAAAATCAATCTTAACACCAGCTACCGGTTACTGATTGAACTAGGTTTTATGTGAGGATTTGAAAGAGGGAGATAAACCTGATCCTCTAGGTAAAGTAAAGGTAAAGGTTCCCCTTGCACATATGTGCTAGTTGTTCCCGACTCTAGGGGGCGGTGCTCATCTCCGTTTCAAAGCTGAAGAGCCAGTGCTGTCCCAAGACGTTTCCATGGTCATGTGGCTGGTATGACTAAGCACCGAAGGTGCACGGAACGCTGTTACCTTCCCACCAAAGGTGGTTCCTATTTTTCTACTTGCATTTTTATGTGCTTCTGGTAGGTTGGCAGAAGCTGGGACAAGTAATGGGAGCTCACTCCATTACGCGACGCTAGGGAGTCAAACCGGCAAACTGCCAAACTTTCTGATCAACAAGCTCAGCGTCTTAGCCACTGAGCCATTGCATCTTTGATCCTTTACAGAAGATCCTCTACATCCTCTAGTTTGTTGTTTACAATATGTGTGCATGAAAGACAAAGCATTACTATGGGATTTTGAGGAAAATGACTGGAAATTGTAATTCTCCCTACTCAGGGAATTCTGGTCTTGAACATCTATGAAAGAATCAACTTGTACCTGGAATTAGCAAGTATTTTTTCTCCCTCCTGGGATACAGGATTTGGGTACTACCTTGGGAGGAGGTTTACAACTGCCCCTGCCCCATCTCTTCTTCACTAAAGAGTCTCAACATCTTTTTTATAGTGTGGTTGGTTTTGCAAAAAGTGTACTGAAAGCAAGTATTTCTATTTGTGTGTCAAGAAAGGAGTTAAACAGGAAGGCAGCAGAGACAAAACAGCAGCCAAGAAGACAGCAGAGAAACTTCCAACCCAACATCAAGCCATCTTAGCAGTCTTCAATAGCCTTCAGGCAGCAAGAAAATAAGACTCTTCCAATATTTGAGGAGCTGTCACAGACAAGAAGGGCTCGATTTATTCTCCAAAGCACCAGAGGGCAAGATGAGAAGTAACAGGTGAAAGATCTCTCTCACTCACTGAAGAGAGATCCACCCTAGAATTAAGGAGAAATTCCCAACAATGAGAACAATTAAGCAGAGTAACAACAGCTTGCCTCCAGAAGTTGTGGGTGCTCCATCTCTGGATGTTTTCAAAAAGAGCCCGGAAATCCATTTCTCCAGAATGGTATAGGGCAGGGGTTCCCAAACTTGGCAACTTTAAGACTTATGGACTTTAACTCCCAGAATTCTGGAAGTTGAAGTCCACAAGTCTTAAAGTTGCCAAGTTTGAAGATCTCTGGTGTAGGGTTTCCTGCTGGGCTAGAAGACCTCCAAGGTCCCTTCCAACACTATTATTTGGCATTCTGTCAAGTCTCAGAGCTGCAAGACTATGGAGAGGCAGAACCAAGTGATGGGGGAGGAAGACAGTCCAACTACTGTCTGAAATCCCACAAAATCCTGAAAGGCCAGTCAAGGGCATTTGCTTGCAGCAGTCTGGGTCTAGAGGTCAAAGAACTAGCTGGTGGAAGAATAGAGTCCAGAGTTGCAGGAGGGAAGGGCTCTTTCCCAGGGAGCAAAGACAAAGACACTAGGAATTTCTGGAATTCAGAACGAGAGGGAAGGCGGACCCTCCGAGCAATTCACAGGGTAAAATTTAATAGTTATGGAGATAATTGCTTTGTTCCCCCACAATTTCTCTCTATAGGCAAAGTACTCAGAGGTAACTCTGCGTGTACATCCTGGTTCATTGGACCTGACACAGCTCCAAAAACAGAGGACTATGAGTGATTGGGGAAGGAAGAGAAAAAGGCTATTCTATGACAAGTGGTGGGATTGAAATAATTTAACAACCGGTGCTCTGTCCTAATGACCAGCTGGGTAAGTGGGGTTCAGTGGTCAAGTGACTGTGTGGGCGTGGCTCACATTGATGGGCACTTCACCTGAGCTGTTACAATGTAATAAGGGTTAACCGGAGAGGCAGTTTCTGTAAGCAGGGCAATAAAGATTAGGCTAGAAACAACGCCAGAATGTTTCTTTCCAGCCTTCCTTACAGGATTAGCCCTATAAATAAGAAAAAGGAGATTTCTTCAGAAGTGGGTTTTAGCTGGCATTACTGCCGGGTTAACTTGTGTGCTTGGCTCATGCTGTAAGCGTGCTGTATGCATGCTGTGTGCGCATGCACAGATCAATGGAAATTGTTCCACGCATCTGCAGAACTCCAAAAAAAGTTGGTGATGGCAGTGACCGGGGAACTGGTTCGGGGCATGACCAGCCTGGGTCACTGGTGGTTCTTGACCGAACCGAGCCAAACTGGTAGGCACCCACCTCTGGATTCCTTCCAACAACCGGTTCTCCAAACTGCTTACTAAGTTAACAACTGGTTCTCCCGAATAGGTGCGAACCGGCTGAATCCCACCACTGTCTATGACCGCCAATAAAGGAGGGAAAAGTGGTTTCAGGTGCAAATGGACCGAGATTGGCTACAAGAGCTGAAGATCTATGGGGAAAAGAAAACATTAAAGAGCAAAGAAATAGTTTAAGATAACGAAACACACGGCTAAAAGCATGGGAATAGGAGCATTCAAACAGAACACAGAGACAGAGATTTGGAGATTAAGTATGAATAGAAATAGCTGTAAAGGGATAGCAGTGGGACCGCACAGCACTCTCTCTTCCTCCTCCAGCTCTCTTTTACAGCTCCAGGATTTGACGGGTTTCTCTTGCTGTCTGAAGACTGCAGATAATCCTCGACTTATGGACGATCACTTAGTGACTGTTCAAAGTTACAATTGCCCAGGGTTTGACGTTCTGACATCTGCCCCCTCCCCCACCCCCAGCAGTCATGAGACTGCAGTGTACGTTGTTTTTGCCAGAAACCAGCATGTACTTCTTGTCTCCGGCAAAAGACACCCATAGTGAACAATGGATTCATTGAACAACCATGGTGTTTGCTTAATGACCATGGTATTCACTTAATGATCATGACATTTGCTTAGCATCCATGGTGTTTGCATTAGACCCATCACAAAAAAGGTCATAAAATCAGGCATAATAATTTGGTGGCCCATTTTATGACCATCGCAATTTATGACCGGAATTGTGGGTTCAATTATGGTCATAAGTCAAAGATGTCACTTGGGTGGCTGAGGAAGGTTCTTGCCTTTGAGTTGGAGGTTTCTCTTTAGAATAAAATAGAATAGCAGAATTGGAATTTGATGTCTTCTAGTCCAACCTCTACTCAGGCAGGAAACCCTACACCACTTCAGACAAATGGCTATCCAACATCTTCTTAAAGACTTCAAGTGTTGGAGCATTCACAACTTCTGGAGGCAAGCTGTTCCACTAATTAATTGTTCTCACTGTCAGGAAATTTCTCCTCAGTTCTAAGTTGCTTCTCTCTTTGATTAGTTTCCACCCATTGCTTCTTGTTCTACACTCAGCTGCCTTGGAGAATAGTTTGACTCCCTCTTCTTTGTGGCAACACCTGAGATATTGGAACACTGTTATCATGTCTCCCCTAGTCCTTCTTTCCCACAGAAGCTCAAGACTCACCTGTTCCGACTGGCTGGCTTAGCCGATTGATAGTTCCATCTTCCACCTCCTGGCAAACATTTTATTGGGGAATTTTTTAAGGGAATTTTAATTGTATTTGTATTTTAACTAAGAATTGTACAGTTTATTTTTTATCTCCTCCGTCTGAGTCTACGTCTATGTCTACGTCTACGTCTACGTTCATGTCTATGTATTTGTATATGGTTTTTAACATGACTGTACACCGCCCCGAGTCCTGCCTAGGAAAGGGTGCGGTCTAGAAATAAAAGATTATTATTATTATTATTATTATTATTATTATTATTATTATTATTATTATTATTATTTCTATTAAACTAGACATACCCAGTTCCTGCAACCATTCTTCATATGTTTTAGCCTCCAGCCCCCTAATCATCTTTGTTGCTTTTCTCTGCACTCTTTCTAGAGTCTCCACATCTTTTTTACATTGCGGTGACCAAAACTGAATGCAGTATTCCAAGTGTGGCCTTACCAAGGCATTAAAAAATGGTATTAAATTTCATGTGATCTTGATTCTATCCTTCTGTTAATGCAGCCTAGAACTGTGCAGGCTTTTTTGGTAGCTACAGCCCACTCTACAGCACACTTTCCAGAGACTCTGCTGTCTTCCTGGCTAAATTTCTTTTTGACATATGCACCCATGTGCTTACTTTCAGTTCTCTTTTAATATGGAAAAAAAACCTATCCAAGGTAGGAGCGTGGCTGTTTTAAGCCTCCTTTCTAGGTAGACCCAAAAACCCCAGATCCCAGTAAGGAAAAAATTCCTCGCTCATTCCAGATTGCAAGTTCATATCTTGACTCCGTTCACGTTGGATGTCGACACTATTGCAAAGAGAAGAACAGCTGGATATTACATATTTTATGTATTTTGCCCAATATTCTGTTTCCCTTCTTTCACCATCCAAGCCCTTCTCTGAACCAGGTAGGAGGTGGGTCAAGGGGTACAGAAGAGGGAATTTCCAGGGGCCACAGTTGCCTTTGCCAAAATTTGCACCTACTGAAAGATGTAAATATCGGTACTCGTGGGAAATGCAGCGTGCGAAGCTGGGCAGACTCCAGTAAGCCACACCGTGGGAGTTGAGCAGGCACTGTCGGCTGGCAGATCCTAGAAAAAGAAGCAAGTCCCTAGTTATGCCCATCACTCAAAAGGACAGTACATCCAGCCCAGGGATGGGCTTTAACATTTTTAGCAAGGGGTTCTCTGCCTGCTTGCTGGGTGGGCGTGGCCATGGTGTGTGTGGCCTAGTTGGTCTCGTGCACCATGGTGTGTGTGTGTGTTTTTTTGCTTTTCCTGGATTCTGGAGGCTTTCCTCAAGCCTCCGGGAGAACGAAAACAGCCCAAGCTCTAGTGGCCCTCTGGAGGCTGGAAATATTGCCCTCTCCAAACCTCTGTGCAAGCCCTGCACTTAACTACATCCAAAACGGGCCACGTGGGGACTCCTAGGCAGGGCAGGGTGGGCGGGGCCAGCCAGGAGTGTGATTTGGGGGTTCTCCGAACTGTACAGAATCTTAGCTAGAGGTTCTCTCGAACCCCTGCGAACCCCCAGCAGTCCACCCCTGATCCAGTCCCATCCAATTCAGTCACTTATTGCTCAGTGGTTGGGTTGGAGAGTGATGGGTTTGAAGTGACCCTAATGGGTTGGTCACCTGCCCTGTAATCCAGATGTTAAGGAATTAAGAAACTCCTATTAGGAAGATGGGAGTTCAGAAGAGTGTCAAGACAATGGCCACGACTGCATATGGAACCCACCATCTTGACTTCTTCTGAACCTCTGAGGACATCCTTGACTCTTGCAGATATTTGGTGGGCATTTAATAAGAAGGCTTAGCAACAGACCCTCAGTTCCTCAGTTGTTAAACTGGGCACATTCTTTTGCTTTTATGGCAGATAGATTGAGCATACCTTTCTCTGCCTGAATTGCCTTATTAAAGCATTTTCAGTTGCAAATAACAAAAGAAAGGAAGAAAAGAGAGGAAAGAAAGGAAAGAAAAAAATAAAATAAAATAAAATGCAGTAATGCATTACATTTTCAACCCAAAGCCCTTGGAAGTGAATAGGATCTATGGAAGAAATGCCTATGGGAAAACCTAAATTCTTTGGATACGGCAATCCACTGTATTATATTTTATTTGGAATGCTTTTCAACTTCAAGTATAGAATAAGCAAGGATCGAAGTGAAAATGCATCCCAACCTTTTTTGAATGCCCTGACTCTCCCAGCTTCCATGCTAATACTGCTGTTGCCTTTCTAAATAATCATCCCCATTCTAACACATCACTGAAGGAAAGAAACAAAAATATATTTCCAATTTGCTTTCTTCAAAGTGTTTATTATTTATTGTGCTTATAGCTCTGGAGAGTGTGAGAGTTTGAAAATGGGCAGATCGTGACAGCAGTATTTTAAGTGGAAGGAGTGTCAGATGGGGAAGCCAACCTCAAGTGAGAGAGAAGATCCCAGTACAATCTCATTATATACAAGTCCTCAACTTATTGAGCCCACAATTTCTGTTGCTAAGTGAATTTGTTTGTTAAATGAATTTTGCCCCATTTTATGATCTTTCTTGCCACTGTTGTTACATGAATCACTGCAGTTGTTAAGTTTGTAACACAGAATCTCGCTTCCTCATTGACTTTGTTTGTCGGAATGTGGCAAAGGGGATCACATGACCCGGGACACTACAACAAGGGGTGGGTTACTGCCAGAGGTGGGTTTCAGCCGGTCCTGTCAGGTACGCGCGTACAGGTTGAAACACTTTAGCATGCCTTCCTGTACCGGGACTTCTGGGGCCTGGCACCGGAATGGTCCCTCCCCTGGCCTGCTCCCCCCTCGCCCACCAGCAGAAGCCTTCCGGGAGGTTTTGGCTGGTGGGTGCGCGGAGGGAGAATGGGGAATCCCAGAGGGAAAAAATCACATGGATTCCCCACCCTCTTCATAGGAAATGAGGCAGCATTTCCAGAGGAGAAAGCAGTGTGCACCTGGGGGTTTGTCTAACGAAACTCCCCTCCTGTTCCTTCTTTTGCTGTTTGTACATGCCGCGCAGGTCGTGCTGCCTTGTCTTTCACAGCCGCCTCGTTTCCAATTGGGGTGGGGAAGAAACCCATCTTTTCCGTCCCTCTCCATGGATCCCCACCCCAATTGGAAACGAGGTGGCTGTGAAAGACAAGGCAGCGTGCCCCGCGCGGCGTGTACAAACAGCAAAAGAAGGAACAGGAGAGGAGTTCCACGCAGGGCTTTTCAAACAGCCGAACTCCTCTCCTGTTCCTTCTTCTGCTGTTTGTGCACGCCGCGCAGATCTGTGGCATGCACAATCAGCAGAATGTTGTTGGACTGTTGTAAGATGAAGAACTACCTGTTTATCATGTCACATTTATTTTTATTTTATTTATTAAATTTATTGGCTGCCCATCTTACTACAAGGCAGACTGAGTTTCCTTATTTGGAGTACTGTCCCCAAACATTTGATTACAGCCTGTTTGTTTGTTTTTTCCTCTTAGAAGATAGAAACCAAGCTATTCCTTTTTAGCTGAAGCATGGAGCTTTCTATTTCTTTATTTAACTAATTTATAAAGTTTTCCATCTATACAAGGAACTCTGGGCAGCAAAGGGACATAAAACATAACCAAACTATGTTTGCTCTGATTCATAAGAAAATGGGTCGTGGCCCCTAAAAATGTCGTTAGCAACTTATCACACAAAACCTCAGCTAAATCTATCAACATTCCCCACACAAGGCTTAGGGGAACAGCTTCTGAAAGCTTAATAGAATTGTAGCCATCAGGGACTGTTCTACAAGACAGTTAATGTAATAGCGAAGGTACACCTCTTGGGACCCAACAATGGCATTGCTTGCAGATGTGGTGGTAAAAGGGGGAGATTCCACAACATCAGGGGGAGAGAGGCTGGTTGACTTAAAGTCACTCCATGGGACGCCAGACTCCTGAAGTCTTCATCTGCCTGTTCCCAAGAAAATCTCACAGTTCGTCTGGTGAGATTCTTATAAAGAGGAGAACAACAATAAAGGTGCTACTTTGACCTACTCATAGAGTCATGCTAGTTCCTTGCACCTGACAGGGATTCCTGGCAGAAACCATTAGGGACAAGTGGTCCCACAGGTAATCTAGCCCCATTCCATGCAAGGTGACAAGTAGCATCTTGAATGGCACTCAGGTCAGTCCTGTTCCCATAATGAATTAGGGTAATATTGAGGAATTTTGCTTCTTTCAATATGCCACCTTTCATCATGGGTCAAAGCGATCATGTTTGAAAAAGCAGGCTTGCAAAAAGTGTAAAGGTAAAGGTTCCCCTCGCACATATGTGCTAGTCGTTCCCGACTCTAGGGGGCGGTGCTCATCTCCGTTTCAAAGCCGAAGAGGCAGCGCTGTCCGAAGTCATCTCCATGGTCATGTGGCTGGCATGACTAAATGCCGAAGGCGCAGGGAACGCTGTTGCCTTCCCACCAAAGATGGTCCCTATTTTTTCTATTTGCATTTTTTACGTACTTTCGAACTGCTAGGTTGGCAGAAGCCGGGAGAAGTAACAGGAGCTCACTCCATTACACAGTGCTAGGGATTTTAACCGCCAAACTGCCAACCTTTCTGATCGGCAAGCTCAGAGTCTTAGCCACTGAACCACCCTTTGCAAACAGTATAGCTTTCTTTAAATTCAAAATCAGCAATTTGAAAGTAGTTGCTTTCCCCCCCCCCCCAAGATGGGAAATCAATTATTTTTTAATTCAGTAAATTTTGGTGATGGGTGGAAGGCAAGGCACGCTCCACAACACTAGAGTGAAGAATGTTCCGTTGTGGGGTATTGTAAACCAAAGGTCAGAAGCAAAATTGGAAATTCCTTTCAGAAGGAAGAATGACACTGACCCACAGTAAATTGAAGGAAGATTGACCAGGGTTGTATTGTAAGTGAACCAGTTGGTACAGATAACCAACTTCTGTCTTCTTTTTACTGGTATTGCTACTGTTCAACATCTAGAATTGCTTCCTACTTGAAAAGGAATCTTATCAGACATTCCTTCCATTCCCCACCATCCAATCAGAGCTGAAGAAGCTTCTTGGAAGAGAAGCAAAATGTCTTCAAGAAAAAAGCAAGGTAGTCCAGTTGCCTCCTGAAAAAGCACCTCTGGGATATATCAGTGATTGCAACTTCAAGTAAGAAGCGTTCTGAGGCCTTGTTTTAAACTAAAGAGCGGTAGTACTACATCCAGCTTGGGGTTTTATTTATGCATGGAATCTGCATTTCAATTGTATAATTCATCTAAATCCAAACAGATTTCTATTAAGATGGATTCGAATTTACTACAATGTGCAATTTTATTCAAATTATATTATGTTGACTGTGGTCTTTGCTAGTCATTTTTAGCTTGGGTTTAAGGGGGGGGTTTAGTCTCTTAAGATGATTTATATGGTATATTTAATTATTCACAATGTTAATGATATTTAAGACCTCCCTGACATTTTAAAGTCCCCAGTTCATTTATCTGCATTATATTATTTTACTTTTTTCCCCCTATTTCTTCTTGTATATGTAATTTTCTTTGAAGTATTCAATAAAAGGGGAAAATATGGGATTGCACTGTAACTCCCATCTAATTCAGTCACCTTGACCTTGATGGGACCAACAGCCCAATACATCCGGAATCCATAAAATGGTTGCCATTCAAGTCAACTAAGATGGCCCTCCATTTTCAGAGTGAAATCCAATTTAGAAAAGGAGTCTCAATCATACATCCTCCCCACGTTTCCAATTGTCCTCTGTGGCGTTTTAGGCTCCAATTTGGAGAACCTACATTATTGTCAATCTCTACCCAGATGTCTACCTACCTGTAGCATTGGATGGGCATTTGTTGTAGACTGTTTCACCAGCTGCAGCTTTCTTCCAAGTCATCAGGGCAATGGACTCATCCTTGCACATCTCGTGGAAGGCTGGAAGGAGAGAAGAGGGGACCGGTAGGGCAGCAGAACAAATACCCCCACCTAGCAAAGTTAGCCCAAAGATAAGACAACGGGGGACAGAAGGACAGCAGATGCAATGGTCCATCACCAAATTAAGTACACGCAGATGAATTATCTCGTATTTTTCCCCCTACCAATTCTCACATCTAATTTAAAATGTGCTTTTCAATTTATTTCTTTTTTAAAATATTTTTATTAAACAGTTTGTTTTTTTAAAAAAAGATTATTATTATTATTATTATTTTGCAATTTCCTTCTGTACAACATTTCCACCTCGGTATACATCCATTGTAAATGTACTTCTCCCCCACCCCTTATTTCCGTTTCTCTTTGCCTATACATAGGATACTATTATATACATTCCTTAATTTATAATCCTTCATTATGCACCCTTTCCATTTATACATGTTTGTTCATCTCTATCTATACATTGCTAATTTCTAACTCCTGTGTCTTCTTCCTTTAGTCTTTCCTTAAGCTTTACACCTGTCCTCTAGCCGTTTGTACCACTCATTCCATACCATAGAATGGCAGAGTGTGTAGAGATGGACAAATTTACAAAAGAAATAAAAAAAAGGAGGAAACAGAATATTATATGGCTTTTAAATTTATTTCAAAGGCAAGAGATTTAGAACAGCGGCCTCCAATCTTTTGGGCACTGGGGACTGGTTATGTGAAGAGAGGTTTTCCCACAGACTGGAGGGACCATGGTTTCATGTGCTATCTGTGTCATGCAGATGAGGCTTCATATGTTTGTGCAGCCCTGTTTCTGGGATGCTGCGGACCAGTGCTGGTCCATAGACCAGGGGTTTGTGGGACCCCTGATTTATAATATACCCCCAAGGATGAAGCTGTGTAATAGTACATGGGAAAGATCTTGGGGGACAGGAGGAAGGGTTGCATGTAGACTGAGCAATAGTCAGATAAAAGGCAGCTGAGCACACAGAATAAAAGTGGGTGTCAGGCCTGCAGTCATCTTTTCTTTTGGATCTTTGGCCTGCCACACTTTTTATTATTCTACTATGCATTTTCTATTGTGGGAAAATGGGAGGGGGGATTGTATGGAGTTAGATGAGATGTAGCCATAACAAAATTCCTTTCTAGAAAGCCAAGTCCTTTGTCTTTGCACCTCTGAACCTGACGAGAACTGGATGGTGGAACTGCCAGCATAGCAGTGGGAGATTTGACCATGGGATGGATTTGTGGGTGTGGGGGCAAGATCTTGAACTTTCAACTGGGTGGGGAAAACTGGCAAGCTTTCAGATTCGGGTTTTCCCAGATGTGCCAACATGGCTCTCTTCATAAATTGGAATTTGAAGGAATCCTTTGCCTTGGACATTACATTTGGATGCTATTTGGAACCCTGACAGTGGGTGGGGCAAATGTCTCAAAAGGGACCCGCCCTAGTTTCTTGGGCTGCAAAAGCAAATTGGGGGAAATGCATTTTCATACTTGCAAGATTATGTTGATGTAAACTTACAACAAAGATAATGCTAATACTTCTGGGTCTGCCTCTTATCTAAAGTACCTCACCAGACTGACCACCAGGGAGATGACAAAATGGCCACAGACACGAATGGATGCCCAGTCATGCATATTGAAGGAGGAAATCTGTGTTAGCATAAGATGGGGAGGGGAGAAATAGGAGTCTGGTAGCATCTGTTCAGATTTGAATAAAATGTAAGGTAAAATGGGTGCTACCAGACATCTCCTGATGCAGGGGTGGGTTCCGGCCGCCATTACTACCAGTTTTGCGTGTGCGTGCACATTTTCATTTAAAATGATCTGTGCATGCGCACAACATTTAAAAAATGAATAAAAATTACATTTTTAAAATGAAGATTGTTCTGCGTACGTGCAGAACAGAAAATCAAGATGGCGCCGCTGATCATAGAACCGGTGTGGTCACGTGTCTACCGGAGTTTCTACCAATTTGGCCAAATCGGACCAAATAGGTAGGAACCCACATCTGTTCTTCATTTGACAGTTATCTTTCAATCCCGCACAATTCGCAATGTCTTCTCCTCATACATTTAAAGATATACGGACTTCAACTCCCAGAATTCCCCAGCCAGCATGACTCACATCCTTGATTTGCCAAGGTAGAGAAAACCCACATTAAACTGAATTAAAACCATGTGAGAGAACATTTCTGCCCATCCCTTTTGAGGAGGGCTGCCATATGCCAAATGCTCCAATGCCAAATGCTCCAATGCCAAATACCTGGGCATTTTTTCTCGTTGCAGGTCTTCACTTCTTCCCCGCTGCCCTCACAGGGGTAGTCTTGTGCTCCCATCCCTTGGCACATGCGGAAACGTTTCTGCCAGCCGGTATCACAAGTCTTGGAGCACATGTTCCATTCACTCCATGGACCCCATCGGCTTGCAGCTGCAGACAAGCAAGTGGAAAGTGGAAAGGATTATGGGCTTTTGAACTCCGTGGCACACGCTCTCTGCTCTCTTTTCTTTCTTTTTTAATTTTTTAAATTCATTTCCTATTAAAATATCGGACACAGCACCACCATCCTGGCATTATCTCCACCATACACACTATAATATATAACAAATATCATATATACTCATCATACACTACTAATTATATGCAATTGTTCTGCCCAATATCCTCATTTATATCCACACATATTATAACACATTTCGTGTCTACAAATCTTACTTATTTCCTGTTCCAACTCCCACTTCTCAGTTCCAACCATTGGTAAAATCTATTCCATATATCGTGATATTCGGTCTCTCCTTTATTCTTTAATTCGAACGTCAATCTAACCATTTCTGTGCAATCCAATACTTCCTTTATTATCTCTCTTTCTAAAGGTGTATTTTCACTTTTCCATTGTTGGACATGTGCCATTCTCGCTGCTGTTACGATGTATAGTATTCTTTTCTTATTCACTCATTTATTTATTTTTTTATATTTATTTATCATGTGGCATCTACAGAGATGATGTAATCACTGATATACAACATTAACAAAACTCATACATACAAACAAAATGTGAGTTTAAGTAGAGCAACAGCAAGTAGGTATATATAAAATATGTAGATGGTACAAGATCAGTGGTGGGTTGCAGGTGGTACGTCCCAGTACAGGCGTACCGGAGCCTGCCCGGAGCACCAGGTACCATTCCAGTACGGTGCTCCAGAGGGCCCACCCACCCACCCGCACTCCTTACCGGTGTTTTAAGTGTTCAGTGCTTCCGCGCACGTGCACAACACATACAGCGCCTGCGCGATGCTCCGCCAAGCAGCTGGAGCATCGCGGAGGCATCGCTGGATGGTAAGAGGCATGAGCGCGCTGCAGGCGTTCATGTGGAGGATGCCAGGCCCCGTTGCAACCGTACCGGTTGCAATGGGATCTGGAACCCATCACTGTACAAGATACAAGATAAAATGTTAAATTAAGGTAAAACCACGGGAGGGGGGGGGAATCACCATACTACAGCACCATAGAGTCGCAATAGGATAGACGTTATCGTTCAATATCTAAAGAAGCCAATCATCTAACTGCTTCTGGTGTGGCTGCGATGAGATCATCCCAGAGGCCATGAAATTCCCTGAGGAGACATTTTCAATTCATATGTGTTACTGTTTGTTCCAGTACACCACAGTCACATTGCAGGTGCTTGGCCATTCATTCTCAACTGAAACAGCTTTGCTTAGTTCTGGCATGTCTTGTCCTGATGCAATTCAGGTGTCTCCATACTTTTTCGGATCAGCTGCATTTCTGGACGTGGTTGTTTTGTTTTGGTTTTGTGGATCTCCATGATCTGATTGATTACAGTTATTAAACGTCACCCATTGTAATCGCCATTCTTCCTCTAGACCCTAAGATTGTGATAAGTTATCCTAAATTAGTTTCTTAGACTTCAGCTTGGTGTGAGGTAGAGATTATTCACACATGTCCATGCATAATCTCCTAATTTGCTTTCCTCTTAGCTGGAGGATCAGATAGAAGGGCGCTGAGGATGAAAGGACACCTTTTGGATCCGAGGGGTGCAACGGGGCTGACTGATAACAACTTTAATTAAATACTCCACAGATAATTGAACCTATTTATCAATAATTCAGATCTCATTTAAACTAAAATGGCCTCTCTTCTCACCCGGGGTGGTGATTACCAGGGGTTACTTAACAAAAAGAATTCATCTCCCATCCCTCAGGAGGTACTACTCTCTTTTCAAGAATGCACCTTTAACAGATGCAGAGAATCTTGAGATACAAGGAAATTGCCAAAGGAACAAAAAAGCAACCATAAGAAACAGGTGCAATGGGGCTGGGTGCCCACCACACAAATGTGTGCAGCACACGCATGCGTACTTACCACCTGCGATGCTCCAGCTGCACGGTGCAGCATTGCGCAGGCGCCGTACACTCTGTGTGCGTAAGCCCCAAAAACTTCAAATACCGATAAGGGGAGCAGGCAGGGGGGCCCTCCGGAGCATCATATCGTAATGGTACCTGGTGCTCCCGGCAGGCACCAGTATGGCCATACTGGGGTGTACCGGTCATAACCCACCACTGGATCACCCACGAACAACCTTTTAGCTATTTGTCAAGGCCAGAGTTGGGCCTGGGTCTCTCACATAGGCAAATACTATATTCTTCCCACATTTCCGATGGTAATGGACCTCTTTTTAGTCTCAGATTTTGTTCTGGAAGCATGTGTCACCCCTCACATCCTGCTAGAGGAAGAACGTACCAAAATTAATCTTCTTTGGAGGAATGTAATCCGTGGCCAGAGTTCCTAGAGATCTGCGATGGCGAAGATGGCAGAGTGCTGTCCCCAGCTGCTCTTCCTGTTTCCGATGTGTGCATGTGTGCCAGACAGCTTGTCCAGCAGGCATGCATGTGATGAAACCTGGAAGAGCAACTGGTTGTTGCATGCATGTGCACCAACCAGCTGCTGCAGGTACTGGTGCTCCAGCATGCTCACAAATACACACACGTGCTCTAGTTTTGGCACTTAGTGCCGAAAAGGTTAACCATCACTGTTGTAGGTGTCAGCACTGGAAGTGTGCGGCCCCTGTAGAAAAGTCATTGGTTTTCTTCCCTGGGTGTCACCCATTTGAGGATGGTCAGGTCAAGGAACAGACACTACAGAGATGCTACTCTAGTATTGTAGCCTCTCTATGTAGGCAGCCATGGATTAACCTTTAAGCAGAATAAGGATGTGGGTAGGACACCAAGCGATTGAATGAGGGGGAGGGGTACACCACTAGTTCCTCTTAACTAGTGGAAGCTCAACAGAGAGAGATCCAACCTAGAAATCAAGAGACGGTGAGAACAATTAATCAATGGAATAGCTTGTCTCCCAGAATTGTGAATGCTCCATCACTGAAGGTTTTTTTTTTAATATATATATATATATTTGAATTTTTTTTATTGTTTTAATTAAACAAGAACACAAAAAAAGAATCATCCTTCATTACATCTTGTAGAAAGCATGTTGATTGGTTACAAATAGATTTCGTGCGTTACTACCACAATCATTATTTATAGTTCCTTCATATTGAATTGTACATTTTAAATCAAAAATCTCTATGTATTTCACTATCAATGTACCACCATTCTCATTTAACTAGAATTATTTAAATGTACCTTTATATGGAATCATTTGTATTTAAAGACACAATCACCTACTGGCATTCATTAGCTATTTCAATAAACCTCCAATAGTTACCCTTTTATAACATATTCTGAAAAAAAATCAATTAATAAGATATCTAAACATTTTCCCCCTTTCCCCCCCACTCACTATTTAAGGCTTATATCTAATTGCTTTTACCAATGCCAACACATGTAGAAATCGTTAGACATTATCCATTAACATTTCCTTATTATTGTAGTTAGCTAAAAAATATTTACTATTTATATCACATCTCCTCTCATCAGACCCAAGAAAGATTACATCTTTATGACAAAATCTAAACAAAAATTCAGTAGTTAAATTGATAAATCTTTTTCCCAGGTCCCAATTTGTAGTTTATATCCAAGTTGCTTTTACTAGTTAAAATTATTATTTCATTATTATTATCGTAATGAATTATTTGTTAGCGAATAAACATTTAAAGAAGCAATCTAAAAGCATCTACAAAGTCCTACTTATTAATCACAAAAAATTAACTAAGTTTTTTATTATCAACATTCATTATCCACCTGTATCTTTCCAGTAACAAAACAGTCTTATCTCTTTTGCCAGTTGTTGTGTCAATTCTCTTATTAACTTCCTTATAAGGTTTTTAAAAACTTCTCTCCACACTTTTTTGCTTAAAAGATCTCTCAGGTAGTCTCGTTGCCCTTGAACTGGTATTGAAATTAGTGTATCTTTGATTATCAGACGTATTTCTGAAACTGTTTCTCTTCTTAATTCCATCATCAATTCCATATCTTGACACGAAGGATAGAACTCCAGATTTTCAAATTCTCTTTTCTATATTCCCTTCTCTCCACTTTCACTCATGAATGCTCCATTAGTAAGTTCATCTTTTATCTTTATCTTCTATATCTTCATTCTCCTCTTTAATTTTTGGGGCTCCGACCCCTTCATCTTTTGCTGTACAAGACAATAGTCTATCCAACTTCTTCTCAAATCTCCCAAATCCTTCCAATATGTTTTGAATTCCAACCAAAAAATCTTGAAAACTTAAGGTTTCCTCATCTGCAGATTGATATATATTTCCAAGAAGAAGAAAACGAAAAAAGAGCAGAAAGAAGAAAAAAAAGTCTAAAATCCACTGCCACTCTAGCCTTTAGTGTCTCTTTTGTGTACAAGTTCTTTTATTTTTTTTTCAAAAAGGAAGGGTTCTATCTTTTTATTTTATTTTCCTTCCTTTGCCAAAATATTTCACAAAGGCACTTGCAAAAAAACAATCTGTGCCCTTGGCTCCTTATCAGTCTCCACAAGTAAGCTACAAACCCTCCAGTTGCAGAGTCAGTAAAATCAAAGGAAAGAGAACAAAGGATACATTGTTTCAAACAGGGGGAAAAAAACCAAGTTCTGGCTTCCGAGTGGCAGATTCGATTTTCTCCTATTTATTTCAAGCTTATGGAAAACAAAAGTCTTTAAATGTCTTTAATGAAGTTTAATAAGCAGTAGTAGGGAGGATTGTTAGAATAAAAAAAGGTTTTAGTTCAGCCAAAAATATAAGGTAGCAAAAAATAGGAGAAAAAAATCAATTCATTCACTTAAGAGGAGAAACGGGAAGCATTACAATCACTTCAATCCACAAAACATTGTTACAAAGAAAAAGGAAAAAAAAGACTTTCTAAGGCAGTCCAATAAAGATAAATTTCGCCGCTTTATTCTTTTGCTTAAAGGACTAATTTACCTTTAAAAAGTTTCTTTGGGCAATCATTCTCAAAGAAAAAATCTCACCAAATGGACTCCCTTTCACTGTCTTCTTTCCAGAGACGTCTCCAACTTTGTCAGTCTGGGACTGTCTGTTTACTGCCGGCTTGGAGAGCTTCCCTTGGGTCAATCAGGGTCTTTGTGATGTCCCTGAGACCAGCAAGGATTTGTCTCCCTGTTCACCGTCCCTTCGGGGTGGTTTAGGTCCATATCGACCGTGCAGCGATAAAAGTATCAACGGCGGTCTTGAACTGTCGAGACCGCATGTTGTGTTGTCGCGATGTTGGCTTGAATCTCCCCAAAAATAATAATTTTTATTCAACATTTTTTAAACATTAAAATAATGATTAAACTTTTACAGCTTTCTGTTATCTGTTGTTGTTTTTTCTAATTTTTAATTTTCCATTCTGAGGACTATTGTTTTATACAGATACCTCCTTATTTCATAGTTACTCATTTATATAATATATACATCATTTGCCCCTCTGTTACTCTCTAAATATATACCATTTCCTTTTGTTATACTTTCTATGTATTCATTATATATTATTTACATCTCTTTTCTAGCCAATTAGAAAACCACCTGTTACATGTCTTAAAATACTCTGTTTCCTCTCTATCCCTTAGTTCCATCGTTAGTTTATCAATTTCTGTGCATTCTAGCACCGTGTTTGAGGGGACATTTTTTTTTTGTTTCCAATTTTATTTGAAGGTTTTATTTGCACAACCAGGATGGAATAAGAATTCCTGGCTTGGACAAGGGGTTCGACTAGAAGACCTAAGTTTCTATGAACTATCCTGTCATTAAAGCTTTCACTGCCATACTCAATTTTAGTTTTCAATACTGAATGAGTCTTAATGCCGTGTCAGTTGTGCCATGGAAGGGATGAGAGGGACCAATGTTGGGCTGGGCTTAGGCAGTAGATATAAACAAACATGCAAGAGAGGCAATCAAAAAGCTTAAAAGGAAATAAAAAGACCAAAATACCCCTCATCAGCTATCAACACCCTACTAAATAGAGATTAGTGCCAAGATTAACACTGGAACAACAATCAAGCAGCAACAATCAAGGAACTAGCAACTTAGACAAACAAGCTAACAATGAACAACATCTAAACAAGGGACTACCAGGACCACTCCTGCCAACACTGACAGGGCAAGTCATTTGCATATAGGGAGCAAAGCCCACTCCCATCTAGCACTGATGATGCTACCTGATGGAAACATCTGCAAGAAAACAACCAAGCTCAGAGAGCATCAAGGACCCTGCAACTGTTGACCTTAATCAGACTCTGGTTATAGGGCAGGATAATGGGATCATGGAAACCTTTCTCTGACCCATCTTGTACTACACAAAATCAAGGCCAGGCTATTTTGAGTTTCTTCCACCCATCTGTGAAGTCACTTCTTTAAGTCTCTCTCTCTGTCATTTCTCTTCATGCCTTCAGGATCAACACCAAGGAATTCCAGGAATGACTGGATGAGCTAAGCAAGAGGTCTCCAAACTTGACAACTTTAAAACTTGTGAACTTCAACTTCCAGAATTCTCCAGCCAGGTGTGCTTCAGGATCAACTCCAAACTCCTTCATTCCAGGAATGACTGGATAATCTAAGTCAGGGGTCTCCAAACTTGGCAACTTTAAGACTTGGGACTTCAACTCCTAGAATTCTCCAGCCAGCTGCTGGCTGGAGAATTCTAGGAGTTGATAATAATAATAATAATAATAATAATAATAATAATAATAATAATAATAATAATAATAATAATAATAATAATAATAATAATAATAAAAATTTTATTTGATTAGCCGCACCCTCTCCCGAAGGACTCGGGGCGGCGTACAATAAAAAACATAGAATACAAATATAGACAATACACACACATAAATGCAGACGTATACGTGGAGGAGGTAGACAGATAAGTGGAGATAAAATTCAAAAATTAAAATTGTAATTTAAAATCCCCTAGGTAAAATTACAAAGTTAAAAACCCGTCAGGAGCGATAGGATCAAATTATGGTTGAGCCAGGCCAGCTATTTGGAAAAGGTGGGTCTTAAGCTTTACACGGAAGGAGCGGAGGTCGGAGGTAGTCCTGATATCCGGGGGGAGGTCATTCCACAGGGCTGGGCCCGCCACAGAGAAGGCTCTGCTCCTAGGCACCGCCCCTCGACACTGTCTGGTGGACGGCACCTGGAGAAGTTTCTCTCTGTGCGAGCGAATTGGTCGCAGGGATGTATGGGGCAGAATACGATCCCGCAAGTAGCTAGGTCCTGTGCCATGGAGCGCTTTGAAGATCGTTATCAAAACCTTGAAACGCACCCGATAGAGCACAGGAAGCCAGTGCAGCTCGCACCGGAAAGGTGTCACATGGGAGTACCTTGTACTCCCCATAATCACCCGTGCGGCCGCATTCTGGACCAACTGTAGTCTCCGGGTGCATCTCAAGGGAAGCCCCATGTAGAGAGCGTTGCAGTAGTCGAGGCGAGACGTCACCAGCTCATGAGTGACTGTGCGTAAGGCATCCCGGTCCAATAGGGGGTGCAATTGGCGCACCAGGCGAACCTGGTGGAACGCTCCCCTTGCCACGGCTGTCACATAATCATCCATGGACAGCCGGGCATCCAGGAGGACGCCCAAATTGCGCACCCGCTCCACGGGGGCCAGTTGTACGCCCCCAATGGCCAGAGATGGAGTTAACTGGTTGAACCGGTGGGCCGGAACCCACAGCCACTCCGTCTTGGAGGGGTTGAGCTTGAGTCGGTTGTCATCCATCCAGACCCGTACGGCTTCCACACACCGGGACATCACTTCGACGGCCTCGTTGGGGTGGTTCGGGGTGGAAATGTACAGCTGAGTATCATCAGCGTACAGATGATATCCCACCCCGAAACCACGAATGATCTCACCCAGCGGCTTCAGACTTGAAGACTTGAAGTCCCAAGTCTTAAAGTTGTCAAGTTTGGAGACCTCTGATCTAAGCAATCAATTTCTGTGGAAGTTGACTGGTGTCTCTTTGCCTACTCATAAGGCAATATAGCAAGCAACTATTTCAGTTATCTTTTCGCATCAGAAACAATCCAATGGGCATCTAATGCAAAAATGCAATGCTTTGCTTCAGTTCCAATGGAGAATTCCTAGAAGCAGTTTAATGCTGAGAATCATTCGGATACACAAGAGGAAACATTCTTCATGGGGAGATACTTTGTGCACAAAGGAGCCTTTGTTAATTAAATTTATTATGACACACCACTATATTTTTCTCGGCAAAAATTGCAAAGGACCGCTCCACTCTTCCCTTACCTGATCTCTTAACATTTTGCTCGCCTGAAATATTACAGGTTCTAGCCAGGAAATTATATTTTTTAATGCTCCCAATCAGCGTTCAACAAAAGCCATCATGCAAAGAATGATTGCACATTGGGGAAAAGGCTGCTGCTTTTCTGTCTTCTTTTTGGAGGGCTAGCATTAAAAATGCAGGGATCTTGCCATGACACCGTCTCATTCATGTGCCTACTGCTATAAAGGTCTAGGAGAGGAAGGGGCAGCCTACTCAGTATGGGAGCTACAAGTTGCTTTTGTAACGACAAAGACCTTATGCAGCATAAGTGACCAAAGGGAGATGGGGGAATCTCTTTTTTATGGGGCTTGAATTTTTAAAGCATTCGAGAGTATTAACCCTCTGCAATTATGCAGGCACTCATTTCAACCCTTAATTAGACCACTAAAAATGCAAAATCTTTGGTATTTTGGCAGCAGCATGGCTGTGCATGGCTGTTGGGACTGGGAACTGGGCATCAGGATCTTCAGTGGCTGCTTAATTTTTCCCCCCTCCCAAGCAGAATCTCCTGGAGAGCATTTAGCAAGACTGATTGAGATGAACTGGATGGAGTTACAAGAATTCCAGCAACTGAACCATTTCCCATTTAGAATCAATCTATCTCCAGTTGTTGTGGCCCGCCAGCAGCCAGCAGAGCTGGCAACAGATTCGGACAGATTGGGAGGAACATGGGCCAGTCCTGGAGGCTAGGAAAGGCTCAGACAAGGGCTCTGTATCGGAGGCAGAGAGGGGCCCAAAGCCATCTGGTAGTTGTTTGCTGCCTCCAGAGTCACTGGAGTTGGACATCTGTGAGGCAGAAGAACAGCAAGAGACTGTTCCCAGTGTGCACATGCACAGAGCTGCCTGAAGACGAGAATCATTAAAAAAATAAGGTTGACTTGGGAGTAAGGCTTGGACATGATTGGCCCCTCCCATAAGACATAAAAGAGGAGCAAACATACATTAACTTTTGCAGGGAGCAACTAGTTCACCTGGTCAGTTCAAGCTTTGAATAGTTCTGTTTGACTCTGGGCTAAGTTTGGCCTTGCTCTGCATTTGGCAATTAGGTCTCTGGCAGTATTCCAAGGGAGATAAGGTAGGTGTTTATCAACATTCCGCTGAAAGACTGTGGCAACTCGAGCAGACATCTGTCAGAACCTTCACAAACTTTTTGTGAAGCCTTGTGGGCTGTGAATGACCATACTTTATAGCTGTATAAATAAAAGAGAGTTTTTGGGGCTAAGATTGTGATTTATGCTTTCTCCGGAAGCCTAGGTCAGGACACCAGGTAGGTTGTAAGGACCCTTTGATTTTCTTTCAAACAGTCTCCTGATGATTCGGAAATAATTGCATACAGTTGGAGTTGGAAGGAACTTTGGAGGTCTTCTAGTCCAACCCCTTGCTTAAGCAGGAGATCATATACCATTCCAGACAAATGCCTGTCCAATCTCTTCTGAAAAATCTCCAATGTTGGAGCACCCATAACTTCCAGAGGCAGGTTGTTCCACTGATTAATTGTTCTCACTGTCAGGAAATTTCTCTTTGTAGGAAGTGGGTCTCTTCACTAACAATTTGGAATTTGGCTGGTTTCATAACAGGCACTTCAATCCATAGCAGTCTGGAAACCAACTCTTAGACCTAATCTAGGAAATATCCTATCATCTGATTTTGCTGAAGGTATAAGAAGAAGTCTTGATTCCTTTAGAATGTGAACTTCTTGGTCCTTGAAATAGTTTTGCTCTCCCTGGAAAATTCCTGTTACCAAATCTCCTGCTTCACAAAACTTTTAATCGGCTGCAGAGTCCTCCAATAGGGAAACTTGTAAACCTGTCATCATCATCCTTGTCTCTTGGGCTCAGAATCATAAATAGCGACAACTTTGATCCAGCAACTAATCATTTTCATGCTGGTGCACTGAGGCATATGAGCCTCGGATCTCCTTCTTGGGCATTAAAAGGTAAAGAAAGATTTCCCTTGTCAGACATGCCTGACTCTAGGGGGTAGCACTCATCCTAGTTGAAAGAGCCAGCATTGTCTGAAGATGCTTTCGTGGTCATGTGGCCAACATGACTATATACCATTGGTGGGTTCCGGATTCCGTTGCAACCATACTGGCGTCCACCACATGAACGTGTGCAGTGCACGCATGCGTCCTTACCGATTGTGATGCTTCCGCAAACCTCCGCGATGCTCCAGCTGCTCGGTGGAGCATTGCGCAGGCACCATGTGCTCTGTGCATGTGCACGGAAGAGCCGAAGAGCTTAAATACAGGTAAGGAGCTCGGGGTGGGTGGGCGGGCCCTCCAGAGCACCGGAACATAACGGTACCCAGTGTTCCGAGCAGGCACCGGTACGTCCGTACCAAGGCATACCACCTGCAACCCACCACTGCTATATACCAAAGGTGCACAGAAAGGTTCACACCCAAGTGGCACTTGTTTATCTACTTGCATTTACATACTTTTGAAACTGCTAGGGTGGCAGGTCTTGGGCAAGAACGGGAACTCACTAAAGTTGAGTTCTTGCCTCACAAGCAGAAGATTGTGAGTTCAATCCTAGGTAGAGGCAGATGTAGGGTCTTCTACTTGGGTAGGGGGTTGGACTAGATGACCTGCAAGGTCCCTTCCAACTTTGTTAATCCGTTATGTGGTATTTAGGTCTCAAATTACCAGTCTTCTGGTTGACACACCTAGTGTCTTACCCACTTGGCCACTGTGCCCTCTGTCCTTGGCATTACAATTACATATAAGCTATAATAAGTGCCAAATGATTTTAAGAAGGCTACCTACAGGAAACCTTAATAGTCCTCTATAGAATAATGGATTCGGGCATTGGTGGAGACAGTTTCTGCTTGATGCACTGGATAAAAACTGGATTCTCACTTGCATCTTGGCTATGTGTCTAGCTCAACTTATACAGCACTTCACAATCAAAGCTCTTAGATTCCCACAGTCTCTTTAAATGGGTTTCTTGCAAGGAAAAAAAGGACTTTACTTATTGAGTCTTGGTAAATGGACATACTATATGTACTTTAGCTCTCATTTACTATTGGGCATATAAAGATAAAATTTCCTTGATCCTTTGATTCTTTTTCTAAGAATTTCTTGACTGGAGGGGTGAGGAGGTTGCTATCTATTTAGAAGATACAAATACATATCCATCTTTTCTTCTTCTGCAATATCTGAAAATATTCCTTCCTTTTCCCAGGCTAATTCCATATAAGCTCCTTTTGATAAGATATTCTACTTCTTAACTTTTGGCTTGTAGAGAATATTTCTATTAGTGTTTTGTAATTGTGATAAAAGGAACATGGTGGCTAAGTGGCTTAGACTCTAAGCTTGTCTATCAGAAAGGTTGGCAGTTCGAATCCCTAGCGTCGCGTAACGGAGTGAGCTCCCGTTACTTGTCCCAGCTTCTGCCAACCTAGCCATTCAAAAGCATGTAAAAATGCAAGAAGAGAAATAGGAACCATCTTTGGGGGGAAGGGAACAGCACTCTGCGCACCTTTGGCTTTTAGTCATGCTGGCCATATGACCACAGAGACATCTTTGGACAGTGCTGGCTCTTTGGCTTTGACATGGAGATGAGCACTGCCCCCTAGAGTCGGGAATGGCTAGCACATATGTGTGAGGGGAACCTTTACCTAATTATGATAAACTTGCTCCGGAGCAATTCCATACCCAGCCAAAGTCAAAATTTTAGAGATCTGGATTCTAGTCTTATTTCAGAGGCAGACACTCCATAACCTGAAAAAGGAACAAGGTGACCACCTAGTTACTGGAAACAGGAAGACACAATGATTTACCTTTCAGGATTAAGGAGAGTCCACATAAACATACCAAATAATCTCAAAAAGGATGAACAATAGAATTCAGACACCGGCTGAGCTTCAGAGAGAAAGAACTAGGGCAGTGTTTATCAACCTCTGTCAGGGTTCCAAATAGCATCCAAAAGTAAATCAGAGTCCAAGGCAAAGGATTGCTCAGAATTCCAATTTATTAAGAGAGCCAAGTTGGCACATCTGGGAAAACCCAAAAATGAAGGCTTCCCGGTTTTCCTCACCTAGCTGAAAGTTCAAGATCTTGCCCCCACACCCACAAGTCCATCCCATGGTCCAATCATCCACTGCCATGCAGGCTGTTCCACCCATCCAATTCCAATCAGGTGCAGAGGTGCAGAGGCAAAGGATGACCTTGGCTTTCTAGAAAGAATTTTGTTATGGCTACATAGCATCTAAGTCCATACAATCCCCCCTTCCATTTTCCCACAATAGAAAATGCATAGTAGGATAATAGAAAGTATGGCAAGCCAAAGATCCAAAAGAAAAGGTGTCTGCAGGCCTGACACTGCCACTTTAAGATGTGTGGACTTCAAGAAGACCCAGAATTCCCTAGCCAATTGTGTTGGCTGGGAAATTCTGGGAGTTGAAGTCCACAAATGTTAAAGTGGCGGAGGTTGAGAAATACTGATCTCAGGGATACTAACTAAAATGCTGTGACCATCTCCAGATCCAGCTGTCACTCTTCAATAAAAACTGGCAAATGAAACTTGATTCTGAGGGATGATGGGGAGAAGGTAGGCAGAGCAGCCCAAAGGTATCTGTCATTACAGTCTGATGGCTGTCACATCTTCAAACCTGCTGCATTAGGAGCTGTGATTTTACAAAGAACAGCTGCTGCTCCAAACCAATTGGCAGAAGATAGGGGGATGTTAACCATGACTTGCCAAGCCTATAGCCCAGGATTTGGATAGCATCAACCCAAGATTCTGGGGCACAATTTATAATTGTACAGTTACAATTGTACAGTTTGGCCAAGGAAAGGAGTCAGGATTATGAGGTCCTTAAAGACTATCTTCCCATTTGGCTACCATCTAGGTCAGTGGTCATTCTCCAGGTATTTCTGATGCAGCAAGGAAGACTTTGGCTCCCACATCATGGCTGCTCCTTAGCAGAAAACTTCCAAGGATCAACGCATGGCCGGGTCTCAGTCCTCATGAAAACATTTCATGGCAGAGTTGAAATCTGTCACACTGGACAGCTGTTCTGCCTTCAGATGTGGCATTCTGCCTAATTCATTGCAGGTAGTCCTCAACTTGTAGCAGTTCATTTAATGACCACTCTTCTGACCTAGGCTTCACCAAATCACGAAACAGACGCCTTGTCCCAAAAAAACCCTTTTTATTTTGGCTAAGGTGCATTCCTAGCATTCACATCCAGCAAAGTCCCAGCAAACAGTCTTTCAAGGGTGAATTGCAAACACAGACCTTATCAGCCCTTGGATAGTTGCCAGGTTGATAGCTTCCAGATGCAATACTGTACAAGGAAATACTTGGCTAGGAGTCTCTCAGATAAGCAAATCTTCATGCTAGCAAACTAATTATCTTCTGCAAACACCACTCCCCTTTTGCTCCTATTTATTCCCTATGGGAGAGGCCATTCAGCGTCCTCTTGTACCTTTACTCCCAAGTTGACCACTGTTCCTTAATTGTTCCCTTCTCCTGACAGCTCTGGGCATGTGCACATCAGGAACAGGTTCCAGCTGTTCTTCAGACTCACTTATCTCCGACTCCGAAGGTAGCTGATAACTGTCAGAGGGGCCAGCCCCCCCACTCTGCCTCTGATGCAGAGCCCTCATCAGAGCCTTCCCCAGACTCCAGGCCTGGCCCATGTTCCTCCCCAACCTCCTTATTGTCTGATTCTGCCACGAGCTCCACTGGCTGCTGGTGGGCCACAACAACCACTTGAAGTTACAACACCCTGAAAAAAGTGACTTGTTACCATTTTCCACACTTAAAACCATTGCAGCATCCCCGTGGTCACATGATCAAAATTTAGAGTAGATGCTTGGAACTGACTCATATTTACAATGAATTCAGTGTCCTGGGATCATTTGATCACCTGTTGTGACCTTCTGACAAGCAAAGCCAATGGGGAAGCCATTTTAACTTAACAACTGCAGCGAATCCCTTAACAACTGTGGCAAGAAAGTTCATAACCTGGGGCAAAACTCACTTAACAACTGCATCACTTAGCAACATAATGTTTGGGCTGAATTGAGGTCGTAGGTTGACCTCAAATAATGTGTAAAAGGTAAAGGTTTCCCTGTCAGTCATGTTCAACTGTAGAGCATGATGCTCAGCTCCATTCCTTGGCCGAGGGAGCCAGGGCTGACCAAAGACAATTTCCGTGATCATGTGGCCAGCACAAATGGAGCACTGCCACCTTCCCACCAAAGTGCCACCTATTCATCTACTTGCATTTTCATGCTTTCAAACTGCTAGGTGGGCAGGAGCTGGAGCAAGGAATGGGAGCTCACCTCCTTGCACGCAGCTTGGGTTTTGAACTGACAAGCTCAGTGTCTTTAAATGCTGAGCCATCATGCCCCTTGAATAATATCTGTACCTGTATATATAAAATATACCTGTCAATTGGCAACGGTTGGACTTTGATAGTGCTAAGAGGTTTAAGGTTAATGGAGGATGCAAAATATCTTGAATTTGAAAGATCTTAGGTTGAGCATGAAAGTTATTTTGAGTGCATGAGCAAGAGTTTCAAATAGAAAAAAATTCTTAGATCTTTTCTTAGATTTTCCTAAGCCCCACTTAGGGGTCAGTTCTATTTCTATCACAAAGCACCTCCAGACTAATCAAATGAATTTGTTTAAAATTGCAAAGAGATTTTTTTTCCCCACTGAAGCAACTATTTTGAGGTCAAAACAAGGTGGTTTTGCATGTCAAAGAATTCAGGTGTCAGGGTTCCAAATATCATCCAAAAATAAATCAGAGTCCAAGGCAAAGTATTACCCAAAGTTCCAATTTATTAAAAGAGCCATGTTGGCACATCTGGGAAAAACCAAATCTGAAAGCTTTCTGGTTTTCCCCACCCAGTTGAAAGTTCAAGATCTTTCCCCTCCTCACACCCACAAGTCCATCCCAGGGCCCAATCTTCCACTGCCATGCTGGCAGTTCCACCCATCCAATTCCGATCAGGTGCAGAGGTGTAAAGCCAAAGGATGACCTTGGCTTTCTAGAATTTTTTTTGTTATGGCTACATAGCATCCACACGTATAATCCCCCTCTCCCTTTTTCCCACAATAGAAAATGCATAGCAGAATAACAGAAAGTGTGGCAGGACAAAGATACAAAACAAAAGATGGCTGCAGGCCTGACATCAGGTTTGACATTTTGTGTATCATTGGTCTAAACCCCCAGATGGATATCTTTGGACCAACCATTCCCCCCCCCCATCACATTATCCTATCTCACCTGTTGTTGTGAGCTAGGAGAATAAAACAAGAACTGGCCCCACACTCACTTGAGCTCATTAAAGTGAATGCTTGATAAAAGTGAAACAAATAAAAAGAAATCCTATTCATCTCTCATCCTTGGTGAATTTAAAACACTAGCTAAATGGTATCTCTTTGTCTGCTGTTTCATCTCAGTTGCTTTGTTTGTTTGTTTTTAAAAATGCCTGTAGGCCAAACTGGCAAATAAGCTTGGTAGCGTTTTAAAAAAAAAAACCTAAATAAATCCCTGCTTTTGCTTGACTGAAGAATTCATTTTCCTCATCAAGGTCTTGAGATCAATGAGACAGTCGGGACGAGCTGTTCAAAAATTATTTGTTGAACTCAGCAACCTCAGACTCCTCCAAGAGATATCGATCACCCCGGGCAGTGAAGACGAAATGGTAAACTAGTAGTTAAAGGGCAACAAGTCCAGGAAATGGAAATCAAATACTTATCAGATGCTTAGTCTTAGAACAGGGGTGTCCAAACTTGGGAACTTTAAGACTTGTGGACTTCAACTCCCAGAATTCCCCAGCCAGCAAGTTTGGACACCCCTGTCTTAGAAGGAAGGGGTGGGTCAAAATCTTAGAAGGAAGGGGTGGGTCAAAATCTTCAACGTACTGCCCCATCCCTTTTGTGTATGCGTGATCACAATGGGCACATTTGCCATCTTCCAGCTTTTGACCCATTTGCATCTTCCCCCGGGGACCTCCCTCCTGTACACCGGCTTCATACTATCAGTGTTTGCCAGCTAGCTATATTGGTGGTATGAACATTCAACTTCTTTCCTGCTTAAAAGGCTACTGTGGACTTTGCTCCCCTCTGGGAGGAGATTTCCAAGTATTTCTAGTGTTTCAAAACAAGCTTGCTTCCCTAGGCCCGTGATGGCAAACCTATGGCACGCGTGCCCGAAGTGGCATGTGGAGCCATGTCACCTGGTATGTGCAGCGTCGCCCATTCCTCTTCTGGCTTTCTGCCGTGCATGTGCATGCGCTGATCAGCTGGCCTGTGTGTGTGTGGCAGTGCTGGAAACCGGAAGACCTGGTTTTCTGTTTTCTGGCATCCACCAGCCACCTGATAGGTGCATGCACATACATGGCAGTAACCGAAAGACTTGCTGGCTGGTGCACATGCCAGAAACCAGAAGCATGTTTTCTGGCATGTGCATGCCCCCTGGGCATCTCCTCTTTCTGGTTGCGGCCCAGACGAGTGTGCAAAGTGTTCCCTTTTTGGCACTCGGTGCCAAAAAGGTTCACCATCACTGCCCTAGGCCATCCGTCTGGAAAACTCGCAAGATTTGCTTTTCTCGGCTATGTACATGTATATATCTGAACTAGACTGTATTGTTTCTCTGTGTCATATATCGTAAGTGGGTATACGCATATTTTATTTGTTTGTTTGTCATGTTTATGTAGTGTATATTGGAGGTGGTGATCCTTTGAGAGCTTATGCAACAAGATTTCATTTTAATGTATGCCGATTGGTGTACATTTAAAGTGACAATAAAATTACTCTACGTCTACTCACATGTGTACTGGTGGCTGCTTTGACTTGGGGCAAACCATGAGGTGTCTGTTTTAAACAATGGATAATTAGAACTGCAGAAAAAAACAATTGCTTCCAACCTGCCTTCCACTGAGGACCTGTACATTGCACGAACCAAAAAGAAGGCTCTGAAAATAACTACAGACCCCTTGCATCCTGGACATAAATTGTTTCAACTCCTACCCTCAAAACGATGCTATAGTGCACTGCACACCAGAACAACTAGACACAAGGACAATTTCCCCCCCAAATGCCTTCATTCTGCTAAATAAATAATTCCCACAATACTGTCAAATTATTTACTAAGACTGTATTACTATTATTCTTCTCTTCCTTCCTAACACCTATCTCTTCCCACTTATAACTATAACCATGTTGCTTGTATCTTTACAATTTATACTGTTTTATTTGCTTTCTAGTATAATCTGATTGCTTATTAGTAACCTATGACTACCACTAAGTGTTGTATCTTATGATTCTTGATGAATGCATATGGACTAAAGACAAATTCCTTGTGTGTCCAATCACGCTTGACCAATAAACCTGTTCTATTCTATTCTATTCTATTTTATTCCCTTCCGTTCCTGTTCTGTTCTGTTCCTGTTCTGTTCTGTTCTGTTCTGTTCTATTCTATTCCATTCCATTCCATTCTATCCTATCCCTCATTCTATTCTATTGAGAGTGTATGCCTGGTGCCATTTCCTGAACAAGTTTTTCCACAAATTGACAAATGATTCCTACTGTGAGAAAAAAAGGAAGAGATGGAGAAAGGAGGAGAAAGGAGGCGGAACATCAAAGTCAAAAGGCAGATGGAATGTCCATTGGCAATTTCTCTCATAAGAAGCAATTCGGCCCAGATGGAGGAAGAAACTTTTCAAACCATTGAAAGAAACAACTTGCTGTGCCAGACTCACCCCAGTTGACTTGCTGCAGGACAACTGGCCAGAACCAACTTGCTGTGGGACAATTCAATGCAAGATAACTCAAGAGAGGGACAAGAGACTCCATGCTCTGGCTCCCCTCAACCTTGAGGACTTCTAACTTGAGAAATCTAAAGCAAGACAAGGCCCACTGCAATTCACTTGTCCCTCTCTTGAGTTCTCCTGCATTGAATCAGCCCAGGGTCAATCCACCATGGTGAGACAGCCATGGAAAGTTATCCCAGACCAGTGATGGCTAACATTTTTCCCCTCGTGTGCCAAAATCGCATGTGTACGTGCAACAACACCAGAGGTTGGTTCCTACAGGTTCGGACCAGTTTGGCTGAATAGGTAGTAACTTCTGCACAGAAGCATTTTTTTAGTACTGTGCACAGTAGCAGCAGCCAGAACCCATCACTGGACAGCATGCTGATGTGTGCCCACACCCATAATGCAATGCACCCTCCCTACGCATGTATGCCTGACACCCATACTTCCCCAGGCCCCCGCACATACATGCAACCCCTCACACTACCCGTGCATGTGTGTGGCCCTCCTGCACTCCATTTTGTGCCTAGCAGGCCTCCCTGAAGCCTCGTGGGACCAAAAATAGGGTGTAGGGGCACCCCCCTCTGTGCTCTCCCCACCCCCTACACATGCGCATGCATCTCCCGCATGCACAGCAGAGACCCCCAAAATCAGCTGGCTGGTGGGAGACGTATGCACATGTGCGGTGGAGCTGAGCTGGGCAATGACTCTTGTGCCCACAGAGAGGGCTCTGCATGCCACCTATGGCACATGTGCCATAGGTTCGCCATCACGGTCCTAGATCCTTCTCTAAGAATTGGACACAAGAGAACAGAATTAAAATTTTAAAAAAATCATTAGCGATACTTTTCTGCAGTCTGTGATTCATGCTTCTTCAGTCTTGCTGGGCTGCATGAGGGATGCTATACATACCAGTGGTGGGTTCCTACCAGTTCAGCCCAGTTCAGCCAAACCAGTAGTAGTTTGGCAACCTGGGTCACACTCTGTGCAGAGCAATTTTAGTGGTACTGTGCATGTGCGCGTCGCACTCCCCCTGAGCGAACCGGCAGTAGCCTCTGCTGGAACCCACCTCTGATGGATCCCCAAACTGGTCAAACCCATCTACCATTGTGCCTTTTTTTGAAGGCAATGAAAAAGAAGGCTCCCTTACCTGAACATTCTGGATTGGAACACTCCCTGGCATCAGCATGAGCTCCTTTGCACTCTGCGAAGCCGTGAGCCAAGACACTGCATTTACGGGTCCGCTGCTGAGTCCCATTGGAACAGGTCACTGAACACCGGCTCCAAGATCCCCAGTCAAGCCATTGGCCTTCCACTGTGACAAAGAAACACAAGGAAAAGTCCTTTCATGAAAAATTGAGTATGGGCAGGAAATCCAGATGTTCCTCTTTTGGTTCAAACCAACTCATCTCCATCCCCCTCTAGCCCCCAAAGTAGGAATCCCTCAGGAAGCTTCTCCTCAAACTGAACTTGAGCTGAATGAACAATAAGATGGATTGGATGAGCCACTGTGGGAGTTCTACAATGTATTTTCCTTCAAAGAAGAACAACACAACTCAATAGTCTCCTACCAACAACCACATCATGCCCCACGAGAAGGAAGGGGGTGAAACATAGGCAGGGAAATCCAATAACCAACATAATGTAAACCAGATTTTTCAACCCATGGTTGACCATAGTTTGATAGTGTTTCTCAACCTCAACCTTGACAAACCATGATAGTGTTTCTCAACCTCAGCAGTTTTAAGGTATATGAACTCCAATTTAAAATTATGGTGGCTGGGGGAATTCTGGAACTTGAAGTCCACACATTTTAAAGTTGCTGAGATCATAGCTTCCAGCTCCACATAAGAGAGAGAGATTGAAATAGGGAGGGCAGAATTACCAGTCAAAACCTACTTGGTAAGGACAGCAATCTCTGAAATGTTTGAGCACAGGAGAAATATTAAAAAAATAAATGTTTTAAAGTTCCTAATTCTTATAGTTTGTATATGGGGAGGGCTGTGATAGCAAGTTCTGCTTAACCTTGTTAATTCTCTCTATGTTTTATTTCATTTATTAATGTTTCAACTTTAATAAGTTGTCAGGTGCAAAAAACAAGGACCACATGTGAGGTTCAACTAAACTGATTTATTGCTCATTCCTAAGCACAAGAATCTACTCAACTAATGGTTAGCACTATTTTGACATTAAGGTAAAGGTTCCCCTTGCACATATGTGCTAGTCACTCCCAACTCTAGGGGGCGGTGCTCATCTCCATTTCAAAGCCGAAGAGCCAGCGCTGTCCAAAGATATCTCCATGGCCATGTGGCCGGCATGACTAAACACTGAAGGCGCACGGGATTTGGACCGCTGTACTACCAACCTTTCTGATTGAAAAATCAGCGTCTTAGCCACTGAGCCACCGTGTCCCTATTTTAACATTAGCTAAGGGTTAACAGAATTCAGGGGGGCGGGGTTATGTTCTATTTATGGCTACATAGAGACTCAATGTTGATTCCTCTTTTGACACTACCCGAGGCTCTGCCACTCCTCCTCTATACAGTATATCTATGAACATGACTATGTTCTCCTTGGAAGGGCCCTTTTGGAGGGGGTCAGAGGTGATATTCAGCCGGTTCTCTCTGGTTTGGGTGAACCAGTAGCGGCGACTGCCGGAGCCTCCACCCACCCACCCCGACATAATGCACGAGCACTGTACATGCACAGAAGGCCGTGCATATGCGCATACACGGCACATGCAAGCAAAGCATTTGCAAACCGGTAGGGAAGGTAAGTGAATCCCACTGCTGGAGGGAGTTGATCTTTCCCGGGATAGATTTTTCAAACAAGCGATTGATGAGTTTTACGATGCAAAAGATTTATGGATAAAATTTGGGTGCTTGCTTAGACTTCAAAACAGAAAGTATCAACCGAATACAAGAAGCAGCTGATGGTAGAGATTACAGAAGGCTGGAGAGCAACGGAAGAGGGAACAGCAGAAAAAAAATTGTTGGCTTATCTCATAAATGATTGCTCAGCCCAGGTGGGAAGAGACCAAGAGGCATTTTGAAGGATTCAAAAGAGATTCTCTGACTTAACGGACTTAACTCGTTATGAAGGAGTCTGAGGATTCCTTGGAATTTGGTTCTAGGATTCTGTATTGCCAACTGTCTGTCTGGATCGAAGTTATAATGCATTACAAACGGTACATCTTTTATGCATTTGTAATAACTTATAAGTGAAAGATTTGACCCAGAGGTGGGATTCAGCAGGTTCTGGAGAACCGGTAGCGGAAATTTTGAGTAGTTTGGAGAACCAGTAAATACCACCTCTGACTGGCCCCGCCCCCATCTATTCTCTGCCTCCCGAGTCCCAGCTGATCTGGAGGGAATGGGGATTTTGCACTATTCTTCCCCTGCCACACCCACCAAGCAACACCACGTCCATCAAGCCACACCCACAGAATGGTAGTAATTTTTTTTTAATCCCACCACTGATTTGACCCATTAATTATTTCATAGCAAACTTTATCAAGAATTTAGAGCCAAATTCATTACGTCCTTATTACTCCAACTATATATTTTTAGTTTGGAAAGGGAAAAATGAGAAAAAATAGAAGTCTAATTTTAGGTTTTGATGATTACAGTGATATTTTGTTGTTCTAGAAAGGTTGTAAGTTGTAACTTTTGTATTCTATTGTACTGAAAAATATTAGAAGTCAGTACTTTTTTTCCCTTCCTTCCTCCCTCCCTTCCTTCCACCCTTCCCTTCCCTTTTTCTTTATTTCCTTACCTCCCTTTCTCCCTCTTCCCTTCTTCTTTTCTTCCTAATGTGTTAAAATTGTATTTGCATTTATATTTTAACTTACAATAAATTGTAACATTTTTTAAAAAAAAATATCGGGGTATGAATACATTGCTTAGGAACAAAGATCCAGCAGTGAGACCAAAGAGTCAAATTTAATATCCTTTTTTGCAGGCCAAAAATGTATGGAGCAATAAGCCGTTGTGGACAGCAGATCTATCAGAGGAAGAATCGCTATTCAACTCTGTGACACTTAACTGCACGGCTGATGTTTTTGCTGGCAGAAGCAGCAAATGAAATGGAACAAGTTGTTTCAGATGAAGCTAGCAACAAAGCATAAGATGACACTTCAGTTCCTGATCCAGAGCTACACACGGAGTCTCTCATGCATTTATCTAAGTCTTCATGAGTATTACTTAACAAGTAGGACAAAGGAGAAAAGCAAGCCTTGATGCCACCTCATCATAGGAAAGTATCTGAAAAGGAGGAGAGTCTGGAAGAAGCTTTGAAACTGGGAGAAGAAGTCTTGAAAAGACTTCTGGCTTCCAGGGAGTTGGGTTTTTTAAAGTCTGCTAAGATCAGTTCTAGGCTGTGTCTTCCTTGCTTGTAGAATCTTCCAATCTGTGGTCTCCAAAAGCTATTACTTATCTTGGGTGTCCTCGATTTTCCCTTTTCCTGTGTTATCTGGAAAGAGGGAAAGACAGGCAGAGGAAAAAAATGTGGTGGGGAGGGGAGAAATATTTTGCAGCCCAGTACTAGGAGATAAATAAAGCCCTGGAAAAGCTCCTCCTCCTCCTCCTCCTCCTCCTCCTCCTCCTCCTCCTCCTCCTCCTCCTCCTCCTCCTCCTCCTCCTTCATCATCATATTATAAGAGAAGGTGCTGATGGTACATTGGTGACCTATGATGGTTAGATTTGGCCTCATTGTTCCTGACGAATTGAAATACACTACATCATCATCAGCGATATTCAAATCCATTGCCCTTCTCCATTCTAGCCTTCTTCATCACGTTAATTGATTCCTTCCCACCAACATGAGTTGATCATTTTCCCTTAGTAAGATTCCATTTGATTTTATAAATACAAAGCTATCTAGTGAGGATAGCTTCAGTTTTGCTCAATCTAGATGTAAATGAGATATGATGGATTTGGTGAAGTAGCAGGCTGAGTGCCAACATGATGTTACTGATGAAAATCATCCTTGGGCCAAGAAAGTAGAAAAGTAAACTTTTGAAGAACAACGTGTAGCCACTATCTGATCTGATTGTAAGGATATCATTTCATAGATTGCTTTCCCTGCCTAACTCATAATGTCTCTCTCCTTTTACCTGTCAAGATATTTCCTTAATCTGAACTCTTTTATATTCATCTCCGCCAGTTCTTAAAAACAAAACCATGTTGACTTCAGATTATGTCCTGGACACAACTATAACTTTCTCAGCAATATTGTGAAATGGTTGGCACTACCTTCTTCCAAGGATGTTGTTTTTCTTCTTCTCTATTTAGCTTAGACTTTTGACACCCTTCTACTCATCCTCAAGACCCTGCTTAGATTCTGAATTCAGAGAAGGTATATGAGGTTCTGCCAGCTGTTGAGACTACCTCCCCATAGTTAGTCACCATAGTTAGTCATGGTTGGTGGTAAGACCTGATCTTTCCATTAGCCAGAAACCTGGAGTCCTCTTATAGCCCCAAATCCTAAGGGATGCAAATCTAAAATCAGTAGCTAAGAAGAAGAAGCCTTTCCGGTAGACCAGATGGTACTACTTGGCCTCCCTTAGAGGCCTGGCAGCTCAAAAGAAATGACTGTGAACTGAATGTAGCCGAAGGAGCTGGTGCATCTTGCATAAGCTTGGCCGGAAGTCTTCTTTTGAACAGCACTAGTACCCAAAGGACAAGATGAATGTTGATAAAAATATAGGGGAAAAGTAAAGCTCTCGATAGTTTCTATGAAGCGGTTTGCAGCAGCTGGTGAGGACAATGGCCTCACTGAAGCTGTGCAAAAAAAAACCTGCTTTCTGCTTCTGCTACTATAGGTAGGAGCCAATAAAAATGCCTCATTAAATCATAATGGGGCCTTGGAGGTGATTTAGTCCAGCCCCTTGCACATTGCAGGATCTTCAATGAAGGATGAAACGGCAGTATTGCTGGCAAGTGACTGTCCGTCTGGTAGCCCCTGCCAGCTCTCTCCCGACAGGCTGTTTCACTGTTGAAAAATTTCCTCGGTTGGGAAGCTTCTCTTAACATTCAGCCCAAATCTGCATGACTGACATTTCCATGGGAAAAACAATGTTGCTCCATCTTCTGCCTAGAGAAGATCTCTCCCATACTTCCACTTTTCCAGGTTTAAAGTATTTGGCTTATACAAATATTTGGCTTGAAGAATTTAAGGTTGCCCCCTTTCTCTTTTTCTTTTCTTATAGGCTGATGATATATAATAGAATAAAATAACAGAGTTGGAAGGGACCTTGGAGGTCTTCTAGTCCAACCCCCTGCCTAGGCAGGAAACCCTACACCACTTCAGACAAATGGATATCCAACATCTTCTTAAAAACATCCAGTGTTGGATCATTCACAACTTCTGGAGGCAAGTTGTTCCACTGATTAATTGTTCTCACTGTCAGGAAATTTATCCTCAGTTCTAAGTTGCTTCTCTCCTTGATTAGTTTCCACCCATTGCTTCTTGTTCTACACTCAGGTGCTTTAGAAAACAGTTTGACTCCCTCTTCTTTGTGGCAACCCCTGAGATATTGGAAGACTGCTATCATGTCTCCCCTAGTCCTTCTTTTCATTAAACTAGACATACTCAGTTCCTGCAACCGTTCTTCATCTGTTTTAGCCTCCAGCCCCCTAGTCATCTTGGTTGCTCTTCTCTGCACTCTTTCTAGAGTTGCCACATCTTTTTTATATTGTGGCGACCAAAACTGAATGCAGTATTCCAAGTGTGGCCTTACCAAGGCATTATAAAGTGGTATTAGAGGTTAGACAGGAAAGAAAAAAAAGCTTTTGAATATAGGATGATATGATTAAAAGCTAGAGTACGAGTTAGAAATAAAGGGAATATTAATGCATTACACTATTAGTTGATGAAATGGAAGTAATAATGACAAACAGGTGGAATATTTGAATAATGATAGATTGTAACTTAATATAGTAGATTGTAATGGGAATTTCATAAATTGATTGAATGCAATAATAATCCTTAATTTGATCAGTTTTGTTTGCGTTGGGATGTATGGTGCCCAGATGCCACACTGTTCACACATTGGTTTGACACACACACACACACACACACACACACACACACATATAAAATTAAAAAAATTAAAAACTAAAATAAACATAAGTTTCCAAAGTACTGGATGCTATATCTCTTTTAATGCAGCCTAATTTTTTTTTTCTGTTTTTTCAACAGTTGCATCACACTGCTGCCTTCCGCCCAGCTTCTCCACTGAAGCAGTTGAGTCTTCTTCTCATTTTCTGCTGCCAACTCTGATCTCTCCCATCAATATCTGTACCAGAGTTGCAAGACCTTCATTTATCTTACTTGGCTTCCCTTGTGTTGGTTTCAGCTGCGTTCCAGCCTATCAAAATTCTTTGGAATCTTAATTCAGGACTGCAAATGGAATATTCATTATGAATTTTTTATAAGCATTCATGCACTGCCTCACACTGAAAAGTTTAAATTGGTTCTAATCCCTTAATCTAACATCACTGTATATCATTTAGTTCATGGTGGAGTTTGTACAATATGCAAAAAGAGACTCAAATAGGTTGGGTACTTTGTAGAAGCCCAGCAATTATTTCTCTGTCTTATGTGAGTGTTGCAACTACATTTTCCTAACCCGAGTGTAGGGGTGTAAAAATAATTGAACTTTTACAATGAATGAGAAACCACCCTTAGTAGTAAATTTGGAGAAAATGGAGTATTCAAAACAGGGGAAAATAATGGCAAGTATGTATAGTTTCACTTATACAGTGTAAATACTTTAGAAACAGCAGGACTGGAAAATATGGCAAGTGGAAGATAAATAGAAGATTGGCATCACCTTATTTAACAATCTGAAAGATGGAAACAACAATGATTTGTGAATCAAAAGAAAGAGAGATTACATAGAATTTTAAGAGGACATTGCATCTGACTTGATGGTGATTGGACATCCATTTATGTTGGTCTATGGCTGTAGTTATTTCACACTTTAAAATTGAAAGCTTGGGACAATTTAATACTTGTGGAAATAAATACATAAAAGTATAAGACCTCATGATGAAATCATGACCCCTATATTGAAAGCATTCAGGGCAAAAATAGTCCCAATGCTGACCTATGGTGCAGAATTGTAGTGCCTTAATAAAACTATAAAGGGATGTGGTGGCTCAGTGGCTAAGACGCTGAAAGGTCGGCAGTTCGGCAGTTTGAATCCCTAGTGCTGTGTAACGGAGTGAGCTCCCATTACTTGTCCCAGTTTCTGCCAACCTAGCAGTTCGAAAGCAAGTAGAAAATGCAAGTAAAAAAATAGGAACCACCTTTGGTGGGAAGGTAGCAGTACCTTCGGCATTTAGTCATGTTGGCCACATGACCACGGAGATGTCTTTGGACAGCGCTGGCTCTTTGGCTTTGAAACAGAGATGAGCACTGCCCCCTAGAGTCGGGAATGACTAGCACATAAAGGAGAACCTTTACCTTTAATAAAGCTATAACTTATTGAATAAGTTCAGACCCTTTTTTAAGGATGAATACTGGGAACTGACAGGGACACATCTACTTCTACGATCAGAGTGGGAACAAGTATCTATTCCTTAAATAATCATTTCATAATTAAAATGTTCACATACTGGTAGAGGATCCATTTGAGGATCTGATAGACTTCCTAAGATAGGCTTAATAGAATAGATACTGTAAATATGGCCCAGCCAACTTCTGGGTCAGCCAATTTTCCAACATGGATTTTCTACACAGCATCTATTCTCAAAGGCCATCCAGGCAAGGGAATTTTTTAAACAGAGATTCTTAGATATTATTGCTGAAACCAACATAGAATTATTGGCTAAAAATAGATCCCTGGGTTGGTTGGCTAAGAATAAAACTATTTTTCAACCTGAAAAATAACTGTCATTGACTCTGACAGAAATTTTAAGAAGGGCCTACTCTAGAGAAAGATTTGAGTTGTTAGGTTCCATGGTTAAGTATGGAAGCTTCTACCAGTTGCCATCTTATGAGAGAAGCTGCATGTGAGATACCCCAGTAATTGAAAATATTTTTCATATCTTATTCAACTTTCTAATATATTAGGGTTAAATATTTATCATTGCTATTGGAAAGAACAGCCCACTAGGATCTGAACTACAGATTGTATTATTTCCTCCTAGGATCAAATGTACATATTGTATGAGGACTGCTAAATTTATAATTGGTCCTAAGTGCTGGATACATTGAACAAATTGGGATAAGGGAGATTCATGTATCTATTTACTGACTTCTTGTGTTACCACATATGTATTACTGGTATATCATTCTATTTCTGCCTACCTACTTTATTATGGAATGTGTAATATGTGCTGAATTTTACCTTACCTTATCTTATTTTATTGCTAAGGTCACAAGATTATGTTAGAATATTCATGACTGGGAGAGACATGATAACAAGGTCAGCCAATGAATAGGCATAGCAACTAAGTCAGCCAATTGGAGCTAAAACAGATCTGAGTCTGTGCTGAGAATCAAAACTGAAACTATTCTGTCTGCTCTGAACTCTGAGATGATGATGTTCTCTCCTGCTTGTATTCTGATTGTAACTTCTACCACTTTGAAATAATCTACTATTGGTATTGCACTTTTATTCATCTGTTGTTATGTATATAAATAAGTTAATGAATCCAGCTGAATCAGTTATCTATGTGTGCTTTCTGGATTTGATTTTTCTGCAACAAACTCTGACAGATTAATCAATGAATAAACTACTACTACCACCACCACGACTACTAATACTAGTAGTAGTAGTCGTACATTATGAAAGCAAACTGGAAAGAGAAACATCTCTATAAACTGCCCAAAGTTGTTTCCTGAGATTGGCGACTATAGAAATCAAATAAATAAATAAATTTACCAGTATTATATAGTAGAAAACGAAGGTATCAGTCAATTGATAAGTGAACTTTCACTTGACGGTAGAGAAAAGAAAGTGATTAGCTGCTTTGTTTTCATGTACACAAAAATAACTAAGAGTGGACATTTTGATGGAGAAGTAAAAAGGGGATTACTCTTAGGGCATTGACAAATTTCGACACAATCATGAAGGATAAGGGTATTCCTATGACAACAAAGACAAGAATAGTTAAAGCAACGATCTTTACAGTGATAAAGGTTTGGCTGTGAAATTTGACACTGAGAAAGAGCAAGAGAAAGAAAATAAACTCCTTTGAATTATGGATTTGGGGATGGTTCCTAGGAGCACCATGGACTGCAAGAAGAACTAGTCAATCAATCCTGAAGCAAATAAAAACTGGTTGCTCTCTTGAGGTAGCGATCAATAAGCAAAACCTCTCATAGTTTGGACATGAGATGTGAGATGATGGATAACTATCCTTGGCAAGATTGAAAGAAGCAGAAAGATGGAGATGGAGAAGATGACGATCACAGGAACATCCTTGGAAAAACTATAAGTTATTGTTGAAGACAAGTTGAAATGATGAGCATTTGTCCACAATTTATCAAGAATGGTACCCAACTTGATAACATTTAACTCTGTTGTTAAATGAGTATTTCACATTTTATCTCTGTCAATGCTCTAGAAGAAAAATCCAAGCTGATTCGTGTTGGTCGTTTTCTATCTTTTATCATTTCTCCAAGATAAATTTCTGAACATTACTTTGAAGGTGTCTTTTTGCAAGATAAGCTCCCACAATTTTCCAAGCTTTAGATAATCCAACAAGTTGCAGTTCAGTGGTGAGAAATTAAGGTCCTGCACACAGGCAGGAAAAGCCAAATTTCACAGGTATAGAATAAGGGGTACCTGGCTCAATACTGCTGTCGGTGAGAGAGATCTGTGTCCTAGTGGACCATCACTCAAGAATGAGCCAGCAATGCTCTGCAACTGCCAAAAGATCAGTTTTACAACCACCACCAAGATCACGAGAATCGATACTACACAATTGAGATCATATTTCAAAGTTCTGGTCACCACACCACAAAAGAGAAACTCTGAAACTCTAAGAGGTGTGCAGAGAACACCAACAAAGATACTAAAGGGTCTGGAGTCTAAATAATATGATGAATAGTTGAGGGAACTAGGAATGTCTCACCCCATGGTGGCGTAACTATGGCATGTGTGCCAGAAGTGGCACCCAGAGCTCTCTCTGTAGGCATGCACACTGTCGCCAGTTGCTTTTCTGGTTTCCGGCATGTGCGCTGGCCAACTGATCTTTGCATGTGCCAAAACGCTGGAAGCCTGAAGTCCAGCTGACCAATGCGCATGCATGCCATGGAAACCCAAAGACCAGCTGGCCGGGATGCACATTGGCCATCTGGTCTTTGGGTTTCTGGTGCTCTGGTGTACACACAGGTGTGCACCCATTCCAGTTTGGGCACTCAGTGCCAAAAAGGTTCACCATCACTGGTCTAGCCTATCAAAGAGAAGGGTTAGGTGGGACCCAACAGTCTTCCAGTACTTGAGAGGCTGCCACAAAGAGGAGGGAGTTTACTTAGTCTTCAAAGCACCAGAGGGCAGGACAAGGATAAATGAGCGGAAGCTTGTTAAAGACAGCTCAACCAAGAACTAAGGAGAAATTTCCTGACAGTGAAAACAATGAATCAATGAAACAGCTTGCCTGCCAGAGTTGTATGTGTTCCATTGCCGGAGGTTTTCAACAACAGACTGGACAACCATTTGATCAGGATGGCATAGGCTCTTTTGCCTTGAGCAAGAGGTTGCATTAAAAGACCTCCAAGCTCCATTCTACCCCTATGATTCTGTGTTCTAGGATATTAGTGGGTGAGATCACGAAATAATTATTTAAAATTGATATAAAGTGTATTGACAATGACCCTTGGTCTGATCCTTGAAAGATAGAATAACAGAGTTGGAAGGGACCTTGAAGGTCTTCTAGTCCAGCCCCTTGCTTAGGCAGGAAACCCTACACCACTTCAGACAAATGGTTATACAACATCTTCTTAAAAACCTCCAGTGTTGGATCATTCACAACTTCTGGAGGCAAGTTGTTCCACTGATTGATTGTTCTAACTGTCAGGAAATTTCTCCTTAGTTCTAAGTTGCTTCTCTCCTTGATTAGTTTCCACCCATTGTTTCTTGTCCTACCCTCAGGTGCTTTGGAGAATAGCTTGACTCCCTCTTCTTTGTGGCAGCCCCTGAGATGAATTCTGTTGAATGATGAGTGCTGGTACATTAGAGCTCTGAATATTGTTTTAGGAGAAAAGCCAAGAGGTCTCCATTTCCCCACTTTCCTCAGTGTGAAAAGAACATAAACTGGAAGGATGAAAAAACACTGACAAGTGCCTTTCTATAATCAACTCAACTAACCCAGAAGCATGGGAAATACAAATAAAGGTTCCCTCAAGAGACTGGGATCTAGCATTTTTCTTGCTTCTGATGCATCACCACTAGATGCCTTAAAATGCCTGCCTGCCCATATCCTGATGCTCAAATACCTCAAGGAAGTGAACCTTACTGACTTCAAATGCATCTGGTGAATTTCCAAAATAATTGGGGTTAGAGCATGAATTAGTGCTGACAATGATTAAGCCATGCTGATTTGCATTTATTTCTATCCACTACTGCCTCCAGAAGGCTTCCAAAGTGAGACCTCACAAAAGATGTGTGAGTCACGCTTCACAAAAAATGAGAGGTGTGAACACCAAGAAAATAAAGTAAAAAGAAAAAAACCCAGGAATATAAATATAAATGAGCATGCCATGATGAATGGATTATAAAATTAGAACCATAAGGGGTAAGGATCTTCTCCCTTGTAATATTTGCTGTCAAATGTCTCTCAGCTGATATTAGAACAGGAAGTTGCTCAGGCAGTGATTCAAGGATCAGGTCTTTGATAAATAAACTAATTGTAAGAATTGAGAAAGGAGTTAGAAAGAATTCCACAGACTGCCAAGTTTGAAATCCAAGCCCTATTTATAGTGGAATTAAAATTCAATTCTTGCATGTCATCCTCCCACTTGTGTGGTGCAAGGGGCAGGAAGGAAGGTTATCACTTGTCCCTGTATTCTCAGCCTCTTTGATGACCTTAGCAAAACCAGCTTCCACACTAGGACTTAGAAGTCAATTGATGCAAGTTTTAAAGGAGAGATCTGCAGAGGATTATTGAGTTGACAAATCATGCTAAGCCATGGCTTACCAAACAGTGGTTTACTGAGTATGTCACAACTGTGCTAGGTTCACAAAACACAGCAAATCCTGCCCAATCTGCTCATCCTCAAGACATGTGGTCTTCAAGGTCTACAAATTTCAGCAGTGAATGCAGGAGCTAGGAATTCTGCATGTTAAAGGTTCACACCACAGCCAAATACCCAGGTTGGAGAAGGCTGTGTGAAACCACATCAAATTTCAAAATCAGAACTTAGTTATAAATAGGCAAGCAAATTATGGTTTAGTTGAACCTTGCTAATGATGTGGGACTACAATGGAATTGCTCTTCTCAGGAAGAAGGGAACACAATCCAAGGGGGTGGGGGAATGAAGAGGAGATAGTACACCCCAGAGCTGGATAGGACAGAGAAAAAGAGAGTTAGGTTAGCCACTCCGTAGAATCTCTCAAATGATATCCATTGCGATGAAAATAGTAAACGTTTAGTCTGGCAAGATTCTATCTATTGGGTGTAAGTAGATAAAGAACTGAATTTTGGCTTGATTGTTCTCTGTCATTCTTAGACTGGACTTGACAAGGGACACTTGTTAGCTAAATGAAATATATGTACTGTATTTTTCGGACTATAAGATGCACCAGAGTATAAGACGTACCATGATTTTGAAGAGGTAATTTAAAAAGGGGGGGGGGTTCCATTCTGCAGGCCTCCCCAACCCTCTGCACACCTCATTTTTTTCAAAAAAGGGGGGGCATGCAGAGGCTTTGGGGGGCTTGTATAGCGCTCCTGGGGACTGGATGGAGGGCAAAAATGGGCTGCTTTTTGCAAAAAGGGGGGGCATGCAGAGGCTTTGGGAGGCCCATTTTTTGCTCGTTTTGCCCTCCGCAGCCCCCAGGAGCACTTTGCAAGCCTCCCAAACCCTCTGTACATCCATTTCTGTAAAGGGGGAGGGGGTTTAGTAGGCCAAAATGCTGTATTCAGTGTATAAGCTGCACTCAGATTTTCACCCTCTTTTTTGAGGGGAAAAAGGTGCATCTTATACTCCACAAATATGGTATTCTGTGTGGCCTGTCACTCCTTTAAGCCCAAACCTCACAAGGTTGCTGTTGTGAGGAAAAGAGGAGAAAGAAAGAGCTCCTACTTTTACCAGGGCATCGGTCAGAACCCTGACAATTAGGCATTTTTGGTGTCTTGAGTTACTTATAAAGTAGTAAAAGTGGATAAAAAACTAATAAGTAAATAAAGTAAATAAATGGGTGATATGTCGGGAAAAGTTCCAGCTAAGTGCAGATTGGCAGTAAATTTTTTATGCTCTTTTTCAAGTCAATCCAATATAGTTCTATCCTCATATCCATCCTGCAGTTACTGTATATGCCAGGGGTGTCCAAACTTGGGAACTTTAAGACTTGTGGACTTCAACTCCCAGAATTCCCGAGTCCACAAGTCTTAAAGTTCCCAAGTTTGGACACCCCTGGTATATGCTCAACATCAGCTTTCTTTTCTCCAGAACCAATTATTTTCTCATTTCCATCAACTCCTCCACAAATTGCAAAAATTGTGACTCAGCTGGACCTGGATACGGAATCATCTTCCAAAATTTCTTTTAGCATCAGGCTTGGGAGACTAGTGGCCCCCAAAATTGATGTGAATTAAAAAAATGGTAGCCACAACTTCATTAAAAATATCAAAGCATACATAGCAAGGTCCCCAAATTAAATCGCTAAGGATCTTATAAGTGAAAGCCAGCAATTTATATCAACCTTTCAAAACCTTTCTACTTTCCAGCTTTCTTGGAAGTACAATTCTATTTATTTAGCGAATTTATAAATTTAAAGGATTTACAATTGCCATTTAAAGATAGAACATGCCTAATGCTGAAAACCAAAAAGCTACTTTGTTTCTTTTGACCCCCAAAATAAGCACTTGGCTTTATTTTTGGGGAGGTCTTATTATTTTTCAGGTGCAGGAGGCGGCGAGCATGGTCACCTCATGGCTGCTGCTGTGTTGCAATATTTTCAGGGATGGTTTATTTTCGGGGAAGGACTTATTTTAGCACATGCACTCAAATACTCAATTGGGTTATTATCCCAGGAGGTCTTATTTTCAGGGAAACAGGTTACTTTGCTTTCTCTTCTTTTACTATTTTCTCCTAGCTATGAAAAAAAAATACATTTACCTGAACATAGTTTTCAAAGAGAAGAGATTTCTCAGGCTTACCCTTTGGGATTTTATAGGTAAATTCAACTCTGGGTAGAAAGAAAGCAGAAAGACAGATAGACTGGCTTGCCAAGGATAAGAAAAGAATCAGAAAACTAGCACAAAGCATGACAAACATGCAAAGCCTTGCTTTCAGCTTTCCTAGAGATGATTTTCCTTTTTCAAAATAAAATCAAAACCATGTTCTACTGAGGCATACAGTGTGTCAGGTTTCCAAAAGATGTCCTAATTAATTCATGAGCCTCGAGCCAAGTTTCAAAAGAAATCCAGTCATTTATTAGGAACACCAGTTCGGCAATATCCCATTGCAGTCAGATGTAACCTCATTTAAATTATGGCTGAACTTTGCCCCTGTTTCTTCCCTCCCCTCAGTCTGTGTCATAAATCACATTCTCCAATGAGGTGCATGCCTCACAAGCCTGCTGTAATAATCGGAGATCCGACTCTAGCCAAGGTATGCATGGAATGCGCTCCCCCCCTTTTTCATTACCATGGCAACTTGGTAACAGACCTACAAATGCTTTATGAGTTGACACAGTGTTTTTCAGGGACCTTAGAATAGCAAATTTTGCAGACACCCCCCAAAAATATTTCTTTTTGGAAAAAAAAGTAACATTAAATCTTGCTTGAGTATAATTACATGAAACATGACAAAAACAAATGTAAAGAAAACTCCCCCCACCATACCCACCAGTCTATGGCAAGTTAGATTGTGGTACAATTAAGCAACTGTGCATTCAATGTGCAACAATTATCAAGCCTAGCAAAATGTGCATTTTGAAACCCATATCATCGGATGAAGATAAAACAAGATAAATCAATGGCACAAACACGACCCAAACATTGTTCACATCTGCAGCTTTTTATATTCTTCTCAAAGGCTTTGAAAGGGGAACCAGATGTTTCCTGAATCTGATGCACATGGAGAGCCCATGCATATTTCATACCCAAGATCGCTGGGTCAATTTCTAGAAACACCTGTCAGAGTAAAGTCCAGTCAATCATTCATCATTTTTGCAACACCCAAGTCAAGGGTTCATAGCCAGCATTAGCAATTTTTCATGCCCTGACCCAGAATCCCACAGTCCTGTGACTGACCAGTAGTAGCATCTATTAGAAGCTACAATGACATCATAATGATCTAATTATAGGCGCAATTGTGCAAAGAATGCGTGTGGCTTGTCTATTGTCATTCATTGCACTCAGTATACAATGCTGTGTACTGTTAGAGTTTGTATCAGGGGTGAAATCCAGCAGGTTCTAATAGGTTCTGGAGAACTGATAGCGGAAAGTTTGAGTAGCTTGGAGAACTGGCAAATGCCACCTCTGGCTGGCCCCAGAGTGGGGAGGGAATGGAGATTTTGCAGTATCCTTCCTCTGCCATGCCCACCAAGCCACGCTCACCAAGCCACACCACACCCATCAAGCCACGCCCACAAAACCAGTAGTAAAAAAAAATCGAATTTCACCACATGTATGTATGTATGTATGCATGCATATATGTATGTATGTATTTATGTATGTATTTAGATGTTTGTGCATTTGTCTAATCTGAAAGTAGGGAATGTTCTGTTATATTTTTTTATTATAGAAATATATGTGTATTTTTAGAATTGCTAATATGATGCATTCATGAGCTATACGATAGATAGATAGATAGAACCAACATCAGGAGCCAAAATGAAATAAATGAGTACAGGTTTATTTCATGCCAACCCTCTCTACAAGAATCTGAACTACTGACAGTCAAGGAAAATTGGTGGTAGATAAGAGTCAACGGAAGTCAAGGTGGGCTAGACTTCAATCTCTTGTGGTAGAGAAGGGATTTGAGACTGAAAAAATGCTTGAATTCTCCCTCAGGCTCATCCTGGTCGTCTCCTGCAATACAAGTAGTCCTCAGCTTACAAAGTTCATTTAGTGAACATTCATAGTTACAATGACCCTGAAAAATGTGACTTATGACCGTTTTTCACAGTTACCACCTTTGCAGCATCCCAATGATCAGGTGATCAAAATTCTTGGAAAGCGGTTCATATTTATGACCTTTGGTTTACCTGCCATGCCCGCCAAGACACGCCCACCAAAGTGGTAGTAAAAAAAATATCAGTCCCACTGTTGAATGTAGCATCCTTTCAGTAGTTGCACAATTGTATCATGTCCTCATTTTATGATTTGGGCCTCCCTTGCCTTTCAATCCTGGCCCTTCAGGTATCCATGTATATCCCGCAAAGGTGCATAAATACCTGAAATCTATCTAGAAAAATCTATCCAACGGCTTTTTTCACCTTGGCCCCACTTAGATGCGATGAAAGGGATCTGATTTTTCCACATTATTTCCGAGGAAAAAAAGATTTCAGACAAAGCTTTCCTGGCTTTTTACTTTCCAGAGATCAGGAGGGAACGTCTCTCAGTGGGAGTTTCAACAGTGGCCCTGTTTTAACTCCAACATGATAGAGAACTTCCTCTCCTTAAGAATCTGGGAGAAATCACCTGGTCCATTTTTTTCTTGTCAAATGTGATGGGTAACTTTAAAAGGCCACCTGCCTCTGCTTTAAGGAAAACTCTCTAGAAAGCATGTAGAGCAGGGGTGTCAAACCCGCCTCGTCACGGTGGCATCATGTGACATATCAGGACTCCCCCCCCCCTTCGCTAAACTGAGCAGGGCCAACGTGTGACACATCTGGCCTGCGAGCTGGGAGTTTGACACCCTGATCTAGAGCTTTCCAGAGGTTTGGGGTTTATGGCTCTCAGAAGTCCTACATGCACAACAAACAACTGGATATTCTAAGATCATGATGGTGAACCTATGGCACGCATGCCTGAAGTGGCACACAGAGACACGTGACCTGGCATGTGTGGTGTTGTCCGTTCCTCTTACAGGTTTCTGGTGGGCATGCGCGTGCAACAATCAGCTGGCCTTCATGCATTTGACAGTACCGGAACCTGGAAGAGCTGGTCTTCCATTCTCCAGCACGAGCATGCGCACCGGCCAGCTGAGCTTTGTGCACACATGCATGCCAGTAACAGGAAGACAAGCACACCAGAAACTGGAAGCTCATTTTCCACCCTGCGCATGGCCTCTGGGCAGCTCCTCTTCCAGGTTGCCTCCCAGACGAGTGTGCACGTGCTCCCTTTTCAGCACTCGGTGCTGAAAAGGTTTGCCATCACTCTTCTATGCGTTCTTACCTTCTATTGGGCTGTAGGCTGGGGAAATGGAAAAGGAAGCCATGTGTTTCTTTAACTATTGGCATCTTCTGTCAATTCATCCCTTAAAATCTCCCTCAATGCACACAGTCTCCCCCTAGCGCCATATTTATTTCCAAAGATGCCCCTGAGCCCTCCTATGGGGCCCAAAGGTATTGTTCCAAAATTAAATTAGTGGGTAGCCACAATATAATCCTGTCTTCCGCATTGTACCCATCAGGCTTCTTTTGACTGGCCAGGCAAGAAAAAGCAATAATACATTTTCAAGGACATGAAATCTCTGATAAGTTGATTTACTATAGGAAAGCTGAAGAAGCCATTTTAAAATAATTCCAGAGACTGCTGTGAATCAAACCTAAGGGCTATTTATAGTGAAATCACAGTTCAATTGCTTGTACCAATTTCTCCCAACCACGAGGTATATGAGGGCTGCATGACATTCTCTTGTTGCCAGGAGAGATGGTTTCTCTCCATCTCATGGCTTGGTAACATCCTGATCTGTTATCATGATAGTTGCTTAAAATTAACCAAGAACTATCATCACTAACATAATTCGCCCACCCTGAAAATGGCCACGTTAAGAGGTAAAGCACAAAAGCATTCTGGGAGGTTAAAGCAAGTAATAGAATAACAGAGTTGAAAGGGACCTTCGAGGTCTTCTACTCCAACTGTTATGGTCCACTGGCGGCCTGAAGAGCTGGCAGCAGAGTTGGACAGTGAGGAGGTTGGAGAGGAGCATGGGCCAGTCCCGGAGTCTGGGGAAGGCTCGGATGAGGACTCTGCGTCAGAGGCAGAGAGGGGGCCGGGGCCATCTGGGAGTTATATGCTGCCTCTGGAACCTCCAGAGTCAGACATCAGGGAGGCAGAGGAACAAGGGGAGGCTGTTCCCAATGCACTCATGCACAGAGCTACCAGAGGCAAGAACAGTTAAGACAAAAGGGGTGACTCGGGAGTAAGGCTTGGAGACATCGGCCCTTCCCATAAGACATAAAAGAGGAGCAAATGGATGTGAACCTTTGCAGGAAGCAATTTTGTTCATTCTAGTCAGTTTAAACTCTGAAGCTCTGGTTTTGACTCTGTGCTCTGTGTGGCCTTGCAAAACTTGCAATTAGGTTTCTGGCAGTGTTTCAAGGGAGATAAAGGTGGGTGCTTATCAGCATTACCCTGAAAGGCTGTGACAGATTTCCTTCTGACTCTTCACAAACTGTTTGTGAATCATTACAGGCTATGCATGAACATAATCCACAGCCATTTAAATAAAAGAGGGTTTTGGGGACTAAAGGTGTGATTTTTACTGTCTCGGGAAGCCTAGGTCAGAACACCAACTTCCTACTCAAGCAGGAGACCATATACCATTTTGGACAAATGGTTTTCCAATCTCTTCTTAAAAGCCTCCCGTGACGGAGCACCCACAACTTCTAAAGGGAAGCCATTCCACTGATTAATTGTTCCTGTTGTCAGGAAATTTATCCATATTCCTAGGTTGGTTATCTCCTTGATTAGTTTCCATCCATTACGTCTTGTTCTGCCTTCAGGTGCAAGGAGAAGAGAGTATCTCCAGAAGTTATAAGTTTAAATGTGTCTGAACATGTTCTTCACGTGTATGTGGCAAATACTCAGCCATTATTTGAGAACCTCTACTACATGTCCCCCAAATTCCCTCCCATTCAAACGATGCCACCTTTCCTATTTGTGATATACTTTCAGCCAGATATTTTGGGAGAATCCAATGAAATTGGAGGTGAAGTTTGCTTCTTTGGGGCTCTTTGGCTCCATTTTTCTATTGGTCTTATTTTTTTATACTTGGTCCAGAGGTTTTTCCAGCTAAGCAAATTGATACTCCAAGTCAAAATGGATTTTTCCATTGTTACCCAAAACACATCTCTCATCAGCCAAAGAAAATTCAAAGGAGGACATTTGAGGGAATGGCATGTGAATGTGGTCTGGAAAACACTGCTGAAACTTCCAGCTATCAAGACATATCAGATTCTACCAGGATGATCATCTGGAAAAGAACTAGGCAATTTTCTACTTAACTTTCATCTGTATTTCATTTATACTTAAGCCAAATATTTTTAATGTATCCTTTGGAACATCCTGCCCCCTGAGTGAAGTCAGCTCTAACCCTCCGGACCTTCCCTGGCTCTGCCAGTTGGTTTCAGCTTCAAATCGTGGTCTCACATTCGGCATCGTTGAAAGATTAATAACATATCTCACTTCCTCAGTTCTTATCCTACTTCCCCCCTCCAGTGGTGGGAGTCAAATTTTTTTTACCACCGGTTCAGTGGGTGTGGCTTGGTGGGCATGGCGTGGCTTGGTGGGCATGGCTTGCTGAGTGTGACAGGGGAAGGATACTGTAAAATCTCCATTCCTTCCCTACTCCAGGGGAAGGTTACTGCAAAATTCCCATTGCCTCTTGATCAGGTGGAATTCAGGAGGCAGAGAATAGATGGGGATGGGGCCAGTCAGAGGTGGTATTCACCTGTTCTCCAAACTACTCAAAATCTCCATTACCAGTTCTCCAGAACTGGTCAGAACCTGCTGAATACTATCTCTGCCTCCCTCCCCATCTGGCAAGAGTGCAGAGAAGAGCAACAAAGCTGATTAGGGGGCTGGAGGCTAAACTATATGAAGAAAGGTTGCAGGAACTTGGTATGTTGAGTTTAATGAAAAGAAGGACTAGGGGAGACATGATATCAGTCTTCCAATATTTGTAGAGTTGCCCCAAAGAAGAGGGGTTCAATCTATTTTCCAAAGGACTTGAAGGCAGGACAAGAATCAATGGATGGAAACTTATCAAGGAGAGAACCAACCTAGAACTAAGGTGAAATTTCTTGACAGTAGAACCATAAACCAGTAGAATAGCTTGCTTCCAGAGGCTGTGAGTGCTCCATCACTGGAGGCTTTTTAGAAGAGACTAAACAGCCACTTGTCCAGAATGGTATAGGCTCTCCTGCTTGAGCAGGGGTCTGGAGTAGAAGACCCCACAAATTCCCTTCCAAATTTGTTATTCTGTCATTTTAGCTAGAACTGAGTATTTGGATCTTTATAACATTTAATTTATTATATCCATAATTTTATCTTTTTTAATATTGTAAGCCGCCAAGAGTTACTCTGTGGTAAGATGGGCAAACAATACATTTTACAAACAAACAAGTAAATGCTTTGCCTTTCCTGAAATCTGACAATAACTGGTTACCTTCTAAAATTACTCCAGCTTTGCTAGAGGATTATCCTGTTCTCTTCTTGCTTTGTCTTTTTTCAATTCTGATCTCTCCATTCCTCCAGAGACTCAGACATTGGCAGATTAACAGTGGAAGCACACCTGAATAATTGCTGCCCAGAGAGTGGTCATAACTTCTTCATCTCGGGATGCTAAGTGGAACTTGCACTGAGTCCAAGGCAGGATAATTACTCCATGAAGAATACAATACGATTAAAAATACTGCAGATTTGGCATGTGCCACCATGCTTACCACAAAACAATCTGGTCCCCTTCCTTCCATTGGTGGCTATTTTTAACAGCACGTCCAAAGATAGATTCTGTGGCCTCGGTTCCAACTGAGCTAAGCCATAGTTTGCTTCAATATGGTACACTAAACCACAGCCAGCTGGCTTGTGCTATCCGTTGCAGTTTGCACTATTCTAAATCAAACCGAACACCTTTTGGCTTTGGCGACATTGGCTGAACCAGTTGTCGTGAAACCACAAAGGGAAGTTTGCTACTTTCTGATTTCCATTCAGGTTTAATAAATGTATCATTATACCTATAGAAACCTCCTGTTTCTTACACAGAGCTCTCTTTTTTTGACATGCCAATTGCATGCTGTTATGAGTCACTTTTCTCTCCAAAAGTCCTCAGCAAACTTCCGAACAAGGCCCGACAATTTGTTATTCATTTCTACATGAAATGAAACTGAAAACCCGGGTTCAAAAAGAATAATTTGCTCAAAGCACCCTGAGGAGAAAAATGGAAGAGGGGGAGCCTTTGATGAGTCCCCAAGTCAAGGTGGTGTCAAAAATCCATGCCTCTCACAAAGCCCCGATGGATGCTGGCTAATTCAGCTCCATTTGATGTTTTCAGGCTTGGCAACCCATTGGTGTTCTAACACTGATTCACCATCAGGAGCGCAGACTATTAATCATTGGTAAACTCTTTCATTTTTTTTTAAAAAAAGACCAAGTTATTAAAAGTTTTTCAGGATTTGCAGAGATCAGTTGTTGTGGTTTGCTGGTGGTGTGCAGAGCTGGCAGCAGAGTCGGACAGTGAGGAGGTTGGGGAGGAACATGGGCCAGTCCCGGAGTCTGGGGAAGGCTCGGACGAGGGCTCTTCATCAGAGGCAGAGAGGGGGTCAGGGCCATCTGGGGGTTATGTGCTGCATCCAGAGCCTCCAGAGTTGGACAGCAGCAAGGCAGAGGATCAGGGGCAACCTGTTTCCAGTGCGTGCATGTGCAGAGCTGCCAGAAGGCAAGAACACTTAAGACAAAAGGCTTGGAGATGATTGGCCCCTCCCATAAGACATAAAAAGGAGCAAAGGCACGTGAGCCTTTGCAGGAAGCAACTTTGTTGATTTTGGTCGGTTTAAAATCGGAAACTCTGTTTTGACTCTGTGCTCCATGTGGCCTTGCAAAACTAATTGGCAATTAGATCTTTGGCAGCGTTTCAAGTGAGATAAAGGTGGGTGCTTATCAGCCTTATCCCGAAAGACTTTGGCAGACTTCTGTCAGACTCTTTACAAACTATTTGTGACTCATTACAGGCTGTGAATGAACTTAATTCACAGCAATAAAAAGAGGGGTTTTGGGGAGTAAGCGTGTGCTTTTTACTTCCTCAGGAAGCCTAGGTCAGAACACCAGTATGACTTTATCAAAGAAAGGAGGGAGATGAAGGAGTCCTTGACAAATGGTGTAAAAGGGCCACCTTCTCTACGTGGCTTTCTCAGTGACATAATCTAAGCTCCCTACCTCAGGAGACCATTTCCCCAACTTTTTAAAATAATGTTTACTGCTTTCAAAATAACAACAGAAAATAAGGAGGGGGAGAACAATACACAAACATGCATTATCAAAAGAAAGAAAGAAAGAAATATCCTGCCAAAGTGCTTAAAAATAAATAAAAAAGATGCAAGTAGTCCTCGATTTACCACCAGAATGGAGTGCAAAATTTATCTTGTTCAATGAAACATTTGTTCAATGAGTTTTGCCCCATTTTATGACCTTTCTTGACACAGTTGTTAAGTGAATCACTGCCATTGTTAAATTAGTAACATGGTTTTTAAGCGAACCTGGCTTCCCCATTGACTTCGCTTGTGAGAAGGTCGCAAAAAGGGATCATGTGACTCCAGGGCATGACAACGGACATAAATGTGAAACAGTTGCCAAGGATCTGAATTTTGATCAGCTGACCATGGGGACACTGCAATGGTTGTAAGTGTGAAAAACGGTCAAAAGTCACATTTTTAAATGCTATTGTAACTTCAAACCGTCACTTAAATGAACTGTGGTAAGTTGAAGACTATTTCTACATCACTAGTGAAGGTTAAATTACTGGCTACATCTTTCCTTTTGGGGGTCATTGAACCAATGAGGTTCCCCAAAATGCTATTTGAATTCTAAAAGGACTTGGGAAAAGTCCTTGTTACTTTTCTAGATGAGTCTGATTCTCTAGTTCAGGGGTCCCAAACTTGGCAACTTTAAGACTTGTGGACTTCAGCACCCAGAATTCTCCAGCCAGCTCTGCCAGTTGCCAAGTTTGGAGAAGCCTGGATCCAGACCATAGGGCAGAAGTCTTCAAACTTGGCAACTTTAAGACTTGTGGACTTCAACTCCCAGAAATCTCCAGCCAGCTCCACAAGTCTTAAAGTTGCCAAGTTTGAAGACCTCTGGCTTAGATTATCCAGTCATTCCTGGAATGGAGGAGTTTGGAGTTGATCCTGAAGCACAGCTGGCTGGAGAATTCTGGGAGTTGAAGTCCATAAGTCTTAAAGTTGCTAAGTTTGAAGACCTCTGCTCTACATGATACCTGGCATTAAAAACTTTATACACACCCCTGCAATTCTTCCCCTGAGTCCTCTTAAGCTTGTTTCAGAGATGGCCCCCTTAATTGACCTGACCTAAAACCCCCAAGTCCCTACCTCAGGGAGCTCAAACATTGACTTTAATGCTCCTTCATTAAGTGGTGAAAGAGATAATGCGCAAATGACGGGAGCTGCAGAGGTAAGGGGGATGACGAGGGAGCGGATAGAGGAAGACTCAACTCAAATCCGATAAGGCACAGCGTGAAGCCCATTCGAAGGCTTACACTGTGGAAACAACATGCAGTAAGAAAGCCATTTTTTCCAGCATGCATTGCATCTGCAAACTCCTGGCCTGCTGAGTTGTTTTGAGTCTGAAGAGGCTGATACGTTCTCCCAGAGTTCAATTACAGAATCTCAGAGTCACAATGTGACACCTTGAATGACTTTCTTGGTGTGAAAAAAAATGCCTTGCATTCACGCCAGTTAGGATGCCACAATGGATGCATAATGAATTACGACTCTATCCTGTTTCCCATTAAAATAAGACCTCCCAGGCAGTGTGAATTTTTTTTAAAAAGTGCCACTGGTTCTCTGGGTGTGGCTTGGTGGGTCATGTGACTAAGTGGGTGTGGCCAACTTGTTTAAATTTTTAAAGCGTTTTTTTCTATCAATTCGCCTGAGCCGGTAATAAAAAAACTCTTTCGAAGTAAAAAAAAACAGTTCAGCTGTGTCATGCGATCGCGGGAACCTTTTTCCCACTTTTAAAGCATTCTTTTTACTACTGGTTTGGGTGAATAAGTAGTAAAAAAAATGTTTAAAAAGTGAAAAATAAACTTTCGACAATCACACGGCATAGCTAATTGTCATGGAAACTTTTTTCCTACTTTTTAAAGCATTTTTTTCCTGCCTATCACCCAATAGCTTTAAAAAGCAGGAAAAAAAGCTTCTGCCAATCCTTGGAAGCTTTTTTTTTTTACTACCGGTTCACAGAAACAGTTTTTTACTTTTTCTTACTACCGGTTCATAGAACCAACAACAATAATCCCTACAGGTTCGCATGAACTGGTGTGAACCGGTAGCATTTCACCCCTGCTCCCAGGATAATAAGCCCAATTGGGCTTCTGAGCACATGCACTAAAATAAGCCCTCCCCCCAAATAAGCCCTCCCTGAAAATATTGCAACACAGCAGCTGCCATGAGGTGACCACACTTGCCGCCTCCTGCACCTCAAAAATAATAAGACCTCCCCGAAAATAAGGCCAAATACTTATTTTGGGGGTCAAAAGAAATTAGGACTCTGTCTTATTTTTGGGGAAACACAGTATTTATACATTTGCTTAATTTACATAACCGCACATTTCACTGCAATGATTCTGGGCAACTTACACCATTTCCTCTTGCAGTTGGGTGTGTGTTTTAAAACGACTTCCTCCATGACTTCTAAGGACTCACTTTGTGGACCTTTCCATCTACATATCTGTGTACTTATCCTTCCTCATCCTAGTCCAATGTTTATGCATCATCAAGTTGATGTCAGCTCTTAGCAACCACATGGATAGATTTTCTCCATGGCAATCTACCTTAACAACCACACAACCTAAAAATGCACCTTTTGAAAAGGTACTCGATTTTAATTATTGCCTTTAATGTTGGTTTTGAATGACAAATTGCTGAAAATCTTCAATAGGCAGCAGGTTAATACGTTTTAATAAATAGGAACAACCCTCCCCTGCCCACACACACACTTAACTTAATCATACCTGCCTCAGAAGATGGCAAAGGAGATCCCCTTCTATATTATCCCATGTTAGGATGAGTAGAGGCCAATTTGAAGGAGCTTTGACCTTGCTACTTGCAAATAACTAGGTACCGATGCTCCTTAAATCACCTTTCGTGATTTGGATGGTTTAAAAATGATGAGCATTTAGTATTATACAACGCAGCACATTTGAAAGCTGAAATCCTAAGAGGAAAATTCAGAGTGTGTATTCAGAGCCATGATGGCACAGTGGTTAGAATGCAGTACTGCAGGCTGTTTTTGCTGCCTGCCGGCTGCCTACAATCTGGCAATTCAAATCTCAACAGGCTCAGGGTTGACTCAGCCTTCCATCCTTCCAAGGTTGGTAAAATCAGGACCCAGATTGTTGGGGGCAAGAGGCTGACTCTGTAAATCGCTTAGAGAGGGGCTGTAAAGCACTATGAATCGGTATATAAGTCTAAGTGCTATTGTTAAAATTGCTCATAAGATGCAGCTTCTGCACAGGCTTGCATGCTCTGTGCTGTGCATTAAGGGCCTTGGAGTACGTTTGCTTCTTGAATGGGTTTCCCAGCAGCTGAGGGAGGGGATCTTGTTCGGTACGTTTCTTTTTGGATCTTTCTGTTCATTTCACTTGCACTTGCAGTTAAACAGCAAAACCTAAAATTCACTTAGAAAGGGCTGTAAAGCAAGGATTAAATTCAGCAAGTTCTGACAGGTTCTGGAGAACTGGTAGCGGAAATTTTGAGTAGTTCAGAGAACCAGCAAATACCATCTCTGGCTGGCCCCAGAGTGGGGTGGGAGTGGAGATTTTGCAATATCCTTCCCCCAGGAATGAGGAGGGAATGGAGCTTTTGCAGTATCCTTCCATGTCCACCGAGCCACACCCACAGAACCGGTAGTAAAAATAATTAAATTTCACCACTGCTGTAAAGCACTGTGAAGCGGTATATAAGTCTAAGTGTCATTGCCATCTTCAACCAGGTATGCTTCCAAAAGCCCTTCGCACTGCAGCCCTGAATGTGGTCTTTAAGAGCTGTGGTCCCACCATCCAAATCACAAACATAGAGGAGAGAATCTTCTTCTCCCTAAGGCAGGGTTTCTTAACCAGCTGGGGAATTCTGGGAATTGAAGTCTACCTATCTTAAAGATGCCAAGGTTGTGATGCATTGCCTTAAGGAAATCATGAGGTCTATGATTCCTAGATTGTCTGGGCTTCCAAGATAGCTAGAAGTCTGAATCAGATAAATTGCCTTGACATTCTCTTTTGAACGTAATCTAATCAAGTTGAACAATGCAACACTATGCAGGTCTGTTCTGTGGGTGGGATTCAGTGGGGAGTCCATCCTTACAGCCCATCCCCCAACCCCCCCAGGCAAGCTGGAAGATGCTGGTGCAGCCACAATGCATTTCTGCAGACTTATAACTAAAAGGTAGGTGCATGGTTTATTGCTGGAAGTAAAAATGCTGTGGACTGGGAAAAAGCATGCAGGAGATGAATATTTACTTCTTTCATTATGCCCATCATTTGCTCAACTTCAAACTTCAAATTCTTCCTCAGAATCAGTTTATCTTGAATAGAGGTAATAGAATTAAGCTTGAATTAAGCTTCTCTCTTCAGCTATAGGAATTAATTTTGAAAAAAATAAGAGAGGGTCAAGCTTTTCCCCCATTTAGCCCCACTCCCTTAGTTTCCTATCTCTATCTTGCTTGAAAGCTACAGTCCTAGGAATACAATCCTAAACTGCATTAACAGAGGGATACGATCAAATCAAGAGAGGTACTAATACCACTCTATAAAGCCCTTGTAAGGCCACAACTAGAGTATTGCATCCAGTTTTGGTCACCACACTATAAAAAAAGATGTTGAGACTCTAGAAAAGTACAGAGAAGAGCAACTAGGATGATTAGGGGACAAAAGACTAAAACATATGAAGAACAGTGACAGGAACTGGGCATGGCTAGTCTAGTGAAGAGAAGGACCAGGGGAGACATGATAGCAGTCTTCCAATATTTGAGGGGCTGCCACAGAGAGAAGGGGGTCCAGCTATTTTCCAAAACACCTGAAAACCAGACAAGGAATAATGAATGGAAATTGACCAAGGAGAGATTCAACTTAGAAACAAGGAGGTACTTTCTGACAATAAGAACCATCAACCAATGGAACTGAAGTTGCCTTCGGAAGTTGTGGAAGCTTCATCACTTGAGACTTTCAAGAAGAGATTGGACTGCCATTTGCCAGAAATGGTGTAGGGTCTCCTGCTTGAGCAGGGGGTTGGACCAGATGACCTCTGAGGTCCCTTCCAACTCTGTTAATCTCTTAAAATTCCACTTCCATAGGAAGAATTAAGGAGTCAACCTGTGCTGTTCATTCCACAAGAGTCATTAATGTGCTATGAAGATTGGAGAGAAATTGTTGATTTACTTTGTTCAGGATCTTGTCACAAAGAATCAATTGAAGAGCAACTGAAAGTAAAATCATCAGAACAAAAAAAAAAATTAGCCAGCATTTTCCTTTTCTACTCAAAAAATATTTTAGAATGTTCTTTCAAATGAGGATTTCAAGGGAAAGGAAGCTTTCAAAATGTTCTTCAAAGAAGAAAAAGCTATTAGAGAACTCCTGGGTAGAATACTCATAGTACTCAATGTAATGGCCATTCATTTAATGCAGGGGTGTCCAAACTTGGCAACTTTAAGACTTGTGGACTTCAACTCCCAGAATTCCCCAGCCTGGGGAATTCTGGGAGTTGAAGTCCACAAGTCCTAAAGTTGCCAAGTTTGGACACCCCTGATTTAATGACAGTTTGAAGTTATGACAACCTTGGAAAAAGTGGCTTACGACTGTCACATCACCCCATCCCTGTGGTCATAGGATTACTGTCAGGCCTGCAGTCATCTTTTCCTTTGGATCTTTGGCCTGCCACACTTTCTATTATTCTACTATGCATTTTCTATTGTGGGGAAATGGGAGGGGGGGATTGTAGGAGTGAGATGTGATGTAGCCATAACAAAATTCTTTCTAGAAAGCCAAGGTCATCCTTTGTCTCTGCACCTGACCGGATCTGGATGGACAAGATCTTGAACTTTCAACTGGGTGGCGAAAACCAGGAAGCTTTCAGATTTGGGTTTTCCCAGATGTGCCAACATGACTCTCTTAATAAATGGGAACTTTGAGGAATCTTTTGCCTCGGCTTCTGATTTACTTTTAGATGCTGAAACCCTGACAATTGCATTTATGATGGTTACAGCATCTTGGAATCAAATGATTACAATTTGCAACCTTCCCAAACTGGATTCTCTTAACCACCGTGGTAAAAATGGTTGCAAAATTTTCTCTGATCAAATGATGACTCACTTAATGACCACATCGATTAGTGGCTGAAATTCCAGCCCCAACTGTGGTCAGACATTGAGGATTACCTATGTGTTGTTCCTGTACTGGTTTAGTTACAAGGAGTCCAGGGGATGTCTACAAATGTCCTGTCGTTCACTGCACAATATGTCCTCCCCCACCTCCAATGATAAAATGCTACTCCAAGGAAACTACCCCAAGGAATCCAAAAGAAATTCTCAAGCACAATAAGGATAAGCCCCAGCAACAAAAATGATTATGGGGTTGCAGAGGAAGACATATGAAGAACAGTTGCAGGAATTGGGTATGTCTAGTCTAGTGAAAAAGAGTGGCTCAGTGGCTAAGACGCTGAGCTTGTCTATCAGAGAGGTCGGCAGTTTGGTGGTTCTAATCCCCAGCATCGTGTAACGGAGTGAGCTCCCATTACTCGTCCCAGCTTCTGTCAACCTAGCAGTTCAAAAGCACGTAAAAATGCAAGTAGAAAAATAGGAAGTGGGAAGGTAACAGCGTTCCGTGCGACTTCAGTGTTTAGTCATGCTGGCCACATGATCACAGAGATGTCTTCAGACAGCACTGGCTCTTCGGCTTTGAAACGAAGATGAGCAGCGCCCCCTAGAGTCAGCAATGACTAGCATATATGTGCAATCTCTTTAGTCTAGTGAAAAGAAGGACTAGGGGTGGCATGATAAGAGCATTCCAGTATTTGAGAGGTTGCCACAAGGAGGTGGGGGTCAATTTATTTACCAAAACTCCTGTAGGCAGGACAAGAACCAATGGGTGGACACTAATCAAGGAGAGAAGCTATCTAGAAGTAAAGAGAAATTAGAACAGGCAAGAATAGTCAACCAGTAGAGAGGCTTGCCTTCAGAAGTTGTCTTCAGAAGCATCCCATTACTGGAGGTTTTCCAGAAGAGAACGGAGAGCCACTTGCCTGAAATGGTATAGGCTCTCCTGCTTGTGCAGGGAGTTGGACTAGATGACCTCCAAGGTCCCTTCCAACTCTTCTATTCTTCTCTGCTCTATTCTATTTTATATATATATAAAACCTGAAGCAGATGAAGCGATATGATTAAATGAGGAAACTATAGTGGGAACTCAGCCCAATTCACCTGGTTGGTCAATTAATCCATTTGTTGACTTTGTCCACTTCATTTAATTACGAACTCTTCCAAGAGGCTGCTTTATACAACATCCTAATCAACTAAAACAATAACATCAGAACAACAGTCCGAGCAAAAGTGAAAAGCAGTCAATCCCGGCGTATGTGCAGGCGAAGCTGCGGTGTTTGTTTGCGCAGAGCCCTTTCCCGCGCTGCCTTCTGGTTCAGTATTTTCCTTTCGAGGCACTAATCTGTTGAAATGTAAGCCAAGGTGTTCTCAGGGTAGTTGAGGCGTCTGCTCACAATCTCGTTTACTGCACCATTGATTTCAATTGACAAAAAACAAGAGAGTGGGGAAAATATAGAGGTGAGCGATGCAGTGGGAAGAAAGTGGCTTTGAGAACTCCTGTTCCACCCTATCAGGAGGCTTCTCCGCTGGGAAGGGTTATGCGAAGAATTCATAATGAAATCTCGGCAAGACAATAGCTACAGAAAATTTCAGGCGTGCCTCGGCGATAGCTACAGGAGAAGAATTGAATTAAAGCTCGTCGTGCAAGATAAAAGAGGTTCTGCAGAGAATGAAACCTGGTACAACTCTATTACTGAAGGTCAACAGTGCACCTAAAGTTCTCACTTATCAATTAATGAGCAATAAATATTGGACAAGGTATATGGGGTAGAAATTTAATCTTATCTCAATGGAAGGATGTGTCCTTGATCTTCTGTCTCGCTGTCTCTCTGAGCTTTAAGACTAGAAGCCCAATCTGTGGGAAAGCAGATTATTTCAGTTCAGGCAGTCCTCAATTTAGAGTCACCCAGAGAATCAGGTTTTCTGTTACTAATCAAGGCGGTTGTTAAGTGAGTTGCACCCAGTTCAATCACCTTTTTTGCCATAGTTGTTAAACAAATTAACATATTTTTCGGAGTATAAGACACACTAAGATTTTGAAGAGGCAAATTAAAAAAGGGGGTTGCACTCTGCAGACCTCCCAAAAATGCCCCATTTTTCACGAAAACGGGCCCACTTTTTTTAAAAAAATGGGCATGAATAGCTTTTAAGAGGCTTGTAGAGTGCTTGGGGGGGGAGCAAACAAATGGCCAGTTTTTCGCAAACAAATGGCCAGTTTTCGCAAAAACAGGCCCGTTTTTTGTCAAAAAATGAAGGGCATGTAAAGCCTTTAGGAGGCTTATAGAATGCTCCTGGGAGCTGGGGGGCCAAAATGAGGAAAAAATGGCCTGTTTTTTGCTTATTTCCGCCCTCCCCAACCCCTAGGAGCACTCCATAAGCCTCCTAAAGGCTCTGCACAGTCGTTTTAGTGAAGGGGGTGGGGTTTTGGGAAGCAAAAAAATGCTGTATTCAGTGTATAAGACGCACCCAGATTTTCAGCCTCTTTTTTGAGGGAAAAAGGTGCGTCTTATACTCTGAACAATATGGGATTTCAGATTGCAAATCATATGGCCATTAAGCAAAACTGGCTCCTCCCCTCCATTGACTTGTGGGAAGTCAGCTGCGAAGGTCGCAGATGACAATCAGAGGACTCTGGGATGCCACGCCAGCTGTCAATTACCCACATTTTAATCTGGGGATGCTGATTCAGTCCTAAGAGCAAGGACCAATATCACTTTTTTCAGTGTCAATGTAACTTAGAACAGGCTGCAAACGAATGGTTGTAGTGAAAGACTATTTCACAAAATGTAAACAAGATTTCATTTTTATTGAGGCAGGTTTTTTTGCTACCTAAAACAGAAGGTGAAAACAGGGATATATTTTCTTTAAAAATGCTGGTAGGAGAAATGATGACACAGTGATGTCTTGGTTGTGGAAGGAAGTTACATGTTAAACATAGAACAATTATTATTTAAGATGACATCCCCTGGCTTCCAGGGGGCTTTGAAGGAGTTTAGAGGCTACAGATAGCTTACGCGACCCAGTCTGACCACCTAAGATCTAAAGCTCTCCTAGTATTGTCCTTTCCTGGCTGAAAAATCATCCTTCTTTAGAAGGCAAAGAGGAAACTCAAGTACTTTGGCCACCTAATGAGAAGGAAGAACTCCCTGGAGAAGAACCTAATCCTGGGAACGACTGAGGGCAAAAGAAGAAAGGGACCACAGAGATGGAGTCACTGAAGCAGTAGGTGTGAGCCTCAATGGACTCCAGAGGATGGTAGAGGACAGGAAAGCCTGGAGGAACATTGTCTATGGGGTCGTGATGGGTTGGACACGACTTCGCAACCAACAACAACCACAACCACAACAAAGCAACAAATAGAGCAGAATTCCCAGGAGAAAAGGTCGTGCTAGGAAGAGGGGAGGAAAAACATGAGCAAACTTGCAAGATTCTATTCATACAGCCTAGCTCAATAAAGCTTAGTTCTAATCTTCTTATAGAGTCTGTTTCCTGAGCTGGAGAACCGTGAAGAGCTGAAGTTCACATAACCAACAGGAATCATATTGTCTCTTCTTTTAGAAACCAGGGAGAGTGGAAGCCAGGAACTCCTTGCCAGCCTAGGGCAAAGAGAGACTGATCTGAGAACAGCCTGGCTGGAAATCAGAATAGGCCACCCATCTCCTTCTCTCTCTTCTCTTCTTCCTTCCTTCCTTCCTCTCAACCATCTAACTCCTTTCCTCACCTGCCTTCCTGTCCATTCCTTCTTTCCCTTTGCTCCATCTTCCTTCCTTCCTTCTCTCCTTCCTTGCTCCTTCCTCCCCTGCCTTCCTGTATTCAATCCTTCTCTCCCTCTGCTCCTTCTGCTCCATCCTCCTTCCTTCTCTTTCTTTCTTTCTTTCTTTCTTTCTTTCTTTCTTTCTTTCTTTCTTTCTTTCTCTCTCTCTCTCTCTCTCTCTCTCTCTCTTTCTTTCTTTCTTTCTTTCTTTCTCTCTCTCTCTTCTTTTCAGTCATCACTAATTGTCTGGACTTTTCTGGAACCCTCTAACCTTATCTGGGTCTGCCTTGGCCTACAAACTTTGACTACTAGTAGAAACTCCATTCCTTTCACACACTGACTGCTTTTATAAGTACAGGTTTCCCTGCTGGGTTTCCAGCCTGAAAAGCGCCAGATAAGCGACTCAGCCTCAGGGAGCCAGGAATCACCTGTCAGCTGAACAAACTATTCCATGCCAGATAAGACATTTGACACTTAAGTAACAAAGATATCCTATTACTGGGATTTTCAAATGTATACATTCCTTCTTGCAGGCATTCATAAATGTACTGGGATAGTTGGATATGTACCTACTTTCTCAATGGGGGCCATGAGGGATATATAGATAATTCTCAATTTATGACCATAATTGCAACCAGAATTCCCTTTGGTCAACAAGGCAATTGAATTGTGCCCAATTTAACAACTTTTTTTTTTTTGCCACAACCATTCGGCAAATCATGTGATCATTAAGCAAATCTGTCTTTCGCCATTTACTTTGCTTATCATAAGCTATCTGGGAAGGTCACAGATGGTAATCCCATAACCCCAGGATGTTGCAACAATTATAAGTGGTCAAAAATGGTCAAAAAGAGGGCTGTGAAAATATTTACAGATCCCTTGCATCCTGGACATAAATTGTTTCAAATCCTACTCTCAATATGACATTATAGAGCACTGCACACCAAGACAACTAGACACAAGAACAGTTTCCCCCCGAACGCCATCACTCTGCTAAACAAATAATTCCCTCAACACTGTCAAACTATTCACTAAGGCTGCATTACTATTACTATTAGTCTTCTCATTGTTCCTATCACCCATCTCCTCCCACTTATGACTGCAGGACTATAACTTTGTGGCTTGTATCCTTACGATTTATATTGATATTGTTTCCTGATTGCTTATTTGTACCCTATGACTATCATTAAGTGTTGCACCTTATGATTCTTGACAAATGTATCTTGTCTTTTTATCTACACTGAGAGCATCTGCACCAAAGACAAAATCCTTGTGTGTCCAATCACACTTGGCCAATAAAGAATTCTTTTCTATTATAAATACATGTCGGCTACGAAGTGTCTGAATTTTGATCACATAACCATGGAGATGCTCCAATGGTTGTGAAATGGAAGGGCTGGCTGACGGTCACTATTTTCAGTGCCCCTTATAACTTGGAACAAGTCAAGGTCTACTGAAGTCAATCACAAACCACTCATTTTCCAGAAAGAATAGAATAGAATAGGAGAATTGAATAAAGAATGGAATTGAATGGAATAGAATAGAATAGAACAGAACAGAACAGAATAGAACAGAACAGAATAGAATAGAATAACAGAGTTGGAAGGGACCTTGGAGATCTTCTAGTCCAGGGGTGGCGAACAAGTTTGACAAAAAGAGCCAAAATTTTAAACTGTGAGAGTCAGAGAGCCACACCACGCAGTGACCTGCCAAAACAGACCCGGAAGCAATGTTCCCTCTAATTTTTTTTCGATGTGAGCAGAAAAGTATAGTGTTTGAGCGGCACATTTTCATGCCTGAGCACCAAAATTTTTTTCACAGATGTCACCTAAGACAACAACGAAATCAGTATTATTTGAAACTCAAAGTTATGTTTCTTCAAGGTACCCGCTTAATGCAAAGTGTTATATAATATCAGTATCACTTAACAACGCTCCTGCTTAGCAACCAAAATGTTGGCTCAGAAACTCTGGCATTTGAAGCACGCAACTCTTAAAGCTGTCAAGTTACAAGATCCTTGCACCCCTAACCCTTTAGGGAAAAAAAACCCCAGGGGTCTTCAAACCTGACAGCTTTAACACTTGTGGACTTCAACTCCCAGAATTCCTCCTCCAGTCATGTTGCAGCGACGTCATCTGTGTGGATCTGCTCCATCTTTGCTTTCTTCATTGTGGGCAGGGCTTCTGCTGAAGATGCCGACGAGTACGAGTTGCCATCAGAATAACTGCTGCTACCTCCTCCTCCTCCTCCTCCTCCAACAGAATCACCAGATTTGCTCCTGAGCTCAGCGCTGGGTTACCTCTGCCCCCTCCCCCTCCTCCGTGCTTTTGAGGAGCCATGAGGCTTTTTTTCCCCTGCTCCCCCCCCCCGCCTTCCTACTGGCTCCTGCAGCCTCATGTTTCCTCAAAAGCACGGCGGAGGAGGAGGAGGGGGCAGGGGTAACCCAGCGCTGACTGAGCTCAGCTGCTCCGAGCGGAGGGGAGGCGCCGCTGCCACGCGCGGAGATGCTGGCTGGAGCTTTGGCGGCTTCATCTCAGCCGCAGCGCCGGGCGGCAAATCCGGCAGTGCTGCCTGTTAGAGGAGGATGAGGAGGAGGTGGCAGCAGTTCTTCCGGTGGCGGTGGGGGCTTTGGGGCTTCACAACTAGCCTCAGTCGCCCCGTGCTCCTCAAAGCAAGTCCTGCAAAGGACCTCCCCAGCTTCCGAAAGGGAGCGCGCGATCCGAGCCACAGTATACTAAATAATGATAAGAGGCAAAGAGCCTCATTTATTTTGGGCGGGAGCCGCATGCGGCTCACGAGCCGCGTGTTCGCCACCCCTGTTCTAGTCCAACCCCCTGGGCAGGAAACCCTACACCACTTCAGACAAATGGTTATCCAACATCTTCTTAAAAACTCCCAGTGTTGGAGCATTCACAACTTCTGGAGCCAAGTTGTTCCACTCATTAATTTTTCTCACTGTCAAGAAATTTCTCTTCAGTTCTGAAAACTGGGAAGGTTGCTCCCTTAACACACACACACACACCCCAGGATAGATGGGAAATGTTTTGAGCAAATCATTGATAGTAAAATCGGGCCTGTCTCACTTAACAACTGCTTTGCTTACTAGTGAAAACTCTAGTCACAATTGTGGTCATATGTCAAGGACTATCTATATAAGGACTCAAGGATTCACTTTACAACTCCTTCCCAGGTAAAACACCTGGGAGATTCTGATCTTAGATCTGTATGATTTGGTTTCCTTGAATGTATCTAAGTTTGCTATACGACCCATAAAATTAGGCAGACTTTGATTATCCATCGACTATCATTGCCAGTTGTAACATTTTATATTGTTTTGTTTTTGTTTCATTTTTAATGCACTTTTTGTTTGCAGTTTGGGACAGTGCCTGTAATAAAAAATGTTCCTTCCTTCCTTCCAGCCCCATTTACATTGTCTGAGGGGCTGATGTGGCTCAGAACATTCTTGGAAACAAAGACGGCGCTGGAGTTTGGCATTTGTTTTTGGAACAATCCAATTTTCTCATTTATCTTTCATTAAAGGAACCTTTGAAAAAAGCTCTGCATGGCAGAGGGATCACGAGGCAGAAATTGGTTGGCACTTGCTGCAGAGCCCAGATGGACAAAGCAAGATCAGAATTTAGAGTATCAGCATCTTATCCAAACAGACAGCAGAGCAGAGTTTGCTTTAAGTTTAAAATGCAATAAATATCAAGAGTTGTGGAGAGTGGGAGGTGAAAGAGAATGTGATGGGGAACAATTCTTGCCTGTCTCCTAGCAGGCCCTGGATTTACAAGACAAAGGGTGGAAAATCCCTTAATGAAATAGCACAAATTAGAAACATGCTTATCATTAAGAGTCCTTGGGGTTATTATTTCATTAATTCTCCATTGCAAGCACAGGGCATGGCCTGTAATCAGATCCATTGACTTCCTTCTATGGGTGAACAAGATCTGGACTAGTAGAGGAAGGGGGAGAGAAAGGACAGGCCGAACGAAGGAGTGATTTATGATAGAGGGTGTTCTGGGGCTAGACCAAAGCAAGCACAAAGCTACATCAAAATAGGAACCAAGACATGGGTTTTATGGACAATCTCTTGCTTCAAGGGGACTTCATACAAAGGTACAAGCACGGCTTGCTTATTCATCCATTCATTCATCCATTCATTCATTCATTCATCACATTTCTACCCCATGGGATTCATTTTTTTACTACCAGTTCTGTGGGCGTGGCTTGGTGGGCATTGCAAGGGAAGGATACTGCAAAATCCCCATTCCCTCCCGATCAGCTGGGACTCGGGAGGCAGAGAATAGATGCGGGCAGGACCATTCAGAGGTGGTATTTACCAGTTCTCCAAACTACTCAAAATTTCTGCTACCAGTTCTCCATGTAAAAAAGCTATAATGTAAAAGTTAAAAAAAAAATATTAGAATTTTAAAGGTTAGGGTTAAAATATTAAAAGGTAAAAGGGTTAAAAAAGGTAGAGACACATTCTGAAGACATAAGCCATCCACAAGGTTGCATATCACTTTTCATCCTCCATGCCAATAGGTTTTAACACTCTTTCTGAAAGTCAAGAGAATAGGGGACTGCTTCACTTCACCTCTAGAGCTAAGGGTAGGGACAGTGGCAGAGAAGACTCTCTCTTCCTGTATCCCACTGCCCAAGGCTGAACCTCTTTTGAAATGTTTAGGTCTTATTGCTATTCAACTTGCCAAAGAAGTGGGGTGGGGGAGGGAAAGGGAGAAAGAATGCAGATGGTCCAGTCAAGAACCCACCAAGGCCAGTCCCGCAGGAAAGTGAACAGGTCTCAAAACAAAAGAATGATTCATAATTGGAAATTGAGACTAACCAAGGGTGGAGGGAAAGAAAGCTATTGTTAACACTATAAAATACAGTTAGTTCTCAACTTAGGATCACAATTGAGCCCAAAATTTATATTGCTAAGTGAGACATTGGTTAAGTGAGTTTTGCCCCATTTTGCGGCCATTCTAGTAACACGGTTGTTAAATGGATCTGGCTTCCCCCTTGACTTTGCTTGTCAGAAGGTCGCAAAGGGGGATCATAAATAAATAAATATGAACCAGTTGTCGAGCATCTGGATGTAAATCACATTACCATGGGGATGCTGCAATGGTCATAAGTGTGAAACATGGTTGTTAAGTAATCCGATTGTCATTAAACAAATCCAGATTCCCCCATTGACTCTGCTAGTGAGACTGCCAAGCAAAGATGGCAATGAGATGTATAAAAATAAAGAATAGAAAAACTTTATTAATAAAAAAACAGTCATAAGAGCAAGGACAGGTCATGTCACTTTTTCTATGCTGTTGTAACTTTGAATGGTCATTAAATGAATGGTTATAAGTTGAGGACTGCCTGTAACCATGGCCAACTTTGGGGGAAGTGACCCAAGACCATGAAGGAGAGAAGCAGCAAGAAGGCAAGGAGAAGGAAGAAAAGCCACTCTGTTTTCTCTCCACTTACCTGGGCAAATGGCGGTGTTGTTGCATGTCCTAGTCTCTCGCAGCAAGCCACTACACAGAGTCCCGTAGGGTGAGGAGACACAGGAGCGTGTTCGCACCTGGGTGCCCTGCCCACAGGTAAGGGAACAGACACTCCATTGGGACCACTCCTCTGCTGCTGGATCTCCTGGGGAGAAAGAGAGACATGTATGTCCAAGCACACCAATAGAGAGAAAAATGGATACGAAAGTTAAACCCTGGGGGCGAAGTGGTTAAAGTGCAGTTTTGCAGGCAAACTCAGTCCACAGCCTGGAGTTCGATCTTGACGTGGCTTAAGGTTGACTCAGACTTCCATTCTTCCAAGGTCTGTAAAATGAGGGCCCAGGTTGTTGGGGGCAATATGCAAATAATGCTTCTACATTGTAAATCAACCAGAGAGTGCTACAAAGTGCTATGAGGTGCTATATAAGCTAAAAGATGCTATTGCTAAAACCCATCTTCACACAATTTGTAAGAAGATGCTACCTGTTCTGACCTAGGCTTCCTTAAAAAGCACGAAGGAGAGTCTTAGCCCTGGCAAAACCTCTTTCATTTACATGACTGTGAATTCCTTTCATTCACAGTCAGCAAGGCTTGGCTAATGGTCTTTCAGAGGAATGTTTATCAACACGAACCTTATCTCGCTTGGAGAGCTCCAAATAACTAGTTTCCAAACGCAGGGCAAGGCAACACTTGGCACAGAGTCTCTTATAGTCTCCAACAGAACCTTCCACTCTTAAAATGACCGAAGGAACGAATTGTTTCCTGCAAAAGCCCACTCCCCATTAGCTCCTCTTTTCTTTCCTATGGGAGGAGCCAAATGTGGCTTTACTCCTAAGTCGACGCTGCTTTCTTATTTGTTCTTGTCTTCTGGCAGCTCTGCGCATGCGCACACTGAGAACAGGCTCCAGCTGTTCCTCTCCCTCACTGTTGTCTAACTCCCTCTCTGCCTCCAATGCAGAGCCCTCATCTGAGCTTTCCTTAGTCGCCAGGACTGGCCCATGTTCCTCCCCAACCTCCTACTGTCCGACTCTGCTGCCAGCTTCTCTCACCACCGGTGGGCCACAATTCTACCAAAAGTCAAAAAAAAAAAAAAACCCACCCCACTCCCTAACAGCTAACACACAGATACAGTAAGCATGAAACAGCACCAGAGAAACAATATCCTAATCAACATTCAAGGAAGCCACACTCCTAACAAGATTGGAACTATTGATTGATGAAAATATGTATGGCCATCCACCTCACTCTCAGTGACTCTGGGCAACTTATGAAGATAAAAATCTAATATAAAATGATAGAAAGCTGTAACCCCTCTAGTGACAACCATCAATCAGACAAGCCACTTCATGGGCTCCATCCCACTCTGGGTTCTCCAGGCCAGTTGACAAAACCAGTGTCAAGATTCAAAGTTCAGGGAGATGGAATGTACGCTCCAGACATCAAGAAGATGAGCCTGAGAGCCAAGGACAGTCCAGCAGGTGTTTTCTAAAGCCAAAGACTTTTTCTCATAACAATACAATCAGGTTCAATTGGACAATGTGACCTGAACTAATAGAGGGAGGGAGAATTCTATATTTTAATTGTGTGGGTTTGCTACATCTGGCTTTGCCCTAATCAGTGCCAAAATGATGTATTCCATAAAATTTTGCTTTGAGAGATTGGATCGTCTCACTAGTGCTTGCCTGTTTGGGTTCGTCACTTGGAATGTTGACAATCAGGTCTTCAGGCCTTTGCAACAGAGTGACTCAAAGTGGAGGCCTATCTAATTTCCACAGGGAGGGAGCCACCACAGAGAAGACCCTTCTTCTGGGTCCCTCCAGTTGAAGAGGAGACCTCTAGCATTCCTTGCCTCCCTGCTTTGGTAGCTCAGGTAGATGTAATCAGGAGAAGGAGATCCTTTGAATAACCTGACGGCAACCCAAGAAGGGCTTCAAATGTGACAATCAACACCTTGAACTGGAACCTGAAGCAAATCAGAAGCCAATGGAGCTCCCACAGGAGAGATGAGACATGAGCACACCTAGGCCTGCAAAAAACAATGTGGGCCACTGCCTTTTGAACCAACTGAAATGTTTATGAATGATAGGAAATGGAAGGATTTATATTGCTTAGCAGTCAACTGGTAATTAGTCTGATCAGCCGCCACCATTCAGTCAGAACTGAAGAAGCTTCTTGGATGAGCAGTGAACTGTCTTCAAGGGGGGGAGGGACCCTAGAAACTCCAGCTGTCTTTTGAAAAGCAACTTTGAGACAACCAATCGAACTATATTCCCATACAGTGATGATGTTACCTAGCCAGATAACAACTGATCTGCAGAAAAACAATCAACCTCAGAGAACATCAAGAACCCAACAGTTCAACCCTGAGCTAGATATAGGAAAAGGTAAAGGTGCCCCTCACACATAAGTGCTAGCCGTTCCTGACTCTAGGAGGTGGTGCTCATCTCCATTTCAAAGCCAAAGAGCCAGTGCTGTCCAAAGACATATTTGTGGTCATGTGGCCAGCATGACTAAATGTGCACAGAACACTGTTACCTTCCCACCAAAGGTGATTCCTATTTTTCTACTTGCATTTTTATGTGGTTTCGAACTGCTAGGTTGGCCAGAAGCTGGGACAAGTAACGGGAGCTCACTCCGTTATGCGGCACTAGGGATTCGAACCGCCGAACAACTGACCGTTCTGATTGACAAGCTCAGGGTCTTAGCCACTGAGCCACCATATCCTGTTTTGCTAGATATACTCTCTACTATTATATTCAGCCATCTCCCCAAAAAATATTAGCCAAAATTTTATCTCCTTCCCTGCAGACAGATGGACCAACTCAGTTTCATCAACATCGTGCTTTAAAGTTTTTTCTTTCAATCTGAATTAAAATGTCTCATTTTACAGTAGAGCATTTAAAGATGTGTTTGCTTTGACTCATTGAGATCCAGGTTTAAATCAACCATTGAGTTTACTAAGATGACACAGGCCATTCTCTTTCTTGCAACTCAGCTACTCTGCTAGATTGCCAGGGTGTGTGTGTGTGTGGGGGGGGTGTTTGTGGGGGTGGAAATAAGTGATGAACCCTCTTCATCCTGCCTTTGAACTTTCAAAGGGAAAGGCATAAAAATGCAATTATGAAAGAAAAGTAAATATATAGATTTAAATTAATTTCCTTCCCCTTAAAATATGCCTTTTAAATATACTTTGATCTTGGAGCTAGGAATTTTGTCAGACCAAGTGTGTAAATAGCAAAAGACTTTGGGCAATTACAGATTGATTCACAGGGAGTCAGTTTCATTTACACGAGAATTTGCAGAAATTGCTTTAAATCAGGGATTCTTAAGATAAAACTCCACTTATACTTTGGTTCTGAGATGTTTATTGAGCAGACGAGCAAGTTTGGACTATCAATGTTAGCCTTTAATAATCCCCATATATGAAGAATTAGAACCAAGCCTTTGCAGCTGAAAGCAAACAAGCCTGCATGGGTGAACTTGACTGGAATTGATTGGGCATAATCCTGCATTGTGTGAACTGCAACACTTTGCTTCAGAAACCCCAGTGAGATGACAAGGTTTTTGGTAGTTCCAAAATGAGATAGGATAGATCAGTTATGGCTAACCTTTTTGTTGTTGCGTGCCAAAACCTTGTGCACATGGGTGTGACAGCACATGTGCACCCACAATGCAATGCGCATGTGACCCCCCCCTGCACTCCCCTCAGTGCATACACACATGACCCCCTCTGCTGCCCTATGCATGCACCTGTGATCCCCCGTGCCCTGTTTTGGACCTAGTAGGCCTCCCTACACCCTCCTGGGAGCAAAAATGGCCCATGGGTGTGTGTGTGCCACGCCCCCCTGATTCATGCGCAGCAGAGACCCAAAAATCAGCTGGACAGCAGCACATATGCACAATGAGCTGAACTGGGGTGACGGCTTGCGTGCCGATAGAGAGGGCTCTGCATGCCACCTGTGGCACATATGCCATAGGTTCGCCACCATGGGGATAGATGGACAGACAGATAGACAGACAGATATTGTATGTAGATAGACAGGTACAGTCCTTGACTTACCTTCCTTTGTTTAGCAACTGCTAACGTTACAATGGTGCAGGAAAAAAGGGACTTACAACCTCACAATTACAAATGACCCAGCCTCCCCTGGTCATGTGATCAAAATTCAGCACTTGGCAATTGGCGTGTACTGACAACACTTGCAGCCTTGCTGGGCTGTGTCCTCACCACTTGTGACCTTCCCAGCCAGTTTCCTACAAGCACCATGGGAGAAGCTGGATTTGCTTAATGACGATATTAGTCATTTAACAACTGCAGTGATTTGCTTAACAAGTGGGGCAAAAGGAGGTTTTAAAATTGGGCATGACTCATTTAACGACCGGCTGTCTGAACAATGGAAATTCTGATCCCAGTTGTAAGACTGGTCCAAGTTATAAGTCATGAACTACTGATAGGAGAAAGAGAAATGAAGATGGAGAGGAGGGAGGGAGAGAGGGAGAGGAAGAGAGAGAGAGGAGGGAGAGAGGGAGGGAGAAAGGGAGAGGGAGGGAGAAAGGGAGAGGGAAGGAGAGGGGAGGGAGGGGAGAGGGAGAGGGAGGGAGAGAGGGGAGAGGGAGAGGAAGAGGGAAAGAAAGAGGGAGGGAGGGAGAGGGATGGAGGGAGGCAGACGGAGATGGAGAGACTGAGAGATCTCCCTGGAATGAAATCAAGGTGAAAATTATGCTACATTGGTTACATTTCGCATGCTAGTTTTCTATGTGCAGATTCTTTTCATTTTACCATTTTTCTAACAGAGGAAAGTATAAAATGGTGTTATAACACAATCAAACTGGGTAAAATCTAGAATTCTACCACTATATCCTCCTTTCTGCTAAACTAATAGCCAGCCACAAGCAATGAGAAGCAGAAACAGCCCCATAGAAGGAACTAGCAAAGGTCTGGTTTCATGCAAGAGGCTAAAACACCCGTCGCCTTGCTTTGTAAGGTCATGCATGGGAGGGGGGAGTTGTCAATCAAGATGGCGGCTGTGACAGTATTAAATCTCTGTTTCTTGTTTGTCTGCTTTGGAGAAGCCTTATAAAAGTGGGGGGGGGGTTGAGGTTCACATCCTGTGCCTTCCAACCGGGGGGGGGGGGGGTTCCTGCCAGTTTTAACCTCTTCTATGGAAGAGGTTCCACAAATCTACTGTGTCAGTTCCAGCTCCCTCCCCCCGCCCGTCTGCACCATGCTTGCCCCGCCCACCGCTCACTGATTGGCTGGCTCACCAATCACCCCGCCCACCTCTAAGAGTCCTATCTAAACCTTAAAGTCTTAAAGCTGTCAAGTTTGAACACCGCTGGGGTTTTTTTTCTAAAGGGTTAGGGGTGTAAGGGTCTTGTAACTTGACAGCTTTAAGACTTGCACACTTCAATGCCAGAGTTCCTGAGCCAACATTGTGGTTGCTAAGCAAGAGCGTTGTTAAGTGAGTTTCACCACATTTTGAAAGTTGGCCACGCCCACCCAGTCACATGACTGCCAAGCCACTCCCACTTGGTCACATGGCTGGTAAGCCACTCCCACAAAGCAGGCCACACCTACAGAAGAGGTTCTAAAAAAATTTGAAACCCACCCCTGGACTCCAAGCACCATTTTGACTTCCCACCCCCTGCCTCTTCTATGCTATGCATTCAGCCAACATGGCTTTTAATCATGGTTTATGGCTCAACAGCTTTATTACAGTCCTTTATTATGCTTTCTCTTGGCAGAGGTACCACTGGACATCATCTTAACACAGTGGCTGAATTCATACAAGACAGTAAATTCTGCAAATGGGAAAATAAAAGCCAAGGGTTGTGTCCACATAATATGATCTATCCAAGCTAATATACCAAGGATGGGCAACTATGGTCCCTTTACGACCTGTGGACTGCAACTCCCAGAATTCCTCAGCCAGCATGGCTCAAGAATTCTGGGAGGTTTTTCTTCAAAGTTTGTTTTTTAAAAAAACTTTACACATATTATAGAAACCAAGTGTTGACTGGATCTTTCTTTTTACATCCTCTCCTTTACATAATCCATTTTACATCATAGTTTTGTTTTCACTTTCACCCAAATTGTTTTCTTCCATTTGTTTTCCATTTTTTTAATACTCATTTTTTCTTCATACTTAAACAATATCTTCAATTGCACCTTCAAAAATTGCACTAAATTTTCATTTTATATTTCTCTATTGGTCTGTTTTACTATAAACAATATATATCCTCTACTTACGTTTTGACATCGGGAGCATTTCTTTCAATTTTTTTTCTATGTAGAACAATATACTATATTTTCTTTATTTCTAAATTAGTTGCATAACAGTACCAAGCATATTAATATTCTCTTTAATCTACTAAAAAAGAAAAGAATTCTGGGAGTTGAAGTCCACAGTGGCCCCCTTTCCCCTGCATTAAGCAATACTGTCAGGCCTGCAGCCATCTTTTCTTTTGGATCTCTGGCCTGCCACACTTTCTATTATTCTACTATGCATTTTCTATTGTGGGAAAATGGGAGGGGGGGTTGTATGGAATTAGATGATATGTAGCCATAATAAAATTCTTTCTAGAAAGCCAAGGTCATCCTTTGTCTCTGCACCTCTGCACCTAGTTGGAATTGGATGGGTGGAACTGCCAGCATGGCAGTGGGAGATTGGACCATGGGATGGATTTGTGAGTGTGGGGCCAAGATCGTGAACTTTCAGTTGGGTGGGGAAAACAAGGAAGCTTTCAGATTCGGGTTTTCCCAGATGTGCCAACATGGCTCCCTTAAGAAATTGAAACTTGGAGCAATGCTTTGCCTTGGACTCTGATTTACTTCTGGATGCTATTTGGAACCCTGACACATACTCTAGTATCATGTCATGACCTAGATCACTCACAGTGCAGAATCCATGGCTGAATTCCCAAAGCATGACAAACCACAAACATTTTTTTTATTTATTTTAACAAATCTATCACAAAGTGGGGTCCCACACCTTGGGATGTGTGTGTGTAGCTTTTCCAAGGACAGCAGGCCCAGATCCTGCTAAGTCACCTCTCAAAATGTAAGAAAAACAAAATCCTGTTTCTTTTGCAGATAATGTTCAGCCTCCCTGTGGCAGAACAATGTTTTCAGCCTCCTGCCTGCATCTGAGAATAATAATCAAAATCACAAGGGTATTAACCCAAAGAGATATAGGTACTCCTCGAGTTATGACTGTAATGGTGCCTGTGGTCATAAAACAAGACATGGAACCAATTTTATTTTACGACATTTCTTTGTGTGTGGTTGTTAAGTGACCAACATGGTCCTAAGGTGACCACTGGTCTCATAAGTGTCCACTGAGGTTGTTAAGTAAATTAATAGTTCACTATGAGGCCAGTTTTGCCAAAATCCAAAGGTTACTGCCAGTTTTTGGGGAAAAAAACAATCATAAAACACAGTCATCTGACCACGGGATCCTGCAAATAGCCCTAAGTGTGGTCCAGTTGCCAAGCAACTAAAGTCATGTGACCATGGGGATGGGGGACCATCATGATTTCCAATTTGTATTTAAGCAACATCCAGGTAGGTCTGTCTGGACTTTAAACAGTCACTTAACAGCTGGTCATAAATTGAGGGTTACCTGTATATTTTAGAAATTACTGTTTTCCCCTCAGAATAGCATCTATGTTTATCACTACCCCCTGCATTGTTTTCTTAAGAAAGCCATGAAGAAATTCACTCAGAGCCGTGGTGGCGCAGTGGTTAGAACGCAATATTGCAGGCTAATTCTGTTGACCGCCAGCAGTTTGTGTGTGTGTGTGTTTGAGAGAGGGGGAGAAAGGGAGAGAGAAACAAATGTTGTCATTTTAAATCAGAACTGAGCGTGCCTGGCTGTGGAATTCTGGGAGTTGAAGTCCACAAGTCTAAAAATATTTGAAACCCACCACTTTGTCAGTGCCTCACCAGCCATAAACCTCACCGCACGTCATTGGTGGCCACAGTTGGCATTCCAACCAGCATTTTTGAATAGAATAGAATACAATAACAAAGCTGGAAGGAAGCTTGAAGGTCTTCTTTGACTCCCTCTTTGTTGTGGCAGTCCCTGAGATATTGGAAGACTGCTATCATGTCTCCCCTAGTCCTTCTTCTCATTAAACTAGACCTACTCAGTTCCTGCAACTGTTCTTCCTATGATTTAGCCTCCAGTCCCCTGATCATCTTTGTTGCTCTTCTCTGCACTCTTTCTAGAGTCTCCACACCTTTTCTACATCGTGGTGACCAAAACTGGATGCAGTATTCCAAGTGTGGCCTTACCAAGGCCTTATAAAGTGGTATCAACACTTCACATGATCTTGATTCTATGCCACTGTTTGAGGGATAGAGTTGCACTTTGATTCAGTGCCTCTGTCTCACCACCTCAGCTGATTACTTCACCTTCGGGCAGTGCAGAGCAGGCCCAGCTGTGCCACTTGCCAAAGGAGTGTGGCCTCACAACCCTGAAGTTTTGGAAGTGCTTCCAAGTGTTTTGACTGAAACTTCACAGAAGAAAAGTAGTTCCTGGAATTTTCACACACATCTGCAACTTATCTTGTCCAATACTGCTTGAAGTTGCTGTACTGTATATCATTTTGAGGATCGGTACTGCAGACACCACTATTGCCGGTTGGCTCAAATTGGATTTTTCTTTTCAAATTTACATTTTGCAAGTGGCAAAAAGGCATTTGGGGTATTAATTTATTGGAAAGGTCACACGTTTAGCATGATGCTAAATGCATTTTGGCATTAACTACACAGCATTTTAAGAATGCAAACATAACAGTCATGGCACAAAGACATCCAGGGAGAGTTTAAAGGACTCTACTCTGCAGTCATAAAAACAATTAGTATTCTCCCAATACATTCAATGGTTCCATTGTCTGAGAGTTATGGATTTTGTGGAATCTTTGGTGCTCTCCAAGCTTGGCTATTTGCCTGAAGACGCTTCATTACTTCACTAGATAACATCATCAGTGCACTCCACCTACCGAGTTGTAATCTGGTTGGGTAATAAAACATCTGCAAGCAAACCTCCAAGCCTGGAGAGCAGCAAAGACTCCACAATTCAACCCTGAGTTATAAATACCCTCTGCTATTGGTATTGTGCACTTTGTAGTCCAAAAAATGGCACTGGATTGAGAAAAGCCAATACAGTAGTCCTTGACTTATGACTGGTTGCTTAGTGACCATTTGAAGTTATGACAGATAAAACTAACAATAGCATTTAGACTTATATACCACTTCACAGTGCTTTATGGCCCTCTCTAAGCGGTTTACAGAGTCAGCCCTATGACCCCCAACAATCTGGGTCCTCATTTTACCCACCTTGGAAGAATGGAAGGCTGAGTCAACCTTGAGCCTGGTGAGATTTGAACTGCCAAATAGCCAGCAGCCGGCAGAAGTACTGCACTCTAACCACTGCGCCACCGTGGCCTCCACAAAAACCTGCTTATGACCCAGATTCAAAGTTCCAACAGCTGCAGTCATGCCACCTCATTTTGAGAATTTAGCAATCAGCCCCACATTTCAATTCTTTTCAGGGTCCTATGGTCACATGAGGATGATTAGGAACTATCACAAAGAAAAGTTTCAGCACCAAAGTGCTGGACAGCTACTTGAATGACGGGCATACCCAAGGTGGTTTTCAGTTTTCCTGGGGTGGATTTTCACTAATACAACACTCTGAGTGAACTTGGAGGCTACCCCCGCAGCGAATATGGGTTTTGCTGCTGGGTAGTCTCCACGTTTTCCCACAAACAAAACTAATTTGAATTACAGCGACTTTGCTGCTTTCTGTATAACTTAGAACTTAGAATAACTTTATTGTCACTTTGATTGTACACTAATCAGCATACATTAATATTAAATTTTGTTGCATACAGCTCTCAAAGGGCCACCACCTCCATTATACACTACCTAAACATGACTAAATAAATAAATAAATAAATAAATAAATAAATAAATAAATAAATAAATAAATAAATGTACCCACATACCGTATTTTTCGGAGTATAAGATGCACCAAGGTTTTGAAGAGACAAATTTTTTAAAAAAAGGTTTTGCACACTGCAAACCTCCCAAAAACGGCCCATTTTTTGTGAAAACGGGCCCATTTTCCCCCCAAAAAAAGGCATGAATAGCCTTTAGGGGATTTGCAGAGTGCTCGGGGGGAGGGGACAAGCAAAAAATGGCCCGTTTTTCATTTTTAAAAGGGCATGGATAGCCTTTAGGAAGCTTATAGAGTGTTCCTGCGGGCTGGGGGGGGGGGTTAAATTGAGCAAAAAAATGTGTGCTCATTTCTGCCCTCCCCAGCCCCCAGGAGCTCTCTAAAAGCTTCCTACAAGTTATGCACGGCCATTTTGGTGAAGGGGTGGGGTTTGGGGAGGCAAAAAAATGCTGTATTTGGTGTATAAGACGCACCCAGATTTTCAGCCTCTTTTTTGAAGAAAAAATGTGTGTCTTATACTCCGAAAAATACGGTATATTATATGACACAGAGAAACAACACAGTCTAGTTCGGATGTATACATGTACATGGTGAGAAAAGTGAATCTTGTCAGTTTACCAGGCGGATGGCATAGGGAACAAAGCTGTTACAGAATCTGGTAGTCCTGCTAGAAATACTCTGAAACTTCCTCCCAGAGGGGAGCAACAGAAACAGACCTTTCTCTAACAATGCTTCAAGCTCTAAGCACATGGTGTTTATAAGCAGTATTTTGAATAACAGGAAGCAAGCTTCCTATAATCTTCTCCAGTGTCCTCACCACTCTTTGTAGAGACTTTCTATCTGAGGCACTGCTCTCATAAACCAAACAGGGATGCAGTTTGTTAAAATGCTCTGTAAAAAGTGGCCAGGACAGAAGAAAGATGTGCTCTCCTCATCCGATGCAGGAAATGCAGATGCTGGTTTGCACACTTCACCAAGGATGACATGTGGAGAGATCAATTCAGATTATCGGTTGTCTGCACCCCCAGATACTTAATTCTGTTGACCACCTCTACAGCTGCATCCTTGATACTGAGTGGAGTATGACTATACCGTCTCTTTCTAGAATCTACAATGATCTCCTTTGTTTTATCAGCATTTAAAACCAGGTTACTTTTATTGCATCAGTCTACCAGATCCTTCACCTCTTCTCTATATGCATGCGTCTCTACATGGGGCTTCCCTTGGGACGCGCCCGGAGACTGCAGCTAGTCCAGAACGCGGCCGCGCGGGTTATCATGGGGAGGTCTAGATACTCCCACGTAACACCGCTCCTGCGCGAGCTGCACTGGCTACCTGTGGTTTTTCGGGTGCGTTTCAAGGTCCTGATTACTATCTTTAAAGCGCTCCATGGCTCAGGACCTAGTTACTTGCGGGATCGCATCCTCCCACATACATCCCTGCGGCCAATCCGCTCTCACAGAGAGGGCCTTCTCCAAGTGCCGTCCACTAGGCAATGCCAGCGGGCGGCGCCGAGGAGTAGAGCCTTCTCTGTGATGGGCCCAACCCTCTGGAATGACCTCCCCCCCGACATTAGAACCACCTCGGACTTCCGCTCCTTCCGTCAAAAATTGAAGACTCACCTGTTCCGACTAGCTGGCCTGGCATGATTATAAATGTTACATCTATGAACTCCTGGTAGTATATTCTCATCTGGTTATTTTAAGGGTAATGTTTTAGTTTTAATTGTTTTTAGGGCTTTTAGCCTCATACTTATTTATTCTTCTGTACAGGACTCTTAATTTTAACCTCCTCCACACACATACATACATACATACATATATTTATAGCCCTATTTATATTTGTATTTTATCTGTGATTTATTGTGGACTGTACACCGCCCCGAGTCCCTTTTTGGGAGAGGGGCCGGTTTAGAAATGTGAATAAATAAATAAATAAATAAATAAATAAATAAATAAATAAATAAATAAATAAATAAATAAATAAATAAATAAATAAATAAATAAATAAATAAATAAATAAATAAATAAATAAATAAATAAATAAATAAATAAATAAATAAATAAATAAATAAATAAATAAATAAATAAATAAATAAATAAATAAATAAATAAATAAATAAATAAATAAATAAATAAATAAATAAATAAATAAATAAATAAATAAATAAATAAATAAATAAATAAATAAATAAATAAATAAATAAATAAATAAATAAATAAATAAATCTTCATTGTCATCCCGGATAAGACCCACCACTGCTGTGTCATCCACATACTTCACATTTTGATTCGTAATCTACATAAATCCAGAATATAAAAGTAAAAAGTGAAGGTTCTCTCTGCCCAGTCATGTCTGACTCTCGAGGGCAGTTCTCATCTGTTTCCTAGCCAAGGTATCCAGTGTTGTCTGAAGATGTTTCCATGGTCATGTGCAGTGGTGGGATTCAATTTTATTTACTACTGGTTCGGTTCTGTGGGCATGGCTCGGTGGGCATGGCAGGGGAAGGATACTGTAAAATCTCCATTCCCACCCTACTCTAGCGGAACGTTATTGCAAAATCTCCATTTCCTCCCAATCAGCTGGGACTCAGGAGGCAGAGAATAGATAGAGGTGGAGCCAGTCAGAGGGGGTATTTACTGGTTCTCCACACTACTCAAAATTTCCGCTACCGGTTCTCCAGAACTGGTCAGAACCTGCTGAATGCCACCTCTGGTCATGTGGCTGGCATGGCTACATACTGAGGCACAAAGACTGATGTGACCTACCTATCAAAGTGGTACCTATTTATCTACTTGCATGCTTTTGAACTGCTAGGTTGGCAGGAGCTGGGGCAAGAACAGGAGCTCACACCGTCACGTGGTGCTTGGGTTTTGAACTGCCTACCTTCCGGTCAACAAGCCCAGTGTCTTAACTGCTAGGCCCCTGTGCCCCAAGATCCAGAGTACAACTCCTGATAGACCAAACTGTCAGATAGGAATGGACACCTTCCATTTATAGGAAATGAGATTCCTACGTGGGCTTTTTCTTTGTGCTCATCCTTATACCTTCACTGGAGCTTCTAAATTGTTTTTGCAACATTAGGAAGAGCTCTGGCAGATTCCAAAAACCACTGGTAATAATTTGCACTGATATCCTAAGCCCCACCCACCCACATTCTCAGACACAGATACACCCTTCACAGTTGAAGATGTAATCTGCCATTTACACTCCACATTTCTAGCCATTGCAGCCCCCAGTCTCAAATGGGAATCTCAGCCAGACAGCCTTTCCTTCTGTCCACCTTGGGCAGACAAGTCATTAAGTCATTTACAACAATCTGCTTCTTGATGAGACTTGATGATCTATCTGAAGTTATTGGACAGGCCTGTAGTAAAGGACGTCCATTTAAATTATGGAGGAACAGATGGAGGAAGGAGGAGGGGATGTGGGTGTCTTATATTTTCCAAAGAACATGAGAAAGAAAGTGAAAGAGGGAGAGAGAATGAATTAGCAATAGCTGAAAGGAAATCTATGTGAGGAAGCCATTCCAGCAGAAAGTTGACCTTCAGATATGAGGGCAAAATGACTATTAAAGTAAGGAGCCCTTCTGTTGTCAGAATATGGCCACTAAAGGCAAAATGTAGAATGCCACAGAAAAGAAACAAAAGAAAGAAAGAAAGAAAGAAAGAAAGAAAGAAAGAAAGAAAGAAAGAAAGAGAGAGGGGGGGGAGGGAAGGAAGGAAGGAAAGAAAGAAAGAAAGAAAGAAAGAAAGAAAGAAAGAAAGAAAGAAAGAAAGAAAGAAAGAAGACCCCATGGTTGAAGTAAGATCATGGGACATTCAGCTTGCCTTCATTTCCTCACATGCCTTCTCTCTGTAGTCCCCAAGGGGGCAAAATAAAGCATTCACCATCCAATTTCACTTCCTCTTAAATAGAAAATTGAGTCCTGATTCTACTACACAGCTGGGGCAGTCCAGGGGGGAATTTTTTTTTTTTTTGTTATCATTCTTGTCCTGAATCAGGTTTAATTATTCATGATTGCTTTTTGCCTTATTCTAAAACCCAGCCAAACACTGAATTTAATGCTAGAAATTGGTGCTGGTAGTGATAAGGGGGGAAATTGTTGTTATTACTGATAAGGAGAACAAAAAAAAACCAATCCCCTCCTTGCTACCCCCCCTTCTCCAAAGAAAACCCACAGAAATATCCCTCATCCAGAGCTACTGTGTACTAAGCTGGTGTCTGACCTTTCAGTCAACGTAGACACCCTGCTAGCTTAGATAGCAAGGTTTAAAAACCAGCCCTTATCTGTATTTGCACATCTGGCCTAGCCCATCTTGCTAAACTCCTGGATTTTTTGCACCATTTGTCTTCCACTGCAAGGCACACAATGGCTTGGAACCTATAAATCAAAGACAAGGAGAAGGATAGGGGAGAGGCAGAATGACTGTCACTTTACCCTGACGAATTTGCTAAATAAATACATAGAAGCTAAACAATTAATACATTTGTTTTCTTTATAGGTCTCCAAGGAAGGCACTAAGAGAACACATAAATGGAGCAAATTAAACTCGGTTGCACTGGGGAGAGGCGGGGTGGAGAACGAGGAAGGAAGGGGATCGCGCCTCTCCTCAATCTGCTGTCGCCATGAAAATGATGGTCTCCCGGGGACCCACCGGAATTTTAGATGAGATGCAGCTTCTCAGCCATTGGAGGCTGCTTCTTAATTAAATTGTATCTGATTATTAAGGCTCAAGGAGGCGCTGAGAAATAAGAGCATCTTCCAGGGCTAAGTAAGCTACTAAGCTAAAGAGCTTCTTCTCTCCCAAAGTGGTCACCTGTAAACAACTCCAAGCTGCTTGAAGAATGACAAGAGAACCTCTGTGTGTGTGCGTGTGTATGTGTGTGCCTAAGGTAAAGGTTCCCCTTGCACATATGTGCTAGTCGTTCCTGACTCTAGGAGGCAGTGCTCATCTCTTTGCGAACTCCTAAGTAAGCCTTAACTCCATTTAGTGAGAAAGGTATAGGACACTGGTACTCAAGTGAATTACAGTATTGCACAAGCAGAACTGAGAAACCACAAGCCACAATCCCCAAATCTAACTTCCCCCCCCTTAAAGGTAAACATTCCCCTCGAACATACGTGCTAATTGTTCCCGACTCTAGGGGGAGGTGCTCATCTCCGTTTCAAAGCCGAAGAGCCAGCGCTGTCCGAAGACGTCTCTGTGGTCATGTGGCCGGCATGACTAAACACCGAAGGCTCACAGAAGGCTGTTACCTTCCTATCAAAGGTGGTTCCTATTTTTCTACTTGCATTTTTTATGTGCTTTCGAACTGCTAGATTGGCAGAAGCTGGGACAAGTAACAGGAGCTCACTCTATTACGTGGCGCTAGGAATTCGAACAGCCGAATTGCCAACCTTTCTGATCGACAAGCTCAGTGTCTTAGCCACTGAGCCACTGTGTGTGTGTGTGTTTGTGTGTGTATGTATGTATGAAGATGTTGCGTGAGACCTTGCTGAAACGTTGCCAAGACAATCTCAATTTTACACGGGAAAAGACCCGAATACAACAAGACCAGCATACCTACACCCGTGAAAATCTACGAAAAGATACATACATACATGCATGCATGCATACATACATGCATGCATACATACATACATACATACATACATACATACATACGCCGATGTTTGCATTTTTAAAATTTGCAATTCATGCTAAATTCCACAACTGGAAAAAAAATGTGATCCAGTGTAAAGGAAGAGGTGAACTTGGTATCTTCACTTCAAGCATCTCTGATTGAGTCTGGTTGAGTCTACTGTCTATGGAGATTCTCAGTCATCCAGGTTGTCCCAAATATTCTTTTTAAAAAGGCAACTGAACGCTCTTTGTTTTTGCTTGAAGATATTTCACTTCTTCTCCAAGAAGCTTCTTCAGTTCTGATTGAATGGTGGATCCTTCCCTTCTCCGCCATTCAATCAGAAATGAAGAAACTTCTTGGAATGAGAAGCGAAACGTCTTCAAGCAAAAACAAAGAAAGCCCCATCGTTTTCTGACAAAGCACTTTTGGGATTGTGTCTAATGCAAACTGACATCCTTAGTCGCCCTGGTGGACTCCATCTGTTCTAGCTGGGAGAACGCGGTTGGACAGACGGAGGCAAGCCAGGACTTCAAGTTAGCTAACAGTTTAATTCTAACAGGTTGCCAAACGCGGCACTTCACATTTCGCGCGTCTCAGCTAGCTGGCAACAGCTGACCCCTGTTTGACAGCTCTTTATATATGCTGGCTGTCAAACAGGTAGCCAATCAGAAATGAGGACAGCGCCCCCTAGTGAAAAGGACCAGAGGGAAAACTACAGTACATAACACCATCCACACCCCCATTTAGGACCTGAGAAGATGAAGTCCAACATCTGAAACATTAAACCTTCCTTTTGAGTCCTCAAACCCAGGCATGTTCCAGTGTTCGGAATAGGGGCTTTTTGGTGAACGGGAGGAAAATGGGAATTTTCCTGCCTGTCATCTGTTCCTCAAGCTCAGCACAGACTGAGGGAAGGATGGCAGTGTTCTGACCTAGGCATCCTTAGAAAGCATAAATCACAATCTTAGTCCCCAAAGCCCTCTTTTATTTATATGGCTGTGAATTATGGTCATTCACAGTCCGCAATGCTTCCCCAACAGTCTATGAAGAGTCAGACATATGTCTGCTCGAGTTGTCACAAACTCTCAGGGTAATGCTGATAAGCACCCACCTTTATCTCCCTTGAAATGCTGCCTAATTGCCAATTAGTTTTGCAAGGCCAAACTTAGCAGAGCCAAACAGAACTTCTCAGAGCTTGAACCGACCAGAGAAGCGGCTCATGTCTGTTTTCTCCTCTTTTATGTCTTATGGGAGGGGCGAATCATCTCCAAGCCTTATTCCTGAGTTGCTCCTTTTTTCTGAATTGTTCTTGCCTTCTGACAGCTCTGCACATGCGCACACTGGGAACAGGCTTCCCCTGTTCCTCTGCTTCACTCCGGAGACTCTGGAGGCTCCAGAGGCAGCACATAACTTCCAGATGGAAGTCTTGGTCCCCTCTCTGCCTCCAACACAGAGCCCTTGTCCAAGCCTTCCCCAGACTCCAGGACTGGCCCATGTTCCTCCCCAACCTCCTTACTGTCTGACTCTGCTGCCAGCTCCGCAGGCCGCCAGTGGACCACAATAGACAGGCAGGAAAAATCCCTCTCCCCATTTTCCTCCTGTTTGCCAAAAAGCCTCCATTGCAAACGCTGAAGTTTTAGAATAGAGGAGACAGTGCATCCACGGCATGGCCAGCTCACCGAGTCTAGTCTGCTACACCTCAAAAAGAGGAAGACCACCTCGAAAATAAGCCGAAGTGCTTATTTTCAAGTCTAAAAGAAAATAAGACTCGGTCTTATTTTCTGAGAAACACGGTAGCAGGCCTCAGGGTAATGAGGTTTCACAGAGCTGTCCTGAGCCCATAAAGTTTGTTCCTGACAGCCGTTATGAAATTGAGATACAGAGAACCAATATGGGGGGAAAAAGGTCAACGGTTTCATCAAAGCAAGTGAGATTGCTAGACTCCATAATTGTCTGATTCGGAAACTAATTTTCTTAGTAATGCAAATGCTCTAATCTGCATTTCACAATGCTGATGCTTCTAAAAGGTTTTTTTTTTTTTTTAGGATTCATTAGGAATGAAAAAGTAAAAAAGAAAAAAATGGGGTGGTGGTGGAAATTCTGCATGCTTCCCACTATTTCCCCCACTGGTTGCCTTCCACATGTATCTGGACAAATTCCAGAATTTCAACCTGGTCAGTCTCAGCGCATCTTAAAAGGAATAATAAGCTATGAGAAAAAGTATAGAAAAGGGGTAAAAAGTTAAAGGCAAAGGTTCCCCTCGCATATATGTACTAGTCATTCCCGACTCTAGGGAGCGGTGCTCATCTCTGTTTCAAAGCTGAAGATCCAGATCCAGCAAAGACATCTCCGTGGTCATGTAGCCAGCATGACTAAATGCCAAAGGTGCACAGAGCGTTGTTATCTTCTCACCAAAGGTGGTCCCTATTTTTCTACTTACATTTTTACATGCTTTCGAACTGCTAGGTTGGCAGAAGCTATGACAAGTAACAGGAGCTCACTCTGTTACGTGGTGCTAGGGATTCAAACCGCTGAACTGCCAACCTTTCTGATCAACAAGCTCAGCATCTTAGCCTCTGAGCCACTGCATCCTCCCTTTTTTAACCTTTTTAAAAACCTTTGTCTAGAGTAATCCTTGACAAAATGCAGAGCCTCACCAAATGTGGAAGTGCCCAACTCTCGGCTAGGAAAACTCCAGATTATGCATACCTTTAAAGTGTCAAAGAAGAAAAAAAGATTGTCTGAATTTTACTTGACTTTAGAATACTGATTTGGGTAATTTTATTGGATTTTACATGGGAGCCATTCAGGTGCATAGGAGTCTGGACAAATAGCAGCTGTGCACAGAGGGATTTCACCACTTCTTCACCACCATGGATGGAGACAGAGACCTCAAGAGGAAGAAGAAATTATCCAAGAATTTTTAAAAGCCGAACTTCCCACTCAGTGGTGGGTGTTGCACAGTTAGAGAATCACCCTCTTAAGATTTTTCTTGGGAAAAGAATGGCAATGTGGGAAGCCAAAGAGGCTGCACACTGCCACAGGACTGACAGTGAATGACATGATAGTCAGGCTTTTATGACTAAATAAGTAGCAAAAATTATGCTCCGGTCCTGAGAATGTCTCTAAAACTCTTCAATTATACATGACATTTCTAAATCAAATAGTTTTATGAGGGGAGGGGAGGAGAGGAAAGGAAAGGAGGGGAGGAGAGGAGAGAATCTGGTAGAGAACAATGGAGAATTTATCTGCCTAACATTATCCGTCAAGCCAAAACGATCTGTTAACAAGTCAGGATTAAAATCCCATTAGAATTCTGGCTGGGATTCAAGATGTTTTCCAGAAATGCTTACGATTCCTGACATAGTTCCAACCTGAGCTGATGGAAGTTTACTCCCTGAAAGGCTTGGAAATTTCTTTCAGACCACATCAAAACCTAATCCTGATGAATGTCCAGAAGGAAATTACCTTCAAAAGTCAAACTTCTCTTATGGTCCTAATGGGACAAATAAAACCACAACTAGAAATATTGTAGTTACTTTAGGATTTGTTCACTGGATATAAAGAGGCGTGGTCATTGTGGGGGCAATTTCTGATGCAGACATGTTATTAAATGAGCATAAATATGAATCATAATATAATTGAGCACACTGGCACTTTGGGAGCTCCAGAAAGTTTCTTCCCTATTTAAGTCTCCCTTAGCAGAGCTATTTAATGTAATTAGATCCAAGCTGTCTTTGTGCTGGACCAATTAGAAGCCTGAAATATTAAGGTGTTCATCTTTCCATCATCATGTTCTTTAAAATTCTTAGTATGTTTTGCCTCAAAATGATTTTCCAAATGTGTACTGTAGGTTGTTTAGGCCAGCACAGACAACAACTCTCATGGCTGCAGACCTTTGAGAATGGCAGTGAGGACTGAAATGAAGATGAAATTGTGTGGGATGACATTGCAGTTACAGGAAAAATCAGGATCCCTTCCTTCCTTCCTTCCTTCCTTCCTTCCTTCCTTCCTTCCTTCCTTCCTTCCTTCCTTCTTTCTTTCTTTCTTTCCTTCCCTCATTCCCTCCCTCTCTCCCATACCTCTTTCTATGTTTCCTTCTTTCCTATTTCATTCTCTTTCACTCTTCCTTCTTTTCCTTCCTTCCCTCCCTCCCTTCTTCCCTCCCTCTCTCCCATACCATGCCTGCCTGCCTCTTTCTATGTTTCCTTCTTTCCTATTTCATTCTCTTTCACTCTTCCTTCCTTTTCTTCCTCCCTTCCCACCTTTCTTCAACTCAGGCACGTAGCAGCACTTAATCATTTTACTCATTTGTTTTTATTTAATTCATTGGATTGGGAAGGCTGGCTAATTCTGAGCACTTCTGCTCTGGCATGGAAGTCCATTAGGAAAACCCCATGCTGTAGGCTAGACTGGGAAGGTGAAGAAGGACACAGCCAATCCCGGCAAGGAATTGAGCTCAATTGGAAGGCTCCTCGCATACGTATGTATTTTTAAGACTCTCTTAAAATTATGCCACAGGGTCTTTTTTTCCCCCTTGTTCAAATATATGCAAATTTCATATTTCAATTTCAGCAGGAAAATTTACTACGGCACCGTACTTGAGTAAAACAGTTCAGTTGTGATCAGTATGTGGGACTGATTGGAGTAGATTGTAAGGGCGATACTGAAATATAACTATCTTATTTTACTTGTCTCTATATTAAATGATTGTATTTTATTCCAAGGTCATTTTGAACTGTTTTTATAGGATTTTAGTAATGATTTCTGTTTGGAACTCGGTATTTTGATATGGCCTATGGGCTAATCCAGGGGTCAGCAACCCATGGCTCTGGAGCCGCATATGTGGCTCTTTCATCCCTCTGCTATGGCTCCCTGTCGCCGGTCAGCTCCACAATTGATGGGACTTTCAGTTAGGACAGGTAGAGGAAAAAGGATGCCATGCTAGGAGGAGACTCTATGGTAGGGGAACCGGATTTCCATTCAGCTCCAGAATTGAATGGGGGGGCTTCCGGTTAGGACCTTTGTGGCTCTTTGAGTGTTTACGTTTGCCGACCCCTAGGCTAATCTATAAACTAAGCTAACTGACAAGCAGGGAAATTTGGTGAGACTTTCAACCATGACTTGATGATAGAATGCATTACCTGTTTGTGCCATATACACTCCGGGTTCATCTGCAGATCGTGGCCACTGAGTTTTCACCTTCTGATCCTCTTGGGCACCATTACCTAAAAAGAGGGAGAGAACCATGAACAGCTGTGCGAGCCTCAAAGCTAAGTGGAGACCTTCTCCCCAGGGAGAGGCCTGTGCCAGTGTCTTCTCATGGTGCAACATACTATTCCAGTCCTACAGGCGTTTAATCAGCATATCAGCATCAACCACAGCAGTGTTCATGCACTTTAGCAAAAGGCACTTGAAACAATTTTCTCCCCTCCCCAACCAAGCTTTCACTGTATTTTCAAACCAGGAGGGTCCTCAGCAGTGGTGGGATTCAAAAGCTTTTACTACCAGTTCTGTGGGCGTGGCTTGGTGGGCGTGGCTTGGTGGGCGTGGCAGAATCTCCATTCCTTACCCACTCCAGGGGAAGCATACTGTAAAATCTTAATTCCCTCCACACTCCAGGGGAAGGATACTGTAAAATCCCCATTCCCTCCCCACTCCAGGGGAAGGATAGTGCAAAATCCCCATTCCCTCCCCACTCCAGGGGAAGGATACTGTAAAATCTCTGTTTCCTCCCCACTCCAGGGGAAGGATACTGTAAAATCCCCATTCCCTCCCCACTCCAGGGGAAGGATACTGTAAAATCTTAATTCCCTCCACACTCCAGGGGAAGGATACTGTAAAATCCCCATTCCCTCCCCACTCCAGGGGAAGGATAGTGCAAAATCCCCATTCCCTCCCCACTCCAGGGGAAGGATACTGTAAAATCTCTGTTTCCTCCCCACTCCAGGGGAAGGATACTGTAAAATCTTAATTCCCTCCACACTCCAGGGGAAGGATACTGTAAAATCTCCCTTCCCTCCACACTCCGGGGGAAGGATAGTGCAAAATCCCCACTCCCTCCCCACTCCAGGGGAAGGATACTGTAAAATCTCTGTTTCCTCCCCACTCCAGGGGAAGGATACTGTAAAATCTCCATTCCCTCCACACTTCAGGGGAAGGATACTGCAAAATCCCCATTCCCTCCCCACTCCAGGGGAAGGATACTGTAAAATCTCCCTTCCCTCCCCACTCCAGGGGAAGGATACTGCAAAATCTCCATTCCCACCCCACTCCAGGGGAAGGATAGTGCAAAATCCCCATTCCCTCCCCACTCCAGGGGAAGGATAGTGTAAAATCTCCATTCCATTCCCTCCCCACTCCAGGGGAAGGATAGTGCAAAATCTCCATTCCCACCCCACTCCAGGGGAAGGATAGTGTAAAATCTCCATTTCCTCCCCACTCCAGGGGAAGGATACTGTAAAATCTCCATTCCATTCCCTCCCCACTCCAGGGGAAGGATAGTGCAAAATCTCCATTCCCACCCCACTCCAGGGGAAGGATAGTGTAAAATCTCCATTTCCTCCCCACTCCAGGGGAAGGATACTGTAAAATCTCCATTCCATTCCCTCCCCACTCCAGGGGAAGGATACTGCAAAATCCTCATTTCCTCCAGATCAGCTGGGACTCAGGAGGCAGATAATAGATGGGGGTGGGGCCAGTCAGAGGTGGTATTTACCAGTTCTCCAAACTACTCAACATCTCTGCTACTGTTTCTCCAGAACTGGTCAGAACCTGCTGAATACCACTTCTTGTGCTCAGAATGGCCAGAGAAGAGAAAGGAGGGTGAAGTGGAATGGAATGGAATTGCAGAAAGCATTCCTTATATCACAGGGACATGTTAGGGTCAATTTCCATAGGACGGATGAAATGTGTCAAAGATATTATTTAAAAAATGGATCTGAGAAGAGATGTGAAGAAAAACAGCATCGTGCAAAGAGTCTCAGAGGTTTGCAATAATAGCAGATATCTGTAGCTCAGGTGTAGGATGAAGGTTCAGGCTCCCAAATTGTGGGTTGGTTTCTGAACGTTTCATTACCAGGCTGGGTATTTTCAGTAGAGCTTAGGGGACGTTAGTGTTCTTCTGTTTACAAGAGCTTCCGGTGTGGGTGTGTCGCCTGAGGTTCTGTGATGGGTCAGCTGTGAGTCGTCAGTGGGTCTTGTGATAAGGGGATTGCATCAGGTCAGGATCATTGGGAGGTGAACTGCTGGTGGAGTTCCCTGACCTGATATAATCTCCTTATCACAAGACCCATTGATGACTCACAGCTGACCCATCACAAAACCTCAGGCGACACACCCACACCGGAAGCTCTTATAAACAGAAGAACACTTGACACCCCCTAAACTCTGCTGAAGATGTTACCTAGCCTAGTAATGGAATGTTAGGAAACCAACTCACAAGCTCTGAGAACAAACCTATACCCTCACTCTCACAGATATTGTATCAGCATATGTATCAGCATAAATAGCCAGCCCTACACAACTTGGACCAAGAAGAAAGATAGAGAGGAACACTAAGGCATTTATAAGATGGGGGAGAGAGAAGGGGGAAGAGAGGGAGGGAGAGAGAGGGAGAGGGAGAAAGGGAGGGAGAGGGGAAGGAGAGGGAGGGGGAGAGAGGGAGGGAGAGAGAGAGGGAGAGGGTGGGGGAGAGGGAGGGAGAGGGAGGGGGAGAGAGGGAGGGAGGGAGAGAGAGGGGGGAGAGGGTGGGGGAGAGGGAGAGAGAGGGAAGGAGGGAGAGAGGGAGAGAGGGAGGGAGAGGGAGAAAGGGAGGGAGAGAGAGAGGGAGAGGGTGGGGGAGAGGGAGGGAGAGGGAAGGAGGGAGAGAGGGAGAGAGGGAGGGAGAGAAAGAGGAAGGGGGAGGGGGAGAGAGAAGGGAGAAGAGAGGGAGAAAGGGAGGGAGGGAGAGGGAGGGAGAGAGGGAGAGGGAGGGGGAGAGGGAGGGGGAGAGGGAGGGAGAGAGGGAGAGAGGGAGGGAGAGGGAGAGCGAGGGAGAAAGGGAGAGGGAGAAAGGGAGGGAGAGAGAGAGGGAGAGGGTGGGGGAGAGGGAGGGAGAGGGAAGGAGGGAGAGAGGGAGAGAGAGAGGGAGAGGGAGGGAGAGAAAGAGGAAGGGGGAGGGAGAGAGAGAAGGGGGAAGAGAGGGAGGGAGGGAGGGAGAGGGAGGGAGGGAGAGAGGGAGGGGGAGAGGGAGGGAGAGAGGGAGAGAGGGAGGGGGAGGGAGGGAGAGGGAGGGAGAGAAAGAGGAAGGGGGAGGGGAGAGAGAGAGGGGGGGAAGAAGGGAGTGAAGGAGAGAAAGAGGGGGGGGAGAGCAGAAAAGAATGTGTGAGTAAGCTTCCATTTTTCAACTCTGAAATTCTAAAATATCCTGTGAAACCAACTTATACGAGGATTTAGTGACAAGAATGATATTCACGGGAGTGTTTCTAAACTACCCAAATGGGTATTCAGCCAAACAACTACTTTGTATTAACACTGTAGCCTCCTGGCTAATACAAGATCGCCATGTGCTCAATAAAATCGTATTTCAAGGGGTTAGTGACATATGTTGATTTCCCCTTCATATTAGGAAATATCTAGAATGGACCGCAGCATTTTACGGCCACGTCGGGCCCTTCAGTTTCTCTGCCCTGCCCAAGTGAGGTCAAACAAAAACTGGACCTCAAATGTAAATAAGGGTATTGTGGGGACAGGAGGAGGTGCTGAGTGGGGTCTGGCTCTGCCTCTGCACTCATCCTGCACTCCTTCAGTCTGCTGGTGGCCACTGAAGGAGCGAGAGAGAAAGCGCTTTTCTGTGCCTCTACAGCGCTCAACCCTTGCCTGGAGCAGCCTAAGCAGTTGAGGTGATGGGGTTACAATATAGAATAACAGAGTTGGAAGGGATCTTGAAGGTCTTCTAGTCCAGCCCCTTTGCTCAGGCAGGAAACCCTATACTGTTTCAGACAAATGGTTATCCAACATCTTCTTAAAGACTTCCAATGTTGGGGCATTCACAACTTCTGGAGGCAAGTAGTTCCACTTGATTCATTGTTCTGACAGTCAGGAAATTTCTCCTCACTTCTAAGTTGCTTCTCCCCTTGATTAGTTTCCACCCATTTGAGGACATCAAATCAGGTTTCTTTTGTTCGGCCCCCCACAACAGTCCCAGTTTCTTATGTGGGCCTTTGGGGAAATTAATTGGTTATCCATGGTCCAGAAGGTCATAGATCATTCAGGTTTCTTTCATTTTTGCTAAAAGTGTGTGTGTGAGAGAGAGGGGGGAGGGGGAAGGGAGAGAGAGAGAGGAAGGGAGAGAGAGGGAGGGAGAGAGGGAGGGAGAGAGAGGGGGAGGGAGAGAGAGAGGGAGAGAGGGAGGGAGAGAGGGAGGGAGAGAGAGAGGGGGAGAGAGGGAGGGAGAGAGGGAGAGAGAGGGAGAGAGGGAGGGAAGGAGAGAGAGAGGGAGAGAGAGGGAGGGAGGGAGAGAGGGAGGGAGAGAGAGAGAGAGAAGGAGAGAGAGAGAGAGAGGGAGAGAGGGAGAGAGGGAAGGAGGGAGAGACTTCACACAACTGCAGGGAGCCCTGCCTTACTAAACTTTCAATCCCCCATTCCGGAGTTGTCTAGCCAAGGTTAGATTTTGCAATATCCTAACCAGAGATGCAAGGTCATGAAATGTTAGGGTCAAAATTGAGCCGTGCTGGCATAGTGGTTAGAGTGGGGTACTGCAGGCTACTTCTGCTGATCACCAGCTGCCAGCAGTTCGTCATATTGAATCTCACCAGGCTCAAGGTTGACTCAGCCTCCCATCCTTCCGAGATGGGTCAAATGAGGACCCAGATTGTTGGGGGCAAGAGGCTGACTCTGTAAATCGCTTAGAGAGGGCTGTAAAACACTGTGAAGTGGTATATAAGTCTAAGTACTATTGCTAAAATTGCTCATAAGATGCAGCTTCTGCACAGGCTTGCATGCTCTGTGCTGTGCATTAAGGGCCTTGGAGTACCTTTGCTTCTTAAATGGGTTTCTCAGCAGCTGAGGGAGGGGATCTTGTTCGGCACGTTTCTTTTTGGATCTGTTCATTTCATTTGCTGCACTTAAACAGCAAAACCTAAAATTCTCTTTACCTGCCAGTGTGGTCATTGTCCCTGAATCCTAAAAAGAACCATTTTTTTCCCTGGCATCTGATCACTGCCGGATACTTGGCAAAGGAAATCCATAACAAGGCATGCTAACAAAAGGGAAGATAGTTTCCCTTCAGAGCCATCAAGGTGGCAGCTATAAGGATGTGACTGAAGCTTTGCTTCCTTTTTTCCCCACGGACTACAGTCGTCTGCGAAGAAGAAGGAGAAGGAGAAGGAGAAGGAGAAGGAGAAGAAGAAGAAGAAGAAGAAGAAGAAGAAGAAGAAGAAGAAGAAGAAGAAGAAGAAGAAGAAGAAGAAGAAGAAGAAGAAACACTCCAATTGTGCTGTCATCACAGCAATCATCTTGACTTTTTTGACCTCCCAAGGCAGACTCTTCTGTCACTGTAGCCTGGAAAAAGCAAGTTTCCAAGAAAGCCAGTTTGAGAGCCTAGGATGCTGACTTAGAAACTAGGAGACTGTGAGTTCTAGTCCCACCTTAGGCAAGAAAGTTGGTTGGGTGAATCTGGGCCAATCACCAGGAGACTGTGAGTTCTAGTTCTGCTTTAGGAAGGAAAGCTGATTGGGTGACTTTGGGCCATTCACACTCTCTCAGCCTCTCACAGGGCTGTTGTGGGGGAAAATAGGAGGAGAGAGGAGTATTAGATAAGTTGGTCCGCTTGATTTGTTTATAAAAATAAGAAAGCAGGATATAAATATGTATATAGACAAAACCAAAATTGTGCAGTGTTCACCCCATTAAGCATCAAAGCCAGAGCAGGATGGAACCTTGGATTGTGTGCCATAAAACATATGAGCATGATGAATAGGCAGTTTCATTAAAAACTCTGCAATAGGAAATACCATCCCAAGGAAACGTAAACTGAGATCTGAAAGAGACACCTACAACAATAGAAAAGAAAGAGAGAGAGGAGGAGAGAATGAAAGGAAGATGGGGGAAGGAAGGGAGAGGTAAGGAGAGGAGGATGGAAGGGAGAGGAAGAGAAGGAGAGAGGGTAGGAAGAGGAAGAGTAGGAGTAGAAGAAAGGTAAGGGAAGAAGGAAGGGGAAGGAAAGGAGAAAGGAAGAAAGTAGAGAAGGGAGGGAGGGAGGGAGGGAGAAAAGAAAGGGGAAATAAATTGGTGTTGTAACAGGAGGAAGGGATGGTAAATAAAGCATATTATAACCTATTAAATGAAATAATAAATGTATAAGAATGACAAATGTAAAGAATAATAATTATGTGAATGTCTACTTAAAATGGTATGTAAGAGAACAAAAAATAAAAAAGAAATTCTGGAAAAAAACAACAACTCTGCAATAATATCAAAGGGCCTCAATTCTGAATCAAAACATAGCAAGGAAAACATCCAGCTCAGACTTGCAAGTATATCAATCAGTACAATGCAAGGCAGCCGAAAACCGATATCTTCGCAGCTGATTCCTGCTGTGGGAAGATGAGTTGGGAAGGGGCCATTTTGTTCCATGCAGGAATTTTCCCTGCCATGATTAATTATTAATAATTAATTATTCATAATGCCATTAGTCCCCTGCCAGCCTGACTTGCCTTCAGTGGGGAAAACAGCTGTAGGTGAACCTTGAAAAGGACCTCTGCCAAATCCACCATGAAATATAATTTGCTGCAAGTTATTTATAGCCAAGCCTTGGAAAGCCTTCCCCAAACTAATGGCCAGGATTCCCAGAATCCCCAGCTAGCTCAGGATGATGAGCAGAGGGCCCAAAGCCCAGTTACGGGGAGTTTTGCAAGAGGAAGGTTTCACTTCATTGCTTCCTCCAATGGAAAGAAATCTGGCAGGAGGTGGCAGAGGAGACAAGCGATTTTGTACAGAGACAAAGAATCAGCAGTGTGCAGTGGCAGTCAAAAAAGCCAAGGCAATTCTAAGTTGCGTTAACAGAGGGATACAATTAAGATCAAGGGAGGTACTAATACCACTCCATAAAGCCCTAGTAAGATCACACCTAAAGTACTACATCCAATTTTGGTCACCACACTATAGAAAGGATGTTGAGACTCTAGAAAAAGTGCAGAGAAGAGCAACCAGGATGATTAGGGGACTGGAGAATAAAACATCTGCAGAACGGTTGCAGGAACTGGGTATGTCTAGTTTAATGAAAAGAAGGACCAAGGGAAACATGATAGCAGTGTTCCAATATTTGAGGGGCTGCCACAGAGAGGAGGGAGTCAAGCTATTCCCCAAATCACCTGAAGGCCAGAGAAGGAATAATGGATGGAAACTGATCAGGGAAAGATTCAACCTAGAAATAAGGAGGAACTTTCTGACAGTGAGACCTATCAACCGATGGAACAAAAGTTGCCCTCAGAAGTTGTGGGGGCTTCATCACTGGAGGCTTTCAGAAAGAGATTGGACTGCCATCAGTCAGAAATAGTGTAGGGTCTCCTGCTTGAGCAGGGGGTTGGACTAGATGACCTATAAGGTCCCTTCCAACGCTGTTAATCTGTTATCTGAATTTTGATCGCATGGTCATGGGGAAACTGCAAAGGTTTGTAACTCTGAAAAATAGTCATAAATCACTTTTTTCAGTATCTTTGTAACTTTAAACGGTCACTAAATGAACTGTTGCAAGTTGACCACTACCTGTATTGAGCATGGTGATTCACTTAACAACCATGGCCAAAAAAATAATGATAAAATAGGCTGCAACTCACTTAATGATCACCTTGCTCAGCAAGGTGAAGTCATAAGTTGACTTTGAAGTCATAAGTTGAGGACTGCTTGCATACAAACAGTTGGCTTGGACTCTTGGCAAGCAGGCAGTGGTGGGTTCTGGATCCCGTTGCAACTGGTATGCTGCAACGCGGCCCAGTGTCCACCAGGTGAAGGCGTGCAGCCCGTGCGCAGTGCGTGCATGCATACTTACTACCTGCGATGCTCCAGCTGCTCGGTGGAGCATCGCGCAGGTGCCATACGCTCCATGCACGAAAGCCCCGATAGGCTCAAATAGTGGTAAGGAGAGCGGACGGGCAGGTGGGCCCTCCGGAGCCCCATACCGGAATGGTACCTGGGGCTCCCGGCAGGCACTGGTACGCCCGTACCGGGACATACCGGTTGTATCCCACCACTGCAAGCAGGGATGGGCAATTCCATCAGACTCTCCATTTAGAGCAGATATGCATATGTGGGGCATCACAAACAGAAGATACAACTCCTGTCTTCTTGGGCTGCCAATTACACGCCTCTGCCAGACAGCAGTCTTTAAAGCCCCACTGGCAGGGCAGCTCATTGGGACGCCCTCAATAGGCTATCCTATCTCCTTCAAGGGACATGGTGGCTCAGTGGCTAAGACACTGAGCTTGTCAGTCAGAAAGGTTGCAGTTCAGCAGTTCGAATCCCTAGCACTGCATAATGCAGTGACCTCCCGTTACTTGTCTCAGCTTCTGCCAACCTAGCAGTTTGAAAGCATGTAAAAATGTGAGTAGAAAAATAGGAACCACCTTTGGTGGGAAGGTAACAGCGTTTCGTGCTCCTTCGGCATTTAGTCATGCCGGCCACATGACCACGGAGACGTCTTTGGACAGCGCTGGCTCTTCGGCTTTGAAACAGAGATCAGCACCGCCCCCTAGAGTTGGGATCGACTGGCACATATGTGCAAGGGGAACCGTTACCTTTACTTTACCACCTTCAAGGTCCCAACACTTGGACAGTCAGCAATCTCTCCCTGTCTCACAAGGGGGAGGTCTGGCAGCCCCCCCCCCCAAGCTTTTTGGAAAGAGCTATTTGTTTGTTTGTTTTTCCTTCAGGCACTGGTACGCCCATTTTATTTATTTATTTGGCAGATTTATACGGCTGCCCATCTCACAGAATTTGAATCTGAGCGGTGTGCAACCACAGTGAAAATTAAACAGTATAACAATCATAAAAATGCTAAAGTACAAATAAGAATAAAAAAAAATAGAAAAACCAAGATTGCAGGAGCATATCAATCAACTTGTATAACACAACCTTGGACAAGACATGCAAGGTTGCAGCCCAGAATAGAATTTATAGCTGAATGAATGTTGTGGATAGATCAGATTGTGACCAAGGGGATGATCTGATCTGATTATTTTGTGAAATATTTAGATCTTGCAAGACTCTGTATTAATTTTGCCCCTTTTTTTACTATCTGATTATGCGTTACAATTTGATGTTTATTTGACTGATCAATGAACAATAAATTGAAATTGAAACTGGTAAGTGGAGGGATCTAGAATACAAATTATCTTAGTTTGGAAAGCCTCAGCCTATATTGATCCTAGTCCAGGGGTGGGATTCAAATAATTTAACAACCGGTTCTCTGCCCTAATGATTTCTTCCAGCAATCAGTTCACCAAACTGCTCAGAAACTTAACAACCGTTTCTCCCGAAGTGGTATGAACCGGCCAAATCCCTCCAATGTCCCAGTCCAATGATGCCGAACCTTTTTCTTATGATGTGCCAAAATTGTGTGCATGTGCACTATTCTCACACGCACCCGTGTCCACACCAATTCAATCCTCCCACCCACCTGCACATGGACACGTGACTCTCCCTGCACATGGACACACAACCCCTCCCCATGCTCCGGGGGCTTTCCTTTCAGAGTCCGAAAACAGCCTCCCCCAGGCCCCCAAAGGCCCTCTGGAAGCTGGAGACGGATCATTTCTGAACTTCCGGTTGGCCCATTGGAGGCATTTTTTGTCCTCCCCAGGAAAGCCTTCGGAGGCAGGGGAAGGCAAAAAATAGGCCCAAGTTTGTTCCTGAACTTCTGGTTTGCCCGTTAGGCCTGTTTTTCACTTTCCTCGGCCTCCTGAACCCTGGGGTGGGCAAAAACGGCCTCCCCCAGCTCTCTGAAAGGCCAAAAATCAGCTGGCCAGTGTGCGCATGCACACCGGAGCTGACTGCTGGCATGCCAACAAATATGGCTCCACATGCCACCTGTGGCACGCATGCCATAGGTTCGCCATCACGGTCCTAGTCCAAGTCTAAATTCAGGACTAGTTGAGGCACGAGACTGCACTAAGCAGTAACTATTATTTCCTCTCTTTTTCAAAGGGGGGAAGGGGCAGCTCTCAACTGTGAAAAGAGAGCAAGGTCCCTTAGATAATTGCATATCCTTTCTTATGAAGGAATATTGAATATTGAAGCACCCTCGCCCACTAAAGTTAATTCAAACAGCAAAGTAAACAATAAACCAGAATAAGAGAAAGAGAGAGGAAGAAAGACTTGTTTCACATTAAACATTTTACCTGGTCACTGAATTGCACTGGTTTTGCACAAGAAGTTAAATCACAAAGCCACCAAATGGCCTGCATTCACACAACATCCTGAATTTACCAGATAACCAACCACATGTGATCCTGTGGAGAATGGAAAAGAATGGAAGGAGGAGTAGACAGAAGCAATCAGGAATCAGAAAACACATTAGTTGATGCTTCAGCTCGAAAGTATCTAAGGAAGTATTTCAGATGATTCAAAAACATTCCTCCTTAATCCAATCATTAAAAATTAGCTTGGGAAATCCCCTGGATAGGTTACAAGATTCTGCATGTACCCCAACTGGTGTTAAACACACTGGAGTAGTTTTTCATCTTTTGATCTTGCCCACTATTTGGGGGTAGACATCAAGGTAAAATCTAACCAGGTTAAGCCTGTTGTGTAAATATGACCAATCTTTAACTGATTTGGGTATGTCTGAATGCAGTGATCGTGAAGCAGATAGGTAGGCATTCACTGTCCCTATTATCTTTCCACCAGCCACTCTCTGCCAGCAAAAAAGGCAAGTGAAGATTAAATAAATACACGTTGGAGGAGCGTCATCAGCGTATAACCTCTTTCTTGGCTTCCTCTCCATAGGTAATTAGCATAAGATGGAAACACAGCCTATAAGCAGAACCTGCTCACCACATCATAAAGCAGAGTTATACTTCTTCGCCTGCACATGGTTGTCTAGCTCAGCAGCAGCGTGTCCTTCTTCATCCTCCCCCACCTCTAACATGCACTTAACAGATTGCTACAGTGAGATGTCACAAATTTATGGCACAGCTCACAAAAAATAACAAGAGATCCATCAAGAGCACTTTGCGTGAAATTAACAGGAAAGTCTAAGAGCACGACAAAGATGCACACTCAGCTGTAAGCCTAAAAGGGGGAAGGGGGAGAAGAACCTTGGTGCTTTTCCCAGTTTAGAGTCTACTGTAGAAAAAGAAGTTCTCTTCACTCAAGTTCTCAGCTCAACAACATCCTGTAGTCGAGATCAGGGATGGACCAAGATCACAAAGTCATGGAAAAAAAACAATCCAGTGTTGCTTGGAAGGTTCCATTTTTAACCTGCAGTATTCCCACTTGATCACTTCTTAGAACAGCTGGATTGGGTCTTTCAGGAGAAAAGAGAATAATCTGGGGAAAAACAGAATTCCCCAAAGGCAGAATAGTGGGTTTTATCGGCAACTGATTCTGGATATATAAACAAAGAAGGTCCTATCATTGAAGAAACTCTGTGCCCAAATATGCACGTGATGCAAAACTGTAAGATGTCAAATTCATACCGAGTCAATACCCTCTCAAGCACAGCAAACCAACCTGAATGGAAATCAGAAAGAGCACTGAGCGGAGATACAAAGGGTCTTCTCATGCTAACCAGTGAGTTATGATTTTCCCTCTGGACAGCAACTCCTTGGATTTTCAATGTTCTCCAATGTTCTCATGGATAAGCAACATGTCTTTTTAATCTCCTTGACACCTACTAGGATCTTTTCCCCATTCACTTAGGAAAATAATTCTAAATGAGAAACTGCAGTGCTCCCAAGTAAAACTACCCATTGAGGCTTCATAGTTGTCTTAATAATAATGGTCTTGAGCAGTGTTTCTCAAACTTGGAGACTTTAAGTCCTGTGGACTTCAACTCCAAGAATTCCCCAGCCAGCTATGCTGGCTGGGGGATTCTGGGAGTTGAAGTCCACAGGACTTAAAGTCGCCAAGTTTGAGAAACACTGGTCTTGAGTGACGGTCTTTGAGGAAAGCATGCAAAGATAAACTGAGTAGAGGGTTTATCTATTCAGACAGGCCCTTGGCTAAAGAGGTAAAGGTAAAGGTTCCCCTCGCACATATGTGCTAGTGGTTCCCGACTCTAGGGGGCAGTGCTCATCCCAATTTCAAAACCGAAGAGACAACGCTGTCCGAAGATGTCTCTGTGGTCATGTGGCCGGCATGATTTAACGCCAAAGGCGCACGGAACGCTGTTATCTTCCCACCAAAGGTGGTTCCTATTTTTCTACTTGCATTTTTTATGTGCTTTTGAACTGCTGGGCTGGCAGAACCTGGGACAAGTAACAGGAGCTCACTCTTTTACGTGGCGCTAGGGATTTGAACTGCTGAAATGCCGATCTTTCTGATCAACAAGCTCAGTGTCTTAGCCATTGAGCCACTGCGTTCCTTTCTGGTAACATGCTGGTTACCAAGCTCCTACATCATGGTCATGTGACTGAGGAGATGCTGCAACAGCTCTAAGTGTGAAGACTGGTCATCGGTAGCTTTTTCAGCATTGTAACTTTGAACAGTCACTAAACAAATGGTTGTAAGTCAAGGACAGCCTCTACCAGGTTAGGTAATCTCCTCAGTGCAGGGGAAAGTAGAACTTAAATGCTAGTTTGGATGTCACTACAGCAAGGTAGGTTCACAACTGGATCGCTGATCACACTCAAAGTGTCAGCATTAATGGATCTACACTGAGCTGCTAAGTAAATAGCCATTGGGTTTCCACTGGCATCAGTCTTGGGGACAGTATTATTCAACATTTTATTAATGATCAAGATAATGGGATTCATGGGTTGCTTGCCAAATTTATGGATAGCAGAGAGAGCTCTAGCTAACATCCAGGATGAAAGAATGAAATTGCCATTGAAACTGGACAAGTTGGAAGACTGAGTGGAAAGAAACGAGATGTCCTTCAATAGAGCAGAAAAATGCAGAGCCCACATACTGCCAGATGCAAGGAACCAGAAAACAACACCAGGAGCTGATCAGAATTGTATCTTTATTGCTGCTTGTCTATAGGCAGGAATCTCACCAAACTAAAACACTCACTACACAGTTACTAGATAAATACTGCAAAGTTTGAGGGGAAGTCTCTTTTCAGACATTTCCTCCCCATCAGTGATTCAAAGCTACCCAGCCTTTTCACATACAAGTTGGGAGGAGTCAGAAATACTACACTGAAAAACTTGAGGGTGGGTCATTAAAAACAATCTAAACATAAGCCAGAAATGTGAGACAGTTACTCACAGGGCTAACACACCAAGTTGCATTAGGAGCAGCACTGTAGCAAAATCAGGTGAAATACTTGTTCCTCTCTTTACTCTGCACTGGTGCTACCATATTTGGAGGTACACCTTCCTGAAGCATATAACATTAGTTAGAGCAAGTCCAGAGGAGGCAACTAAGATATGAAGACAGACTGAAGGAATTGAGGGGTGGAGATTTTCAGGGTGGAGAAAGGATGATGGAGAAGAGACTTGATAGCAGTATTCAGGTATCCAAACAAGTGCCTGTCAGCCTTATCAGGTAGACTAGAGCGGATACATGAGCAAATGAGCTAAGTCTACTGTCAGGGTTCCAAATAGCATCCAAAAGTAAATCAGAGTCCAAGGCAAAGTATTGGTCAAAGTTCCAATTTATTAAGAGAACCATGTTGGCACATCTGGGAAAACATGAATCTGAAAACTTCCTGGTTTCCCCCACCTAATTGAATGTTCAAAATCTTGCCTCACACCCACAAGTCCATCCCATGGTCCAGTCTTCCACTGCTATGCTGGCAGTTCCACCCATCCAGTTTCGGCCAGGTGCAGAGACAAAGGATGACCTTGGCTTTCTAGAAAGAATGTTATTATGGCTACTAACAAAATCTTGCAAGTCTGAAAGTATAATTCTCCCATTTCCTTTAGAACTCGAGAACTTAGGAAGGGTTTATTCTCAGCCTCTTGTCTCATTCATTATCTGGATATGTTATCTTTTATCTAACCGTTCCCTAGGTCCAGTCTCCCAGAGTCATTTCCCCATGCCATTATTATATAAGGAAGATAATCAGCAACTGTCTATGGAGATTCTCAGTCATCCCGGTCACGGTTGTCCCAAATATGCTTTTTTTCAGGCAGCAGCTAGACATTCTTGTTTTTTTTGTTTAAAGATGTTTCACTTCTCATTCAAGAAGCTTCTTCAGCTCTGACTGGATGGTGGGGAATGGAAGGATTTATACTCCTTGCAGACAGCTGGTTATTTGCATCCTTTTAGAGAGTTGTTGAGGCCACTTGGAGGTTTATCTATGTCCTCAGGGTCACCTGACTATGGTGGCTCAGTGGCTAAAACACTGAGCTTGTTGATCAGAAAGGTTGGCAGTTCAGTGGTTCAAATCCCTAGTACAGGTCTCCTGTGTGAGCAGGGGGTTGGACTAGAGGACCTCCAAAGTCACTTCCAACTCTGTTACTGTTACACCTGAGAGGTGCAAACCTCTCCACATCCACATTTGCACCACTCAGTTGACCCTGATGACACAGATAAAAGGAGGGAAATGGCCATCTGTCTACAAGGAGTCAAACATCCCTACCATCCAGTCAGAGCTGAAGAAGCTTCTTGGATGAGAAGTGAAAAATCTTCAAAGAAAAACAAGAAAGCCCAGTTGCCTTTTGAAAAAAAAGCACCTTTGGGATCATCAAATGATGCTGATTTCCAATGCCACAAAAACTAGGATCAGAGACAACAGATACATGTCGCAGTATTTACATTTCATTTCAACATAAGGAAAACTGGTTGAGACTAAGATCTGTACAATGTTGGTTAAGTTAAAGGTAAACTTATGGAGATTGTGGTTCTTCATCTCTGAACATTATTTTAAGTAGGGCTGGAAAGTTACCTCTTATAGATGGTTTCATTGGTTTTCTTACTAATGGCTCAGCGGTTAAGACCAGTGGTGGGATTCATTTTTTTTTACTACCGGTTTTGTGGGTGTGGCTTTGTGGGCATGGCAGGGGGAGGATACTGCAAAATCCCCATTCCCTCTTCATCCCAATAACCTGCTTTCCAGCTTCATTCTCCTGTTTAGGGCAAGAAAAGAAGATCAGCTGGGAAACAGCGGGGGCAGGGCCAGCCTATTTGCCAGTTCTCCGAACTACTCAAAATTCCCACTACTATCAGAACTGGCTGAATACCATCTCTGGTTAAGACACTGGACTTGTCAGCTGAAAAGTCGACAGCCCAGATTTGAGACCCGAGCACCATGCAACGGCATGAGCTCTCGGTACTCACCCCAGCTCCTGCCCACCTAGCAGTTTGAAAGCATGCAAGTGTGATTAGACAAATAGGTAACACTTTGGTGGAAAGTAACAGCGCTCTGTGTTTTGCTGCATGCTCCATGCAGTGGTGTGATGTCATGCTAACCACATGACTGCGGAAATATCTTTGGACAGCTCTGGCTCAATGCCCTAGAAACGGAGATGAGCTACGACTAGCGGAGTAAAATCCACAGAGACTACGTTCTCTTTTTACTCATTACAGAGAGCTGGGCTACATGATCCTTAAGGTCCCTCTCGACTGTATAATTCCATGATGATCCCTTCATCCTTTTTGTAAAGAATCTTGGCAGGATGGCGAAAGCATCGCCTCGCTCCACTTTTACTGTAGAAAGAAAATGGCCTTTATCTAGTGGCGACTTCTTAAATTCTAACCACTTACAAAACCCTACGGCGTCGAAAATTGCATTTCTGCTTTTTGCAGAGATGAACTGTCACTTCTTGGCATGGTTAAAGCAACCAAACTATTTCCACACATTTCTGACTACTTACTCTGTGAAAGTCTGTTGATTGCCTTGCTCCGTTCAAAAGGTGTCAACACTATTACATGTTTATGGAGCTTGAAAGGGCTTCAGGCTAAACTATCCCAAAGATACCTAGAGTGCTTTTAGTATTGTGTATGGCTCCACAGATAAAGCCCCCCCCCCCCCCCCGCATTCTTATCTATTGGTGCCTATTCATCAGGATGAAAGAGAAATGTCTTTATTTGCTTTAGAAATGTCTTTCAGAGGGAAAGAAAAAAGAGACTTTGGGAAACAATCTTGTGGATGATGAAGCAATTGTGCATAAAAATGTACAAGTGCAGGTGGGTTGGAGCACAATAGAGCCAAATTTGGTGTTATCTTCCACCCAGATCTCTATTTCTGAATCAGTCAAGGAAAGACAATAGTACTCTAAGAGAAAGAAAGATATAAGAAGATCCTAGAAAGAGTGCAGAGAAGAAGAACAAAAGCTAAGGGGTCTGGGGGCTAAATCATGCAATGAACAAGGTTGAAATGCAGTATCAACTCTTAACTCTAACAAGGATTTGATACAGACAGGCCACAATTCCTTTCTTATAACAGCTATAACAACGGCACCCTCTTAGCACTGATGATGTTACCTGGCTGGGTAATGAAATGCCTGAAAGAAAACAACCTCAGAGGGCACCAAGGAATCCACAGTTCAACCCTCAGCTGCAAATATTCTCTTCTGTCAATGCAGAGGTATGAGGCAGGGCCTTCTTGAGAGCTGCTCCAAAATCAAAAACTTTGAAACGCCCACCCACTGAGACCCTGACAGCTCCATTTACCACTGTCAGCCACCAGCAGATAAAAAAATTATTTTTATTTAGACACAGCTCTGGTATTTCGGTAATCCTGCTGCTCTTGTGTGCTTTAAGCTAGTGGAAGCTGGTACCATTAAGATTTTATGTGTTGTGCTTTATTGGATGAGGTTTCCTGATAGCCTTGCTATTTTATCAGGCTTTTATTGTTAACTCTCTTGAGTGCTATTTTTTTCTAGTGCAAGGGCAAGGTATGACCTTAATAAATAGCAAACAAATTCCAGGATGCTTTGCATAGAAAACTGGGATAGGCAGGCAGCTGCTCAAACCATATTTTGTCACTCAGGGAACCCTCCTAAAATTGTGCCTCTAAAACTTGTCTGGCACACTGCCAAACAACAGCTGTGTGATTTCTCACTGATTTTCCAAAACTAACAAACAAAACATACACTGAGGAGCCACTAGTGTACTGAGTTTTGACAAGAAACTGAAAAAAATAAACAAGGAAACTGGCAGTATTTGCTTTGAGAAGACCAAACTGGGACTAGGATTATGGTAGCTCCTTCCAAGCACCTGGGTGGAAAAATGTCATAGAGAAGACATTCAAGAGCTGTTTTCTATCGTTCCAGGGTGTAAATCCAGAATAATGGGCTTAAATTAAAGAAAGGGCATTCTGGTTGCATAATGGAAAACAATTTTGAACAGCAGGCCAGTGGTGAAACCAATCACCCAGAGAAGTGGTGGTCTCTCTTTTGTCAGATGTGCCCAGGCAGATGGCATCTTTCTGGGATGCTTTCAAGTGGATTCCTGCACAGAGTAAGAGGCTGGGTGTGGAGTGGCATGGTGGCCTAGGGATAAAGATGCTCACCTCCCACTCAGTTGAGAGTTCAATATTAGGTAGCAGCAAATTTTTCTCTCCTAGGGCACAAAGAAAAAAATTATCTGCTGTGAACCTCACATAGGTGTCACGAAGGACATCTGGCCAGAAAACACTCATCCAGTTGTCCTGAAACTACCCCAAATAAAAACTAAAGGCAAAGGTTCCCCTGGCATATATGTGCTAGTCGTTCCCGACTCTAGGGAGTGGTGTTCATCTCTGTTTCAAAGCTGAAGAGCCAGCATTGTCTGAAGACGTCTCTGTGGTCATGTGGCCAGCATGACTAAATGCCGAAGGCGCAAGGAACGCTGTTACCTTCCCACCAAAGGTGGTCCCTATTTGTCTACTTGCATTTTTATGTGCTTTTTTAACTGCTAGATTGACAGAAGCTGGGACAAGTAACCGGAGCTCACTCCGTTACGCGGCACGAGGGATTTGAACCGCTGAACTGCTGACCTTTCTGATCGACAAGCTCAGCCACTGAGCCACCTACTACAGGGTCATAAAAAAGGGAGGATAAAAAGGGAGTAAGAGGCTGGATTTGATGGTCTCAAAAATCCCTCTCAGGTCTAAGTAAGTTGGATACAGCTGGAAGAATAAATCAAGCAAGCAAGCAAGCCATCTTCCAACATCACTAAAAACCAGCAAAAACTTTGCTATCTGTTTCTCTACCTGCTAGGAAATGATCCATCCGGATAGAAAAAAAAAAGGGCTGTAGCCGGTTGATAAGGCCTCTTGTAGAAGGATCTCCAAGCAGAAACTTGGCTGGGTCAAAGACCAGCAGAGATAGGATAAAAGGTTGGAGGCTGAAAGGCAGGAACCTTGGCAGTGATTCCATTTCAGGAAGACCACATTCCCACCCTAGAAGTTCAAAACCCCTGGCTTCAAAATCTGTAATAATCCATCTCTGGGTTATGTAATAAACAGGCACATTAAAAAAAGGAAAAGCCCGGTTCACGGAAGGGATTCTTCGTTTGACTTTCTGTCTGGGAAAGACTGTAATGTGATCCTGGCTTCTTCAGGTTGCTTGTAACTGTAAACACCGGAAGAGCCATGCGGCTCTCTCTGCGGAGGTAATGGGAGCCAGGCGGTGTCACCCAATGATCGACATAAGGAAAAATGAGCTGTGATGAAAGGAAATGAGCCAGGAGAAGAGCAACAGAGGGTCATCCCAGAGGCTGAAGGATCTATTAGGAAGGGAGCAAAGCGCCAAGGGAGTAGCGCTGGACCACAACAACTTAATCAGGCAATGCTTGGTAGCAAAGAATAAAGTAAGGTGACCAGATTTTAACATTGGTAAAGCGGGACACTATTGACCGGGGGGCGGGGGGGGGGGTTCTTGATTAAAAATTTGGTTTATATCCTTGCACCCCTAACCCTTTAGGGAAAAAACCCCAGGGGTATTCAAACCTGACTTCAACTCCCAGAATTCCTCCTCCAGTCATGTTGTGGTGACATCATCTGCGTGGATCTGCTCCATCTTTGGTTTTTTTCACCGGGGGCAGGGCTGCCGCTGAAGATGCCGACGAGCCCCTGCCGCCACCAGAATAACTGCTGCCTCCTCCTCCTCCTCCTCCTCCTCCAACAGCACCACCACATTTGCTGCCTGGTGCTGCGGCTGAGGTGAAGCTGCCAAAGCTCCCGCTGGCACCTCTGCTCGTGGCGGCGGCGGCGGCGCCACCGCCTCCGCTCGGAGCACCTGAGCTCGGCCCCGCATTAGCCCTGCTGCCTCCTCCTCCTCCGCCATGCTTTTGAGAAGCCATGAGCTGCTTTTTTCCTGCTCCCACCGTCCTACTGGCTCCCGCAGCCTCATGGCTCCTCAAAAGCACATCAGAGGAGGAGGGGGCAGGGGTAACGCGGGGCCCAGCTCAGGTGCTCCAAGCGGAGGGGGAGGCATGCTGCCATGGGCAGGGGCGCAAGCGGGAGCTTTGGCGGCTTCACCTTAGCCGCAGCATCGGGCAGCAAATGTGGTGGTGCTGTTGGAGGAGGAAGAGGAGGCGGCAGCAGCAGCAGTTATTCTAGTGGTGGTGGGGGCTTTGGAGGTTCACTTCAGCCGCAGCACCAGGCACAAGCGGCTAGGACTGGCTGCCCACAAAGGACCTCCCCAGGCTTGCTTTGCTGAACACGGGGCGACTGACAATAGTTTGAGTGGGTGCGGCCAGCGCAAGCTACTGTCAGTCGCCTCGTGCTCATCAAAACAAGTCCAGAGAGGTCCTTTGCGGAGGGCCAGTTCTAGCCACCTGCAAAGAACCTCCCCTGCTTCCAGAGCCTGTGACAGTAGAAATCACTGTGCAACAGTTGCAAACTGCTGCGCGGTGTTTTCTTGCCACGTGCGAGGCCGCGTAGCCGCACACCTTAGAGGGAACATTGATCATGGCTAAATAGCCACATGGCCGCCTAAAACCATATATTCCCTTCCCGTTCTCCCGCCATTCCCTAGCTTGTTGTGCATTCTTTGCAAAAATTGGGACTTTTTAAAAATGCTGCGGAATGCGGGACAAAATGTTAAAAATTGGGACTGTCCCACCAAAAGCGGGACATCTGGTCACCTTAGAATAAAGTCAACAGGAGGAAGGTACTGCAGCTTCACACCTTTGTCCACAATTGCTGACCCAGCTCAGAAATTCAGGACTCCAGAATAATCTACCCAACAGAATTTTGTTGACAAACACCCAGCCTGTTCTCAAGAAAGGAGGGGATAAATCTGCGATGGCAAACCTATGGAACATGTGCCACAGGTGGCACGGGGAGCCATATCTGTTGGCATGCAGATATGCTCGCACTGACCAGCTAGTTTTTGGCCTTCCGGAGGGCCGGGGTAGGCCATTTTCACCCTCCCCAGGCTTCAGGAAAGCCTCTGGAGCTTAGGGAGGGTGAAAAATGGGCCCAACAGGCCTACTGGAAGTTCAGAAATGATCTGTTTCCAGCTTCCAGAGGGCCTCCAGGAGGCCAGGAGAGGCTGTTTTCACCCTCCCCAGGCTTCAGGAAAGTCTCTGGAGCCTGGAGAGGGTGAAAAACAGCCCCAAAAGACCTAGTTTGTTTCTGAACTTCTGGTAGGCCCATTGGGCCCATTTTCCGTCCTCCCCAGGCTCTGGAGGCTTTGTGGGAAAACCCGAATCTGAAGACTTCCCAGTTTTTCCCATCCAGTTGAAAGTTCAAGATCCTGCCCCCACACCCACAAGTCCACCACATGGTCCAATTTTCCACTGACATGATGGCAGTTCCACCCGTCCAGTTCTGATCAGGTATAGAGGCTCACAGACAAAGGATGACCTTGGCTTTCTAGAAAGAATTCTGTTATGGCTACATAGCATCTAACTCTATACAATCCCCCCTCCCATTTTCCCACAATAGAAAAGGCATAGTAGAATAATAGAAAATGTGGCAGGCCAAATATCCAAAAGACAAGATGGCTGCAGGCCTGACAGATTCATTTATTCCACATAATACCTTCATCTTAAATGAATTTAGGTTCAGGAAGCCAGAAGAACGAGGGCAATGATCAAGTTTTCTCCAACCTGTTGCCTTCTGTATTGGACTGAAGTTCTCAGAATCCTTTTTTTCTATGGCTAGGACTTCTGGGAAGGAGCTGAAGTCCTAGCAAACCCACAGGATACCAATTTGGGAAAGGTACCTAAGAAGAATCCCTGATGTAATTAGAAAGCTTAGCTGTGAATATTATTTCTTGGTACTCCTTCCACCCTTTTGCAAGACTGACCTACTTTAAAGACCATTTGTAATAAATAGCAAAATAAAATATAATGACTGAAGAAGCGAGACCCCTGTGGTGTTGTGGTTAAAAAAAAGTCTGCATATAAAAATGGTAAGCTTCCAGATGGATTTTAATTTCTGCTGCGTGCTCAAAACCATCTTCTCTTCCAAGACAAGTGGAGGTGCGGTTGATGTAGTTAATAATGCTCCAATTTTACAGGAACACTGGTTGCCACACTCCAAAGGGGCTGATGCAGCTAGGAGTCTGGTCTAGTATAGCCTTTATTTTCATCGTACAAAATAAATAAAATGAAATTGGTTAGTCTAATCTAGTCTAGTTGAATATTATACTCTTAAATGTCCGAAATATGGGGTATTTAAAAAGATGGAAAACCAGCAAGGCAAACACCCAGCTCCAAGGACTGAGGAAACTCCCTTAATGCCTTTAGAACCTAGGGATAACATGATACCGTATTTTTCAGAGTATAAGACGCACAGGAGTATAAGACCCACCAAAATTTTGAAGAAGCAAATTTTTTAAAAAAAGTTTTTTGCACTCTGCAGACCTCCCAAACCCTCTGTATGGCTCATTTTTTTGTGAAAAATGGGGCATGCAGAGAGTTCAAGAGGCCTGCAAAGTGCTCCTGGGGGCTGGGGGGCAGAAATGAGCAAAAAGGGGGCCCTTTTTCATGAAAATGGGCCCATTGTTTTGCCCAAAAAGGGCATGTATAGCATTTAGGAGGCTTGTAGAGTGCTCCTGGGGATTGGGGGGGGGGCAATAATAAGCAAAAAAATGCCTGTTTTTCGCAAAAAAACGGCCTGTTTATCACTCATTTTTGCCCTCCCTGGCCCTCAGCACCACTTTGCAGCCCTCCCAAACCATCTGCACGTCCATTTTTGTGAAGGGACCGGGGTTTCCAGGGGCCAAAAATGCTGTATTCGATGTATAAGACACCTCCAGATTTTCACCTCTTTTGGGGGGGAAAAGGTGCGTTTTATATTCCACAAAATACAGTAAATGAAGATGTTCCCCAGAAAGTCCAAAGAGGAGATGTACTGCTATGTGGGAAGGACCTTGAGAAACAGGGCAACAAGAAGATGCAGCCATGAGAATAGCCAGATAAAAGGCAGCTTAGCTTGCAGCAGGAATGCGGGTGGGGCAAGAAGCTCAGAGGATGGAGTGGGGACTCCCCCTGAGGGATGGAGTGTCTTCCAGAGGAGAAGGAAAAGGCAACTCAGTTCAGATAGCATGGATGAGAGAAAGAGGGTGAAGACAGCCCCTGCCTAATAGTTCACAGAGTATATTGTAGATACAGATAGTAGAGTTTTCAGTCTGGCTGAAACACTAAACACTAAGAACTCAGCTTGGAAAATCTGCCCCATGTCATTCTTATTGAGCCGTGGTGGCGCAGTGGTTAGAAAGCAGTACTGCAGGCTACTTCTGCTGACTGTGGGCAGTTCAAATCTCACCAGGCTCAAGGAAGTGTAGCCAGGGGACCTAATTCTACTTTATTTTAAGGTTACATTAACAGAGGTCAAGAGGTCCACTTGATTTGAAGGCCTCCAAGGTTGTCAGGACTGGTTGCCAATTGCAATTAATAGGGCAATGGAAGGACAAAATCACTAAATCCAGCCCAAGGGTTCTTATGAACTAGGCTTAGTATGAGAGATCATGAAGAGGCGGAGAAAGGAAAAAGTCCAATAAACAATGAAGTGACAGAGGGCAGATGTGTTGGTATTTATCTCATAAATGGCAGCTCATCTCAGTTAATAAGAAACGGGAAGAAACACTTCCGATAATTTGGAGAGAAATCAACCTGTATGAACTCTCTGAAAATTAGGGCTGGAAATACCCCTTACAGCTTCCGAGGTGCTCTATTTACCCACAGACTAGCAAGGTCTTACTTTCTCAAACATCTGGAGTGGGGAGGCTTTGTTTCATCTTTGTCTTTCTTTGTCTGGACCCAGGTGTTTTCGGAGTCCAATGAAGATTTTTCAGTCTTCCCAAATCCTAAAAAAGACCTGGAGGTCATGGAGTCATAAGGGCAACACTCAGGAAATGGAGGTGATCAAGATATTATTGAGAAGGAGTGGGCTAGGTTAACAGATTAATGGATTAACAGAGATGGAAGAGGCTTTATAGATCATCTAGTCCAACCTCCCGCTCAAGCAGGAGACCCTACACCATTTCTGACAGATGGCAGTCCAGTCTCTTCTTGAAAGTCTCAAGTGATGAAGCCCCCACAACTTCCGAAGGCAACTTCTGTTCCATGGGTTGATTGTTCCCACTGTCAGAAAGTTCCTCCTTATTTCTAGGTTGAATCTCTCCTTGGTCAGTTTCAATCCATTGTTCCTTGTCTGGCCTTCGGGTGCTTTGAAAAATAGCTTGACCCCCTCCTCTTTGTGACAGTCCCTCAAATATCAGAACACTGCTATCATCTCCTCTGATTCTAAGGGATCAGCTAAACATCTGGACAATGAATAAAAGGAGGGATGATTCACTTCACTTGGCCAAACAGGTTGCTGTTTACCTTCAGAAACTCCTGTGACTGAGTATAGGAAGAGATTCTACTATTTTAACTAGAAATAGAATACATTTATGAGAAGTTGAACAGCGATGACCAGAGAAATTGCTTCTCTGTGATGCGGCTGGACCTATGGAGAAGACTGCAGAAGACTCAGTTAGTTTCAATGTTACCAACTTTCCAGAAACAGTTGAAGATGGAGTTTTCCAGAGGGTGTTTGGGGACTGTTTGATGATTTTTTGTATATTTTTTTTATTATGGGTGTTATTGTCTTTTTGTCAGCTGCCAAGAGACTAATTACAATTCCAGAAGAATAGAAATTTGATCAATAAATGGACACTGCTCTATTTCATGGAATTGTTTTAAAGAAGAACTTCGTATGACTCAAATCTTAAACAGTCCTGAGCTTGAAATGGGTTGTTCTAACCTTATCAAGATGTTCCAAAATTGTTCCAAGCACCTTGGAACCATCCCAAGCTCAAAATGACACATCTTTCCATTGGAAACAGGTGTTTTGGGTTTGAACTGAACAATTGAATCATGAGACTTTTCCAGCTGGACCAGCTGTTTCAAATTCTAAACTATTTTTAAAAAATTCAAACAGTTTTGTACACCTCTAATGCTTGTCTCAAATCTTTGATGAGTCAAATCACTCACTTATAGAACTGAACAGGCTTATTAAGGAGATTTTTATACTTTTGTTGGTGCCATATTTACATTCATGAATGTAGACAATTGGAATTTGCCCTCTTCAGTACTCTGCTGGTAGTATAGATCCAAGGAGGTACAGGTAATCTTCAACTTAAAGGTAAAGGTAACGGTTCCCCTTGCAGATATGTACTAGTTGTTCCCAACTCTAGAGGGCTGTGCTCATTTCTGTTTCAAAGCCGAAGAGCCAGCGCTGTCCGAAGACGCCTCCGTGGTCATGTCGCTGGCATGACTAAATGCTGTAGGCACACGAAACACTGTTACCTTCCCACCAATGGTGGTTTCTATTTTTCTACTTGCATTTTTACCTGCTTTCAAACAGCTAGGTTGGCAGAAGCTGGGGCAAGTAATGGGAGCTCACTTCGTTACATGGTGTTAGGGACTTGAACCCCCGTACTGCCAACTTTTCTGATTGTCAAGCTCAGTGTCTTAGCCACTGAACCCCCGCTAACTGTTTGAAGTTAAAATAACACTGAAAATAATCACTTATGACTGCTCCTCACACTTATGACCATCACAGCATCCCCACTGTCAGGGGATCAGAATTCAGGTGCTTGACATATGTTTACCATAGTTGCAGCAGCATCCTGAGGTCATGTGCCCTTGGGAAGGTCATATAACCTTCCCAGTTGGCTACCAGCAATGGGTGAGGTTTCACTTAACAACCATGGTTAAAAAGGTGATAAAATCAATCATATCTTAGTTAACAACCACCTTGCTTAGCAATAGAAATTCTGGTCTCAATTATGGTCATAAATCAAGGATTATCTACAATCATTTTGGTCATGAGATTGTGAATTTTTTTTAAACGTAAGCAGGTAGAAAATGTGTTCCTGCTCCTGAAAAATGTTCTAATGGTAACAACAATTCAACAGAGGCATCTCTTGTTAATAGTGGTTGGCTATCAATAAGACAGGAGATTAGGTTTCTAGGTTCTATCATATCTCAAGACCTAAAATGGGCACCTAACATCCAAAACATCATCAAAAAAGCACAACAAAAATGTTCTTTCTGCACAACTCAGGAAGCTTAAACTGCCCAAGGAGCTGCTGATACAGTTCTACAGAGGGATTACCGAGTCTTCTCATCTGCACCTCCATAACTGTCTGGTTTGACTCTGCAACCTAACAAGACAGACACAGACTTCAGAGGATAATCAGAACTGCAGAAAAAACAATTGCTACCAATCTGTCTTCCACTGAGGAGCTGTACATTGCACAAGTCAAAAAGAGGGCTGTGAAAATATTTACAGACCCCTCGCATCCTGGACATAAATTGTTTCAACTCCTACCCTCAAAAGACGCTATAGAGCACTGCACACCAAGACAACTAGACACAAGGACAGTTTTTTCCCTGAACGCTATCACTCTGCTAAACAAATAATTCCCTCAACATTGTCAAACTATTCACTAAGACTGCATTGCTATTACTATTAGTCTTCTCATCGTTCCTATTGCCCATTTCCTCCCACTTATGACTGCAGGACTATAACTTTGTTGCTTGTATCTTTTTTGATTTATATTGATATTGATTGTTTTCTGATTGCTTATTTGTACCCTATGATTATCATTAAGTGCTGTATTTTATTATTCTTGACAAATGTATCTTGTCTTTTTATGTATACTGAGAGCATATGCACCAAAGACAAATTCCTTGTGTGTCCGATCACACTTGGCCAATAAAGAATTCTATTCTATTCTATTCTATTCTATTCTATTCTATTCTGTTCTGTTCTGTTCTGTTCTATTCTGTTCTGTTCTGTTCTATTCTGCTCTACTTCTATTCTATTCTATTATGCTCTACTATTCTATTCTATTCTATATTCTAGTCAAGTCTAGTCTAGTCTATATTCTATTCTATTTTATTCTATTCTATTCCACTCTACTTCTATTCTATTCCATTCCATTCTATTCTATTATGCTCTACTTCTATTCTATTGTATTTTATTTTATTCTATTATATTATGCTCTACTATTCTATTCTATATTATAGTCTATATTCTATTCTATTCTATTTTATTCTATTATATTATGCTCTACTATTCTATTCTATATTCTATTCTATATTCTATTCTATATTCTATTCTATATTCTATTCTATATTCTATTCTATATTCTATTCTATATTCTATTCTATATTCTATTCTATATTCTATTCTATATTCTATTCTATATTCTATTCTATTTTATTCTATTCTATTTTATTCTATTCTATTATGCTCTACTATTCTATTCTATTCTATTTGTAACAACAGTTCAACAGAGGCATCTCTTATTAATAGTGGTGGGCAGTCAACACGACAGGAGACTAAACAGCCCTTTGTCTGGGATGTTTAATTTCCAATGTCTGCAGTGAGTAGGGAATGGGATTTTAGGATCAAATTGGTGCCTTCCAACTATGATATAGAGCTCAATGGAAAAGTGAAATTTGTGTTCGCTTTCAGACTGTCTTGTTTCACTGTTCTTGGTAGGGTTTTTTGTTTACTATGATTTAATGATGTGCAATAAGAACAGACTTATCTGCATTGAACACTTGAAGAAAAGAACAAAGGAAGGTGAAAGAAATATGAGGCCCATAAACTCCCTGTTCCTCCCTGTCTCTTGCTCAGTCTGATAAATCCAGAGAATTTTCTTTGCAAGCAAAAGGAAGAAAAAGACAGCAAAGAAGCCTTTCATATATCAATCACAAGTCACAATGATGTCAGATACTCCGTGATGCATATAAAGCCTCTCCCCTTGCAAATATCTGTCGTATCAACTGGGGTTTTGCTCCAATTGTACTTCACCTCCCTGTTCCTCAAATCCAGTTAACCACCTTTCAACTATCTTTCAAAACATGGCTTCCTTTTAGCCCCGCTTAGCTATCAAAGAAAATGTGAGACCTTTTCTTTCTTGTATCATCATCAACATCTTTGTCATCATTGTTGTTGTTGTTGTATTGCTGCTAAACTGTCTTAACAATTACACACAGCAATTTTGCTTCCTGTATCCAAATCTCCACCGTCTTGTGGTAGATATGGGCGGTTACTGACTATCCATTAGTTGTGAGTTTGTCTTGGCCGGCCAGAAGCTGTAAACAGTCCTGCTATTTACTTAGCATGTCCTTCACATTAGAAGAAAACAAATGGCAATAAGTAATGGGCAAACATGCTTATCCGCCTGGATGCTACTAATAGGAGTCCTAGATAAAGCACTGGAGGAAGGGAAGATTAAATTGAGATTCCACAGCCACAGCAGACTGCTAAGGAGCCTGGTTTGTCAAGAGAATGGGCGTAGTATAGACTCTTGAAACATGGTATTTCAAAAGGAACCTTTCATTGAGAAGAAGTGTAGCAGAACAGGCAAAACAGACTCTACTTCTATCTTTCTTTTTTTAATCTCTATGTTAACCATCTCCCTGGTTTGTTTGCGTGCACAAAGTGGTTTTGTTTTACAAATGTTAGGTTTCTTGCATTTTTCTCCTGATCCAGTATATTCAATTTGTGCTTGGCTAGGGCCCTTTTAATTTTAATTTGCTTGTCCCTGGGCTTCTTTTGTAGTTGGGCTTCTAACTATTTAATCTCCTCCTGTAGTGTATTGTAATCTTTCTCTTTCTCCTTATTTTTCTTAGTGGTATAGGCTATTGTTAGTCCTCTTATATACACCTTCATTGTGTCCCATACGTTTTGTACAGAGATATGTTGTCTCTTATTGACCTGAAAGAATAATACAATAATACAATACAATACAGTAGCAGAGTTGGGAGGGACCTTGGAGGTCTTCTAGTCCAACCCCCTGCCTAGGCAGGAAACCCTGTACCATTTCAGACAAATGGCTATCCAACATCTTCTTAAAGACTTCCAGTGTTGCGGCATTCACAACATCTGGAGGCAACTTCTGTTCCACTGATTAATTGTTCTAACTGTCAGGAAATTTCTCCTCAGCTCTAAGTTGCTTCTCTCCTTGATTAGTTTCCACCCATTGATTCTTGTTCTACCCTCAGGTGCCTTGGAGAATAGTTTGACTCCCTCTTCTTTGTGGCAACCCCTGAGATATTGGAGCACTGCTATCATGTCTCCCCTAGTCCTTTTTTTCATTAAACTAGACATACCCAGTTCCTGCAACCGTTCTTCATATGTTTTAGTCTTCAGTCCCCTAATCCTCTTTGTTGCTCTTCTCTGCACTCTTTCTAGAGTCTCCACATCTTTTCTACATCGTAGCAACCAAAACTGGATGCAGGATTCCAAGTGTGGCTTTACCAAGACATTATAAAGTGGTATTAACACTTCATGTGATCTTGATTCTATCCCTCTGTTTATGTACCCTAGAACTGTGTTGGCTTTTTTGGCAGCTGCTGCACACGGCTGGCTCATATTTAAATGGTTGTCCACTAGGACTCCAAGATCCCTCTCACAGTTACTACTATTGAGCAAGGTACTACCTATACTGTACCTGTGCATCTCATTGTTCTGCCTAAATGTAGAACCTTACTCTTTTCACCATTGAATTTCATTTTATTAGATAGTGCCCAATGTTCAAGTTTGTCAAGATCCTTCAGTATCTTAAGCCTATCTTCTGGAGTGTTGGCTATTCCTGCCAGCTTGATGTCATCTGCAAATTTGATGAGTTCCCCATTTATTTCCTCATCCAAATCGTTGATGAAGATATTGAAGAGTACTGGGCCTAAAACAGAGCCATGGGGTACTCCACTGCATACTTCCCTCCATGTAGATGCACTTCCATTGAGGACTACACGTTGAGTGCGGTTGGTCAGCCAGTTATGAATCCATCTGGTGGTGATGCTGTCTAACCCACATTCTTCTAGTAGTAGGTTATGGTCTACCTTATCAAATGCCTTACTGAAGTCAAAGTAAACTATATCGACGGCATTCCTCTGGTCCACTAATTTTGTCACTTTGTCAAACAATGCAATAAGATTAGTCTGGCATGATCTATTTTTGACAAACCCATGTTGGCTTTTGGCTATTACTTTGTTTACTTCTAAGTGTTTGCTAATTCATTGCTTGATTATCTTTTCCAGAATCTTTCCTGGTATTGAAGTCAGACTGATAGGTCTGTAGTTTCCTGGATCTATTTTTTTCCTTTTTTGAAGATGGGAACCACATCAGCTCTTTTCCAGTCCTCTGGCAGTTCCCTGGTGCTCCAGGATCTCTGAAAGATATAGTTCAGTGGTTCTGAGATCTCGTCTGACAGTTCCTTCAGATCCGTGGGATGTAATCCATCTGGTGATTTGAACTCGTCTAGGGTAGACAGGTGCTCACTTACCATTTTCTTCCCTATTTCAACTTGTGTTCCTAATCTGATTTTTGTGGTGCTGTTTTGATAGGTTGGACTGTTTTATCCCTTTGTGTAAAGACAGATGCAAAAAATGAGTTACATAGTTCTGCTTTCTCCCTGTTGCTAGTCACTTTCTTGCCACTTTTCCCAGCAATGGACCAATTGTTTCCTTAACTTTTTTCTTGTTTTTAACATGTTGGAAGAAGCTTTTTTTTATTTTTTTATTTTTGTGGCAAGCCTTTCTTCATTGTGAGCCTTAGCTTTCCTCACTTCATCTTTACTATTGCTATTGCTGATATTCTGCCTTAGTTATGTCCCCCTCTTTTCATTTTTTATACTTATCTTTTTTGTCTTTCAATTTGTCGGATAATTCTTTATGCAGCCATGCTGGTTTCTTTTGAGAACTGTTATTTTTCTTCTTCATTGGTATTGTGCTAGACTGGGCTTTTGTAATCTCATTTTTCAAAATTTCTCAAGCTTCTTGAGTTGTTTTCCCCTTGAGGATTCTCATCCATGGAATTCTTCCCAAGCTCTCTCTAAGTTTATTGAAATTGGCTCTCTTAAAGTTGAAGACTCTATTTTGACTTTGTTCTACTACTCTGTTTGCATAATGTTGAATTCCAATATTGCATGGTCACTTGGCCCCAGGGTTCCTATGGCTTCAACACCTTCTATCATTTCCTCTCTATTAGTGAGAATTAAGTCCAATATGGCTGATCCCCTTGTTCCCTTCTCTACTTTTTGGAAAACAAAGTTGTCTGCTAGATTCATTAGGAACCTGTTGGATCTTCCACTTGGTGCAGAGTTAGTTTCCCAGTTGATGTCAGGGTACTTAAAATCCCCCATTACTATTGTGGTGTGCTTCCTACATACCTTAGTTAGCTGACAAGCAAAAAGTTCATCTACTTCCTCTGCTTGGTTGGGTGGCCTGTAGTATAGACCTATGACAATGTCATCCCGCCCCCCCCCCCCAAACCTTTAATATTGACCCAAATGCATTCAAGATAGGTCTCATCATTTTTGTGCTCTATTTCTGTAGAGATGTAGTTATTTCTTATATATAATGCAACTCCACCTCCTCTTTTATTTGGTCTATTTCATAATTCTAATTCTTTTGTAATCTATTTAATATATTCCTTTTGTTTTAAAGTTTGTGGATTCAGTGTTCATCTTCTTCTCTTCTTTTTTTGCCCCTTCCATATTATTACAAGGGGATTATGATCTGCCCAGGTATTTGGACGAATCTCTACAGCCTCTATTTCTTTGCCTAATTCTACATTTATCCAAATCATATTGATCCTTGACCAGGATCTATGAGGGTTAAAGTAAAACGTAAATTTACTTTCTGCTGGGATAAGGGTTCTTCAAATGTCTATTAAATTTAGTTCCTTTGCCATTTCGAAAAAGGTTTTTGGAAGAGTATTTTTTTTCTTATTTTAATGGTTGATAGCATAATCCTTCTTTATATCTACAATTGGCATTGTAATCGCCAATTAAACATATATTCTCTTTTCTGATCACTATAATCTTTTCATGAACTTTTCTATAGAATCCCTTTTGATTTTTATTAGGTGCATATGTCACTGCTAGGAACTGACTTTTTTGATCTAGAATTATTTCAATTATCAGTAATCTTCCCGTTATGTCTGCATATATTTGTTTTGCTTTTATCCCTTTCCTGATGTATATCAACACTCCCCCCCCTTTTCCCCCTCTTCCGCCAGAGCTACTTAAAGATGCAAAACAGATTCTAAATTTCCTCCCAAACTGCAGAGTTAGAAATAGAGCTCTAGAATCCATCCCTCCAGTCTGAATGTGGATTTCAGCCAATCCACAGGTGTGAAGATGTTTATTGTAACAACTGTCCTGAGAGCCAGATAAGGACATGTTCCCATGGTCTTCTTCCCCTGTCAACCAACTGACACAATCCACATGGCCCTCCCTCCTTATCCATTCCCAAAAGGTGAGAATATTTCCTGCCTTAGGTGCTAGGAAAAAGGTTATAAAATACAGCTTATCCCCATGCTCCCCATGCTCCCCATGCTCCCTCCATATGAATGGCAGTATCATGTAAGAGATGTGACAATGGGCTTCCTTGCATCTCTAACCCAGCAAGACTAAGAGATCTAACATCATTCTCACCCTAACTTAACCAGGATGCATTGACTAGTCATTAAAAAGAAATGCCAATGGTTGAAATTTCTGCACACTCTAAAAGATCTGGACCGTTGTTTTTCCTTGTTGTGAAGACAGAAGTCATTTTCCTTCAATTTTCCACATATCACGCAGAACTGAAACTTCTTGGATGGGAAGCGAAACGTCTTCAAGGGAAAACAAAGTCTAAACAAAAATTGAAGAGGCTTGATGGCAAGAGGAATTGATATATTATTGAATATTCAAAAAATGTTTGTTGAGATGTAATGGTATACTTTGGATTATATTATATGTATCTTAAAAAAATAAAACTTTTGGCAAAAAAAGGGAAGACAAAGTCCAGTTGCCTTTTGTAAAAAGCACCTTTGGGACAACCATGACCTGGAGGACTGAGAATCTCCAAAGATACTCTTGGATAGGGAATTCCTGCCACAGGCCTGGATGAGAAGATTGGCAAAGCTGTGCTGGATTGAAATTTACACCATACCAATTTTGTGACCCCCCTCCCCATAAAGAGTGGGGGGAGACATATTGGCACTGTTCAGGTGAAACTCATCATTACTATTCCTAGCTCCTTGGCAGGTATCAAAAGATATATGGATTGTTGTAAATCAGATCCATTTAACTGCTCATTTTGCAAGGCAGAATTCTATTCCAGAGGATTTATGTCCAGATTTTGAATAAAATATCTAGACATAAATTCACTAGTCTTTTAGGAATAGAAAAGGTTTTTACTTACTTTTGAAAATGCACAAGGTGCCCAGGGCTTTGGTTTCTTTCTTTTTATGCCTTAAATACCCCAAAAGCTGTTTCTTTGCAATGCTTCCTGGAATGGCCATGCAAGCCCCATTGCTGCCTAATTACATGGTGATTCCTGGAAGTGCTGGAAAAATAAAAATATGCATTGCATTCCAATGTGGGTAGGAAGTCCTGCTCATTTCATATTTTTTAAAAAAAATACTTTTGGGTGGGAAAATGCTAGTTGGATTTTGTCTCTGCTATAATTATCACCCACTCACTCAAATCCAGTGCTTTATATCTCCATTGATCACGTGAAGAGTTAATACCGCTTTATAATGCCTTGGTAAGGCCACACTTGGAATACTGCATCCAGTTTTGGTCGCTACGATGTAGAAAAGATGTGGAGACTCTAGAAAGAGTGCAGAGAAGAGCAACCAAGATGACTAGGGGGCTGGAGGCTAAAACAGATGAAGAACGGTTGCAGGAACTGGGTATGTCTAGTTTAATGAAAAAAAGGACTAGGGGAGACATGATAACAGTGTTCCAATATCTCAGGGGTTGCCACAAAGAAGAGGGAGTCAAACTATTCTCCAAGGCACCTGAGGGTAGAACAAGAAGCAATGGGAGGAAATTAATCAAGGAGAGAAGGAACTTAGAACTGAGGAGAAATTTCCTGACAGTTAGAACAATTAATCAGTGGAACAGAAGTTGCCTCCAGAAGTTGTGAATGCCGCAACACTGGAAGTCTTTAAGAAGATGTTGGATAGCCATTTGTCTGAAATGGTATAGGATTTCCTGCCTAGGCAGGGGGTTGGACTAGAAGACCTCCAAGGTACCTTCCAACTCTGCTATTGTATTGTATTGTATTTTACCATTTTTTCTAGTATTCCCTGTAATCTTTTCCCCAAAATCATTTCATTTCATTTAGTTTGCCAAACATATAAAAGATAACAGGTATAAGTATAAACATAAATATGAACATAGTAAATGGGTACAAATCAATGGAGACAGTAGGACAGGACAGTAGGCACGCTGGTGCGCTTATACACTCCCCCTTACAGACCTCTTAGGAATGGGATGAGGTCAACAGTGGACAGTCTTAGTTTAAATTATGGGGGTTTGAGGATGTAACAACAGAGTCAGGTATAGCATTCCAGGCATTGACCACTCTGTTGCTGAAGTCGTATTTTCTGCAATTGAGATTGGAGCGATTTACTTAAGTTTCTATCTATTGTTTGCTTGTGTATTATTGTGGTTGAAACTGAAGTAGTCATTGATAGGTAGGGCATTGTAGCATTTTGTGTACTACACTTAGGTCAGACCATTGGCGGCACAGTTCTAGGTCTGAATGGTGACTTCCGGTCATTTTACAATCTCCGGAGCCTTCAGGGAAGCCTCCTGAAGGCTCCTGAAGGCGAAAAATGGCCCTATGAGCAAACAGGAAGTCCTTTCCTGAAGATCCGGTTTTCCTGTAGGGCCGGTTTTTCGTGCTCCATAGGCTTCAGCCTCCAGAGGGCAAAAAATGGCCTCAAAAGAAGGCCGAAGTCAGCTGGCCAGCATGCGCATGTGCGCTGGAGCTAACAGGGCAGCGCCTTGCATGCCCTAACAACTGGCTCTGCGTGCCACCTGTTCTAGGTTGTCCAAGCCCAAAAATTTAAGCCTGATGACATAGGTTATTCTGTTGTGAGCTGTTAGCTGAAACGTCAACCTTTTCTGAGCATTTCGTCAACCTATGTTCATTACATTCTCTTTCCAAAACTGTTGTTCAATTTTTTAATAGTAAGCTTCCCCCCATCCCCACCCCGATTTGTGATGGTGAAAAGACTAATGATTCATACTTGATTGACTGGGAAATTGAATGGCAGCAAAAACAGAGATCAGAGGCGCATTCATTACATTCCTATGGATCAGTGTTTCTCAACCTTGACAAATGTAAGATGGGTAGAGTTCAACTCCCAGAATTCCTCAGACAACATACTGGCTGGAGAATTCTGGGAGCTAAACCCCGTGCATCTTAAAGTTGCCAAGATTGAGGACGACAGCTATAGACATCCAAAGGATTGGCTTTTTATTTTTATTCTCAGTTCCTCTGCCTTCTTACTGGACATTATACTCAACAGGCATCTTCTATCAAATTAAACTAGTCAACAGCAGTTTTGTTTGGCTGCCAAATTTTGCATACGTTGCCACTTGGGGTCACCCATTCTTTCTTATGTTATTCCTGTGTCTTCTGTATCAGCTTGATCATTATTGGTTTCATAAAAGAGGTGCAAATGTAGAAACTTCCCTTGCTTGATCTATTCTCCAAAAATGAGTACTTTTCTTGCTGAATGCATCAATTTAAAAAAAATAATGGACTGTTAAAAAAAAAAGACAACCAACACACACAGATATCTTCTCATGACCTGCAGTAGGAATAACTTTCCACCAGGCAGAATGTAAGAAATTTATAATATCATTCAGCAAACATTTGAAGGTTCCAGTTGCAGAATCTTGCCTATGCCTACCATAATATCTATATGGCATTTAATGCAGGTTATTTTGCCCTTCATTTGCTTATTACTGCTGTGAAGGTAAGTCAAAATAGATGTCCTTTTTCCTCACCCAGAACAGAAAATTTCACTGTTAGCAAAGATGCTGCTCCAATCTCAGAACCACATTAGACTTGGCCATATGAACTCAGGTATAGGCAAGTAGATGCTTACAATATTCCACCTGGTAGAGCAGCCAGGTAAATCAAATCTTGCTAGGCACAGGTATTGTGTATGGTGAAGTCATCAGCTTTGTTAATCCAGGCTACTAATATCCAACTTCAAGGCTTTACATTCAACCCTGACCCGTCTTATTTAGGGATAATGATCCTTTTCCTGTTATGCTTTAAACACACCAAAGATGGACAGGAGGGAAATAGCACCCTTTTATTGATTTATTTAAACCAATTTAGACACTCCATTGCCAAGTAATACTGGGCAAAATACAATAAGTTAAAAACCCCTAAAACAAAGAAAAGAGGACAGCAAGCTAACAACCAAAAGAGTGATTTAGATAAAGAGCATACAACAATTGAGACAGAACAGATTTAAACACATCCACACTCCACAATAACCGTAGTGGCGTAAAGCCCTTACAAAAAAAGCATGGCTGTGATAGTTCAGCAAAAGGGGGTGCAGATGGAGGTCCCTAAAATCTCTAGGAGTGCTTTATCAATTGACTATGGCTTAGGGCTGTGCAGTGATCAGAGTCAATCTCTAGAAGGTGCCCAGGAGTATGTGGGAATACAGATGTTCCACTTCTTATAAAGCAGATGTATAATTTCTTGGGATCACAAGCAATGCTGAAAAAAAGATGCCACAATTTGGGGGCACAGCCGAGAGGTGCCACATTTGGAGCCTTGTGTGTGCACCTTTTAGACACTGAATCCAAATTACTGCACACACAGAATTGTTACAGAAAGGGCCCTCCTCCTTGTTTAGCCTTACTCAAGGAAGGGGAGTGCCCCTCCAGAAAGGTTAGAACCACAATTCCCAGAAATGATTAGGGAATGATTAAGATGATTAAAGGACTGGAGGATAAAGTATACAATGAATGGTTGCAGGAACCGGGCCTGGCTAGTCTAGTGAAGAGAAGGACCAGGGGAGACATGATTGCAATGTTCCAATATCTGAGGGGCTACCACAAAGAGGAAGGAGTCAAGTTATTTTCCAAAGCACCTGACAAGGAACAATGGATGGAAACTGACCGAGGAGAGATTCAACCTAGAAATAAGGGAGCAATTTTCTGACGCTTTAAGCAATCAACAGATGGAACAGAAGTTGCCTTCAGAAGTTGTGGGAGCTTCATCCCTGGAAGCTTTCAAGAAGAGACTGGCCTGCCATCTGTCAAAAATGGTGTAGGGTCTCCTGCTTGAGCAGGAGGTTGGACTAGATGACCTACATCAGGGATGTCAAACTCAATTTCATTGAGGGCCGCATCAGAGTTGTGTTTGATGTTGGGGAACCAGGGTGGGCATGGCCAGTTCAACATCATTTGTGTTGGGGGTGCCTGTGGTGGCCCAAATGCTTTGCCAGCAAAAATGGGCTCCTGAGCTCCATTTTTGGCTGCGATGGCCTCCTGCAGTCCTCTGCCAGCTAAAATGGAGCTCGGGGAGGGCTGTGGGCCAGTCCTTTGCTGTTTCCAGGTTGGCCCCCATGGGCCAGATCTGGCCCATAGGCCTTGAGTTTGACACCCCTGACCTACAAGGTCCCTTCCAACTCTATTAAATCTGTTAAATGCTGGTCAGGATGGCCCTATACCAGGCAAGCCAGCTATTCCTGGAGTTGTAGCCCAAACAACACCAGGTTGGAGAGGACACATCATAGCTTTTATTCAGCAGCACCAAGCAAGGGCACAATGTTGGAAAGTCCACTTTTCACTAGTTAGTCTGAGTAGTTGTTGTTCAATCACTAAGTCATTTCTGACTCTCAATTCCATGGACTACAGGGCACCAGCACCGTCTCCCATCACTGTCTCCCAGCGTTTATCCAAATTCATGTTTGTTGCATAATTGACACTATCTAATCATCTCATCCTTTGCTATCACCTTCTCATTTTGCCTTCAATCTTTCCCAACACCAAGATTATTCAGAGACCAACAAAACCTCAATCCTGAAAATGGCATCCCGAAGGGGAGGCAAACCAGCTTTGCAAGGAAATTGCATTCAGCATCTCAGAGATAAGAATTTCCTGTAGCCCTCTTATATCACCACAGCTGTTCTAACACCAATAGAAACTAAATTTCATGCAAGAAGCAATTTAGGTCCCTTAATCCTGTCATCTAATGATAAATCCAGGAACTACATAATGAAAATCTATCCTGTTTGGAATCTTTTCCACACAAATTTCTCCTCTGCTTATATCAAACTCATTCATATTTGGAAACTGTTATAAATTATTATTGTTGTTTTGGGTTTTTTGCATGAAACAAGAAAAGAAATGAACATGACTTTGAAGATTTCACTATTAGGGGGAAAATATAGAAAAATGGAAAGTCATGTTGTAACCAATGAGTAAGAGATAATGTTATACATGTAACAGCTATAAAGAAAATTGGACACCATCCTGTTTCCCTGAAAATAAGACCTCCCTGAAGAATAAGCCCAATTGGGCTTTTGACGGCATGCGCTAAAATAAACCCTCCCCCAAAATATTGCAACATAGCAGCAGCCATGAGGTGACCACGCTCGCTGCCTCCTGCACCTCAAAAATAATAAGACCTCCCTGAAAATAAGGTCAAGTGCTTATTTCAGGGGTCAAAAGGAAATAAGTCCCTGTCTTATTTTCAAGGAAACATGGTACTTATTTAGATTATTTTTCCCCTTACATTTTAGCTTTGTCTTTCTTTTCTTCTTTTTTCTTTCTTCGCATCAGTGTATATGAGTTTTTGTTTGTTTTATCTTTCTATATTTTAATAGAATTACTCTAAAAACAATTTACATATGTGTATATATACACATACATGGAGATATACAAATACATCACAATCAGCATTGCTAAAGGCAACTTCCTTCAGCTGTCAGTTGCTATAGCTACCTGCTGTTTTTTTTCTACCTCCATTTTAACCTCTTCAATGAGCTGCCATCTCCAAAGCTGGTGACTGAAAGAGAAGGGGCAGACTTCACACTGCTCGTTCATTTCTCTCTTTTCCAACGATCCTGAGAGCCATTTCGATATGTCTATATCCAAGACCCACAGAAGGCATCATGGCCTCTCAAAGACTCACTTGTGCATCAAGTAAACAATGCTCCATAACCAGCAATCTGGGTTCTGATGGGGAAGTAACTGTGTGACATCTGCAAGTAGCAATGATAAATGAACTAGAAAAAATGCCAAAGCTACATCCAGAGCTAGGAGGAACAACAACTGAAAACTATGACGCTAAAGGATTACAGAATCAAGGGTGTGAAGATGCTGGTTCAGCCACCTTGGAGCTCAGCGTACCAGGAATTACCACCAGTCAGACAATGCCAGAGTTATTCATCCTCTGTCAATCATTCCTTGATCCCCAAAGGATCAACCTTGGAAACATGCTCCCCTACTGTTTATTTCACTCAAATGTCCCTGAATGAACATGAAACTTTGCTTGTGACTTCAGAACAGCTTCCCCCCCATTAGATGTCATCCTAATCTGTTATATTTGAATTATCAGAATCCCAGGAATGATAGATGGCATCTATCATTTCTATTGGGCTATACGTTGGGTAAAATTATGATGGGAAAGTGTCCAGGTAGCCCTGATCAAGATAGTTATATACATCCTACTGAAATAGGGAAAGGAGGATTGGATAGGGATCAATCTATTGTTTTTTTCCCTTTCCTTTTCAAAATGTGCTGTCTCAAACCTGTCCATTTTTTACTCAAGGCTGAACAGGTAATAGCAGACAAGGGAAGAAATGTAAAATAAAATATCTGGGAAAGAAAGCTTGCTTCAGAGTTTTACTTTTAATAGGTGTATACAGAAGAATAGTCAAAATTCAGTCCAAAGTTCAGAGACCCATGTCAGGTTGGTTAGCCAATCCAAGGCTAGAGTTTCACGAACAAGACTCAAGAGCAACTCAGAACAACACACCAGAATAGAAGACGAGTTGCTTGTTTGAAATGGAGTAACATAGGCCAGGACAGTCTCTTAAATCAAGCGGTAGCCAGCTGTCTTTAATCAAGAGAGTTACTCTCATGCTTGGCAAGGAGCCTCATTGAACATCTTGGCTCTGCTCTCCAAATATGAGGGCTTGGAAGTGGTAGGTCATCACCTGACTGTTCCACTTGTTCTGATGATGTCTGTGCTTGATAAACTTCAGGTAATTTCTGGCTTGGAGTCTCCTGAAGCTGACATCACATGTGTTCAGTTCAGGAGTGGGTTGCTACCGGCATTACTGCCAGTTCAGCATGCAAAAAATATTGTGCACAATGTTAGAAAAGGAAAAATAAATAAATCTTTGCAATGAGGATTGATCTGTGCATGCGCAGAACCGAAAAACAAGATGGCACCACCACTGATGAACCGGTTCAGGGGCGTGGCAGGCCACGTTACTACCTACTCAGCCGAACCGAGCCGAACCAGTAGGAACCCACCTCTGGTTCAGTTGGAGCACCTTCTTCAGAATCAGACTCCTGGGCCATGACAGAATCTTTCTTCGGTACCCCAGAGGTTTAGCTCCAATTGTAAAAATCCATGCCATAACTGCCCATTCCACATTTCTTTTGAATGGGAATGAAATAAAACCAATCATACAGATCCTAAAAGAGTTATTTTTTAAGACTCCAACCAAAAGCCCCAAAACTTTCAAAAATTAAGGCTACTCACATGGGTCACTTAACCTGTCTCATTCTCTACTTTCACCTTGCTCTTTCCTTATTCAAAAGAGAGAAGTGCTTGCGTGTGTGTGCGCATGCGCGTATACACACAGACCTTCTCACCCACCTTGAGAAAAAGCTCCTTCTGAATAGTAAATAGAGCATCTCAGAGGAAAACATTTTCTCTGGACTTCATTCCAAGAAGAAACAATATCACAGGACCATCTTTTGGACCACCAGTCAATGTGGATATAGAAAGAGACCAAAGGTAGAAAAAGGCTAAAGCTTACCTTTCCTGCCACATTAATCTGAGCTTGGAAAGAAAACAGGCCTTTTTCACAAGATTTTTCAAGAATCCATAACTCCTGAATTTTCCCACCTCAGTCATGTATAGACCAGGGGTGAAATGCTACCAGTTTGGGCCAGTTCACTCAAACTGGTGATAAAAAAATGCTTTAAAAAGTTTTAAAAATGTTCCTATGATCAGCTGTGCGACAATCAGCTGTGCTGTGTGATTGTGGGAATTTTTAATTAGCATGTTTTACTACCTCAGCTGTGCATCAACCACATGGCCTGATTGTCTGTGAGGTTCCTCCTTGTTGCAGGGGCCATTTTGTATGAAGACCAGCTGCTTTTGCATTGTGTGTATAGTCAGTTGTGTAGCTTTTGTGTTGTTTTTTGTAAAGTGTGATAGTTGGTTTTTGAGCTCTCTATGAGGTTCCTGCTTGTTGCAGGGACCATTTTGTGGGAAGTTCAGCTGCTTTTACATTGCGTATGAGTCAGTTGTGCAGCCACACCCATCCAGTCATTTGACATCAAGCTACGCTTGCTAGGTCACATGACCACCAAACCACGCCCACCAAGCCACACCCACAGAACTGGTAGAGAAAATTTTTGAATTTCACCACTGGTATAGACACTAAACTGGGTTTGCCCCAAATAAGAGTTTAGGTTAAAATAAGGTGGTGTAATTCGCAGTTCACCATATTGTGAGAACCCAGGAATTGTGCAACCATGTTGTGTGAAGCAGACCCTCGTACTCTCTGAGCATGGCATGTTAGATGACTGTAGAACTGAGTTTTGTTAACCTGGCTTGTGCATGTCGCATGAATCCCCATCCGCCGTACAGGCAGCCCTCAACTTATGACCACAATTGGGACCAGAATTTTGTTTGCTAAGCTAAGTGAGTTGCACCTGCTTTTATGACCTTTTTGGCATGGTTAAATGTATGAAAACAGTTAAGTGATTCATGTGGTCTTCACCATGTCCGTGTGGATGCTGTGATTGACTTAAGTGCAATGACCGGCAGAAAGTCACTTTCTTCAGTGCCATTGTAGCTTTGAATGTGGGCCAAACAAATGGTTGGTAAGTCAAAGTCTATAATGACTCTTGGCTTCTTGTACAATGAGCCAGAAGATTGAAGGGGAGGGCTGCTTATCTCAACAAAGAACAACAGAGAAAGCTTTTTTTAAGGCCTGGCTGGGCTTCAGACTTTCTACATTTTCCTTTAAGTGGAAATATTGATTTGATTAAAACAATAATGCTTCTCATGTCTACAGCACGTCTGCTGTTAAATAAGCTGTACGAAGCCCTGCAAGGGGATTCGGCAGGACCGTCTCCAGGTTACACACTGGGGAGGGATGGAGCAAAGGGCTTGGAGATCTCCAAAGTCAACTTCATAAATTCACTCCAAAGGGAAATGTGACTCAGTGACAGTCCAGATTGTATCTCGGGCTCTTGGCCATTACGGGATATTAGCATACCAGCAAGTCCTGGAGGGCAATGCAGTAATCAGTTCTCCTGTTTCCTACAAATTTCTCTCCCCTGAGAATGAGGCCTTTAGCTTATCTCATTAATGTGAGATAACAAATAAGCCAATACTAGGTGAGCCTGGTTCAGCTTCAATGAGACCCTCTGCATTGTACAGGCAATGCAGTTGGAGGCTCTGAGCTATCGTACAGGTCACTGTTGTGATCCACTGATGGCTTGCAGGGCTGGTAGCAGATTCAGACAGTGAGGAGGTTGGGGAGGAGTATGGGCCAGTCCTGGAGTCTGGCAAAGACTTGGACAAGAGCTCTGCATCGGAGGGAGAGACAGAGCCAGGGCCATCTGCGAGTTATGTGCTGCCTCCAGAACCTCAGCTAGGCAGAGGAACAGGAGCAGCCTGTTCCCAGTGTGCACATGTGCAGAGCTGCCAGAAGGCAAGAACAGTTAAGACAGAAGGGACGACTGGGGAGTAAGGCCTGGAGGTGATTGGCCCCTCCCAAAGGACATAAAGGACGAGCAAAGGCATGTGAGCCTTTGCAGGAAGCAACTTGGTTCATGCTGGTCAGTTTACCTTCTGAAGCTCTGTTTTGACTCTTTGCTCCACGGGGCCTTGCCAAGCTAATTGCCAATTAAGTCTTTGGCAGCATTTCAAGGAAGATAAAGGTGGGAGCTTATCAGCCTTATCCCGAAAGACTTTGGAAGCCTACTGTCGGACTCTTTACAAACTATTTGGGACTCAATATGAGCTCTGAATGAACATAATTCACAGTCTTTGAAATAAAAAGAGGATTTTGGGATCTACACATCTGCTTTTTAGTGTATCAGAAAGCCTAGGTCAGAACAGTCACCTCATCCGAGACTGTGTCCCTACAAGGCCTCCTCCAGCAGTTCTGGTTACCAGATAAGACTTCTGTGCAAGATCTTGGAAGCCATTTTGTTCATAGATGAACCAGGGGAGAATTTGGTTCCTTTGAAAGATTGGGAGGGAGGGTTCAATATCAACAAAAGACAGAAGACCTCCAAATTTGGTGTAGCTTTCATATCTATGCATAATGGTATATGGAAAAAACCTTGGGAGACATGAGGGAGAACTACAGATGGAAAAATATCACGTAAAGCAGTATTTCGGTCCACAGAGACAGAGAGGACATGGGAAGCACTTCAGAAGGGGGCCTTTCTAGTTTTCTGGAGAGTAAAAGGGAGGTGGGGGAAGCGGAGAAATGATTTCAGTCTTGCAATATTCTGTTAATGTAACCTTATGATACAGATAGAGTTAATTTTCCTGGTTGTGCTTCTTGTCTAAACAATCTCACAAGGCTAACACTATAGAGAATGCTATTGTTCCGTCCCTGCTTTCTAATTTTTATTTCTGTCGCTCTACAACCTCCTGAGCGAAACTTCTAAATGGCAGACTTTATTTATTTTATTCATTTATTTTATTTCATCAAGCATGAATTAGATAACAGATATAAGTATAAAAACATGATGATGAATACATGAAATGGATACGAATACAAGGGAATATTATGACAAGGATGGTAGGCACACTGGTGCGCTTATGCACACCCCTTAAAGACCTCTTGGGAATGGGGTGAGGTCGACAGTAGACAGTCTGAGATTTAAAAAGTCTAAGTAGACAATAAGTAACCAAGTCTCTAAGTAACTAAGTAGACAGTAGACTAAGGTTAGAAAGACTCTCAGAGCTCTCTCTCTCTCTCTCTCTCTCTCTCTCTCTCTCTCTCTCTCTCTCTCTCTCTCTCTCTGTGTGTGTGTGTGTGTTCTATCTCTCTCTCATCCATCCATCATCTATCTATCATTCATCTATCTATCTATCTATCTATCTATCTATCTATCTATCTATCTATCTATCATCTATCTATCTATCTATCTATCTATCTATCTATCTATCTATCTATCATCTATCTATCTATCTTTGCTGGGGAAAGCAAAATTGTAAGTCTCCATCTAGAAACATCTGTCAAAAAGTGTTATTGAATTTCAAAAAAAATCAAAGAAAAAGGAGTTTAAAATAAAGGCAGGGAATGGGGAAAGAGCAAAATTGAAACAAAAGGAGGAGTTGAAACAAAAAGGGGGAAATATAATAGATAAGAGTAATTTCGGATGTTCTTTAATTCAGATAAAATCTTAAAAAGCAATGACCCTTTGAACTAAACTCAATGATAGCAAACAGTACTTCTATCATCACAAGCCAATCATTAACCATCAAAACCTAAGGTTACATTTTCATTTCTTCCAATTCTGGGGGGGGGGGGGGGGATCCAGAAGTGGTTTCCAAGTAGAAACAAAGCTAGATAAAGTCTTTTCTTTAATCAAAGCAGTCAATTTCTCCATCTCTTCCAACTCCATTAATTTCACCATCGATTCTTGAATTGTGGGTATGTGTGAGTCCTTCCATCTTTGTGCATACCATATACGACAGGGGTCTTAAAACTTGGCAACTTTAAGACTGTGGACTTCAACTCCCAGAATTCTGGGAGTTGAAGTCCACAAGTCTTAAAGTTGCCAAGTTCAGGGACCCCTGATCTACAATGTCAGACCTGCCTCAGCTTGAATGTCAGGGTTTCCCATCCCCCTTTGCCTATGGCAACTCAAGAGCAGGCCAGGGATGCTTTGTGAGTTGACATTAAACTCCTAAGTAATCCTTAACTCCATTTACTGAGAAAGTTATAGGACACTAGAACTCAAGTGCATTACAGTATTGCACAAGCAGAACTGAGAAACCACACACCACAATCCCCAAATCTAACTTTTCCCTCCCTTAAAGGTAAAGGTTCCCCTTGCACATATGTGCTAGTCGTTCCCAACTCTAGGGAGCAGTGCTCATCTCCGTTTCAAAGCCAAAGAACCAGCGCTGCCCAAAGATGTCCCCATGGTCATGTGGCCGGCATGACTAAATGCCGAAGGCACACAGAACGCTGTTACCTTCCCACCAAAGGTGGTTCCTATTTTTCTACTTCCATTTTTACATGCTTTTGAATTGCTAGGTTGGCAGAAGCTGGGACAAATATCGAGAGCTCACTCTGTTATGCGGCTCTAGGGATTTGAACCGCTGAACCGCTGACCTTTCTGAGTCAATTTTCAATGAATCACTGGAAAACATTGATGCTGGGCCTCAAAGTAAACGGTGTTCAGATGAACAATTTAAGATATGCTGATGATACAGTTCTGCTTGCTAGTAAGCATGAAGACCTTCAGCTCCGAATCAACAGAACCTTAGAAATATCTGAAAAATACAGCTCGAAGCTTAACACCTCAAAAACCTAGATCATGGTCATCAGCAAACAACTCATTAATTTACCACTGATAAACTTGGAAAGAATACCACTAGAAAAAGTTGAAAGGATCATGTACCTCAGTTTTAATTTACATGAAAGCTGGGACATGATCAGTAAAGGCAAGGATAGAGAAAGACAAGGGTAGAGAACTCTTGAACAGCATTCTTCAAAATGAAAAAGGTCTTCTGTAGTCATGATATAAGCCTAAGATTGAAAATCAGGCTTGTCAGATGTTACATCTTTTCTATCCTGCTCTACGGAGTAGAGAGTTGGTCTCTAACAGAAAACCACTTGAAGAAACTAGAAGAATTTGAAATGTAGATTTGACGATGGCTGTTATGTATGAGTTGGGTTGACAAAATCATAAATGAGGAGGTCATAAGCTGCCTGGGAAAGCAAAGTGAAATCATCAATGCCATTAAAAAGTGAAAGAATATTTTGGACATGTGATGTGACACCTGGAAAAATACGGCATCCTTCACTTAATCCTCCAGGGAAAAATTGAAGGCAAATGAGGTCCAGGCAGAAGAAGAATATCATGGCTTCAAAATCTAAGGGACTGGTTTGGACAAAACTCAGCAGCACTTTTTCATGTGGCTGTTGACAAAAATAGGATTGCCAACATGATCACTAACGTCCAGTGACGGATATGGCACAAGAAGTAGTAGAAGAAAATTTAACAATAAATTAGTATCAAATAAAAGTCAACAGAGTGGTTGGGCTTTTGTATCTCTTTGATAATGCAAGGATTCTAAACTGATGATGCTCTTAACTTTGCACCTTGCCCAGCTCTGCTTGCTCTTATCCCACCCTACATTCTCTAAGCCACCTTGCCCTCTGAGAAGAGAGTAAGGCTACCACTTCAAGAAATAAATACAACCATCAACATTCTTCTAACATTACTGGAAGGTCAAAATATCTTCTTAGAACTCAGGCAACTTTTCCATGATACCATCTGCCCCCTTCAATGCCCTTCCTTGGTTGTGGTCAATGAGTTTTCATGGATAAGTTCAATCATGAGCCCTGGCAAGTGATGACTCTGCAAATGAAAAAAACACACACACACATTACCCTCTTAACCACCCAGCTACACTAACATTTTATGTCTAGGTGCCTTGGGGTTTTAATTGAATGTCAAACATAATTTGAGGAAGGTAACAGAGAGCTTGAGATACTGCCCTTAGAAAGCAATTCAGTGGTTGCAAATTGCTTACAGGCCTGTAGCGAAGAAGGATGAGAAATTTCACCCCTCGCCTTCTTGTGCCATTCACCAGAAGGACAGGACACTCTGACATGGGGAGAAGCACGGTGTTGTTGGCAAGTGAAGCTGGGCAGGCTTCTTTTCTTTTGCGCATGAATTGTGCAATCATTCCATCTGTCCATCAAGGATAACAACTCGTATGAGTTGTCTTTCCCCTGAAAGATTAATTTCATGACACTCTTCTCAGATAGAGTCCAGTAGAATACTCATCGCAGATGGTATTTTCTACCTGGGAAAATGATGGTTACAAAATCAGCCAGCCAAAGGCATCTTCAGAAGGTCAGAAAAAACATGGGAAGTTGGTCATCCAACTAGTTCCCAGTTGTCTCTCTCACACCCTTCATTCGGGATACGCAACACCTACTTTCAATAGCAATAGCATTGATATACCGGCCCATAGTACTTTACAGCACTCTCTGAGTAGGTTACAATGTCAGCCTATGTCAGGGGAAATTTCACCCTGAGCTAATGAGGTGTAGACCGTCGGCTTTCCTAAAAAGCATATCTTCAGAAAAAGCGAAAATAAGACCCGATAACATGTTCTAATTAAAACAAGCTTTAATATAAAAAAAAATAAAAATAAAACAAATCTATCTAATTGTTACATTTTGGCAAGAGCAATTGTCAGCCACCTTCTTGGCAGACGAACAGAAGAATCAAAAGAAAAGAAGTCTCTGGAATGTGTGATGTATTAAGAAACGTGTTAAGAAAGCATGCACAGTAAATCATTGCTGATATGGCCTATGACCTGCACAGTAATATCTCAGCACAGCTAGCAAACAATTAACGCAGTGACAGCCTACAGCCCCCAACAATCTGGGTCATCATTATACCAACCTTGGAAGGATGGAAGGCTGAGTCGACCTTGAGCCCCGTCAGGATCAACTCTAGGCTATGGATAGAGATTACCTGCAATACTGCATTCTAACCACATTGCCACCATGGATCTCAGCGGTAGATTTGTAGTTAAAAAATAATAATGGAAATATATCTCCATAGCAATTGTTACTCATTACAAAAACTATCTTTCAATTTTCCGATCACTGAAGGAAAGAGAACGCAGGAAGTCAAATTCCAACTAATTGATATTCTACTGGGGAATTCTAAGAACTGAAATCCATGCATCCTAAAATTGGCAAGTTTGAAAAATACTGGTTTATAAGGTAATCAAACCAATCTTCCTCAAGCTGGTTTCTACATGAGTGTATAGGTCCTTCGCATATATTTACTGCATAAAGGAATAGGTTGGGTTTTTTTTTTCCTGTTCAAACACATTTGTGGAAAATCTATGCTTACATATCCACTCCTTTGACACTTTTTTTTAAAAAAAACTTGAAAACTTTGATGGAACATTTGGGATTTTTTTTTAAAAAATGGGAAACTAAATTCTAATCCAAGTATCCTTCCAAGTCGATATTGGAATAGTGCAGCGATGGCGAACATTTTTTGGCTCGCGTGCCACAAGTGGGGGGAGCGCAGGGGGGTCGCATGCGCGTGCTGGCCAGCTGAGTTCACCTTTTTAAAAGCTATTTTTCGCCTTCCCCAGGCTCCAGAGGCTTTATAGGAGCCTGGGGAGAGCGAAAAGAGCCTCCCCCGCCCCCCAGAGGCTTCAGGGACCGTCCGGAGGCTTCCCTGATGCCTTCGGAGCTCTTAAAACCACCCTCCGAGCAAACCGGAATGACTTCCGGGTGCCCTGACAAATGGCTCCGCGTGCCACTTGTGGCACGCATGCCATAGGTTCGCCATCACTGGAATAGTGGTTCTTGGTGTTCTCTGAGCTTGGTTGTTTTCTTGCAGATATTTTTATTATCCAAGTTGGTAATATCAAATCCCACTAGAAGGGACTGGGATTTGCTTTTTGTTTGTAAAAAAAGGGGGTTTGTCCTATTTCAGTGGGAGTTTTGTTTTCTTCTTGGTAGTTCCTTAATTAGGCTATTCTTTACTAATTGGTTGTTGCTTGATCAGGTTATTGTTTACCGATTGATTGTTCTTTGAGAATTAGTAATGGTGTTAATCTCTGTTGATTGCTGGCAAGGAGGATTTATGGTCTTTTTTGGTTTTTTTATTGTCTCTTCTGAATGGTATGTAGATGTTGCTTGTCTCTATGTCCCTGTTGATGGCTGATGGTATGTAGATGTACCTGAATGCATCTTCTATTGGGGTAATATTGGAACCCTCTACATGGGATTTGTCTAGTGCACATAACGAAAAAGATTTATAGAAGGTACTTTGAAAGTGATGAAGACTCTCAGGGGACCCACATGGCCACAGGGCTTGGTGACTTGGCATGATCATGAATCCAAATTAGATGATGGTGGAAAAGCAAAAACAATAATCTCTCCGTAAGAAATTATCTGCCACTGCTAGAAGATGCATCCAACCAGAAGTTCAAGAAATACCACCCATCCTAGGAAAGAGAGATGTTTTAATTCTTCATTCTGCGTGTACTATCCATCTTTCAAAATAAACAAATGGCCTCGTTCCACCTGTTTATTAATCTGGAAGGTCTGAATTGAAGCTCCTTTATACTCTGGCTTAGAGTAGCAAGCACCTGGACGGTCACAGTCAGGATAATTTGCACAGGAAAGGGGGTTATTTTCTTTGCAAATTGTTTTCTTCTCCACCAATGCAGAACAAGGAAAGGTCTTATGCTCACCGATTCTTCACCGGCAAGACAATCAACAGGGAAAGTCTAGGAGTGACTCAGCCTATAATTACTTCAAGAAGCACCAGCTTCTTACTTGAAAAATGAACATGTTCAAGGATGGGCAACACAATGCAACAAGTCAGGAGAAGGACTTCTTATGGTAGAAAGAGACCATTAGGGAACTGATCAATCCTCACTGTAGCTCATTGAAGGATTTGCAATGCAATATTCCCTCATGGATTGTAGTCCAGCTCTTGGCTTCCGTACTTGTAAGTGAAAAACCAGATGGATTCCAGTAGCATTTTTTCAGATTAATGAGTTTTGTTCCAATGCTTAAGCTTTTATGAGCTATTTTGGCTTCAGCTGAAGCTCCCCAAAACTGATGCCTTTTAATAAAATTTGTTTGCCAGAAATGGTACTATCAGTTTCCTAATATATACCACATATATTCCTCATATATATCTACAGTTACTAGGAGCCACAGGTGAGAGCTGAGTGACAGGCGGGGACCAAAGGTGGACGAGCTGCCCCAAAACCTGCCCTAAAATGAGCTGCCCTGAAAGGACATGACATGCCCTTACACCAGAGGTGCTACTCCTTCCTGAACACCCCATACATGTAGCATGCGCAGCAGCCACACCCCAGGCAACCATTTTGACAGGCTGGCCAAACCAGGTTGAGAGTAGCCATTGGGTCATTGACCTTTGGTGAGATAGGGACATGTCTATTCCGAGCCTGTGAAGAGAGATTCTGGCAGATTGAGTGGATGAAACCTACTAGAATAGGACAACAGTCATGAAGGCAGTCTCTGCAAGCGATGTAGGGTGCTAAGAGCACGGAAAGACACGAAGGACACCCTGGTCAACCACTGCGCTCAGCCCATCTCCAACTGTCTCAACTCTTGTCCTGCTCTTGGAACAAGATGGAATCTGGGAAGAGAAAGTTAGGCTGACTCTGCGCACCTCTCCCTCACTCTAATGCAATTCACGCGCAAGTCTTGACATCCCCTCAATTAGATGTCAAGGTCCTCTTCGAACAGGATTGACGAACATCATATACCCAGTGGTGAAATTCAATGTTTTTACTTCCGGTTCTGTGGGCGTGGCTTGGTGCACATGGTGTGGCTTGGTGGGCATGGCTTGGTGGGCATGGCAGGAGAAAGATACTGCAAAAACTCCATTCCCACCCCACTCTGGGGCCAGTCACAGGTGGCATTTGCTGGTTCTTCAAACTACTCAAAATTTCCACTCCGGGTCTCCAGAACCGGTCAGAGCCTGCTGGATTTCACCCCTGCATATACCTGAAGAAACATCTCCAGTTTTCAAGGTGTTGGTACTCTGCAGAACACTTCTTTCCATGAGGAGATTTCCTTGACAGTTTACCATGAATCTCTTCCTTTTGCTTTTTAAAAAAATCAGAATTGCTTACAACAGTATTGCAGATTTTGCTAGTCTTTTCTTTGCTCCTGGGAATTTCTTTGAAATACGTCTTTCCAGGCCGCACTGTGGAAAATAATCTTGGCCTGCTGGTGTTGTAAACACTCATAAAGGTTCAACAAAACTGAAATGAGGTCCCTTGGTCACAGCATACATTTTTAAGAAAGCAAACAAAACAAAACAAAAATAATACTCAGTAGATTTGTTTTCTTACTGGGTCAAGGAAAAATACCAACCAGGATTTTTGGCTGGCATTTGTCCCTTCCTAGATTCCTGGGAGACTGTCACTTCCAAATCTGTTTCCATGGAAATGTGGGGCAACATTATTTTGCATCCTTAAATGTATCCTTTATTTTTTATTATTATTACTATTTACATAAGATACTGAATCGTGTTCCATGTAACCATTCCAGGGTGATGCCAAGCTAGCAAAATAATAATGGTTAACCTGCACTAATAAAGCACAACAAATAAACAGTAAAACAATAAAATAAAACAAATACTAAAGCTAACAGAGCACATGAGAAGTAGTTTGATGTACTGGTTAAGACACCAGGCTGGAAACTCAGAGATCATAAGATAAAACATATGAAGAATGGCTGAAGGAATTGGGTAGGTCTAGTTTAATGAAAAGAAGGAACATGATATCAGTGTTCCAATATTTGAAGGGCTGCCACAAAAAAGAGGGGGTCAAACTATTTTCCAAAGCACCTGAAGGCAGGACAAGAAGCAATGGATGGAAGCTAAGCAACCTAGAGCTAAGGAGAAATTTCAGTGACAGTGAGAACAATTAATCAGTAGAAGAGCTTGCCTCCAGAAGTTATGGGTGCTCCAACCCTGGAGGTTTTTAAGAAGAGATTAGACAACCATTTGTCTGAAATGGTATAGGGTCTCCTGCTTGAGCAGAGGGTTGGACTAGAAGACCTCCAAGGTCCCTTCCAATTCCATTATTTTGTTATTCTCTAAGAGTTGTAGTTTGTCTTAGGCCAGTCCCTCTTTTCCCCTAGGGCGGGTGTCAGCAACCCATGGCTCTGGAGCCCCATGCGGCTCTTTCGTCCCCCTGCTGTGGCTCCCTGATGGTTGAACCCACCACTGGCTGGCCCCGCCCCTCGCCTTCCCCTTCCGGTCACTCCTGGCCTGGCCTGAGAGAGAAAGAGACAGAGCCAGAGAGACAGAAGGCAAGACATAGAGAGAGAAAGAGGCATAGAGAGAGAAAGAGAAAGAGAGAGGCTCACAGAGAGATACCTGCTTCCCACATGGCTGGGGTGGGTGGGTAATGTCACTGGGTGGGAGTGAGTGATGTTGAATTGGCCACACCCACCCAGGTTTTGTGGCTCCTGTGTTTTTTTTTTCTGTGGGAAACGATTCCAAACGGCTCTTTGAGTCTTTAAGATTGCAGACCCCTGCCCAAGGGAGTGATAATCTTGCCTAGAAAACTGTGGAACTGGTTCTAGTCAGCCGTTGGAATCAAAACTGACTCCAAGACACATATGATTAAAAGACAGGGGGAAAGGTGGGGAGGGAGACCAAATACATTTATTCATTAATTTACATCTATCTTTTTGCACAACATCTATCTTACTCTAAAGGAAGCCTGCCAAAATTCTTGATATGAACCAGTGACCATTACTAAACTGTCAAAGCTGGTTGGAGCTCCCCAGAAATGCAACCCCTTTTTATCCTTTCTAGTATAACACCCTACATAATCATCCACAGATAGACACAATAATACCAGCATAAAGAATTGTGCATTGTGATGCAAGGTCCACCCTTTCATACATGTCGCAATGCTGCACCCAAGTATTAAGAGTAGAGTTTATATTGTGTTCAGGGGCCCCCATGTTCCTTTTTAGGGGATGTCCATGGCAACTTCCTACAATTCCCATCCTTCTTTCAAAGATTCCTTCCCATTATAAGAGCTGATGGAGCATCGAAGTCAAATTGTCTAGGACTGCCAATCTGATAAAACTTGAGAGAGGAAAATAGCAAAAGAAGTCTCTAAAAATCATGGCAACTGGACCAAAGTTTGTTAATCTGATATGTTTCATTACTCCTCCAAGTAACCTCATCAGTCAAAATTTAAAAAAAAATTAGGCAGGGAGTCAGAGAATCATTGGACTATCCTAACACTTGCCACACCGACTGCAGGGTTTACCCCCCAAAATGCATTGAAATATGTCAATGAAAACTCAATCATCCAGGCCAAAAAGTATCTTTAAAAAGGTTAAATCATAGCAACTGGACCAACCTTTGTTAATCTAAGATGTTTTGTTACTCATCCAAGTAATTTCATCAGTCAAAGAAGTGATTGAGATGACCAAGAGAAGCAGAAAAGCAAAGAAGCTCCAGAAGGCAAGTTAGGGTGAAGGGAAGACAGATATCTTTGCAGCTGTATAGACAATCCTCAAGTTACAACCAGTGTCAGGCCTGCAGCCGGTTCCTTTTGGGATCTCTGCCTGACACACTAATATTCTATTCTACTATGCCAGTGATGGTGAACCTATGGCAACGCAAGGCTCTGCCCTGTCAGCTGGCCAGCGTGCATGTGCGTGCTGGCCAGCTGAGTTCACACTTTTTGAAAGCCATCCCCCCCCCAGCTCCAGAGGCTTTATAGGAGGTTGGGGAGGGCAAAAAGAGCCTCCCCCGCCACCCGGAGGCCCTCTGGAGGCTTCATGAGCTTCTCTGAAGCCTCCAGAGCGTAAAAAACTGGCAAACCGGAAGTTTGGGAACGGACTTCTGGTTTGCTCGGAGGGTCGTTTTGAGCACTCCAAAGGCTTCGGGGACCATCCGGAGGCTTCCCTGAAGCCTTCGGAACACTTAAAACGACCCTCCGAGCAAACCGGAACTTCCCCTATCTCTGGCCCTCCAGAGATCATCAACCAATGTGACCAAGGCCGTCTCCGTGCTGTGCCCGGGTCGGAAGCCGGACTGGCGCGGGTCTAGATAATCATTTTCCTCCAGGTGACGTGGGAACTGCTGTACCACCACACTCTCTACAACCTTCGCTAAGAAAGGAAGGTTGGAGACTGGACGATAATTGACTAGGTCCGTTGGGTCCAGGGAAGGCTTCTTGAGCAGGGGCCTCACCACCGCCTCTTTCAAGGTGGCCGGTAGAGACCCCTCACCCAACGAGGCGTTCACTAGGCCCAGGAGCCAGTCGCGCGTAACCTCCCAGGATGCCAGTACAAGCCAGGAGGGACACGGGTCCAATAAACATGTGGTGGGTCGCAGACGTCCACGCAACCTGTCCAAATCCTCGATGGCAACCGAGTCATACTCCTCCCAAAGCGGTCCCTCAGGACTCGCCACGGGCGTCTCTACTGGACCACTGAAAGGGGCCCATCCCATCCGGATTTGAGCGACTTTGTCCTGTAGATATTTCCCAAACTCCTCTGCTCTGCCCTGTAAAGGGGCTTCCCGCGGTCTCTCAAACAAGAGGGAGCGAGTCACCCGAAACAGGGCGGCAGGGCGGTTATCTGCGGACGCAATAAGAGCGGCGCAATGTTGACGTTTGGCCGCTCTTAATGCCACGAGGTACGTCCTCAAATAGGCTCGTGCCTGTGCTCAGTCAAATTCGGAACGGGAGGATCTCCAACGACTCTCTAGGCGTCTCTTGTGGCGTTTCATCACCCTTAGCTCCTCGGTAAACCAAGGGGCCAGGGTGGTTCGTCGCCGCAGGAGAGGCCGCAAAGGCGCCACCCGGTCTAGGGCCCTGGTAGTCGCACTATTCCATGCGTCTACGAGGTCTGGAAGAGACCCCTCACTCAACGAAGCGTTCACTAGGCCTAGGAGCCAGTCACGTGTAACCTCCCAGGATGCCAGTACAAGCCAGGAGGGGCACGGGTCCAGTAAACATGTGAGGTCGCAGTCGTCCACGCATTCTGTCCAAATCCTCGATGGCAACCAAGTCAAACTCCTCCCAGATTGATTTCTCAAGACTCGCCACGGACGTCTCCACTGGGCCACTGAAAGGGACCCAATCCTTCCGGATTTGAGCGATTTTATCCTGCAGATATTTCCCAAATTCCTCTGCCCTACCCTGTAAAGGGGCCTCCTGCGGCCTCTGAAACAGGAGGGAGCGGGACACCCGAAACAGGGCGGCAGGGCGGTTCTCTGCGGATGCAATGAGAGCGGCACAATATTGACGTTTGGCCGCTCTCAATGCCACGAGGTACGTCCTTATATGGGCTCGTACCTGTGTTCGGTCAAATTCGGAATGGGAGGATCTCCAACGACTCTCTAGGCACCTCTTGCGGCGCTTCATCACCCTTAGCTCCTCGGTAAACCAAGGGGCCAGGGTGGATCGTTGCCGCCGGAGAGGCCGCAAAGGCGCCACCCGGTTCAAGGCCCCGGTAGTCGCATTGTTCCACGCGACCACCAGGTCCTCTACTCGAGGGCGGGTCAGGGCTACAGAAGGTGGCCCAAGCTCCATCTGGAACCTATCTGGTTCCATCAGGCGCCTGGGGCGGAACCATCTAGTGTTTTCCGGTTCCGCCTCCCCGCAGTGGGGGGTAGCACCAGGGAAGTCAAGACGAAGGAGTGAGTGATCTGACCATGACAGGGGAGTGATGGTTAAGTCCCCTCCTCCCAGATCACTCAACCACTGGCCAGAGACAAAAACAAGGTCCAAGGTGTGACCTCCCTCGTGTGTCGGGCCCTGAATCAATTGAGTCAGGTCCATGGCTGTCATGGAAGCCATGAACTCCCGAACCCCCTCGGATGCTTCTCCCACCAATGGCAGGTTAAAATCCCCCATCACTAAGAGTTTGGGGGTCTCAACCGCCACCGATGCGATCAGCTCGAGGAGTTCAGGCAGGGCCGCTGATGTATAGCGAGGAGCCAGGTATACTATCAGCAGGCCCAACTGTCTCCCAGGGCCCCATTTCACGACAAGGGATTCACACCCGGGCGTCTGTGGCACAGTGGACTCCCTCGGCTCTAAATCCTCCCGAATAATCGCTGCTACCCCACTGCCCCTTCCCTGGGCCCGGGGTTGGTGAAATGCTCGGTAGCCTGGTGGGCACATTTCCACGAGGGGTAAACCTCCCTCGTGGCCCAACCAGGTCTCCGTTATTCCTGCGAGGTCCGGCTCCCCCTCCAAAATTAGATCGTAAATGAGGGGGGCCTTATTAACAACGGACCTCACATTGCATAGCAACAGCATCAGGCCCTGGGTCTGCAGCTCCTGACCACCTAGAACGCGGGGGTTGGTACAAGCGACCGGGTGTAACCAGCACCCACAGTCTCCCAACCGACTGCGAGTTCTTAATCTGTCCTCGTATCTGCCCCTCCCTACGACCGTTGGAATCGAAGAGCCCTGTATTGGAAGAAGAAGAATCCAATCCAGAGGTGGTATTCAGCCGGTTCTGACACATTCTGGAGAACCGGTAGCAGAAATTTTGAGTAGTTCAGAGAACCGGCAAATAGGCTGGCCACGCCCCCACTGCCTCCCAGCTGATCTTCTTTGGTTGGCCAGAACAGGACAATGGAGCTGGAGAGCAGGTTAGTGGGGTGGGGAGGGGATGGGGATGATGCAGTATCCTTTCCCTGCCACGGCCAAAACACCACACCCACAAAGCCGCAGAATGTCCACAAAGCCACGCCCAAAGAATCGGTAATAAAAAAAAATGAATCCCACCACTGATATAATCCATATTTTTTTTAGAATGCGAAATTGGTGAAACCTGGTCTATGGAGAAGAAAGCAGCAAAAGAGCTGATTGAGGACAAGTCCAAATGATATGTGAAGCAGAAAGCAAAGAGAACTCCAGAAGGAACAAGAGAGGAGAGTCCTCCCCAGTGGGGTGAGTTCTTTTGTAAAAGGTGTCACTAACTCACATTGTCGCCATGAAAAATTAATCATACTAATGAAATATGCCCCTCATCCAAAGTAAACCCAAGCATTGAATATTTAGCAAGCAACGTTTGCTAGGAATACAGATAGTCCTCAACTTACGACCGTCCGGTTAGTGACTATTCAAAGTTACAATGGCACTGAAAAAAGTGACTTACGACCATTTTCACACTTATGTCCATTACGTCATTCCTATGGTCGCATATGGATGCTTGACAAGTGGTTTGTACTTGTGACAGTTGCAGTGTCCCGGGGGGGTCATGTGAGCCTCTTTTGTGACCTTCTAACAAGAAATGTCAATGGGGAAGCCAGATTCACTTAACAACCGTGTGACTAATTTAACAACTTGGGTGATTCACTTAACAAAGGTGGCAAGAAAAGACGTAACATGGAGGGGAAAACTCACTTAACAAAGTTCTCACTTAACAACATGAATTTTGGGCTAAGTTGTAAATTGAGGACTACCGGTAATCCCAACAGCCAAACAGCCATTGCAGAGAGTCAACCAACCCCTTCATTTCCACCTGCTCTTACCGTGCTTAATCTCTGGAGAATATACATCATTCGCATTCCCAGAATGCAATTGGGTCACGCAGCAGTTGTTTCTGCCACTGCTGGTGGTGGCTGCAGGGGGAGTCAGGGCATTGGAAAGTGTCTGGTTGACCACGGGCGGCGCCGGCAGAGTTTGGGGTGTCTGGCAGGTGCAGCCCGTTTGTGAGAGACTGCAGGGCTGGCTGCCCCCCAGCCGAAGGCAGTCCTCCAGCCACCGGCAGAGGACGCTGCAAGTGAACTGGCTGGAATTGTTGTTGTTGATCAGGAGAACCTCCACGAAGCGAAACTCCACGGCTTCGGGAGGCAGCAAGCGGCTGGCAGCCTCAGGCTCTTCTGCCAGGCAGAGCTGCACAAAGTTCTTGTCGAAATGAAAGAAGGCAAAGGGGCCTCCGCCTTGGCAAAGCTCCAAGCCCACTTCCTCCTCCTCCTCCTCTTCCTCTCTCCCCTCCTGTGGCAGGGCGGTGGCTCTGGGCTGGTTGCAGGTGTCATTGGAGAGGTAATGGTCCAGCGGAAGCACCATGGGCGAGTAGTGGGTGCAGACTTGCTCCTCCCGGTTGAACTTGAGATACAGGGTGTATTTGGTCGGATCCGGATTCTCCAGGGTCCATGAGCAGCCAGTGGAGACAGTGGGGAAGAGGTCCTTCAAGGAAAAGGATCCGTAGAGGACCCCAGAGGCCAAGGCGGAGCAAGCACTTGGAGCCGGATCAAAGCCCCAGGAGAGCCACACCAGACACGATATCACAGACAGTAAGAATGGTCCAGCAGGGTTCATCCTATGACATTTGCCCTTCAGGAGAGAAAGAGAGAAAAGGATCATGCCAGAGAAAGGGGAGAGGCCACAGCAGGATCTGTTTTCATTGGTACAAATCAAGGTGTAAAGGCAGGACTTACTGTATTTTTCAGAGCATAAGACGCACCCTTCCCCCCCCAAAAGAGAATGAAAATTTGGGTGCATCTTATACATTGAACGTAGCCCCACCCACCGTCCCCCAATCTTTGGCCTCTGCTTCCCAGCAATTTACCTCCTTGCAGCAAATGGGGAAAATGGGGCTTGCAGAGGGTGCAATAGGCTATAGCAATCCCTGCAGCCTGAAACAGCTGATGATCAGGAGGCCCACAAATTGAAAATGAAACTTGCTGTTTGCTCCAGGAGGCAAATTGCTGGGAGGCAGAGGCAGGTTTTTTTTCCCTTGCAGGCTGTTTGCTGCAAGGAGGTAAGTCAATAACTTTAAATGCCTATAGAATGTTCAAATTACTAGACATTTTTAAAAGGCTACTTTATTATTATTCTAGACAGCTTAACAAAATGAAGAAGCATTTTAAAATAAATGCTTGATCTGAAGAGGCCCAGTGCTATCGTTTCTTCTTTTAAATAGCAGAGAATAACTATACTCCCAGAAAGCCACATCAACTTAAATAGCATCTGTATATGTATAGTCTGAAATGTAACACCACAAACAGTGTATATTGTCTGTACTGTTTGCTGTTTGTTGCAAGGAGGCAAATTGCTGGTAGGCAGAGGGAGATATTTCTCCCTTGTTTTCCTCCCCAAAAGCCAGGTGCATCTTATACTTCGGAGCATCTTATACTCAGAACTATACAGTAGGTGTTTATTTTGTTTATTTGATTTTTATCCTGCCTTTGTTACTTTATAAATACAGCACCCCAAGGTGGCAAACATACCTAATACTTCCTCCTATATACTGGAGTCAACAAAGCTTTTTAAAATGTGCATATAAAAAAAATCAGAAGGTTACTGTCAACTTTCTGTGTTGACATTCCATGCATACCATTGAAGGAGTCAGATCTCAGATTACAGTAGTTGATTTGAGACGGGTGTATCTATTGGGTAACCTGATTTATGACACAGACCGAGGGGAGGAAAGGAACAGGGGCAAAGTTCAGAAGTAGATAAACAAAGCAAAGATATGGCTGTGAATAAATCTTGCCTAATGAATAATGCCTAATGAAGCTGTTAATAAATTACTGGTTTTTGTATTAAAACATTGGCTCGATTATTATGAATCAGTTATGGCATTGTTAGGAAACTGTACAGACAGCCATTTCTATTTTCCATTCTGGGAGGGGAGGGGGAAGAGGAGGAGGGAGAGGAGGAGGAATCTCTTGAAACCATTTTAGTTTCTCTAAACTTTCTTCCAAATGTGAAACTTCTCTTTGTAAACTAAGGGAGAAGAGGGTTGATTGACACACTTTTCACAGGCTTGGACATTCTATTTCATTAGACCAGTGATGGCTAACCTTTTTATTATCACGTGCCAAAAACGCCCCTGCACCCATAGTGCAATGTGCACGCGACCCCCCCACCCCCATGCTCCCCCCCCCATTGTATGCACCCCACCCCCTCACTCATTTTTGGCTTCTACATTGTTACAGGGGGCTTTCCAGGCCCAAAAGTGGGTGCAGGAGGGGCGCACACCCCCCATGTCCTGTTTTGGGCCTCAAAGGCCTCTTGCACCAACCTGGAAGCCAAAACAGGGCACATAAAACAGTGCTGCATAAGCCCCCCCAAAATGCAATATGAGTGCCCCGCCCCCGTATGTGCCCGAAAGACCAGCTGGCCGGCAGGAGGTGCACGCAAATGCATGGTGTAGCTGGGCTGGGGCAATAGCTGGCATGCCTGCAGAGAAGGCTTTGTGTGCCACCTGTGGCATGCCATCACGGCATGCCATCAATAGATTCCATGGCAGAAACAAGACAGGTCTTGTCTAGAGGTGTTTGGAGATCCACAGGCAAAGCGTGAGCTTTTTACATGAAGATTAGACTCAGCAATGCCTTGCCTTTCCAGGGGTCCTCTTGCTCCTTCCTTCCTCCCAACTTGCTTTCTTAAAGAGATAACGAAAGTGAAGTCCAACTTGGTTTTCCCAAAGGACAGTTCCACACCCAGCTCTTAATAACACAGACAGATTTATCATTTCAATGAGCTCCACATCAGTGACGTGCGGTGAGGTTTATGACTGGTGAGGCACTGAAACAGTGCTGGGTTTCAAATATTTTTAGACTTGTGGACTTCAACTCCCATAATTCCACAACCAGGCATGCTCAGTTCCAATTTAAAGCGACAGCATTTGTTTTTCTCCTTTGCTCCTTCTTTCTTTTTCTTTTTCTTTTTCTTCTTCTTGCCCTCCTTCCTCCCTCTCTCCCTTCCTCCCCCTCTCTCAAACACACACACACACACACACACACACAGAGAGAGAGAGAGAGAGAGAGAGAGAGAGAGAAGTTGGATTGGACTATCTCTCCTACCCCTTCCCTCTCTCACTCACTCTCAAACAAACCCCCCCACAGACAAAAGTTGGATTGGATATCTTTTCCAGTGGCTTGAAAGCAACTCCTCTGCCATCCCACCCCCCCATTCCCCTGCTGCCTTTCCCAAACACCTCCACCATTGCAAATGCAGCCTGCTGTCTGGGTGGGAAATGCCTGGAACACAATAAAGCCCACCCACCACCTCCTGCTGGCAGGCTGGGGTGAGAGGAGAGGCAGAGAAGCCGGAGGGGAGCCTTCCAAAAGCCTTCCAAAAGAAAGAGGCTGGGGGGAAGTGTGTGTACTACAGCATGGCTCTTTGCCTGGCTTCCTGCCTCCTCCTGTGGTCTCCTCAGTGCTCGTTTGTGCTCTCCCTCCCCAAGTGTAGTTTGATTGCAGATGGAGCCACGTTGCCTTTTCAAACTTGTAATCAGTGAAGCTGGGCTAGATTTTTATATAGTTTTATCCAGCTGTGTGTGTGTGAGAGAGAAATGAATGGGGGCCTGGGGAGGAAGTCACTACACTTGGGGAGGGAGAGCACCAGTGAGGTTAAGCAGAGTCATCCACGGTGAGGCAGCAACTAGCTCAGCTTTTTCCTTTTACTTTTTTTTTCATGATGAGAGTGGTGAGGCTGTGCCTCACTTGCCTCACCTGACTGCACGTCACTGCTCCACATATCCTAAAGCATTTATAGGGCAGAAAAAAACTTTCAAAGTATATAGTCAGGGATGGGCTGCTGGGGGTTTGCACAGGTTTGGGCGATCCTCTAGCTAGGATTCTGCCCAGTTCGGTGAACCCCTGAATGCCACCCCTGGAAATGGGCCTGTGTCTTGCCTCGGGAGGGTCTTTGGAGCCCAAGGGAAGCAGTTTTCACCCTCCTGGAGCCTCAAGGAAAGTCTCTGGAGCTTGGGGAGGGCGAAAAACACCACCACCACCATGGTGCAGGAAGCCAACTAGGCCACACCCACAAAGGCCATGCCCACCCAGCAACAGGGCAGCAAACCCGTTGCTGTAATTTTTGAAGCCCACCCCTGGATGGCATTTGCACATTTCCGAAACTATACACGGTGATTGAGATTTTTTCCTTTTACTGGAACTTTTTCGAAACCCAGTTTTTTGTTCTTACAGCAGGGCCAGAGTCTTTGACCATCAAAGATTTCCTTCTGCCCATTTTTCTGCAATTTATTTATTTATTTCACATATGGCATATCATGCATGGACTAGCAATATATACCAACTTTTCACCTGGATAAGTAAAACATAATAAAATATAAATTTTGAAAAAGATCTATGTTCAAATAACAACATCTAGGCCATCTAACTACTGAAGCGTAGCATTGCAGATATATATATTTTTAAAAAATCAGACACTGGAACAGTCTACACCCTCAGCTAGCAGCCAGTCGCAATCTGTTTGACGTGGGCCTCATTCATAAAGGGAGTCCTGGCAGATGCCATGTGAGATGCGAATCCCATTCTGGGCTGTCCATAACTGACATTGGAGTTCAAAGCCCAGCATCTTTTTGCTAGGGTCACTTACCATATTTTTCAGAGTATAAGACGCACCAAGGTTTTGAAGAGGCAAATTTAAGTTTTGCACTCTGCAAACCTCTCAAAAACGGCCCATTTTTTGCAAAAATGGGCCCATTTTTTAAGTCAAAAAAAGGGGGCATAAATAGCCTTTAGAAGGCTTGTAGACTGCTCCTGGGGGTGGGGTGGGGGAAAAATGAGCAGAAAAGGCCCACTTTTCGTGAAAACGGGCCCGTTGTCTGTCAAAAAAGGGCATGGATAGCCTTTAGGAGGCTTATAAAGTGCTCCTGGGGGCTAGGGAGGCCAAAATTGAGCAAAAATGGGCTTTTTTGGCTTGTCTGCCCTCCCCAGCCCCCAGGAGCACTCTGAAAGCCTCCTAAAGGCTATGCACTGCCATTTTGGTGAAGGGGGCGGGGTTTCAGGAAGCAAAAAATGCTGTATTCAGTGTATAAGACGCACCCAGATTTTCAGCCTCTTTTTTGAGGGAAAAAGGTATGTCTTATATTCTGAAAAATACGGTATATGTCTTCCTGTGACTGGACGTTCAATGACCCATTTGGCTTTCTATTGGGAATCCATGTTAAAGTTGTTGGGCCGATTTTGCACAATGCCAGATTTTCTGCAGGTTTTAATTCCCAATGAGATCCCGAACTTGTGCCCAGAAAGAGAGAGAGAAATATCTGCCTCTACCTAGGATTGAACTCACAGCCTCCTGATTGCGAGGCGAGAGCTCCACCTCTACACCACCGCACCACTCTTGCCATATTGGAAGTCTGCTCTCCAAAATGGAAAATTAAGTGCAATGGACTGTTCCTGGTTTGATATTCTCATTTTATTAACTGCCCAGTGGGTGTTCTCAAGGTTTCATTCCCCCACCCCCCGCCCCACTGCAGTTTCAAGAGAGAAGACTCTTAAAGAGGAGGAGATGAGTGTGAACTGGAAGCCTGCAGGGTAGGGATTTCAACCGACTGCGAGAAAACATATTGTCTCCAAGTTCTTTAAAAAAAGCAGTATACTTTTTAAAGTAGCAGAAGCTTGACTTTTTGGAAGCTCAGATTTTCACCCACCGATCCTGCGTGCCACATTTTCTTTCTAATCTACCAAGCCGTTAAGCACAAACATTCTGGACACGGGTAAGTGCTGTTTATAGAGTCATAAAGAGCCCGGCCTTGGCCTCGTAAACCCCATAGGATACACAGTGGAAGAACTGGGCAATTTTCCAGCCTGACAAGGGAGTGGAAGCCCAGCAGAATTGCCAGCTGAGCAAGGAATCCCGTAACCACGGAAAGAAATAGAACAAATTCCGAGACACCGGCGTAAAACTGTCTTATAAGATGAAGAATCTTAGCCCCCCCCCCTTTTTTTTTATAGATGGCATTTTTTGCTTTAGCAAACCTTTCATGATTTCAGCCTTTAGCTCAATGTTTCCCAAGCTTGCCAACCTTAAGATAACACAGATGACATTTATCCAGAATGCTGGCTGGAGAATTCTGGGAATTGACATCCATGCAATGGATGTTAAAGTTGCCAAGCTTGAAAAACACCGCTTTAGCTGAAGGGCTGAAAGTGTTTTCAACATGCACTAATGGCATAACGAGGCTTTTCCACTGGTTTTTGGTGGCGGATGCCTAGCAGCTATTGTACACATCGATCAGCTGACACAAAAACTTGTACTTATAGGAAAATCACTTGGAGAACTGGATTATGGCCCACCCTGCCCTCTTATTCCCAATCTTATTCAAAAGATAAGTGAACAAGGATGTCACCATGCCAGAAAATAAATCTAGAGTCACATCGTAAGTCTCCTCCAACAGATGCTGACCTGGTCTATGCCACCAAGGAAATGAGATCAGCAGCTGGAGGTGTTAATCAATTAAATGAAACCCAAGAATGAAAGATTAGACTAGACTTTCCAGGAAGAAAGAAGGAACAGTTGGGGTGTCTATGGACATTCTCAATCATCCAGGTTATGATTATCCCAAAGGTGCTTTTCCAAAAGCAATTGTTGGAAGAAATGTCCTTCTGGGTTCAGTTCCAAGTGCCGAAAAAGACACTGGAAACATGGTGGCTGCTTGGAAAGATGGTTTAATGGTGGACAGGATCCAATGCTTTGGAGCTCCTGGGTGAAAAGGGAAAAGATGCTAAGAGTCCTAGGGTTTTATGCCCTCTCTTGGGCTTTGAACTTCCTGAGCCACAGAAAGAGTATCCTGATTGGTTGCTGTCAGAGGTCATAGCTAGATTGTAGGTTGTCTGTGTGCTAAGTTTGGTTAAAACTTGGTGGGTGGTGCAATGAAGGGCAATGAAATGGGGTAGATATTTATTATGTAGAATAGACTGGCTCAGGCGTTAATGGTCCATTGACAAAGGTGGAGGGGGGATTATTAAGAGTGAATCTGTTTCCTGTCCAAAAATTTCTCTGGCTCAGGCCTTAATTGACCATTGACAAAAGTGAGGGAGTTATTAAGAGAGAGTCTGTTTCCTGTCTAAAAACACATTTCTCTGGCTCAGGCCTTAATGGCCCATTGACAAAGGTGGGGGGATGAGTTTCTGCCTCTCTTTTAGGGGAAAATATTCTGCCCTTTTAATATTTCCTAAAATATTTCATTTTGTAGGAGAGAGGTGGGTGCTAACTTCCTACACAAGTGGACTTTCTTGGTTTCTTTCTTGAAAACATTTTCAAAGAAAAAACCAAGATAGTCTCCAGTTGTGGATTTTTTTTTTGGGGGGGGGGGTTGGAAAAGCATCTTTGGGAAGAGACGGAATGATTAACAGGATTATTTGAGACCCGCTTGATCCACAACCATAATAGATTTTTCCCCCCAGTTCTGATGACTGCCGTTTCCTTGGTGGACCAGTTCTTTCTCAAGCTTCTAATCCAAGCAGGCTCACTATCAAGAACTGAGAGATGCCACTTTTGTGCATTTTTGTAAAGCAAGTCTTCGGAATAAAAAAAAAATAAGGAAAAGCGAACGCCCTCCCCTTGCTGTTTGGAAAACCAAGCTGGCTTGGAACTGGGGATGGTGGCAGGTGTTGGCCTACAGGGACTTTCTGACTCCTGATGAGCTGTCACAGGCTGTCAGCAGCTGTCATAAACGGCTAGGGGCTGAAAGTGTAATATGGCTAGAGAGTGTGGAAAATATCTCCTAAGCAGACCTGTTCAGGTGTCCCACCAACCTCCCCTTCCCTCTCTCTCTCCAGAGCCGGGAAGGCAGCCACTGACACTAAGACAAATGAGCCATTCTCACAAGCAGAAAGATCTGCATATAGATAGGAAAATAAACAAGGAGAAAAGGAGGAGGAGGGAAACAAAGCTGGCAAATTTTCACAGCAGAACAACATTTCCTGCCTGACTCAGGACATTTGCAGACATTAAGGCTAACTAGGAAGGAGCTACCTAGCAGGGCTGTTCCTTAAACATTGTGTACTTTTTTCTGGGCATCTCTGAAAGTGTAGCTGGGAACAACCTCAGGTAGCTGGAGGAAAGGGTGTGAGTCAGGGGTGTGTTTCAATTTTTTTTTTACTACCGATGCTGTGGGTGTGGCTTATTATGTGGGCGTGGCTTGGCAAATTTATGTTTCCGCTCCAGAGGGGGCGGGGCAGCAGCCAAGCGAGCAAACCAGCAATCTGCCGGCTGCTGAGCACCCTGCTCATGAGTAAACTTCCTCACGAGTAAACTGCAGATTAGAGGGAGCTGGCAGATCCTGGCATGCATGCTTGGCTGCTTGCCTCCCACTCCGGAGCTCGCAGGGAGCAAACGAAACTGCCACCACCTGCCTCCGTGCCTTGAGGAGGTGGGGAAGCTCGATCCCACTTAGGAGGAGGTGGTTGTGAAGCCTCGGGGCTCCCTGAGCAGCCCATGCTGCTTATCTGTGTGTAGGCACTAGGAGGCAGTTGTGTGGATGCATGTGACGAAGAAGAGGCAGTGTGAGCCTTATAGTGAGCCGGTTCGGGGGCATGGCCAGCCAGCCATCACTACTGGTTCAGTGACCCACACCCAATTACCCTACCGGTTCTCCCAAACCAGTCCAAACCAAGAGTAACCCACCTCTGGTGCGAGTAAAACAAAAGCTAGCGTGCAAAACAAAAGCTAGCGTGCAAATGAATATATGTGTCCCAGGATAATGTTGCAGGATGCAATCTGAGCTGGTCACTAGGATCACAGGTTTGTTCTTCCGAGCTTTTGGACTTGTGCTGGAGCCCATCCTTAGGGAACTTCTCAATTTCTAGGATTTTTGCACTGGGCTGTATTTTTTATTTAGTTTATTCCGTTCAGTTTGTCAAACATATAAAAGATAACAGGTCTAAGTATAAACATAAATATGAACACAGTATGCGCGCTTATGCATGCCCCTTACAGACCTTTTAGAAATGAGGTCAACAGTAGACAGCCTTGGGTTAAAACTATGGGGGTTTGGGGATGTAACAACAGAGTCAGGTAGAGCATGCATAGTACTTATGTGGTGCCTGTGATTTGTGGCTTTTAGTTGTTGATTGAGGTGTTGATGGCCCTTGTCAGTCAACAGGAGTGCTGGTTTACTACCAGTTTACTACCAGATACCTAGAAGGGGAGTCCACAGCAGCAAAAAGGAACAACAATCAAGGACTAACAGCTCAAGGACCATCAACACCCCAATCAATAACTAAAAGCCATGCACAACCAGGCACCACATCAATAATACACATAGAATGGCCCGGTGCACACATGCTGGAGATGGAGACATTTCCTGAGGATGGGCTCCAGCACGAGTCCAAAAGGTTGGAAGAACAAACCTCTGGTCCCGGTGACCGACTCAGACTGGATCCCGCAAAAGCTACTGCAGATACTGGAGAAAGCCATGGAAGTTTAGACTACCCTCCCTTATTAAACAGAAATATATGGAGCCCCCATATCAATGGTGAAATTCATTTGTTGTACTACTGGTTCTGTGGGCGTGGCTTGGTGGGTGTGGCAGGGGAAGGATACTGTAAAATCTCAGAGGTGATATTTGCTGGTTCTCTGAACTACTCAAAATTTCCGCTACCGGTTCTCCAGAAGCTGTCAGAACCTGCTGAATTTCACCCCTGTCCATATCCAGTGGTAGGATACCACAAGCTACAGACTACAACTGCTTTTAAGTTTCCTGAAGGCCATGCTACAAATAGAGTGGTTTGGAAGAACTTCTCTTTTATGATAATATCACTGTCATCCATTAAATTAGTCTGGGAGGTGTAGGAAGTCAGCACCTACCTGTCTCCTAAAAAGATGAGATATTTTAAGAAATATTAAAAGGGCAGAATATTTCCCCTAAAAGAGAGAAACTCAGCCTCCCCACCTTTGTCAATTGACCATTAAGGCCTGAGCCAGTCTATTCTACATAACAAAGATCTATCTCCTTCAGGCAGAACCATAGTAGGAATTGCCCAAAGCCTTCTACTCATCTCACCGCATGGCACCTGGGAAGATTACATCATCCAGCAAGGCTCAACCAAGCCTGAGACTCAGAACAGCCTACAGAGTTGCCCCTGCATGGCCCCATGGGAGTCTGACAACCAATCAGAATACAAGCTCAAGTTCAAAAGCCCAGAGAGGGTATGAAACCCAGGCACTCTTAGCATCTCTTCCCTTGTTTCTTCACCCAAGATCTTGAAGCACGTGATCTTGTCCACCATTAAAACCATCTTCCCAAACAGTCTCCATGTTTCCAGTGTCTTTTCCCCCACTTGGAATTGAACCCAGAAGGACATGTCTTCCAACAGAAATGTTATTTGACCTAGTTATTTGCGGGATCGCATTCTACCCCATACATCCCTGCGACCAATCCGCTCTCACAGAGAGGGTCTCCTCCGGGTACCATCCGCTAAACAGTGCGGGCGGGCGGTGCCTAGGAATAGGGCCTTCTCTGTGATGGGCCCAACCCTCTGGAATGACCTCCCCCCCCCCCCCCCGATATTAGAACCACCTCTGATCTCCGCTCCTTCCGCAAGAAACTCAAGACCCACCTGTTTCTGGTCTGGCCTAATTATAATTATAATCGTAACTGTATTTAACATCTATTACTAACTTTCCTGGATGGCTTTTTAAATTTTATATTGGGGTTTTAAAGGGGTTTTAAAATTGTTTTTTAATTATTTAAATTGGTTTTGGGGTTTTATATACAGACAGTGTGTGTGTGTTGTTTCTGCTCTATGTCTTATGTTATTTTCTGTTGTTTTGAGTATGAATGGTCTGTACACCGCCCCGAGTCCCTACGGGAGAGGGGGCGGTCTATAAATTAAATAAACTATAAACTATAAACTAGAGGAAACTCCTGATCCACAACAATGACATCTTTCCAAGGCAGACTTTGGGTCAGCTTTGACCACACTTCAGACCCATTGTTGTTAAGGTTTTACCGGGACAGAAAAACACAGACAAGTTACGAATTGGAAAATAGGGTATTAAGAATGTGTGATAGGTAGGAATCGGATATCTATTTGTATGGTTAGTAACTATATAATAGAAAGGATCAACAGACAGGTAAAATCTGGCTGACTACATACACCTACGTAATGGATATAAAATGTAATTGTCGTAAGATCCAATCACTATATGAAAACGTTTATGCCAGAAATGTCGCACTATGTCCAATGTTTTTAATGTTTATCTAATAAAAAACTTTTTTTAATAAAAAAAGGTTTTCTTTTTATTATATAAAATACAAAGAAGAGAAGAAAAAATAGGAAACTGAGGGAAGGAAAGGCAGTGGGGGGAAGGGGCCTGTGAGATACAAGGGGAAAAAGAAAAAGGAAGAAAAGGAGACATTGACTTCCAACTCTTCTTAGCACAGTGCAAGATAGACACACTCCACAACCTCAATGTTTTGCTTTTACACATTAATATATAACTAGCCATTCTTAGAACACCAAATCTTTCTGATCAACAAAGCCAAAGTCAAAGTCAAACGTAATACTGAAGTTTAAAGTCTGTATGTTAAGAAGTCAAAGGAAAAAAAATGTATTAGAACGTTTTTTTTTAAAGGTGGGTTTATTTTACTTTGAAGGGTGAAAAGGGTGAAAAAAAGGGCGATTTTTTTTTCTCTTTTTTCGGTAAGGTCAGAGAATTTGAAAGGATGCACTGAATTTTGTAAATAAAAATGGTAACAGCACAAAGATTACTAGGTGCAAATAGAAATATACATTATTTCCATAGCAAGGAATGGTTAAATTGATTATTTTATTCAAAAAGGAAAATATGTTTTTATTTGGATATGACTTCTGGAATTTGTGCTTGCGAAGAAAAAAAAATGAGATCCATTCTTAAGCAAGATGGCTGTTAAGTGAGGTGCGTCCAATTTTTACCGTTTTCCCATGTTCTTAAGCAAATCACTATGGCCGTTAAGTGAATTACATGGCCATTAAGCAAATCTGTCTTCTGGCACTAACTTTACTTGTGGAAAGCCAGCTGGGAAAGTCACAAATGGTGATCAAGTGACCCTCCCAGGATGCTGCAACCACCACAAATGCCAGCTGCGATTAGAATATTGGTCTTCTGAACTTGAGGATGTTACAATGGTTGTAAGTGTGAGGAAAATAGTCCCTTTTCCCAGTGCCATTGCAACTTGAAATGGTTACTAAACAAATGGTCATTAGTCAAGGACTATTGTAAACCAGCTGCCTTGCCCAATCTGATGCCCACTGGGAAGTGGTGAAATTCAATTTTTTATACTACCGGTTCTATGGGTGTGGCTTGGTGGGCGTGCCAGGGGAAGGATACTGCAAAATCTCTATTCCCTCTCCACTCTGGAGCCAGCCAGAGGTGGCATTTGCCGGTTCTCTGAACTACTCAAAATTTCCACTACCACTCCAGAACCTGTCAGAACCTGTTAGATTTCCCCCCTGCCATCAGGTATCCTGAGATGTACCCTTTCTGGGAAAGCTGGAAACTACAATCCCCATGTCCAGTGGTGGGATTCAGCCAGTTCACACCTATTCGGGAGAACTGGTTGTTAACTTCCTAAGAAGTTCAGAGAACCAGTTGTTGGAAGAAATCTCATTTTGGGTTTTTCCCCACTTTACAGGGCTAATTCTGTAAGGAAGGCAGGAAGGAAACCTTCTGGTGTTGGTTCTAGCCTCATCTTTATTTCTCTGCTTACAGAAACTTCCTCTCTGGTTAACCCTTATTCCATTGTAACAGCTAAGGTGAAGCGCCCATCGACCTGAGTGATGTTGAGTTGGCCACGCCCACCTATTCACATGACTACCAAGCCCCACCTACCCAGCTGGTCATTAGGGCAGAGAACCAGTTGTTAAATTATTTGAATCCCACCGCTGTCCCCAAGCCAGAAAAGATGGAGGGACAAAATTCCCCAAACCCAGTTACCACAAAAGGAGAAGTGCTTCTGAGCATGGTCTGAGAGATTCTTCTTTATGGTATCAATATCCTAGATAGGCCATGTACAAAGGGTAGATAAGAGTGATCAATAAGTAATGTGGGGGGGGGATGCTACAGGCCCATTAAAGGATGCCAGGCTCAATTGGGGTTGTTAAAAGAGCCACCCTCCGAAATTAAATCCTCTGGATCATTGTTGGCTTGCCAAGGAAACCTTTCAACAGTGTTTAAAAAGAGGTTAAACCAGGACCCTTGCCGAAGTCGTGAAACGTCTCACAAATCAGACATTTGTTTTTTCTCCAGCCTGACCCCTTTCAGAAATGGGAGGACTACAATTCCCACCTCTGGGCTGAGAATGCTGGGGGCAAAGGCCTGGCAGACCCAGAGAGCACCAGGTCATGGCTTACACACACTCCTTGTCACAACAGCTGCTCTGCCCTGCTTCCGCCACTTCATTCGCATTTCAGAGAGCTGCAGAAATTGCACAGAGGCTGGGGAGATTCCGAATTGTGCCGCCAGGTTCACCCCCAGCCACCCTCTCTCCGTGCGGAGAATGCAGTTGTGGGTTCTTTCAAGGACACAAGGTGATTGCTGCTCCTCTATTGATCCAGCCTTTTACTATCTTTCCCCCCCACCCGAAAAAGGAGGCACTTTAATTAACATCTTGACTTTGGCACTGGGGTCAAAGAGCTTTGACAGTCTCGTTAACCAAAGCCAGGCTTCAGAACAATTAATAACCCCCAGGCAGGAAGGAAACACAAATCATGCAAAGGGATAGAGCCTTCAACTCAAACAATGTATCAGGTGGCCAAGGATGGTAGGAAGAGTTGGGGGGTCCTTGAAAAGGATTGCTGCGGTGGTGGTGGTGTCATCCAAATTCTAAGCCCATGGAGATGACGTCAGGAATCTCACTTGACCGAAAGGTGAGATCAGAGGAGATGTAAAACCCAAAATAACTTCCTTAGTATTTAGCTCATTTTGCAAAACCTCCCTATCTATAAACCATGATTTATGAGAGGCTCTGAATCTGGGCTTGAGGGACCTCTGGAGATCCACAAGGGTTCTGCATGGAGAAAATCTGTTATGGTTATTATGGTGATCTTCCATGCCATGTCCACATGATTTACTATAATGCAGGTAAATTTGCTGTGATCAGTGAAATGTTTTATGGCTGAGCACAATAAATAACGGGAAACGCTTCCGTTTTTATTACTCCTTTCCTATACAAATGTAACTTTCGTCAGCCATCATCTACAATAAAAGTGCTTAAGTGGTTTTCAGGAGAATGAAATGGTCCAGATAAAAGAAAAAAAGCTGGAAATTTATATTTTTATGTGTTGCTGGAATACAGTTAATTGCAGTTGGCGAACCAGCTGTGGTTAAACAACCATGGCTTCACACAAGCTGTGCATTAGGTCACAATCAGTGGTTCTGATAACTGTGGGACGCTGTCTGTCAAGATTCATTCTGAGAAATCTCAATTTCTAAGCATCTTTGTACCTCCAGCTGAAAAAAAAGAGATTTTGCCGAGACTCTACAATTGCCCTTTTTCTACAAGCCACTTTCTTTCCCAGCAAATAGCAGGTTTACTGCTGCTGTGACAACTGTCGTTTAATGATACAATCTAGATGTGGGTTGATACTTGCTGAAATTGCTTTTAAATTCATTCGGATTTTCAAATGAATGTTCATAAATCTCAACAAAATAAAACATTCACTGGTGCACTGGAGCTCCCCCACCCCCAACCCCTGCAAGCGAATATATATATAGGCAAGTTCCCAAAATCTTGCTTAGCACTGTGTGGCCGGGGGTGGGGGTGGGGGATGTACACAAAATGCAGAAAATACTTATGCAGATGAAGGAATTATACATTATGGAGATGAGAACAATTCACAGTCCGAGTGATTGGACAGGGGGCAGCTGAATCCCCTCCCTCTTCAATAAATGTCTCCCATACAGATTTGTGTGTGTGTGTGTGTGTGTGTGTGCGCATACACATATATATGAACATATATAGGTACTTATGCACACATATGCATACACATACTAAACTAGGTATGAGAAAGGGAACATGTAAGTATGAAGGAATGTAAAAAGGGAATATCCACTAATAAGAAACTTCTAAGAGTTTGATGGCTGGGGTTGCAGCTTGTTTAACTACAAATGGTCCTCGATTTATGGGTAGTCACTAAGCCACCATTTGAAGTTATGATAACCCTCCCCCCCACCAAGGGACTTATAACCCAGATTTGAAGTTCTGATGTGACCACATTTGGGATGCTAAGCAACTGGCTTTACTTAGCTTGCTTCTTGTTGGAGGGAATAGAAGGGGAACTTACAAAATTTGCAGATGATACTAAGCTGGCAGGAATAGCTAACACCCTAGAAGATAGACTCAAGGTCCAGAAGGATCTTGACAGACTTGGATCTTGAACACTGGGCCCTATTTGACAAAATGAAATTCAATGAAGAGAAAAGTAAAGTCCTACACTTAAGTAAGAAAAACTAAAAGTACACATATAAACTGGGTGAAACTAGGCTTAATAGCAGTGACTGTGAGAGGGATCTCTGAGTCTTAGTGGACAACCAGCTAACTATGAGTCAGCAGTGTGCAGCAGCAGCCAAAAAAGCCAATGCAATCCTAAATTGCATTAGCAGAAGGATACAATCAAGATACAATCAAAGACCACACCTAGAGTACTGCATCCAGTTTTGGTCACCACACTATAGAAAGGATGTTGAGACTCTGGAAAAAGTGCAGAGAAGAGCAACCAGGATGATGAGGGGACTGGAGACTAAAACATATGAAGAACAGTTACAGGAACTGGGCATGGCTAGTCTAGGGAAGAGAAGGACCAGGGGAGACAGGATAGCATCTTCCAATATTTGAGGGGCTGCCATAGAGAGGAGGGGGTCAATTTCCAAGGCACCCGAAGGCCAGACAAGGAATAATGGATGGAAATTGACCAAGGAGAGATTCAACCTAAAAATAAGGAGGGACTTCCTGACAGTGAGAACAATCAACCCATGGAACAGAAGTTGCCTTCAGTAGTTGTGGGAGCTTCATCACTTGAGACTTTCAAGAAGAGATTGGGCTGCCATCTGTCAGAAATGGTGTAGGGTCTTCTGCTTGAGCAGGGGGTTGGACTAGATGACCTATAAGGTCCCTTCAAACTCTGTTAATCTGTAACTAGTTTATGGAATTTTTATCCACCTATCTCCCCTACAATGTGACTCTGGACCATATATGGCTCTGTGTAGTGCTTGGGGCTCATGTGGCCATGATTTATGGTGTTATTGCCAGAAACTAGCTGTTTACTTCTAGTTTCTGGCAAAAAATGATCCAACAACCACTGTATTTGTTTAATGACTATAGCATTCACTTCACAACCACCAAACAGGTCATAAAACCAGGCACACCATAAAAAGGTGACCACCACAACCAAAACAGTGGGCTCAATTATGGTCATAAGTCAAGACTATCTGTATGATTTACTGACACTAAGCCAAATTGTGTTCTATCAAATATCCTGCTTGTGCTAGGTGTGAATACAAGCAACATATTTGATATCATATGCTTGTGTTATATTCCAGAAGTCATTGCAAGAGACCAAATCTCAAAAACATAGTTTATGGTGTGCTAACTAAAATTTGAGAGCCAGTGGTGAAAGCATCAGGCTAGAAACCGGGAGGCCATGAGTTCTAATCCCACTTTAGGCTCATAAATCACCTGGGAGATCTTGAGCCAGTTATTCTCTCTCAGCCCTGGGAGGAAGGCGATGGCAATTCACTTCTGAAAATCCTTGCCAAGAAAGATTCAGGACTTATCCAGGGTATCGCAGAAGTGAACATACAAACATAAAAAGCAAAATAATAATAATCATCACCTGGAATGTAGATTATTTGGTTTAACATATTGTGTAAATTTAGCCACTACACACCCAAGCTGCTTACTATGCTGCCCTTCCCTCTAAAATTGCCATCCTTTTCTAATTGTATAGTTATAGACAAATTTCAGGTGATTCAGATCACCCTGTCAATTTGATTCAAAGGAGTGACTTGATTTGAGGCATCAATTTGATTTTGAAAATCAAGTGTGAGGGGTCGATTAAATCAGGACCCTGAATCACTGGGGGCAGAATCTAATTGCAAAAGGCCTTCAAATCACACAATCAATTCCAAGAGATCTGATTTAATTCTACCTGCACTATCAATCCACTTTAAACAGCTGGTTCAGTTTAGAGAGTCGATCTTATCAACGCAAAGCTGATTTTGCAAACAGCCATAGGAATTATTTTAATGCCACAAGGCTGGGAAATGTCAGAAGCATGTCCAAAATGACCCACCCATTTCATCCTTGTGTTGCTGTCAAGAGGATGCTCTCACATACTGTACAAACCAAGAATCTACACCTTTTCTTCAGTATATTCTTCAATTAAACAGATGCATCCTTTAGAAACAGGGATCCAACATTTCTCATGAAAGATCTTTGAGTTATTTCAAAGGTGCTTTTTAAAAAGACAATTGGACTGTTTTTTCCTTGAGGAAGAAGAAAACATTTCGTTTCTCATCCAAGAAGCTTCATCAGCTATGATGGCCAGGGGATGGGGGGCAGGGGGCGGAGAGAAAGATAGGTACTAATCAGTTGTCAGTTATCAAAACCTATACTTCTATCCCCCCTGCCATCACAATTGATGAAGCTTCTTGGATGAGAAGTGAAATGTTTTCTTCTTCCACCTCAGGGGAAAAGGCAGTCTGGCTGCCTTTAAAAAAAAACACCTTTGAGACAGTAAAAGGTAAATGTTCCCCTTGCACATATGTGCTAGACGTTCCCGACTCTAGGGGGCAGAGTTCATCTCCGTTTCAAAGCCGAAGAGCCAGCGCTGTTCGAAGACGTCTTCGTGGTCATGTGGCTGGCATGACTAAATGCTGAAGGCGCATGGAACGCTGTTACCTTCCCACCAAAGATGGTTCCTATTTTTCTACTTGCATTTTTACATGCCTTTGAGCTGCTAGGTTGGCAGAAGCTGGGGCAGGTAACGGGAGGTCACTCCATTACGTGGCACTAGGGATTCAAACCACCAAACTGCCGATCTTTCTGATCGACAAGCTCAGCATCTTAGCCACTGAGCACATATGTGCTAGTCATTCCCGACTCTAGAGGACGGTGTTCATCTCCATTTAAAAGCCGAAGAGCCAGCGCTGTCCGAAGACACCTCCGTGGTCATGTGGCTGGCATGACTCAAAACCAAAAGCACATGGAATGCTGTTACCTTCCCACCAAAGGTGGTTCCTATTTTTCTACTTGCATTTTTCCCTGCTTTCGAACAGCTAGGTTGGCAGAAGCTGGGAGAAGTAATGGGAGCTCACTCCATTATGCAGCACTAGCGATTCAAACCGCCGAACTGCTGACCTTTCTGATCGACAAGCTCAGCGTCCTCGCCACTGAGCCACCGCTACTGTGAGACAGTATGGGATTCAAATAATTTAACAACCGGTTCCCTGCCCTAATGATTTCTTCCAACAACCAGTTCACCAAACTGCTCAGAAAGTTAACAACCGGTTCTCTTGAAGTGGTGCAAACTGGCTGAATCCCACCACTGCTTTGAGACAACTTTGACCTGGACGACTGAGAATCTTCAGAGACATCTTTGAATTAGCTGGAAGACGATTGCAATGCCTTTCAAACACCTCATAACAACATCAGATTCCGCATGAGAAAATGAAGATCGTATCATCTATTCTGTGTGGTTCTAAATATTTTGGAAGTGTGGCTTCAGACGCATCAAAGGCAGTTCCAGTAGCCCTCATCTTACAACCATTCATTTAGTGACTGTTTGAAGTTCAACAGCATTGAAAAAGGATGACTTATGCTCGGTCCTCGTGTTTACCATCGCAACATCCCCACAGTCACATGATCAAAATATGGGCCCTTGGCAATCAGCATGAATTTACAGAGGGGATGTGATTGCAATCTTGCCAGCTTCCGACAAGCAAAGTCAATGGGGAAAGCCATATTTGCTTAACAACAGTGTGATTCACTTAACACCTAGGGTGGTAAAGTTGGCGCAATTCATTTAATAACCGTCTTGCTTAGCAATGGAAATTCTGACCACAATTGGGGTCATAAATCGAGGATTATCTATCACTGCTCGTTCTTTAGGAGCACCCATGTACTAGTTAAAAGGACGTGGGGTGTTGTGGCTCAGTGGGTAAGACGCTGAGCTTGTTGATCAGAAAGGTCGGCAGTTCAGTGGTTCAAATCCCTTGCGCTGCCTGACGGAGTGGGCTCCCGCTACTTGTTCCAGCTTCTGCCAACCTAGCAGTTTGAAAGCACGTAAGAACTGCAAGTAGAAAAATAGGTGAGAATTTGGTGAGAAGGTAACAGCGGTCTGTGCGCCTTCGGCATTTAGTCTTGTTGGCCACATTACCATGGACAGTTTTGAAATGGAGATGAGCACCGCCCCCTAGAGTCGGGAACGACTAGCATATATGTGCGAGGGGAACCTTTACCTTTAAAGGAAGAGAAAAGAAGCTATGGATATAATCAGATTTGCATTATTGAGAGGACATCATAACAACTAGTCTCAGGGACCTATTAATTGGAAGAAGCATTAAAAGTAAAGTAAATAAGAAAATGCTGCCCATGTTGCAATTCTCTTTTTTAAATTCAAAGCTTCAAGTTGATCATCTCCCAGGTTAACAAAAAGATATGGCACGTGAATTTGTCAAATTGCCAACTATCAAGAGCTAAAGGGTACAGAATGCCAGGGACTGGGTATTGTGGAATATGAAATTTGTACTAACTGTCTTCTATTCAAGACTGCCAAGGCCAGACAATATTTAGAGGAATATTTTGGAGAGCAAATTTATTTTAATTCAGCAATTGAGCCAAAGCAATCAAGATTACTTTTAATACTAATAATATTTAAGTCACAGATTTAAATGTGATTGAGAGCTAGACTGGTACAGATACAGGACTAAGTCTAATCCACTGTCTACCAGGGAAATTCACTAATTAAATGAATTAAAAATGTGTAAAATATAATCAGCAATCCTTAAATAAATGATTTAGCAAGCAGCCAGAGGATGCTCCTCTGAAATTAGCTGACCGTGTCCTGTTAGACTAGAAGAAGAATATGGATTTTTTTTTTAGTAGAAGAGGGGAAAATAGTAAGACACATTTGATCTTTGAATGACAGGCCAGGGGCCACCCACTCCCCTCACTAAGTGTATGAAAGCAGGATAAAAATGAAATCTGATTTCAGTTCATTTGTTCTTAAATTAGTTAAAATGAAATAAAGTTCACAGCATTTATCTCTATGGATATATTGATTGCTTTTTCATTTCTGAAGCATTAAAATGATAATTGGAAAAACAGTTAGAAAGACTTCTAGATGCTGCTTATAGTCCTGAACGGTGAAGGAGTAATTGAAAAAATTCCAGTTTATAAGGTCTGGGGCTGGGGTTTTCAACCTTGGCCATGTTAACATGGGTGGATTTCAACTCACCATGGAAATCATGGAAGCAAAATATGGATTCTTTGCAGACACTCCAAGTAAGTACATAAAAAGAGTACATATAATTGGGACAGTAGGACAAAGATGGCAGGCATGCTGGTGGGCTTATGCATGCCCCCTTAGGGAACTCTTAAGAAGTGTGTAAGGTCCACAGTAGACAGCTTAAGGTAAAAGGTATGGGGGTTAGAGGAACCAACAACAGGATCAGGTAGGGTCTTCCACACATTTACTATTCTATTGCTGACATCATTTTTCCTGCAATCAAGATTAGAATGGATTACATTCAGTTTGTATCTATTGTTAGCCCTTGTGTTATTGCAGTTGAAGTAAAAGTAGTCATTAACAGGTAGGACATTATGGCAGATTATCTTGTGCACTAAGCTCAGGTCGGAAGGTAGATGGCCTAGTTCAAGGTTATCCAGACCTAAAATTTCAAGCCTGGTGGTATACGGAAGTGGTGTCAACTTCTAAAACGGGTGTCAAACTCAAGACCCACAGGGCTAGCTGCAAAATTTCAAAGGACCGGCCCACAAGGTCCTTATGCAGCCCACTTTTGGCCTCCCCAGCTTCCTGCAACACTCTCCCAGCTGAAAACGGGCCAACCATTTTTGGCCAGCAGAGTGCTGCAGGAGGCCAGGAGGGTGAAAATGGGCCACAAGGGGGCCTCACATTTTCAGCCAAGAGAGTGCTGCAGGAGGCATCCATCCCATCTCCCCACCCATTCCCACCCCCACCCACTGGCCCGTGGAGGAGAACTACAATGTTGATCCAGCCCTTGAAGAAATACAGTCTGACACCCCTGTTCTAAAGCCCGGAAAGAATAAGAAGGGGTTTATCGAAAGCATCTTGCAGTTAAAAAGGTAAAAGGTAAAGGTTCCCCTTGCACATATGTGCTAGTCATTCCCTACTCAAGGGAGTGGTGCTCATCTCCGTTTCAAAGCCAAAGAGCCAGCACTGTCCGAAGACATCTCTGGGGTCATGTGGCCGGCATGACTAAACGCCAAAGGCATACATAACGCTGTTATCTTGGCAGAAGCTGGGACAAATAACAGGATCTCACTCAGTTACATGGCGCTAGAGATTCGAACCGCTGAACTACCGACCTTTCTGATCGACAAGCTCAGCACCTTAGCCACTGAGCCACCGCATCCCCTATCTTTCAGTTAAAAATATTCAATTTTTAAAATATTATTGTTGCATTGACACAATTGTCCAAGAAATCCAGAACAATTATATACAGTTCCTCCATTTTACATTATGTAATATTATAACTCAAACCTCTTGGATGTCGTAGCTTGAGAGATGATAGCTGGATCTGTTGTGGAACGTAGTCTGGATTCCCAGGAGGGAGGGGCTGTATTCCAGAGGACCCAGAGACAACTAAGTTTAGATAGTTTGATTAGGAGAGAGTTAAGGTGCATTTTGCCCACATTGGAACCTGAATCTGCGGAGGAGGACGAGCCAGCGCTGAAGCCAATGGAGATCAAGGGGGCAGCTTCGCTGGCTTCATAAGAATGTGGGGAGGTGCAGGATGAGGCAACCCAGGGCCCCTCAGAATTAGGATGGCTTGTTAGCAGAGAGGAACAGGGGCAGGATGACTGAGAGAGGGCAAGCAATGGAAATAAGGAGCAACGGAGCTCAGGCAATGAAAAAGGACTGTCCCTTTCTGATCCTCAACCACAGAGAGTGAAGAGAAGGCAGAAACAGTGCCAGCTGACCCAATGACATGGGAGAAGACTGTCCCATTCCTCTTCACAAGGCACACCTGGGGACTGAGGAAACCCTGTGGGGAGGGGAGTTTGTCGGGAACAAACACTGAATTAGTAGAGTTTTGTGTGCCGTTGCAGATGTCTGGAGTTTGCAGGACTGCTTGCTTCTTCCTTGCTTCGTGGATTGTGTCTTGTTCCTTACTTCGTGGACTCATTGTTTGTTCCTTGCTTTTGTGGACTCATTGCTTCTTCCTTACTTCATGGACTCAGTGCCTTGTTCCTTGCTGTGTGAATTCATTTCCCCTTTGCTTTGCTGGAGTGCTCACAACCAGCAGCAGCTGTGTGTGTGTGTGTGTGTGTGTGTGTGTGTGAGAGAGAGAGAGAGAGAGAGAGAGAGAGAGAGAGAGAGAGAGAGAGAGAGAGAGAGAGAGAGAGAGAGAGAGAGAGAGAGAGAGAGAGAGAGAGAGAGAGAGAGAGAGAGAGAGAGAGAGAGAGAGAGAGAGAGAGAGAGAGAGAGAGAGAGAGAGAGCGCACTTTGCTGTTTGGGGGAAAGGTGGAGCATTAAAGGGAAGTTTGAAATCTCAGCTGGCTGTGCCCTTCATGCCTTGTCCTGGGTCATCAGAAAGTGGCTCCTCCCTAGCAAAACTCAGACTATGTCTTTAATGAGTCAAGTAGCTGCTTTAGTTTGGCAAGATTTCTATTTATAGATGAGCATGCTTAGAAGTCTTTGCATGTCTTGCTTGCTTTTGTGGGGGTCTAATAGGACCTGAATCTAACAAAACTGAATTTCTTCCTCTTCATCCCAAGTCAACTGCCCCAAAGTGGTGCCCATTCCACATGTAACTTGCACCTGAGGATAGGACAAGAAGCAATGGGTGGAAACTAATCAAGGAGAGAAGCAGCTTAGAACTAAGGAGAAATTTCCTGACAGTTAGAACAATCAATCAGTGGAACAACTTGCCTCCAGAAGTTGTGAATGCTCCAACACTGGAGGTTTTTAAAAAAATGTTGGATAACCATTTGTCTGAAGTGGTGTAGGGTTTCCTGTCTAGGCAGGGGGTTGGACTAGAAGGCCTCCAAGGTCCCTTCCAACTCTGTTATTCTATTCTATTCTAATCCTTAACCAAAAGCTTTTTCCCAGGACAATGGGAAAATGGCACACAGGCTTTACCAATAGGAGATAATATATGTAACCTGGCTGAACTGTGGAGCCCTCTCTGAGCCTGGTTGATTATTTGTTGGCAGATGTTTTATTACCAGACCAGCTATTGTATATAAACAGAGAGCAAACCCCTCTCCCTTCTGGCCCTGAATATATTACCTAGTCCAGTAATAAAACATCTGCAGGTAAACAACCAAGCTCAAAGAGCACCAAGGACTCCACACAGGCTTTAAGAAGCTGCATACAGAGCCAAGTGAACAACTCCCATCCTTCAAAGCAGGATTTTTCAACACTTCAAAAATACTTTACGATATGTGGCCTTCAACTTCCAACATGCTGGTTAGGGAATTTCGGAGTCGAAATCCACACTGTTGTGGCTCTTGGGGAAGAACATGGGCCAGTCCTGGAGTCTGGGGAAGGCTCTGCATCAGAGGCAAAGAGGAGGCCAGGGCCATCTGACAGTTATCAGCTGCCTTCAGAGTCAGACATCAGTGAGGCAGATGAGCAGCTGGAGCCTGTTCCCAGTGTGCGCATGCGCAGAGCTGCCAGACGAAGGGAACAGTTAAAGAACAGAGGTCGACTTGGGAGTAAGGCCACAGGTGGACGGTGAGTGGCCCCTCCCCGAGGAAATAAAAGAGGAGCGAAAGGGGAGTGGAGTTTGCAGGAGACAATTAGTTCACTTAATTGGTTTGTGACCCTCCGAGACTCCTGGCCACGTTTTGCAGATATCGGCCTGGTAGCTCTCCAAGCCAGATGATGTCTGTGACTGTAAATCCTCCCTTGAAAGACTTTGCTGGATGTGAATGAGCAGAATTCACTTTAAATTAATAAAAGGGTTTTTTTATCAAGACCAGGAGTTGGCTTCATGCTCTCGAGAAGCCTCAGTCAGAACACACACATCTTAAAGATGCCAAGGTTGAGAGATATGGCTCTAATACATTTTTCCTCTTTCAGCTCAAAATGTACCTCTAATTGACACAACGTGGACTCTCCAGTAGCAACCCAAAGGGTAACCATCCATGCTATATCAGTACAACATGACAATGTTTGACCTGAATTAACATGCCAACTCCCTGATTATTCTTCTGGACTAACCTGGTCCCAACATTTATTGCTTCAGGCCCTAATTTTTCAGACTTGGTAGACCAGGAGTTCCTTCCACAAAATGTCTTGTGCATCTTGCTCGCTTCCTTCCTATCTCTGTCAATTTTAGTTTAAAATATAATGTTATTATTGTTTTAATGATTTCATTGGTTTTTAAGGATTGTAAGCCTTCCTCCAGATTGTGGGGGGGGGGGGGCAGCATATAAATTGAAAAAAAAAATAGGCAGCAGAATTTCCATTGCTAAAGCAAAGCAGACTTTAACATGCCCCATTTTAAAATATGTATTTTGCCGTGGTTGTTAAACATATCACAGCAGTTGTTAAGGGAAGTACACAGTTGTTAAGCAAATCCAAGCTTCCCCCATTTACTTTGTCAGAAGCCAACTGGGAAGGTCTAGCATGGCAATCACATGACCTCAAGTCACTGAAACTGTCATACATACATGCCAGGTGCCAAGTGCTTGAATTTTAATCACATGTCAATGGGGGGGATGTTATGACGGTAGTAAGTGCGAGGACCAGTCATAAATCATACATCACTTTTTCAGGGCCTTTGTAACTGGTCACCGAATGAATGGTTGTAAGTTGAGAACTACCTGTATCCAGTAGTGGGATTCAAATAATTTAACAACCGGTTCTCTGTCCTAAGGACCAGCTGGGTAGGCGGGGCTTGGTGGTCATGTGACCTTGTAGGTCAATGTCACTCAGGTCGATAGGCGCTTCACCTTAGCTGTTACAATGTAATAAGGGTTAACGGGAGAGGCAGTTTCTGTAAGCAGGGCAATAAAAATTAGGCTAGAAACAACTCCAGAATGTTCCCTTCCTGACAGGATTAGCCCCTTAAAGTAGGAAAGAAAACCAAAAGGAGATTTCTTCCAACAACCGGTTCTTCGAACTGCTTAGAAAGTTAATAATCGGTTCTCCTGAATAGGTGCAAACTGGTTGAATCCCACCACTGCCTGTATTGGTTCAGTGGAAGTTGTTCTTTTGACGCCTTCTTCAACGTCATGTCCACAAGCAGCACCAAGATGACAACTTCTAAAATTTGGGAATGCTCACTAAATTTGTAATGTCCGTGTGGAGAAATTTCATGTGGCATAAATGCAATTGAAGTTGAGCAGACTCCTCTAGCACCCTATGCCAGCCAACTTTCTATATTGCAAAGCTCAGGCAATCTTCTGTCAGAGATGCTGGCTTTCTAAAGGTGTGCTTCAAATGCAACCTGCTTGTATTTATGCACTTGCTTGCATTTAAACTTAAGGAAACCTTCTTCTATTGGCACTTTGAACTGTTGGAATACGAGAAGAGATTTACTACTGGATTTACAGAGGAATACCTGGGTAGAAGTTCAGAACTTGCAGTCCTTTGGTTCCAGTTGCCAGAGAAAAAAAATAATTGTTCCCTTAGACATTGCCAGATTTATATCCAGCACTTTCTCTAAAGCGTGCAAGGCAGGAAACATTGGAGGCTGATATGCTGCTAACAACACTATGAACTAAGTAAAAACTGAATGTGAGACTGTGCCCATGACAGGAATAACCAATGCTTGGCCTCTCCTTTCCAATGCACCAATTCCTTCCCTTCGAGTTTAAGTAGAATGGCTGGATGCTGCTTAAAGGTCGCTCCAACCCATCAACTTCTGTACATATAATTGAGAGCAAAATCATACTCAGCAAATTCTTTAAAAAACAAGCAACATATTTACTACATACTACTAAAGTTCTCGTGTCTATTTGATTGTTTGTAACCTTCCATTCCTAAAGGACGTGGTTTGCAATGTTCACGTTGAATTCCTAAGGGACATGATGGCTCAAGGGGTAAGGCGCTGAGCTTGTCAATCAGAAACAGCAGCCAGCAGTTTGGCGGTTCGAATCCTTAGTGCTGCGTAACGGAGTGAGTTCCTGTTATTTGTCCCAGCTTCTGCCAACCTGGCAGTTCGAAAGAACGTAAAAATGCATTTTTAGGAACCACCTCTGGTGAGAAGGTAACAGCATTGATCTGTGAACTTCAACACATACTACAGCATTTCCATTGCACCAAAGGGTTGCTCCACCCAGCACATTCCTTTCTGTTGCCCCCCCCCCCAATCGGAACTAGATCTATTGCTCCAATTAGAATAAAGGAGTCAAGAAAAGGCTTTCATCAGGGAGAAACAGTGTCTTTAGGAAAGTCCAATAGGCCATCTTTTTGGAGAGGTCCAAATCAGTGGTTGGATCCTACTAGTTTAACAACCGGTTTGCTGAGCACATGCTTTGTGCGTGTGTGGGCACAGCAGCTGAGGTGCAGCAATCCACTCTGCCGTCCCTGTACCTGGGCTTCAGAAAAGGGAATATAGGCTAGTAAGGCAAAGGGGTGGGCATCCCCAGCTGATAATCGCAGTTGCCAGTTAGCCCCAATTGGTCTGAAGCAGTAAAATCCCATCTCTGGTCCAAATCTTGTCTGTTCTGCATCAAATAAGGGAATACATGATGATTCTGGATGTTTTAAAAAAGAAATTGTATCTTTTCTGCACTTCCGTCCCTTCAGTTTCCCAATAATAAATCCAACTAAAGGAAAGAAGGGAGAGAGGGAGGGAGGGAGGGAGGGAAGAAAGGAGGAAGGAAGGAAGGAAGGAAGGAAGGAAGGAAGGACGATGAAGTAGAGGGAAAGAAGGAATGAAGACAGAAATAGAGGGAGGGAGGAGGGAAGGAGTTAGATGGTTGAGAGGAAGGAAGGAAGGAAGGAAGGAAGGAAGGAAGGAAGGAAGGAAGGAGAGAGGATGAAGTAGAGGGAAAGAAGGAAGGAAGACAGAAATAGAGGGAGGGAGGAGGGAAGGAGTTAGATGGTTGAGAGGAAGGAAGGAAGGAAGGAAGGAGGGAAGGAAGGAAGGAAGGAAGGAAGGAAGGAAGGAAGGAAGGAAGGAGAGAGGATGAAGTAGAGGGAAAGAAGGAAGGAAGACAGAAATAGAGAGAGGGAGGAGGGAAGGAGTTAGATGGTTGAGAGGAAGGAAGGAAGGAAGGAAGGAAGGAAGGAAGGAAGGAGAGAGGATGAAGTAGAGGGAAAGAAGGAATGAAGACAGAAATAGAGGGAGGGAGGAGGGAAGGAGTTAGATGGTTGAGAGGAAGGAAGGAAGGAAGGAAGGAAGGAAGGAAGGAAGGAAGGAGAGAGGATGAAGTAGAGGGAAAGAAGGAAGGAAGACAGAAATAGAGGGAGGGAGGAGGGAAGGAGTTAGATGGTTGAGAGGAAGGAAGGAAGGAAGGAAGGAGGGAAGGAAGGAAGGAAGGAAGGAAGGAGAGAGGATGAAGTAGAGGGAAAGAAGGAAGGAAGACAGAAATAGAGAGAGGGAGGAGGGAAGGAGTTAGATGGTTGAGAGGAAGGAAGGAAGGAAGGAGAGAGGATGAAGTAGAGGGAAAGAAGGAAGGAAGACAGAAATAGAGGGAGGGAGGAGGGAAGGAGTTAGATGGTTGAGAGGAAGGACGGAAGGAAGGAAGGAAGGAAGGAGAGAGGATGAAGGAGAGGGAAAGAAGAAAGGAAGAAAGAAATAGAGAGAGGGAGGAGGGAAGGAGTTAGATGGTTTAGAGGAAGGAAGGAAGGAAGGAAGGAAGGAAGGAAGGAAGGAAGGAAGGAAGGAAGGAGAGAGGATGAAGTAGAGGGAAAGAAGTAAGGAAGACAGAAATAGAGGGAGGGAGGAGGTAAGGAGTTAGATGGTTGAGAGGAAGGAAGGAAGGAGGGAGGGAGGGAGGGAAGGAAGGAAGGAAGGAAGGAAGGAAGGAAGGAAGGAAGGAAGGAAGGAAGACACACAGCAATTAGAACTAAGCGACCAAGTTGAGTGGAGGCATTTGCAAGCATTGTACTTGTCCCAGAGCCAATTTGCTTCTGTAAAAGGTAAGTGTAGAGCAACTGTCAAAGAGGAGAAAAATCAATAGTTGTTTTTTCCCCATTCCAGATGAATTGTGGCAATAGGGGGAATAATAAATAAAGAGTGAACTTTGTGTCAGTTTATGCATCTGGGCACATTGTTTCATACACTCAGATCCCTGGTGGCTGATCGCTTAGGGGCTTTAATAGACACACCGTGGAGCACATTTCGTGTCTCCGAAAGATCAAATATCTAGGAAGCTTTGTACGAACATCTAGGGAGAGTTTGGAAGATCTCTCTTCCAGGCTCAGTTTGCAAAAATTCAAACTAAAAACCATCAGTTCGTATTCATAGCATTTTGTAAGCTTTCTCCAACTTTGATTCCTGTGTATTATAGACAGTTGTAGCCCTCCAAGTGGCTTCCTACAAACCAGCAACTCAGAGGTGGTTTTCACCTGAACAGGTAGAGGAAATTGCCAATGGACCTTCGCACCCTGGCTCTAGGGTGTCCTATTTAGGCACATTTTTGAGGCCGGATGCATGTGCAGAAGGCGCGCACACAAGCAAAGTGCATGCGGAGAAGGCCGAGCGCCTGTGTGGAAGGGGTGCACATGCACGGGGCGAACCAGTGGTAACAAAATGTGAAAACCACCACTGCAGCAAATGATAGAGAAAGAAAAGTCTGGCCTTAAGTATGAAAGACTGGGTAATTTGGGCCCAATCACCAGGAGATGGTGAATTCTAGTCCTGCTTTAGGCATGAAAGCCTACTTGGGTTCCTTGGGCCAGTCGCTCTCTTTCATCCCAACTCACCTCACAGCAGGGGTGGGTTCTGGCCAGTGGTGGTTGCAGGCAGTACGCTCCGGAACAGGCATACTGGTGCCTGCCCGGAGCACCGGGTACCATTCCAGTACGGTGCTCCGGAGGGCCCACCCGCCCACCTGAGCACCAGACCTGTCTTTAAACTCTTCGGTGCTTCCGCACAGGTGCACGGTGTGTAAAGCGCCTGTGCGATGCTCTGCCGAGCAGCTGGAGTGTCGTGGAGGCTCACGGAGGCGTCGCTGGAAGGTAAGACGCATGCGTGCACTGCGCACATTCATGTGGAGGACGCTGAGCCCCGTTGCAACTGTACTGGTTGCAACAGGATCCGGAACCCACCATTGGTTCTTGCAGTCACTACTGCCAGTTCGCTCATGCGCGCTTTGCACACATGCACAATAAAAATTGTTCTGCGCACGCACAGAAGCAAAAAAACAAGATGGCAGCACGTACAGCACCACCCAGATAACTGGTTTGCGGGCGTGGCAGGCCTGGGTGGCTGCTGGTTCTGACGACCCAGGCTGCCAAACCACTATTGGTTCAGCTGAACCGGTCCGAACTGGTAGGAACCCACCACTGCCTCACAGGCTTGTTATTGTGGGAAGAACAGGAGGGCGAAGGGGTATTAGGTAGAGTCATAACCCTGAGTGATTTATAAGAATAGTTAAAATGGGATAGAAGCAAATAAGTAGCATACTGTAAATAAATAGCACCCAGTCCCCAAATTCTGCACCTGCCCTGCCAAATCCCAGGAGTTCTTTCCATACACATGTAGTCCTTGACTTACAACAGTTCATTTAGTGACCATTGGAAGTTGCAACGGCACTGGAAAAAGTGACTAATGACCTTTTTTTACACTTGCAGCATCCCCGAGGTGACATGATCCAAATTCAGACAATTGGCCAACCGATTCGCGTTTATGACGGTTTGCAGTGTCCTGGGATCATGTGATCCCCTTTTGCGATGAGCAGAGGGAATGGGGAAGCCAGATTCACTTAACAACTGTGTGACTAAGGTAACTGCAGTGATTCACTTAACAACTCTGGCAAGACAGGTCATAAAATGGAGCAAAACTCACTTTAGAAAGGTTTCACTCAGGAACACAAACCCCTTGTGAAATTCTCTGCCTTAATGATTTCTTCCAACAACCAGTTCAACAAACTGCTCATAAAGTTAACAACTGATTCTCCCGCAGTAGTGCGAACTGCCTGAATCCCACCACTCATTGTCGTGAATCAAGGACTACCTGTAAATTGCTACAGAAGCTGGGTGGGTGGGTGGCAGTGTCTTCTCAGGAGCAAGTGCATGGTGCCGAATTCTGCATTTCACCCTCCGTGGACCAGGAAGGGCGATGCTCAGATTTCTCTCGGCAGCCTTCACCTGAATGACAGGCCTATTAGCACCATTGATGCAAGAACCAGATACTAAGAGACTCCAATGACCCCAGTCAGAAATTTGACTCCCATCAAGATAACAAGCTGATGTGTGAGGAAAGGAAGAGTTTCTGCAAGCTTTCGTTGCAGGTCAGGGAGAAGGAGCCAAAAATAAATGTTTAGCCCTCTCTTTGGGGGGCAGAAGCAGCAAGACCCCACTGGAGCACGCCCCTGTGAAATTGTGCAGAAATGTCCATGGGGATTCTCAGCCCCCCAGATCATGGTTGTCCCAAAGGGGCTTTTTCAAGAATCCACTGGACTTTCTGGTTTTTCTTTGAAGTCAAAGAGGCCATCTGTGTCAAAACTGAACAGCCCTCTCTCAACAGAGAAGGAGGGGGGATACAACATTATCTATCTCCTGTCTACAACACGGTCAGCAGCTCCACACCAGGGGTGGGTTCCTGCCAGCACTACTACTGGTTCGGTGCCCAAAATATTTTGCTCCACGCTTATGCGTATTTGCACTTAAAAAGATTTGTGCATGTGCACAGGGTTAAAAAGGGGGGGGGGATTACATTTTTTCCAATGAAGATTGTTCTGTGCATGTGCAGAACAGAAAATAAAGATGGCAGCGCCCAGGATAGAACCGATACGGTCATGTGTTCAGACGAGTTACTACCTATTCATCCGAACCAGTAGGAACCCATCTCTGCTCCATACCCATTTGCACACAGATAAACCTTAATGACAGGTGGCCTTAATGACAAAAGAATGCAAAGGACCAGCTGTCTGCAAGGAGTCTAAATCCTTCCCTTCCACATCATCCAGTCAGAGCTGAAGAAGCTTCTTGGATGAGAAGCGAAACGTCTTCAAAGAAAAACCAGAAAGACCAGTTGCCGCTTGCGCAGAAATGTTTCTTTATTCATTAGTGTAGTTCTCTATACAGCCCACTCTGATCAAAAAGCAGGTCCCTGCATATTCTCTAGGGCAGCTGTCCCCAACTATTCCGGCTAACCCCAGGTGGAAGAGGGGATGGTTTTGTGTGTGATCACACTCCTTGTGAAAATGGAGTTTTGCATGCTCACCCGCTACTTGCATGACCTGGTTGCCATTGGGCTGCAGCCCAGTCGCAGTCTGCAACCAGGGGTTGGGGCAGTTGTGAAATTCATTTTTTTTACTTCCGGGTATGTGGGCATGGCTTGGTGGGCATAGGAGGGGAAGGATACTGCAAAATCCACATTCCCTCCAATCAGCTGGGACTCGGGAGGCAGAAAATAGATTGGGCGGGGCCAGGCAGAGGTAATATTTGCCGGTTCTCCGAACTACTCAAAATTTCTACTACCGGTTCTCCCGAACTGGTGAGAACCTGCTGGATTTCACCCCTGGGTTGGGGACTCCTGCTCCAGGGCAAGCTGCACAGTGAAGTAACTCCAGAGTGCAGTTTTGTGTGCCTATCAATTCCCTGGCTTGATTTTCCTTGTTATATTAACAGTGTGCACCTGTGCCTTGCAATATCAAACAAGTGAAATTAATAGCTCTGCAACTTTGGAACACAGTGTACTTGGCAGCACACAGAAGCTGCTCTTAATTGGAAGACCTCCTGTAAAAAAAATGGGGGGCTACGGATGATTTGAAGGAAAATAGCACATGGGTTGGCGTCTGCCTTGGGTGCGCTCCCCGACTGCGACCGACATCATGCTGCAACGGCCCTGTGTAGATCTGCCATTGGTGATCATTTGCAATCAGTATGTGAAATAGGACGTTGCCCAGGGCTTCCTTTGTGCCAGGGCTCAGCCAAGAAATTTGATTTAATATCGAGGCTGAGTCATAGGATAAGTTATGAAAAATGAGAGCAAATGTACCGAGACTACATTGATCTCACAACCGAAGAGAACACAGAGCCAGGTACACAGGCCAAGGCTTCCCAAGTCTGAGTAGCAGGATCATGGAAAGGAAAGAGCTGGATGGACTGTGGACATAGTCCAGACCTGGGGACTTTACAGCCCAAGGGCCAGGGGTGAAATAATACTGGTCCGGGCTGGTTCACCTGAATCGGTAGTAAAAAATGCTTAACAAAATTTTAAAAAGTTCAGATGATCATCTGTGCTGCACGATGGTACTTTACTTTTTTTTTAGCATTTGGGGTCCATTTATGCTCCCAGGAGGCTTCCCTGGGGTCTGCTAGGCCAAAAACAGGGAGGGGGGTGCTGCAAAAGAAAGAGAGAGGGAGGGAGGAATTAAGGAAGGAAGGAAGGAAGGAAGGGATAGGAGAAAAAGGGAGGAAAGAAAGAACAAGAGAGAGAGAGAGAGGAAGGAAGGGATGGGAAAAAAAGGGAGGAAAGAAAGAAAGAGAGAGGGGGGAGAATGAAATAAAGAAAGAAAAAAGAAAGAAAAAAGAAAGGAAGGAAGGGGAGTTAAAAGGAGAAGGAGGAAGGACCACAAACCTGGCACTAGATGCAGCTTCAGAGGATACCTTGAAAGAGCACAACAATCTAGGCCTGGAAGGGTCCTTGAGGTCTTCTAGTCCAACTCCCTCCCCCAGCAGGACATTGTTAAAGTGAGTTTCTGTCTTTTAACCCCCGTCACATGACTACATAGCTACACCCACCCAGTCACATGACCTCCACCAAGCCATGCCCAGAGAACCGGTAGGAAAAAAAATAGATTTCACCACTGCAAAGGGCTACCCCCCCCCCCTTGGTCTATCCCTCTCCAGCTCATGAGGGCGGAAAGGGTATGGGGTTGGCAGCAGGATAGGGTGGTGGTTCACCAGAACCGTCCCAGTTTCTCATGATGCCCCTTGGGAAAATTAATAGTCCATCCCTGACCTAGTCCAAACTCTTCTTCTTGCAAGAATTTAGAGTCAGTTTGCTGATGTGGTGAAAGCATCAAGCTAGTAGCTGGGAGACAGCGAGTTCTAGTTTCACTTTGGGAATGAAAGCCAGCTGGTTGACTTTGGGCCAATCACTCTCTTTCAGCCCATCCCACTTTACAGGGTTGTTGTTCTGGGGAATGTAAGAGGAAGGAGTACTGTGTGTACTCACCACCTTGAGTAATTAATAAAAATAATAATGACAGGATATAAATAAATAAAATCTCCTACTACTTGATAGATGACCAGCACTTCTGCCAGCACAATTCATCCTGATAAATCCCTATTCTTGCCTTTCCTTAAGGAAGTGCACACATTCTTTATCCCTTCTTTCCTCATTGCTCTTTGCACCTTCATTCCATCTGTGAATTAGACCACGAATTTATTCTTGGGAAAATTCAATGTTTCCTTTCCTTCTTTTCAATTTGTTGGTAGAATAGAGCAGAACAGAACAGAACAGGAACAGGAGAGAATGGAATGGACTAGACTAGACTAGACTAGACTAGACTAGACTAGACTAGACTAGAATTCTTTATTGGCCAAGAATGATTGGAATTTGTCTTTGGTGCAGATGCTCTCAGTGGACATAAACATGGCTCGGTTGGGGAGACTGTGGGATGGAAAAGGGATGCAGAGGAAAAAATGATCCTTTGCTTCCAAAGGAAGATTTAAATACAGGTACTACTTGACTTAATGAAACAAGGCCAACGAAAAACACAATGGATGGACTCCATTAAAGCTGACACCAGTAGAAAAACTCAAACAAATAGTACAAGATCAGATGATGTGAAGAAACCTGTCCCATAGAATCGCCAAGAGTTGGACCCAACTGAATGGATATCATCATCATCAGTACTTGACTTATGACCGAATTGCTTAGGGACCATTTGAAGTCAGATCTCCTTGTGGCTAGTGATAACCTGGATTCAAAAATGTGATGGCATTTATGGTAGTTTGAAGCTTCCCACAGTCGTGTGACTGTGATTTGTGATTTTTTTGGTTTGTTTTGGAAGAAACTGACATTTACTTCTGGTTTGTGGCAACAACAAAACAACCCTACCCATGGTGGACAATGAATGTACTTAATAACCATGACACCTGTTTAATGACCACTGCAAAAAAAAGTCATAGACTTGGCCATGGTCACATGGTGATCTGCTTATGATTTAACAATCATAATTGCAGGCTCAGTTACACTTGAGAACTACCTATATAGAAGCCTAGTGATATGCAGACTTTAATATGGTCGATGAAGGGCAAGAAAACCTATTGATCTTCCTGGTATGATTTCACTGTGGCAACATTATACATGGTTTTCCTAAGAATGCTAAATATGGCTTTTAAAAGTTCCCTATCGCCAGTGGCTGCTGGTTTATAAATAACCACTATGGTTACTTGCCTGCGGGCATCCAAATGTTGAAAAATTGGAACATTTTGAGATGGTATCAGCTTTATAAAACTGATTGACAAAAAGCGTATAGAACTAGGGGTGGAACAATTTGTTATCTTTCATCATGTGAAAATTCATGTTCCTTTTTCTGGGCTTTTTTCCCCTTAAGATGCACTTTGGTGAGCAATGTTTCTGAATACAGTAGATGTACATATTTTTTTTCCTCTTATACATTTGTTGTGCATTTCCCCCTAATATTAACCTATTAATATGAAGACACACCTGTTCCGACTGGCTGGTCTGGCATAATTTATAACGTCTACCTCCTGGCATACACATTCTTACTGGTTTTTAGAGGGATAGTGTTTTAAATTTAACCTGATAAGACATTGGGATTTTAAACTTTTGTATCGATTTATTTATTTAGCTGTACAGTTTGGCATATTTTATCCTCCTCTCATACATGTATTTATGTAGTTATTACTATGTTTTAATCTGTTGTATTTTGATACGGACTGTACACCGCCCCGAGTCCCTTTCGGGAGAGGGGGCGGTATATAAACACTAATAAATAATAATAATAATTAATATTAACCTATTTTTTTAATGGGAGAACAGAATCATGACACTTAGAGAAGTAAGACCTGTGAAGGATAACTACATTCTGGTCTGTGTATCACTTGAAAAGCAATAGTAACTATGTTTTCATGAAAATGCATGCCACAGTGTTCTACTTTCCTAGTAGGCTGCTTATTCTATCAACTAAGATGTGTATTTTTTCCCCCAAATTTTCCAATGTAGAATAAACGTAAGAAGGCTCATACATAGAGAAAGTTTGAGCAAAAGAAACACCATCCATTGGGTATAAATTACATTTAGGGCAGTTTTAAAAAAAATGAAATTGCCAATGAATCCAGAAATAGGCCAACATGAATTTAATGCCGAGAACTGAAAATCTGGGTTATGGATAGGAATTATATTTTCTCCCATCTCAAGTACTAACACTGGGATATCTTCCCCTTGGGAACCTACTTGGTCTCATTTTGAGAGGCATATTGCTTAAAATGTTATCACAAAGCTTTTGGAAATGGTTGTTGGCAGTGGTCGGATTCAGCCAGTTGGCACCTATTCGGAAGAACCGGTTGTTAACTTTCTAAGCAGTTGGGAGGACCGGTTGTTGGAAGAAATCTCCTTTTGTTTTGTTTTTTCCACTTTACAGGGCTAATCCTGTAAGGAAGGCAGGAAGGAAGCATTCTGGTGTTGTTTCTAGCCTAATCTTTATTGCCCTGCTTACAGAAACGGCCTCTCCGGTTAACCCTTATTACATTGTAACAGCTAAGGCAAAGCACCCACCTACCTGAGTGGCATTGAGTTGGCCAAATCCACCTGGTCATATGATCACCGAGCCACACCTATCCAGCTGGTCATTAGAGCAGAGAACCAGTTATTACATTATTTGAATCACACCACTGGTTGATGGTAAGATTTTTTCCCCCTACTCGCCATTATCAGCCTAGAAATTCAGTCAGGGACTTTGAGCCGGTCGCCATCACTCAAGACAGAATGGATGGCAAAATTGAGGCTGCTGGCTGTGTTGGTGAAAATTGACTACTTTGTTCAAATACGAGATATTGACTAATTTCAATGCTAATTGAAAGCCCCTTATGATATGGATTTGATGATCAAAAATATAATAGAGAATATATTTTAAAAAAAAATACTGCAAATGTAAATTTATACTTCTATCCAGCGGTGACATTCAATATTTTTTACTACTGGTTCTGTGGCGTGGCTTGGTGAACATGGCATGGCTTGGTGGGTGTGGTTTGGAGGGGTGGCAGGGAATGGATACTGTAAAATCCCCATTCCCTCCACACTCCAGGGGAAGGATACTGTAAAATATCCATTCCCTCTCCAATCCAGGGGAAGAACACTGTAAAATCTCCATTCCCTCCCCACTCCTGGGGAAGGATACTGCAAAATCCCCATTCCTTTTCCACTCCATGGGAAGTATACTGCAAAATCCCCATTCCCTCCACCTCTACGGGAAGGATACTGTAAAATCTCCATTCCCTCCCCACTCCAGGGGAAGGATACTGCAAAATCCCCATTCCTTTTCCAATCCAGGGGAAGGATACTGTAAAATTTCCATTCCCTCCCCCTTCGGGGGAAGGATACTGTAAAATATCCATTCCCTCTCCAATACAGGGGAAGAATACTGTAAAATCTCCATTCCCTCCCCACTCCAGGGAAAATATATTGCAAAATCCCCATTCCCTCCCCACTCCAGGGGAAAGATACTGCAAAATCCCCATTCCTTTTCCACTCCAGGGGAAGGATACTGCAAAATCTCCATTCCCTACACACTCCAGGGGAAGGCTAGTACAAAATCCCCATTCCCTCCCCACTCCAAGGGAAGGATACTATAAAATCCCCATTCCCTCCCCACTCCAGGGGAAGGATACTGTAAAATCTCCATTCCCTCCCCACCCCATGGAAAGGATACTGTAAAATCCCCATTCCCTCCCCACTCCAGGGGAAGGATACTGTAAAATCACCATTCCCTCCCCACCCCATGGAAAGGATACTGTAAAATCCCCATTCCCTCCCCACTCCAGGGGAAGGATACTGTAAAATCACCATTCCCTCCCCACTCCAGGGGAAGGATACTGCAAAATCCCCATTCCCACCCCACTCCAGGGGAAGGATACTGTAAAATCTCCATTCCCTCCCCCTTCAGGGGAAGGATACTGTAAAATCCCCATTCCCTCCCCACTCCAGGGGAAGGATACTGTAAAATCACCATTCCCTCCCCACCCCATGGAAAGGATACTGTAAAATCCCCATTCCCTCCCCACTCCAGGGGAAGGATACTGTAAAATCACCATTCCCTCCCCACTCCAGGGGAAGGATACTGCAAAATCCCCATTCCCACCCCACTCCAGGGGAAGGATACTGTAAAATCTCCATTCCCTCCCCCTTCAGGGGAAGGATACTGTAAAATCCCCATTCCCTCCGGATCATCTGGAATTCGGGAGGCAGAGAATATATGGGGGTGGGGCCAGTCAGAGATGGTATTTATCGGTTCTCTGAACTACTCAAAATTTCTGCTACCGGTTCTCCAGAACTGGTCAGAACCTGCTGAATACTACCTCTGATTCTATCATAAAATAAAGTCAGAAGTCATTTCTTTGCATTTCTTTTTCATTCTGCAGATTAAGCTTTGCTTTCTTTATTCTTCTCTCTTCTCTTTTTAAATGATCAGTATTTGTTAAATTTTAGCTCCCTTTAAAAAAAATTATCAACACAAACTATCTCACAGGGATGTGATGGGAAAATTGGAGGAGTGAGGGGACAAACTTTTATAAATAACATAAAATTCAATATATATATATATATATATATATATATATATATATATATATATATATATATATATATATATATATATATATATATATATATATATATATATATATATATATATATATATATATATATATATATATATATATATATATATATATATATATATATATATATATATATATATATATATATATATATATATATATATATATATATATATATATATATATATATATATATATATATATATATATATATATATATATATATATATATATATATATATATATATATATAATATATATATCCAAGTTTCCAATCATTTCCATTTCCCCCAAGATATGTGCCTCAGCCACAAAGTACAATGGACTGCAAGCAGGAGGACATCTGGCACGCCTTCAGCTGCAAAACAATTTTAGTTTGCAGCTCAAAGTGTCCTAGAAGTCCTCCTGCCTTGCAGTCCATAGTAGTGTGTGGCTGAGAACATCAGAGGTATGAAGCAGGTCTAGATACCTCTTGTTTATGCCTGCTAGAAATGATGCTGTGAGAGTAATACCACAAGATTTTTGCTTACAATTGTTGAAGAGGAAGAGACAGAGAGCTGCAGGGTTGATACAAACGATGGTATTTAGCAGAAGCCAGAAAAACCAATCTATTTGAATGTCTAATGCAGAATCTCAATAAAACGCTCAAATAATGTTTTGATGGATTAAGAACCTCATTTTAAGATCACAGGGAATGTATTTAACTTTTTTTAAAATGCCAGGTTTGTAGAACATAACACTCCAATTCTCTGTGTAAATTAACCGTTTTTCTGTTATAACCATTTTAGTATTCTGTTTAAGAAGCTGAAATGCTTGTTTGGCTTCTAAAGGAAACTTTGTCCCCTGAGATTTCAGAGGCAGCCAAAACACCTATTCCAGACAGAATTACAAATGTTTTAACTTAATAAACTGTTCTTGTCAAATTAAACCTTTTTGGTTAACTATTGAAAAGTTTGAAAAGTATGGGCTACGCGAACACTTTGCGGATTCAGGATACTCAGCCCATTCCTCTACCCTCGCAAAAGAGGTGATTACCCACCATTTATTAATTCCAACAAGTCAATTTCTCATGAAAACAAGAGCAAAACTTCAGTTCTTATTCAACAGAACATAGAATGTAATAGGGATAGAAGGGACCCTAGAGGTCTTCTAGTCCAACCCCCTGTTCAGGCAGGAAACCCTATACCAGTGATGGCGAACCTTTTTTGGCTCACGTGCCATAAGTGGGGGGAGCGCAGGGGGGTCATGTGTGGTCGTGCCGCACCCATAATGCAATGCGCGACCCCCCAGTGCTCATGTGCACACTACAGGCGCGGCCCCCTCATTTTTTGCATGCTTTTTTCACCCTCCCCAGGTTCCAGAGGCTTTATAGGAACCTGGGGAGGGCAAAAACAGCCTCCCCTGCCCCCCCGGAAGCCCTCCGGAGGCTTCAGAGACCTTCAGGAGACTTCCCTGAAGCCTCCAGAGCAGTCAAAATGACCCTCCGAGCAAACCAGAAGTCCGTTCCTGAACTTCCGGTTTACCAGTAGGGCTGGTTTTTTGTGCTCCGGAGGCTTCAGGGAAGCTCATGAAGCTTCCAGAGGGCCTTCCGGGGGGGGGCTGTTTTCACCCTCCCCAGGCTCCTATAAAGCCTCTGGAGCATGGGGAGGGCGAAAAATGGCTTTAAAAAAGGGTGAACTCAGGTGGCCAGCACGCGCATGTGTGCTGGCCAGCTGACAGGGCAGCGCCTCGCGTGCCCTGACAAATGGCTCTGCGTGTTACCTGTGGCACGCGTGCCATAGGTTCGCCATCACTGCCCTATACCATTGCAGAGAAATAACTGACGTGCCATAGGTTCGCCATCACTGCCCTATACCATTGCAGAGAAATAACTGACGAGGGTCTGCTTGAAACCTTCAGTGATGGCCCATTCACAATTCCAGGAGGCAGGCTGTTCCATTGATTAATTGTCCTCATTATCAGGAAATTTCTCTTTAGATCTTGATTGAATCTCTCTTTAATTATCTTCCATCCTTCTTGTCCTGCACTCAGATGCTTAGCAGAATGGATTGACCCCCCCCCCATCTAAGAGAGCCCCTCAAGTATCAGAAGACAGCTATCATATCACAGCACTGAAGCAGGATACCTTACACCATTTCTGACAAATGGCAGTCCAATCTCTTCCTGAAAGTCTCAAGTGATGAAGCCCCCACAACCTCCGAAGGCAACTTCTGTTCCATGGGTTGATTGTTCTCACTGTCAGAAAGTTCCTCCTTATTTCTAGGTTGAATCTCTCCTTGGTCAGTTTCCACCCATTATTCCTTGTCTGGCCTTCAAGTGCTTTGGAGAATAGCTTGATCCCCTCCTCTCTGTGGCAGTCCTTCCAATATGGGAAGACTGCTATTGTGCCTCCCCTGGTCCTTCTCTTCACTAGATTAGCCACGCCCAGTTCCTGCAACCGTTCTTCTTATGTTTTAGTCACCAGTCCCCTAATCATCTTGTTTGCTCTTCCCTGCACTTTTTCTAGAATCTCAACATCTTTTTTATAGTGTGGTGATCAAAACTAGATGCAGTACTTTAGGTGTAGTCTTACTAGGGCTTTATAGAGTGGTATCGCTACCTCCCTTGATCCCTCTATTAATGCAACTTAGAATTGCATTGGCTTTTTTGCCTGCTGCTGCAGTTTTGTCTCCAGTCCCCTAATCATCTTTGTTGCTGTTCTCTGCACTCTTTCTAACATCTCAAAATCTTTTTTTGTATCATGGTGTTCAGAACTGGATCTGAATCCAGTATTCCAAGTGTGGTCAGAATGTTTTCTGTCCTGGACATGCAATAGAATTCCTGGTATGCTTAGAACTATGAACTTGCCACAATTTCAAAGAGGCCATCTAAGAAGTCTCCAGTTGGGTCCAAAATGTCAAATATTTAACAAAATCATGCCAGTACAAAACAGAGATTAATAGATACATCCAAGCCCTTCATACTTGTATGGGAATCCTCAAACTTATACCAGTTGGGGAATTTTCCACATTTATTATTCCCTGTAGGCTCATTGGTATTTTCATCATCTCTGAATGTCACTATTAATCTGTGTTATGCAGGTAGAAATGGTCCAGTTTACCAAGAAGCACCTTTTCTTAGCAATTATTCCTGAGTACTTAGTGGAATATTTTTTTTAAAAAAATGAAATTTCATTTGTTTAATATTTCCATAGAAACTGTTGCTTGTTGGTAAGATTTTAGATTTATTCCAATGTACAATATAACCAGAATATTCACCATATTGCTATACTATCTCCACAAAATGTGATAAAGAGTTCTGATAACTATTTAAAAGCCCTGTAATATTATCAGCATAAAATAATAATGTATGCTCTATTTCAGATATATGATTTATGCGGGCAGGGCAAACAGAAACAAATGGAACATTATCAAGGAGAAATCCAACGTAGAATTAAGGAGAAATATCCTGTCAGTGAGAACAATTAACCAGTGGAACAGCTTGCCTCAAGAAGTTGTGGGTGGTCCATCACTGGAGGTTTTTAAGAAGAGATTGGACAACCATTTGTCCAGAATGCTACAGGGTCTCCTGCTTGAAGAGAAAGCTGGACCCAAAAATCTTCAAGTTCTTTTCAACTCTGCTATTCTGTATTCCTTAGACACTTATTCCATATTGCAGGATTATCACACGATGATGATGATGATGATGAGGATGAGGAGGAGGAGGAGGAGGAGGAGGAGGAGGAGGAGGAGGAGGAGGAGGAGGAGGAAGAGGAGAAGGAGAAGGAGAAGAAGAAGAAGAAGAAGAAGAAGAAGAAGAAGAAGAAGAAGAAGAAGAAGAAGAAGAAGAAGAAGAAGAAGAAGAAGAAGAAGTTGTTGTTGTTGTTTCATGTTTAATGAATAAAAGAGATTAATGCACATGCTTTAATCATGTCCTTGCAATAACTGGACATTTTTATTATGGTGCAACAGGTTCTTGGACTTAAAGGTGCTAAAGCACAGATAGTTTTTGATTTACCACCACAATTGGATTCTATTGCTAAGTGATATGGCCATTAATTAAGTCATCATGTGACTGCACCCAATTTTATGGACTTTTTTTTTGCCCTGATCATTAAACGAATCTGGTTTTTCCCCCACTGACTTATTTGTCAGAAGTCGGCTGGGTAAGTTGCAAATAGCAATAATGCGCCCCAAGGATGCTACAAATGCTGTAAATACAAAACAGTTGCCAAGCAGCTCTGACCATGGGATGCTACAATAGTCGTAAGTGTGAGGACCAGTCTTAATGTAATGTGTTAATTATACACCACAAAATTGGAATTTGTGACATATGAATGACTCTACCATGCCCAGATTATTGCTAATAAGATCATTGCAATTACTAGAAAGACAGTTGTGTACCAAATCCAAAAGTTGATTTTCAAAAGTTGTCAAAACTCAACCCTTGGCATTGTCTCCCTACCAGGATTAAGGAAATCCTGGACAATAGGATTCCATGAGGACAAGATTTGATTTGTTGCATGAAAAATGAACTCCAGTAATGTTCACACTGTTGTAATTATTATCACTTAGGGTTTTGTTTGTTTTTTGGTTTGCGACTGGTTGGTTTATTTGCATCATATATTCTTGTGTGTCGTGCATTTTCTATTTTGTTTTTCTTCTGTGCCGTAGTTATATTAAAGCAGTAAAACTGAGAGAATGGAACAAGCATGACTTATGGACTATTGTACTTCTCCCTCCCCCCCCCCCCATTTTTCATCTTCTTATTAAAGTAAGAGATTACATCACCCATATTTGCACAGCCTTTTTTTAACACAAAAAAATGCATTTCTCATTTTCTCCACATAGAAATGAAGTTCCTTTAACGCCAGGCTCCTTCACAATAATGGCAGGCAATATGCAGCACCAGACCTGGTTGAGACAGTCACGCCAGATCTCCCTGGACCCCCACCAGCTCCCCTCCCATTAATTCCTACCCCCTCTGAGAGCCGGAGGAAAAGAAAACAGAGAGGAAACCGAGCCCAGCCCACCTCCACCTCCAACCCTGATGTCTGTTTTGTTGTGATAATGCAGCATCAAGAAAAACCATGGAAGGCAATCAAGGCTAATTTCCCCATGGAATTTTTAAAGGTGCCATTAAAAACTCAATTTCCCCAAAGAGATCTCTTCCCCCCCCCCATCCCCACCCTTTTCCAGAAAAACAAGGAGGTATGTCAAGTGAGGACATCTGAGTTACAGAATTCACAATTTGCTAGATAGGGCGAGAACCAGCTCTGTGGGCTCCTTAGCAGATTAACAGAGTTGGAAGGGACCTTGTAGGTCATCCAGTCCAATGCCCCGCTCAAGCAGGAGACTCTACACCATTTCTGACAGATGGCAGTCCAGTCTCTTCTTGAAAGTCTCCAGTGATGAAGCTCCCACAACTTCTGAAGGCAACTTCTGTTCCATTGGTTGATTGTTCTCACTGTCAGAAAGTTCCTCCTTATTTCTAGGTTGAATCTCTCCTTGGTCAGTTTCCATCCATTATTCCTTGTCTGGCCCGCAGGGGCTTTGGAGAATAGCTTGATCCCCTCCTCTCAATGGCAACCCCTCATATATTGGAAGATTGCTATTATGTCTCCCGTAGTCTTTCTCTTCCTTAGATTAGCCATGCCCATTTCCTGCAACTGTTCTTTCTATGTTTTAGTCTCCAGTCCCCTAATCATCCTCGTTGCTCTCCTCTGCCCTTTTTCTAGAGTCTCAACATCTTTTTTATAGTGTGGTGACCAAAACTGTCTGAAGTCCCTTCTGCAGACAAACCAGCTGTGGTCTAGAAGTGAAGCTGGCTCTCCTCCCCCCTCTGAAATAACTGGAGAATCATTGAGGGGAGGACAGTTGTCTCAATGAAGACAAAGAAGATAACATCTCCACATCAAACCACAATTCGAGTCACGTCCATGTAATTTCCTTGGCACAATATGAACATAATATGATAAATGGATGGATGGATATGATTAATATCCTATCACTTCCTTAGTTGGTCCAAGTGTCTCACATTGGGACTAGTCTTCTGCTCATAACAACACTACAGGCTAGGGCAGTGATGGCGAACCTTTTTTGGCTCGCGTGCCACAAGTGGGGGGAGCGCAGGGGGGTTGAGTGCATGCGTGCTGCACCCATAATGCAACGCGCGACACCCCCCCAGTGCGCATGCGCGCACAACGCGCGACACCCCCATTTTTACATGGTTTTTTTGCCCTCCCCAGGCTCCAGGGGCTTTATAGGAGCCTGGGGAGGGCGAAAAGAGCCTCCCCCGACCCCCCGGAGGCCCTCCGGAGGCTTCAGGGACTGTCCGGAGGCTTCCCTGAAGCCTTCGCAGCGCTTAAAACCACCCTCCGAGCAAACCGGAAGTGACTTCCGGTTTGCTCGGAGGGTGGTTTTAAGCGCTCCGAAGGCATCAGGGAAGCCTCGGACGGTCCCTGAAGCCTTCGCAGCGCTTAAAACCACCCTCCGAGCAAACCAGAAGTGACTTCCGGTTTGCTCGGAGGGTCGTTTTAAGCGGTCCGAAGGCATCAGGGAAGCCATAGGTTCGCGTGCCATAGGTTCGCTATCACGGGGCTAGGGTCAGCTGAAAAGCTCTCCTTAGACTTAGTCCAACACCTTAACCAATAAACTACTAGTCCTCATTCTTTTCCTCCTGTCAACTAATCATTGAAATGACGTCAAAGAGTCCTTCAGGGCAAACTGTCAGTTGGGAGATTCAATTCAAGCCATCAAATGTGACTGAATGTAATGATGCCAAAGCTCCCTTAATCAATTTGGAAAACAGAAGCAAATCAACCCCACTTCTCAATCGAACTGGACTGAAGACCCGGATCGTATCAGCAATTCAACCTGGACCAGTGATGGTGAACTTTTTTCACTTCAGGTGCCAAAAGCACACACGTGCATACTATTGCACCCGTGTGTGTGCCCACCCCATAATTTAATGCCCCCCCATGCCGTGCCCCCTGTTCATGCATGTGTAAACACCTCTCTGCTTCCCCATGCATACGCGCATGGCTTTCTTGGAGCTTGGGGAGGGTGAAAACGGCCTCCTCCCAGGAGGCCGGAAACAGCCCTTTTTTTTTACTTCTGGGTTGCCCGTTGAGGCATTTTTCTCCCTCCGGAGGCTTCAGGGAAAACAGCCGAATTCACAAATCGGAAGCCTATTCCCAAACTTCCGGTTTGCGCATTGGGCGGTTTTTTGCCCTCCAGAGGCTTCAGGGAAGCCTCCGGGTGGCGAAAAATGGCTGAAAATCAAGGTTGAAAATGAGCTGGCATGCGCTGGAGCTGACAGGGCAATGCCTCTTGGGCCCTCAGAAATGGCTCAAGGCCTAGACCAAAGCTGATTTGCAACCTACTATTGGTACTTTTTTAGTTCACCTCCATCAAAGGCTTTTTATGCTATGGCAGTTACCTCTTCAGGCACATGGCTGAACAAAAGATGTGTGGCATGAGGCTGTCCACCACACAACTGCTGCTTCTCAAACATTCTTCCTGGACAACTCCAGAAACCATCATTGGAGCCAGCGGTGAGTTTCTGCCAGTTCTAACCTCTTCTATAGAAGAGGTTCCACAAATCTACCGTGCTGTTTAGAACCGGTTCCAGCTCCCTCCCCCGCCCATCCACACCACGCTTGCCCTGCCCGCCGCTGACTGATTGGCTGGCTCACCAATCACCCCACCCATCTCTAAGAGTTCTATCTAAACCTTAAAGTCTTAAAGCTATCAAGTTTGAACACCCCTGGGGTTTTTTTTCTAAAGGGTTAGGGGTGCAAGAGTCTTGTAACTTGACAGCTTTAAGACTTGCACACTTCAATGCCAGAGTTCCTGAGCCAACATGACTGGAGGAGGAATTCTGGGAGTTGAAGTCCACAAGTCTTAAAGCTGTCAAGTTTGAACACCCCTGGTTTTTTTTCTAAAGGGTTAGGGGTGCAAGGGTCTTGTAACTTGACAGCTTTAAGACTTGCGTGCTTCAAATGCCAGAGTTTCTGAGCCAACATTTTGGTTGCTAAGCAACAGCATTGTTAAGTGAGTTTCACCACATTTTACAAGTTGGCCATGCCCACCCAGTCACATGACTGCCAAGCCACACCTACTCAGTCACATGGCCGGCAAGCCACTCCCACCCAGTCACATGGCCGGAAAGCCACTCCCACAAAGCAGGCCACACCTACAGAAGTTATAAAATTTTTTGAAACCCACCATTGATTGGAGAGCATTTATATGTTTGGATGGTAAGTGCCAAGGTCCAGTCCAACACTTAGCAATACTTACTTTGTGGTCACACATATTACATTGGACAGCAAAAATGGTGACATATTAAACAAACAGACGGTCCTTTGGGATGATCTTCTCCATGTAGGTACTACCTATCCTACATATGTAACAAAGTCAGAGTGATTTGGTGCCCACCTTGTAGGAGTTGGGGGATTTGGGACACTTCTTTCTGGAAAAACAGGCGCTTCAGATCAGGTCAGCTCTACCTCTAAAGTTGTGGGAAACTGTGGAAAACCGTTCTCTTTTAGATAAAGTCTTTTAATAAGGAGGCAATGTATTTCTATTTTTATCAAGACATGCTCATCTTTGTTACAGCCAAAAGGCCAGCTGTATTAATGGTTAACCAGCCAAATAAAATGCCTCATCACTAATTAATACAGTCCTATTAAAGTTTAGATATATTCCACTAACATGTAGTAAATGACGGCAGCTGGACTTTTTGCAATCCCCTATCCGAGGCTGCAAGTTATTAAACAGATTTTACTGCACTGAGAGTACAGAAGCATATTCCTTCTTATTGATAAGAGCAGAAAAGAATAAAACAGATCCGAAAGGCTTGTAAAGTTTGATAGAATTTGAAGAATGCATTTAAACCCAACTACCTCTATAAAATCACAATATAAAAAAAATCCAAGGAAATCATTTTCAAATATGTTTATCTTACTTATGATATAATATTGTTAGGGTTTTTTAAAAAAATTGGCAGTTTTAAAAAAATAATCATATTTACAAGGGTATATATATCATTCTTCAATCCCATCAATAGGCAACATTTTTGGGAGTGCACGAAAGCTAGGGCTTTTGGCACCAGATAAGAAAGCATTTGGAAGAGATGCTAAATCAAAGGATGGATTTGAGGCCAGAATTATTTCTACTAGGGATCACACAAAAAAAAAAAAACATGGCAAAGGTGGACTATTTTTAATACTGCATATTTTAACGGCGGCAAGATTGGTTTTTGCACAGAAGTAAAAATACAAAGTCTCCCTTGGAACAAGAAATAATAAGTAAGATACTGACATGCGCAGAAATGGACAGATTGAATCTAGAGCTCCAAGACAAGGAGGAGACGGAATATCACGAAATCTGGGACAAATGGTACCGAGGGTTAAAAATGATGGGGAAAAGGCCGGGACAGAAAAACACAGACAAGTTCAGAATTGGAAAATAGGGTATTAAAAAGGTGATAGGTAGGAATCGGATATGTATTTGTATGGTTAGTAATTGGGCACTATCTAATAAAATGAAATTCAATGGTGAAAAGACTAAGGTTCTACATTTAGGCAAGAGAAACGAAATACACAGGTACAGTATAGGTGATACCTTGCTCAGTAGTAGTAACTGTGAAAGGGATCTTGGAGTCCTAGTGGACAACCATTTAAATATGAGCCAGCCGTGTGCAGCAGCTGCCAAAAAAGCCAACACAGTTCTAGGCTGCATCAACAGAGGGATTTAATCAAGATCACGTGAAGTGTTAATACCACTTTATAATGCCTTGGTAAGGCCACACTTGGAATAATGCATTCAGTTTTGGTCACCATGATGTAGAAAAGATGTGGAGACTCTAGAAAGAGTGCAGAGAAGAGCAAGGAAGAGGATTAGGGGACTGGAGACTAAAACATAGGAAGAATGGTTGCAGGAACTGGGTATATCTAGTTTAATAGAAAGAAGGACTAGGGGAGACATGATAGCATTGTTCCAATATCTCAGGGGTTGCCACAAAGAAGAGGGAGTCAAACTATTCTCCAAAGCACCTGAGGGTAGAACAAGAAGCAATGGGTGGAAACTAATCAAGGAGAGAAGCAACTTAGAACTGAGGAGAAACTTCCTGACAGTTATAACAATTAATCAGTGGATCAGAAGTTGCCTCCAGAAGTTGTGAATGCCAACACTGGAAGTCTTTAAGAAGATGTTGGATAGCCATCTGTCTGAAACGGTATAGGGTTTCCTGCCTAGGCAGGGGGTTGGACTAGAAGACCTCCAAGGTCCCTTCCAACTCTACTATTGTATTGTATTGTATTGTACTTATATAAAAGAAAGGATCAATGGACAGGTAATCTGACCAAGTACACATACCTATGTAATGGATATAAAATGTAATTGTAAGATCCAATCATTATATGGAAACATTTATGCCAGAAATGTTGCATATGTCCAATGTTTTTAATGTTTATCTAATAAAAAACTTTTTTTTAAAAAGGCAATATTTTTTCATTCTTTTTTTTACTTGCCCCTTCATTTGCTAAATAGAGTGGATTTCATCTCGGAGAAGGTAGGCTGAAAAAGCTGTTTGGAAGCTAATGTCAAAGCCCAGAGTTCTTTCACGCCTCCACACTGGCTGACTGGAGCTACTGTTTTTAAGAGGCAGCTTCACCAATTGGCTTTTCTCTCTCTCACCAAGTTCATCAAATACAATTTTGTGCAACGTTCAGCAAAGAATTAGTTAATAGGCAATATTTTGATAGCCGAAGGTCACATTCATTTTAGAGGCGGGCTGTGTGAGGTTCAATCAGACAGGTGGATGTGTCAGGTTCTGTAAGAAGGACAAGTGCAAGAAGGAAGAACCAGTTGCAAGGATGTCTTCAGGGAAGGTCAAAGAAGCCAAGATGGTGAGCACCAGTGGTGGGTTGCAGGCAGTACGCCCAGGTACGGCCGTACAAGAGCCAGCCCGGAGCACTGGATACCGTTCCGGTACGGTGCTCAAGAGGGGCTTCAGAGGGCCTACAGAGGGCCCACCCACCCGTCCGAGCTCCTTACCGGTCTTTAAAGGTTTCTGTGCTTCCGTGCAGGTGCATAGTACATACAGTGCCTGTGCGACGCTCCGTGGAGCAGCTGGAGCATCGCAGAGCATTGCGGAGGTGCTAAGATGCATGCATGTGCTGCACACATCCATGAGGATGCTGCCGGCCCCATTCCAACCATACCAGTTGGAACGGGATTTGAAACCCTCCACTCGTGAGCAAGATGGTGCACTCATCATTTTCACTTGAATCATGCATGTATGGCACACATAAAAATGTGTGATGCCCATTAAAAAAAGGTGGAGTTTTGATTGCACTCTTGTGCCCACCATCTTGATTTCCATTGTGAATACCCCGATCTCTTAGATTTTGGTAAAGATAATGTGACAAAATCTTGAAGGCCTCCCAAGATAATTGTTCTGCACAACTTAGATTTAGTGTTTGATTCTCTTTCTCGTGGTTCCATTCCCCTGAATTACATGAATCTCTTCTTCAAGGCCCTATCTTCTACACTAATGACTGTAAAGAGCCTAGAGCAGGGGTCCCCAAACTTGGCAACTTTAAGACTTGTGGACTTCAACTCCCAGATTTCTGTAGCCAGCTGGCTGGAGAATTCTGGGAATTGAAGTCCAGAAGTCTTAAAGTTGCCAAGTTTGAAGACCTCTGGCCTAGAGGAACAGCCAAGTCATACAAATGCAACTGTCTGTTTGCATGAGGAATAGCGATGCAGCTGAAGCAGTCCTGGGAATACCTGTACAATTTCCACAAAAAGTTCTATCCACGGTGACTTAAAATGGAAGATGGGAGCAAAGATGTTATGAGGAAGAATCAGTGAATGCAAGCTTAAGTCTTTATATCCCTCTCACTAGCTCTCCAAGATCAAAGGACTCAAGCTTAAGGAGGAGAAACAAGGAGGCAGCTCCCTTCTTCAACGCTGCATTTCTTTCATAGAAATGTCATCTCAAGCGGTTATTCATCATCCTGACTTCTTCAGCATCTGCAGCACACTGCCCCCTTGTGCCAAAGCATGCCCACTGCCTCATTTATCCATGGAGATCCATGGACAATTGAAAAATGCCAAATAATCTTAACCGTCATCCTCTCAAAAGCAACAGAAATGTCATGATACAGGAAAACCGGTCATCCACTTAATAATTCACTCAAAAATATTAAAGATTGAGATGACAGATCTTAATCAAATGCCCTCAGGAACAGCTCTATGGGGATGAGGTTTCTGAAGATCAGAAGTCATAGAGCCATCCAATGGGTTAGGAAGAAACTATTATGTAGAGCAGGGGTCACCAACCTTTTGGTCCTCAGGGACCACAACATTCATAATTTAAAATACTAGGGACCAATAATATGATCTGCCTAATGACCGGCTGGGTGGACGTGGCACAGTGGTCATGTGACTGGGTGGGTGTGACCAACTTGATGTCACTCATATCGAGGGGCGCCTTGCCTTGCCTCTACTCGCCACTCCTTGCCTCCCCACCTGGGCTCCTTAGGGCCCCAACAGGAAGCAGTTGCTGGAGCTAAGCAGCCACCATGAGAAAAGAGCTGGCAAAACAGCTCAGTGTAAATTGGATCTGACCGAGAAGGAGGCTCAGCAGAAGCACCTCACTGAGGACTACGAGCATAGGCTTTCCAAGCAGAGGGAAGACCTGTGGGAGTGCAAAGCCAGGTATTGGTGCCTGGAGGCTCAGCGGGCTGAGATGGTCAGCCAGTTCCAGGCCATGATGCAGTCCCACTGGAACGAGGCCCTCCGGTTCTTCATGACCAGAGGCACTTCCCTCCAGCCTTCGCCCAAAGGCCCCCACCAGGAGGTTGAAGCACACCCAAGTCAGAATTTCTGCCCCCGTCCGATCTGCAGGGCGTAATACTGAAGGTTACTGAAAGATCTAAAAGAACCAGGAGAGATGGATTCTCTCCAGCCATGCCTAGCTCCAGGTGATCCATTATCTTCTGTTCCATGCACAGACTCAATCCACTACTGGAAGAGATTCAAATAATTTGCTTCTTCTATCTTCTTCTTCTTCTTATCCCTCCTCTCAATGATAGCAATTCACTCTGACCGGAAAATATTTTTCTCAGGTGGACATCAAAAAACCAGTGGTGGGTTTCTCCCGGTTCGGCCTGGATCGGGCGAATTGGTAGTGGCGGTGGCGGGAGACTTCGCCCACCCAAACGGACGCTTTTGTGCATGTGCAAAAGCAATGTAAGCATGCGGACGCCATGTGCTCGAGCGAACCAGTAGTAAGCAAAATTGAAACCCGCCACTGCAAGAAATGATGGAAACAAAATATGAGGAAATGATTTTAAGAAGAGATTGGACAGTCATTTGTCCAGAATGATATAGGATTTCCTGCTAGATTAGGGGCTGGACTAGGAGACCTCCAAGGTCCCTTCCAACTCTGTTATTCTCTATTCTGTAAATGAATGGAGACAGATTCTAGTCCCCATTGTAGTCCCCACTACCCCACAATGGGTAGTGCAAAAGAGACATATTTGTCCTGCTGAGGAAGAAAGACACTAAGCACTAAGTCCAGCCGTATCAAACCTTTTAAGTTGCCAGATAAATTTCTCCGATTGATGTGGCATCAAAGCACACAGATGCCATCCAACTTTCTTTGCACTTCACAGCAGGTAAAATTCACCGGATAAGTCAGGGTGAGTGCAGGTGCCTGTATTACATACTTTGAAAAATCTGCCTTCGCTCTCCTTTTTTCCCTTCTTTTCTATTTTTCTCCAGATTTCCTCCTTTCTTGCTTTTTTTTCTTTTCTTTTGATCTCTTTCTTTTGTTCTCTACTGTATATTAGTTTTTCTTAATATTTATCCTTTAAAGATTATACACATCCACAAATTAGACAGTGTAGATTGTAAAAAGAAGAGTAGGATGATGTAACTTTAGAGAGAGGGGTAACAGTCTATTTCTAGCTGCTGTGAAGAATATCGGAAGCCACTTCCTTATAGCTTATTTTCTTTCTTTTATATTTTTCTTCAACTTTTCTTCCTTTCTTGCACTTTTTGGTTTTTCTTTGATCTTTTTCTTTTTTCTTCTTTACTTTTCTTCTTTATTTTGTGTTCGTCTTTAAGTTTTTCTATCGATCTAATAATTTGTCATCTATCTTGTCTGATTTACTTTGGACATTTCCCCAAATTCTTAACTGAGAAGTCTGACAAACAGATAATCAACTTTCTAGCCCTCACGGTATGAAGAAGTATGAAGAAGAATGACTAGCAGACTGGAGACTGAAACATATGAAGAACAGTTGCAGAGCATGGCTAGTCTAGTGAAGAGAAGGACCAGGGGAGACATGATAGCACTATTCCAATACTTGAGGGGCTGCCACAGAGAGGAGGGGGTCAAGAGGCCAGAGAAGGAACAAAGGATGGAAACTGACCAAGGAGAGATTCAACCTAGAAATAAGGAGAAACTTTCTGACAGTGAGAACAATCAACCCATGGAACAAAAGTCGCCTTCAGAAGTTGTGGAAACTTCACCTCTTGAGACTTTCAAGAAGAGACTGGACTGCCATCTGTCATAAATGGTGTAGGGCAGGAGCAGGAGGTTGGACTAGATGACCTACAAAGTCCATTCCAACCCTGTTAATCTGTTAAATCAGGAGCTAACCCATCAGGCTTCACCTTAGTCATGGTTTCCATGCATTTGACAGGCACTAAAACCACACAACGCTTATGTAAGAATACTGTTGCCTTGCTTTGATGTAACCGGGGGAGCAGCTTATTCCTATCAGATCAAAAATTTGCAATTTGTCAGAAATGGTGTAGAGTTTCCTGCTTGAGCGGGGGGGTGGACTAGATGACCTATAAGGTCCCTTCCAATCTGTTAAGTCCTTGACTTATGACCACAACTGGGCCGTAAGAATTTCTGCTGTTTGTTAAGCAAAGTAGTTTTTGAGTGAGTCATGCCCAATTGTATTATTTTTTGGTTGTTAAGTGAATCACATGGTTATGAATTAAAACCTGGCTTCCTTTATTGACTTATCTTGTCAGAAGTTGGCTGGGAAGTTAATCCCAAGCAGTCATGTGACTTTAGGATGCTGAAACCATGGTAAATGCATGCCAATTGCTGAGCACCTGAATTTTGATCATATCATCGTGCTGCAATACTCGTAAGAGTGAGTACTTTTTTGGATACCATTGTAGCTTCAAACGGTCGCTAAAAAGAAAAAAAGAGAAAAGAATGGGTACAAATGGAGGACTACCTCAATTAAGGAATTCAAGCTTGATGCCACCTCAGAAGCTGGAGCCAGCAAAAACAAACCAACAACCAAATGATAATGTAAAACAGTCAAGATGGCAGTTATGTAAATAGGTGCAATTTGCATAACTCATGCAAAGTTATTTTTACGCTCTGAATACACTCAAGCTGTACCCAGGCAGGGCAGGCTGTCCCTGAGTTTCGAGCCATGCGTTTGAAGCACAGCTAAGGTCTCTGCCTGGAAGATTACAGGAGCCAACAGAAATTAATCTCACAATCAATGGGTCTTATGTCAGATGGGAAAAAAGCAGGACTTTTAGCCTTCCTCCGGCTAAAATTGCCTTATTTTTTTCCCCCTCCTCTCTCTTACTTACAGGATTCTTGCCATCAGAAGGGAATTTCCACCTGCTAAAAGATGTCACCAAGGAGACTAGATCCTACAAGGAAATCAACTGGCATGACAGCCCTGCTGCTTTGCTGTGCCAGGGATAAATTGCGTGTTTATTTCGGACTTCAATGTACAGGTTGTCCTCGACTTACAACGGTTCATTAAGTGACCGTTTGAAGTTACAACAGCACTGAAAAAAAGTGACTTATGACAGTTTTTCACACTTACGACCATTGCAGCATCCCTAAGGTCACCTGATTTACATTGGGATGCTGGACAACTGACTCACATTCATGACGGTGTTCCGGAATCATATGAGCACTTTTTGCAACCTTCTGACCAGCAATGTCGATGGGGAAGCCAGATCCGCTTAACAACTGTGTAACTAGTTTAACGACTGCAGTCATTCACTTAACAAATGTGGCAAAAACAGTTGCAAAACGGGGCAAAACCACGGGTGAAATTCAGCAGGTTCTGACAGGTTCTGGAGAAATGGTAGTGGACATTTTGAGTCGTTCAGAGAACCAGCAAATGCCACCTTTGGCTGGCCCCAGAGTGGGGAGGGATTGGAGATTTTTGCAGTATCCTTCCCCTGGCACACCCACCAAGCCACGCCCACAGAACCGGTAATTAAAAAAAATTGAATTTCACCTCTAGGCAAAACTCACTTAGCAACATCAATTCTGGGCTCAATGGTGGTCACAAGTGGATAATAAGTAATAAGCAAATGAAGGACAAAAATCAGCTGAGTATTAAATTCCACATAGACGTTATGGTATACATAGACAAGATCAGTGGTGGGATTCAGCCAGTTCGCACCACTTCGGGAGAAGCGGATGTTAACTTTCTGAGCAGTCTGGGGAATGGGTTGTTGGAAGAAATAATTAGGGCAGAGAATTGGTTGTTAAATGATTTGAATCCCACCACTGGACAGGATTCTGCAACTGGACTCCTCAGATGATTGCTGAACAGGTTCAATTGTGGCTGTAGGTTGAGGACTACCAGTACCATCAAAGGCTGTCCGTAGCTTTAGTGATTGGGAAGCAAGCCCTCTATCCACATTGCTTCAAACCAATGATGAGATAACCATTATGCAATGGATTTTCTCCCAAACTGCATTCTTGCCAATATCTGGTCATTCACCTCCATTCTCCCCCCGCTCCCTCCCAAGATTACCACCATCTCTGCTTTAATGCATTACTATCAGGTAAGATGCTATTAGCTGTTTTATGTGCTCTTGCCTTCGTCCCAACAGCAGACCAGAAGCTGCTGGTTCTGCCTACTTTACCAGAAAGCACTGAAATCAAAGAGGAAAGAATCTACATTGCCAGAATCCACATTGCCGTGGTTCAAGCTTCAAAAACAAGAATAGGATGCTGGACCAGCCAAACCAATAGGTGGAATGAAATGAAAGAAGTGATCGATAAGTAGCAGCATCAAACTGTCTTCTGGAGCCTCAAATAGGAGCAGGTGCTTCAGGGTCAAACTTTGTGCCAAGGGTTTGCTGATGCAGCCAATAAGTTGGGGCGCCAAGGCCGTCCACACCAGGGGTTCCCAACTCTTGGTCCAAGGACTGGTACCAGTTTGTGGCCTGTTAGGAACTGGACCACACAGCTGAAGGTGAGTGGCAGGCGAGCGAAACCACAATTGCATAGGATCTAAATTGTGTCCTCCTCCCACTCACCCAAATCCCTGGGGCCAAAAAGTTGTCAGTTTGTTGCATAAATTCAAGTCCAGAAGCACACTCATATAACTGATGCGGCAGGATTCATTAACTTCTTTATATGCATAAGAATAGATGAATAAATGTACAATACCAACAGGTGGTTCTTCCAAGTAAACACAATGCAGTAGAGTTACGGGCAAACACAAGCAGTTAGTTTCATTTTAGCAGACAAGCCCAGACAGACTGCTAGTTTACTTCTCAGAGCAGCAGACTGCTTAAGTTTCTGTCTCAATTCTCTGCACAGACTCAGATCAGTTTAAGCTCCCATTGGCTGACTTAACTGCTATGCCTATTCATTGGCTGACCTTATTCCCATGTCTCTCCCAGTCATGAATATTTTAACAAACTTTGCTTTCAAAAGGGGTGGGACTTCTGTTATGATGTCACTATGCTGCTTTGGCCTCCTGTTTCTCTGTAGTTACTACTGTCCAGAGATTCTATTCACCTATTCACTAGAACCAGTTGTTAACTTTCTAAGCAGTTCGGAGAACCGGTTGTTGGAAGAAATATCCTTTGGGGTTTTTTTCCCCACTCTACAGGGCTAATCCTGTAAGGAAGTCAGGAAAGAAACATTCTGGTGTTGTTTCTAGCCTAATTTTTATTGCCCTGCTTACAGAAACTGCCTCTCCGGTTAACCTTTATTACATTGTAACAGCTAAGGCGAAGCGCCCATCGACCTGAGTGACATTGAGTTGGCCACTCCCACCCAGTCACATGACCACTGAGCCATGCCTACCCAGCTGGTCATTAGGGCATAGAACCAATTATTAAATTATTTGAATCCCACCACTGTTTACAAACCTCTCTAAGCGGTTTACAGAGTCAGCCTCTTGCCCCCGACAATCCAGGTCCTCATTTGACCTACCTCGGAAGGATGGAAGGCTGAGTCAACCTTGAGCCTGGTGAGATTCGAACTGCCAAACTGCTGGCAACTGATGATCAGCAGAAGTAGCCTGCAGTACTGCGCTTGAACCACTGTGCCACCACAGCTCATAACTGATGATGATAACATCATCAAAGCAATACTGTGATATGTATTTGGATGATTTTATTCACACATCCTCTTAAATCTCCTTCTGCTTGACCTTTTTGCAGGAATGACCCCAACATCCTGTTCAGAGACTGATGTACTTTCAGCCAACAAATGCGGGTGCCTTTTGCTAAGGCTGATCTGAAGAACATCTCGTTACCCTCATCAACTGCCCCAGGCCAAGGTGGGTGGTGGCACCTACAACTAGGGGAAAATGAGCAAAGGACAGCACTGAGAGAATATCAACCTCTTCCCATTTTCTGGGGTGGGTCTCCTCTGTCTCCATCAATGTCCCCCAAAGTGATCAACACTGACCTCCCTGCATTAGTGGACTATCTAAATGGCTGATAAATGGCTGGAGGTCAATATGTAGTTGATAAATGATGGAAGGTTCATTGGGATCAATTAATCTTTTGGGGACTCTGTAGACTCCATGCCAAACTGTGTTACCTAAATTTGGATGCTGAGCCACCAGCAAGGGCAGCCTTCAGTTGCCTTATCAGATGTGAGTTGTTACTGGCCTCCTTTATCTATTATGGTTCATGGCACAGTCAGCCAGATGTTCAGACTGGATCTGGCATTTTTATCCACCTGTAGAATCCTTCCCAAGGACCTGGGATAGGCAGATGTGGATGTTTGATGGTGTTAAAAGTATCGTTACGGGATGTAAGCTGTTCCAAGTAAAGCTGCCTTTTGCAATTGACTAATGGTGACTTTGTCAATACTGATGGTATTCAAGTGGTGCTCCAGTTGCTTGGGGATTGCATCCAAAGGCACCTATTACTATTAGTACTACCTTTGCTTTCTTTTGCTATATTATTATTACTAGTATTATGGATGGTTACACAGTCAGCCTGATGTTGTTGTTGTTGATGATTTTGTTATTATTATTTGCAGCACTATTAATTACAGTAGTAGTAATTAAATTATTTTAATTTAACAAAAGTTTAGTAGGCAATAAACAATCTGAAGGATTTGGGAATCCCTGGTCTAATTGGGCTCCAGCCATTGTCATACCGTGTTTCCCCAAAAATAAGACAGGGTCTTATTTTCTTTTGACCCCAGCAATAAGCTCTTGGCTTTATTTTTGGGGAGGTATTATTATTTTTGAGGTGCAGGAGGTGGCGAGGGTGGTCACCCTATTGCTGCTGCCGTGTTGCGATGTTTTCGGGAAGGGCTTATTTTGGGGGGAGGGCTTATTTTAGCACATGTGCTTAAAGGCCTGATTGGGCTTATTATCCAGGGAGGTCTTATTTTTAGGGAAACAGGGTACCATTTGCAATGTGAAGAGATGCTGGTCTCTTCTACGAGAGTTCTACCATATAGTTTCAAGCCCCAAAATGACTTTCCGAAGATTTCCCTCGCTGATTATTTTGGATCTCTAAGCTAGGCTCCAAGTGGGACAAGAGAAAACCAAGCTAGATCTTTCCATAAGCAAGAGAGAGTCTATTAGCTCTCTAATAGCCTCCCCCCAAATTTAGCTTTTGTTTAGAATAGTTATTATCTCGCTCAGCAGCAACCGTGCTAAAAAAGAAAAGCAGCAAAGATGTTTTTGCAGCAGAGAGCCACTTCAATTTATCCAATTCACTGCAAACTATTAATTCCAAAAGCAAATTAGATAAACTTTCCTGGCTGTGGGATAAGGAAACAGATTTCTTTGAAAGAGTCCTGAAATAGCTGTCACCAGCTTGAAGTCCCTGTGGCCAAAGATTTTTCTAATGCAACATTTCTGCAAAAGATGCTTCTTCCGTTTTTCTACTCTTTTCTCAAAACATTTTCAAACTTCCTTCCAGGGTGGAAACCAGGGAAGGTTCTGTCTTACCTTCTTCCTGAAAATCAGGTAGCTCCTTTTCTAACTTTGACATTTGACATTGAGTCTTTATTGATTAGCCCTTGGGCCACATCAAAGTGCAAAGTCCCAGAAACAAATTATTACTAAAATTTGATAAAAGCAATTTCAAAAAGCAATAGGATAAAATACAATTTAAAATGAAATTGGAATAAAAGATGATTTAAAATGGAACTGAAATAAAATACAGTCTAAAATGGGAATAGAATACAATAATTTAAGATATAGATAAAATATGATAAAATTATATTTCGGTGTCACCCCTGCAATCTACCCCAATCAGTCCCACGTATGCAGATCTCCACTGAACCATTTTGTTTAAGGACTGTGCTGCGTTAAATGTTATTTTCTGGTTCTGGCCGCACATAAGGGAAGTTGTTTTGATATGGGGATCTCAATGGGTCCTCCATTTGGTATATGGACCAAAGTCCATGTCTCCCGCCCTCCTATACAAGTAACAATAAAATAGGATGTGAGCCAGGTCTTCTACCTCTGCCGCTCCGTAAATGCAGAGATGCTCATTGGAATCTCCCATATCTGACCCTTGTGTCAAACTGTTCGAATCTTGCTTGCGTAAATATCTCCCTAAGACGTTTTGGCAGTCATAACTTCATATAGGAGTCTACTTGAAAAGTATGTTTGTATTTACTCAGCCATTTCACGTTACCCACCTTACTAAGGATAGCTATATCATTTTGTGCTTCTATATCCTTCATTCTTTGGGCAGCTCTTTTTTTTTAGTTGTCTCCTGTTATGCAAGAGACAGGAAGGCCACTGCTTCTCACAACATTTGTTAATTTGGTGATCCAGGGGATTTGTGATGGTAATTTGATTTGCTCTAGTAGACGTAACTTGGAGAGTGATGGCCAAATATGGCTTTTTCAGGCTCGTGCCTCGGTGTGCATATTTTCCAATGAGACAAACCGAGATCATTTTATTACAATTTATCAGAATATTCAGACAAAAGGGATTCCTCATTCAAAGAGGGAACCCCGATCTTTAGCTTACATCCCCTTTTATAGTTAACGTAACAAAGAAACCTGAAAGAGGAATGGATTGGACAGGATAATAGCATACATGTTTATTAAAATGAGGTCTGAAGGGGAATAAATTGTAAGGAGAAAGGTTGTTTAGGTTCACAAGAGATAAGCCAGACCCCAATTTGAACTGAATCTCATCCCCTGCCCAGTTCCTGTAACTATTCTTCATATGTTTTAGCCTCCCGTCGCCTAATCATCTTGGTTACTTCATCTGCATTTGTTCTAGAATCTCAACCTATTTTTTATAGTGGCACTCGATACAGTACACTAGGTGTGGTCTTACTAGTGCTTTATAGGGTGGTATTAGTACTTCACTTGATCTTGATTGTATCCCTCTGTTAATGCAATTTAGGATTGCATTGACCTTTTTGGCTGCAACCACACACTGCTAGCTCATATTTAGCTAGCTGTCCACTAAGACTCCCGGTTTGTTAAAAAGCTCCCTGTTACCCCCTTCACTGAAGATATCAAGAACACAAGAATCTTCACACTCTTTGCCTATACAGAGCTTTCTCATTTGGGACTCCAAGATCTTTCTCACAGTCACCATTAAGCCTGGTTTCACCCAGTTTATATGTGTACTTCTGGTTTTTCTTGCCTAAGTGTAAGACTTTACTTTTCTCTACATTGAATTTCATTTTGTTAGATAGGGCCCAGGGTTCAAGTCTGTCAAGATCCATCTTCTAGGGTGTTCGCTATTCCTGCCAGCTTAGTATCATATTGGCTGTAGGTGTTTTTCTGTTCTTTTCCAACTAACCTCATACAATTTTTTTTTCTCTCTTTCTTCTCAGGAACATCGTTTTTGGTGCAGTCCTTGTGGCTAGTGTGGTATTATCAGATAGAGGATGAGTGTGTGTGTATGTGTGCACTCACACTGTTTCTTTGCACAATCCTTTCTTGCAGCATTCTGTAGCCTCCCCCCCCCCCCACTCTTCAGTACAGGTAGTCCTCAACTTACCACAGTTCATTTAGTGACCAAAGTTACATTGCCATCAAAAAAAGGGACTTATGGCTGTTTTTCACACTTGAGATCATGGCAGCATCCCTATGGTCATGGGATCAGATTTCAGACGCTTGGCACCTGACTCACATTTATGACGGGTTGGCGTGTCCCAAGGTCATGTGATCCCACTGACAAGCAAAGTCAGTGAGGAAGTCAGACTCACTTAACAACCGTTTATTTTTTTAAAAAATGGACAGGCTGAAGAAATTGGCACTTTTCCGTTTGGAGAAGAGAATGGCAAAAGGAGGTTTGATAAACAAAGGAAAGTTACATGGGAAACATTCAATAATTATTTTCCAGGAATAATTAGGATCACAAATAGTATTCCAGCTTTTTTAATCCATGTTTTGGAGGTCAATTCCTATTAAATAGTTTTTTTCCTCTTTTCCCATAGCTCCAAGAACAAATCTCAACTTCAGACCAATTTTAAGTCAAAACATCCAAGAAATGTCAAGGAAAGCACTACAATTAGTGTAGTTTTTTGGCTATGTCTTTTACACTTTAAAAAAAAAACCCAGACTGGTGATTTAGGAAAAAGAAATACCAAATTGCAAGCCTTAAAATGGGTTCTCAACAGATTACATTTTTCTGGGATTCCCTTTTTTCACGATACATGTACAAATCACCAAGGATTCCATTTGACAGGCAAGGAGATAAAATGTTCTAGGGTTTTGATGATATGCACATTTGCATTTCAAAAAATCCCTACCTTGAAAGCAGATTTGCACTACACAATGTCAGAGAAAACAGCCCCATCGGTTCGCTGTCCCAGGACAGATTTCTTTCAAAGTGTGTAGATATTTTCCTGATACAGGCATATCGGCAACTGAAAACAAGGAGTGTTCCCCAATGGCCTTGTTATAATTCACCAAGGCGATGCAGAATATCAATTAAGGGCAAAAGGAAGTTGCAGGAGTTTTTGTGAGTCTCTTGAGTGTGTGTGTGACAGACAGACAGACAGACAGACAGACACATACACATAAACACACACACACACACACGCACACACAAAGAGAGAGAGAGAGAGAGGCACTTGGGGAGCAAAAATGTTATTACCTAGAAGAGTGAAATACATAAGTGCTTAAGCAAGGAACTGAAAACTCGGCCTTCACAATGCCCTACGCGCCCCTAAATGGAGTCCACAAAACCTCAGTATTTGGTCATTTCCTTTAAAAATGAAATTTTGGGCTTGGACAATCTAGAACTGCGGTTTGATCATGCGGTATGATCTAAGCACAGTACCCAAAATAGTCTGCTACAACATCCTGCCTGTCAACGACTTCTTCAGCTTCAACCGCAATAACACACGGGCAAACAATCAATACAAACTCAAAGTAAACTGCTTCAAACTCGATTGCAGAAAATACGACTTCAGCAACAGAGTGGTCAACGCCTGGAATGCTCTACCTGACTCTGTTGTTACATCCTCAAATCTTCACAATCTCACAAACCTTTGATCTCAAACTGTCTAGTGTGGACCTCACGCCATTCCTCAGAGGTCCGTAAAGTGGGCATGCATAAGCCCGCTAGCATGCTTAACATCCCGGTCTTACTCTCTCCATTTATTTGTACTTACTTCCATTGTTCATGTTTATGTTCATACCTATACTTGTTATCTTGTACCTGTTCGACAAACAAACAATAAACAAATAACTAAATAATCTTTCACTGTGCTCTTCTACAAAGAAGCAAAAGCTCACAGAAAGAAGATCACTGAAGCTTTGCAAGATTTTGGCAGATTTCTGCCAATCTTTTTTTTTTTGTTCATTTTGAAGGGAGATAGTGACCCTCCGTGCCTGAAAAGGCTGCCAATCATTTGGTGAAGCTTAATCAATTCCCACTCTCTTCAAAGAAGGGATCTCCAGGCCAAATTGCCATTTCTTTCAGCTTTGCAGGTATAAGTCCCAGGACAAGGCTCCTTAACCTTAGCAACTTGAAGATGTGTGGATTCCAACCCCCAGAATTCCCCCTGCTGGCTGGGGAATTCTGGGAGTCGAAATCCACACATCTTCAAATTGCCAAGGATGAGAAACCCAGTGCCAGAGAGATTGATGCACAGTTGTTTTTAGGAGCCGGTTCAACCAAACACGCCATGTTATTCACTTAATGTTCTGAACGTGTGCATGGATTGAGAGGTCCGAGATCACCTAAAACATTTTCTTTGGAGGTTAAAAAAATGTTGTCCTGATTCCTTGGGGGCCTTTTAAAGGAGGACCACATTCAGAGGAATCAATGTTTTTTTCATTCAAGGCAGCAAAAGTAATCAGTTAAATATAATGAGGAAATTATTGTGTTTAACAGGTTTCCTTATGCACTCTCCATTAATGAGCTATTGACTCCCATGGATAAGAAGGAATGGAAGAAAATTGCACTGATGAAACATTGATCCCAAGTCACACTGTGAGGTGTGGGTGTGATCCAGGAGACAATCTGACTCTGAGATTCCTAAGAAGCTTTGAGCTATTTTAGAAACCTGATTTGACGACATCTATCAGTGACGGCTAACCTTTTTCAGAGCAAGTGCCCAAAGTGTGGACATGCCGGTGCAAATGCGTGCACATGTGCCCGAACCCCCCCAAATGCAATGCGCCCCCCCACACACACACATGCATCCCGAGTCCCTTTGAGGAGAGGGGGCGGTCTATAAATTTAATAAAATTAAAATTACTCACGTGCGCAGTGCTCCCTGCATGCACCCTGCACAGCAGAGACCCGAAGACCAGCTGGCTGGCGGGAGGCACACACACATGTGCAGTGGAGCTGAACTGGGGCGATGGCTCACATGCCATCAGAGAAGGCGCTGCATGCCACCTCCGGCACACCTGCCACAGGTTCGCCATCACAGACATATACCCACACCTGGCTTTTGTGTAATCATGAAGACAGCTGAACCACCATGAACGGTTCCTTGTGTCCAGCTTTTATCCTTTCAACCCTTACATTAGGCCAAAATCAGATATTGATTTCTGCAAATGTTTCACCAGACAGATGGAGGCACTTCTTACAAGATGCAATCTTTCCACTGTATTCTTCCCCTCAGCTTGGAAACATGCCAAATTTGCTTCCTTGCTTTGTATCGCTTCTATTGACATTAAAGGCAAAGATTAAAGGTTCCCGCTGTCCAGTCATGTCTGATTCTAGGGTGTGTGCTCATCTCAGTTTCTTAGCCAAGGGAGCCAGTGTTGTCTAAAGACATTTCCGTGGTCATGCGCCTGGCATAGCTATTTGCCAAGGCACATGGAACATTGTTAACTTCCCACCGAAGTGGTACCTATTGATCTACTTACATTTGCATGCTTTCAAGCTGCTAGGTTGGCAGGAGCTGGGGCAAGAATGGGAACTCATCCTGTCATGTAGTGCTTGAGTCTCGAAAAGCCAAACTTTTGATTGACAAGCCTGGCATCTTAACCCCTAGGTCACTATGCCCCTTATTCTGTGACATTACAAAAGACCATTCATTTGAGAAAACATCTGCCATTTCCATTCATGCCAACATTTTCAATTTCAATTTTGTTATCAATTGAACGTTCAGTTTGGTGTCACAATTGACTCTGGAGCCCACATTATATCTTTTCTTCTCTCTGGCTAAATATTATTACTTGACTATCCCTGCCATTACTCCTATTGCTGCTAAGTATGATTATTAAAAATAATAGCATAACAGAACACAAGTGCATGATGAAAAATTGTCTCCACATTCAGGATACAGAAGTTTGTGATCTCCTAATGAAGATTCTTAGAAACCAAGAAAGGTAAAGAATAGAATGAAAACCAAGGTTTTCCAAGAGTATCAAGATGGGTTTTGGTAGATGTAGCTACAACAGACCCTCAATTTGTGATTTAAACATAAGCTTAAGTTCTGTTTGTGAGCAAAAGCAGAAAGAAGATTTATCTGGCCTTTACCCCTAGGCAAGGAAGAAAGAGAGAAGATGTTGCCCAGAAATTATCTGGGGATGTCCCCTTGAGCTGAGAGTCAATGGTTCCTTCACTTTCTTCTTAACATGTCACCCGCTTCTGTCCCAGGAATCCTGCCTTGGCTGCTGTCATTTCATAGTTGTAGCCTTTGCCAGAAAGAGACCCTGCTGCTAGCAGACCTGTGATCCTTTGGGAGGATTTATTCTACCATACCTATCAACTTAAAAATTATTTTCCAAATGGGAGACATGGCATAAAGACTTCCTAGAGATGAAGGATATTTCTCCTTGACAAAAAAAGACTGAATGCCTACCTGAGAAATGGAGTGACCGACTTAGGTCACATCTCAAGAGCATCTTTGCCTTTTGCATAGAGTGAGGGATGGGGGAGGAAAGAAATGGAAGATGAATGGGGGAAACCCTGAAATCAGAGCAGTAGCATAGTTTTAATCTGACAAAAAAGAGGGGGAAGAAAGCAGATTTTGAAGCGCATGTTACTTCAGTGGAAGTGGAAGTTGGATTTTGAAGAAACAGGGTAGGAAGAGGGTTGGTGCTTTTGGTGTTTGAGAAGACTCCTGTGATGGAATATACTCCAGAATCACAGACAGGAGGGAGGGCAAAGAGGTGGGCAGGAACAGAGCAAGATGAGACCTTCCCTAGCAATTCACAGAGTATATCTACAGTTATTGCCGATAATTGCTTTAGTTGGGCAAGATTCTGTCCATAGGTGAACAACAGTAAAGAAACTACTCAGAAGTTACTCCACATGTTGTTCCTGTTTCTTTGGGCCTGACAATCCCTGAGAATATTTAATAATTTTGGGCAGTCCAAAAAAAAAAGATGGATCATCAAATAAACCAACTCAGAATTTTTACTCAATGCACAAATGACCAGATTCAAATTATTCTACTTTGCACACATTCTGTGAAGACTCAGCTCCCTGGAGAAAACTCTAATGGGAAAGGTGGAAGGAAAGAGAAAAGGAGGAAGAAGAAGAGCAAGTGGAATGGAGTTAAGGTTAGGGACAGATCTTAATTGAAGTCTAGATGGTTGATAAGAATCAACACTAACTTGATGGCACATAATCAAACAATCAGTTATTTAGTGCTCAAGCAGCTCACATATATTCTCTTGGTACCCTCTTATCAGTCCTGCACAGAAAACATTCATCTAAGAAAATTATAATGAATTCCCAGAAGAAGCAAGACGGAACAAAGGTTTAACCTATTCATAAGTCATTTTTACCACTGAATCATACTGCTCTTAAATGAAAGTAGAACTACATTTTTCCTCTTCTAAATAATTTGCCTTTATAATGGAAGTTTCATCTTAGAGTTACTGAAATTATGATAATAGAGGAAGATTAGGCAGGGAAGAAAATCTACCTTTCTTTTCTCTGTGTGAGAGAATCATCTTACAATCACTGTTGTTGCCCTTGCTTGAATAAACACTGAATCCTGCACTTGCTGGGTTGGCTCTGCACTGATAGAATTATTAAGAGTATAAATATAAGGTATATAATGAGCCAGTTTGGTTGAGTGGCTAAGACACCAAGCTAGACACAAGCAGGTATTCAGCAGGTTCCGACCAGTTCTGGTAGGGGAAATTTTGAGTAGTTCGGAGAACCAGCAAATACCATCTCTGGCTGCCCCCCACCCCCCATCTATTCTTCACTTCCCGAGTCCCAGCTGATCAGGAGGGAAGGGGGATTTTGCAGTAACCTTCCCCTGGAGTGGGGAGGGAATGGGGATTTTGCAGTATCCTTCCCCTGGAGTGGGGAGGGAATGGGGATTTTGCAGTATCCTTCCCCTGGAGTGGGGAGGGAATGGGGATTTTGCAGTATCCTTCCCCTGGAGTGGGGAGGGAATGGGGATTTTGCAGTATCCTTCCCCTGGAGTGGGGAGGGAATGGGGATTTTGCAGTTTCCTTCCCCTGGAGTGGGGAGGGAATGGGGATTTTGCAGTATCCTTCCCCTGGAGTGGGGAAGGAATGGGGATTTTTCAGTATCCTTCCCCTGGAGTGGGGAGGGAATGGGGATTTTACATTATCCTTCCCCTGGAGTGGGGAGGGAATGGGGATTTTACATTATCCTTTCCCTGGAGTGGGGAGGGAATGGGGATTTTGCAGTATCCTTCCCCTGGAGTGGGGAGGGAATGGGGATTTTGCAGTATCCTTCCCCTGGAGTGGGGAGGGAATGGGGATTTTGCAGTTTCCTTCCCCTGGAGTGGGGAGGGAATGGGGATTTTGCAGTATCCTTCCCCTGGAGTGGGGAAGGAATGGGGATTTTTCAGTATCCTTCCCCTGGAGTGGGGAGGGAATGGGGATTTTACATTATCCTTCCCCTGGAGTGGGGAGGGAATGGGGATTTTACATTATCCTTTCCCTGGAGTGGGGAGGGAATGGGGATTTTGCAGTATCCTTCCCCTGGAGTGGGGAGGGAATGGGGATTTTGCAGTATCCTTCCCCTGGAGTGGGGAAGGAAGGGGGATTTTTCAGTATCCTTCCCCTGGAGTGGGGAGGGAATGGGGATTTTGCAGTATCCTTCCCCTGCCATGCCCACCAAGCCACACCCCCAGAACCGGTAACAAAATCCCACCACTGGACACAAGGATATGGTGAGCTCTAGCCTGCCTCGGGAACAAAGCCAGCTGGGTGACTTTGGGCCAGTCACTCTCTCTCAGCCCAACTCACCTCACAGGGCTGTTGTTGTGGTGAGGAAAATAAGGAGTATTCGGTACATTCACCTCCTTGAGTTATTTATATAAATAAATAATAAAGCCAAGAAATAAATAAATACGGTTGTCTTTGGTCTAAGGTAGCCATGCTTATTTTGGCTGCATGGTTAAGCTGACAAATTGGCTTTTCAAGATCATACCAGTGGTGGGTTCCTACTGGTTAGGACCGGTTCGGCTGAACCAGTAGTGGTTTGGCGCCTGTCACTGGAACCGGCAGTGACCCAGGCCTGCCATGCCCTTGAATCGGTTCTTCTGGTGCCACCTACGGCGGCGCCCCCTTGTTTTTAGGTTTTGCGCATGCACAGAACACCTTTAATCACACTGTGCACAGTGTGCATCAAGTGCGCATGGCGTTTGCATGAGCAAACCAGCAGTAGCGCTTGCCAGAACCCACCCCTGAATCATTCATTTCAATCTCTTTGAACGTAGGGAAACTTGGTTATACTGCCTGTCAAACTGGGCAGACCTGTCTTGCCCCACCGGTGAAGTCCTCTTCAATGGCAATATTTTATCTTCTTTTGGTTCCATTTCATTTCCATTTTTAATGTGTTTCGGTTTGTAATTCTGGTTAGGGGTCGTAGTAAGGGTAAAGGTTCCACTCACATATATGTGCTATTCGTTCCCGACTCTAGGGGGCGGTGCTCATCTCAGTTTCAAAGCCAAAGAGCCAGCGCTGTCCGAAGACGTCTCTGTGATCATGTGGCCGGCATGACTAATCACCGAAGGTGCACAGAACGCTGTTCCCTTCCCAACAAAGGTGGTCCCTATTTTTCTACTTGTATTTTTACATGCTTTTGAACTGCTAGGTTGGCAGAAGCTGGGACAAGTAACGGGAGCTCACTCCGTTATGCGGTGCTAGGGATTTGAACCCGCGAACTGCCGACCTTTTTGATTGACAAGCTCAGCATTTTAGCCACTGAGCCACCGTGTCATCTTAGGAATCATACTACTACTACTAAATAAAAAAAAAACTGAACCCCCCACTGGATATCTTCAAAAATAAAGATGACTTTCTTAATAAAAGATCATAAGGATGCAGGATCTCCTCAGCTTTTAACCTTAACACATAAGTGGTCTTCAGTCTCACTAAGTGGTCTTCAGTCTCACACACACACACACACACACACACACACACACACACACACACACACTGTTCCAGTGAGCTCATTTGCTGGTCAATGGAAACAGAAGGTTGGTTTCCTGCTGCTGTTCACAGTGGGAAAGTAGTAAACTGCCTGGGCTGTTTGAAAGGAAGTCATGGGGCTTCCTTCTTTCTCACAGTGTTCTTGTACATGATCACGGGCTTCTCACTGAAGACAACAACAAATCATGTGTCTTTTAGGGAATAACTGGAAGGAAGGTTTCCCACCCCATGCTAGTAATCTTGCTTAAAAAACATGGCTTCCTACATTTGCCTACATCAAGAGGGTTGGGAAGCCTCATGGCTTCCTTTGATCCCGAGAATCCTACAATTCTCCCTGAGGTTCCTCTAGGTTGTTGGAGGTTCAGCCCCTGAACATATCTCCAACTGTTCCCCCTGGAGCCCAACAACTGCCAATGGGGTCTTTAATTAACATCTGCACGGATGGCAAGGATGCTCCAGAACAGGGTCCTCAGAAGTATTAGAAAAGTATTAAGATGCCCCTACGGTTCAAAGTAGGGACGCGGTGGCTCAGTGATAAGACACTGAACTTGTCCATCAGAAAGGTTGGCAGTTCGATGGTTCAAATCCCCAGTGTCGCATAACAGAGTGAGCTCCCGTTACTTGTCCCAGCTTCTGGCAACCTAGCAATTCGAAAGCACGTAAAAATGCATGTAGAAAAATAGGAACCACCTTTGGTGGGAAGGTAACAGCATTCCGTGCGTCTTCAGCATTTAGTCATGCTGGCCACATGACCACAGAGATGTCTTTGGACAGTGTTGGCTTTGCAACGGAGATGAGCATTGGCCCCTAGAGTCGGGAATGACTAGCATGTATGTGCAAGGGGAACCATTGCCCTTTCTTTCTGGTTCAATGTAGGCAGTACCCCTTAACTATTAACAGAAGTTGGACTGCCTGCTCTATACCTGAATCAAGCAGGGAATAAAACATTAAAGCCTGTTGAATCCCATACCACTAGCCAGGTGTTTACACTATTTCTTCAGGTACAGAAGATGTCCTATAAAGTTGTCTATAAGCAGTTTCCACAACTAAGGAGTTAAATTGTTTTTGAAATCCATTCAGAAGGCTTCCAGAACTAACCGTGAAACATGTTCTGCTTTCATTGATCCTTAGAGTGTCCAAAATGAGAGCAACTTCTCTGCATTCTGGAAGACGGAACTTACAAGAGATGTACTAGTTTCCATTATTTGTGCTCTGCCCTCACTGCATTTCCAACTTCCTTTCTTTCCACGTTCAAGAGAGAACACACCCCTGGGGTGACCAGAGCTGGATCAATCAGTTGTCTTTGAATGCAAGGGAAACTGAATTATAGAGCTGTGGGGGCGCAGTGGTTTGAATGCGTTATTGCAGGTATTTTTCAGACTATAGGACATTCTGGAATATAAGAAGCACCAAGTTTTTGAAGAGATAAATAAATAAATAAATAAATAAATAAATAAATAAATAAATAAATAAATAAATAAATAAATAAATAAATAAATAAACGTTTTTGCACTCTGCAGGCCTCCCAAACCTTCTGCACGCCTTGTTTTTTGTGAGGCTTCCAAGATCCCTTCCATTTCTATGACTCTATGAATGGTCTTGAACAGCCTTTGACATGCATCAACAAGGCTGCAGGTCAATCCAGGGTTAGACAATGTTCTACCCCAAAGAGACACAATTCTCCCTTTTAACAGGTTTCATAGACTGGGCAGGGAGGTAACCATGGTCCCAAACCTTCATCTATGAACCCCTCTGCTCCTTCCCTCCTCCCACAGCCTTCCTAGGACTTCCAATGTTCCCTTCTGAGTCTTCCCTGCTGACTTTATTAACTTGATGCTGCTGACCTTATTAACTTGTTTAAAATAAAGGGCTTAAAGCATCCCTGGCCCCTTCCAGAGGGGTTGGGAGGCAACTGCTCAGATTTCCCTCTCAACCATGATTCCATTTGCAGGTGGATAGGAAAGATGGGTTAAATAAACCCAGGAAAAGACAGATTGTCCTTAATAAGAGAAAACTAAAGAGAACAAAGTGATTATCTCAATGTCCTGTTTATGCCTTCTACTATTGGTCTTTGCTAGACCTTTCAATATCATTCAACCTGGTTATCCTTATATTTTGAAAAGAATCTTTTTTTTACACACACTCAAAGACCCAAAACCCCTATATGTATTTATATATCTACTTTATGTCTATGTCTATATAGCTAACCTGCAGCATCTATTTACCTAATCTATCTATCATCTATCTATCATCTATCTATATCTATTTATCTACATTATATTTGTCTGTCTGTCTGTCTGTCTCTCTCTCTCTTTCTCTCTCGCAATCTATCATCTATCTATTTATCTATCTATCATCTAGACTATATCTATTTATCTACTCTCTCTCTCTCTCTCTCTCTCTCTCTCTCTCTCTCTCTCTCTCTCTCTCTCTCTCTCTCTCTCTCTGGCTATCTATCTATCATCTATATACCTACCTACCTGCTTACCAACCTCCCTACTTATCTATCTATGTACCACTTCCCAATGCTTTACAGCCCTCTTTAAACATTTACAGACTCAACATATTTCCCCCAACAACCTGGGTCCACATTTTACCCACCTCGGAAGGATGGAAGGCTGAGTCAATCTTGAGCCGGTGAGAATCGAACTGCCAAACTGCTGGTAGCCAGCAGTCAGCAGAAGTACCCTGCAGTACTGAATTCTAACCACCGCGCCACCATGGCTCATCTCTCTCTCTCTCTCTCTCTCTCTCTTTCTCTCCCCCCATCCCTCCCTCCCTCCCTCATTTCTATCCATCCATCCATCTGTACACACATACACAGAGAGAGAGAGACTCACACACATACTTTTTTACCTTCTTAGTTTCCCAATTTTATCTGAATTCTCAAACCTTGCAAATTTCAAGTAACTGCTTGCTATGCAAGTTCACCTTGACATCAGATCCTCATATTTTCTAGAATAAAGGAATATTAAACTTGACTCCTGGACAGCGACTGTACGGCATGAGGAATATTAACCAGTATGTTTTCACATTCCTGGGTCCACTAAAAACCCTGCACGTTACTAAACCAAGTAAGGTGACTCCATTGTCCACAAGTAGCGTATTTCAGGTGCAAACCTCTTTCAAGCCCCGAAGCCTCAAGTGATAAAATTAAGGGGAGGGGGGAGGGGTGTATCCTAATTCTAGATTCCAAGTAAACAGGTCTGAAGTAAAAGGACACCAAAGTGGATTTTCATTTTCCTAAACAGAGAGCAGCAATGAACCATGATACGCATAAGACTTTTTTTTTTAAAAAAAAGCATCCATTCCAATTTCACAGGCTTATCTGCAAATGATTACCCTATCTTGAATTATGCAAATTTAGTGTAATTATTAGAACAATTAAACCTATTTTTCAAGTTCCAGATGACAAATTGGAGTGAGGTTTAGAGAGGGCAGCTGGCCAGGGATGCAAGAGCCTTGAAAATACATCACTGCCCCTCTGTACGCAGTCCAAGAAAAATGAAGCATCCTTATTTATTGAGAATTATAAGGCACTCGTCAAAGAAATTCAATCAAAAGCCAACCGTGTTTGTTCAAAAAAGGAAAAGGATTTAGAGTTGCATATCTGAAAGATCGGTCTCCAAGATTTTGGACCTCAATCCAAAATTCCACTGCAAGTTAGAATAAACAACATTAGGTTTCGATAAAACGATTTCAGTGGTTTTGTGTAGCTGCCAGACGAATTGAAGGGGATGCTTTATTGCTCCTAAGGCAGATATGAAGTTCACACATTCTGCTAAGCCTCGTGGGTAATTCATGGGATGGGGGGGGGGGGGCAAGCAGGTGACACCACATACATCATTCTATCATCATCCAATGATAGGATTAGACTTTTTTTTTTCAAATTGTTAGGTAAGTGACACCAAACACATCTAGGCATTACACCAATTATATAATTATTTCACTTACATTTGGGGGATGTTGTTATGAAATCAGAAGGGGTGGTCTTCTAACATTTAGTAAGGGACAGCTAAGATGAGCTGCCCTGCATTTGCAGGATGCTATGGCTCATAAACCAAGGTTATGGTGGCATGTCCTGCAAAAGCAACTGTGATTACAAATCAGAGTTAAACCAGGGTGATATGGAAACTAGGTGACCATGAAGTTCTGGCATGTCCAGAGGCCAAATCCTATTAGATGGAGATAGTATTATGGGAGTTGATGTGCCATACTTCTATAGTCACCAAGTTGGGAGCGGGTGGAGTGGGGTGGAGAAGACACCTGCGACCCAGGGCAAACTGGGTCAATTCACAGCAAAAGTGAATTTAATTAATGTCTCCCCAATTCTAGCCTAGCCAACTCTACAGTTGGGTTCAAGTCTAGGTCAAAATAAGATGACTAGGGTGTTCCTGAGCACATATAACATTTGTCATGCTATCTGTCATAGTTGTCACATCAGGAGCAATGAAAAAAGTTGGATAAAACAGACCCTTTCATCAAATTACTGCTTGTAATTGTTAGTTGTGAAGTCATGTCCGACCCATCACGGCCCCATGGACAACGGTCCTCCAGGCCTTCTTGTCCTCTACCATCCTCTGGAGTCCATTTAAGCTCATGCCGACTGCTTCAGTGACTCCATCCAGTCCCCTCCTTCTCTTGTCGCCCCCTTCTTCTTCTTTTGCACTCAGTCTTTCCCAGCATTCCATCAATCTTTCAAAATTACTGCTGGGACTCCATAATTCATAAGAAGACAAAGGGCAGCACTGGACACCTCAAGAATAAGTCTGCACGGATTCTCTCTTGCCTTGCTCAAACATACAAAGTCCTCAATTTAGCAATAGCAATAGCACTTATGTACCACTTCACAGTGCTTTTACAGCCCTCTCTAAGCGGTTTACAGAGTCAGCATCTTTGCCCCCAACAATCTGGGTCCTCAGTTTAACGACCTCAGAAGAATGGAAGGATGAGTCAACCTTGAGCCTGGTGAGAATTGAACTGTCGGCAGTCAGCAGAATAAGCCTGCAATATTGCATTCTAACCACTGTGCCACCATGGTTCTTATGATGATAATTGGGACTCTGACATCTATTGCTAAGTGATGCAGTCATTAAGAAAGTCACACCCAATTGTATGACCTGTTCGCTATGGTTGTTAAGTGAATCATGGGGTTTGTTCCCAGCTTCTCCCACTACTTTGTTTGTCAGTAGATCCCTGGGAAGATTGTAAACAGCAATCACATGACCCTGAGAGACTGCAAGCTGTCATCGATGTCAGTTTCCCAGCAGCTGAATTTTGATCAGGTAACTACGAGCTACTACTGTAGCTGCTGCTCTCTGAGCTAATGGTAAAGAGAAGAGCAAGAAAGATGATTAGGGGACTGGAGGCTAAAACGTATAAAGAATGGTTGCGGGAACTGGGCACGGCTAATTTAATGAAAAGAAGAACTAGGAGTGACATGATAGCAGTCTTCCAATATCTCAGGGGCTGCCACAAAGAAGAGGGACTCAAACTATCTTCCAAAGCAGCAAAAGACAGGACAAGAAGCAATGGATAAAAACTAGTCAAGGAGAGAAGCAATCTAGAACTGAGGAGAAGTTTCCTGACAGTGAGAACAATTAACCAGTGGAACAACTTGCCTCCAGAAATTGTAAATTCGCCAACACTGGAAGTTTTTAAGATGTTGAATATCCATTTGTCTGAAGTGCTATAGGGTTTCCTGCCTAGGAAGGGGGTTGGACTAGAAGACCTTCAAGGTCCCTTCCAACTCTGTTATTCTATTCTATTCTATTCTATTCTATTCTATTCTATTATTCTATTCTATTATTCTATTCTATTCTATTCTATTCTAAATTCTGCCTTGCAATGGAAAAAGAAGGATTCAGTCCACTGGAGGCAGACATTCCTGGGTTTAATTTAATTTGGTTTAATTTCAATGCCATGACTAAAAGCCAATCTGCATTTTTCTCCATCAATTCTCATTCAATTTTCCTGGGGAAGAGAATTAGGGCGAAATTGTTCTGACTGAATCCAGTGTTCTTAAACTTATTGAGTAGTTGGCTGGGAGGTCCTGGGGAACATCCTGCCTTTCATTCCATGGTATGGATTCCTCTCTCCTCCAGGGCCTCCTTGCCTTTCCACACTTCCCTCGTGTCTTCAGGAGAAATGCATCCCGAGAGGGGAAGAGGGTCTCCGTATGTTATGCACAACCAGAGAGGCTTCAGGGACCTCAAGAGAGGCATCGCAGAAAACAGAGTCCCCATCATAGTAGATCCCCCACTAGCTCTGACCATAAAAGAAGCTTCAAAGCATCCAGTATGGGAAATAAGGGAGGAAAAATTCCCAATAACCTCCAAGAAATGAAATAAAAATAAATACGTCTTGCAGGAGAAGAAAACATTGGAGAAATTGTATATCAGAGTTCCAGGCTCTGGCTACCAAACCGAGAACCAAATGCAGGCAATTCTGCATTCCTCATTTTTATGTAGGATGGATAGAAAGGATCCCCCACACCAAAACAAAAAGCTATCCTGGGCATTTCTTCCCAAATCAATATATGCCTTTTTTTCAGCTCCTCGGCTACTGTTTTAGATGAACTTCCCCATTTTCCAAATCTTGTTACTTTCCATGGTTCTTCCCCAGCCTTCTCGTTTTCCTAGGCCCTTATAGTAATGATCATCTCTCTGCCTTTGCCTCCGCTGCCCTTCTTCGTGGCTTTAACCAAAAGTAACTGCCTAGTACCTTTCTCTTGACATTCAAGACAGATATACTGTACCAATTACGGTCTGAAATTTCCAGACAAGCCCAATATCCCTTCGCACAGCCTGCCAGGCCAGCTGAGAGATACTGAGTACCCCAACCAACCTATCAAGAAAGCACCATATTGGGGAAAGCTACCTTAGTACATCTGAGCAAAACCTATCCAAAGCTTGATTCTACAATGCAGGAGCACTCACCTCCACAACTTCCAATGCAGAAAGAAAAGCTTCGAGGAATAAAACCTGTGTTGAAAACCTTTTACATCCCATAATGTGCTGCATAAAATATACTAAGCTCCCTTTCTCCCCCATCTCTCTTCCCCCCCCCATCTTCATGAGTAACCATGGCGATGCCAATGGCTCTTCGCGTGTGTTTAGGGTGAACAGCAGCTTCTACCACCGCCAATTTGGAGCAGAGACACATGTCCCACTTCAGAGGTCTACCAACCTACATTCTTCCTCTCAGCACACAATATTGTTCCTGCCTTGCACTGGACCAAGATATCACAGAGTGTCTCACAATGCAAAGCTGCAAAGAGTGACATTAAACTGAGTCAGTTGAGGGGCACTCTTGGAGCGGGGGGGGGGGTGTTATCCCATGGTGCGAGCCCTTCCCATTTCTTATACAGGTAGTGGCCCCCCGCAGGTCAGTAAAGAGTTAAGCTGAAACCATTCATGCTTCCAAGTTCTCTGGCAACACAACAGCTCTACATTCGCTCCACTACAACTCTGCTTCCAGAACTCGATATAGAGTTAAAAATGCCAAATCCACTCTCAACATGTGGCTGACTATGTGATCAACCCTCATCATCATCATCATCATCATCATCATCATCATTCATGCCGCAGTACATCTGAGAATGCAAAATGCTGGGCATGTGTCTTAGTAACTCTTCCAAGGATTCTGCAAAATGTGATTGCAACCAATTTTTTTTTACGGCATGCAGAGAGGTAGAAGCCGACCTCAGGCAGGGTCCTCTCCACCAAGAGGGAATATCTCCTGGCCAAGAGGTCATATGAATGGGGCGGGAGGAGGAAGGGCAGGATGTTGGCTCATGCTTCTAACCTCAAGCACCGTTCCAAATATCTTTGGAGCAAACCAGATAGATATGGCAGGAGACATTCCTCCCGATTCATCTGGGCAATCACAAAACTCAGTGGAGCGTGCATGGAGCTTCTTAAATCCAGCCGAAGACACACCGCCCGTGTGCTGCCGAAAAAGTGTGTCCAGAAGCCTCTGCCACATCTGAACCTTTGTATGTAGAGGGGCGAGTGTGCAAAGAACCAGAGCAGAATGCCAACCAAGAGTGCAAACTGGGGAAGGAAGACAAAAGCTTGCATACAAATGACTCCTCACAACCCTTCTCTGCTGCCAGCAGCCAAATCTTCATTTCCACTGGGTTATTTTACACATTCACAGACTCTCGGCTGACGTTTCTCACCTCTCTAGCTAACAGCAGCTGAAGCCGGAGTGCCCAGGAAGCAACTCCTTTTCCTATTCTTCCAGAGTCTCCATGAAACATGAGTTCATCCATCAAAGAAGTTCCATGCAATGCCTTGTACTGAAATAGGAGGAGGAGGAGAAACAGCAAATCCTACAGATTCCCTTTCCGGGGGAATGGGAGTTTCTGAAAGTCGACACAAAGATAGCTATATCAGAGATGTTCTTTTTTAAAAAAAAAAAAAAACTGCTGAAGCTTTGATCTTGCAGATTATCCAATGGGAAGAGACCACGGTTGTAGTTAAGACCCAGATACGGTTGAGGGCTTCTGAGATGTCAGCCAGGCACACAGGGAAATGTTTATTTTGACGTCTGTGGGAGAAGCTGCTAAATTTACACGCAAGCCAAAGAAGAAGATAGCTAACCAACCAAGTCTAAATCTTTTCCCCCAAAACTCCACCTCCAAAACTATTTAACTGTAGCATTTGCCTTATTGACAGAATCTAGCACAAGGCAACGCTCTTGCGACTTCAAGTGGCAACAGGTCGTTCCCCAGCATTCCCCACCTTTAAAACCGCTTGGGGAAAAAGCAAGGACCAAGTTGACACATAGAGCGAGCGAACCTCCGCGGTTACAACGCACTTGAGAAGCAGAGTTTCGGACAGGATCACTAGGTGCAATTCCTCTCTTTTCCTCTAGCAGGCGGCAAAGAATACAGAACACCTGCGGGCGGGTGGGGGGGGGGGGCGGGTGGAGGAAACACTAAAAAAACAAATTAAAAAAAATCAGTAGTTGGTCGCGAGGTTTCCAAGAAGCAAGTCCATTGATTCTACCCTTTCAAAGCAGATCCCTGGCCCGGTTTTAATCCATTCCGAGAGGGAGGGGTGCGGGGAAGCGGATTTCCCCCCCCCCCCCGCTTCGAAAAAGATGCAGGATTGCAAGAGAGAGAGTGGTACAGCAATTAAACCGCCGAAGATGGCTAATCCAAATTTCTACTTCTCCGACTCTAACGATACTTCGCCGCTTTTCCACGGAGAGAGGAAAAAAATTAGGCACATGGTCCGCCTGGGGTAAAGCAACCCACGACCCCCGATCTCTCCCTCCCATCGCCACCCTCCCCTCCTCCCTCCCGCAATCGCCGAAAAGGGTAACCCTCCATCATCTCGGCACAAGGCGGAATGTAAGTCGAAACGCACCCACGTCGGCTGCCAACCGATCGGAGGCGTTGCGTGCCCACGGAGAAAGCCAGAGGCTGGGAAAATCCACCTCGCGCCCCCCCCGCCCTCCCCTCCCACCTCCCCACACGGTTTGGGCATCCATAAATCCACACACGCAAAGGAGAGAGGGGGCGAGGGAGGGGGGGTCTTGAACCGTTCTCCTTGTGAAGCACCCCCGATTTATTGGAGATCTTTTGCATAGCGTGAAAAATGCCAGTAACCGGAATGAGTGGGGAGGGGGGGTGAAAAAGACCCCAGAGAAGCTCAGCACGGATACAATCAAAAATGCAGCAAAGGAACGAAGGAAGCAGGCGTGGGGATGGAGGTTGGGGGGGGGGAGAGTGGGAGAAGAGGGCTGGTTGGGAGGCGGGAGATGAAACGGACTCTTGTACCCTGGGTCTTCCCCAGCCAAAAAAAAGGGGGGGGATGAAGGAGAACCACAAGAAGGGGATTGATGGGACCAACAGAGCCCCCCCCCCCGCCTCCCCACGACAATACCCTACATACCGAAGCCAAGGAAAAAACTTCCAAGTCCACTCATCCGTGGGAGAAAAAGGAGGGGGGTGTTTGACTCATTCATAAAATAGATTCCAAACAGCGAAAAAGATCGGGGAGGGTTAGGGAAGAGAGAGACTTTGATTCCCCCCACCCTTGATTTCCGCTTTAAGCGCAACCAAACTTCGTACACTGAAAGAATGCGTAGAGGGGGGGTCGTTTTCTTGAAGGGGGGGCGGATTGAGTACCGGGCATTTTGCAGCCAGGCGCGACGCCTCTTTTTTCTCTCTCTCTTTCTCCCTCTCTCTTGGCACCAGGATGGGGTTGTTGGAAGGCGAATCGCCGGAAAACGGGGGGAGGGAAGGAAAGGCTGCCGTCATTGGGGGGGGGGGGGGATGGAAAAAAAATTCCTTCTGCCAGAACAACTTGCTGTGCACCTGTTTTACATAACATTTCTCTTCCTCTGGTTGCGTGACAAGTGATTGGGGGGGGGGGGGACCGATGGCGCGGGGAAAGAGCAGCGGGGCTAGCTTACCGAGAGGCTATGCCAACCGCGTCCCCCCCCCCCCGCCCTGCCACCCACCCTCTCCCGGTCTTTTCCCCCTTCCCGGGCAAGTCTTGCCCCCGCTGCTTACCTGATCGTTATTCAGCAGGACTTCGAGATCTCCTTCCCAACCGAGGCAGCGAGAGAGTTGAAGTTTGCCATCCCTTGGGGGTGGGGGGTGGGGGGGAGGGGAGGCGTGGATACGAGTCCTTTAATATTAAAGCTCCTTTGAAGTTGCGGCGCCCGCCAAGCTCTTGCGTTAATTTCAAGAGGGGGGAGACGCCAAAGGAAAGGGGAACAAAGTCTCCACCTTCCTCCTCCTCCTCCTCCCTCGGGGGGGGGATGGAGAGGAGGGGGGGAAGCTCCCCCCTCCCGACTCCCTCGGCGTGCGCCGCTTGAACTAATGCACCAGCGTCTCCCAGTTTGGACGGCGGCGGCTGGGCTGCTGGGGCTGGAGGAGCGGAGCCGCTGCCGTGGGAAACAGCGAGCGGCCGCCGGCTCGCATCCTGCAGGCGGAAAGCAGGCGGCAGGCAGGCAGGCAGGCAGGCACGCGCGGCGGACCCGGTTCTGCCGCCTCGCTCGCTCTTGCCGTCGCCGCAACCCGCTTGCAGCAAGGCTGGCCCTGGCGCTGCCTCGGCTCCTGCAGGGTCGGCGCCCGGTCTGCGTGTGGAGTAGGGCGAGAGCGGCGGGAGGCAGGCATGGCGAAGAGTTTGCGCGGAAGGAGCCCGCGCGGGGGGGGGGGAGACGCGGAACGGCTCCCGGGGCTTTAAGGTGGTCCCGCTTAGATCAAAGTGGCGGGCGGGGAGGGAGGGAGGGAAGGAAACCGGTGGCCGAGAGCTGCATTCCGTGGCCAGCTTCGTCAGAGCGACCTTGCCTAGCTCGGAGGGATAACAGATTATCAGAGTTGGAAGGGACCTTGTAGGTCATCTAGTCCAACCCGGCTCAAGCAGGAAACCCTACACCATTTCTGACAGATGGCAGTTGAATCTCTTCTTGAAAGCTTCCAGTGATGAAGCCCCCACAACTTCCGAAGGCAACTTCTGTTGATTGTTCTCACTGTCAGAAAGTTCCTCCTTATTTCCAGGTTGAGTCTCTCCTGGATCAGTTTCCATCCATTATTCCTTGTCTGGCCCCCAGGGGCTTTGGAAAATAGCTTGATCCCCCCTCCTCTCTGTGGCAGCCCCTTAAATATTGGAAGACTGCTAACCTGTCTCCCTGGTCCTTCTCTTCACATGCCCAGTTCCTGTAACTGTTCTTCATATGTTTTAGCCTCCATCCCCCTAATCATCCTGGTTGCTCTGCACTTTTTCTAGAGTCTGAACTTCTTTTTTTATAGTGTGGTGAACAAAACTGAATGCAGTACTCCAGGTGTGGTCTTACTAGGGCTTTATAGAGTGGTATTACTCCTTCACTTGATCTTGATTGTATCCCTCTGTTAGTGCAATTTAGGATTGCATTGTTGAGAACCGGCTTGGCCCGCGTGTCTTACTTCCAGATCCAGACCCAGCTTTTCCTTTTCCAAAGAAAATGGGGGTGGGGGTTCCCCTGTCGGAGATGTGGGAAACATAGAAGCAAGGAGGGGACCCTGGCCAAACTGCTCTTAAGGTGGCAGGCGTATGGCCCTAAACCTTGATTCCTCTAGCTGTGGTTTATTTAGTAAGGGACAGACAGCTGGCTGTGCTCCTATTAAGGTTTAGGGGGATGCGAGAGACTTGGTGGGAAGAAATAGGAGGTCAGCAAAGATCTGGAACCAGTCCCTTGTCATGGAAAGGTTGCAAGCATGCAAGGCGACTGCATTTGGACGTTATTGCTGCTTTCACAGGGACCTGTTGAACCAGGCTGAAATGAGGTGTGAATGAGCTATCACAATAACATGATTTATCTGAAACAAAGGGTCATGTGCTAATTCAAATGCTTTGTTTGGGATTCGTCCTTTTTAGTGCTTGTCGCATCTCCCAGAACCGATTAATGCCGAGTACAGGTAGTCCTCGACTTACGACCGCAATTGAGCCCAACATTTCTGTCGTTAAGTGAGATATTTGCTAAGTGAGTTTTACCTGTTTGATGGCATTTCTTGCCACAGTTGTTGAGTGAATCACTGAAGCTTTGAAGTAAGTAACCCAGTTGTTAAGTGAATCTGGCTTCTGTTTGTCAGAAGGTCGTAAAAGGGGATCGAGCAATGGTCATAAAGATGAACCAGTTGCCAAGCATCTGAATTTTGATCCCGTGATCATGGGGATGCTTCAAAGGCCATAACTGGTCGTAAGTCACATACTTCAGTGCCGTTGTAACTTTGAACGGTCACTAAACAGACTGTCATGAGATGAGGACTACCTGTACAGAAGTGCCATTGTAACTATGAAGGGGTGGTGTGTACAATGACCAATATCTACCATGCTGATCCTGTGTGTGTGTGTGTGTGTGTGTGTGTGTGTGTGTGTGTGTGTGAAAACAGATTTTTTTCTGACTTCAGTTTTGGGGGGTTGAGTATAACCCAAAATCACCTAGACAGCTTTAGTTTCTAAAGGAGGAATAGAACTTGAGTCTTCCCTCATCGATCGTGGTCTTTTCCATGTGTCTGTGTGTGTGTGTGTGTGTGTGTGTGTAGTTGTGTAGTCACTATACACACAGTTTTTGTAAAGGATGACTGTACTTCCTGGTAATGCCCCATCACCTGTGACCCTCTCTGTGATACACATCAGAACTGGTATTCAGCAGGTTCTGGCCAGTTCTGGAGAAACAGTAGCGGAAATTTTGAGTAGCTCAGAGAACTGGTAAATGCCACCTCTGGCTGGCCCCGCCCTCATCTATTCTCTGCCTCCTGAGTCCCAGGTGATTGGGAGGGAATGGGGATTTTACAGTATTCTTCCCCTGGAGTGGGGAGGGAATGGGGATTTTGCAGTAACCTTCCCCTGCCACGCCCCGGTAGTAAAAAAAAAATGAATCCCAACAATGTATGCTACCAAAGGTAAGCTTTGTCTGCAGAGAATAAATCCTCCAGGTTAATCCCCAATCTCTTCAAGGAAAGCCAGTTCATGCAACCCGTTCAAGATCAGTCCCCCCTGTGCATAATTTGCTAACTTGAATTGTTTGTAACTTGGTTTACTGCCTGGTGACTTAATTTGCTGTGTGAACATCCAGGCAGTTGATGAGTTGATGGTCCTATATATTCCGCAACTCCAGAAAATGGAAAACAGTGAAATGTCTTGTATAAATACCATATGAGTCGGAGACGCATAACCAAGCCCTCAAGCTGCTTTGAAAATGGCCAGCAAATTATAACTTTTACTATGTCATAAAGGGAAGATTATGAAATACTTAGGAAATAAATCCTGGTTAATTAATTTCAACCAAACCAAATCAGTCATAGCGTTTCCCCCTGGTCCCTCCTGCTTCTGTGTCCTATTTCTCAATTCTTATTGCACAGCCACTTGTGAGTGATTTAAAGAATTTTGCACAGCCCTGGTTTGTATCCAGACAGAGAGTGGTTTGTTCAATTTATTTTATTTATATTGTGATCACAAGACACTTGGCGGCTTACAGTAATTACAGGCAAAATAAGCATGTAAGGAAAACCTCCTTGGTAGAAGCCTGCATACAATTTCTGCAAGGATTAACACCATCAAACTGGGTGCTGTGTCGTTTCTCCTAGTCTTCTGGAACAACTTAGTTTTCAGAAGTTTGCAGAAAGTTAAAGAGAATCAGGGTTAAGCTAATTTCTAAGGAGACATTGCTCCATAAAATTGTTCTGACCTAGACTTCCTGAGACAATAAAAATCCCGCCCAGTGGTGGGTTCCGGGGGGTACAGCCTGGTATGGCCGTACTGGTAGTAGCCAGGAGCAGCAGCTACCATACTGGTACAGTGGCTCATTTGCCCCACTCACCCACCCATGTTCCATAGCTGTTTATAACGTGACTGGCCAATTGCGCATGCGTGCACAGTGTGTGGCACCTGCGTGACCACTGCTGAGCAGCTGGGTGTCGCAGAGCGGTGGCATGCATGCACAGCCCGACTAGGACACCCGGCCCCGTGTGCAGCATACCGGTTGCGAAGGGATCCAGAACTCACCACTGGCTTAGTCCCCCAAACCCTCTTTTTATTTAAAGGCTGTGAATTATGTTCATTCACAGCCTGTAATGATTCACAAACAGTCTGTGAAGAATCCGACAGAAGTCTGCCACAGTCTTTCAGGGTAATGCTGATAAACACCCACCTTTATCTCCCTTGAAATGCTGCCAGAGACCTAATTGCCAATTACTTTTGCAAGGCCAAATGGAGCACAGAGTCAAACAGAGCTTCTTAGAGTTTGAACCAACCAGAACGAACAAAATTGCTTCCTGAAAAGGCTCATGTCCGTTTGCTCCTCTTTTATGTCTTCTGAGAGGGACCAATCACCTCCAAGCCTTACTCCCAAGTCACCTCTTCTTACCTTCTGGTGGCTCTGTGCATGCGCGCACTGGGAATAGGTTCCCCATTTCTCTGCCTTGCTGATATCAGGCTCCAGAAGCTCCGGAGGCAGCACATAACTCCCAGATGGCCCTGGCCCCCTCTCTGCCTCCAACACAGAGCCCTCGTCCGAGCCTTCCCCAGACTCCAGGACTGGCCCATGTTCCTCCCCAACCTCCTCGCTGTCCAACTCTGCTGCCAGCTCCACAGGCCACTGGTGCACCACAACAAACATAAGTGTGACTATTGGAGGAAAGGACTTTCTCCCGGGGGACCCCGGAGGTGGGCTGGCCAATTTCGATGGAGGAGATGGTCCTGAAAGAACCTTGGTGTCAGCCAAGGTCGACCTTTTCCTGCTGGCAAGCAGCACTCTGCATCACAACCGGAATCTGATAGGAAGCTGGTTGAGGAAACCTTGGCTAACAGGTAGTCCTCGACTTACGACCACGATTGAGCCCAGAATTTCTGCTGCTAAGCAGTTGTCCCATTCTGCAACCTCTCTTGCCACAGTTGTTAAGCGAATAACTGCAGTCGTGAAGTGAATTACACGTTTGTTAGGTGAATCTGGCTTCCCCCCATGGACTTTGCTTGCCACAAAGGTTGCAAACGGGGATCACACAACCCCGGGACAGCGCAAGGGTCATAAGATGTGAATCAGTTGCCAAGTGTCTGAATTTTGATCATGTGACCATGGGGATGCTGTAACGCTCGTAATTGTGGAAAGTGGCCGTAAGTCCCCTTTTCATGTTGTTGTAACTTTGAATGGCCGCAAGGTTGAGGACTACCTGTTGTTTGATGTGTGAACACAGCCTTGTGCCTTTTTGAACCGGTGTTCCCACTTAGCCAGAGTGTATTTTTCCAGTCTCTTGCTGGAATTACAAGTGTCAGTTCAGCTAAAATGGAAGGCAGGAGTTACATTTCCACCACGTCCCAGAGAAAGGATAAGGAAATCCAAGGCAAGGGGGAGCTGGATTAAATCTGGAGCTTTTGAGAAGAAGGGACAACTGATGAAGATCATGATTGCAGTAATTACTTTTGTAAAAGCAGATTGTACGTCGAGGCCATTTCATTTTGCTTCTCTATTACAAGTGGCCAATATTTCCTTCTTACAACATTTAAAGGTCACCAGTGCTCTTTGCATCTGGTTTCTTCGGGCGTTTATTAATACCGGAGCCCCACAACAGGGCAGTCAGTGTGAAAATGGGAATGTAGGCAGGGGGTGCTTGACATATGGCCATAATTTCCATTGTGAAGCAAAGTAGGACTTAAGTGAGTTGCGCCCAATGTTGCAACCTTTTTTGCCGTGGCTGTTCAGCGAATCGCTGCATCACTAAGTGAATCAAGTGGTCATTAAGCAAATCCAGCTTCCCCCATTGACTTTGCTCGTCGGAAGCCTGCCTGGAAGGTTACAAATGGTGGATCACACCTCCCTGGGATGCTGCAACCATCATAAATACATGCCAGTTGTCAACATCCCAATTTTAATCACGTGACTGTAGGAATGCTGCAACAGTCGTAAGTGTGAGGCTCAGTTGTAGGTCTCTTTTTTCCAGTGCTGTTGTAACTTTGAAATGATTGTGAAAGGAGTGTAAGTGGAAGACCACAAGTGGAGTAGGCTGTGTCAATGTGCTTTAAGAATTTAGCTAAGGTCCTACAATACTGTGTGAAATCTATAAATCGCATTAAGTCACAATTGTGCCTTCTTCATGCACAACATGTTTCATGAATGCAGACATCTGGAAAATAAGAAGTAGAAGTTTTTCAGTTACAACAAATCCTTCAGATAACAAACACTATGTACATTTATTTACTCTGAAAACTATCGGATCGATTAGAAATGAAAGAACTTGCTGAATGTTAGGTGAGTAATCCAAAATGAAACAACCTAAATATTATAGGAGTATCTTAAATGCACATCCGAGGCCAACTCTTCATTAGTTAAAATCAGGGATGGGTTCCTGCCAGTTCTAACCTCTTCAATAGAAGTCTCCCGCCGCCCGTCTGCACATCATCAAGATGAAGAGTGAGAGGAGGAATTCTGGGACTTGAAGTCCACAAATCTTAAAGCTGTCAAGTTTGAACACCTCTGGGTTTTTTTTCCCTAAAGGGTTAGAGGTGCAAGGGTCTTGTAACTTGACAGCTTTAAGACTTGCGCACTTCAATGCCAGAGTTCCTGAGCCAACATGACTGGAGGAGGAATTCTGGGAGTTGAAGTCCACAAGTCTTAAAGCTGTCAAGTTTGAACACCCCTGGTTTTTTTTCTAAAGGGTTAAGGGTGTGAGGGTCTTGTAACTTGACAGCTTTAAGACTTGTGTGCTTCAAATGCCAGAGTTTCTGAGCCAACATTTTGGTTGCTAAGCAAGAGCGTTGTTAAGTGAGTTTCACCACATTTTACAAGTTAGCCATGCCCACCCAGTCACATGGCTGGCAAGCCACTCCCACCCAGTCACATGGTTGGCAAGCCACTCCCACAAAGCAGGCCACACCTATAGAAGAGGTCCCAATTTTTTTTGAAACTCACCACTGGTTAAAATGAATATTTAAAGAGGTTTACAGTTGAAGAATGGTGATTGATTGAATGCTATCCAATCAATGTTGACTCTCACCACAATGACATGGATAGATTCCCCCCCCCCAGGATAATTTGTGTCCAGCCTGGTCTTCCAGTGGTGCATCCATTGTAGATGTAACTAAGTCCATTCATTTGGGAAGGGGTACACCCCTAAATGTGTAAATTTGTGCAGCAGGGAAAATATTTCTTTCTTCCTGACATGCCATAGACACACGGATGCATCTGAACCCATGTTCCGTCAACCACACCATTGTATTCCTCTCTCCATTCTGCTTTCTTGTATGGACCTCCCACAAAAACAGATTTTTTTTTACATGTAATCATACAGTCATACCGCAGCTGCATGCATCTTACATTTCTTTAAGCAAGGAAAACAGCATCATGCAATAACTCTTAACATATGGAAGATCCTTTCAGATAATTCAATAATCCCTCTATTTTTTGTAAACCATTAATGATAAATGTTTGTTTTGCTCAGATCCCATCTGTATCCATTTCTGGAGACAAATGCATAATCAATAATACTAATATGATTAGATAATTGTGATAAACCAATGGAGATCTTACTAAGGTATGGGTAGACTGAATTTGGTCTTCTCCAGTAGCAGCATAGAGTGAAACCTGTTAATCTCAAGATGAACCAGTCTCACAGAGCTTTAGTTAGTAAAGCTATTCAGAAGATTATTTTTTTTAAAAACTCCAGCAAGGGCTCAACTTCCAAATGAGAAATCTCTGTATAGGCAAAGATTGTGGAGATTCTCGTGTCCTTCTTGATATCTTCGGTGAAAGGGGTAACAGAGAGCTTTTTAACAAACCAGGAATCTTAGTGGACAACCAGCTAAATATGAGCCAGCAGCCAAAAAAGCCAATGCAATCCTAAACTGCATTAATAGAGGGATACAATCAAGATTAAGGGAGGTACTAATACCACTCTATAAAGCCCTAGTAAGGCCACACCTAGAGTATTGCATCCAGTTTTGGTCACCACACTATAAAAAAGATGTTGAGACTAGAAAAAGTACAGAGGAGAGCAACCAGAATGATTAGGGGACTGGAGACTAAAACATGTGTTGAACCATTGCAGGAACTGGGCATGGCTACTCAAGTGAAGAGAAGGACCAGGGGAGACCTAGCAGCCTTCCAATATTTGAGGGGCTGCCACAGAGAGGAAGGGGGTGAAGCTATTTTCCAAAGCACCTGAAGGCCAGACAAGGAATAATGGATGGAAACTGACCAAGGAGAGATTCAACCTAGAAATAAGGAGGAACTTTCTGACAGTGAGAACAATCAACAGAAGTTGCCTTCGGAAGTTGTGGGGGCTTCATCAGTTGAGACTTTCAAGAAGAGATTGGACTACCATTTGTCAGAAATGGTGTAGGGCAGCGATGGCGAACCTTTTTTGGCTCGCGTGCCACAAGTGGGGGGAGCGCAGGGGGTCTTGTGCTGGCGTGCTGCACCCATAATGCAATGTGCGACCCCCCAGTGCGCATGCGCGCACAAAAGGCACCCCCCCATTTTTACATGCTTTTTTCACCCTCCCCAGGCTCCAGAGGCTTTATAGCAGCCTGGGGAGGGCGAAAAGAGCCTCCCCCGTCCCCCCGGAGGCCCTCCGGAGGCTTCAGGGATCGTCCGGAGGCTTCCCTGAAGCCTTTGAAACGCTTAAAACGACTCTCTGTGCAAACCGGAAGTCACTTTCGGTTTGCTCGGAGGGTCGTTTTGAGCGCTCCGAAAGCTTCAGGGACCGTCCAGAGGCTTCCCTGACGCCTTCGGAGCACTCAAAACGATCCTCCGAGCAAACCGGAAGTGACTTCTGGTTTGCTCGGAGGGTCGTTTTAAGCACTCCAAAGGCTTCAGGGAAGCCTCCGGACGGCCCCTGAAGCCTTCGGAGCGCTTAAAACGACCCTCCAAGCAAACTGGAAGTCACTTCCGGTTTGCTCGGAGGGTCGTTTTAAGCACTCCAAAGGCTTCAGGGAAGCCTCTGGACGGTCTCTGAAGCCTCCGGAGGGCCTCCGGGGGGACGGGGGAGGCTCTTTTCGCCCTCCCCAGGTTCCTATAAAGCCTCTGGAGCCTGGGGAGGGCGAAAAATGGCTTTTAAAAATGGTGAACTCAGCTGGCCAGCACACGCATGCGCGCTGGCCAGCTAACAGGGCAGCGCCTTGCGTGCCCTGACAAATGGCTACGCGTGCCACTTGTGGCACGCGTGCCATAGGTTCGCCATCACTGGTGTAGGGTCTTCTTCTTGAGCAGGAGGTTGGACTAGATGACCTACAAGGTCCCTTCCAACTCTGTTAATCTGTTAAACCAGGAGCCAACCCATCAGGCTTCACCTTAATCAGGACTTCTGTGCATTTGACAGGACACAAAAACCACACAACGCTTACATAAGAATCCTGTTGCCTTGCTTTGATGTAACCAGGGGAGCAGCTTATTCCTAGCCGATCAAAAAAAACCCTGAGCTTATTTATGCACGGTGAGCAGATCCAATTGCTATTGTAGATAAATGGAGCCCCCATGTTTAGAGACGGTATAACAAAGGCCAAGACAAAAGAAAAAGAAAGATAAATACATCTGCAGTCCTGCCCTGCTTGTGAGTCTCCTCACAGTAGCAGTTTGGAACAGGAGGCTGGGCTAACCAGGCATTGCTGCCCTCTAGTGGATCACATGAGAGCTGGGTTTTGTTTTTTAGTATTCCACCAGATGTTCTGGAATTCAGTTCCCAACCTTCCAGGGCTGGCTTGGAAGGTTTAAACCAGAACACATCTGGAATAGCTTCCATAAGATCGATTGGCCCAGAAGGCTCCGTTCATTATAAGATGGATACATTTTATATTGATGACTGCGAGTGAGAGCTCGTCATTAGTTGAGCTGCCATCCCTGCTTAAATGCATTCTACCAATAATGGCAAATTAGTGTCTATATGTGATAATAAGCAGGATGAAAGAAACTGTAATTAAAAGCAATTAGCAGAGAAAGACCAGCACACAATAACACAGCTATATTCTCATAAATGCAATTAATAAATGTCCAATATGGGCACTACCCAGGGATTAATATACTATGCAAATGCCTGAACTTCTGCAGCTGCATTAGGGATAAAGCATCCCATAATAACTCTACGCGTAAGCGACAACTGGGCTCACTTATGGTCGGAGTTCTAAGAGGCAAACATGACTCTGCAACGGAGCAACTTTACATTTGGCGGTTTTGTCTCACTGACACAGCCTTTTAATTTTCAGGCTGAATCGAAGAGCAATTTGATTAGTGAAAAGGGCATGATTGACTTGCAGTGGAAAATGTTGCCCTGCTTTTTCCTTAAGACGGGTTTCATCAGCGGGGAGAAAATAATCGCAAAAGCTGGAAGGCTGTGGCAATCAATAGAACCGTATATCGCGGGGAAACAACAAACAGAAAAATAATCAGAACAATGGAGAACAGAGGCTAATAAAAACAAATTCTTGCTAAAGAAGAAGGGGGAGATTTCCCAAAACAAAGGGGGGAAACATCTGGATCAATGGTGAGATTCAATTTTTTTTACTACCGGTTCTGTGGGCAAAGCATTGCTTGGTGGGTGTGGCTTGGTGGGTGTGGCAGGGGAAGGATACGGTAAAATCCGCATTTCTCCTTAATCAGCTGAGACTCGGGAGGCAGAGAAGAGATGGAGGTGGAGCCAGTCAGTGGTGATATTTACTGGTTCTATGAACTACTCCAAATTTCCATTACTGGTTCTCCAGAACTGGTCAGAACCTGCTGTATGCCACCTCTGATCTGGATCCCACAAGTTCTCCCCCATTCCATCGTTACCACCATCACCTAGAAATGGTCTCCTCAGCTGGTCAAATGGAAGAATATGAGCTTTGATGATTTTAATTAATTAGGGTTAGGTTCGCATCCAGGCTTATATGAGCTATGCTCACTCAGTTGGGGAGAAGGGGTGAGATGCCTCAGAGGTTAAAGATGCTGAGCTTGTTAGCTGGAACACTGACAGCCCCGGCTTGAGACCCAAGTGCCACATAACAGTTTGAGCTCCCGTTACCTCCTTCAGTTACTGCCAACCCAGCAGTTCAAAAGCATGCAAATGCGAGTAGATAAATAGGTACCACTTCAGTGGGGAGGTAAAAGTGTTCTGTGCACCTTGGTTGTACAGTCATGCTGGCCATGTGACCATGGAAGAGTCTTCAGACCATGCTGGCTCCCTTGGCCAAGAAACAGATATGACTACTGCCCCCTAGAGGTGAAGATAATTGGACAGGGGATACCTACACCTTTATCTTTGCTCACTATGCTTATTTTTCTGGATCTGTCCAAAACGCTGAACTCTGCACTAAGCAAATGTGGTTAGGTTCTCACAGCACACTAGGATAAATTCTGGTTGGCTTGTTTGTGAGCAGTTACAGAAAAAGAGCTACATGCATTGAAGGATCAACTGTGATCAATTCTTTAATAAATATAGAGGTCTATATCTCATACATTGGCAGCTATTTTGGGGGGAATCTGTACAAAGGGACACAGTGAGGGATGCAGTGGCTCAGTGGCTATGACGCTGAGCTTGTCGATCAGAAAGGTCAGCAGTTTGGCAGTTTGAATCCCTAGCACTACGCAATGGAGTGAGCTCCCTTTACTTGTCCCAGCTTCTGCCATCTTAGTAGTTCGAAAGGACATAAAAAATGCAAGTAGAAAAATAGGAACCACCTTTGGTGGGAAGGGAACATCTTTCCGTGTGCCTTCAGCATTTAGTCATGCTGGCCACATGACCACGGAGACGTCTTCGGACAGCGCAGTCTCTTCTGCTTTGAAATGGAGATGAGCACTGTCCCTAGAGTTGGGAACGACCAGCACAAATGTGCGAGGGGAACCTTTACCTTTACCTTATTCAAAGGGAAGTCCCCTGTGACTGCCAATTTGTCATAAAATTCCCCATAGTTGCTTGGCAATTCTTAGATATATTTTTTTAGTCCCAATGTCTCTGGAATTGATCTAGTGTGCATAGATGGAAGTACTGGTAATAGATGTGCCATGTGACTTTACTTGACATTCCAACTTGCTCCTGAAAACTGCAAAGTTGATTTTTAAGGCTTTCTACATCACTTTCCCCAACTCACCCATGTGGTTCTTCTCACGGATCACCAGGCAGCTGATGGTCCACGTTGCTGGATAGCTGGTGTTCCATGAAGTTGGTGTTCCATGGCATTGGTGCACTTGTGGACATGGACAATGCCATCTTGAGGACCAGACGGCTGTTGCCTTATGCAAGCAGCTCAGAAGTTTTGCAAAATGGCCTGACAAATCATTTTAATACGTAGTGCAAAGACTGGCAAGGAATAACCATTTCCTCCACCTTTAGTCTACGCAGCTGGGGTATTTCATAAGATGCATGGGTATCCCATTAAAAAGTATCAGCTCTTTGACTGTATACAGGTAGTCCTCGACTTACAAGTGTTCGTTTAGTGACTGTTCTAATTTACAATGGCACTGAAAAAAATGTCTGATAACCGCTTTTCACACTTACAACCATTGCGACATTCCCATGATCACATGATCAAAGTTCAGATGCTTGGCAACTGACTCGTACTTATGGTATGCCATTTGCAGCATCCCGGGGTCACGTGACCCCTTCTGTGACCTTCTGACAAGCAACGTCAATGGATAATCCAGATTCACTTAACAACCCTGTTGTCAGGCCTGCAGCCATCTTTTCTTTTGGATCTTTGGCCTGCCACACTTTCTATTATTCTACTATGCATTTTCTATTGTGGGAAAATGGGAGGGGGGATTGTACGGAGTTAGATGATATGTAGCCATAACAAAATTCTTTCTAGAAAGCCAAGGTCATCCTTTGTCTCTGCACCTCTGCACCTGACTGGAACTGGATGAGTGAAAGCTGCCAGCATGGCAGTGGGAGATTGGACCATGGGATGGACTTGTGGGTGTGGGGGCAAGAGCTTGAACTTTCAACTGGGTGGGGAAAACCAGGAAGCTTTCAGATTTGGGTTTTTCCAGATGTGCCAACATGGCTCTCTTAATAAATTGGAACTTTGAGGAATGCTTTGCCTTGGACTCTGATTTACTTTTGGATGCTATTTGGAACCCTGACATCTGTTACTAAAGTAGCAACTGAAATGACTCACCTAACCAAGGTGGAAAGAAAAAGGTCATAAGATGGGGCAAAATTCACTTAAGAAGCATCTCATTTAGCAACAGGAATCTTGGTTGCAAGTCAAGGCCTACTTCCATTCACGATCACTTTCTTGACTTTTTGACCCACCTCTAGTACAACTCTCTGAAGGGGCAAGGTTTTCAAAAAAAATCTAGAGTTAGGGACTAGACCAGTGGTCAGCAACTTTAAACACTCAAAGAGCCATTTGGCCCCGTTTCCCACAGAAAAGAAAACACCGGGAGCTACAAAGGTCCTAACCGGAAGCCCCCCGTTCAATTCTGGAGCTGACTGGAAGTCCGGTTCCCCCACCATAGAGTCTCTTCCTAGTGCGGCGACCTATTTCCTCTACCTGTCCTAACTGAAAGTCCTATCAATTATGGAGCCAACTGGAAAACCTGCTCCTTGCCAGAGAGTCTTCTCTTGCTCCCCCACCCCCCAACCGAAAGGTCCTTTCAAAATTGTGGTGCTGACCGGCGACATGAAGCCACAACAGAGGGATGAAGATCCATGGCCTAGACAGTTAGTGAACAATACTTTTGGCAGCTTCTGTGATTGGGAGGTGGTGTTTTATGTCTCTCTTGTGGCAAGACTGGCAGAGATGAAGATAATCATATTTTCAAAAGCATTTGGAGGGATTGAGGAGAGGAAATGGCAACCTATGAAAGTTCCATAAGCTCCCATTTATTCTTCTTCACTCCTCACCTCGAGATCAGTTGCTGATGACCTGGAATCATTATCTTTGGCTGCAGGAAGAGCATTCAAATGCTAAAATCTCCTTCAAGTCAAGCGTGGCCCTCAATGCTCAAGTGTAACCCTTGTGCCCAAAAGCAACTGTGTTGAACCTCTTTCATGCATCCTCTGTTTCTGTAATGAGCAGTGTTGCACATGCTGCGATAACTTCCCACCTTGTGCCCGCCAGAAATGTGAAAAGAGAATGGAGAAATGAATGTCAGGTTGTCACCACAGAGCGCAGATTGCTATTGTGTGGCAAGGAAGGAGAACTTCACAAAGAGAAGCTATTTTGATATCAGCTCTAACTTCAAGCGGCACCTCATCCTGGTACACCAAAGAGGGGAGCCAGAGAATAATTTTGTTGGATTTCTTGTTTTATCAGAACTTGCAATATCACAATATCTAAATGAACAAGTTTACCAAGTGTCCCTTGGTAAGGCCACACTTGGAATACTGCACTCAGTTTTGGTTGCCACAATTTAAAAAAAGATGCTGAGACTCTAGAAAGAGTGCAGAGAAGAGCAACAAGGGACTGGAGGCTAAAACATATGAAGAATGCTTGCAGGAACTGGGTATGTCTAGTTTAATAAAAAGAAGGACTTGGGGAGACATGATAGCAGTGTTCCAATATCTCAGGGGCTGCCACAAAGAAGAGGGAGTCAAACTACTTTCCAAGGCACCTGAAGGTAGAACAAGAAGCAATGGGTGGAAACTAATCAAGGAGAGAAGCAACTTAGAACTGAGGAGAAATTTCCTGACAGTGAGAACAATTAATCAGTGGAACAGAAATTGCCTCCAGAAGTTGTGAATGCTCCAACGCTGAACGTTTTTAAGAAGATGTTGGAAAACCATTTGTCTGAAATGGTATAGGGTTGCCTGTCTAGGCTGAGGGCTGGACTAGACGACCTCAAAGGTTCCTTCCAACTCTGTTATTCTATTCTATTCTAAGATAGAGCTGAAAAGAGAGCTGGGAGAAAGTAATACAGTGCTGCCTCAGTACTCATTGTTAATTGATTCCAGGAGGTGTGATGAGTACCAAAAATGATGGGTACCAAAGACATATTTCCCATAAGGAATAATATAGTGAGTCACAAGGCAACGGAAGCTGACAAGTTCAAGCTTGCGTGTTGAGTACCAAACAAACAATGAGTACCAGGACAAACCTTTTGCATCAAAATGTGTTGAGTACCAAATGTGATGCATTTCAAAGCAGTTGAGTACCAAAATGACACTGTGTGTAACTATTTATATCTGCCAAGGGTTTAGGACATAGGCAGAAATCTTTTCAGCTCAGGATAATGTTTGGAATTTTGAGAGTATTTTGTGGGCTCATTCACCAAATGACTACTATGGGATCAAAAAGTTAGTTGAGGTAGGGAGGCTTGTAGAATCAAAGCAGGGGACTGGAAACTTCTTAAGACCTAAGTCTTTAGGCTCTATGACAGACTATCCTCAAACTACGGCTCACGGGCTGGATATGGCCCATCGAAGCCATTAATCTCAGGATTATGAAGATGCTCTGCCCACATCGCCCTACCTACCTGCTGGCCCCCACTCACCTTCTGGAGGACAAGGAGGCCAAAATTGGGCTTGTTTTTGGCCTCCCCAGCCAAGAGAGAGAGGGGGGGAAGGAGTGCTGGAGAGAGGGAGGGAGACACACCCACGCACACACCCACACACACAGTCCATCACCCACACTCCAATATTGTATTCTGCCATGGAGTTGTTATGGAACAGCAGAAACAAAGAGATGGAAAATTTAATTCAGCATCAGAAACACCGAGGAACATACAGTATTTTAGAGTCCTGTTTTAGGGCTGAAACATCATAGAGCAGGGGTCCTCAAACTTTTTAAATGGGGGGCCAATTCCCGGTCCCTCAGACTGTTGGGGGGCTGGACTGGCTGGGTGGGCATGGCTAGGTGGTCATGTGACTGGGTGGGCGTGGCCAATTTAGCAGTCCAAACAATACACATGAATTAAACTTTAATTTGTTATGTTCCTGGGGTAGGGAGCAGGTTAGTGACGTTTGAGGACCCCTTCTCTATGATGTTTCAGCCCTAAAACAGGACTCTAAAATCCTGTGTGTTCCTCGGTGTTTCTGATGCTGAATTAAATTTTCCACCTCTTTCTTTCCGCTTTTCCATAACAGCTTCGTGGCAGAATACAGTGTTTTCTGTACAGGAATTATCTCTGCCTATTGAGCTTGGAGGAATTGATGGAGAAACCCTTTTGCCTTCTTCTTCTCTTTTATTTTGACACAAACAAAACACATTCCAAAAAGTCACAGCAAACTGTACTTGTTCCTTCGTAAAGGCAGGAGGAGGGAATTTATTTAAAGCAAATATTAAACGCTGTGGAAAGCATAGTGGGCAGGTCCATCCGTAGCTGTAGCGCTTTGAAGGATTTGCAATGCGTTTAAAGTCTTGTACAAAGTTAAGTCTTCCTTGATGCTTATCTGAGAGGCTTCCTGGCCTTATACAACAGCCTAAATTAAATTTTATATGGATTGTAGAAGCTAACACCATTAAATAAGATTTGAAAATATCCTAGCCAGGAGTAGTTCTTAAAGAATAAGACAGCAGTGTGTTGCTTTTCCTGAAGGGTATGTTTCTTGAGAAGATTTGACAAGTTTACATTAAGTTGCCCTTTTTGGAAGGATTAGGAGATGCGAAATTTGGGTGGTTTTGCTGGGAGTCAAAACTGACTTGAAGGCACAAGTTTCCTAGATGCTTAGAACATGCCCCCTGGTGGTTGTTGCCAGAATATTCTGGTCCCTTACAAAACAAAACAAAACAAAACAAAACAGTTCCTTTATAAAAGTATTTAAGTTAGACTGGAGGGACCATGTCTTTTCTCAAGGAATGCTTCTTATTGCACATAAAGAAATTAAAAGATTCCATTAGAGCATTGTAAAGCAATTAACACAAATTTCAATTTTCCTCTGGCTCAGATTTAACTCTGGCTGAACACACAGGTTGTAATTGGGATGGCAGCTGCATTTGGGAAGAGTGGATTATTCTAAGAAAAGAGAGCAATTCCATTATCCTTTCAGAGAAAAAGCTAGTCGTGTTTCTCATGGGACTACAGGAGGCATCTCATATGCTTACCATTTCTGGACTTCAAAACTTCAAATGACCACTAGATGTCAGCAAAGGATGCCGAAAAACACAAAGCTCTGTTGCCCTCTGGTGGCAATGCCTATTTTTGTAGTTTAGAGGTGGTAGCGCTAACATTATTGCTTTATTGTGCTACATATTGAAAACCTAATCCAAAGCACTGGAGGGAAAAGTGTGGAGGGAAAACTTTTTTTTGATACGGATGAACATACTTTAGGGGAAAAAAATGTAAGGAGCATGTCATTATTGAGGATAGGATAGGATAAGACAGGTCAATAATTGATGGGTTGGATTTGCAGAATACAGTACTAATTGTTGCATTTACTTACAGCCCGCATTCAGTGAGTTAAAAAGTTGTGTGAACATAGCCAATGAGCATTGAAAAGGCTCAGTGGCTGCTTTCACTCACAAGTAAGGGAGGGTTTGACACAGTGGTGGGTTGCACTTACCTTCACTACCGGTTTGCTGATTGCGTGTTCCATTCGCGCATGTGCTTGACTCACACTGTGTGTGCATCCACAATCCACCGCCTCTGCGACAACCAGCTGATTGCCGGGGTTTGCGCAAGCACCACACACGGTGCATGCATGCACAATTTGCCTTTTGTCATAAAAAAACAGGTACGGAGCATGGGCGAGCGGGCCAAAAGAGCCACCATATCGGTTCGCTCTCAGCTACTCCAGGCCGCTACTGGTTCAGCCAAACTGGGCCAAACCGACAGCAACCCACCTCTGGTTTGACATCATTTGGATATTTTGTGATTGACACTCAAATGCAGCACAATGGTTGGCCTATATATGGTCCGGTGTGTTATGTGAACTCCCCCCCCCCCCACAAAATCCCATGTTAATTCAGTTGCTGGGATAAACAAGTTGTGCAAATCCAGCCTCTATAGTTGCTGAGTCAGCAAGCTGCCAGAAATGGGGAGAGGAAGAGCTGAGAGTCGAGCAGATGGGGAGCAAAAGGACTCCAGGAGCCACAACAAAATCAACATGAGAGTGAAGAATTGAGGAAGCCTGAACAAGAGTACCAAGATGTTTCCATGCCACTCATGGTCTTGGGACCACTTTGCCTACAGCAGAAATTGAACAATGCGGTCATCAATGTGTGACTGAGGCTCCATGTCATGTTTTTATATGTGTCATGTGCACAATGCATGTAAAATCAATGAGGCTTCCGTGGAATAACTGCAACTGCCATATGAACCTCCCTCTGCCACAGATGTCCTGGCCTGAGGGCCCATCAACATCCAGGTTGGAACGTGGTTCAGGGATGGGTTGCTCCTGGAGTTACTGCCAGTTCGCAACCCACACACCACATGCGCTGCACAAGCGTGCACAGTTCAATGCAAATTGTTCTGCGTGCATGCACAGAACAATTTACAGTAAGGTGACCAGATTTTAACATTGGTAAAGCGGGACACCATTATACCGGCGGGGGGGGGGGGGTTGTTTCTTGATTAAAAATTTGTTCTATATGGAGCAACAAAATTTTTCATAGAACGCAAAAATAGTATTGTAATATATTTTTTAAAAAACAATTAACCAATGGAATGACTTGCCACCAGAAGTTGTAAATGCTCCAAGACTGGATGTTTTTAAGAAGAGATTGGACAACCATTTGTCTTAAGTGGTGTGGGGTTTCCTGCCTGATCAGGGGGTTCGACTAGAAGACCTCCAAGGTCCCTTCCAACTCTTGTTATTCTGACTGCTAAGTGCTCTGGAGCAGGGAGGACCCCAAGGGGAGCAGATGGGGGTCGTTGCCAAAGGAAGGGACGTCTTTCCAGGACAACCACCCCACCAAAGCGGGGGTGGGGTGGGGTGGAAGCCTAGGACGGAAGCCCAGCGTTGGAAACGGCTCCCGAGGCTCATCCCGCTCCTTCTTCGATCTCTTGCTGCAGGCCCTCTTTGTGGGGGAAGGTAAATCAAGTCGGACCAGCTCTCTCCCAGTGACTTCCGGTTCCTGGGCGGGGCCTCGGGGATGGTGCTCCGGGCGGGAATCAGGGCTGTGGAAATTTTGGTTCCGGGAGATTCTAACGGTGCGAGTCTATGGAGAGTCTCAGCCATCCCGAAGGTGGTTTTGCAAAACATTCATTAACAGCGTTTCTTGAATTTTAAAATGCGTGGACTTCAACTCCCAGAGTTCCTCAGCCAGTATGTGTTGAAGGCCACACATCTTAGAATTGCAAGTTTGAAAAACACTGCTTTAGCAGCAGCCCTATCTAAAATTCATTTCAGGGGTATCCCATTACCTTTGCATTATGCTGTGCATTTCGGGAGGCGGCGGCGAAATTCATAACCAGCCCAGCAGGATTTTACGTTTTGAAGAAAAGGGATCAGTCCCCAGGCAATGAGGATCGGCCCAGGCGACTTTATTCTCTGGTTACACAATGGTGCTGGGCTGAAAATGATTTATGATCACCCCACAGGTAGTCCAAATCTCTTTGAAAGAATTTTATTGGTTTTTAAAATTTTTGGGGGAAAAGGGTAGGTGGATATACAAAAAAGTTTTTTGGCAGCTCCATCGTGCTAAAGGTAGGAATCTCTCCAATTCTCACAACTTTTTACCGAAAAAAAAAAACAAAAGATAAAAGATAAGAAGAAACAGCATCTTATTATACATTGTATCAACCATGTGTTCAATCATCTCTTTTGCCACTTTCTAATATATCAACAATTAAAATGATATTCCAGATATATTTATTTTTGTGACCTGAGTCTTTCCATTATTGTTCCTTCCTCCCTGTCTCCAGGCGGAGCCGCAGCCCCTCCCTCCTTCATGTCTTGTGTTTTGTCGCCTTTTTCACTACTTCTTATATTTCTGTCCTCTAGGAGGGCACTATGTTTTTTAATGAAGGCCTCTGCCTCCACGACTGTATTAATTATAATTCTGTTTCCCTCCCAGAAGATCAGCATTCCTTCTGGCAATAACCATCTAAACCAAATTCCCTTATTATATAATTTCTTTGATAAGGAGGAATACTTCCTCCTCTTATCTCTTATTTTTTTCGGAATTTGCTTAAGAATGGCAATTTCTTTATCTTTATATTTTAGTGGTCCCCCCCTCTGAGCTCCTAGAATCTCATCCCTCATGGTCTTCCTAAGAAATTTAACATGTACTTCCCTTGGAACATTATGTGTTCTGGCATATGCTGAATTAATCCTATAAATCAGATCCATATCCCACCACAACTGTTCTTTATCTCTTTTAATATATTCTGTTAAAATTGTACTCATAATATCCTTAAGATCTTCATCTTCTGTCTCTGGTAGGTTCTGGAATCTGAGAAAGAAGGACATTCTTTCAAGTTCTATCTTTGCCATAAAATTTTCCAATTCTATATTCCCCTTCTGGACTGCCTTAACCTCCTCCCCCAGGCCAGCCTCGCCCTCCTCCAGCACACCAATTTTCTGTTTATTTTCTGTTATTTGTTGCTGCACACTTTTAAGCTCATCTCTAAAATCTGCTACCTCCTTTTTCAACTCATTTTGTCCCTGCATAATAGCTTGAAACATTTGAGTAACAGATAAATCTTTTGAACTCTCTCCAGTCTTTTGTTGTAAAAATGATGAAATTTTTGTCTGTTGAATCGTTGGACTGGATGCAGTAGAAGTCGGTGCCTAGGCTGCTTTGCCTGTAGGTGGTTTTCTGGGCCCCATTGTCTAAATTCAGAAAGTGTAAAAATCTTTTGCAAAAGAAATGGCGTCTGTGAAGCGCACAGCCGAGCGAGTCCAAGAAGACAGGCAAATCCAAAAGTGAAAATTAACCCTCTGTCACAGTTCCAAGCCAAGAAGTCACTTTAAAAAAAGGAAATCAAATAGTCCAAATCCAGAAAGACCACGTAACAGGAGAGGCTCCAAGAGTCCTTCAGGGGGGATAATATAAAGCCAGACTTTCTTCAAAGGTAGTTTCAAAAGGCAGACTTCATTTATAAGTGCGAAGAAGAAGAAGGAAGAAGGCCATCTTGGCTCCTCCTCGGGATCAGGAGTAGAACATTAAAAACTTCCATAAAGCTTTCAAAACAACTCAGCAATCAGCTCTTGCAGTTATGATATAAATCTTTTCATATAATTAGTTCAAGTGGCTAATTCAATTTTTTGCTCTCTATGTCCATTCTGAGATTGAGAGACAGTCCAAATGCCGCTTTGCCTGAGAGGGGTAGAAGAAAAAAAGCAACCCCCCTCCAATCTTCCTACTTCAAACAGATTGAATCCACAACTTGTAAAAAAGCTGCTACTCGTCAGTTAAAAGCAATTAAGGAGATTGGAGCGAATTTCTCACCTCCAGCACTTCAGCCGCTGCATGTAGTTAACTCTTTCCTTCTGGAATTCGTTCAACGAAGGTGCTGTTATGCACCCCCTATGCTCCCCGGCTCCTAAGATGAAACTGGAGACCCCCCATGGCTGCCGCCTATCCGGGGGGTTCCAGCAAGCCGCCCTACAGCAGGTGGTCCCTAAAAGGAGCCCACTGGAGAAGCAAACAGCGGACCAATGTCCGTCGCCTTCGGAAACCGGAAGTGATCTCGCAGGTAGTCCAAATCTGATAGTAAAGTACTTAAAAAGTTTTAAATGAGACATAAACTGAGATTTCCATCCAAAGATGCACCCTATACATCGGCTTTCCAACTGCAACCGAGATCAGAGTAGTTAAAATGTTTCCTTGTCCTTCCCTTGGTCACATCGAGTCAGGGGATCAGGACAACTTTCCTAACTAGCCCATTAACAGGCACAAGTTTTCGTGAGCTGCAGCTTTTGCCTTGTAATGCAATGGGTTAATCAGAAAAGATGTTCTCAGGCTGCTTCTTTGCCACTACTCTAAAAGGACTCGCCTCTATAACGTCGATCACGTTTAAAGTTCAGTTACAAAGCTTGTACGCAGGCATGCAAGCATGCTAAATTTGAAACGCCGTTGCAAAAAAGTGAATTTTGACTTCCTGTTAAGCGCTTTGAGCTTCTCATTGTAGAGATTCCTTTTTAGGGGAAGAACTGAATTCTTTTTGATAAGCTGCATACATCGGCTCGCGAGCAGCCTTTACCCCCCCCCCCCTATGCTGCAGCGTGGGAATAACCCCGCATATTACTATTTGCCAGCAATTAAATATTGAATGTCTACATTATTTTGTTCAAGTCACTCGCCAGGTCACGGCAGCAGATCTCATGAAGCGATAGGGGGAAGTTCTCTGCAGCCCTTGGGGAAGGAGGCTCTAGGAGATCCCAGGAGCAGGTAACCCATTTTTTCTGGACAAAACCCATTGTCCCAGTTGCCAAAGTAGTTATATGAAGGCGATCAGAAAGCCGTCTTTTCATAAGGTGACCAGACGTCCTGCTTTTGGCGCATTCTTTCCAAAAATCGGAACTTTTTAAAAATGCAGCAGGGCGTGGGACAAATTGTTAAAAATCGGGACTGTCCCACTAAAAGCAGGACGTCTAATCACCTTAATTTACAGTGAACTGTGCATATGCAGTCACTAAAATCCAAAATGGTGGCGGCCAAGCAGCAGTGAGGGAACCGGTTCGGGGGCACGGCAGGCCTGGGTTGCTGCTGGTTCTGCGACCCAGGCCTCAATTCTACTACTGGTTTTGCCAAACCTGACCAAACCTGCAGCACCCCACCTCTGATGTGGTTTCTGGCTAGAGAGCTACCTCACTGCCTGCTTTTGAAGCCCTTGGTGGAGGATAAAAGACAGGTTGGCAAATTTTCCAGCCTCTTTTCTTGGATCTCCAACCATGGCTGCTATCGAAGGTGCTTGATGGTCAAAGCCAACACACAGGTTCTAGAAACTGAGCGCAGAAACCCAGGAAGCAGATGGAGAACAGGGTTTTTGCCAGTAGGGAAAAGGAAATATCCATCAACTCTGCAAGACTGCAGAATTGCATTAGAAAATACCAACTTTGCTCCTCGTTTTGATGAAACACACAGAATCCTGCAGGGAGTGTGTGAAGGGAGATCACTCAGCTTTTTCATGGTGACATCCTGAAAATAGCAGTTTGAAATATCTCACCTGGAAGTGATACTTGCATGACACCATGAGTATCAACATTGTTTCAAAGATCCAGATCAACCATCAGCATCGAACAAGGACAGGTTCCTGCCTCTGAGAATTCCCCATCCACCTGAATTCACACAGACACTTATAATGATTGGTGGGGGATGGGGAGAGAACACAGACTGACAGGTAAATGTCAATTTAATTACGGTGACTTGTCCTCATCTTCTTTTCTCTGCAATGGGGTTGAAACCATGGAGTCTTGAGCGTCATCAAACATCAAACAGCTTTGGAGGGAGAGACAGATATAATGAAAGGGTGGGTTTAGCAGGTACATCAATGTTTGTGGAGGATCAGCAGTGAGAAATGTGTCAAGTGACACTCCAAAAATAGCTGCATACACCTGTCAGTTGCTGATCCTAGAACAAGGCTGAAACTGCGGGCCAGATGCATCACACACTGGCCACGCCCGGTTTAGTAAAGGAGAAAATAGTCCCAATATATCACTTGATGCTGCCATGATGACATGAGTTTGACACCCCTGTCCTAGAACAGAGGTTAGCAACCTGCGGTTCTGGAGCTGCATTTATCCCTTTCATCCCTCTGCTACATCTCCCTGTCACCGGTCGGCAGCACAATTTTGCGAGGAGCTTCCGGATTTTTTTGGGGGGGGGGGAAGCACGACATGCCAGGAAGAGACTCTATGGCAAGGTTTTCTGGTTGGCTCCACAACTGATAGGGCTTTTTGTTAGGACAGGTAGAGGAAAAAGGAGGCTGCACTAGGAGGAGACTCTACGGTAGGGGAAACGGACTTCCGGTTGGCTCCAGAATTGAATGGGGGGCTTCCGATTAGGACCTTTGTGGCTCTTTGAGTGTTTAAGATTGCTGACTCCTGGTGTAGAAGAATGGTACTTGGCTTAGTTTCAGCACCTTAGACAGCTCTCCAAGCAAAGGCTGGTCAAGGACTGCAACAGGAGACAGTGGCTTAGCCATGATTAGTTGAAATATGTTTTCTTCCATTAGTACGATGTCCTGCTTTCACAGGACCCTGGATTGCATAAACCCTGAAATTAAAATAGGGCTGGCTAATTGATGATTCAATGCCTGAGTTCTCACAACATGCTTAAGCAGTGCTTTCTCAACCCAGACCATGGGATAATTCAGGAGCCTAAATTAATCTTAACCAATGGGTTGATCTGCACTTTGTATTAGTATTTTATTTATTCATGTATTTCTATAAAACTTTTACATCCCCCATTGCAATTCTAGGCACCTCCCAAATCCAAAGTTAGAACAATATATACAACCATATCAAAACAGCAAAACCAAACAGATTAAAATATTAAAAATAACAACCTGGTGCCAAGTCAATCTTCGAATGTGCAATTGCCATATCTTTTCTCCCAGTGCTTTCAGCCAGGGCTTAATTTAGTTTAGTTTATTAGACTTCTAGACCGCCCCTCTCCCCGAAGGGACTCGGGGCGGTGTACAGGTACCAAATTAAAACCATACAATCGATAATAAATATAATTAAGATCGGATTAAATAGACCCCTGTACAAGTTTATAAAAATTAAAAAACTTGACCTTAAAACCAAACCGTAAAATTTAAAAATGCAAACTGAGGTGGGAAAGCTGGAATTAGGCCAGGCCGGCTAGCTGAAACAGGTGGGTTTTGAGCTTCTGGCGGAAGGAGCGGAGGTCCGTGGTTGTTCTAATGTCAGGGGGAAGGTCATTCCAGAGGGTCGGGCCCATCACAGAGAAGGCCCTTCCCCTGGGCGTCGCCCGCTGGCACAGCCTAGTGGACGGCACCCGGAGGAGTCCCTCTCTGTGTGAGCGAATCGGCCGAAGGGATGTGTGGGGCAGGATACGATCCCGCAAATAACTAGGTCCTGTGCCATGGAGCGCTTTGAAGATGATGGTCAACACCTTGAAACGCACCCGAAAAGCCACAGGCAACGAGTGCAGCCCGCGCAGGAGAGGTGTTATGTGGGAGTATCTAACGACTCCCGAAACTGCTTGAAAGCTTTAAGGAAGTCTAAGATAATAGAGACCTTCCACATACTAGAAGGCAAGCTGCCCCATAGGGCATGGATTGCCAAGGTGAAGGAATGCTTCCTATCTCCCATAAGGTTGCAATATTTAGGAGAATGGACCAAGAGAGTGCCCACCCTATCTGATCTAGTAGGACAGTTAGATATCCTTAGGGAAAGGTGGTCCCATAGGTAAAGGTTCCCCTCGCACATATGTGCTAGTCGTTCCTGACTCTAGGGGGTGGTGCTCATCTCCATTTCAAAGCCAAAGAGCCAGCGCTGTCCGAAGACGTCTCTGTGGTCATGTGGCTGGCATGACTAAATGCCAAAGGTGCAAGGAACGCTGTTACCTTCCCACCAAGGTGGTTCCTATTTTTTACTTGCATTTTTTTATGTGCTTTCGAACTGCTAGGTTGGCAGAAGCTGGGACAACTAACAGGAGCTCACTCCGTTATGCAGTGCTAGGGATTCGAACCGCTGAACTGCCGACCTTTCTGATCGACAAGCTCAGCCTCTTAGCCACTGAGCCACCACATCCCAGAGAACATAGAATAATAAGATCGGAATGGATCCCTTGGAGGTCTTCTAGTCCAAAGCTCTCTGATCAAGGCAGGAGCCTTATCCCATTCCAATCCAATAGTTGTCTATTTTGACTTGCATTCTTATTTTATATCCTACAGTGCTGCTTTTGGTAGGCTGCGTAAAGACACATGCAAAGAATGAATTAAGCAGTTCCATCTTCTCCCTGATACCAATTGCCTCTTTGCCATCTCCTCCCATCAGGGGACCTATTGTTTTGGGGGCTTTTCATGTTTCTTATATATTTAAAGGCATTTTTTCAAATTATTTTTGGCATTTGTTGCAAGTCTTAGTTCATACTGAGCCCTAATATCTTTTACTGAATAAGCCACAGTTGGCTTGATTCATAAAAGAGATTTTATGAAAACCTGAGCTTACAGACCATAACAACTGGATTCCTGCAACACATTAAGGGCCAAAGAAAGTGCTACTTGGATTAGCATGGTGTTTGAACCCAAATCAAGGCATTCATACTTGCTGTTGCCCAACTGCCTCCAAGGGGATTGCTAATGATTTCCTTGAATTATACCAGATGATTAGGGCTAAGGAAAATTGTTCCGTGCCTCTGAGGACACCTGGGTAGAGTATGTTGCTAAAAAATACTTTTGAACAAGAAAGAAATTGCATTTCTTAGATGTTTCTTGCACGTGCTGATAAATCACCCCCTCTGTGTCCATTCTGATTCCCTTCTTAAACATAATATTTATTTTTTAAAAGCACATGTGGATAGTGTTGTGAGAGAAAACAGGAATAGTGACAATTCTTCATATTTATTTATTTATTTATTTATTTGTTTGTTTGTTTGTCAACAAGTACAAGGAAACAAGTATGAAAACACATGAAAAAAATGGCACAAATAAATGGATAAAAATAAGCAAAACATAGCCATAAACACATAAAAAGAGTACATATAAATGGGGACAGTAGGACAGGGACGGTAGGCAGGCTGGTGTGCTTATGTATGCCTCCTTTATGGACCTCTTAAGAAACGTGTAAGGTCCATGGGAGACAGCTTAAGGTCAAAGGTACGGGGGTTAGAGGAACCAACAACAGGATCAGGTAGGGTCTTCCACACATTTACTATTCTGTTGCTGAAATTATGTTTCCTGCAATCAAGATGAGAATGGATTACATTCTATTAATAGTCCTTGTGTGATTGCAGTTGAAGTAAAAGTAGTTATCAAAGATAAAATCTTTCCAAGGAGCAAATGGAGATCACTAAGCAGGAAGTTCGGGATTAAATCCTTTTGTAGGATGACAGAATGGAAGGGATGGAGATCATCTGGTTTGAGGGATCTATTATAAGCAACCATAATGACAGGACTATCAACACTCTGTTTCCTGCAAAGAAAAGATCACCACCTCTGAGGGAGTTTGTTCCCTTGTTGAATGAACAATGGGAAAATTCACCCTCCAGATTTGAGGTTTTAAGGTGTTTCTCAGCAAGTTTCAGATTGTGTGAACTTCAATTCCCAGAGTTCCCCAGCCAGCATGGGGAGAAATACCACTTTATGGATTCTATGGTGCCATAAAGGTTTGTTCAAAGCTTTAACTTTCCAAACAGTCAGATTAACAGATTAACAGAGTTGAAAGGAACCTTGTGGGTCATCTAGTCCAACCCCCTGCTCAAGCAGGAGACCCTACACCATTTCTGACAGATGGCAGTCCAATCTCTTCTTGAAAGCCTCCAGTGATGAAGCTCCCACAACTTCTGAAGGCAACTTCTGTTCCATCAGTTGATTGGTCTCACTGTCAGAAAGTTCCTCCTTATTTCTAGGTTGAATCTCTCCTTGGTCAGTTTCTATCCATTATTCCTTGTTTGGCCTTCGGGGGCTTTGGAAAATAGCTTGACCCCCTCCTCTCTGTGGCAGCCCCTCAAATATTGGAAGACTGCTATCATGTCTCCCCTGGTCCTTCTCTTCACTAGACTAGCCATGCCCAGTTCCTGTAACTGTTCTTCATATGTTTTAGCCTCCAGTCCCATAATCATCTTGGTTGCTCTTCTCCGCACCTTTTCTAGAGTCTCAACATCTTTTTTCCTAGTGTGGTGAGGTAGTCCTAGAACATTAATTTTTGTTAGACACTGATCAACATCAAACAATGTGGGAGGAAATTACCCTGAATCTGTATCCGTTTGTTTAATGCTAGTGCTCGGCCTGCTGACCCTTTGTTGAAATCAATGCAGATTTTACACTCTTTTACACTTTTACAGCTAAATTGGAGTACACCAGGCTGCAATTAGAAGTTCAGTTTGGATAACTTGTTCAGCTTGAATAAAAATATTGACCAGGGTGCAGATTTATCTAAAGTCTCCCAGGGTCGCTCGATGTATCAAGTCAGAAAGTTGTTTCACCTTCAGGCTGCTTTGTCAATTAGGTTATTTGTTTCTTCCTTTTATTTTGAAGAAACCTAAACAAAATTCTAATCTGTAGTATAATGGTGTTTGTGCAAAACCCTCCACCCGCAGCAGCAGTGTCGGTCGGTCTGTTTAGGAAAGAACGCATGGAAGTTGGATCGTACCAAATGAAAAGATTGGCGGGGGACATGGTTGAGAAGGATACATTTTCAAAGGCCTCTTTGAATTTGAAGAATTCCAACTTCTTGTTAATCCTCTGGCTCTAATACAGCCACAAATACATGTGGTTGTGTTGCACAGCACGCCCAAAACCGTAATGAGGTTTGACTAACCACAAGATGGGGGCAGCCATTGGGACCGGTCATAAGTACCTTGGCTGGGGTGGTACATCATAACTTCGAATAGTTGCTAAGCAACCGGTCATAAGTTGAGGAACTGGTAGCGTGATCAGATTCTGTCCATTAGCTGTAAGCTATCGCAAAGGTGTTTTTTCAAGAGGCAGCTGAATTTTCTGGGTTTTTTTTTGAAGATGTTTCGCTTCTCATCCAAGAAGCTTCTTCAGCTCTCACTGGATGGTGGGGAATGGAAGGATTTATACTCCTTTTATATACTTCTATTCCCCACCATCCATTCAGAGGTGAAGAAGCTTCTTGGATGAGAAGCAAAACGTCTTCAAAGAAAAGCCAGAAAGTCCAGCTGCCTCTTGAAAAAAGCACCTTTGGGACAACCTTGGCCTGGATGACTGAGGACCTCCATAGACATTTAACTATAAGCAGTGGTGGGTTGCTCTTACCGTCACTACCGGTTCACTGATCGCCTACGCATAATGCTCATGTGCATGCCTGGCTCACGCTACATGCGTGTGCACAATTGACTGCCTCTGCAACAACCAACTAATTGCCGAGGCTTGTGCAGGGGCCTCACGCTGTGTGTGCATGTACAATTTGCCTTTTGCCATGAAAACAGGTATAGAGTATGGGCAGGCGGGCCAAAAGAGCCACCGTACCGGTTCGCTCTCAGCTGCTCCAGGCCACTACCGGTTCGGCTGGACCGGGCCAAACTGTCAGCAGCCCACCTCTGGCTATAAGTTAGTAAAGGATTGGACTCCATTGGGTTTTGCTGTGCCATCTTTGGGCTTGGATCTGACGTCAGGGCAGAAAGAAACAGAGTCAGGTTACAATCAACCAAGCAAACCAAAGAAGAATCGGTGTACTTCAAGACATGGGGAAGATTTTATGATTGGTTAGAGAAAGGAATCTAGAAAAGAAAGCAAGAGAGAGATACAGAACCCAGACAAGACACTATTAAATGGAAAGGGGAGGGAAAGAGAGGGGGGATAGAAAAGAAAGTATTAATATATATGTTCCAGAATGAGATATAGAGAGGCAAAAATAGCTAAGACATGATAATGAAGAAAAGGGAATAGGAAAGGATAAGCATAAAATTATAGCAGGGCTTGTGGGAATACCATCCCTAAAATACACCAGTTGAGAGTTGAAAAGAGATAACCACAATAACAGAAAAGGAAAGGAAGAGAGGAGAAGAGGAGAAGAGAGGAAAGGGGAGAGAAGGAAGGAAGAGGAAAGGAGAGGAAGGAGGGAAGGGATAGAAAGAGAAGGAGAGAGGGTAGGAGGAGGAAGAGGAAGAGAGGAGTAGGGGAGAGGCAAGGGAAGAAGGAAAGGGAAAGAAAGGAGGAAGGAAGGAAGTAGTGAAGGGAGGGAGAGTGAAAAGAAAAGAAAGAAATAGGGTGGTGATAATACAAAATAGATGTATGGGATGGTAAGCAAAGCAACCCAGAATGTATATTTTAACCTTTTATATGGAAAAACAAATATATAAAAGTGATAAAAATAAACAAGAACAATAACAATGTGAAGGTATACCTGTAACTATATATAAGAGAATAAAAATGAAAACTTGTTTTAAAAAACCAACCAACCTAAGAGGGGGAAATACAGATTTGTAACTCAGATAAAGTGTGTGATTCAAACACAGCTATGAGCATTTGGGTTGCCCACAACATCCCTCAAATCCTGAAGCTGCCTTTGCAAAACCTCCCAGAGCAACAGCTGTTCTCTGCCTGAAGATGAGATGTTTCATGTGTTTCCTGCATCTTAGAAACTAAAATAACACCTGGACCACCATGACATTATTGTGCACAAGACAGTCTCAAACCAGCTGTAACTGTTTGGGTTTGTTGTCATGTTGTCCTTTTCTCTCCCCAAAAGGGGATTCCCGTTTCAAATAACATTTGTCAGCTGCCTGCTAGGAGTGATGATTGTGAGTAAATTTCTGCAAATGAAATCTGTGTTTTTTTTTCACTAGCAAAACAGCCAGAGGTTCCTTTATCCCCTCAAGAAAGTAAGTTTTGTGGCCCGACAGCGGCCAGCAGAGCTGGCAGCAGATTCAGAGAGTGAAGAGATTGGGGAGGAACTTGGGCAAGTCCTGGAGTCTGGGGAAGGCTCTGACGAGGGCTCTGTGTCAGAGGCAGAGAGGGGGCCAGGGCCATATGCCAGTTATCAGCTGCCTTCAGAGTCAGACATCAGTCAGGCAGACGAACAGCTGGAGCCTGTTCCCAGTGTGGGCATGCACAGAGTTGCCAGATGAATGGAACAGCTAAAGAACAGGGGTCGACTTGGAAGTAAGGCAGGGGTGAAATTCAGCAGGTTCTGACAGGTTCTGGAGAAGTAGTTTGGAGAACTGGCAAATACCACCTCTGACTGGCCCCAGAGTGGGGAGGGAATGGGGATTTTGCAGTATCCTTCCCTTGCCCCGTCCACCAAGCCACATCCACAGAACTGGTAGTAAAAAAAATTGAATTTCACCACTGGAGTAAGGCCACAGGTGGACAATGAATCCCCCCCCCCCCCCCCCGGCCAAGAAAATAAAAGAGGAGCGAAAGGGGAGTGGAGTTTGCAGGAGACAATTAGTTTGCTTAATTGGTTCGTGACTTCTTGCCAAGTTTTGCAGAGATCAGCCTGTCAGCTCTCCAAGCCAGATGAGGTCTGTGACTGTAAATCCTCCCTTGAAAGACTTTGCTGGATGTGAATGAGCAGAATTCACAGTAAATTAATAAAAGGGTTTTTTGTTGGGACAAGGAGTCTACTTCCTGCTCTTGGGAAGCCTCAGTCAGAACAGTAAGGGTGTGCTCTCACTACAAATAGTTTGCTTTCTGGCCCAGGCTGAGATAACAATTTTCCATTTGTTATTTTTTTTAAAAAAAGCTGAATTTTAATTAATATGCTCATAGACAAAAATGAGGCTCGATGGTTAAAGGGTTTATCATTTCAACAGCCTGATTAAACCCCTTAGAGCGAGCTTCCTTTTTAGGCAATGCTTCAGTTACCCTCTTAATAGCATCACTTCCATTCTCCTTTTCTGAAGGAAAAAGCCCCAATAAAGAGCAAAATAATTTTCAAATCTTGCAGAGATTTAAGGCATCACTTGGCCTTCCTTTTGTCTTTAACCCCCCTCTCCCAACCAATATTCAAAAATTCAGGTGGTCCTTGACTTACAGCCATAATTGAGCCCAGAATTTATGTTGCTAAGCAAGGAATTTATTAAGTGAGTTTTGCCCCACTTAATGCCTTTTTTTTGGCTACATGTGTTAAGTGAATCACTGCAATCACTTAAATTAGTCACATGGATTTTTAAGTGAATCTGACTTCCCCATCAACTTTGCTGGTCAGAAGGTCACAAAAAACAATCACGTGACCCTGGGACACTGTGACCGTCAAAAATATGAACCAGTTGCCAAGCGTCCAAATTTTGATGCCCAGATCATGGGGATGCTGGAAAGGTAACTGAAACATGGTTGTGTCACTTTTTTTCAGAACAGTTGTAACTTTGAACAATCGCTAAATGAACTGCCATAAGTTGAGGACTACCTGTTTTCACTCTTCAACATGATTATTACAAGTTGTCCTTGACTTATAACCATTTATTGACTGTTTGAGGATACAACAGCTGTCCTTGCACTTATGGTCGTTGCAGTATCCCCATAGTCATGTGATCAAAATTCAGGTACTTGGCAGCTGATATGTATTTACAACAGTTGTAACATCCTAGCAATGTGCCTAGCTGGCCTCCAACAAGTAAAGTCAATAGGAGGAGTTGGATTCACTTAACAGCTATGTGATTCACTTAACAACTGCAGTGGAAAAATGGGATAGCAAAATTGGCCTGACTCACTTAACAACTATTGTTGTTTAGCAACGGAAATTCTGTTCCCAGTTGTGTTTGGACATTAATAACTACCTACAGCATCTCAACAGCTCTATTGGATAGAAGCTTTAAAAGGTGGTCCACCTTTTCTGAAGATCTTTTGGATTGGTTCAGGATTTGCAATCTGGACTCCCCAATTCCCCAAAGCATGCAACACTCCAATAGCGATAGCACTTGGACTTATATTCCGCTTCACAGTGCTTTACAGCCCCTCTCTAAGCAGTTTACAGAGTCAGCCTATTGGCCCTAACAATCTGGGTCCTCATTTTACTCACCAAGGAAGGATGGAAGGCTGAGTCAACCTGGAGCCGGTCAGGCTCGAACTCCTGGCAGTCGGCAGAATTAGCCTGCAATAGTAAATTCTAAACACTGTGCTCCTTATGGTGGCATGGAGATTATGGGATGATTTGCTTCACCGAAGAGGTCACAGTTTGGTTTGCATGATGAAAGACTACTCACGCTTAGTATGTTGCATGAATCCAACTAGGACAAAAAGAAGAAGAGGCAGGAGTGGCCATGTTTCTCTATTCTCCAGTTGACTCCAGCCTGCCACCAATGCTGCTACTGCAGGCCAGTGGTGAGATATGACCAGTACGCCCCAGTACGGGCGTACTGGTGCCTGCTGGGAGCACCAGGTACTGTTCCGGTACGGTGCTCGGGAGGGCCCATCTGCCTGCCCCCGCTCCTTACCTGTATTGCAGCTGTTTGGGGCTTCCACGCACGAAGCGTACGGTGCCTGCGCGACACTCCACCGAGCAGCTGGAGCATCGCGGGTGGTAAGTACACATGTGCGTGCATGTGGTGGACGCCCGGCTCTGTTGCGCCATACTGGTTGCAAGGGGATCCGGAACCCCTCACTGCTGCAGGCCCACAGAAGTTGGGAGTAAATCTCTGCTGCTGGCAGATCCTAGTCAGGTTTGTCATTCTCCAGCCTTGGTTACTGTAGCAACCAATGCATACACATCCTTCCATCACTAACAGGATGAGCTGAATGAAAACATATCTGCCTTTCACAAAGGGCTTTGGAATTATGCAAAGGTGGGGAAAGTGTCATTTCACACCAGGAATTCATTTTTAGCAGATGAAGACAAAGTCTGCAGAGACAGGAGCCTGGGATATCTGGAGAGTATTGCTCCAAAATTCAAAATGGCGGCTGTGGCAGCTGGATCAACCTCTGGCCATTCTTAAGCGCATCGTGATGCATGTAAAAGGAACGCAGAGGTTTGTTTCCACCCTTGGATCTGCCATCTTGACTTTCTTGATCATACCTTGCCAACATCCCTGATAAGAAAGACATGAAGTGATAAGAGAAGATAGATTGGCAAGCACTTCCAGCCCAAGCAACCAGCAGACAGAAGGTGGCACAGACATTGCTGGTACTGAAGCAGAAGTTAACCAAGTTGGTTGCAATCACACAGCACACAAAGCAGTGGTGAAATGCCATTTTTTTTACTACCGATTCTATGGGTGCGGCTTGATGGGTGTGGCAGGGGAAGGATAGTGCAAAATCCCCATTCCCTCCCAACTCCTGGGGGAAGGATAGTGCAAAATCCCCATTCCCACCCCATTGTGGGGCCAGCCTCAGGTGGTATTTTCCAGTTCTCCAAACTATCCAAAGTTCCCACTACCAGTTCTCCAAAACATGTCAGAACCTGTTGAATTTTACCCGCTGACACAAAGCCAGCCAGAAACCAAACACACACACACACAAGCTTGGCACTAAATGAGTGTTATGTGTTGTGCAAAATCAGCTGCAAATGAGCTGGTCAAATTGTGCTTTGAAGCTGGAATGTGTGTGCATATTTATAAACTACTCTTATGTTTCACTTAGTCATAAGGTGTCTTTTTGATCTTGGTTTAGTCAAAAGAAAGATTTTTAACTGTGAGCACCCAGAGTCACTTTGCAAAGTGAGATGGGTGGCTTATAAATTTAATAAATAAATCATAACAGATTATTCTGAATGTGATTAAACAAACCCTGATTGGCAATACACCTGAGTTTAGCTTGGGGGAAAAGGAATGGAGAGGAGAAACTATGGAACACAGCTCAGATGTAAGCAAAGCATGCTTGAATTAAAAAAAAAACTCACACATTTCAGGCGAAGACAGCTATTTCTGGTAACAAACCAGGGTCTCTAATTTAGTTTATTGGAAGACCTCAGTCAATTGTGCCTTATTCACTAAACTGTTTAATTCAATCATTCTTTATCTTGGAGAGGATGTATCAAGACATAATTTGATCTGTTTAAGTTTCAGCATAATGCAAAAGTGTGAATTTGATTTGGAGACAGAGAGTGTTTTGAAATTATCCACTAATTCTGTAATCAGAACTGAATAAATAGCTTCTCCAGATTTCTTCCTTGAAAGGAAAAATTCTCCAACTGCTGTTCAAAAAAAATATCTTGAAACTAACCCACCTTCCAGGAGGAATGTCCTATTAAGGGGGCCTTGAAAGGGGAAAAGCACATTCACAAATACCATTGTGCCACACACTTTACCATTAAATCAGTACAAAAAAATGTACAGATAGTCTTCAATTTGCAAGCACAATTGGGACCTGAATGTCTATTGCTAAGCATTGATTGTCTGATTTTATGACCTTTTTTTGTCATGATTGTTAAGCAAATCACTGCATCTGTTAACCGAATCATATGATTAATAAGCAAAGTTGGCTTCCACCCCTGATTGGCTTATCAGAAGATGGCTGGGAGGTTGCAGATAACAAGATAACGTGGCTCTCATCATAATACATTGTAAATACATTGATTGCCAAGTTCCCGATTTTGATCACATGATCGTGGGAAGGACCAGTTGCAAGTCTCTTCCCCCCCCAGTATCATTGTAACTTTGGAGGGTCACTAAACACATGATTGTAAGTCAAGCACTATCTGCATTCTTTTCTACCCACTATGATATTCCAAAATTCTGCTTTGAAAACATTTTAAAAGCAAATTATCATTCACTGAATGCAAAAAAAAAAAAAAAAGTGAATTCCACTACTATACTGCAAATACAACCATAGTAATTCACAAACAAAGGCTTATGGTTTGGTGTAACTGGGAACCTAGCCATGATGGCAAACCTATGGCATGCATGCCACAGGTGGCACGCAGAGCCATATTGGCTGGCATGCCAGCAGTCAGCTCCGGCATGCATGCACACACCAGCCAGCTGATTTTCGACCTTCCGGAGGGCCGGGGGAGGCTGTTCTTGCCCTCCCCAGGCTTCAGGAAAGCCTCCGGAAGCTGGGGAAGGTGAAAAACAAGCTCAATGGGCCAACCGGAAGTTCGGCCTCCCCAGGCTTCATAAAAGCCTCCGAAAAAAATGGCCCCAATGGGCCAATTGGCTTCCGGAGGGCCTACAGGGGCCGGGAGAGGCTGTTTTCGCCCTCCCCAGGCTTTAGGAAAACCTCCAGGGTGTGTGTGTAATGCACGCCTGCGCAGGTGGGCGGGGAAGATTGAATTGGTATGGGCACGTGTGTCTGCGCAATATCACACACACAAACAATTTTGGCACGCCATAAGAAAAAGGTTCGCCATCACTCTATTAGGTAGATAATACCTGCAGAAGTCTCTCCCATCCTTAGAATTACAACTACTTTCATAGCATGGGAGAAATTTGGGGAGCTGTTTCTTCCCAAAGCCCTGATCAGAATACAGAATAATATTGTCAAGTAGACCAGAATAACAGAGTCGAGAGGGACCTTGGAGGACCAATTCCAACTCCCTGCTCAAGCAGGAGACCCCATACCAGTGATGGCTAACCTTTTCCGGACCATGTACCCAAAGCATGCATGCCCAAACTCCCAAAATACAATGTGTGCACGGCCCCCATGCATGTGCCTTCCTGTGCATTTGTGCGTGGGCCCCCACATGCACTTCACCCCTCCATGCATGCACGGCAGAGACCCAAAGACCAGGTGGCTGGTGGGAGGTGCGCGGTCATGCACAGCACAGCTGATTTGGGCCGACGGCTCCCATGTCATCAGAGAGGGTGGTGTGTGCCCTATCCTATTCCAGACAAATGGCTATCCAATCTCTTCTTAAATGCCTCCAGTGAGGGAGCCTCCACAACTTCTGAAGGCAAGTTATTCCAATGTTTAATGGTTCTGACTGACAGGAAATGTATCCTTATTTCTAGGTTTCTTCTCTTTTAATGACCTTCCACCTGTTACTTCTAGCCCTGATGCCTTGAGGTTCTTTGGAGGATAGGTTGACTATCCAGTCTGATTTTAAATTCAGTTTTTCTTTTGCTGGCTTCTGCATATACCCCACATTTGGTCTCATTGTTTTAGAGAACTATCCTGCAGACTCAACCCTTACGCCCTTTTTAAGATTCTGCCCAACCTAACAGAAGGTTGGAAAGAAATTATATGTAGCCAAGATTCGGTTGGATTGGGCAGGAGAAGTTAAAAGTGGCTTCAGGTGATCTAATGTTGCACCAGTTTGAAATCTTCAAAATAGGCAACAAGGGAGAACGTATATCAGAAGTATATACGTACATTCTTGTATGTTATTCATCCAAATCTTGATAGTGAATGCCTCAGCAAGGAACCATATCAAGCCTACTCCCTAATAATGAAAAAAAAACCCATGCTTTTCATGGCTCTCCAAGATAAGACTGGAAATTAAAAGCTCTTACAAGAGTGGAAAGTGCTCTGGAGCAGGGAAGTTTGTCATAAATATTCATGTCAATTAATATACATGAGAGCTACAAGAAATGTGGCTTAAGTTTTCTGATGGAGTAGGAACTTTTGTGCATCTTTCAGAGTTATAGAATTACTGTTGAAAGGGATCTTGGAGGGCTTCGAATCAAACCCCTGTTCAAGCTGGAGATGCTACACTAAGAGCCTTGGTGGTGCAGTGGTTAGAGTGCAGTACTGCAGGCTACTTCTGCTGACTGCCAGCTGACTGCAATTTAGCAGTTCGAATCCTACCAGGCTCAAGGTTGACTCAGCCTTCCATCCTTCTGAGATGGGTAAAATAAGGACCCAGATTGTTGGGGGCAATAGGCTGACTCTGTAAACCGCCTTAGAGAGGGCTGTAAAGCACTGTGAAGTGCTATTGCTAATTCCAGACAAATGGCTGGCCAATCTCTTCTTAAAAACCTCCAGAATTGAAGCACCCATAACTTCTGAAGGCAAGCTGTCCCACCAGGTAATTATTCTCAGTGTCAAGAAATTTCTCCTGAATTCTAGGTTGGACTCTCTTTGATAAGTTTCTACACATTACTTCTTGTCCTGCCCTCAGGTACCTTTGGCGAATAGGTTGACCCCTTTTTCTCTGTGACATGTCTTTTTCCAGCTGGTGAATATGTTGCAGCGTTATTTCAGAAAACTAGTAGTGGTGGTGGGGGAGTATCTGGCACTTTATTGTGCTTCATGAGTTCACTAAATAGAGAAGTTGGACCTGGGTGATTGTGTTGTTGTTTTTTAATAGCAACTGTCACTTTGTTCTTATTTTATCTTTTTTTTTTTTACTCTTCTTAATGGACTGTACTTTCCTCTATATATAGCAAGCTGAATTCTGAATTCCCCAGCAACCTCTGAAAGGTGAAGATTTTGGATCAAGTAACATGCACACATTCCTCTTGGAGTAGGTTAAAACACAACCTGAGTGATTCATTTGAAGTTTTCAGAGGTTCTGTAGCATTTCATTCATTTCTTTACACTCTTCGTAGACTATCATGCGATGAAGTTCTCTAAATTGCTTGGCCAGAAATCAAATCATCCTAAACTCAGCCATAACTGAAAAAAATCCAAGGGGAAATGTAAGACTGGGCCAATCGATTCATAAGCAAAGAGCAGCCAGAAACCCTAAATTAGCCACACAATAGGCAAGGAGTCCAAACTCACAAGATTAGCTCAGAGGAACAAAATACCTAGGATTTGCATTTCCCCTCTTGCCTGTAGAGCCAGCTATGAGCCCTACGTTCCTACATGCCATAGGAATCTGGCATTAAAATATTAAAGGACATATTCCTTTATACAGGAACAGGTATGAGCTCTGCTAACATGACAGAGAAGGTATTTGTGGAATAAACTAGGAACAAGCCATGTTTTCAAATAGTGGGACATATGGAGTCAACAAGCATGGCCTGCAGAAACTCAGTTGACTGCTACATGTTATCTAATAATCATTTGGACTCTTGTACTCCAGATCAGATAACTCTTGGTTCAACTGCTCACCCTGAAGCATAATTCAAGCCACATTTCCCTCCTGAAATTATGACAAGAGTCATCACAACATAGATTAATGTATTCCTTAACCACAATCACTGCCTCCCAGGTGAAGCTTTCAGTAGGTTGTTGCAGTGAAACTAAAACAATGTAGCTTCTCAGTAGGAAGATCAGCCGGGATAGAAAAATAATCCAAAAATAAACTTGAACTCACAGGATGTCAAGGTATCAACAGGACTTTTCCAGGATTTCCTTAGTTTTGGACAAGCATTGAGCAGGATGAATTCTGTTAAGATCGTATTAAGCAAGAGATAAAGGAGAGATTCTCAGAGTGCATCCACAACCTCATTAAAAAATCAAATGGGGCAGGACACAAATAGGCACCAGATCAGTGGTGAAATTCAATTTTTTTTTACTAGCGCTTCTAGGGCGTGGCTTGGTGGGTGTGGCAGCGGAGGGATATTGCAAAATCCCCATTCCCTCCACATTCCTGGGGGAAGGATACTGCAAAATCTCCATTCTCACCCCACTCTGGGGCCAGCGAGAGGTGGTATTTGCCGGTTCTCAGAACTACTCAAAATGTCCAATACCGGACATTCTCCAGAACCTGTCAGAACCTGCTGAATTTCACCCCTCCATCAGATACTAGATCATTACATTGACAGCTTCACTTGCACAAACCAAGATTGACTTCTACACTCATCAACATATTGGTGATATCAAAGCCGAAGCTGACATATCACTTCATCCAGGCATTTCATATAGATGTTAAACAGAAGGTATAAAAGCATCAAGCTGTGGTTAAAATGCAATATTGCTGACTAACTCTGCCCAAAGTCTGGATTTCAATGCTGACTGGTCCAAGGTTGACTCAGGCTTCCATCCTTCTGAGGTCAGTAAAATGTGGAACTGGATTATTGGGAGTAATCTGCTGATCCTATAAGCCACCCAGAGAGTGCTATAAAACACTGTAAATTGGTATATAAGCAGAGGTGGCATTCAGCCAGATTTCCACCCCTTCGCTGTTTTACTTACTGTCGGTGACTTGGACGGTAAGCAACTGAGCTTCTAAATGCTCCATTTTCAGTGCTGCATACAAGGACCTTAGGGACATGTTCACATGAAGCATGTGCTCACCGGATGGTTTGTTCAACCGGCAGCATCCCACCACTGTATATAAGTCTAAGTGCTATTGCTGTCGAGCTCTGAGACATTCCCAGGTAAGGGACCACAGGTGTGATCTTCCTCCCCACCTCAACATGGATTGATCCAGGGGTGGGTTCCAGCTGCTGCTGGTGGTTCACTCAGGGATGTGTTTCACACCTGTGTACACTTGATGCATGCAACGCATGCATGCGCAGTACAAAAAATGTGCTTCTGCGCATGCTTAGAAGCAAAAACCAACATGGCAGCGCCTATGGCACTGCTGATACAACTGGTTTGGAGGTGTGGCAGTCCAAGTTACTACCTACTCGGCCGAACCGGTCTGAACCAATAGGAACCCACCTCTGAACTGATCATTACCCACTCTTGGGGCCTGACATCAATCTTGCCAGACTAAAGCAAGTATTTGCATAACGGTAGATCCACTCAGAATTACAAGGGAGGAGCCATCTTTATTCTCCTCCTCCCTAGCCCAGTTTCTAAGCTTCACTACCTTTTGGCCCGCCCTCTTGGAAATCCAGACTATATTCCATCGCATCTATGTGGGGTGTTTGAATAACCAGCAGGCGGCTAGTGGAGGGGAAAAAGCAATGTGGATAAGACATTGGAGGAAGTTCCCATTTGGCAATATTTTGAGGAGACCTCTGTGTTGGGATGTGTAGAAGACCTTGTCATCAATGTTGAAATTATACTTCACAATGAGTCTGGTTGACATTTCCATGTAAGTAAGGATAGATCTGGACATTGTCTGGGCCTTCAACTCAAGCCTGAATCACACCTTGGAATGCAACATACGCCCTAAATTTCCAACTGGAAACATCACTTCACGCATCAGTCATGTATAAATGAATGTTCAAGCCATTCAGAAGGGTGATCATTGTTCTTCAGCAAGAGTCACAACAGTTCTCTGTGTGCTGAGAACAAAGCATTGTCTCCTGTTCCTGGTGTTTGAATTGTGATTCAGCCGAGACTGCTGATGGTGTAGAATCAAAAGCCTTAAACCCTATTAGGAAAAAAAAAACACCTATTTGAACTAGCAGAAATAGAGTGAACTCATTGCATGGGGAGGGTTGAGTTGGTCTCACAAGAGAATCAACAGTCAAAGGAAAGATACCTTCTGAATCACCATTAAAATACATTTGGAGACACTGAGTCATCTCTTCAGCAATCCAGAAGCCCTAACTTTTGAACAGCATCTGGATTAAGCTGGGAAAGAAATACAGGTAGTCCCCATTTAATTATTCTAAGTAATGACAGACGCCCCGCCCCAAGAAAAAATATTTATGGTTCAACCTCAAAGTTATGACTCTTGCACCCACAACCAGTCATGTGATGTCATTCCAGGTTTGGCAACTGGCTCACATTTATGACCTTTGGCAGAAACCCAGTCATATGACTACAATTTGCAACGTTTGAGAATGGATTCACTTAAGGATCATAACTGTCATAAAAACAATCAAGTCATGTAGTGACCCACTTAATGACTGCAATGACTTAACAACCAAAATTCTGGGCTCAGTTATGGTCCTTAAGTGAGAACTACTTGTATATTTATTTCATAGTTGAATGGAAGGACCAAAATGCATCCTGAAGCTTAGCTATTACTGTATTCAACATTCCCAATTCTCCAAATGTTGCAATGCAGAAAAATGTCTTTGCTTTAACAAACTGAAGCAAAGGACAGCATGTATTCTTGGACAATCCCTAAAATATCAGATGTATCCAGAGAAGGCATTCAGCAAATTCTGACCGGTTCTGGAGAACTAGTAGTGGACATTTTGAGTAGTTCAGAGAAGTGGCAAATTCTACCTCTGACTGGCCCCGCTCCCATCTCTTCTCTGCCTCCCGAGTCCCAGCTGATCTGGAGGAAATGGGGATTTTTCAGGAACCTTCCCCTGCCATGCCCACCAAGCCACACCCACAGAACCAATAGTAAAAAAAAATGAATCCCACTACTGGATGTATCCATTGCATGTGAAGTAGTCCACAAGAGCCACTTCTATGCTAAAAAAAAGTATAATATACCTTATTCACAATGAGATACATCATTTGCATAATGGAGCTATTATGTAAATCATGCAAATTACCTCCTGTGCATCAATTTGCATCATATGCATAGAATGTGGTTTGGCACAAATGGCAATTTGCGCAATGATGTCATTATGCAATGTGATTTCATATTTAATGGACATTAGGGAAGAATATAATCCTGTCCCCAAAAATGGTCTATTGATCAAGTTCTCATTGTAACAACAAGCCAAAAATAAATAAAAGAATCCAGAAATGTATATATTCACACACAAAAATTGCAGAGTGTATTTATTTGGGAGAATTGCAAAAACTGGATGCATTAAGTAAGATTATTTATAAATCTATTTATTATTTGGAGGAATGTGGATCAAAAATTTAAAAATATATATCAGTAGCTCAAACAATCAAACTTGATTTGTAAATGTGAGAATCTGTGAAAAAAATATTTCACCCTATTAGACCTGTATATCCTTATAACTGTTTTTGTTTAAACTTAGAGTAAGAGATCATTTTATTAGAACGGTTGTGGTATCATTTGATTGTTTAAGTTGAACATTGTTTATATTACATTTTTGTTTTAACTTAGAGTAAGAGGTTATTATATACCAGTAGTTTTATCTGTGCTGAAGAAATTATTCCTTTTGTATTTGTTTTTTTCCCCTATATTTTTCCTTGTAACTTTTAAATAGAGCACTGCACACCAAGACAAATAGACACAAGAAGAGTTTTTTCCCGAATGCCATCACTCTGCTAAACAAATAATTCCCTCACCTGTCAAACTATTCACTAAGGCTGCATTACTATAACTTTCAGTCTTCTCATCCTTCCTATCACCCATCTTCTCCCACTTATGACTGCAGGACTGTAACTTTGTTGCTTGTATCCTTACAATTGATATTGATATTGTTTCCTGATTGCTTATTTGTACCCTCTGACTATTATTAAGTGTTGTACCTTATGGTTCTTGATGAATGTATCTTATCTTTTTATATACACCGAGAGCATATGCACCAAAGACAAATTCCTTGTACAGTATGTCCAATCACACTTGGCCAATAAATAATTCTATTTTGTCTTGTCCTGTCATATCCTGTCATATCCTGTCCTGTCCTATCCTATCCTATCCTATCCTATCCTATCCTATCCTATCCTATCTCCTTTCCCCCTTTGATCTGTCCCCTCTCAACAATTTTCCGCCATTACTTTGTATTTTATTTCTTTCTGATACATATTAAAGTTGGTTTAAAAAGAAAGAAAAGAAAGAAAAAAATGGTTTGGTGCAGCTGCTTTCCCGTATGTTCATTTGACTTTCTGGCATTTTGGGGTGATCTCTCACTTCAGTATTTACCAGACCCAATTCTACCTAACTTTCCAGCCCAGGGATCAACCAGGAATCAACTAGGTGCCACCACCTGCAGAATTAGAAATCCATAATACAAAAAACCTGTGGTTTCTTCTTTTTTAATGATAACTATTGTTGGAAGAAATGTCCTTCTGGGTTCGGCTCCAAGTGGGGAAAAAGACACTGGAGACATGGAGGCTGCTTGGAAAGATGGTTTTAATGGTGGACAGGACCACATGACCTGAGCCCTGAACAGCAAAGGTGATCACATGCTTCAATGTTGGTGGAGAAGAGAAGAGAAGGGAAGAGAAGGGCTTGCAGGGATTTTTATAATCTGTTCTGCCCCACCTATCTGTTTCCTGTTCCTGTGTAAGAAATGTATTCTGATTGGTTGCCAGACTCACATGGGCCCATGCAAGGGCAACCCTCTAGGCTGTTTTGAATCCAGGTTTGATTGAGTTTAGATGCCATGTGGTCAGTTGAGTAAAAGGCAATATTATCCTGCCTTCATTGCCATCCCCCCTGGAGCTGAAGGGGAGAACTCTTTATTATGTAAAGTGGACTAGCTTGGCCTTCTTAATGGCCCATTGACAAAGTGGGGATGGGCTGGAAGCTGTAGGAATTTACTCTGTGTTTAAAATGTGTTTCTCCCTTTTTCACATCCAGGAAAATATAATATTCTGCCTTATCAATATTTCCTAGGATATTTCATTTTTCTGGGAGAGGGCTGGGTGATAACTTCCTACAATCCCTCCTTTTTTTTTTCAAAAAAAATGTGAGTGGAACGCACATGTTTTTGACAAAAGATAAAATTGGTCAGATCAGGGAAACTTAATTTTTCTGATGGAAAAGCATTGAAAGAGACAGCAGAAGGATCCCTTCAGTGGCTCCCAGAGAGCTTTCAACCATGAAGGTCTTAGCAACCAGGGCACAATTTCTGGAAAGAAATTTACAATATCCAATTTACCATGCCAATTATTTTCAGATGTTTGATATCACTTTCTGTGAGCTTCCAGATTACAAGCAAGCAGAAGTCCCAAAAAAAACTTCACAGCCATTGAAGGATTCTTCCTTTTAAAGAAGTACAGGCTGCCCATTTCCAAGGGATTTCTTTAACTTGCCCTGGCTCCTATTTTAGTGAGGCCAAATTGAGTTTAGCTAGTGTGCAATCCAGACTATTTAGTATTTTTAAAACTACACACAATGAGCCCTGGGATTCCTCCTCCTGAGACCACCAGTGCAACATGTCCTGCTTTACTGGGCAACATCATTTTTTGGGGGGGGAGTCACTGTCAGGGTTTGAGTTTTGAAGATCCTTTCTGCTACTCTTCAAGTGGGGGAATTGCCTGAGGGGAACTGACCCTCCCCCATGGGATTAAAAGGGAGATATCACTGCTTAGGCTTTTTTTTTTCACAGGGGAAAAAATCAACCTAAGAAAAGCTTTGTGGAGGAGATAGTTTCTGAATGGAGCCTCTCTCTCTCCCTCTCTCTCTCTTTTGTGTGTGCGTGTGTGTGTGTGTGTGTGTGTGTGTGTGTGTCTGCTTCAAAATACAGAAAATACAGATATTTTGGATAAATTTTCCTCCCACCAGCCAGAAATCTAAGGTGCTCAGAACTTGCTGTGCTAGCCATTCTCAAATACAATTCTTACATGAATACATTAAACTGATTACAATATAAATGAGACAGGAAAGAAGACCTTACAATTTCTGTGAAGGAGGCAAAGAAACAAAACTTTTTTCAAACAATTTTCACCCTCCCCCATAGTCTTTACAGCTGTCTTCTGGGAATTGAAAAGAGTCTTTTGGTCTTTACTTCTTCATCTCCTTCAGGGTTCTTTCATGTCTGCTGGATGGTACTAGGCTTGGCTTGCTGGTAAGAGTGGTCAGTCAGTCTTGGCAGTCTGTCCCAGGCTTGGCTAAGTTTTTTTTCCTCATGTCAGGTTTTATCAGGAGGCAATCACCAGCAGCAAATTGGAGAGTTATGGTTTGAGCTAGCAGTCCTTTGTTTCTGAGGTTAAAAAAAAAAGGAGAGGCCAAGAATACAGTTCTTTACAGACATATCTTTAGTCTTATGTTGTGGAATCACCCATTCTGTCCAAGTGTGGAAATCCAAACATTATTTCAGGAGGCAGACGAGGTAAATTTCATGGAACATGACATTCCCACTGCCTGTATGATTGAAACACTTTTGCAGTAAGATGAGTAAATTTCCAAGAGGGACAACAACTTGTGTTGCAGACAAACAAACAAACAAAATGTCATAGGGTAGAGCACCTTGACTCATAAACATTTAAAAATGCACTCAGGTGTAAAAGAGGGAGGGAAGAAAAACCTTTAAAAAAAATTGCAATTTTAAAAAAAAGGTACTTTGAGTCAACACTCCAAAATATCAAATTCCATTCAGATGGAAGCAAATTCTCATTAAGTATGTTAAAACATTTACAAATGTAAGCAAAATATCTCAAAATCATTCCTTTTTATAGGTTTAATTAAGCATTTTAAACCTCAAAAATTTCAAGAAAAAAAATCAAAATTGTATTCAGAGCAAAGAAATGTAACTGCATAATTTTATATGCAGATAAAAGATCACAATAGTGAAAGGTAAGCGGGAGCAGATCACCCATTTACTCCAAATTTCTCAGAAGAGGGGGGGGGGAAGTGGTTAAAGTGAGGAGAAAAAATTTCAGCCTTTAATGACCCAAAAGGAAGGAGGGAAAGAAGGAGGGGGGGAATGCCCAGAGGCATTCACAGGTATCACTGGGGCGTTTCATACACACACTCATGGTAAAAATGAGCAGACACTCATTCTCCCCGCCTTTCCTACTTCACTCCAAAGAATGACCCAGAAGGAAGATTGGGGGGGGGGGGGGATTCACACAGGCAATCACGTGGATCTCTGGATCCATTCACTTATCACTCCCTGGGGCATGGGGGACATATACTCACATTCATACTGCAATCAGACCGTCATGCTTGCTCATGCCAAACAATCATAGGTATTTCAGGAAGCTTTTTTTCCACAAGCCACCAAGCTTCATTTTCTTTTATTAGAGGATCTCACCCTCCCTTCAGGTTTGGAAATGATAACACACATGGATACACACACATACCACTAAACAACCTTGTAACTTACTGTTTCTTTATATGAAAGGGAATCAAACTACATTCATACCAACTTTACCATCAACATACTCACATTTGCACTGCAATCATTAATTTCACATACAAAAATCCCATTTCATTCTTTCTTCATGCAAGGCAGTTATTACAATTACTTCAGGGAGCTGTACATAAGCCAATGAGTTCCATTTTCTATTATTAAAGGATCTCAACTTCCCTCCAGGTCTGGAAATGATCACGCACTAGATTGTTAATGCCTGTCTCTGCCCTGGGGTGTTCGTTTCTAATTTGGACCTGCCAGCGGACGCTGGCTAATTTTTAAAGATCCAAATTCTATCTTGATATCCCAGCACGCGCTGGCATTTTTAAATATCAAGATGTATAGAAACAATGTACAGAGATGTTTGTCCACACATTGTTTGCATTCAGCCAGGGTTCTAGGTTGGCTCTCCCAGCACATGCTGGCATATTTTTAAAGATCCAAGATGTATGGAGACTTTCATTAACACATCATTTGCATCTGGGTGGGGCCCTTGATTCATCTGATGGTGGCCAGAAAATTAGCAAATTTGTTGACAAAATCTAAATCAAAACTGCCTTCTGGAGGCCAGGTTTTTACTTTAGGACTAATAGAGTAGGTTGGTCAGAAAAATGTGCAGAGGGTTTTTACTCAGGTTGAAGGCAAACCTTTAGTAGGAATTTCCTTCATTTCATACATGCACACACAAGGCAACACTCTCCTCCTCCCCCCAAAAGGGAAAAAAAATCTATACTCACCTGAAGAGTACAATCTTCTAGGGCTGAAAGACATGAGAACAAGGTTCCCTCCCCCACAGAAAAGGCATTGTTGGAGGATTAGAGGTAAGGGAGGGGCGTGGGGGGGTAGATAGCTTGCAGGCAGAGTTTGAAAAAAAAATAAAACCATTAGTTACTAAGCAGCTAAACAGATAAACATTATGGGGATATCACAGATGAGAAATGGAGTCTGGATTCACATGCTTCAGGAAAGAAATGGACAGGTAAAATCATTTAGACACACAATAAATGCAAGGATGAAACTTTTCTTGCAAACATTTCCTGGGTTGTTACTTTAAGGTATAGGCAAGGAAGGAAGGAAATATATATATATATATCTTTACTCTGTTTCTGCTGGCCAGAACAGACACAAAGTAAAGACCCCTCCCAGTTTCAGTTAGTTTTCTAGGCCCAACAAACTGAGCGAAGGCAATTTCTGCCAGTTTACTCCTTTCTTTCTTTGAACACTTTAAAATTCTTGTCTTTTGGATTGGAGACATCTTAGTTACAATTACCTTGAGGGTGCACAAAGACTTAGACATACACACACACAGACAAAGAGGGAAAAACAAAATCATTCCCACCATGAATTTCAGTTAAATTGAGGAAGGCACAAATCTTAAGAAACAAAAACCACGTGGTTACATAGAAGACAGAGAAAGAGACAGACAAGAGAAAAAAAAAAGAAATCCCACCATTTCCTTTTAAGTACCTTTTCAGCCAAATTAGTTTTTCCTGTATCATCTTTCAGCAAAGCCCATTTTCTACAATCTGCTCTTTTTTTTCTTCATTCCGGCCAGGACGGGCATTTGCTTTTCGTCCCAGGCCCCCAACAACTCCCCTAGGGGGGTTTCCATGGCTACCCTCGAGCTACCGCTTCCCATGATCCCGTTCAGATGTGGGCTCACTTCATCCTAGCCGGGTTTGCCACTTCGTATTTCCCCACTTTACTTTCGCGTCCTTAGAGGACCTTTCGCGCCCTTTTGAAGGGACTTTCTCTGTTTGCCCTTCGGAGGGTCTTATTGGTGCCCTTCGGAGGGACTTTTCTGGGGGTGCCCTTCGGAGGGACTTTTGACGCGTTCCTCACCGCGGGAACCTTCTCTCGATTCGCGCCCTTTCACGCAGGGACTTTTCTTACAGTTTCAAGTCTTGGGGAAAGAGACCCGGAGGACCAGCCGCACAGTGACCCAGGAGGGGTGCTGTCGGAGCGGGTATGCGTACCTCCCTTTTTCTCACTAACTTTCTTATGGGCTTTAGCTTTTTTCTCTCACAGGACAAAAACAGCAGCAACAACAAAAAATAAAAAATCCATTCACTTTTCCATCCATTTTCACACACACTAGTCACACACAGGCAGGCATACACACATTTCCCATGCTTTAAAATTAAATTTTAGAGAATTAAAATTTAGAGGTACTCACCTTCTTTCCAGGCAGCCTTTGAGCTCAAACTCAAAACCCCTTTAAAGCCTAGATCCAAATGGCTAAGGCCAAGATAAAGTCCACCCACAGACTCAATGGGGTCTGTGCCGGCATGGGAGGCTTACCTGGGCCATATCCATTTGTTAGGCTAGCTTGGAGTCCCATCTGTGGGTCGCCAATTGTTGGAAGAAATGTCCTTCTGGGTTCGGCTCCAAGTGGGGAAAAAGACACTGGAGACATGGAGGCTGCTTGGAAAGATGGTTTTAATGGTGGACAGGACCACATGACCTGAGCCCTGAACAGCAAAGGTGATCACATGCTTCAATGTTGGTGGAGAAGAGAAGAGAAGGGAAGAGAAGGGCTTGCAGGGATTTTTATAATCTGTTCTGCCCCACCTATCTGTTTCCTGTTCCTGTGTAAGAAATGTATTCTGATTGGTTGCCAGACTCACATGGGCCCATGCAAGGGCAACCCTCTAGGCTGTTTTGAATCCAGGTTTGATTGAGTTTAGATGCCATGTGGTCAGTTGAGTAAAAGGCAATATTATCCTGCCTTCATTGCCATCCCCCCTGGAGCTGAAGGGGAGAACTCTTTATTATGTAAAGTGGACTAGCTTGGCCTTCTTAATGGCCCATTGATAAAGTGGGGATGGGCTGGAAGCTGTAGGAATTTACTCTGTGTTTAAAATGTGTTTCTCCCTTTTTCACATCCAGGAAAATATAATATTCTGCCTTATCAATATTTCCTAGGATATTTCATTTTTCTGGGAGAGGGCTGGGTGATAACTTCCTACACTATCATAGGTGAGGATAGATGAGACTTTTCTGGAGAGATCTGGTTTGTTTTGGAAATTAGTTTTATAGAACAATATTAAGACAGGGTTAAATAATAACAGTTTGGTGAAAAGATATATAAATAAAATGTTTTGCAAATCATGGCAAAATGCAAGTCATGGGTTTTGCATTGTTGAAATCACATCTTCAATATTGGGTCCACAAAGGGATCATAGTATTAAAAGCATCTTGGCTTCTAAGCCGTGACAAATGGTTTTAACACTGATGATTTTTAGCTCAGCTCTTTTGTGATGAAATCAGTTTTTGTAATTACCAGGATTTCTCATAGCTATGCATTCTGAACTGGTTTAATCATGAGAGCTAGATGCTTGCATATTTCTTTTTAAAACTAATCTGCTCAAAATATATTTATGCAAAAAATATTCAGAAAATTATAACAGCTGCAAAGAAGAAGAAGAAGAAGAAGAAGAAGAAGAAGAAGAAGAAGAAGAAGAAGAAGAAGAAGAAGAAGAAGAAGAAGAAGAAGAAGAAGAAGAAGAAGAAGAAAGAGAGAGAGAGGATTGAAAACTTAAGTCCTACAAGGAACTAGCTATGTTTCTACCCAATCCTGTAGAAGATAAGATTGATATAGGATAAAATAAACCAGGTTCACATTAAACCCCCAATTGTGACAGATAAAGAGGTAACTGCTGCATCTGTGTGCAATGTAAGCCAGCTCGTTGATACATTTATGGTTAATGTACTGTGTACATCTCCGTCAATTAATCCCCTAGGCAAATGAAGTGGAAGGAAGGATCTTAAATTACCGGAAGGGAGATGCAGGTTGAACTTTGAAAATTTTCCCAATGGGAAAAGGGGTTCAATCAGGAAGCAAATTACCAAATACTGCTGTGTCCTTCAGCTGGACCTCACCTCACCCTGTACGTACAGCTTGTTTTTTCTGTTATGTCCGGTCAGCTCCTGGGACCAGTGCTCTCTGGTTCAATTCTGCAAAATCTTGCTTGTTGCTTTTAAAATGGAAATTGCTGTTGATTTGCCTTTTAACTCTGACAAGTTCTTAATGCCTGCTTTTTTGATCCATGCTGTGTTAATATTTGTTTTGATCGGCCATGTTGCTATTCATCTGGTTGATTTTTATCTGTGAATCAGATCTGCAAGGGGAGCCTCTCGTGATTGTCAAGTCAGCAGACTGAGTCCAAACTGGAAATCTTTTCACTGTTCAGTGAATAAATTCGGCTTGCGCTCAGCCAAGATCAAACCAGCAACGTGGCGGCATTTACATCGCTGGGCTCACGCCCTTCTGCCCACGACCACTTAATTTTATTTTTATTAAAGGGTTTTGGTTTTTTTTTTTTCTTCCAAAGATGACTTTGTCTTCCAGCAATGTAGCTTCAGTCAGAATGAGTGCAAATCTGGAGCTGTTGGAGACCATCAAAGGAAACCGTTATCTTTGCTTGGGAAAGAGAAACAGGAGGATATGTCAGGAGAATCAGAAGTCAAGACAGTTTTTCCCTGTTGCTATTTATGAAGCTTGGGTGGTAAGGGGGAGGGAGAGGGGGCACGTGTGTGTGCACATGTGTATGTATGCGCACACATGCAACATCAGTGCGTCTGAGCTGGGTTGACGGGGAGAAAGGGCGCCCTGCAGGAATGAGGCTAACAATGCCTCTTCTGCCTGTATAGAAAACATTGATAAAAGCAGTCAGCCTCCAGAGACAGCCTTGCCCCCTCCCCTCGAAAAGAGAGCATAATTAGCAGATTAATCAAGAGAAAAGAAGCAGATACTGGAGGCCTAGGCCTCTAAATGGATGCTTTCTTGACTCGCCCACGTTTCCCTGTGAAATGCTAGAGCAATCTTTGTCACTTGCCTGCAGCCATTCTCACATAAGAGAGTGGAAGTGGGCCTACACAATCGTAGGACTGGAAGGGACCTGAGAGGTCTTCTAGACAACCCCCCCTGCTCAAGGCGAGAGACGTTTTACCACCCCAATCAAATGGTTGCTTGTTCTATTTTTGAAAACCTCCAGTGATGGAGCATTCAGAACTCTAGGAGGGAAGCTCTTCCATTGTTTAATTGTTCTCACTGTCAGGAGCTCCTCAGTTCTAGCTTGATTGCTCTTTAACAAGCCTTCACCAGATGGATCTTGACCTTTTTTATTTTATTTCGATTTTCATACCGCCCCCTCTCCCCAAAGGGACTCGGGGCGGTGTACAGTCAAGTGAAATAGATAAAATAGACTACAAACATGGAAACATAAAAACATAGAAGAGGAGGCAATACAACACTGTACAGGTAAAGCAGATAAAAAACAGTATATAAACAATCCTAAAAAATACCCAATTAAAATTACCCAGTTAAAAATATATCTGCCAAGAGGTATAATGAGGTTATGAATGGTCTAGGCCGGCTAAACGGAACAGGTGAGTCTTCAGTTTTCGTCGAAAGGAGAGAAAGTTGGTGGTGGTTCTGATATCGGGGGGGAGGTCATTCCAGAGGGTTGGGCCCATCACAGAGAAGGCTCTACTCCTAGGTGTCGCCCGTTGGCACTGCCTAGTGGACGGCACCCGGAGGAGCCCCTCCCTGTGAGAGCGAATCGGTCGCAGGGAAGTGTGTGGTAGGATGCGATCCCGCAAGTACCTAGGTCCTGAGCCATGGAGCGCTTTAAAGATGGTGATTAACACCTTGAAACGCACCCGAAAGACCACAGGCAACCAGTGCAGCTCGCGCAGGAGCGGTGTTACGTGGGAGTACCTAGTACTCCCAAAAATAGCCCGCGCGGCTGCGTTCTGGACTAGCTGCAGTCTTCGAGCGCGTCCCAAGGGAAGCCCCATGTAGAGGGCATTGCAGTAGTCCAGCCGAGACGTCACCAGTGCATGAGTGACCGTGCGTAGGGCATCCCGGTCCAGTAGGGGGCGCAATTGGCGCACCAGGCGAACCTGGTGGAACGCCCCCCTTGCCACGGCTGCCACATGGTCGTCCATTGACAGCCGGGCATCTAGGAGGACGCCCAAATTGCGCGCCCGTTCCACAGGGGGCAATTGCTCGCCCCCTATGGTCAGTGATGGAATCAACTGACTGAACCGGGTTGCCGGTAGCCACAGCCACTCAGTCTTGGAGGGGTTGAGCTTGAGTCTGTTGTCCCCCATCCAGACCCTGACGGCTTCCAAACACCGGGTCATCACCTCGACAGCCTCGTTGGGGTGGTCTGGGGTGGAAATGTACAGCTGCGTATCGTCAGCGTACAGATGATACTCCACCCCAAAACCACGGATGATCTCCCCCAGCGGCTTCACATATGCGTTGAACAGAAGGGGCGAGAGGACCGACCCCTGAGGCACCCCACAAGTGAGTGGCCTCGGAGTCGACCTCTGCCCCCCTGCCAACACACATTGCGTCCGGTCGGAGAGGTAGGAGCCGAACCACCGCAAAACGGTGCCTCCAACTCCCATCCCCCCCAGCCGGCGCAATAGAATACCATGGTCGATGGTATCAAAAGCCGCCGAGAGATCTAATAGGACCAGGATAGAGGAACAACCCCTATCTCTGGCCCTCCAGAGATCATCGACCAACGCGACCAAGGCCGTCTCCGTGCTGTGTCCGGGCCGGAAGCCGGACTGGCGTGGGTCTAGATATTCGGATTCCTCAAGGTGTCGTGGAAACTGCTGTGCCACCACATTCTCTACAACCTTCGCTAAAAAGGGAAGGTTGGAGACTGGACGATAATTAGCTAGCTCCATCGGGTCAAGGGAAGGCCTCTTGAGTAAGGGCCTCACCACCGCCTCTTTCAAGGCAGCAGGAAAGGACCCCTCACTCAAAGAGGCGTTCACCAGGCCCAGTAGCCAGCCTCGTGTCACTTCCCAGGATGCCAGTACCAACCAGGAGGGACACGGGTCCATTAAACATGTGGTCGGTCGCAGCCATCCATGCAACCTATCCAAATCCTCGGGGGCAACAGACGCAAACTCCTCCCAGAGTGGTCTCACAAGACTCACTGTTGGCGGCTCTTCTGGTCCACTGAAGGGGGTCCATCCGCTCCGGATCTGACCATTGGGCCCTATCTAACAAAATGAAATTCAATGTAAAGAAAAGCAAAGATAAGAAAAAACAAAGCTACACATATTGACTGCGTGAAACCAGGCTTGATAGCAGTGACTGTGAGAGGGATCTTGGAGTATTAGTGGACAACCAGCTAAATATGAGCCAGCAGTGTGCAGCAGCAGCCAAAAAAGCCAATGCAATCCTAAATTGCATTAACAGAGGGATAAAATCAAGATCAAGGGAGGTATTAATACCACTCTATAACGCCCTAGTTAAGGCCACACCTGGAGTACTGCATCCGGTTTTGGTCACCACACTATAAAAATGATGTTGAGACTCTAGAAAAAGTGCAGAGGAGAGCAACCAGGATGATTAGGGGACTGGAGACTAAAATATATGAAGAACGGTTACAGGAACTGGGCTTGGCTAGTCTAGTGAAGAGAAGGACTAGAGGAGACATGATATCAGTTTTCCAATAATTGAGGGGCTGCCACAGAGAGGAGTTGGTCAAGCTATTGTTCAAAGAGAAGGAAGAATGGATGGAAACTGACCAAGGAGAGATTCAACCTAGAAATAAGAAGAAATTTCCTGACAGTGGGAACAATCAACCAATGGAACAGAAGTTGCGTTTGGAAGTTGTGGGGGCTTCATTACTTGAGAGTTTCAAGAAGAGATTGGACTGCCATTTGTCAGAAATGGTGTAGGGTCTCCTGAGTGGGGGGAGGGGTTGGTCTAGATCAGTGGTCGGCAAGCCGCGGCTCGCGAGCCACATGTGGCTCTTTACACATTTTAATGCGGCTCTTCTGTGTGCCGGGCGCCCGCTCCCCTCCCTCCTCTTGGGCACTTCAAAACAAGCGCCCCTTTCCCTTTTTTCTTTTCGACCCACAATGATTAGGGAGGATCCTGAAGTCGGGCGGGGACGAGAAGCGAGGAGGCAGAAAAAGAAACGGAGGCTAAGGAGCTTCCCCCCGCCCCCTCCCAGCAAAAATCTAACCGGGGAGCCGGGCGGGCAGTAGCAAATTAGCCGATCACGCTGCGTGCGTGATCGGCTAATTTGCTACTGCCCGCCCGGCTCCCCGGTTAGATTTTTGCTGGGAGGGGACGGGGGGGGAAGCTCCTTAGCCTCCGTTTCTTTTTCTGCCTCCTCGCTTCTTGGGGCTCTACCAATGGGGGAGCAAGGCCCGCCCAGCGCCAGGCTTTGGGCTAACACAGAGGTCTGCAAAGGTGGCTGTTTTAAGACTGGTGGACTTCAATTCTCAGAATTCTGGGAGTTGAAGTCCACCAGTCTTAAGAGCCAATTTTGCAGATCCCTGGGCTAATATGATTGATGCCCTTGGTGGACTTCAATTCTCAGAATTCTGGGAGTTGAAGTCCACAAGTCTTAAAGCTGTCAGGTTTGAAGACCCCTTGGGTTTTTTTTTCTAAAGGGTTAGGGGTGCAAGGGTCTTGCAACTTGACAGCTTTAAGACTTGCGTGCTTCAAATGCCAGAGTTTATTGAAACTAAAAACAGTGTACCATCCTATGTATTTTCGGTTTTAAAAATGTGGCTCTCAAAATAAATTTCAATCGTGGTTTTGGCGAGATTTGGCTCAGTTGAAAAAAAAGGTTGCCCACCACTGGTCTAGATGACCTATAAAGTCCCTTCAAACTGTAAACCTCTTGTCCTTCAATCTGGTGCTTTGGAGTTGTAGATGTGGTCTTGATTCCCAAAGCCCTGCTGGGCTTATGTTGCCTGAAATTCTTTCCTGAATCTGAACTAATTGCTAAATTTGGGTAGAAAAGATTGGAAGTGGGAGAGATTGGAAGTCCAGATGGAACCAAATGAGTTGTTTCTCCACCCAAAAGGTTCCCAGCAAGGTAGACTTCCACTATCTTTCACGCAGCATCCTGGCTGACATTGATAGGGACTGAAATATCAGGATACCCTGATGTGCTCTTCTCCACCGAAAGGAGGATTATAAGAAGTTTGACAGTCTCATTTCTGTTGTGGCCCAGCAGGAGCCGTTGGAGCTGCCACCAGACTCTGAGAGTGAGGGTCCCTATGAGTTGGCTCAGGAGGATGTGGAGGACCTTGGACAGGGTTCTGACTCTGAGCAGGGATCGGAGAGTCTGGTCGGCCACCAGGAGGAGCCTGAGGCATGGAGCAGCGGTGAGAGCCAGAGGAGGAAGGCTCCTGATGCCATGCCTTGGAGCAGTGGGGAGGAGTCACGGGACAGTGAATCAGAGATCAGCAGGGAGTTCTTGGACGCTCGTTATCGCCACGCCCACAGACGCAAGGAGCGAGGGCGCAGTTATCGGCAGTAAGGGCTCTCAGCTGCTGATAAGTAGACTCCCCTTCAGGCTATAAAAGGGTTGACTGAGCATACGCCCTTTGCAGCAGTCAACAAAGAAATCCTGCAAGAAGTTTGGTCTTGGAAACGTAGCAGGCTGGTTAGCTGCTTTCGTGTCTCGTGTTTGTGAGCCTTGTTGTGGTGGTTTACTGCCAAGGATCTGTCTGTCTGTCTGTGTAATAAACCCTGTTAAAATAGTATTGTTCCGGAGCGTGTTCTGTGTGGGCAAAGGAAGAAGGGGGGTCAGAACACATTTCTATGGAAATGGGCCACTTTTGGGAGAAAATATTTCTTTACCTCGGTGTCCTTTGTGGCTAAAATATCGTCAGAATATCAGGCTGCCAACATCTGTACTGGCCTAATCATGACATCTAGAAGAATCATTTCCTTTTTTCTGTGGGGAAAAAATACGTTGACCTGCTTTAAAATGCTATTTATTTGTGCTCCTTTTGCCTTTTGCAGAATACAGTTTGTTTGTTTATCTATTATGACCAAATTTATAGCCTTTCCATATTTAGCAGAAAGCTGACACGATGAGGAGCAGGAGGTTGCAAAGTGTGATGGCACCTTGTCATCGTAGCCAACAGTTGTTTAATGTGACTAAGCACTTAGTCCAACTCAGCTACATCCCCATGGAGTCCCTGCAGATTCTCACAACTGCTGAAGAACAGAATGAGCTTCAGAAAGTCATGGTTGACATTTCTCTCCGCAGGGCCTCCCAGTAGCTTTGTCATTACAAAATATTGCAAAAGGCGTTTCAAGTGCCCTCAGGCAGGTGAGGAGGCATTTTGTAACCAAAGAGATCAGAATTATTTCATGAGAGGTTTAGCAATGCCTTTTCCAGCCTGGCCTCTGATTCCAGATGTGCAAGGTTTTTCATCCTTATGCTCCCAGCTCTTGTGCTTCATGGAATTTTGAAAACCACACACAGCTCATCAAAAACCAGATGGCAGGTTAGGAAAAAACAAAGTTAGGACTTCTGTGTGGTATCCTTAGCAACAGCGGTGGGATTCAATTTTTTTTTACTACCGGTTCTGTGGGCGTTGTTTGGTGGGCGTGGCAGGGGAGGGATACTGTAAAATCTCCATTCTCTCCTCACTCCAGGGAAAGGTTACTGCAAAATCCCCATTCCCTCCCGATCAGCTGGGACTGGGGAAGCAGAGAATAGATGGGGGCGGGGCCAGTCAGAGGTCGCATTTACCCATTCTCTGAACTACTCAAAATTTCCACTACTAGTTCGCCAGAACCTGTCGGAACCTGCTGAATACCATTTCTGCTTAGCAAACTCAGAACTTTCCTTCAGAATATCTTGGTTTGAGCACCGGAGTTACAGTCAGTTAGATAGAAAGTAGAAATGGGCCCATTCCTATTTAAGGAATTAGAAAGAATACCCACTTTCTTAATTCTGCACTTTTAAAATCAGAAACAAACCAAAGCAGATCAGCATTTGCAACCAAAGAGATCAGAGTTATTTTATTCTGGGTTTAGACATGCCAACATTTGCTGTTCTTGGAATGTGGCAGGGCTGTTTATTAGTTATGACATTTTTTAAAGTATCTGCAAGCATATACTCATCAAAGGAAAACCCCAAATGATTACATCAGAGAAAGTGGTTTGCATAATTTTCTACACTACACCAAACTGCAAAGAAACATCCATGTGTTTGGAGAAATGTACACCAAAATAAAGGGATATTTTAATGTGAACAATATTTTAAGGAAATATTGTCAGATTGGCTAAATAATAATAATTAGCTGCTGCAAGATCGCACAGACTGATTACAAACAGCAGCACCACAAAGTAGCAACAATGGCGCATTGGAAGATCTGCAAGAATTACCTTTTGCCTGCAAGCAAGAACTGGTGGGCCGAAAATAGACAAAGTAATAGAAAAGTTAAAGTGTTGTGGGACTTCGGAATTCAAACAGAGAAGCACTTGTCACATAACAAGCCAGACTTAACAAGAGTCTGCCCACAAGAAAGACAAAGAAAGTGGATGTGGCACTACCTGGAGACAGAAGAGAAAGAACTGGGAGAAAATCACAAAATAGACCTGCAAGTACCAATAGCAACAAGTGCCTTGGATACAATACCAAAACATATGGACCACCATGTCATTGGCATTGACAACATTTCCATCAGTCAATTGCAAATGGCAGCTTTACTTGGAACAGTAAAGCATCCCACGACAATAATTTTAACACCATCAAACAACAACATTTATCTATCCAGGTCCTTGGGCAGAATTCATGGGTGGATGCCAAACCCAATCTAAACATCTGGTCAGCTGTGTGCAAAACAATAAAACTAATAATAGAAAAAAACAATTTGACATGCCCATCCTTATTCCACATTTCCTAATTGGAATGACATTGCTGCTTCTCAATCAAAATAAACGAGATATTGAATTTCTTATCTAGATAATATGCCTTCACATCCTTCAATCCATCTATCCCATGGCTAGCTTACAAACCCAGGAAATATTAGGCATTGCCCTCCAAACTTTGCTTTTAGCAGCAATTAAATCACAGTAGGATCTCCATAAAAATCAAATTAGATTTTTGATTAGAAATTAGAAACCTAAGGAACTTAAAAACAAAAGTCACTGATGTAAAAAAAAAAAAAGGGGGGGGGAGTTTCTGTAGAAGTTTCCAAAATGAGCACAATGCAGGAAGGAATCTCACTTGTAAAATCACAGCTATGGAATTATTGCTATTTTTCAGTACTACAAATATCGTAAGGGTTTTCTTGAGTCAAAACCAACTTCTAGTGACTTCTTGGAAGCCATCTAGGTTTCTTGACTGCAATATGAAAGTACAGTATTAATGTGATCTGATCCTGTGCAACCTTAATGATTAACCAAGGTTAGTTTGGTACTGGTTTACGGAATGATTTCCTGCCGTAGGAGGCATTGTAATCATGCCCCTGTTCATTTTGGTGGGAAGTGTGCTTGAAAATAGAAAATAGCACTCAGAGTCTGTAAAAATCTGAAAATCCCATAGAAAAGGACATTATCACAGAATATTTCATCACCCAAGAGAAATAATTCCAACTTCAGGGACTGAGAATCGTGTGGGAAAGATGCTCCAGAACTGAACTGGTCCTTTTAAGTGGGAACATTGGGTTTCTATAGCTGGGACAGCATTTCTAAGTGGATATAGATATCCCCAAGAAGTACATGTAGTCCCCAACTTATGGTTATAATTGAGGTCAGAATTTGAGATGATAGGATAGGATAGGACTGTGACGGAGAACCCGTGCCAGAGGTAACATGCAGAGCCCTCTCTGTTGGCACATGTGCCGTCACCCCAGGTGAGATCTCCGTGGCATTTCTTTAAGTAAGCACTGCAGTCATTAAAAGAATATAATGGTTATTAAATGAATGCTGCAAGTTGCCGGAAACCTGAAGTAAATGCCAAAAACTGGTGGTGGTGTGGTGGTGGTGGTGGAGGAGAAGAATCATAAAGTGTGGTCACATGACTGTGGGGCACTGAAAATGGCCTTGGAAGGGAGCTGTTTGCCAACTGCCCAAAATGTGATGCCATTATTGCAGGGATGGATGTGATCACTGTAACTTTGAGAACAGATTGTAAGTACCTCTGGTGCATTCATCATAAATTTGAATAGTTGTTAAGCAACCGGACAAAAGTCAAGGACTACCTTGACTGCCCCAACACTGGAAGTCTTTAAGAAGATGTTGGATAGCCATTTGTCTGAAACGGTATAGGGTTTCCTGCCTGGGGAGGGCGTTGGACTAGAAGACCTCCAAGGTCCCTTCCGACTCTGCTATTGTATTGCATTTGTATTGTATTATCTGTAACTGTTTACTGTGTTGAAATTTCATCCACTTTCAGGATTGCTGGGGGACACACAATAGGTGACAGATATGAAATTGTCCATCTTGGAAAACACACGTCCCTGAATTCATTCTCATGATTCTGGAGGAAAGCATTCAGTGCCATAATTTGTACATCCCCCGATGCTCCCGCACTATTTATTGGGTTTTGATTTCGCATGTTGCGTGAAGTCAACCGTGGTGATGTGCAAGCCATGCTTTGTGCCCTTAGTGGCTTGTGAAAACTCATCCAGTTATGCCCTAATCAACCAATTGTGATTAAAAGCCCTAACTTTGCATGATGCATGAGCCCGGTCACAAGGTTCTGAATCTTCAGACAGAGAATGAATCCATACCTTCCTATTTAAAAAAAAAAACCAAGCCCAAATTGGTCATCCATCTATATTTACGGATGCTAGTCAAAATATATGTAAATGGGATTAATTAAGACAAATTTATGCTTATTAGATCTTAAGCCACTTAATTGATGAAGCGTGGTGAGGAAAAGAAAAACAGCCATGGAAATGCAGGGTTTAACTGGCCTTTTTATCTGAAAGGTGTAAGTGCCTTTTTCCTTTAGATGATCAGGTGCTTTCTCCCCTCAGCTGAAGAAGACATGCCAGCCCAGGATTTTATGCTTCATTTAGAAACCCATAAATTAAATAGCCTTGCATCACTAAAGGACAACACTGTTGCCAGTGAAAGATAGCAGGGGGAAAAAACACACAATGAATCAGATTGAAAATTTGCATGAAGCTTATTAGAACATCCTACAAATATGGGTAAACTTAGTTCAAACACATTTGGGTGATAAAAAGGATACTGGCTCCAAGTAATTAAAAATCATTTCCGCATCCAAATGAAGCTGATGGTGGAGAAATGGTTCCCTTTAATTGCTTGTAAGAGAATTACCATCTCTCAGAGTTCTTAGCGGCAGAATAAACTAATCTTAATTCAGTGGCATGTGTTTGTTTGCAAGGGAGGAGGTTGATGGGGGGAGCTGGGAAAGGCAGACAGCTTTGGGGGAGGGAGAGGAGAAAGAAGATTGGGATAAGTGAAAATGGATTCATGAGCCAAAGGGGCGGAGGTGAAAATCAGAAGCGGGAAAACCTTCTTAAAGAATCTTTGGCAGAAAAATAAAATTTACTGGAAAGTCACAAAATGATGCTAGATCCTAAGAGCACGAGATCTGAATCTGGATTAGGCCCTTAGTCAATCTAATGAAACAACAGAGTTGGAAGGGACCTTGAAGATCTTCTACTCTAACCTCTGCTCAAACAGGAAACCCTACACCACTTCAGACAAATAGTTAGCCAACATCTTAAAAAATGCCAGTGTTGGAGCATTCACAACTTCTGAAGGTGAGTTGTTCCACTGATTAATTGTTCTGTCTGTCAGGAAATTTCTCCTCAGTTCTAAGTTCCTTCTCTCCTTGATTAGTTTCCTCCCATTGCTCCTTGTCCTACCCTCAGGTGCTTTGGAGAATAGTTTGACTCCCTCTTCTTTGTGGCGACCTCATATATATTGGAACACTGCTGTCATGTCATCTAGTCCAGCCAGTGTTCAAAAAGATGCATTTGAGAAAGTGTAAGGTTACGTGGGAAGTACCTTGGGAGACTAGGCCAAAGGATGCTACCAAGGGAATGGTCGGACAAGAGCCAATGGATGGGGCAAATCAAAATCAAGGAAACCAAGGCAATTGTGTCTTTCTTTCTTTCTTTCCTTCCTTCTTTCTTTCTTTCTTTCTTTCTTTCTTTCTTTCTTTCTTTCCTTCCTCCCTCCTTCTTTCTTTCTTTCCTTCCTTCTTTCCTTCTTTCTTTCTTTCCTTCCTCTTTCTTTCTTTCTTTCTTTCTTTCTTTCTTTCTTTCTTTCTTTCTTTCTTTCTTTCTTTCTTTCTTTCTTTCTTTCTTTCTTTCTTTCTTTCTTGAGTCTTCACATCTTTTTTACATCATGGTGACCAAAACTGAATGCAGTATTCCAAGTGTGGCCTTACCAAAGCATTAAGGCAAGGCATGCAACTGGGTTATCTCCATGAAGCAACAAGATGTTTTCCAAATCAGCACAAATATCCCTTATTGGATCAGGTTCTGGTGGTGGACAACCAACTCCAGATTGAAATCTCAGACTTTCTAGATTTCTCAGTTTCTTTCTGGTTTTGTTCAGCTTCCTGTTGTTAGGTCCAAGTCTTGAATAGAAACTGTTAACGAAGCAATGAAAGAGTCCCTGAAGTTGGATGGGAGAGCATTTACCTAATTTAAGTTAAATTAACCAATTTAATTCAGAAGGTTCTTTTGTTTAATCCACTGTTTAATGCATCTCCGGTTTGAAGAAGACTAACCATCATCTTCTTGTGTTCCTTCATCAACTCATCTACTTTCCAATACGTTGCATGTTTCTGAACGTGTTGGCTGGAAATAATGCAGACTCCACCATATAAATGTTTCAAATAAATAAATTAGCCACAGCATGATGCTCCTACATGCCACAATCTACTCCAGGAAAGTACAAATTGCCTCTCATTATAGTTGCAAGTCTCTGGTCCTTTGAGGACATTTATTTTGCTTATATCCTTCATTTGGACATAAGAGAAGAGAAGATACCATAACCCTTATTGCCACTTTTTTCTGTGAACCCACTGGCACACATTAAAAATGAAATTCTGATGCCCACTCTCAAATAAAATATATAATGTGTATGTATGTACCAATGTGTGTGTGTATCTATATATCTATATCTATAGGTAAATGTAAAGGTTCCCTTCGCACATATGTGCTAGTCATTCCTGACTCTAGAGGGCAGTGCTCATCTCTGTGGTCCTGTGTTTCAAAGCCTTGGCACAGGACCAAGGTACTTGCGGGATCGTATCCTGCCCCATACATCCCTTCGACCAATCCGCTCTCACAGGGAGGGGCTCCTCCGGGTGCCGTCCACTAAGCAGTGTCAACGGGCGACGCCCAGGAGTAGGGCCTTCTCTGTGATGGGCCCAACCCTCTGGAATGACCTCCCCCCCGACATCAGAATAACCACCGATCTCCGCTCCTTCCGCAAGAAACTTAAGACCCACCTGTTTAGTTTAGCGGGCCTGGCCTAATCCTGGTCTAGTCCCTCAATTCTGTACTTTTAAATTTTTGGGGTTGTTTTAAGCTGATTTTTAACTTTTATTAACCTGTACAGCCTTATTGTTTAATTGGTTTTTAAGTGTATCTATTTTATATTAGGTTTTAATGTGGTTGTCTGTACACCGCCCCGAGTCCCTTCGGGGAGAGGGGGCGGTCTATAAATTTAATAAAATAAATAAATAAATAAATAAATAAAGCCGAAGAGCCAGCGCTGTCCGAAGATGTCGCCGTGATCATGTGACCAGCATGACTAAATGCTGAAGGTGCATGGAATACTATTACCTTCCCACCAAAGGTAGTTCCTATTTTTCCACTTGCATTTTTACATGCTTTGGAACTGCTAGGTTGGGGGAAGCTGGGACAAGTAACGGCAGCTCACTCTGTTATGCAGTGCTAGGGATTCGAACCACAGAAATGCTGACCTTTCTGATCGACAAGCTCAGCGTCTCAGCCACTGAGCCACCACATCCATCTGTCTCTGTCTCTGTCTCTGTCTCTGTCTCTGTCTCTGTCTCTGTCTCTCTCTCTCTCTCTCTCTCTCTCTCTCTCTCTCTCTCTCTCATCTATATCTATATCTATCTATCTCATTATGAATGTAATTTCAGTATGTATGTATACCCACCCACCCACCCACCTCTTATATGCCACATTCTGGATAGAAGTGAACTTCCAATCACCTTTCCTGCCGTCTTCACCACTCTTTACGCAGCCTTCCTGTCTGAAACGGCAATACCTCCAAACCATATGAAGGCAATATGAAGGCAGTTTAGCACTCTCCGTAATTATTTTTTCCAGCCCAGTTCTGTGCTTTCTATTAAGGCCGATCCCATGCTTGCCACAGTTCCTGTCTCCGCAAAGCTGTTCTCCTGCCGTCAAACAATTGTGCTGCTGTGAGAAAGCTGTTGCATGGTTTCAAATATCTCCGTTCCATAATTGGTTATAGGGAAGATGTCTAGCATCCTCCAGTTGGCATTGTTTTTCTCATTCCAACATGCCCAAAGAGCATGCTGGGCAGAGAAATTACCCCCCTCCCTTTTTAAACTATTCCATTTGATGAAAGAAAATTTGCTGGAGAACTTTCTTCAAATGGAAAGAAAATGTGTGAGAGATTCTCACGGAACAGCATGGTGCTTTTCAGTGATTTAGTGCTGAGGCAGACTGGCGGGGGGAGGGGGGGAGTGACCATATGAAGTCCCCTTTTCATTGTGCCATTCTCTCACCTATAGTCTCCTCAAATTCTTTTTTTCAGGGCAACCCGAAAAAAGCCATCCTAGATGGAATTCCTTTTCAAGAAAATTCTTATTGCTTCGGAAATAGTTGGAGAACTTCTCTTTCCCTGGAGAAATGCAGAAAAAAACCTTCCACCTGATTTCTTGGGCTCCAGATTTGCGGAGTCAAATGAGGTTCAGTCTATTTTCATAAAGACTTGTCTTTATTTGTTGAGTGCTTGGTTTATCTTTCATCCAGGAGCTCAAGGAAGCACGATCCTATTGTTAGTTCCTCTAACCCAGGAGTGAAATGCTACCAGTTTGGGCCAGTTCCCCTGAACCGGTAGTAAAAAATATTACTAGTTCGCAGAACAGGTAGTAAAAAATACTAAAAAAAGTTTTTAAGAAAGTTCCGACAATCGCACGTCGCTCAGCCAAAAAAAGGGGGGGAGGGGGGTCCATTTTTGTTTCCAGCAGGCTTCCCTGAGGTCTGCTAGACCAAAAAGGAGGGATGGGGGGATGCTCAGAAAGAAAGAAGGAAAGAAAGAGAGAGGGAGAAACATAGACAGAGAGAGAAAGAAAGGGAGAAAGAAAGAGAAAGAAAGAGAAAGAAAGAAAAAGAAAGAAAGTGAGGGAGGGAGGGAAAAAGGAGAGGAAGGAAGGACTACAAACCTGGCACTAGACGCAGCTTCAGAAAATTATCCAGGGCTGGAAGGGACCTGGAGGTCATCTAGTCCAACCCTGCTCCAGCAGGACATTGTTAAAGTGAGTTTCTGTCTTTTGATCACCCAGTTATATGGCTACATAGTCACATGACCCCACCAAGCCACGCCCACAGAACCAGTAGTATTTTTTTTTAGATTTCACCACTGCTCTAACCCCCGTACCTTTTGCCTTAAGCTGTCTACCATGGACCTTACACATTTCTTAAGAGGTCCCTAAGGGGGGATGCATAAGCGCACAAGGGTGCCTACCGTCCCTGTCCTACTGTCCCCCTCTGGGCTGAAAGACACTAAGAGAACTTCTGTGTTTGAAGGTGACCATCAACCCCTTCCATCACCATCTGATGGAATATGTCCCCCTCTTCAAAATGAGCAAAAGTTAGAATAGAGATCTAAGGAAAGATGTTCCTGTTTTGGCAATAGAAATAAGATCAGATCCTTCTGTCTTTAGAGTTATTTTTACAGGAAGATTGGAGATGTCTACTTGTGATAAAAAATGTCAAGATGGCAGACACAATGGTTGTATCGCATCTAAAACAGGTGGAATTTTGATCACACTGTCATCTTCATCATCTCAGCTTTTCTTTTCACCATATCCCACGGACACTCTTGATGGTGTTTTTCCAGCCTGAGTACAAATAATTCCAACTCCAGCCTCCCCATATGAAGTTTGTTGCTTTTGGAACTAGAATACGAAAAGGGATTACAGAGACTTCAAATCAGCAAGTGACCAAGAGCCAAACTTAATTTTTGCGATTAATTGTTATCAAGCAGCATATGGACCATTAAGCTAGAGCTGTTTAAAATAGAACAGGTGAGAAACATGTTGGATTTTATTTTAAGAAAGATTATTTAGGTTTTAGCAACACTGGAATGTGATCTATGTGTGCTTATTATAATCACATCTGATAAAGGAACAATGGCTGTTATTCCACTCCTGTCATGGAAATAGGTCGTGCCTAAATGAGGAGCATTGTAAAATCCCAACCTGAAGCACATTCTGACATGCAAGACAAAACCAGGACAATTATGGGAACTATACATTGCAACAAACCCCAAAATGTAATTTGCCCTCACATTTCTATCCATAGTATCAACACAAATTCTGTCAGGGCCCCATCAAATCCCCATTTGGAGGAGGAGTTGGTATCGGGACCATCCGATGGGGATGGCATGTCTCCCCTGGAATGTTTGGAGAGGCCAAGGGCTGAGGTATGATGCTGTCCCAGACTTCTCGGGCATTGGGGGAGGTGGCAGGGGTGAAATCAGGCAGGTCCTGACAGGTTCTGGAGAACCAGTAGCAGAAATTTTGAGTAGTTCAGAGAACCGGTAATGGAAATTTTGAGTAGTTCAGAGAAGTAGTAGTGGAAATTTTGAGTAGTTCAGAGAAGTAGTAGTGGAAATTTTGAGTAGTTCAGAGAACCAGTAGTGGAAATTTTGAGTAGTTCAGAGAAGTAGTAGTGGAAATTTTGAGTAGTTCAGAGAACCAGTAGTAGAAATTTTGAGTAGTTCAGAGAAGTAGTAGTGGAAATTTTGAGTAGTTCAGAGAACCAGTAGTGGAAATTTTGAGTAGTTCAGAGAAGTAGTAGTAGAAATTTTGAGTAGTTCAGAGAACCAGTAGTGGAAATTTTGAGTAGTTCAGAGAAGTAGTAGTGGAAATTTTGAGTAGTTCAGAGAACCAGTAGTGGAAATTTTGAGTAGTTCAGAGAAGTAGTAGTAGAAATTTTGAGTAGTTCAGAGAACCAGTAGTGGAAATTTTGAGTAGTTCAGAGAAGTAGTAGTAGAAATTTTGAGTAGTTCAGAGAAGTAGTAGTGGAAATTTTGAGTAGTTCAGAGAACCAGTAGTGGAAATTTTGAGTAGTTCAGAGAAGTAGTAGTGGAAATTTTGAGTAGTTCAGAGAACCAGTAGTGGAAATTTTGAGTAGTTCAGAGAAGTAGTAGTGGAAATTTTGAGTAGTTCAGAGAACCAGTAGTGGAAATTTTGAGTAGTTCAGAGAAGTAGTAGTAGAAATTTTGAGTAGTTCAGAGAACCAGTAGTAGAAATTTTGAGTAGTTCAGAGAAGTAGTAGTGGAAATTTTGAGTAGTTTGGAGAACCAGCAAATGCCACTTCTGGCTGGCCCCAGAGTGGGGTGGGAATGGGGTTTTTGCAGTATCTTTCCCCTGCCATGCCCATCAAGCCACGCCCACAGAACCAGTAGTAAAAAAAATGAATTTAATCACTGGGAGGTGGTTGACCAGATGGGGAGCTTTCTGCCCTCACAAATACAGGGGAGGATCAGCTGCGGACTGCCTCCACCCTCCTCACAAGGAACACCTGGCTTGGGTTGACTTAAGCAGAGGCCAGGGGAGTGTGTCTTTGTGGGGAACAATTGCTTTGCTTTGGTGTGCATTTCCCTGGCCTCGGGAAAATCCAGCCTTGACTTGTGTTTCTGCCTTACCTTATGCCTTTTGCCCCTGTCAGCTTGCCCCATGGGTTGGCACCTTGTCTTTGGACTTCCTCTCTGCCTTTCTGAACTGATTTTGCTGCTTACTCACTTTTGTTTGTGGAATTGTGGGTGGCCGTCTTCAGGGAATGTTGGGGAAGAGTCTTTCCAGCCATTGTAGGGCCCTTGGTGGTGGAATTTAACAGAGCAATAAAGGACTCTATGGAAGCCTGCCTCTGCCTAGGCCAGGGATGGCTAACCTTTTTGTCATCATGCGCTCCATAATGCTATGTGCGCACGACTCCCCGGTGTCCTTCCCCCCCGGCGAAGGCACGTGCGAACCCCATGTGTGCCCTGCCCCCAGGCATGCATGCATGACCCCCCCATGCTCCTCAGCCCTCCCCTGAAGGTTAGTGCAGGAAGCTTTTCAGGCCCAAAATGAAGCGGGGGGGGGGCTCGCACAGCACCCCCGCATCCTCTTTTGGGCCTACATCAACCTGGAAGCCAAAACAGGGCACGGGGTGCTGCACAAAGCCCCAAAATACAATGCAAGCACACACCCCTCGCCTGTGCCCCACTGGCCCACCCATGCGTGTGTGTATCCCCACATGCGCCCTACCTCCTGCACATGTGCAGCAGCATCCTGAAGACCAAGCGGGAGGTGCATGCGCATGCGAAGTGGAATTGAGCTGGGGCCACTTTTGCATGCCCGTAGAGAGGGCTCTGCATGCCACCTGTGGCACACGTGTCATAGGTTTGCCATCACGGGCCTAGGCAGTCTGGATCATCGCACATTCCAACAAGGATGCATACAAAGCTGAAGGTGCCTTCATATATTCTTCCTCTGACCAGGCGTCGGCCATCCTCTGCCAGCAATGTTCCTCTCGTTTTGACTCATACTGGTGCAAAAGAATCAATTTAACATCAATTCAACACCAGCTTAAAGTAATGGCAGGCCATCTGTCATCCCAGGACACTCCACCCCAAGAAGCATTTTTGGAACAAAGAAATTTTGCACACTTGGCTGAGTGTGAGACAGCTGCACTCACAAACACCCAGAGGTTTCTGGTTAAACACAATGGGCTTTCACACACTGCAATTGGTGACTGGGAAACTACTTGCAATCTGTCCCCCAAGGTTCTTAACTGCGTAATCAACCTGTCTCCCCCTCCTCACACCTTCTGCCCCATTGCCTCACCACTCTGCATTTAGCCCTAATGGTATATAAACATAAACCACTCTATGCATCTAATGAAGTGAGCAGCAGCCTACAAAAGCTTACAACTTGTAATCAAATTTATTAATCTTAAAGAGTGCTAGCAAACTCTTTCTGTCATTAAATCCCCTCCCCCTTCCCCTCCCCCAAGAGCAATATTAAATTTAGGGCTAACATTGGTGGTCTGTTGTCAGGCTTAAGGAACCAAGAATGACACAAGGAGTTACTCAGACTAGTTTCTTTGTTGTTGCTTGCCTATGGACATGAATCTTGCCAGACTAAAGCACAAGCTAATCAAGGAGAGAAGCAACTTAGAACTGAGGAGAAATTTCCTGACAGAACAATTAACCAGTGGAACAACTTGCCTCCAGAAGTTGTGACTGCCCCAACACTGGAAGTCTTTAAGATGATGTTGGATAGCCATTTGTCTGAAACGGTATAGGGCAGTGATGGCGAACCTTTTTTGGCTCGCGTGCCACAAGTGGGGGGAGCGCAGGGGGGTTGAGTGCGGGCGTGCCACACCCATAATGCAACGTGCGAGCCCCCCAGTGAGCATGCGCGCACAACGCGTGAGCCCCCCATTTTTACATGTTTTTTTTTGCCCTCCCCAGGCTCCAGGGGCTTTATAGGAGCCTGGGGAGGGTGAAAAGAGCCTCCCCCGACCCCCCGGAGGCCCTCTGGAGGCTTCAGGGACTGTCCGGAGGCTTCCCTGAAGCCTTCACAGCGCTTAAAACCACCCTCCGAGCAAACCGGAAGTGACTTCCGGTTTGCTCGGAGGGTCGTTTTAAGCACTCTGAAGGCATCAGGGACGGTCCCTGAAGCCTCTGGGGGGGGGGGCGGGGGAGGCTTTTTTCGCCCTCCCCAGGCTCCTATAAAGCCTCTGGAGCCTGGGGAAGGCAAAAAATAGCTTTTAAAAAGGTGAACTCAGCTGGCCAGCGCGCGCATGCGCGCTGGCCAGCTGACAGGGCAGCGCCTCGTGTGCCCTGACGAATGGCTCCGCGTGCCACTTGTGGCACACGTGCCATAGGTTCGCCATCACGGGTATAGGGTTTCCTGCCTAGGCAGGAGGTTGGACTAGAAGATCTTCAAGGTCCCTTCCAACTCTGCTATTGTATTCTATTGTATTGTATTATTGTAACATGCCAGATGCAAAGTTCTCAGATGCTTAAAAGCTTCCCTATTGTTTGTCCGTTTGAACTAATGCAGGGCTTCTTTACAATTAGACAAAGCAGCTATTTCCCCCCCCCCCAATTCCTCCTTTCCCCCCTTATTTTTCAGTCAGCTAATAATCTGTCAGCTCAAGTTATATCTGGGCCATGCACAGCAACCCAACTCCCCGCTGCTTTGTAAATCTTCACAAGGCTGTGTCTTTAAAATGCACATGCACATACGCAATCAGCAATAAGCAGAGAGGAGGGGATAAAGAATGGCGAGAGAAAGAAACAGCACGCATGCCAAGAATGGAAACGAACAACGAAACAGGAATTGAAAAACAATCTGCATTATTTTCCCCATGAATTCGTATTCAGTTTGGTGACAAATGATTTTTCTAATTTCCTTTCAAAGGAGAAGAGAATTTGAAGTACGTCCCCAGGAATCCAATGGGGTGTTTTGCTATTTTACTTACAGGATGGCAAGCGTGTGTATTATTAACTGGTGAGCTGTTTATAGTACCTAGCTCTCTCTAGCTGAATTTTGCTCTACCAGCAAAATTCTCCACCACCTACATTTATTGAATTTATAAGGCTGCCTAATGAAAAATGGCTCCAGGCCACACCCGTTATCCTTTAAATCCCAAAAGGAAGGCCTTCTCCAATTGGGTTTGTTTAATTGCCGAGAAGAGACAGCCCTGGGAAAGTTCAATTCAGTCTCAGAAAATAACTATTTATTATATTTTTATCTCATCTTTATTACTTTGTAAGTATAGTGATGAAAAAAGTGGTGAATATCCGTAATACTCAGTGATGGGATTCAAATAATTTAACAACTGGTTCTCTGCCCTAATGACTGGCTGGGTAGGCTTGGCCAGGGGGTCATGTGACTGGGCAGGTGTGGCCAACTTGACATCACTCATGACACCCAACCCCACCTCCTGTCCACTTGCCTCAAGGCAGAGGGATTCAGCCGGTTCGGACTGGTTTCGGCTAATCCCACCACTGGCTGCCCCCCACCACCATCACCTATTTTGGGGGGCGGTTTTGAAGTCCACAAGTCTTAAAGTTGCCAAGGTTGGACACCCCTGAGTTACGTAGATGTTGTGATAGATCAGTGTTTTTCAAATTTGGTAACTTTTAAGATGTGTAGACTTCAACTTCCAGAATGCTGTCTGGGCAATTCTGGAAGTCCACACATTTTAGGATTGCAAGTTTGAAAAACCCTGTCAAAAATTGGCAAATTAAGATCCTTTTTAGGGATCTGCGCTTTGGTCTCCTTTAAAAAAAAATTACAGATTATACTGAGCAGCATATCTATGAAGGAAGACTCTAATAGAAACATGCTTTATGCATAAACATATAGAAAGGCATCTAAGGAGCACTAATCTCCCCACCTTCATGGACCATAATTTATGAGAAGAAGTTGACAATGACCTCAATAGGAGTTTTCCTCAGCTCTGCTTTGCCTGAATCTGCAATATCTATGCTCTGTCATTGAGCTGTGATGATTCTGGCCCGAAAAATAGACACAAAGTTCTCTCAATCACAAGAATTGTCCTCCATTCTATTTATAGTATGGAACCCTAGAAATGGACACAAAGTTCTCCCAATCATAAAACTGTCCTCCTCTGTCTTTATTTATATTCTGGAATAGTCAGATAATGAGGAAAAGCTGAGCAGGAGAGATACATGGACAGAGATTTTTTTTTTTTTAATAATCTTTATTGGTTATACATTTTCTTTTTAATAAGACATACAAATACAACTTTAAACATACAAAACCTCCCCCCCCCTCCCGTGACAGTCATTCACAGCCCAACATTCTTTTCTTCCTCATTGTTTAGTTTCTAACCAGCATCTTCTTGTTACAAAGTTCAGGGATCTATTACAATAGACCAGGGCTGTCCAAACTTGGGAACTTTAAGACTTGTGGACTTCAACTCCCAGAATTCCCCAGCTGGCTGGGGAATTCTGGGAGTTTAAGTCCACAAGTCTTAAAGTTCCCAAGTTTGGACAGCCCTGCAATAGACAGAGATTATTATTGATCTGATTTATCCTAGAACTGTTATCACTGGGAGAAATGGACTTTTACACTGATACTTAAGATTCCTTTCCTGCCCCAACCCATTGTTCTTTTAATTTTATTTAGTTTGTAACTCATGTACAAGATAACAGGACTAAGAATAAACATGAAATGGGTACAAATAAATGGGGACAGTAGGGCAAAAAAAAAAGGGGGGGGAAGAGACTTTTACACTGATACTTAAGATTCCTTCCCTACCCCACCCCATTACTTTTTGTGGGGGAGGGTCTGTTGGTTTTCCTCCCTCCTTTCCTTGATTTCTTTCCAAAGAGTCTGCCTGTTGTCCAACTTAAATGTGCTAGAGACAGATGTGTGTTTTAAAGCACAACCTGTTTTGCTAAGAGATGTACTGATATGAGGAAAAGGTCCAAGTGGGGGACAGGATTTTTGACACCTTTCAAGCTTATTTTCTCAGAATTAGTTCTAAAACTGGATGAAAAGTGTATTAGTACAGAGCAAAGAAGGAAGCAAGGGGCATTAGGAAGACAACATTATGGCAATTCAAGTTTTTGATGAAGTTTTCTTGTTTTCCTTATTTTCATATCTTGGCTTTAAATCAACCCGAAGACATTACATTTGTTCAACATAGTATATATATGGGATATAGGAACTTATATCAATTGTTTCACAAAGTTTTGCTACAGTCCAGGTGTTTCTGTGCTTAGAAGTGTGATTTTATACTATTTCATAAGGTTGTGTAATAATCCAAATTCAGAATTTGGGGTGAAACTTGCTTTGTGTTTGCCCAGCAAATGTTTAAAAGTTTTGTGCAGTGGGGCAGGAAAAAGCACAATAGATGTGAGGTATTGAGAGGTTTGAAGTATGTGACCACACAAGCTACAAATTATTCTTCCCCTTTCAAATCCAGATTGTTGTACAGTTTTTAGACAGGTAATTGAAGATTTGAACTCTTCAATTTTTGGCCTGTTTTTCAGGTGTTTTCAGGCCGTTTTCCAGACCAATTTTTGGGATGTTTTGGGATGTTTTGGAGCAGCTTTCCAGCCATTTTTGAATCGCTTTTTGGCTGGTTTTGGCCCATTTGGGGGGTCATTTTCTACCAGTTTTTGGGCTATATTTTGGGCATTTTCAGGCCGTTTTATGGGCAAATTTGGCATCCAAAACAGCCCAAAAAACAGCAAGAAAAACAGCTAGAAAATGCCCTTGAAATGCCCCTAAAACGCCCCGGAAAATGCCAGAAATGGCCCAAAAATGGGTGGAATTAGCCAGTTTGCCAAACTGGGCAGAATTTTAATAATTGGTTTGCCCAAAGCAATCTTAACTGGCTGAAGGCCACCTCTGATAATACTTCTTCCTTCTCTTTTCCCCCACAACAAGACTGTGAAGTGAGTTGGCCTGAGAGAGAGTGTTTGGCAATGAAACATTTTCAAGCAAAAAACAACAAAGTCCGGTTGCCTTTTGAAAAGCACCTTTGGGACAACGTGATAAACCACAAAGAAGCATTTCACAGTAAGCCAAAATTAAACAAATCACATTTAGTCAGATATCAAAATATTTGTAAGCAAACAACCAGCTTAGAAAGCACTGAAGACTCCACTAAAAAAAGTGGCTTGCGTGAATCTCCTGATCACAATACCACAACCTGTGTTACTCATCTTACAATCGCAAATGAAATCAGAATTCAGATGGCCATTTGTGGATCCACCTTAATCTTCAATCCTGTTCATCCTAAGTGTTGCCCACTTGCAGAAATCATGTTACTATATACTTAGTCCAGAACAGAGCAGGACTAAAACGTGAGAGGATATATTTTGGTTCAAAAGTATCAGTGAGTACCCAGAAGGTATCTCCCACCTAGAGAGAGAGAGACAGATGGGGAAAAATGTGAATGTGAATAATTGAGAACAATTTAAAAGCGCTACACCATGAGTTGTACACCCAAGCCTTGTGCAACCTTAAGGAAAAAGAAAACTTCAGGCTGAATTTTTGCATGCAGAATAGGTTCTCAATCAGCTGAAGTACAGCTCTCTTGCACAAGGCAAATTGGAAGTGGGTGATGGATTTGGGCTCAAAAATTGCTCAATGTCTGTGTGTGTGTGTGTGTGTTTGTTTGTGTGTGTGTCTAAAAATCCATTTGTCCTTCTTGTTCATAGCATCTCTGGCTTCCCTCATTCATTCTCGTGGGACAGCTATTCATATAAGTGCTTTGCATTTCTGCAAAATACAAATATAATTACAACCAAGAGAAAGGAAAAAAGAAATTGCTGTCAGTGGAATCCTGCAGACTTTTTATCTGCCATATTATTATTATTTTAAAGTACAGGAATATTAATCTCGGCAATGTTGCTCCTTACAAATTCTCTCCCAGAGGAGAAGGATGGAGAGGGAGTGGGGAGATACAGAATTCGTCAGTGCAATTTTATTTGCAAATACCTTCCCAGAAAAGCAGGAGGAACAATGAGGGGACTGGGGTGGGAAGACGCCTCCGAAACTGGGGACAAGTGCTCACATTAGCCCTCAGCTGTGGCTTCTCACCCTTGCAAATCCTTGTGCTCAGATTAAAAGTGGAAATCAAACAGCCCCAAAGTTCACACGGCTTCATTAATGGATTAAAAGAACCTTTATTCCTGTCTGGTTCCTGGCTTTTGTCCAAAAGTAGGCCTGAGCCTTCCCCACCAGATTGGGACTTTGGGATACATCGTGACAGCATTCTTGCCAAGTTGATGTTTTGAACCAATGCTTGAGCAGAGAAATAAACTGATTGAAGACCAGCAAAGTGAGATTAAGACCAACAAGATGGAGTTATGGTTTCCGATTAACAAAGTTTTTGTGGGTGATGCATTTGTCCAGCTCTGGAAGAAGCAGGTTGACAGCTTGGAGGTGGTCCTACATCCATCACTAACACTAGAGAGACAGGTGAGCTTGGTGGCATGGGGCGCATTTGATCCCCTATGGCTGATTTATGAACAGTGACCTTACCAGGACAAAGAGAGCTCTGCAAGAGTGATTTGTGTCCTGGTAATTTTCTAGTTGGATTATTGCAGGGTGGGACTTTCTTTGACAACAATTCTGAAACTATGGAGCAACTAATCCTGCTCACTCTATAAAGACCACACCTAGAGTACTGCATCCAGTTTTGGTCATCACACTATAAAAAAGATGTTGAGAATCTAGAAAAAGTGCAGAGGAGAGCAACCAGGATGATTAGGGGACTAGAAACGAAAACATGTGCAGGACAGTTGCAGGAACTGGGCATGGCTAGCCTAGTGAAGAGAAGGACCAGGGGAGACATGAGAGCATTGTTCCAATATTTGAGGGGCTGCCCCAGAGAGGAGGGGGTCAAGCTATTTTCCAAAGCACCTGAAGGCCAGACAAGGAACAATGGATGGAAACTGAACAAGGAGAGATTTAACCTGGAAATACGAAGGTATTTTCTGACACTGAGAACAATCAACCAATGGAACAGAAGTTGCCTTCAGAAGTTGTGGGAGCTTCATCAGTTGAGACTTTCAAGAAGAGACTGGACTGCCATTTGTCAGAAATGGTATAGAGTCTCTTGCTTGGGAAGGGGTTGGACTAGATGACCTACAAGATTTAGGGGACTTAATTTTATAAGACACTGGGGTTTTAAACTTTGTATATTTTAAATTATTTATTTAGCAATTACAGTTCTGTCTATTTTATCCTCCTCTTATTTATGTATTTATCCATTTAATAATTTTTAATTGTTATTATGTATGATGTTTTTGATATGGACTGTACACCGCCCCGAGTCCCTTTTGGGAGAGGGGGCAGTCTAGAAGTGCTAATTAAATTTAAAAAAAAATTAAAATCCCTTCCAACTCTGTTAATCTGTTAAATCTGTTAAATCATTGGGACTGATGGATACAAACATATTATAAAGTTCTTCTCCATCCAGCCACTCAGGGTCACCTGACACTGTGAGATGAGCAGCAAACAAATTTGATAAATAAATTTTAAAAATTGACTGGCTGCTAGTTGGTATCCAACTGCTTGTTTTGACATCCTAAATAGTTGTGAACCAGATTATTTGAAGAGCATGCTCTCTATATGTACCTACCTAGATCTTCAGATCTTGGCTCAAAAGAGGTCTTTTTTCTGTGGTGGACCACACCCCATTTATGAAATGCTCTCCCCAATGAGACTTGAATGTGCCTACCTTAGTATCATTTTGTTGCCTGTTGAAGATCTTCATCTAAAAACTAAACATTTGGGAACTTACCAATTTTGCAGATGATACTTAGCTGGCAGGAATAGCTAACGCCCTAGAACAGTGGTTCTCAACCTGTGGGTCGGGACCCCTTTGGGGGTCAAACAACCCTTCCACAGGGGTCACCTAAGACCATCAGAAAACACATATTTTCAATGGTCTTAGGAACTGAGGCACCAATTTTATGGTTGGGCATCACCACAACATGAGGAACTGTATTAAAGGGTCCCGGCATTGGGAAGGTTGCCCTAGAAATAGGCTCAAGATCCAGATGTATCTTGACAGACGTGAACACTGGGCCCTATCTAACAAAATGAAATTTAATGTAGAGAAAAGTAAAGTCCTACACTTAAGTAAGAAAAACCAAAGGTACACATATAAACTGGGTCAAACCAGGCTTAATAGCAGTGACTGTGAGAGGGATCTCTGAGTCTTAGTGGACAACCAGCTAAATAGGAACCAGTAGTGTGCAGCAGCAGCCAAAAAAGCCAATGCAATCCTTAGCTGCATTAACAGAGGGATAAAATCAAGATCAAGTAAGGTACTAATACCACTCTATAAAGCCCTAGTAAGGCCACACCTGGAGTACTGCATCCAGTTTTGGTCACCACACTGTTAAAAAAACGTTGAGATTCTAGAGAAAATGAAGAGAAGAGCAACCAGGATGATGAGGGGACTGGAGACTAAAACATATGAAGAACAGTTGCAGAAACCGGGCATAGCTTGTCTAGTGAAGAGAAGAACCATGATAGCAGTCTTCCAATATTTGAAGGGATGCCACAGAGGGGAGAGGGTCAAGCTATTTTCCAAGACACTGAAGGCCAGAAAAGAAATAAGGGATGGAAACTGACCAAGGAGAGATTCAACCTAGAAACAAGGAGGAACCTTCTAACAGTGAGAACAATCAACCCATGGAATAGCTTGACTTTGGAAGTTGTGGGAGCTTCATCACTTGAGACTTCCAAGAAGAGATTGGACTGCCATCTGTCAGAAATGGTGTAAGGTCTCCTGCTTGAGCAGGGGGTTGAACTAGATGATGTACAAGGTCCCTTCCAACTATGTTCATCTGTTAAATCTGTTAAATCCTATTTTCCCAGCCTTTTTAATGTTTAATTGTATTTTGAACTGTAGCTTAATCCTATTTTAATTCATATTGCTTTGATTTTGAAAGGCCACCTTGCTGCTGCCTAGTTTTATGTCTTTTGATATGCCAACTTTATTTTGTATGTCATTCGACTGCATATGTTTTAACTGAAATTGGGTTTTTAAGGGTACTTTATTGCAAACTGCCTGTTAAACTGGCTATTAAAATAAAAATAAAGAAAACGTTCACTTGCACACAGCCTTCTTCCCTGTTAAGCCTTTGGCAAAGAGACCCTCTGCAGCTTTCCAAAGCTCAGGGATTCTCTCCGTTTATATCTAGCCCTCCCTGGAAAACCTAGACTGTTTCACCCATCTTTTTACAACCAGGTTCAGTGATAAGGACCAAAGGGAAGCTGAAGTGATTGACACCTTTCATACTTCTGAGCTTTTGAGTGCAACAGATGTTCCCAACCACCACATTGAGATGTTTGTGATAGAAAATAATCCAGACTGGAGAAACATGCTAATATGCATCACGCAAACAGCTCAGAGGTCTAACTTGGGAAACACAGTGCGTCGTTGAAAATAGCTCTTTAAGAAGAAGAAATGCTGAAAACAGGAAAAAGCAGCTTCTCTCTATGCAAACAAATTTAAGGCAAAGGAAGAAAGTCATTTTGTAAAGAGAAATTGGGCAATGAATAGCTAGCATATGAATAAACACCATCTACAGAGAAAGCGATAAAAATTCAATTTCTCAGTACATACACTTCCTGTCTGGCTCTCCAGTGCCTCTGGTGCATTTGCTCTCTCTCTCTATTCTGGGCTGGGCTGCTTTCAAAGCCTCCATCTGGAATGTGGGAGGCAGAAACAGAGATCCAATTCAAAGCCAGGCAGCCAAATTGATCTGGACAACGTGATCTTTTTCTCTCCTCCCTTTTCCCTTCTTCAGAGCACCTTGGAATTAAAGTGGATGCAAAAGGGGATGCAATGAAACACATACTCTCACCAACACACACGCTCGCACCAATGCACACTTATGTCAGTGGAGCCTTTGGCCAATGCACACCAGTGGTGGGATTCAATTTTTTTTACTACTGGTTCTGTGGGCAGCATATAACTACCAGATGTCCCTGCCCCACTCTCTGCCTCCGACATAGAGCCCTCGTCAGAGCCTTCCCCAGACTTTAGGACTGGCCCATGTTCCTCCCCAACCTCCTCACTATCCGTCTCTGCTGCCATCTCCACAGGCCGCTGGTGGACCACAAAATGAAGCATGTTAGATGCTAGAAGTTGGGGTGACAAATTCTCGCTGCACACTGTTGACCAGGGGTGTCAAACTCGTGTTGTCATGGCGTTGTCATGTGATGTATCCCAACTTTTTCCCTCTTCACTAAACCAGGTGTGGGTGTTGGCAGTGTGTGACACATCTGGCCTTTGGGCTGCGAGTTTGACAGCCCTGCTGTAGACTCAGAATAAGGACTTTCCAGTCACAGTCAGAGGGATCTGGGAAGTGGAAGCTCTAACAGAGAGCAAAAGGGGCAGGCAGTTAAGGATCCTGGTTGACCTAAAGATACAGCTTGCAATGGGCTACCCATTGCACCTATTTTTTTTTCTTTCTGATGTCTTCTGTTTTCTCCAACCATCAAAAAAGGGCTTTTTTTTGGGGGGGGGGCCTCTTAATTATGTAAAGTCATATCAGTTTGCCTTCATGACATGATAACATTTCCTTTGTCCCAAGCTTGCTTCCCAGTAACTTATTTATTTGATTTTTATCCTGCCTTCATTACTTTATAAATAACTCAAAACAGGGAACATATCTGATACTCTTCCTTCCTGCTATTTTTCCCCACAACAACAAGCTTGTGATGTGGGTTGGTCTGAGAGAGAGTGACTGGCCCAAGATGGCTTTTGTGGTTATGGCAGGACTTGAACTCACAGTCGCTGGCTTTCTAGCCTGTACCTGGACAGCCTGCAGTGAGGACAATCAACCAAAGGAACAGAGGTTATGGGAGCTCCATCACTTGAGACTTTCAAGAAGAGATTGGACTGCCATTTGTCAGAAATGGTGTAGGGTCTCCTGTTTGAGCAGGGGGGTTGGACTAGATGACCTATAAGGTCCCTTCCAACTCTGTTAAATCTGTTAAACCTTTACCCCTAGACCAAACTGGCTTTCAATGTGCAGTAATGGAGAAACTTCACTCCAGTCCCAAGAAAGTCTTACATGGAAGATTTGCTACAGCTTTTTAGCATCACAAAGTCTGTTACCAAAGCCAACTGTTGCTGCTTGGCTGCTGAAATTACGAGGGAAACAGGTGTCTGTTTGCTCCAATACATCTCTGAGCTCTTCTCTTTCTAAAGCTCGGGCTTCTTATCAGCACGACGGAGACTCTGTGTGATATTTGCCCAGGGGAGCCATGCAACTCCGACCTTGTCTTTCCCCTTTGTAGTCTGTGTGTCAATTCTGCCATGCAAATTTGATTTTAAAAACATATAAATAGAAGCCTAAGGACTAACAAGGGGGGGAGAAGGGTAGTCATGCTTTTAGAATACATATGGTGAATAGAGACTCACAGTGAAAACTGTGCTATAAAATGCGGACTGGGAGGGAGGCAGAAACTCATGCCTCACCCTTTGCAACAAAGGGTATATCCAACACCTAGGAGGATTTCAAGAATGTCCTGGTATAACAGAGACAGTGGTGGGATTTAAATAATTTAACAACCAGTTCTCTGCCCTAATGACTAGCTGGGTAGGCGTGGCTCGGTGGTCATGTGACTGCGTGGGCATGGCCAACTCAACGTCACTCAGGTCGATGGGTACTTCGCCTTAGCTGTTGTAATGTAATAAGGGTTAACCGGAGAGGCAGTTTCTGTAAGCAGAGCAATAAAGATTAGGCTAGAAACAATGCCAGAAGGTTTCCTTCCTTCCTGCCTTCCTTACAGGATTAGCCCTGTAAAGTGGGGAAAAAACAAAAGGAGATTTCTTCCAACAACCGGTTCTCCCAACTGCTTAGAAAGTTAACAACTGGTTCTCCTGGATAGGTGGAAACTGGCTGAATCCCACCACTGAACAGAGGCCACTTATTTTCAGTCTCCCAAAAGCAAAGCGATGTACTGATCTAATTTTCTAACCCCCCAAATCTTCTCCCTAAAAGTTGTCCAGGCAGTCACCATGCATCAAGCTAGATTTGAAGGCAATGAAAGCCACTTTGGTATAATGGTGGTGATAATAGACCAGAAGACGGCGAGTTCTAGTCCCACCTTAGACATGAAAGCTAGTGGGGTGACCTTTGGGCCAGTCTTTCTCTCTCGCTCTCAGCCCAACTCACCTCACATGGTTTTTGTTGTGGGGATAATAGGAGGAGGAAGGTGTGTTGTGCAAGTTCATTGCTCGAATTATTTGTGAAATTAATAAAAGTGAGAAATACAGTAAAAAATAAAATAAAATAATAAAATAAAATAATAAAATAAAATAAAATAAAATAATAAAATAAAATAAAATAAAATAATAAAGTAATAAAATAGATTAATAAAATAAAATAATAAAATAATAAAATAGGAACCATCAGACGAGAGAGGCAAGATCCCCACTGGCTTAACAATCAGAGGAAGAAAGTTAAGAAGGACCCACTCTAATCAATCAACCTGATCAGGTGGTTAAAAGTAGCAGCTGGCAAATAAAAGCTGTGATTAAAAAAAGTATTAGAATGGCTGAAATGGACAAACTTACAAAAGAAATAAAAGACAAAGAAAAATCTGAGTATTACTTAGTTTGGAATTTATGGTACAAATGGCTAGAGGAAAGAGGCAAATAATAAGAAAGCATCAAAGGGAAAAAAAGCTTAAGAAATTAGAACAGAATAATAAAACCACATAATTAACAAGAGGGGGGAAATTTAAAATAGATTGTAAATAAAATAAGAATTATAAGAGAAATATATATACATAGAATGATATAAGATGTATTGTATAGAAATAAGTACATTGAAATAGTAATAGGTATAGAAGAAATATAAATATAAATTACCATATGAGTAGATGAAAAATGTGTAAGGGTAGATAGATAGATTAGATTAGATTAGATTAGATTAGATTAGATTAGATAGATGATAGATAGATAGATAGATAGATAGATAGATAGATAGATAGATAGATAGATAGATAGATAGACAGACAGACAGACAGACAGACAGAGAGAGAGACAGAGAGAGAGACAGAGAGAGAGAGAGAGAGAGAGAGAGAGAGATAAAGGTATACATATATGGATAAAAAGAGTATAATGGAGGCTTAACAATGTGGAAATGTTGCAAAGATGATATTTGTGTTTAAAAAATGAAAAAAAGTTTAATAAAAACATTTTTTTTCAAAAAGTTTTATTGGTTTTTACACATATATGGGGAAAGGTAAATGGGTTTACAAAAATTTTTGGCAGCTCCCACACTGGTGTTAGTAACCCATCCAGCACTCACAGTTTTACCAATCTTAAGAACAAAATACAAAAGATAAGCAGAAAACAAGATCTTATTATGTAATGTTAACCATGTGTTCATTCATTTTCCTTTGTCACTTTCTAAAATATCACCGATTGCTATTTATTTCAAATATTTTCATTTTTGCGATCTGAGCCTTTTCGATATTGCTTCTTCCTCCCCGCCCCCAGAGGAACCTTCACACACACACCCCTCCTTCTTATCCTGCACCATGCTGGCCCTCCCACCACCTTCACTACGTTCGTCCTCTAGGAGGAGATAACTTTTTTTTTAAAGTAGCAGCTGGAAGTTTGTACCTTTGGATTTGCAACCTTCTCCATCTTCAGTTACTGCAGCCTTACCATAAAGTAGAATTAGCTCATTTGGTCTTGTTTCCTGTCTGTTTTACCTGCCAGGCCTGACATCTGGACTGGAATATGGGGAAAGTTCCTTCTAAAGGGCAGAAACTTCCCCTCCAGCCATGAGAATTTCTCTGAAATCTTCTTTTCTTTCCAAATATTTTTCCAAAGCAAATTCCCATTCATCCAATCAGATGAGAGCTGGTAGAGGAAGGAGGGGGGGGGGAGAGAGAATGATTTTTCTAGCATTTATGGATGCATTCTTAATGCAGTGTAAGGATGTACGCAAATGGAAAACAACAGAAAGTGGAGATAAAGAGAAGATATTTGCTCCAGAGCAGAATAGCCCTGAGCAGCCTCTTTCTTTGCCAGCGTAACAGTTCATTTGTGCTGTGTTCTGGGAATGGACAGCTACAGGGCTCCTGTAACTAAGCAGGTGTTGTCTTTACTTTGGCACTAAAGGAAATTGCAGAAAACTGTGAACAGAATAGCTCATATTAATGACATCCACCTGCCCTCCCCATCAAGAATGTTTCTCTTCGCTCAAAGTCTCCAGTGATCAGAATTTTTTTGGGGGAAAATATCCCATTGTTTATCAGAGCCTTGCCATCCACTTTTGATTCATTTCTGCTTGCAATTATCTTTTTTCTGGTAGTCTACCGGGTGTTGGCCACAATGAGACGGTCCCCCACTTGCAGAAATATTCCATCACGTCCTCGGATCTGCCTTGTCTCTTTGCTACTTATTATTTCCTGTAAGAAGCAAAAGAAAGGAAGGAAGGAAGAGGCGATAGTCTACTTTCTTGACCCATTTTTCATCCCTTTTCGAAAGCAACAGGATTGGCAGTTCAATCCAGGAAAATCATTTTTAGTGCAAAAGTAATCTCTTGGATCATGAAGCCTTAATGGTTGCAAGAAAAATCTGAGCACGGTGAAAATGGATGTCATTTTCCTAGCCTGTCATTTTGTTTCATTTCAGCTGTTTGTCCCGTCCCCGTCCCCCCAGTATAAATTTCACCTTGCTTCTGATTTCTTCTTTCTTCCCTTGGCTGACCTTGGAGATCTTCCTTTCCTAGACACCCATTTCTTCTGTGTGCTGCAGCTGCCAAAAAAGCCAATGCAATCCTAGCTTAATAGAGGGATAGAACCAAGATCACATGGTGTATTAGTACCGCTTTATAAAGCCTTAGTAAGACCACACCCACTAGTGTGATTCAAATAATTTAACAACCGGTTCCCTGCCCTAATGACTAGGTGGGTAGGTGGTCATGTGACCAGTTGGGCGTGGCCAACTCAATATCACTCAGGTCGATGAGCGCTTCACCTTAGCTGTTACAATGTAATAAAGGTTAACTGGAGAGGCAGTTTCTGTAAGCAGAGCAATAAAGATTAGGCTAGAAGCAACACCAGAATGTTTCCTTCCTGCCTTCCTTACAGGATTAGCGCTGTAAAGTGGGAAAAAACAAAAGGAGATTTCTTCCAACAACCGATTCTCCAAACTGCTTAGAAAGTTAACAACCAGTTCTCTTGAATCAGAGTTGGAATTCCATAGACGTGCTAACATGCCTGTATGATTAAATTGGAACTTTAAGGATGATTCTGCTTTGATTCTGATTGATTTCATGCATGGTATTTGGAACGCTGACATTATTCCAACTCTCATTTTACTTTTATACGGGTACTGAATCCCAGTACTGACCCAATCCTGGGCAGGACGGAATTTCAGTGAAGATGGAAGAAGGAAAAAATGCAACAGAGAAGGCTAAGGATAACGGATCGCTTGCATTTGTCGATACTATCAATGCACCTTCTAAAGAAATAGTTGAGGCTGCCAAAGCAAGGGGGAGGGAACTTCAGCTGGGCACCCGGCGAAAAGAACCAAAACCCAGGCTTCCCTCGGAGACAGAATTAGACCTGTGAGATGAAGCTTCAGGATTTATAGCTTTTCAGGAATGCCTGCTAGAAGGAGAGGGGCCCCCCAAGGGAACTCTGACAGATGGCTGGATGATGGGCAGAAGGGCTAATGAATGGAGATCTCAGCCGCCCTCATGCAACCATTCTTTGATGGGCCTCCAAGACCAATTCGGACAGCTAAAAGTGAGTGAAATCAACCCCCTCGGCCCCCAGGACATCCTACATGGAGCCTGGCAAAGCCCACATTATCCTTCCCCAGAAGAGAAACTGCTGCGCAGTGGAGTGGAGATCTTGGCTCCTTCCACACAGCCACCAGCAAATCAGCACCCCCTCCTCTTGGAGTGGAACAAAATTGGGGAATTAAAGCCAGCCAGCAAAAAGGGGCCTGGAACACATTCACCTCCCCCGCCTCTGCAAAGTGGTGGCTCTGAACCCATGAATCAAGCCATTCCATGTTGGGCTTTCTTCCCGGGTCATGGATGGGCTCAATGCCAGTGGATGCCTGCCCTTCCCAAAAAATGGAACCATCCCAGATAGCTACTCCTAGGCAGAGCCAGAGACTGAGACCACCACCAGGTCCAGCCCCCCCACCAATGCCTCAGCGGGCTTTTGCCCAACCGATGGGTGTGTCCCAACAAAGGGGCTTACCACCCCAAGCAGCAGGCCAACAGGTTGCTCCAATTCAACCACCAGCACCCCCCCTCCTCCAACACCCCCACATTTTCGTGCAACGTTCGATGGGACCCAAGACAAGCTAGCTTACTTCATGAATCGAGTATTGGCATACGTTGACCAAGTAGGCCCACAATACCCGATGGATTGAGAATTGATCCAAGAAATAGCAGAGGGGATGAATGAAGGAGAGGCTGCACAATGGATAGAGGAACTCCATGAAGAAGCAGCTCCAGAGTTAGATGATGTAACAGGGTTCATCCAACTAATGCGTGCTCGATTTTACGATGTGGCCCAACAGGTGGATACTGAAGACCAGATCCAGGAATTACAACAGGGTGGTCGTTCGGTAAAAGAATTAGTTTGGGAGTTCTGGAGAATAGCTGGGAGACTACGATACTGGCCAGAAAGACTATACGTTCAAAAAGGCCTTAGATCCCAAATTGAAAGAAGCTTGTGCTGTAAGGGGGACTCCAGATTGTCTCCAAGATTGGTACACCACTGCTATCATACTGGACCACAAGATTAACACCTATCCAAAGCCTGGTACCAGAACCCCTGCCAAAAAACCGTTGGCCCACCGAACACAGAGGCAGCAAACGGAAAAACCCACCAACCTCTCGTTCCTGGGACCCCAAAATAAAGTGCTACAGTTGTGGTCAGCTTGGCCACCAGGCATCAACATGCCGGACCCCAGCTCCAGTTCCACAACCGTGCCAATCACCTGCCAGCACAATCAAGAAAACCCCCAGAAAACCACCAGAGAAGAGTTGTCTGGTACAACAGCCAGCAGAGCTGGAGAGCCAAGCCACTGTGGCTTAGTATATATTTGCAGTAAGTTTCAATATTTTTATTTTTATTTATTTTATTAAGTCTCTGTTTTTAATTGTTTTGTTTCAGTTCTATGCCATCCAGAATCACATACAAAAGATGGGTGACTATATAAATTTGATGACTGACTGACTAACAATCTAACTAACTAACTAACTAACTAACTAACTAACTAACTAACTAACTAAATAAATAAATAAATAAATAAATAAATAAATAAATAAATAAATAAATATAAATAAAAAATCTGCACATCTATGTACACAATTTTGCTCTATAGTCATGGCTTTTGCAAACCACTTTTTGTGATGCAGTTGAGTGGTCCCCAACCTTTGTGGCTTGGTGGCCTAGTGGAGAGGGAAAGGGAAACTGCAGGGAGTTGTCTAGGCCAGGGGTCCCCAACCCCTAGGCCGCAGCCCACTACCAGGTCATGACCTATTCAGAATTAGGCCATGCGAGTGCCCACCAGTCCACCGCTTGTGTAAGTTGAGCTGCATGCATGCGCTCTGGCCAGCCACTTGTGCAACCCAATTCCAAATAGGCCATGGCCCAGAAGTGGGCTGCGGCCTGGAGATTGGGGACGCCTGATGTAGTTCAGTTTCTTTGTAGTTGGCTTGTTTTTATGGAGAAAGGCATATTTGTGTTGGTTCTTCATTAATCTAGTCATTTGTTGCTCCTGGGCTGCGGCATCAGAGGTGGGTTGCTCCCAGTTCGGGCCGGTTCAGCCAAACTGGTAGTGGTGGCATCAGAAGGCTCCGTCTACCCGCCTGGATGCTTCTGTGCATATGCAGAAGTGTTGTGCACGTGACCACGAGCGAACTGGTAGTAAACCGGTTAGCAACCCACCACTGTGCCACATCCTAATTGCAATCTCTCCTAGCTTCCTCCCAGGATTGCAAACCATTGGCAAATTTCCTCCAGCTGCTCAAACACTGCCTGCCATCTCCAGGTTCTGCCATATATACCATTCTCAGCATGCTCTTTTGGGACAGGGATTTATTTGGATTGAAAAATTAAAACAAAAGTGAAGAGCTTTTCAAAAATCTACAGCGAAAGAACAGAAGCCTGGTAGCACCTTTTCCGATTAACATAACAAATTGTATTAAAAGGCATACATTTCACGAGCTACAGCAGATTGCATTAATTGTGTGCAGCAGCTAAGTTGATCTAGGGTTTAAATTGGGATGATTTAAATTTAAATCTCAGTTTAAATCCTGCATCAGTTTTCCTATTAAACGCCTTGTGGTTTTTGGCTAACACAGAGTAGCATGATTCTCCTCCTACAATGTCTATCACAGAAGAAAAATTCAGTCAACTCTGATCAACACATTAGCTATATTAAAAATATTTGTCTTCATAACTGTCAGCAGTGCAAATGCATTTTTGATCCGGGCACTGAATGTGTTTCAAATTCCTTTGTTTTCCTGAAGGTGCTGTATTTTTGAACTTATTGTTACTTATCTTCCTAATGAATAAAATGGCTCCTGATTTTCTCTCTGATTCCTCCCATGTCCTTCTCCAATTTTACAAAAATAAAATAAAATGGATCCATTTTAATTTATCACTCCAAATCTTGTAGTAATTCAAAACAATCTAAGGGACGACCACAAAGAAGAGGCGATCAATCTAGTCCGTATTCTAACCTATAGCAGCGGATGGAAAATAATCAGGGAGAGAACTAGCCTAGAAATAAGGAGAAATTTCTTGACAATGAGAACAATTAACCAGTGGGGTGGCTTGTCTTCAGAAGTTGTGGGTGCTCCGTCAATGGAGTTTTTAAAGAAGGGAATGGATAACCATTTTGTCTGAAATTGTATAGGGTCTCCTGCTTGAGCAGGGAATAGGACTAGAAGACCACCAAGGTCCCTTCCAACTCCGTTATTCTGTTCTATGTGACAATAATAAAGATTTGGTTTGGTTTCATTTGATGTAGGTTAGGGGCAGGGATGGGTTCTTGCAGGCAATACTGCCAGTTCGCTTGTGTGCATGCTGCATCCACATGCACAGTACAATTAAAATTGTGCACCACAAGATGCACAAACCACTGGTAGTGGTTTGGTTGTTAGGGTTCTAAATACCATGCAGAATTAAATCATTGTCCAAGGCAAAACATCCTTTAAGGTGCAATTTATTCCGCAGGCATGTTAGCACGGCTATGGAAAATTTCAACTCTGAATTACATCCTGTAAGTTCACCCAGTAGAAAGTTCATGATCTCTCCCCACACCCACAAATCCATCACATGTTCCAATCATCATCTTCCATGCTGGCATGTACACCCATCTTCTTCCGGCCAGGTGTCGAGATGCGAAGACAAAAGATGACCTTGGCTTCTACAAAAGAATGTCAACAATCCATTCTACAATCCTACTCCTTTCTATTCCCCCCTCCCAACTACTACACTATTGAAACAGCAGAGAGAATTATTAAAAAGTGTGGCAGGCCAAAGATCCTAAAAAGAATATAATTACAGGCCTGACATTGGTGGTCACTGGAACCGGCAGCTACTCAGGCTTGCCACACCCCCAAACCAGTTTGGGGGTGTGGCTGGCCTGAGTAGCTGCCGGTTCCAGGGACCACCAAACCACTACCGGTTTGGCCAAACTGGTCCGAACCAGTAGGAACCCACCACTGGTTAGGGGTTGTTTGGGTTCAATCTTCAATGGGAACAGGGCAATGGTGGGATTCAAAATGTTTTAATACCGATTCTGTGGGCATGGCTTTGTGGGTGTGGCTTTGTGGGCATTGCAAAGGAAGGATACTGCAAAATCCCCATTCCCTCCCCACCCCACTAATCTACTTTCCAGTTCCCTTCTTTTGTTCATGGCAAGAAAAGAAGATCGGCTGGGAGGCTGGGAAGCAGTGGGGCGGGGCCAGCCTATTTGCCAGTTCTCTGAACAACTCAAAATTTCCATTATCAGTTCTCCAGAAACCTGTCAGAACTGGCTGAATACGACCTCTGGAACAAGGTGGTAGTCGGAGAACAAAACCAGAGCATCTGGATCCTACCTCTTATAATTCTGACATTATATGTGCCTCTTTCATCCTTATGTTCCCAAATTCGAAGCATACCCGCCTATCAGGAGCTTGTAGACATCTGCAAGATGGATGAGTCCTGCCGAAATATTATTAGTAACAAAACATTTGTGGAAGTACAAACATGTTGGATTAATTGAACTTGTTTGGTTATTTCCCCTGGAGAAATGTAGGGCTGATTCATCTCCCCTCCTTCCAGCTCCTGGCTGCAAAGTTATTTCTGCTTATAATGCCTTGCCTTCTCATCTGCCAATCGCTGCCCACCTCCTGCCATTCATGTATTGCTGGAACAAGCGAGCAGTTCGTCATATCAAGGAGACGAATGGCCAGGAGAAAGCTGGCTTGATTGGATCAGTGGCTACCCCTTTCAAAACCTCGGCTTGGGTGCCTGATATATAAGAACCAGAGGCCAGGCCTCACTCTTTCTGAGCGCTACCTCTTTGCAAAATTTACGTGGCAGTTCTTTTAATCTGACCTTTGTTTCTTTTTCCTCTGAAAGAAAAGAACATACCTCTAGAGGCAAAAAGGGGCCCTTTCTGAAGATTTGTCAGAGGTGGGTTTTTTTTTTCTTTTAAATCTCAAGCCATATAACATGGTGAATGGAAAGGAAGGGAAGAGAAGAGATGAGAATAGGAGAATCAAATAGAAAATAGAATAGAATAGAATAGAATAGAGAATGGAAGGGAAGGGAAAAGAAGAGGAGAAGAGAGGAGAATTGAATAGAAAATAGAATAGAACAGAACAAAACAGAATATGGAATGGAATGGAGTGGAGTGGAGTGGAATGGTGTGGAACGGAAGAGAAGAGAAGATATAGAGTGGAATTGAATGGAATAGAATGGAATGGAATGGAATGGAATAGAATAGAATAGAATAGAATAGAATAGAATAGAATAGAATAGAATAGAATAGAATAGAATAGAATAGAATAGAATACAGAATGGAAGGGAAGGGAAGGAAAGGAAAGGGAAGGGAAGAAGAGAGGAGAGGAGAGAAGAATTGAATAGAAAATAGAATAGAACAGAACAGAATATGGAATGGAATGGAATAGAATAGAATGGAATAGAATAGAATTCAATTCTTCATTGGCCAAGTGTGATTGGATACACAAGGAATTTGTCTTTGGTCCAGATGTTCTCAGTGTACATAAAGAAAAATAAAAGAATACATTCATCAAGAATCATAAGACACAACACTTCATGATGGTGATAGGTTACTAATACGCAGTCAAATTATACTAGGAAATAAATAAAACAATATAAATTTTAAGCAACATGGGTATAGTCATAAGTGGAAAGAGATAGGTACTAGGAAGGAAGAGAAGAATAATAGAAATACAGTCTTAGTAAATAATTTGAGAGTGTTGTGGGAGTTAGTTGTTAGCAGAATGATGGCATTTGGGGAAAAACCGTCCATGTGTCTAGTTGTTCTGGGGTGCAGTGCAGTGCCCTATGGAACCCAAATAAAAAGAAAACAATCCCTACTTTTCATACAAATAGTGAAACTCAATCTCCAAAAGAAATCTTTCTACAGTATAATTTGATGAGCTAAAAGCTGATTTGATAAATGTTCCTTTCGTGCATTTGAGATGTACCTATAAATTGGACCAGCTTTATGAAGGCTTTGATCATCTCCAATCAGCCTAGCTCATCTGATGCAATTTTCCACTTCTCTTTCTGAAGTATATCATTTGATTTCCAATGTTTTGTCATCTCCAGACAAAAGAAAAGAGGTAAGTCATAATTATTTTCTTAAAATAGTTAGAATTAGGGATTTTTTTACTGCCTTCACAGACTGAAGGTATACCTTTTGCCATCTTGCAGACTGATTTTGGAGAGATGGATTTTGGGGTTAAATATAGTGAAGAAGATAGGGGCTCAGTGGCTAAGATGCTGAGCTTGTCGATCAGAAAGGTCTGCAGTTCGGCGATTCGAATCCCTAGTGCCCCGTAATGGAGTGAGATCCAGTTACTTGTTCCAGCTTCTGCCAACCTACCAGTTTGAAAGCACGTAAAAATGCAAGTAGAAAAATAGGAATATAGGAAAATAGGAACCACCTTTGGTGGGAAGGTAATAGCATTCTGTGCATCTTCGGTGTTTAGTCATGACAATGGAGACGTCTTCGGACAGCACTGGCTCTTTGGCTCTGAAATGGAGATGAAAAGCGCCCCCTAGAGTCAGGAACGACAGGCATGCTTTTGCAAGGGGAACCTTTACCTTTACCTTATAGTGAAGAAAAATGAAAGAAGACACTTCAGAGATTTAGATAAAGGATTTTTGTTGGGGGCCAAACTATGGCCACCACACATAGGTGAGGCTGAAAATTTCTCACCATTTTAAAAACAATCCTTCTGCTTACCCCATACCCCAAGGAAAAATCACCTGATTAATTAAATGGTATTCTGCTTTCCTTTGAAACTCTCCATATACATTCAAAGAGGTGTGGATAATCGGGTTGGAAGAGATCCAAAAATGTCAGAAAATTTGTGCTCCATTGTAATTGTAAGTCAAGGACTATCTGTAATCCCTGAATATAAATCTTCTCTTTAGACTGTGCTAATAAGCATGCAACACTCCAATAGCAATAGCATTTAGACTTATATACCGCTTCACAGTGCTTTACAGCTCTCTCTAAGTGGTTTACAGAGTCAGCATTTTCCCCCCAACAATCTGGGTCTTCATTTTACCAACCTCTGAAGGATGGAAGTGTCAGGTTCCAACAGATGCCCTAATTAAATCATAAGCCTCGAGCCAAGCTTCAAAAGAAATCCAGTCATTTATTAGGAGCTTCACGTCAGCATGTACCCAAGTGAAGCCAGCTCTGACCCCACGTAATTTATGGTCCCCAATCATGATCCTGTTTCCCCGCTTCCCTCCAGGGTGTGTCATTAATCACATTCGCCAATGGGGCAATTTCGCGGGTTGTAGAGATCACTTGAGAAAGATAAGTGTGGAATGTGCATCTGTCTTGTGCTGCCATGCCGTTTCATCGGTTTCCCATCCCTCCCCTTTTCTATGGCAACTCGAGAGCAGGCCAGGGATGCTTTGCAAATTGACAGGAAGGCTGAGTCAACCTTGAGCCATTCAGAATCAAACTCTTGGAATGAGCAGTGAGTTAGCCTGCAGTACTGCATTCTTACCACTGTGTCACCATGGTGCTATACACGTTTGTACCATCTATATATGAAGCTCTCTTGAACATCAATTCTTTCATCTCACAGCAAGGAATTCCATTAGTGAACCAAGCGATTGACCATCAGCTGAACATGGGGTAATGAAGATGCAGTGAGGATACAGATCTGGGCTGCTAACTAGACGAGTGTTTCTCAGCCTTGGCAACTTTAAGATGCATGGATTTCAATTACCGCAATTTCTCAGCCAGCTGTAACTAACTGGACTTTAGTTTGACAGCACCTGCCACAGATCAATGGGATTTTTGTGATTCTTGGCATCCCGCATGGAATGCCAATATGGACATCAACACTGGAGAAGGAACTGAAATTGTAAGCCCTAGTGCAGGGCGGTAAAACTCACAGCCTGCGCATTGGATGCATTACATGCTGGCCATGCCCGATTTAGCGAAGGGGGGAAAAGTCACAATACATCACGTGATGCCACTGTGACGATGCATGTTTGACACCCTTGCTCTAGTGGAATGGGCTATTGATATCACAGCTGGGCCTTCTGGAAAGGTGGAAATAACTCTGGGAAAGGCAGCTCCTGAAATACCTTTTGCCTCTTTCATCTGTGTGACCACAGGAGGCTTTAGGAAGAGAGTGAATGGCCCTTCTGCTTTTCTTTCTTCTGATTGTCTGAGTCCTTCCCTCCTGTTTAGCTTCTGAACCTTAGTCAGATGCCATCACTTACTGTGATACTGTGAGTATGTAGGCTCAGCTAAAGATGGAACGCAAAGAATGAACTGGAGGCTTCCCAACAAAATTATCTGAACAATATTATATCCTGAATTATTATTTAATATTATATCCTGAATTGCTTATTTTTATCCATTTAATTGTGCCATTTTTTCATGTGTTTTCATACTTGTTTTCTTGTACAAACAAACAATTTTTTACCGACTCTTCTCCTTCCCAACCTTCTTGCTTCTTTGTTGTATTGCTTTTGAATGGCGACCTAATGACAAAGATATAGATAGATAGATAGATAGATAGATAGATAGATAGATAGATAGATAGATAGATAGATAGATAGATAGATAGATAGATAGATAGATAGATAGATAGATAGATAGATAGATAGGCAGGCAGGCAGGCAGGCAGGCAGGCAGGCAGGCAGGCAGGCAGGCAGGCAGGCAGGCAGGCAGGCAGGCAGATAGAGATAGTTGAGAGGAAATTGTGTGTGGTTGATATGCAAATCAAGAATGGGAAGCTAACCTGAGCAATGATTCATCAAGCAAGTTCTCTAATTAAAACAATGCAAAAATGATATTTCAGGAACCAGCAAAGCCTAGTTCTAACTAACTACATCCAGCAGGAAAAATTAAAAAGCATGCCCCCTAAGTGAGTGTGTATGGGAAGACAGGCAGAAGAAAGTAATTTGAAATTAGCAATCTCTTAGATAAAAAGCAGGCAGGCTGTTGCTGCCCCTTTATACTCAAAGGTCATGAGCAATTGAATTTTGGATTCACACCGAATTCACATCTCCCATACTAATGCAGCCCTTTCTCAATAAATCTTGCTAAAGAGAACTCTGAAAAAAAGCATGCATAAAAAGAATCCCTTTTGGTTTTAGGCAGCTACCAAACAGCCTGGAATTCAGACTATTTCTGAACAAGCTGGAAGGCTACTAGACCTGTTTATTTAAAGACAGGTTGAGCGCTCTTTTGAAAAGGTGGGGGTGGGGCTAAGCCCATGTCCAAAAACTGCCTTGCTGACAGATTGCGTTCACAGTGGAAGGTTGTGAACTGAAGCGTGAAAACAGCCTTTGTCAACAAAAGCCGTGGAAAACTTGTAATGCACTCATTTGGGAGCCAGCAATAAACAGCTGGCAATTTAAAACATGCAAGGATAATTGGCTTTTCAAAAAATCAGCTACACCAAGTATTGCAATGTCAATTTGTAGTTGATTTGACATTCATTGAGTTGACAATGGTAGGCCAACTCAACCTAATTTGGATATTCAGAGCTAGGTGGCACAGAGTGACAGAAAGATAGCACATATGCAGCCAATTGGCACCATCAACTTTATATGACATGATTCTGTGCATCAACTGAAATCTTTCTTTAACTTGCCTTATGTGTTTATTTGCTTTGGATTTTAAAAGACTGCAAGGAAACAGAAAAGGGGACAATTGTATTAGTTAAATTTTGATTTGGAGAAATCTATTCCAGTATGCTCCATTTTCCATGAACTTGTTTGGTGCATCTGTCCTTCTGCTCTGCATACATGGGGAGTCCCGTTGATTTTTTACTAGTGACCATGTCATTAATTTTGTACCATGTTGCTTCTTTCACTGTCCAAATTTGATCATCCTGAATCATCTAAGTTGGGTTTGGAATTATTTGTCCCACTGTTCCATCAGGCTGATCTTCTCCAACTGCACAATTGCAGGCATTCCTTGACTCACGACCACACAATTGAACCCAACATTTCTGTTGTTAAGTGAGATAGTTTTAAAATCAGTTTTGCCCCATTTCATGAACTTTCTTGTCACAGATGTAAATTGGATCACTACAGTTGTTAATTTAAGTGGTTCTTAAGTAAATCTGGCTTCCCCATTCGCTTTGCTCAGGGGTGTCCAAACTTGGGAACTTTAAGACTTGTGGTCTTCAACTCCCAGAATTCCCCAGCCAGCTGCTGGCTGGGGAATTCTGGGAGTTGAAGACCACAAGTCTTAAAGTTCCCAGGTTTGGACACCCCTGGCTTTGCTAGTTAGAAGGTCATAAAAGGTGATCACATGACCCTGGAACACTGCAATTGCCATAAATATGAACCAGTTGCCAAGTATCCAAATTTTTATCATGTGACCATGGGAATGCTGCTATGGTCGTGTGAAAAATGACCCTAGGTCAGTGCCATTGTAATTTCAAATGGTCACTAAATGAATGGTTGTAAATCGAAGATTACCTGTACCATTTTCCTAACCTCCTTCTGTTGTGTACCGAGCCGGTCCACCAGTAGGTGGCGCTGCGTAGACCTTCCTTCATTGGCCCATACATCCGGCGGGAGAATCCTGGTTACCCTATTGGTTCCCCGACTGACGGCGTTTGTATAAATTGCTGTCAGCTGGGGATTGTGTATCTCGGTTTTAGTCAGTTACTGTTGCTTTTAAATAAAGATTAATGTCCAGCAGCCTTCTTGTACTTCTTGCCTTGGAACACAAAACCTTCAGCTAGAAGTTCCTCCATCTTCTCAGTGGAGAAGGTTCTATGAATCAGAGTTGAGAGGGATGGCACTTTAGATGCACTTTGGATACCACATCTCTGTACCAAGCACCTCTCCCTTCCACCTGATGTTCTGGCTGAAGTGGAGGGTCAGATTCAGTCCCAAAGGAAACTAAACAATTTTTCAGAGTATAAGATGCATCAAGAATTTGAAGAGGCAAATTAAAAAAAAAGTTTTTGCACTCTGCAGACCTCCCAAAAATGGTTTTTGTGAAAATGGGCCCATTTTTTGTCCAAAAAAAGGGGCATGCATAGCCTTTAGGAGGCTTATAGAGCACTCCTGGGGACTGCAGGGGGGGGGGGTTGGCAAAAACAAGCAAAAAATGACCTGAACACTCTGGAAGCCTCCCAAACCCTCTGCATGTCCATTTTTGCAAAGGGGGCGGGGTTTTGTGAGGCCAAAAATGCTGTATTCAGTGTATAAGACGCACCCAGATTTTCACTTTCTTTTTTGAGGGAAAAAGGTGCGTCTTATACTCCAAAAAATAGGAGTAAAATAGGTAGGTCCCATCTGTAGCTTGGAAGACCTTCCCATTCCCAGGGGCAGCTTTCGGTTTGTCTTTCTTCTTCAAATCTTCCTTTTCTTCACCTGCTTCTTACTTGCTGAAGTCCAGAAACTCCACTGCATTCTTACCAGCCCAACGGCAACTTTTGCTGCTTGCTCATTAGTAATCTTTAATTCTTGGCTCGTCACCTTCCTGTTTGGCTTTTTCGGCGAGGTTAGCAACCCGTTCTGATTTTTCACAGCATTCTGCCTCTTGATCAGTTTCCATCTCCTTTTTTGGTCTCTGAGCCAAGTGGTGGGGGGTGAGCAAATATCTCTGAGATCAGCTGTGACTCCAGCAGCTCCCACTTCCCTTCCTACAAAACAAACAGCTTCGCATCTCAGGAAGATGAAAAAAAAGGGGACTTCCTGTACACCACCTGGGAGTTGGGAAGAGCTCCTTGTTATCTGCTACCTCTTTGCTATCAGCCCTGTCATCCTCAGCTGGTGTGCTGTTTATTCCTGTCCTTTTCTGCATCTGCTGTTTACATTTTTAATTCCCAAAATCAAATTAAATGGAGAACTGGTATAATATAGAGCACAAAACAACAGCTTTCTTTGCAAGAATGTCCCCAGACTGGCATTGGTCTAATTTGTCATTGAATTAAAGCATAGATAGATACAAGGATTAACCCCTAATAATCCTTACTTACCAACCACCACACTGCTGCTAAATGCCACAGTCACTAAGTGCAAAATCATATGATCATGCCAGGCTTACAGTGCCATTTCCATTGTTAAGCGACGCACCATAGTTGTTAATCAAGACATCACTCAACCACAATTTGTGATTTCACTTCCATGTTCTCCATTAATTCTGCTTGTTGGAAAGCTTGAAAAAGGCAGCCACATGCCCGCAAAATACTGTGACAGTCATAAATGTGAAAATTGGCCATCAAGCTGTTTTTCTAATATTATTTTCATTGAAGGAAAATGTTACATGTGATTTAAAAATGATGGAAATATAAAAAGGAAACATAGAAAAAGAAAGAAATATAGAAAAAGAGAAAAAAGAAAGATATCGCCAATTCATTTTGGTCCATTTTTAACAAAAAAAGCAATAAACAGCAAGTTACACTGTCATAACTTGGAAGGGTCACTAAACAAAGTGTCAAATGATCAAATCAGAATTGATGTAGACGATGACCAGCTGGAGCCTGAGGGCAGAGTCAAACATGTCATTAGCTTGAAATCACAGGTTTCCATAAGAGATCCAAGTCAAGCCGCCCCCTGCCCCATGAATTTTATTGACTCTTATTCTAGTACCAATTTGCCTTGACCCTTAGTAGATCAGATTCTTGTGTAGAAATAGCATGTAATACACTGGAATTGCTTTGAACTAAACTCCTGTTCCTGGTTACTTACATCTGACACAGGGGTGGTATTCAGCAGGTTCTGATCAGTTCAGGAGAACAGGTAATGGAAATTTTGAGTAGCTCAGAAGTAAATATGACCTCTGCTGGCCGCACCTCCTTCTATTCTCTGCCTTCTGAGTCCCAGCTGATCGGGGAGGAAATGGCGATTTTGCAGTAACCTTCCTCTGGAGTGGGGAGGGAGTGGAGATTTTACAGTATACTTCCCCTGCCATGTCCACCAAGCCACGCCCACCAAGCCATGCCATGCCACACCCACTAAGCCACGCCCACAGAACTGGTAGTAAAAAATTTGAATCCTACCACCGGTTCTGACAGTTTATGACTAACTATATCTGCTAAGCATCTGTTTTGTGAGAGTGTCCCTGACATGCCTATCAGTTCAGGGAGGTGGTTTACCCCCCAGGAGTTTACAGAAAAAAGCTTTATCTACTTTGTTTATGAACATCTCAGTCCTTATTATGACCTAGCCGGAGACAATCATGTGGGCTTGGCCACCATCTTTATTTTGTGCCCATCCCTGGTGCAAAGGACCGTGTAACCTACAATTCTCCCTTGAAAAGGGCATTAAAATGACCCCTACACCAAAATACTTTTGCAGATGGGATTGTGGTGGATGTAGACTAGGAAAAAAATGTCATCAGGTTTGAGCCTGTTTATACTTGCCAAATTCAATAGACCAGAAGTCTTCAAACTTGGCAACTTTAAGACTTGTGGACTTGAAGTCCCAGAATTCTCCAGCCAGCTGGCTGGAGAATTCTGGGACTTCAAGTCCACAAGTCTTAAAGTTGCCAAGTTTGGGGACCCCTGAAATAGACAGTGGACATTGGCAAGACCTGGTCCGTAAGATCCACAGCAGGGATATACATAAGAATGGGGTCAAAAATATCAAGATGGCAGCCATAATCATACCATCAAAGTCCTGCCCTTGGGTGGGGCATCAATCACACATGGTTGTGATTGCATTTTGTATAGCTCCAGCTATTAATGTAAATGAAATGGATTCCATTCTCCTACTGATGGATTTCTAGCTACCGGGAAGACATTTTCAACTGCTGAAGCAGCGAGCTGCTTTCCTCCCCCCTGTCACTTCTCATCTTCTCCCAAATAATGACCTTATTTTTTTTTAAAAAAAAAAGAATAAATCTGCTTCTTTCAACGAAGGGAAAAGAAAAACACACACACAGCCAATTGCTAAAGATTCCGGGCCCCAAACATCTCCACAGCTCTATTAAGATTGTCTAACCAACTGTGTTACACCTGAGTAGCAGTGTCATTTCCTAATAATGCCAAGACAAGACAATAAATCATCCGGATCATCCAATCAGGTGATGCCAAGCTTTAACAAAAGATGAGGATAAACAACAGATGACATTTTAAAACAGGCAATGTATTAATGTGGAAATGCAGGAAACTCAATGGGGCTGGCTCTTTTATTGACCTTTTTCAACTTGTGGCTTCTTTCACCAAACGGTCCCTGGTTCTTTCAAAAACGGGGCAGGGGTGGGGGGCTGCTTTTCAGTTTTTGTTCTGAAAAGAACAAAAGTTCAGAATTAACACTATTGGTGGGTTATTTGTTTTTCCCTCCCTTAATTTAGAAGATGCTGGTGTTGCCCTCCCTGGTAGAGCTGTCCAAGATGGTAAAAACACATCAAGATGGTTGCAAGCCATGTGATGAGTTTGTTTATTTATAACCCAACTTTATAATTTTTACAAATAACTCAAGACAGAAAATACACACAGTACTGAGGTGAGACAGAGTGACTGGTCCAAAATTACTGTGCTGGATTTCATGCTTAAAACAGGATTAGAACCAGAGGTGGTATCCAGCAGGTTCTGACCAGTGCTGGAGAACCGGCAGCGGAAATTTTGCGTAGTTCAGAGAATTTGCAAATACCACCTCTGGCTGGCCCCGCCCATCTATTCTCTGCCTCCCGAGTCCCAGCTGATTGGGAGGAAATGGGGATTTTGCAGTATCCTTCCCCTGGAATGGGGTGGGAATGGAGCAATGGTGAAATTCAAAATATTTTACTACCAGTTCTGTGGGCATGGCTTGGTGGGCATGGCAGGGGAAGGATACTGCAAAATACCCATTCCCTTCCCACTCTGAGGCCAGCCAGAGGTTGTATTTGCTGGTTCTCTCAAAATTTCCACTACCGGTTCTCCAGAACCTGTCAGAACCTGCTGAATTTCACCCCTGGAATGGAGATTTTATAGTATCTTCCCCTGCCATGCCCACCAAGCCACACCCACCAAGCCATGTCATGCCCACCAAGCCATGCCCACAGAACTAATAGTAAAAAAAATTGAATCCCATCTCTGATTAGAACTCACCATTTCTTGGTTTCTAGCCTGATGCTTAATCACTAGACCAAACAACAGTGTAAACCAAATTGACAGAGGTAAGCAGGATGAATCTACAATCACACAATCCCAACCATAATCTTAGCATTATTGACTCACATGCCAACCATGTTCCTCAGCCGTTGTGATCCCCTCCTCTCTGATCCTGAATTCTTGCATTTTTGTGGATCCTAAAGTAGGCACTCAAGGAATTTTTATTTATTTATGTGTTGAATTTATTTTCCTCCCATCTCATTCTGAAGTGACTCGGGGGGGGGGGGGGGCTAAGAATCACAAAACTGAATTGTGAATAGGACAACAGGAGGACATGCCTTCTTCTGTGTCCATTTACCCAACCTGCATAACTCGGTTGGTACAAATCTAGCAGCTGCATTCATGTAGTACAGAGATTTTCCTGTTAGTTAGACTCTGGTGGTTTAATTTTCTGGTGGGTGAATGGAATCTATTCTGTATAGCTACAGTTCAATATATTGTACACTGATGTTACAGGGAATTGTAATTGGACCTCTGGCATGCAACTCGTCTGCTACTACCATTCAGACCAGCTAATGCTGGGTTTCTCAACCTTGGCAACTTTAAGACACAGGGACTTCCACTTCCAGAATTCTCCAGCCAGCTTGATAACTGGGGAACCTGGGGAATTGAAGTTTTGACTCCCAAGCATCCAGACTCACACTGGAGCCAATCCTCAGGGAATTTCTCTATATCAAGGAAAATAGAACTGAGGACTGAAGGATGCAATTTATGAGCTCCAAGCAGATGACTCAGTGATCTCAAACACTTTGTATAATGCAAAAATAGTCTTTTGAAGTTTATTTTCTCTCATTGCACAGAAAAGGCAAAGCAAGAGATGTAAATTAAGTTTCAGATCCCAAGAGGAAAGACAGCCTTATGGGATGTCTTTGGCTCAAACAATACAAAAGGATTCAATTTCCCCATCCCACCCCATTGCATCCACATCAGCCCATAGCCTCTTGGCAAACTGAGCCATAAATTGGAAATGCTAGAGAGGGTGTAGAGCAGGGCTTCCCAGTCCCCCGCGGCATGCCAGAAAATGGGCAGCACAAACAAGTGAAACCTCAGCCATGGGTTGCAGGCAGCATGTGAAACAATGCCCCCTCAATTCCACAGAAAAACTTCTCTCCACGGAACTGGTCCCTGGTGCCCAAAGGATTGGGGGCTGCTGGTGTAGAGGATGCATCCACACAACAAAGCAAATATGTCATTTCCTTCCAGAGAAAATTGTTTCACATGGAAGGGCATCCAAGGACTGGCTTGAACTAGCAGAATTAAACTTGCAAGTTTCCCTGCATTGTATCATTTGAGTGGAGGGGGAGGGAGGAAGAAAGGAACGAAGGAAGGAAAGAAGGAAGGAAGTGAGCTCTGCCTTTGGAAGATCAGTCTGTTATGCTTTTGCTTTAATGCCATTGAATTATGCTAGCTTTCTGTTTTGAGAGTCCTCAACTTACAACTGTTATGAATCAGTTTTGCCGAAAACTGAAAATAAATGCTGGTTTTCAGCAAAGCCATCATAAAATGCAGTCATGTCACTGGGAGACACTACAAATAGTCATAAAGTCTCTGAACACCCAAAGTGTGATTAGATGACAGGAGGGGGCGGTGACCATTAGAACTTTGAATCTGGGGGATGGGTTGGTAGGTCTGTTGTAACTTTGTCCAGTCTCTAAGTGAGGACATGAAAATGGAGAAAGCACCTCACATGCTTTCCTTAATGAAAGCTTTTCTCTCTGAAAGTTACCAAAGATTTAAGCAGATGCATGTTGACAGAGAGAGAGATCTGGAGGAGGTCTATTCAGAGGAACCTGTCAGGTTTGGACTCAGATGTTCAAAACTTCCATATCCAAAACCATCTCTGATCATGAGTTCTGAATCTGAAACTATGACACATTGTTTAACTGTACTCTAGTCTATCTTTAGGGATGTGGCTGCTCAGTGGCTAAGATCAGAAAGGTTGGCAGTTTAGTGGTTCAAATCCCTAGTGCCACATAACTCAGTGAGCTCCCGTGACTTGTCCCAGCTTCTACCAACAGTTCAAAAGCAGGTAAAAAATGCAAGTAGAAAAATAGGAACCACCGTGGGTGGGAAGGTAACAGCATTCTGTGTGCCTTCAGCATTTAGTCATGCCGACCACATGACCACAGAGACATCTTTGGACAGCTCTGGCTCTTCGGCTTTGAAACAGAGATATGTACCACCCACTAGAGTTGGGAACGATTAGCACATATGTGTGAGAGGAACCTTTACCTTTAGCCTACATTTTCTCTATGCCCTCTTCCAGAAAGATTGAAAACAGTCTTTAAAAAACTTAACTAAGAGTCTGAAGCAAAAAAACAAAACAAATTTGGCAAGGAAATGAAAGCTCCCATTTAGAGCAAAGTATTCAGAGATAGAGAAATAAAATGTGCTTATCAACCTGCCTGGAGGCGCATTGAAAGACATGCTTGCACAGAGCCATTGGCATTATTGGAGGCTGGTGAAAGGAGAGAATGGTGGGAAATAACTGAGAATTTTATAAACTTCATAAACATCATCATCATCACATAGTGGACATGGCAGTACCTGAAGACAGTAGGATAGAAGAGAAAAAACTAAAGAAAATCTCAAAATGCAAATACTTACAAATAGAAGTAGAACAACAGTGGCAAAAAAGCAAAGATAATACCAATAGTGATACAAGCTTTGGGTGTAATCCCGAAACAATTACTTGAACACCATTGGCATTGACAAATTCACCATCAGTCAATTGCAAAAGGCAGCTTTGCTTGGAACAGCTTACATCCTGTGACTCTACCAAACAATGGCATCTGCCTATCCCTGGTCCTTGGCAAGTATTCAATAGGTCAGTGATGCTAACCTTTTCCTAAAGGTGTGCCAAAATTGTGTGCTTGCATGCTATTGCGCGCGTGTGCCCGCCCACCTGTCCATGCGTGCACCCGCCCACCTGCGGATGTGTGAGTGACCACCCTCATGCATGCACACACGACACCCCCCCCCAGTGGGGGAGGGGGATTTTTGCCTTCCCCAGGCTCTGGAGACTTTCCTGAAGCCTGGGGAGGGCGAAAAACGTCTCAACGGGAAAACTGTTAGTTCATTCCTGAATTTCCGGTTGGGCTGTTGCACCTGTTTTTCACCCTCTCTAGGCTCCGGAGGCTTTCCTGAAGCCTGGAGAAGGTGAAAATGGCACGCCGGAGCTGAGGGCTGCTGTGCCAGCAAATATGGCTCTGTGTGCCACCTGTGGCACACATGCCATAGGTTCGCCATCATGGCAATAGGTAGATAAATGTACCAATTCTATCCTAACCATCTGGATGATTGTGTGGAGAACAACAACAACAACAACAATAATAATAATAATAATAATAATAATAATAATAATAATAATAATAATAATAATAATAATTGAAGAAGAAAAACATGCACTGGCTGATTATTTAAAAGAAAGTCAAGAACATCTATTAATCGAAGTAAAGAACAAAAATCTATTGAAGGCCCAACAGACGAAACAAGAATACAAAAAAGATGTGATAAAATTAAGAATGGAGAGTTGGCAGAACAAAGCATTGCATGGCCAATTTCTGGAAAAAATAAAAGAGAAAGTAGACAGTGAAAAAACTTGGTTATGGTTAACAGCAGGTACATTAAAGAAAGAAACAGAGTCACTAATCCTGGCTGCGCAAGAACAAGCTATCCGAACAAATGCCATTAAGACCAAAATCGAAAAATCCTCTGATGATGCCAAATGTAGACTTTGCAAAGAGGCTGATGAAACTGTTGACCACATACTCAGCTGCTGTAAAAAAATCGCGCAGACTGACTATAAAATGTGGCACAATTCAGTGGCACAAATGATCCACTGGAATTTGTGCAAAAATTATAACATTAAAACAGCAACAAACTAGTGGGAACATAAGCCTGAAAAAGTCGTCGAGGGTCAGATGGTCAAGATCTTGTGGGATTTTCGCATACAAACGGATAAAATACTGGCGCATAATACACCAGACATCACACTGGTTGAGAAAAAGAAGGTTACAATCATAGACATCGCAATACCAGGTGATAGCAGGGTTGAGGAGAAGGAACATGAAAAAGTCGCGAAATACCAGGACTTAAAAATTGAAATCCAATGATTATGGCACAAACCAGCAGTGGTAATTCCAGTGGTAATCGGCACACTGGGTGCTATTCCAAAAGCACTGGAATTACATTTAAAACAGTTAAAACTTGACAAAATCACCATCAGTCAAATGCAAAAAGCTGCACTGCTTGGATCTGCATGTTTATTACGAAAATACGTTACGACGTCCTAGGCCCCTGGGTGGGGCCTGACTAGTAATCAATGCCAAATCCGGCGAATCAACTGGCCGCTGTGATACAATCGTATAGTAGTAGTAGTAGTAGTAGTAGTAGTAGTAGTAATAATAATAATAATAATAATAATAATAATAATAATAATAATAATAATAATAATGGATAATTTCTCTGGCAATACCAGGAGGTAATAGAATAAAAGGCAAAGAATTGAAGATCATTAAGTATCAAGATCTGAAAATTGACCTTGAAAGACTATGGCCTAAGCTAGACTTAGAAAGTTGGCACTGACAAATTTTCCTTTTGTCAATTACAAAAGGCCAGACTACTCGGATCCACACAGATACTTGCCAATACATTACAGCATCCTCGGTCAGGGGTCAGCAATCCATGGCTCTGGAGCCATATGTGGCTCTTTCATCCCTCTGCTGTGGCTCCCTGTTGCTCGTCAGCTCCATAATTGATAGGGCTTTCAGTTAGGACAGGTAGAGGGGGAAAGATGCTATGCTAGGAGGAGACTCTATGGGGGAGGAACCAGACTTCTGGTTGGCAGAGAGAAAAGGATGCTGCACTAGGAGGAGACTCTATGGTGGAGGAACCAGACTTCTGGTCAGCTCCAGAATTGATCGGGGAGCTTCTGGTTAGGGTCTTTGTGACTCTTTGAGTGTTTAAGGTTGCTGACCTCTTTCCTAGGTTCTTGGGAAGAACAATGCAAATGAAGGCCAAGACCAGGTAGAGAACTGACAGCTGTGATGTCACATTGTATATATATTGTATTTGTGCTGATAAATAAATAAAGGGAGACTAGTATAGATCAATTTCAAGCTATTTAGTTCTCATCAGCTAGCCATACCCTTCCTGGGATTTGAACCTGGGCTGTGTTACATATTAGGCAGATTTGTTAGCCACTAAGCCACAGGCTCTCCTCCTTATCAGCTGAGCCAGGGAAATAGATATGTATTTGTGTTACAACCCCTGGTATGCCCAAATATGGGAGGGAGCTCACTACTCCCCCTTTCTGTCCTTCGGCTCATTACAGAGGACCATCCAGGCAGAAAACCATATTTTTATTTTTAATGTTGCCTTTTTATATTTGTGTTGTATTTGTGCTGATAAATAAATAAAGGGAGACTAGTATAGATCTATTTCAAGCTATTCAGCTCTCATCAGCTAGCCATACCCTTACTGGGATTTGAACCTGGGCTGTGTTACATATTAGGCAGATTTGTTAGCCGAGTCCCTTCGGGGAGAGGGAGCGGTTTATAAATTTAATAAATAAATAAAATAAATAAACTAAGCCACAGGCTCTCTTCCTTATCAGCTGAGCCAGGGAAATAGGTTTATTTGGGCATACCAGGGGTTGTAACACAAATACATACAGTAAGGGTATGGCTCTTGGTATTTACATAATGTGCTACTTCCGAATCCAGTTGTTGATTAAGTTGATAATTTTTTCTTACAAGATCCATTACCCAACATCAAATGCACTTAAATCTTTAGCAAGTAGAAACCTTCCACTTTGCTCTGACAACGAGAGAATGCAAAATTCTTGAAAGGGAGAATAATTCAATTTCTTATTTAAACAGATTCTTAGCTGGGTTTTTTTTTTTATCGTGCTACATGAGCCTGGACAGTTGTTAATTAATTGATTCATCCCTTCATTTGTTCCTTTGGGTTACAGGCCATTTCATTTCCACTTCATATCTGAGTGCAGGCTTGAATCAGATCTTCCACAAAGATAATTCACTCCTCCTCCTTTTCCTCTCTTCCTCCTCAATTATTGTGAAAAAACAACTTCTTGTTCTCTGTTTTCTTCTTCCTCCTCCTCTTCCTCCTTCTCTTCCCCCTTCATTGCCCACACATTGTTAGCGGAGATTCAAAGAATGAGTAAAAACAATTTTCAATTGAATTTATTGAATTTATGCACCACTCAAGAGCAGAACAAAAGAACGATAAGGAATAAAGAGGTGATCCATCGTCTAGAAACACATTCCTCAAGAAGCTTTGTCCTGTTCTGACCCAGGTTTCCTTAACAAGCAAGAAGCAGAGTCTCGGTCCCGGCAAAAACCCTTTTATTTACACGACTGTGAATTCCTGTCATTCACAGTCAGTAAGGCTTAGCAAACAGTGTTTCAGAAGGTTGTTTATCAAATACAAACCTTATCTCATTTGGCGAGCTGCCAAATAACTATTTTGCAAATGCAGGGCAAGGCAACACTTGGCACAGGGTCTCTTATAGTCACAAACAGAACTTTCCTCTGTTGACACGACCGAATGAATGAATTGTTTCCTGCAGAAGCCCCCCACCCTTTCACTCATTTGTTTCCTCTGAGAGGGGCCAATCACCTCCAAGATGTGGCTTTACTCCCAAGGCGACCCTGCTTTCTTAGTTGTTCTTGTCTTCTGGCAGCTCTGCAGATGCACACACTGGGAACAGACTCCAGCTGTTTCTCTGCCTCGCTGCTGTCTAGCTCCCTCTCTACCTCCAATGCAGAGCCCTCATCTGAGCTTTCCTCAGCCCCCAGGACTGGCCCATGTTCCTCCCCAACCTCCTCACTGTCCGACTCTGCTGCCAGCTCCACTTGGCTGCCAGTGGACCACATGTCCATCCAGATATTAGCCCAACCGTGATGTGAGTTTCATCTTCCTTCCTACTGGGACATGCTTTGTTTTGACTCTGGAACTGCTGAAGAACATTGCCATGAGCAAAGGTGGTAGAAAATTGAATGTAGAGTTGTGAAGTATAAGATTCTCTAATGCCAATTTCCAGCCTTTTTCATTCTGGTCTCTCTAGAATTCCCAGTTAGTTTCCATCTTCAAGGCAAGTAGATTTCACCAGACTCAGAAAGACCTATCTATGCTATAGTTTTTAATGAACATCAGCTTCTCATCTGCTTTATCCTAGAAGAGCCTGTTTCTCCACCCTGGAAATGCATGTTTAAAGTAGGCTCCTCTTGCTACCAGTCCCTCCAGCTGTGAATCTGAGAGTTCTTATGCCAGACTTTACAGTGGGAAGAATGTTAACATCAGCAAAGCCTGCTAACATTCATTTTTTCCTGGGTCAAAAATCAGCTGCAAACTTTCCCCTGTTGAAAAGAAAAAAATTGCGTGAAAATAGTGGCAATGAAAAGATTTTACTACATCAGAAGCATTTGCATTTGAAAAGCCTGAATCAAGGAAACTCATGTATTGGAAAAGGAGAGCAGAATGATTTACATTTTTTTAAAAAAAGATTTGTGAGCAAATTATATTAAAGGATACATCAATTAAGGGAAAATACATACAAAGCCTCCATATGTTGTGAAACAGCATGAATGTAAACAGTTAGAAAACTTTCCAATTTTTCTTCAATCTAGAGATAATAAGCCACAGTTGGAAGATTGCCTTGCTAACATATAGAAAGCAAAGTGGACAGGATTTCAAATGAGATGCAATTCTTAAATCAGATTTTGCTTCACCTGAAAGCAGAGAAGAGAAAGGAGGAAGGAGAAAGGAGAGGTTAGCTTAAGGTCATTGCTTTTATCCATAGGTAAATCCATTTACTCAATTACCAAATTGGCTACAAGTCTTATGATCAATCAAGGAAGATGCATTTCATGTGACTCTACCAGCAGGTGAAAAGCATCTGAGATATTTCAAAGGCAGAAAAGACCACTTGTGCTGAAGTACGCTATGAAGTCTCTCAAACATTTTTAAAAAAATATGTGGCAGAGCAGGAGAGTTTTCTCTTTTGCTTTCTTATGCTAAGGGTATATGATTAATTCTTTCAAAATTCTTAATTTTGAATTTTGATAGTGTTTCTGAGTTCTTCTGGCTGGAGAAGGGGGGGGGGGCACAGATGCTTTCTGTGCTGATGTCTTTCTTCATTTCAGAACTGTCCACAGGTCAAAAATATTTTAAAAGGGAAGATGTGATATGTGCAAATGACCTTGGGAGACAGGCCACAGAAGAGACAACCATTGTAGATGTTTAGCCATTGAAGAAGAGAGGTGGGAAGCAAGTGTGGGCTTCAAAAAGTTTAGCAAGGGGTTCTCGGTCCAGTTGGGGGATGGGCGTGGCCATGGTAGGCATGCCCTAGTCGGCCTCCTGCACCAGGGCAGGGGGGCATTTTTGCCCTTCCTGGGCTCCAGTGGCTTTCCTCAAGCCTCTGGGAGGGCAAAAACAGACTCCCCAGCCTCCAGAAGCCCTCTGGAAGCTGGAAACAGGCCCATTTCTGGCCTTTTTGAACTTTCAGTAGGCCTGTTTTTTGCCCTCCCTGAGCCTCCTTCACTTACCTGCATCCAATATGGGTCACGTGGGGACTCCTGAGGGGGTGGGGTGGGCGGGGCCAGTCAGGAGTGAGATTTGGGGGTTTTCTGAACTGCACAGAATCTTAGCTAGAGGTTCTCCTGAATCCCTGCAACCCCCAGCAGCTGGGAAGTACTTCAAAGGGATCCTCCCTAGTTTTCTGGAGAGTAAGAGGAGAGGAGAGAGAGAGAGAGAGGAGAAAAGAGAGAGTAAGAGGAGAGGAGAAGAAAGAAAAGGAGAGGAGAATAAGAGGAGAGGAGAGAGAGAGAGAGAGGAGAAAAGAGAGAGTAAGAGGAGAGGAAAGGACAGGAAGGGAGAGGAGAGGAGAAAAGAGTAAGAGGAGAGGAGAAGAAAGGAAAGGAGAGGAGAATAAGAGGAAAGGAGAAGAGAGAGAGGAGAGAAGAGTTGTTTTCAGGCTTGCCAGATTCTGTTAATGTAATCATACAATAAACTAGGGGTGTCAAACCGGTGGCCCACGGGTCATATGTAGGCCATGCCCACCCCAGCTCCATAAATGGGAAAACAATGAAATGTCACATGATTGCAATGTGATGTGGCATGGCGAGTTTGACACTTGTGCAATAAATATTGTAATGAGATGTGTAAGTGAAGGAGTGGGAGGAAGCACATTCCAGTGAGAGGTCTTAAGAAAGAGACTGTATAGTCCTGAATTGGATGGAGGAAAGACAAAGAAGTTCAGGGTAGCTATATCATAGAAACTCCCAGGTACATCTATTGGGTTAGAAAGTGGTAACAGAATCCAATCTGGGTTTGGTCCTCAGGACCAGAGCCTTATTCTTCCAAGATTTCAGACTTGTGCTTGAGCCCATCTTCAAAGAACTTCTCTCTAGCAGAATGTGTAACTTGAGAAGATTGTAAACTAGTGTCTGGCAAGACTCTATTAGGTGTAAGGAAGTAAAGAACAGGATTCTGTTGGATCTCACTGTGTCATTTTTAGGCTTGGACCCAACAAAGATATAGCTCTCTTGTATTTCTTGTCTGGATTATCCCTAAAGGCCAAACAAATGATAGCCACCACCATGTAATTGAAGCTCTGTCCCTTTGGAGCAGGGCATCAGTCCCATGATTGTGGCCACTCTCTTGATTTGTTTGACTCTCCTGCAAGTGTTCTCTCCAGTGACGTGCGGTGATGTTTATGACTGGTGAGGCTGGTGATGTCATCAAACCGCATGGTTGCTCCGATCACACGGGCCAGCACAAACGGAGAAGTTTCTTTTCTCAGAAATGTCAGAAAGAGGCAGGCAGGCTGCCGCAGCTCCACTGAGAAAACATTTCTGAGAAGAGAAACTTCAGAATAGCGCAGCCACGATCCCCTTACCCTGCACACGTGGTCCCATTCCCCTCCTTCCTAAGCCAACATGAAAGGGACCACGGCTGCGCTGATTGAGGCTGGAGCTAAGGAGCCGCCTGCACACGTGGTCCCATTCCCCTTGCAAGGATCCTAGGCTCGCCCGATGCAAAAAATGCCTAGGTAACATCATCAGTGCTAGAAGGGAATGGGCAGGGAGAAGGAGGAGAAAGGAGAAGTTTCTCTTCTCAGAAATGTCAGAAAGAGGCAGGCAGGCTGCTGCAGCTCCACTAAGAAGACATTTCTGAGAAGAGAAACTTCTCCTTTCTCCTCCTTCCCCCAACCTCCCTTCTAGCACTGATGATGTTACCAAGGCATTTTTTTGCATCGGGTGAGCCCGGGATCCTTGCAAGGGGAATGGGACAACGTGTGCAGGCGGCTCCTCAGCGCACAGCCTCAATCAGCGCAGCTGCGGTCCCCTTCATGTTGGTTTAGGAAGGAGGGGAATGGGACCACGTGTGCAGGGGAAGGGGATCGTGGCTGTGCTAATCTGAGGCTGTGCGCTGAGGAGCCGCCTGCACACGTTGTCCCATTCCCCTTGCAAGGATCCCGGGCTTGCCCGATGCAAAAAATGCCTAGGTAACATCATTGCACAGCCTCAGATTAGCACAGCCGCGATCCCCTTACCCTGCACACGTGGTCCCATTCCCCTCCTTCCTGAGCCAACATGAAGGGGACCGTGGCTGTGCTGATTGAGGCTGGAGCTGAGGAGCCTCCTGCACACTTGGTCCCATTCCCTTTGCAAGGATCCCGGGCTCGCCCGATGCAAAAAATGGCGAGATCGGCACACTTGGGGCTGCTGCTGAGATGTCCAGGGAGGATAAACCAAGCCGCGCGCCTCTCCCAGCCACTTTCACGGCTTCCCAGAGTATTTTTATTTTTATTTTCATGATTTATTTTATTTATTTTATTTCTTAGATTTTTAGACCGCCCCTCTCCCAGAAAGGGACTCGGGGCGGTGTACAGTCAATACAATAAAATCGGTCATAATAATAAAATACATTTAAGATACATTTGGAGGGGGAGATAGGCTGTACTAAGAAATAAATATATTCTAATCCTAAAAACATCACAATTAAAACCCCAAACCCCATTAAAATAGAATAAATCCCCGGGAGGTAAAACTAAGAAAGTGCCAGGCCAGCTGATTGAAATAGGTGAGTCTTTAACTTTTGCCGGAAGGAACGGAGGTCGGTGGTAGTTCGAATGTCTGGGGGGAGGTCATTCCAGAGGGTTGGGCCCATCACAGAGAAGGATCTACTCCTAGGCGTCGCCCGCTGGCATTGCCTAGCAGACGGCACCAGGAGGAGCCCCTCCCTGTGTGAGCGGATAGGTCGCAGGGACGTGTGTGGTAGGATGCGATCCTGCAGATAGCTAGGTCCTATGCCATGGAGCGCTTTAAAGATGGTGATCAATACCTTGAAACGCACCCGAAAGGCCACAGGTAGCCAGTGCAGCTCACGCAAGAGAGGTGTTACGTGGGAGTAACGTGTACTTCCCATAATAACTCGCGCGGCTGCATTCTGAACTAGCTGCAGTCTCCGGATGCGTCCCAAGGGAAGCCCCATGTAGAGGGCATTGCAGTACTCCAGGCGAGACGTCACCAGCGCATGAGTGACCGTGCGCAGGGCACTCCGGTCCAGTAGGGGGTGCAATTGGCGCACCAGGCGGACCTGGTGGAACGCCCCCCTTGCCACGGCTGCCACATGGTCCTCCATTGACAGCCGGGCATCAAGGAGGACGCCCAAATTGCGCGCCCGCTCCACAGGGGACAGTTGTTCGCCCCCTATGGCCAGCGATGGAGTCAGCTGGCTGAACCGAGGTGCCAGTACCCACAGCCACTCGGTCTTGGAGGGGTTGAGTTTGAGTCTGTTGTCCCCCATCCAGACCCCGAAGGCTTCCAAACACCGGGACATCACTTCGACAGCCTCGTTGGGGTGGTTTGGGGTTGAAATGTACAGCTGAGTATCATCAGCGTAAAGATGGTACTCAACCCCAAAACCACGGATGATCTCACCCAGCGGCTTCACATATGCGTTGAACAGGAGAGGCGAGAGGACCGACCCCTGTGGCACCCCACAAGTGAGTGGCCTCAGGGACGACCTCTGCCCCCCTGTCAACACACATTGCTGTTGAGAATGGTGCGGCTCTGCCTCCCATGATGAGAATGGTGCGGCTCTGCCTCCCCTGCCTCCCCTGCCTCCATGTCACTGGTTCTCTCTCTGCACACACCCCTTGGACCCCTTCTCAGTGCATGAATACCACGCTCAGCTAATAAGAATTTCTCTGAAATTATCTTCCCCTTGGAAAGAAATGTTGAAAACCAATTTTCTTTCATCCAACTGAGAGAGAATTGCTAGGGGGACAAATTACATATTTACTATTGTATGTTTTATGTGTTTATAGTGTGGTTTCTATTTCTGCTGGTTTTGCTGTAGCAATAGGGTTGGTCAGATCAATCAAAATGAATTAAAACATTTGGAAAAAAACAGGCACACACTGGAACATGGCTCTGGAAGAGTCTGAGCACATAACTTCCTTGCAGAGTTTCCCGGCTGTCTTTTGGTGGGACTACCATAGGAAGTCCATCTTAAACTTTTGGAACCCCTCCCCTTAGTGGACACTGCTGAGAAGAGACACGCTTGAGAGGTTCTAGCTTCTAGTTCTAGTTTCCTCTCCACCCATGTTTAGGTGCTCCATTTGCTCCTGAGAATAAATGTCCAACTGGGGCCTTCTGCAAGGAACATAGTGTGGGTGTGTCATACTTAAAGACCACTCTGCTTAGCAATGGAAATTCTGGTTCCAATTGTAGTCATAAGTGGAGGACTATCTATATTTCATACCAGTGGTGGGATTCAATTTTTTTTTACTACTGGTTCTGTGGGTGTGGGCTTGATGGGCATGGCAGGGGAAGGAGGCTGTAAAATCCCCATTCCCTCCCAATCAGCTGGGACTCAGAAGGCAGAGAATAGATGGAGGGGCAGTCAGAGGTGGCATTTACCAGTTCTCCGAAATACTTAAAGTTTCTGCTACCAAATTTCCAGAACTGGTCACAACCTGCTGAATGCCACCTCTGTTTCATATCCCATTGCATATTTATCAGTTATTTCTACTTCTTGGAAATCTTTGGAAGTTGTCACCAGTGTGTCTCTTTCAAAGCTATTTTCTTGGGTATTAAGAAGTTAACTTCTTAATATCCAAGAAAGAAACTTTGAAACAGATACACAGACGTCTCCCAAAATCAAAACTGAACAGGTCAGCACATTGTGTTAATGTTCTGGTACATCCTTTCTTTTTTTTTTTTTCAAAAAGTTTTATTGGTTTTTTAAAACATTTATAAGGAAAAGGGTAAGTGGAATGGTTACAAATTTTGGCAGTTGCAAGTGTGGCAGACGCCCCCTCCCTCCAAACTCATAGGTTACATCTAAATATCAAACATTAATACATAATCATAAAAAATCAGCATATTAATTCTAGAAAAAATAGTTTTCAATCAATTTATATAGTTATGATATATAGTCTAGATATAATTTCATTATTACTTTCGGTCTGTTTATAACATTGTGGTTTTCTTATTCATTTTTGTGATCTGAGCTTTCTTGGTGTTGCCCCTTCACCCCCCGCTGGCAGAGCTCCGGCCCCTCCCGTGTCCTGTGTGACCATTGTGGTGTCTTCTGTTTTTTCTAGGTTCGCTTTATTTTTTTCCATAAAGGCCTGTGCCTCTATGGGTGTATTGATTCTGATTCTTGTCTCCTCCCAGAATATCAGCATACCTTCAGGCATCAACCATCTAAACCACACCCCCTTCTGGTATAGTTTATTCGCCAATTGTGAATAGTTTTTCCTTTTCTCCCTAATTTTTTGGGGGATCTGCTTCAGAATGGTTATCTCCCTGTCATGGTATGTCAGTGTTTGCCCCCTTTGTACACCCAGAATTTCATCTCTTGTGCTTTTCCTAAGGAATTTAATATGAACCTCCCTGGGTACATTGTGTGTTCTGGCATATGCTGAATTCACTGTATAAACCAGATCTATCTCCCATTCCATCTGCTGTTTATCTTTGTGTATGTATTCAGCTAGAATATTAGTCATAATGTCCCTTATGTTTTCCCCATCTGCTTCTATTACATTTTGAAATCTAAGATAAAAGGACATTCTCTCAAACTCTGTTTTCATTTGTTGGATATCAAGTTCTTTGTTTCCCTTCTGTAAAGCCTCTACCCCCCCTCTCGCCTCCGCCACCCCACCCTCCACAAGGTCCAGTCTCTGTGAGTTCTTATAAATTTGAACTTGATTCTCTTTAATTTCATCTTTCATTTCCCTTAGCTGTTTCTTGATTTCCTCCTGGCCCTGTAAAATTTGTTGAAGCATTTGTTGAAGGTCCATCTCTGTAGTCTTAGGTTGCATCAGTTCTGTTATCTTTGACTGTGTGGCTGGACTGGATGTTGCAGATGTTGGAGCAGAAGTAGCAAAGCCAGGTTTTCCAGGAGGTGGTCTTTTTGGAGACATGGTTTATAAAACAAAGAGATCAGTCAGTGTAGAAACTGGGCAGCTGGAGAAGTAGAGCAGGCAGGCGAATCCAGAAGGCAGAGGATCCAAACAGGTGGGAGTTTCTTTAGTCACTCTAGCAATAGATGAAAGTTTTTTCTCCAAAGAGTTCAGGAAATAACAATCCACAAGAGATTCCTCTGGGTGACTCGGAGACAAAGACCGGAAGCCTGAATTTTAAAGGTGGAGTCAAGTTTCACAGTTCATGAAGACAACGGAAGTGTGCCATCTTGCCCTGCCAGCTTTGGGCTCAGAGGCATAGAAAAAAATTTAAAAGTTCAAAAAGTTCTCAGGTCATCAATAAGTTCTGGAACTAAGTCCCATGAAAAGCACTTTTACTGGGGTGAGGCATCGTTAGTTGGCTCTCCCCCCTCCTCCTTCCCCTGGGGGCGAGAGCAGAATTTTAACAAGCCTCTTGTCCAAGGGGGGGGAATCCCCCTCCCCTCTAGCCGCTCCTCAAAGAGTAAATCCGAAAGGTTAACTTTTAAAATTACTGAAAAGTCTATCAATTCAAAAGTAAGGGGATGAAGAGAGGAAGCATCTCACCGCACCGCCGTTGCTTCCTTCAGTTTTGCATTCTCCGATCGGCATGGGGCGAGACGCAGGCGCGTCCTCCAAAACTGCTCCCCGGTGCCTGGAGCAAAGCGGAAAAGCCCCCACCGGCCGCCGCCGGTGCCAGAGCCTTCCGCGAGCCGCTCCTTCAGCAGGGCGCCTCTTCGGGGCGTCCTGTGCCCCCCCGAAGACGGGGGGAAGCCCACCGAAGAGCGGGAGCGGGCAAAGTCCTTGCCCGTCGCCGTAGCCGCTGGAACCGGAAGTCCCTGGTACATCCTTTCTAACCATCTCACATTGTGTTCCTTCTCTTGGAGTTCTCCAAAGAATAGGCAAGAATTGCACATTTTTTCATTTTTGAAGTTCACCTAGAATTGCTTCATGGCAGCAACTTCTTCTTGCTCCCAAGAACAGTTGTAAGGGACAGGAATTACAATAGGACTTAACATATCAGGAGACTGGCTACTTTTTACCTCCCCCCCTCCCTAAAATTTCTAAAATGTCCTTTCCCCATTTTGCAACTGATAAGTGGCCCAAGCACTGAAAGTTATCCTAGGGAAGTTTTGTTGTTGGTGATGGAATCCTGAATTGGCTTTGGATGGTGCAAAGTTGTAGTGAGATAGAGGTGTCTCTTTTCTTGTGTTTTCTTTTCCTTGGAAAATTTAGTGTCCTCCATGTTTGGTCTCCATTCTTTGACAATACAGGAGGCCTGGTGCAGAGGTGGCATTCAACAGGTTCTGACCAGTTCTGGAGAACCGGTAGTGGGAATTTTGAGTAGTTTGGAGAACCGGTAAATACCACCTCTGACTGGCACCACCCCCATCTATTCCCTGCCTTCAAAGTCCCAACTGATCGGAAGGAAATGGGGATTTTGCAGTAATCGTCCCCTGGAGTGGGGTGGGAATGGAGATTTTACAGTATTCTTCCCCTGCCATACCCACCAAGGCACACCATGCCCACCAAGCCATGGCCACAGAACTGGCAGTAATTTTTTTTTTGAATCCCACCACTAGCCTGGTGCATCAATCATTTAAGCATCCAAATAAGACAGTCCTTTCTTCCTGAAGCAATTATAGGAACAATATTAAAACAAGACCCTCTTTACAAAAGGGATCCACAGCAGGACTAAAAAAATGAAACATGGCAATTTCAACCACATGATCAAAGATCTTCCCACAACACATGAAGAAAAAAAGAACAGGGTTTTGATTATGTCTTGTGCCCATTATATCAACTTTTTAAAAATGATAACCTTATTGTATTTTTAAAAAGAAAAGAAAAAAACTGACAAACTAATAAGCCTGGAAAAAAGAGAAATAGTAAAGAAAGAACAAAGTCAAAAGAAAAGGAAGGAAGGAAGGAAGGAAGGAAGGAAGGAAGGAAGGAAGGAAGGAAGGAAGGAAGGAAGGAAGGAATGCACTACCTGACTCTGTTGTTACATCCTCAAACCCCTGTAACTTTAACCTTAAACTGTCTAGCGTGGACCTCACCCCATTCCTAAGAGGTCTGTGAGGGGTCATGCATACGCACACTAGTGTACTTACCATCCCTGTCCTATTGTCCCCATTGATTCAAATCCATTTCCTATGTTCATGTCCATGTTTATACTTAAACTGTTATCTCGTACATGTTTGACAAACTAAATAAACAAAAGGAAGGAAGGAAGATACTTCTGATTTTATTTTAGAACAGTTATGAATTTAAATCTAAATCAACCTCTTATTCTAAGGTTACAACATAACTTTCATTATTTTTCTATCTACCATTTCTTCTAATCATCAAATCCATACATCCTAATTTCTTTTCTTCCTTTTTTTTTCATGCCAAAAGTCTCATTGACTGCTATCTCAACCTTTTTGTACAGCCCTGCCTAAGATGATCCTCTTCCGCAAACCAGGATTACAATTCTGCTTAGCCTATCCTGTTCAGATAATGGGATTTAAAATAACATATGCAATAAACTCTCTTTCTTCCAATTAGCTCTTCTTATTTACATTCTTTGGGCTGCATCCTCAGCTGGGATCAGCTGTCATTTTCCCCCCTGCCTGCTTCTGGTGCTGCTGCTGAACAGAAAGCCGTTTCAGCAGCTGGCCTGCAAAATCAGGATGCAATAGGACCCTTATCTCTTCCCGACAACCCACTGGGATTTCTCAGGAGGTGTGATGGGAATGCTCATAAATTGTTCCTGCAAAAAAAAAAAAAAAACACCATTGTGTTCAGCTTTCTGAAAGTTTTTCTTGGCTTGCAGCTTCAATCCTCCTGGGCCCTTGTTCCCATCTACCTCTTTGCTTTTAATTGACTTTGTATTGGTTTTACCATGAAAATAATATAATCTTATTACCCAGCAACACAACCACAGGAAAAAAATGTCCTTGTCTTGGGAATTTGCTTTTTGGTTTATTGCCAAATGAGATGGTGAAAAGGATTCAGTTCTAAGAGGAAATGGTTTTGATCTCACACAGAAACCCAAAATATTGGGCATGAGAAAAATGAAAGAGTGCAAGGTCCCAAGAGCTGAAGTTTTTTGTTTGGTATGTAGTTATATCCACTTAAAGGTAAAGGTTTCTCTCGCACATATGTGCTAGTCATTCCCAACTCTAGGGGGCGGTGCTCATCTCCGTTTCAAAGCCGAAGAGCCAGCACTGTCTGAAGACATCTCCATGATCATGTGGCTGGCATGACACTGCTACCTTCCCACCAAAGATGGTCCCTATTTTTCTACTTGCATTTTTTACATGCTTTTGAACTGCTAGGTTGGCAGAAGCTGGGACAAGTAACTGGAGCTCACTGTATTACTCACTAGGGATTCAAACCGCTGAATTGCCGACCTTTCTGATCGACAAGCTCAGCGTCTTAGCCACTGAGCCACCACATCCCTTTATATCCACTTGCAGTACAAGAAAAATAATCCTGGGTTTAGCTGAGAGACATTCACTGAGACAAGTCAACCAGTGGCCTTGGTTTGATTCTATTTCACCCCAAATTTTCTTTCTCCCTCTCATCTCTCACTAGACATGTGGAATAACTTAGGAAATGCAAACTGACCCTCTGAGAAAGGCCAAAGCTTTTCCTGGAAGTTCTCTCAAGATGTCTGCAAGGCTATTATTTGAGAAACACCAAATTAAATATGCCTTGAATTAAAATCTAGCTTTGGTTTAGTTTTCTTTGAACAGCCCAGCTCAGCCCAATTGGGAACTGAAGATCTGCCTTGAATTCTGCTTAGAGATGCCTCTGAGGATAAATCACTCTCTTCTTCAGAGAAAGGTTCTTAGTGTTGTGGGTTTTTTTAAACATTTGAGAAAATAGCATGCTGCAAAATTGTTTCCCATGGCATTTTTAGTTCTAAGAAGTCCTCTTTTACCCCACATACAAGTAGTCTTCAACTTACGACCTTTGTTTAATGGCTGTTGGAAATTACAACAACACTTATAATACATGGCAATGCGGTGGTTGGAATGCAGTATTGCAGGTTTACACTGCCCATAGCCTGGAGTTCGATCCTGATTAGCTAAAGGTTGACTCCCCCTTCCGAGGTCAATAAAATCAGGATCCACATTTTTTGGGGCAATAGACTGACTCTGTAAACCACTTAGAGAGAGAGCTGTAAAACACTCTGAAGTGGTATATACTGTGTTTTCCCAAAATAAGACAGGGTCTTATTTTCTTTTGACCCCCAAAATAAGCACTTGGCCTTATTTTTGGGGAGGTCTGACTATTTTTGAGGTGCAGGAGATAGTGAATGTGATCACCTCATGGCTGCTGCTGTGTTGCAATATTTTCAGGGAAGGCTTATTTTTTGGGGGGGGGGGGGCTTATTTTAGTGAATGCGCTCAAAAGCCCAATTGGGCTTATTATCTGGGGAGGTCTTATTTTGGGGAAAACAGGGTAAGTCTATTTCTATTGCTTTAAATAAGTGTCTTATAATTCTTCTTGGCACTTATGACTGTCACAGTGTCCCCGTAATCATGTGATAAAAATTCAGGTACTTGGCAACCAGCATGTATTTGTGACATTGCATATGCCATTATCCTTGGCTATTTTCCCAGGGTCTTCCGACAAACAAAGCCACATTCGCTTAATGACGGTATGAGAATTAACAAGGCAAAAACAATCATAAAATAGGACACAACTCACTTAATGACAGGATTGCTTAGAACGGGATGTCCCAGTGGTCCTACATCAAGGACTACCTGGAGCCTCCATGGATATTGAGAGACTGCAGTTGGTCCAGAATGCAGCCGCGCGGGTAATTATGGGGAGATCGAGGTTCTCCCATATAACACCTATCCTGCGCGAGCTGCACTGGCTTCCTGTGGTCTACCGGGTGCGCTTCAAGGTATTGGTTACCACCTTCAAAGCGCTCCATGGCACAGGGCCTAGTTACCTGCGGGATCGCGTCCTGCCCCATACATCCCTGCGACCCGTCCACTCACACAGAGAGGGACTACTCCGGGTGCCGTCCTCCAGAGAGTGCCAGAGGGCAGCGCCCAGAAGTAGGGCCTTCTCTGTAGTGGGCCCCACCCTTTGGAATGACCTCCCCCCAGACATCAGAACTACAACCGACCTTCGCTCCTTCCGTATGAAGCTGAAAACCTACCTGTTTCGACTAGCTGACCTGGCATAACTCTACAACCTCCCCAGCCCAGGGCATTTTTAATTGTAATTTTAGTTTTTAAGGGTTAATTTCACGGAGGTTTTAACTTTTTAAGTATTGTAACTTATTTATTTATTCTTACCTCCTCTATACGCTATATAATACCTTTGTACGTCGCCCCGAGTCCCTGTGGGGAGAGGGGGCGACTAATAAGTTCAAGTAATAAATAAATAAATAAATAAATAAATATTGTTGGGTTTTGTTTTTTAATTGTGGATGTCCTGATACTTTAACTGGAAATTTTCCGTTGGGAAAGAAAATTAAGAAACAAAAGTTGGGGAGAATGCAAAAAATCCATCCTAACAAATTAAAAGAGACAAAGAAGAACTCACCATTTTGCCTGCTGTTCAATGGACCTTTTGTAAAAAACTAAATAAATACTGCAATCAAAATTCCAGATATGCTGTCTTGGTTCTCAACGTTGGGGGATGCCTCTGACAGAGAGACTCCAAGGACAACTCTACAATACCAAAGACAGAATCTTGCCAGGCTAAACCTTTACTTCTCTTATGGATATCCTATGAGAGATTCTAGGGCAGTGATGGCGAGCGTTTTTCTGCTCAGGTGCCAAAAGGGCGCGTGCATGTGAGATAGCACACACCTGTGTGCTTACACCCATAATGCAATGCTCTCCCCCGCACATGCATTCACAACCCTCCCATGATCCCCCCCCCGTGCATGTGCGCAGACCTCACTGAAGTCTCCAAACGTCCGGTAGGCCCATTTTTTTGCCATCCATGGGCTCCAGAGGCTTTCCTGAAGTAGCCTACTCAGCCCTCCAGAAGGCCAAAAATCAGCTGACATAGGGCAACACCTTGCATGCCCTCAGATATGGCTCTGCATGCCACCTGTGGCACATGTGCCATAGGTTCACCATCACAGTTCTAGGGAGTGGCAGCCCAGCTCTCTTCTTCTGTCTCCACTTCTGCTCTGGGTTGTGCTTCCTCTTGTTTTCTTTTCCTCTCCAAATGTGCTCCTTCCTTCCTAGGAGACAGTTCTCTCACTACAGCCCATCCCAACAGGTGACCTCAATGAAGTCTTCTGGGTTGGATTTTGGCTCTGCAAGACTTTAGCCTTGACTGCATCCAATCTAGGTTTTTCTTCTTAATTTTCAGCCAGCCTTGGGAGAAGAACAGGCAATTAGTAAATTAATCATCAAACAGAATCCAAGATTTTATAGCTAAGGGTTGTCACATGGAGACAGCGATAGGTAGAATTATCACTGCAGCGAGGGGGGTGGGTGGGAATTGGGGACCAAGAGTTTTAGGGCAGATGAGAGAAAAGCAAAGGGATAAATGTATTAAAGTGGAAGGTATAGAGGAGAACTAAATAAGTGCTTTCATTTCTAAATGAGAGCTGGCACAGCGACAGAATCTAAACCATAAGATGACAGTGAATTGTACATTAGAACAGCTTGGAATTTACTCTTTAATTAGTTGTGAATACAAAGAAAGCCACTTTCCTCCTCTGAAGGAAGACACTTTCAAATTGTATGGAGGTCACACATCTGTTCCATTAGTGAGAGCAGTCGGTTTTTATATATCTATTCCGAATGTCAGCCCATGAGATATCAGCTTGTTTCTAATGAAGGCTAGAATGATGCAGCACTGATTTAGATTTACCCCCTACTGAAACACCTATAAAGCTTATTATGCCCTAGTCAACAGCTCTCATGTTGCAGCAGGTGTAGACAATTTATATTTTGGCTATGGATCAGATAATGCTTAAAATCTGGGCTTCCGAGAAGCCAAGGGAGCATGGTCATAATATCTGGATATTACTGGACAGAATGAGTCCCCGTTTTTCATTCCAGTGTGGTTTAGATTTAACTTTGAGAGGTTTCTTTTTAATGCCACCTGTATTATTTTTAAAATTCTCTCAAGGTGGTGAACACACCTAATACTCTCCCCACCTATTTCCCCCACAACAACAGCTGTGAGGTGTGAGTTGGGCCGAGAGAGCATGTCTGGCCGAAAGTGACACAGCAAACTTTTATGCCTAAAATGGGACCAGAACTCAAAGTTTCCTGGTAATTGGTCCAAAGTCACCCAGTTTCCTGCCTAAGGCAGGACTAGAACCAGGGGTGGGCTGCTGGGGGTTCGCGGGGGTTCAGGAAAACCTCTAGCTAAGATTCTGTGCAGTTTGGAGAACCCCCAAATCCCACTCCTAGCTGTCCCCTCCCCCCTCACAGGAGGCTCTACGTGGCCCATTGTGGATGCAGGTAAATGCAGGGTGTGTGTGGAGACTTGGGGAGGGCAAAAAGCAGGTCTACCCAAAGTTCGGGAAGGCCCATTTCTGGCCTCCAGAGAGCCTCCAGAGCCTGGGGAGGCTGTTTTTGCCCTCCTGGAGGATCAAGGAAAGCCTCCGGAGCCCAGGGAGGGAAAAATGCCCTCCCCCCTGCCATGGTGCAGGAGGCTGACTAGGTCACGCCCACCATGGCCACACCCACCCTGCAACCAGGCAGAGAACCCCTTACTAAAATTTTTGAAGCCCATCCTGACTAGAACTCATCCTAAGATGTTATGGAGTCTTACAATTCATTTTTGGTAGCTCTCTCTGTGGATCCTGTTCAAAGCAGTGATGGGTTCCTACCAGTTTGGACCAGTTTGGTGGCCTGGCTTGCTGAAATTGGCAGCGATTCAAGCCTGCCACACCCCTGAACTGGTTCTCCAGGCAGCGCCGTAGGTGCCACCATCTTTTTTTCTGCTTCTGAGCAGGCACAGAACAATTTTTATTGCACTGCACATTTGCGTGCAGTGCATCCACGAGCAAACTGGGAGTAATGCCTGCTGGAACCCAAGCCTGGTTCAAAGGCTAAAAGTTTGTGTGCTGCATTTTTAAGAACCAGACCTGTTACCTTTGTTGACTCCTCAAGCACTTCCTTTTTAATGCCTGCTGCTGAGTGAGTAATGCGTTCCAAATCTGAGAGTGGGGTAGGGTGGTGGTGGAAATGGAGGGGAAGGTTGAGAAGAATCCCCCAAATTAACTACAGTGTATTAGTTCTAATGCTAAACCAAAGATTTTCACATCAACTGGCTGGTCAGTATTGTCTGATTGGGTAATGGATAGGCACACACAGGCTTAACGGTAACAACAGCTCTTTATTAACTACAATAAGTGAGAACAATCCAGCGAAGGTTGAGTCTGACAGCAGCCCTTTTATAGGGAGCTGTCAGACCCTTCGACCTATAGGATTAAACTTCTGTTCCCGCCGGAACAGAGGACCTTAGTGGAAACCACTGTAGTTACAGCAAGTATCTAACAAGTATGGTTGCTACTCTTTCCATCTCTCTTCTTAATATTACCAAACCTTATTTGTGTCCATGTGCAGAAGGATTGGCCAAGCCTGGGAGTGGAGTCAAAAGAAGAATCAGCCTAGAGTCTCTACATAGTCACAAAAAAACTAAGTTAAACCCTTCTTGAATTCAGTTAACTCTTATCTAGCACAAAGTGGATTCCTGTGCATAGACATGAGAAATAGGTCAGTTAAATTGGAACTTCCTATGGGGTCAAGCCTGATGGTCCAAGTGCTAACCACTACTGCCATGTTAACGTTTCTCAGGAAGCTTTATGTTTTGTCCAGTGTGTGAGTTACTTCTCACATGGGTGGGAATCGTAGTTATCAAAAAAAGGAGCAGATGCTGACTGCCCCTCCTTCACAGAAGAGATAATTCTGCACAGAAAAACAGACAAAGGTTTGTTAGAATATTCATGACTGGGAGAGACATGGTAACAAGGTCAGTCAATGAATAGGCATAGCAACTAAGTCAGCCAATGGGAGCTTAAACAGATCTACGTCTGTGCTGCAAATTGAAACTGAAACTACTTTGTCTGCTCTGAACTCTGAAATGAAACTAACTGTTCTCTCCTGCTTGTGTTCTGCTTGTAAGTTCTACCATTTTGAAAGAATCTATTATTGGCATTGTACATTTATTCATCTGTTATTATGTATATAAAGAAGTTAATGAATGCAGCTGAATCAGTTATCTGTGTATGCTTTCTGGATTTGTTTTTTCTGCAACAAACTCTGACAGGTTTTGCCACTGGGAATAAGTTATATACTTAAAAAGTTAGGCCTTTGCAGGAATCTTTGTATTGTAGTCTTAGCTGTCCCAGTAAATGTCCTTAATCAAAGTTCTTCCATTCTTGTTCCTTGGATTAACTCTAATCAGTCAAGGAAGGACCTCCAATATCAAATCTCCAACCACAAAAGACCCATTATTATGGTGGAACCATGGACAGCAAAGAAAAGCGTAACACAACTGCAGGTAGTACAAGTAATACAATAATACAATAGCAGAGTTGTAAGGGACCTTGGAGGTCTTCTAGTCCAACCCCCTGCCTAGGCAGGAAACTCTACACCACTTCAGACAAATGGCTACCCAACACCTTCTTAAAGACTTCCAATGTTGGGGCAGTCACACAGTCCTTGAGTTTTAAGTGCAATTGAGCCTGGCAATTATGATTGTAGGTTGTAACTTTGTAAAGCAGGTCGCCAGCTGACCAGATCCAATTTTACTAACTTTTTCACAGCAATCATTAAGCAAATGTGATGGTTATTAAGCAAACCCATTGTTCGTTATGGACTACTTTTTGCCAGAAACTGAAAATTGAACACTGTAAAATCATTGTAAATTGTAGTCACATGACTGGGACATTGCAAATGACTGTAAATATTGGCCAGCTGTCAAGCCTCCAAAACACAGTCATGACCTGTGGGTGGCTATGCCATACATTTGAAACTGGATCCTAAGTAGGTTTTGGGGGGTTCACTGTATTCAAATGATTGCTAAGTGACCAGTTGCAAATCAAAAACATGTACAACATCCAAAAGGCCCAGTCTCAGTTTATATGCTGCAGCTCTATTGAGAAAGTCATGGTACTGTCAGGGTTCCAAATAGCATCCAAAAGTAAATCAGAGTCCGAGGCAAATAATTCCTCAAAGGTCCAATTTATTCAGAGAGCCTTGTTGGCACATCTGGGAAAACCTGAATCTGAAAGCTTCCTGGTTTTCCCACCCAGTTGAAAGTTCAAGATCTTGCCCCCACACCCACCAGTCCATCACATGGTCCAATCTCCCACTGCCATGCTGGCAGTTCCTCCCATCCAGTTCCGGTCAGGTGCAAAGGTACAGAGACAAAGGATGACCTTGGCTTTCTCGAAAGAATTTTGTTATGGCTACATATCATCTAACTCCATACACTCTCCCCTCCCATTTTCCCACAATAGAAAATGCATAGTAGAATAATAGAAAATGTGGTAGGCCAAAGGTCCAAGATGGCTGCAGGCAGGCATGTTGTTTGAGAACACCTTCTTGTTCTCAGGTAAAAGATTTCCATAAACCAGGTTGGCTTATGATTGCCTGGCTAAGATCTTCTTGTTTGACTTTACCATGCAGCATAGCTTGGCTTGACTTGACTGTTCCCAGTGCTGACCCCAGTCCCGCTGCTTCATCTCATCTCTGATGCAATTCCCATCACGGAACATCTGACTTCAATGCAAAAAGCTGCTAACCTCCTGGCCTTGACATGACAGAGGTCAGGACCCAAACCCAAGAAGCAGAGAAAGGACCAGAAGCTAACAAAAGCCCCATCTATCCTCTGTGCTTCTTTGATATTCATGTCTTGCTTTTGCCTCGGAAAACATATGATCCAAATTGGTGCGTTGTGCTAACTGACCTGACATATCTAGAAAATGCAGGGAAATAATTTCTAAAGTATTTGCCCCCGGGTCTCTTTGTGCCAGTGAAGATCTGTATCCTTTGACCTCATTCACAGCAAATTCAAGGCTGGTGGAAATCGAGAGAGAGATGAGGAAAGGATATTCAGTCATATATGAAATGAAAGCATCATTTTTCTATTAGTTCAAATGTTTCAATTCTAAGCCAGATGAAAAAGCCAGGAGCAAGTGAACATGCCATTAAAATCAGTTTGGCCTAATTAGCAACATCATTTCTCAAATGCTTTATTAAACAAAGCAAGCATAGTGCAAATGGCAAAGAATCAGTAGACCAACCAACCAAACCCCTCTGAAGGAACATTGCAAAGGGTTGGGTCAGTCCCCCAAATGGGCCAGAGAGGAAACATCACCAGATGAACTGATTCTATTTTATTGTCAGGCTACATTAACAGAAGGTATAGAATCTTCCTCAAAATCCAAATCTTCCACAGTCTCTTTATATCACCCTATATCAGTGATGGCTAACCTTTTTGTTGTTGGGTGCCAAAAATGTGAGGGTGCGCACGCATGTGCATGCATGCACAACCCCCCCCCCCCACATGCACCACACTGCTTGCCTTCAAGCTGAGCTTAGTATTTCCTCCAGGGGGCTGGGGGAGGTTTAGGGGCAGAGATTAGGCCCATTGGCCCAGTTTTATGCCCTCCCCAGGCTCCCGAGGCTTTCCTGAAGCCTGTGGAGGCTTCCCCCGGCCCTCTGGAAGGCTGAAAATGAGCTGGCTGGAGAGTGCATGCACACTGGACCTGACAACTCACCTGCCAGCAGACACCTGTGGCATGCGTGCTATAGGTTCGCCATCATGAGCCTCTATGTTAGGATGGAGGTTTTCTAAATACTGATAGAAGAGAGTGTTTGTGGCTCAGGGTTGAATTGTGGGGTCCTTGGTGCTCTTTAACCTTGGTGGTTTTCTGGCAGACATTTCTTTACCAAACTAGATAACATCATCAGTGCACATTACCTAGTTTGATAATGAAACATCTGCAAGAAAACCATTAGCCTGAGAGAGCACAAGTACTTTACCTTTCTAAGTTTATTTTGCTCTTTACTCAGTTAAGAACTCCTCCCCTGTTTATCTGATCATTCCCTAGGTAGCAGAGGTGGCATTCAGCCAGTTCTGACAGGTTCTGGAGAACTGGTAGTGGAAATTTTAAGTAGTTCGGAGAACCGGCAAATAGGCTGCCTCCCACCCCGTCCCCCGTCTCCCAGCTGATCTTCTTTTGTTGCCCTGAACAGGAGAAGGGAACTGGAAAGTAGATTAGTGGGGTGGGGAGGGAATGGGGACTTTGCAGTATCCTTCCCCTGCCATGCCCACCAAGCCACGCCCACAGAACCAGTAGTAAAAAAAATTGAATCCCACCACTGCTAGGTAGCTATTGGGAAACTCCCAGCCAGGTAGGGAGGAGGTATAAAGCAAGGAACTAGTGTTGAGTCCTTGAAGAGCTGCAAGTATCATAAGCCTGACCTCCCTAAGTTCCATTAAACCTTATCTGATTGTTCCAAAGGGAAGGCAAGAAGTCTGGGGAGAGTCTTGTAATATATGTAGTAAAACATTATAAAGTTGCTGACTTGCATCCTTCATAAATGGAGCTGGTTGCTGGCACCTGACAGCAGTATCTCCTCCTTCCTTCCACTCTTCCAAGGATATTCTCATATTCTACTACAGCTTGGGATGCAGTTCTGAAATCATGCCTCTTCTATGCGTTCCCTTTTACAGACTGAACAAGCCAGGCAGAGGTTGTATTCTACCAATTCACATTGGTTTGGGCGAGCCGGTAGTAGTGGCAGCACAAGGCTCCACTCACCCACCCACCCAGATGTCATCACAGAAGCTTCTGTGCATGCCCAGACATGCGCACTCCTGCTACTGAACCGATAGTGGGGAAAAGAAGATGCCATTACTGAAGCCAGGGTTCTGTGGGTGAACCAATAAATCAAGGAAATGAGAAGATGCACTTAAAAAGATGAAGACATTAGGAAAATCCAGCATCTGAAGCATGAGAGATCTCAAACAAATAACTTCGCTCAATCCTTAGTTGATCCTACCTGCCACAGAATTTCCAAATCCATATTTGAGGCTCTTCAAGAAAAGAGAGTCCTCCTTCATCAGCAGATCCTGGTGGGATGCATGGATTCTCAATAGTTTTGTTCCCCTGCCAAATTTGGAGAGGTAGATTTCCAGACCATTTTCTTTCACTAAAAAAATCTCCCCAAAGGCCAGACCAGATGGGAGCAGATGGGAATGGCATTGCTGTTTTGAGAATGGAATGAGTTTTAAAGGACCTGAGTCATCTTTTCCTGCTTGTTCTCACCTTTAAAAAGTCTTGCACAGAGCAAGGCTTTTTCTCTCTTCTGGCACTTCATAGAATGACCATGTGAGCACACTTGGTGCTTACAGGTTAGATAAAACTGGAAGAGATTGCTCAACCACATCATACTTTCAATAACTATGTATGCATTGGCATTCTTCAGTCTCAAAAGACTAGGGTATCGTGCTATGGGAAGAGATCAAAGCTGGAGTGTCCTCTCCAGAGCACGAGGCCTGGGTAGATTAATATGGAGGATAGACTGTTACCCAAGCAGCAGATCCCCCCTCTCCACATCTCTGAAATAGTCCAATGGAACGGCGGAGCCGATACGATTGGTTCCAGCTGCATCACAGGAGTTACCAGAATATGGTTGTACACAGTCACGAACTGCTTCCGGGACTCCGGCTCTGGATTTTGCCTGGAGGTTGAGTCCTGAAGCCTTTTCCAGGAGTGGATAGAGCTACAAGGCAGTGGAGGTTTGTAATCGGAGGTTCCCTTCTCCTAGAAGATGGTTCTGCCGCTTGATCTGCCGTTGGGGCGTAGAGCCCTCTTCCGCCTTCAAAACCATTGACCGTCTTCTCCTGTGACCCTGGATAGGTGCCCTTATGAGGTGCCACCAGCTGGGCCAGCTGGACCAAGGTTTTTTAAGGAGGTGTTACTCCTCCATCACTCACCCTTTGTCCTGGCTTGTGACAGGCAGAGCCTGGCTTCCCAAACGTTGGGCCCAGGATGGTGGGTTTGAAAAAGGAAGATATGTGCCACCAAAATAGGAACTTGACAGAGAACACCAATTTGCATACCCCAATGTGTGTTGATACATATGGATAGAAATTTAGAAGGCCTTTTTCTCTCTGCTCCATAGAAATTCAAAGCATCACACCCTACAGGGGGATATGGCCACCAATTAATCCAACCCAATTTGTGGCTGTGTCCAGAAATGAACCTGAGGTATGGGATTCATCCAAGGTCCGACTGAAATGTGTGATTCAATTTGATCAGATTTGAACTGAACAGTGTGTCAACACACGCACGAAAGTCTATTGAACTTTTGTTTCATTTCAGAAGTGCCTGATTCAATTTCATGCATTGAGTCGATTTGACAATTCAATTTGAAGATGTGATTCAAAGGGATGATTTGATCGAATCGTTGTTGACTTGAATTTTTAAATCAGAGCTTCTTCCGGCTCTGTTGTAAAGTTTGGAAGAGGAACTCTGAGGCTGCTGCCTTTCCTTGCAGCTCCTGATTGCCCAACTAGACTTGTTCTGAGCTAGGAATGTGTAGGAGAGTTCTGCTGCTTTCCTTGTCTTTTTCTTCTTCTTACACGATCAGTGGTGGGATACGACCGGTACGCCAGTGTACCAGTTCCTTCCTGGAGCACCAGGTACCCTTCCAGTATGGTGGTCCGGAGGGCCCACCCACCCGCCCTTCTTACCTCTATTTGGGCTGATTGGGGCATTTGCGCGCACACACAAAGCGTACGTCGCCTGCTCGATGCTCCACCGAGCAGCTGGAGTGTCGTTGGTGGAGGGTATGCATGCGCATGCTGCACGCAGGCACGTGGTGGACGTCCGGCCTCTTTGCAGCATACCGGTTGCAACGGGATCCGGAACCCACCACTGTACGTGAAGTAGATCTTCATAATCAGAATATGGGATTCTTGCCCTTCAACTAAATATTGAAATTCCTCAAAGTTGAATGCCGTCATCAAACCTCTAATACACCTTTTAGGTGAGAGAGCAGCATAATGAAATACATAGATCTCTGATATTTTTTTTTTCAAAAGGCAATAAAATTACATAAAATTAAAAGATGCGTGTTAGGGTCTTTGCTTGCTTCGTATCATTTGCTCGATATGATCAGTCCAAACATCCAGTCTCAATTCAACTTGTTCCTTTTAAAAAAAACAAACCCAACTCCTGGTATTTGAAAGCTACGAAAACTTTCCCAATCTTTACAGTCCAGAAAATGTAGGGATGATAAGCCCAACCACAATAGCTCCATGCGCACGCAGAAACATGTGGCTAGTTTTTCTTTTTCTTTCTTTTTCTTTTTTCTGTTCCTAATTACTTTTGTAGGGATTATTCTTTACATTATTTATGTCGTTTGTATTTGTTGTCATGGATTGCACCAGTGAGGCTAAAACCAATTTTGTTGTATACATAATGTACAATGACAATAAAGGCTATACTATACTTCGGTGACATTCTGCCAGGTTCTCATTCCTTCTGTGGACTCCGCTGCCATAGATCTGACTGTTCTTGAGATAGTAGCTCTTCCTTCTGTCTCTCAGAGTCATTCCCATATGACCTTACACATCTGAAGGGTGCTGAGTTGGAGGAGGGGAGAAATTCAGCAGGTTCTGGAGAACCGGTAGCAGAAATTTTGAGTAGACCAGAGAACCAGTAAATACCACCTCTGGCTGGCCCCAGAGTGGGGAGGGAATGTGGATTTTGCAATATCCTTCCCCTAGGAGTGGGGAGGGAATGGAGATTTTGCAATATCCTTTCCCCTGGAGTGGGGATGAAATGTGGATTTTGCAATATCCTTTCCCCTGGAGTGGGGATGAAATGTGGATTTTGCAATATCCTTCCCCTAGGAGTGGGGAGAGAATGTGGATTTTGCAATATCCTTTCCCCTGGAGTGGGGAGGGAATGTGGATTTTGCAATATCCTTCCCCTAGGAGTGGGGAGGGAATGGAGATTTTGCAGTATCCTTCCCCTGCTATGCCGGCCAAGTCACAACCACAGAACTAGTAGTAAAAAAAATTGGAATGTCACCTCTAGATTAGAGGATTTTATAGTACTCGAAGGAGGGATTAAGAGTGGCTTCCTGCAGACCAGTTCTAGCCCCCCCCACCTCCCCTCACCCAAGTTGGCTGGTGCAGATTAAGTGAAAATATATTTAGTTAGTTAGTTAGTTTGTTTTGGTAGCACTTATCACGGTGTACACATTTTTCTTTCATACGAATGAGATGGTATTGTTTTGTTTTTGTTTTAATAGAAAAAAGGAAGAAATTGGAAGTGAGAGATTTGATCCATCCATAGAGTGAGGTAATAGGGCTGAGCCAAACATTCCTTGCTTTGAACTCTCAGGCAGAAAATAGCTTTTGGGGGAGGAGGACAGTGGGTGGAACATGTTCCCCAAATAATGACACAACAGATGTCTTGTGATACGGTTATTTATTTATTGGGGTCCTCTGAGGGATAGAAAATAATAGTTATTACATATTTATTACTAAAATATCTGTGTCATGACTTTTAAACTGGATGAAAGGGTACATCATTTTGTATGAACCAAGAAAACTCACATGGGGTTAACCTACAGAAATGTGTCCAAAAGGTGGTCAAGGGGATTAAATTTGGGGAAAATTGTGGTTGCTGCCATGTAGGGGAGGAAACAGTGTAGTCCAGATCAGGAAATGATACACAGGGATGCAGGAGAGATGCCACACAATTTGGGTAGGGCATGGGGGTGAGGCAGTGTGAATCAATAATGAGTTGCTTGAATGTATAAGAGGTGTCACACAGGTTTTGGAGGGTGTGTAAGGTAGTAGTATGAGTAAGAAAGGATGCCTGGTGTTGCTTGGGAGATGCAAGAGGTATTATGAGTGTCTGGGCACTGGGAGCTCATTTGAGAAGGGTGCATGGGGCTGCACAGGAAATGATAAAGGATCAAGAATGGCACAGACCAGGGAGGATGTGTGAAACTTCCTTCCTTCCTTCCTTCCTTCCTTCCTTCCTTCCTTCCTTCCTTCCTTCCTTCCTTCCTTCCTTCCCTCCCTCCCTCCCTCCCTCCCTCCCTCCCTCCTCCTTCCTTCCTTCCTTCCTTCCTTCCTTCCTTCCTTCCTTCCTTCCTTCCTGGATCCCAGTGCAACCAGTACGGTGCAACAGGGCTGGCGTCCACCACATGCATGGGTGTAGCATGCGTGCAGTGCACGCATGGGTACTTACCACCCGCAACTCTCTGCGACACTCCAGCTGCTCAGTGGAGCGTCGCACAGTTGCCATACGCTCCATGCGCGGAAGCCCCGATCGGCTCAAATGCAGGTAAGGAGGGCAGGCGGGCGAGCACCATACAGGAATGGTACCTGGTGCTCCCAGCAGGCACCAGTACACCCGTACCGGGGCGTACCGGTCATATCCCACCACCACTCCCTCCCTTTCTCCCTACCTCCCATCTATGCACAAAAGACATTTCGGTTTCCACCATGGATGGATACAGAAGCTGATGGAGTTGGCAGAAATGACTAAATTGACCATTTTGATTGAAGAACAGAATACAAGTACTTTTGTTGCCACATAGAGACCACTTCTGGACTTTGTGATTGAGGTGGGGGAAAAATGAAACCTTGATTTTGGGTTTTACCGTTTAGACTGATTTTTTTATAGAAATGGCTAGTTTATATTATTATGGAAAAGTAAAAAGTTGTGATTTGATGTTAATGCTTTATTTTACTGCAACAGAGGGAGTTGGAGGTCAACACTTTTTTTTCTTTCCCCCCATACCCCCTCATTTCTCTTTCCCCTCCCCCCTCTGTGTCTTCCTATTTGATTTTGTATTTTGTATTTTATTCTATAATCTAATAAAGTATTTAAAGAGGGAAACTGTCATGGAACACTGAAAATGAAGGTGATGTAGCCACAGCAATTCCTCAGTTGAAGCAGCCACAACTTTCCCAAATTGCATTCCCTCAGGAATTATGGGTCCTGGATTTTGGTCGCCTTCTGTATGTTAGCCCAAAGTTGAGTACAGCTTCTAATGCAGAATAAGAAGCTGTACCCAATGTTTAGTATGACAATAAATGTAAAGGTAAAGGTTCCACTCGCAAATATGCGCTAGTCGTTCTCCACTCTAGGGGGCAGTGCTGATCTCTGCTACAAAGCCAAAGAGCCACTGCTGCTGGAAGATGTCTCCGTGATCATGTGGCCGGCATGACTAAATGGCGAAGGCACACGGAACGCTGTTACCTTCCCACCAAAGGTGGTCCCTATTTTTCTACTTGCATTTTTCCCTGCTTTCGAACTGCTAGGTTGGCAGAAGCTGGGACAAGTAATGGGAGCTCACTCCCTTAGGCAGCGCTAGGGATTCGGACCGCCGAACTGCCAACCTTTCTGATCGACAAGCTCAGCGTCTTAGCCACTGAGCCACCACATATGTCAATACAATCATGTGGTGTCTGTGCGTCTATATTGAAATGGCAAGGCCAAGCAACAGGCCCTGGCAAATGTGGGTCAAAACACTCTGTGTGAATCTGGGATGGGTGAAAGAAATAGAAGCTCTGAAACAAATCATGAGCTTTGATCAGCTTGGTTGATTGCCCAGGCATTGGTCATCGGCATTCCCTTCTTGCCATAGAAACTCAGAGGCAGATGATAAAGTCTTTCTGTTTCCCTGCCAGAAAGCTTTGAGAATCTTTGAAAAAACAGTAAATCCATTTTCAGCTTGGCACTAACTGCACAATTCACGTTTGTAAGACAATGATGGCCTTTGGTGGAAACCTAGTCAACAGTGACTCTCCTGTTCCCAGTCCCTATCAGCACATCCCGATTTTTGCCCACCAGACTGGAGACTTCAATTCACAGCAAACGTTTGATTCTTGCAAAACCATACGGCTTTGGGAAGTTATCTCAGCCCCCTAAAATTATAACATTACAAGGGAATGTGTAAGCCAACCATCTTAATGCTGGAATCTCCATAAAAGCTCCAGAGGATAAATAGATGGACTCCAGAGAATGGTAGAGAAAGGAAGTCTTGGAGGAACATTGGCCATGGGGTCGCGATGGGTTGGACACAACTTTGCAACTAACAACAGCAAGGGAAGCCTCCGGAGCCTGGGGAGGATGAAAAATGGCCCCAAGTTCATTCCCCTGGCCCTCCGGAAAAGTTGGTGTGCCACCAAATATGACTCTGCATGCCGCCGGTTCACCATCACTGCCATAGGTGATTTGATGCCAAATGTTTTTCCAAGGTCACACTCCTTCAACATTCCTTAAGATCAGTAAGCCTACAGAGAAGATTTTAAACATTATTCTTTAGTGATGAATTATCCAGAAGACCCTTATACCACTTCTCCTATTGAGACTTCCTTCTCAATGGCAAAAGTAGTTCCTCTGTGTAGCTTATATTTCTATGGAAGATGTGCTTGCCATAAAAAAAAACATGTAACTTCAACACTGTCTAGACCAAGGGTACCCAAACCTTTTAAACAGGGGGCCAATTCACGGTCCCTCAAACTGTTGGGGCCCTGGACCAGCTGGGTGGGCATGGCTAGGTGGTCATGTGACTACGTAGGTGTGGCCAATTTAGCAGTCCATTAAACAATACAAATTAAACTTTAATTTGTTATGCTCCTGGGGCTGGAAAGCAGGTTAGTGAAGGGATGTGACTGCCTCAGGTGTGTGTGTAAGGGACTTCTGTTTGTGTGTATATCACTCTCTCTCCCCCCCTCTCTCTCTCTCTCGGTAGGACGATGTGGGTTGGGCAGCCTGGTGATCCCAAACAGGCCAGATTAATGCCTTCAGTGGGCCGTATTTTGAGGATCCCTGGTCTAGACCTTGTGGCAACTAAAGTGATCATTTTTACCAAATGAAGTGATAATCAGCTGATCACCACAGATGGAAACACAGTGAATCCATGCTTCCTAACAAGTATGATTGTACAGTATGTTTGGATCCACTGGAGATATCCACCGGTTGTGCCAGGCTCCAACAACCAAAAAGACACTGGAGTTACTTTGTTCTTATTCTTCTTCACCTATAGACAGAAATGTTGCCCAACTAAAGTAACTATTTGCATCACTATAGATACACTCTGGGAATTGTTAGGGAGGAGCCTTCTTAACTCTCTTCTGAGCAAACTTTCATAACTTCTCTGCCTCTTGGGAATGCATCACCTCCCTCCTGGGAATCCAGACTACATTCCGCCACAGATTGTGGTCCAAAAGCATCCAGGATGGCAATATTTGATGGAGCAATTGATGATGCAATGCACAAAAAGACTCAGATTGAACTTTGATTGCATTGTTCTGTCCACCATCTTCACCATTTTCTGCTGATTGATTCAAAGTCACCCAGCTGGCTTTCATGCCTAAAGTGGGATCAGAACTCACAGCAAGAAAGAAAGTCTATAGATACTAAGGAGGCGCATATTTATTTTCATAACCTCAGATTAGAGATTTTATAATTTGGAAGTATTTAAATAATGGGGGAGGAGTCTTTTCCTGGGATTTCTGCCATGTGATCCCTAGTAAAAACTCCACTATTTTAAAATATAGTAGACAGTTGCTATGCATGGAGAATCCAAAGCAATGTACTACCCAATGCCTTTTTAGGTATATGTAAAACAGGGAACATCTGATCTGAACTGTCAATTCAATAAGGTTTGCAATCTAATTCAAAATGGCCTTATGTTTGTATTAGGTCCTCCAAAGTATAGTACTACATCCAGTTTTGGTCACCACACTATAAAAAAAGATGTTGAAAAAAAGTGCAGAGGACAGCAACCAGGATGATTAGCGGACTGGAGACTAAAGCATATGAAGAGCGGTTACAGGAACCGGGCATGGCTAGTCTAGTGAAGAGAAGGACCAGGGGAGACATGATAGCAGTCTTCAAATATTTGAGGGGCTGCCACAGAGAGGAGGGGGGTCAAGCTATTTTTCCAAAGCACCTGAAGGCCAGACATGGAATAATGAATGGAAACTGAACAAGGAGAAATTCATGCTAGAAATAAGAAGGAACTTTCTGACAGTGAGAACAATCAACCCATGGAACAGAAGTTGCCTTCGGAAGTTATGGGAGCTTCATCACTTGAGACTTTCAAGAAGAGACTGGGCTGCCATTTGTCAGAAATGGTGTTAAGGTATCCTGCTTGAGCAGGGGGGTTGGACTAGATGACCTATAAGGTCCCTTCCAACTCTGTTAATCTGTTAAATCTGTTAAATTGTTCAGTCAATTTAACCATTTGAAATAATTCATGGAAAAAATGTTTCTGTGCATGTGAAAGCACCACCCAATCATCAACATCAAATGAGGTCCCCCCTCCACCCCCAATTTCATCCACTGATTTGAACAGACTCAGCTGTTCAATTTGGAAATTGGATTCCATTCAAACATTCACCGGAAACCCCTCAGGAGTAGCCCAAATGCACAGCTCCGAAACTTCCTACAAATGTACTTACCTTTGGGGTAGGGGGGGCTCTAATGCCATTTTCCATTTGTAGGAACTGTTGACAGTTTCAGGTTTGAGTTATACAGACAACTCTTTGGCTTCCTTCAGTGAGTACTTTGCCCATTCTGAATTATTCGAGGGCGTAAAGAGCAAAGTGCCTCATTTTTCATGGGGTCCCTTGTCCTCTGCATGTAACCGATACCACAACTAGAGCTCATGATGAAGTATCCTAGGGAAAGTTAATATCCCTTTTGCCAGGGAGTAAATATGGTCTGAGCGACTTTGTACATTTATTCGGGGGGGGGGGGGGAGGACTCAACGACATTGTTTTTGTGAAATCCAGCAGTGTCTTTCCCTCCCCTGACCTTTCATTTACAGCAAAAAAAAAAAAAATTTGGATCATTATAGCAGGGGGAATATAGATGGCAACCAGGCAGATCTCAGTTGGGATCCATTAAATTTGAGGGAGTGGAGAGAGAAGGAAAAGGTTTGTAGTAGTGCAAGCACAGCTTCCTTTCCTTCCAAAGCAAAGGACTTTTTCAAAAATTGCTCTTATCCTCCTGGCTAATCCAGAGAGAGATGGAGAGCTGACAAGAGAGACAGAATTAAGTGCTTTAGAAAGCTGGTAGAGACTCTTTGGGAAGGTGTGTGTGTGTGTGTGTGTGTGTGTGTGTGTGTGTGTGTGTGTGTAAATATATCCCTCTTGCCTTCCATTAAATGTTAAAACTGTGATTTGAAGAATTGTTATTCTTCACTGACAAGCCTTATAGTTTTTAAACAGGTACTCCTCCGTTTCTCCCTTGCTTTCCCTTCTCTCCGCCTGTGCAAAGCTTGGCTTCCAGAACTAGAAGTAATCCTCATTTAGTGACCATGACTGGGATTGGCAACTTGGTGGTTATGTGGAGCGGTCAATGAGTGAAACCGTGACTGAGGTTATGATCTTACTTCCGCTTTCTTTTACTTTACAGACCTTACGAAGGTTGCAAAGGTGAGACTGCTCACCAAGTTACTTTTTCATTGCTGCTGTAATGGTCACTAAACAAGACAGTCACTAAAAAGGTTTATTTATGTTCTTGGCTAGGGGCATCTCTGGGTAGGTAAAGATCATAAAAAGCTTGAAAATGAGAGGGCTGGTCACAAAGTTATTTTTTCATCTATGCCAGTGATGGCGAACCTTTTTTGGCTCACATGCCACAAGTGGGGGGAGAGCAAGGGGGTCGAGTGTGGGCGTGCCGCACCCATAATGTAACGCGTGACCCCCCCAGTGCGCATGCGTGCACAATGTGACCCCCCATTTTTACATGCTTTTTTCGCCCTCCCCAGGCTCCAGGGGCTTTATAGGAGCCTGGGGAGGGCAAAAAGAGCCTCCCACGACCCTCCCCGAGGCCCTGCGAGGCTTCCCTGATGCCTTTGGAGCGCTTAAAACCACCCTCCAAGCAAACCGGAAGTGACTTCTGGGTTGCTCGGAGGGTCATTTTAAGCGCTCCGAAGGCATCAGGGAAGCCTCGGACGGTCCCTGAAGCCTTCGGAGCGCTTAAAACCACCCTCCGAGCAAACTGGAAATGACTTCTGGGTTGCTCGGAGGGTCGTTTTAAGCGCTCCGAAGGCATCAGGGAAGCCTCGGACGGTCCCTGAAGCCTTCGGAACGCTTAAAACGACCCTCCGAGCAACCCGGAAGTCACTCGGACGGTCCCTGAAGCCTCCGGGGGGGCGGGGGGAGGCTTTTAAAAAGGTGAACTCAGCTGGCCAGCGCGCGCATACGTGCTGGCCAGCTGACAGGGCAGCGCCTCGCGTGCCCTAACAAATGGCTCCGCGTGCCACTTGTGGCACGCGTGCCATAGGTTCACCATCACTGATCTATGCTGTCAGTGACTCTCAATCTGTGGTCAGCGTACCCCTGGGCGGGGCATGATGACATCACAAGAGGTCTGTGAAAGCTTGAAAAAAATGTTATGATTTAAATCTTAAATCTTAGCAGTCCATGGCCACAAAAGGTATCTAAGAGGGGTCCATAGTGAAGAAAAGGTAACTGCAAATTATCTTTTCTAAAGGTTCCCCTCACACATATGTGCTAGTCATTCCTGACTCTAGAGGGCAGTGCTCATCTCCGTTTCAAAGTCAAAGAGCCAGCGCTGTCCGAAGATGTCTCCATGGTCATGTGGCCAGGACGCTGTTTCCTTCCCACCAAAGGTGGTTCCTATTTTTCTACTTGCATTTTTACGTGCTTTCAAACTGCTAGGTTGGCAGAGGCTGGGACAAGTAATGGGAGCTCACTCCATTAGGCGGCACTAGGGATTCGAACTGCTGAATTGCCGACCTTTCTGATTGACAAGCTCAGCGTCTTAGCCACTCAGCCACCCATCCACGTTAAACCTTACCTTACTTTACCCATTAAACCTTACCTTAGTCCTAAAGAAAGACTACCTCTATAGGACATCTCCACGTAGGTAGGAGTCAAAAAGGCAAGATGGCCATCTTATGATTCAACTTAAGCCCTTTTAGGTGTGTTGTCCCTGCTCCAGGCCACAACAAACCACCATCCAAGTGAAGATGTAGCCACTCTGACCCTTATCTTCTCCATCCACCTTCTGCTAGGTCAGATCGAGCATTGTTGTTTGCGATCTCCTTGATAATGTTGCAACCCTAGAGGGTTTATTTTCTTCTGTTATGGTAGAATGATGCTGATGAGTTAAAAATATTTGCTGGTGGCACTGGGTGTCAGGAGGGTGCATTGTCTAGTCATACTCAGAAGCCTCTTCTGGCATGCTGGTGTGTGCAAAGTCATTTGCAAGCGCCTGCTGCAAACAATGGCATTAGCTCCAATATCCATGCTGGTTGCTTAGATACTTCGCTTGCTTCTCTGGTTAGAGGCAAGGAGCTCTGCATAAGAAACATTAAAATCCACTCGGCTTGATCAGGGATGGGCAATGAGCAGAGAGGAAAGAAATGGCGAGGACGGTCCAAAGCTTCTTTGAACACTGTCATGAAATGCTCAAGGAAAGGAGCCAAGCTGGGCATGAAGAGGTGCAGTAGTAGCAGCAAAAGCACTGTGGTCTGAGACGTCTAGAGAAGTGGCATCAAAAAGGCACATTGGTGGCTTCAGCTACTGTACATAATTGGTCACTTTTGATTCCATGCTTGTGCCCACCATCTTGACTTTTCTGACCCCATCTCTGCAGACACCATGAGCTATGGCAACATTAAAGGGCAATTTCACTGTTGGGGTGAATCCACAAAAGTGTGGCAATCTGTAGAGACAAAATTGAGTGACCAGAGTGGACCTCCGTAAGCAAGTTAGCTTATTAGCATGAAAACTGTCTCTCTCATGCAGCACACAGTGTCCTTCTGGTCTCGTCTTCCTTCTGTAATCCCTGATTCCACTAGCTAGTTTGCGGTGTTGCACAGCCCAATGTCATGCAAAGAAACAGCATTGTTACACCTTTTAAATCAGGGGTCCTCAAACTACGGCCCACCAAAGCCATTAATCTGGCCCGCGCAGGACCACGAGGCAGCCCTGCCCACATCACCCCTTCTACCTGCTGGCCCCTACGTACCACTGGAGGCCGGGTAGGCCAAAAATGGGATGTGTGGAGGTCTCAGGAAGCCAAAAATGGGGCTGTTTTTGGACAGACGAGTGGTACTGGAGGCCATGGAGGCAAAAAAATGGGATGTGCGGAAGCCTCAGGCAGTCAAAAACAGGCCCACTTTTTGCCTATGAGAGAGAGAGAGAGAGAGAGAGAGAGAGAGAGAGAGAGAGAGAGAGAGAGAGAGAGAGAGAGAGAGAGAGAGAGAGAGAGAGAGAGAGACAAAAACACAAACAGAAGTCCCTCATACACCCCCCCAAAGCAGCCACATCCCTTCACTAACCTGCTTTCCACTACCAGGAGCATAGTAAATTAAAGTTTTAATTTGTGTGTATTGTTTGGACTGCTAAATTGGCCATGCCCACCCAGTCACATGCCCACCTAGCCACACCCACCCAAATAGTGCACCCCCACAACAGTCTGAGGGACCGTGAATTGCCCCCCTGTTTAAAAAGTTTGAGGACCCTGTTTTGAATCATCTATACCAGTGGTAGTCAACCTGGTCCCTACCGCCCACTAGTGGGCGTTCCAGCTTCCATGGTGGGCGGTAGGGGTTTGCTGTAACCCTGCTTTATAAATTTTATAAAGTAAAGTTACTTCCCTACTTTATAAATCACCATTACTGTGGAACCGGTGGGCGGTTAGAAAATTTTACTACTAACAGAGATACAAAAGTGGGTGGTAGGTATAAAAAGGTTGACTACCCCTGATCTATACAAATTCAACAGGTCCATTTTAAATAATGGAAACAGTTCAGACAATCTCATTGTTTGGGAAAAATGACCTCCTTTTGGAAACAAACAAAGAAAGGTCTTGGGTAGACCTTTTCTGGGTCACCTGTCACCTTATGCTCACTTGTGTGCTTCATTACTATGTGGTGATTGTCTGCCATGAACTCTGTGGAGGATAGATGGAGGAGGAATGCTTGGGGTAAGTGAAAATAACATCTGTATCTCCCCAAGATGCTGCTTCAAGGTCACCCGGCTGGGAGAAGAATGAAGCTGCACACCAATCCGTGCTTGAAGTGACCATTCTGAAAACATCCTGCTTGAATCTGATTGGTCATGGCAGGGGGGAAAGTGATGGGAGGCAGTTGAGAGAGGGAAAAGTTGAAATTAGGGATTTGGGCACTTGATTCTCAGTTCTGGCTATGCATTATGGCAAAACACTTGACTTCAAATAAAAATATACCTTTCCCAACAAATGGAGCTGAGGATCATTTCTATTTAGAGGTTTAAGTGTTGATTGGCCTGACAGTCTAGTATCCCTAAAGGTATTCATGATGCCTGGGGAAGAGAGAGATGAAAAGTGGCCCAACCAGGATCTCTTCCTAAGTTAAAGAATAGGGGAGGGGGGAATACATCTCTAAGGATGATGCCATCACTGTTTTATTTTAAAATGCTAATACAGGTAGTCCTTGGCTTATGACCAGTCGCTTAGCAACTATTTGAAGTTCTGATGGACCTACTTGGAAGTTACTTATGACCCCAGATCCAAAGTTCTAATGATTCTCCTTCCCCCCAATACTGCCATTGTGTCCACACTTTCAGTGTTTGGCAACCAGGCACATCTGCAACTATTTGTAGTGTCCCACAGGCATCTGAACACTTTTTGTGATGATTTTGCATTTTTACTTTTGACAAAAATGTGCTCCTAACAAGCCACCCTTAAAAAAAGGAGGGTGTAAAATCAGTTTGATCACTTGACTGACCCACTTTACAATCATCATGAGTTGCCGCCGTGATGGGCAGGCTCGCTGCGGTCATAACTCGAGGACTTCCTGTAGGGAGATTCTCAATTCATGCTAATGAACTCAGAATAAGTTGGAAATGATGTTCCGAAGCCCTTGGATCTATTCTATTTATTTTATTTTACGTGTGTTAGAAATTGCTCCGCTGGAAGCTGAGTGATAGCAATTTCTAACTTCATCACTCAGATTTAAAACAGTTAACAATAGAAATAATAACAATCAAACCAATCCAGGGAGAGATGGAGGAGAGAAAATGTGTGTGTGGTTTTTTTTTTTTTAAAAAAAAAGGTCTGGCTATGGAAAGGGTCCCAATAAAATCCTTCTGGATTTTTGGATAATTTGGAAGACTATTCTCAATTAGTCTGGTTCCTCCTGAGATTTCCCTGTGATCAAATACTCCTGTATCTGCCAGATATTTAACTCTGAACTGTTTATACGTTTGCGTTCTTACAGATTTCAAATTCTAAATTTGGTGCTGGTAAGGGGGAACCACAGTGTTAACTATCTAGTGGAGTTGAATTAGCTGGTTCTTTCCAGCTCTGTTTCATCCCGGGCCAGAGATAGGGGTTGTTCCTCTATCCTGGTCCTATTAGACCTCTCGGCGGCTTTCGATACCATCGACCATGGTATCCTGTTGCACCGGCTGGAGGGGCTGGGAGTCAGGGGCACCGTGTTACGGTGGTTTGGCTCCTACCTCACTGACCGGACGCAACGTGTGTTGGCAGGGGAGCAGAGATCGACCCGGAGGCCTCTCACATGTGGAGTGCCACAGGGTTCGGTACTCTCGCCTCTCCTGTTCAACACATACATGAAACCGCTGGGCGAGATCATCCGTGGTTCTGGGGTGGGATATCATCTGTATGCTGATGACACTCAGCTATACATCTCCACCCCAAACCACCCCAATGAGGCCATCGAGGTGATGTCCCGGTGTTTGGAGGCCGTACGGATCTGGATGGATGGCAACCGACTGAAACTCAACCCTTCCAAGACGGAGTGGCTGTGGCTTCCGGCGCCCCGGTTCAACCAGGTGTGTCCATCTCTGGCCATTGGGGGCGTGCAACTAGCCCCTATGGAACAGGTGCGCAATTTGGGCGTCCTCCTGGATGCCCGGCTGTCCATGGATGACCATGTAACAGCCGTGGCAAGGGGGGCGTTCCATCAGGTTCGCCTGATGCGCCAATTGCGCCCCTTATTGGACCGGGATGCCCTACGCACAGTCACCCATGCGCTGGTGACGTCTCGCCTGGACTACTGCAATGCTCTCTACATGGGGCTTCCTTTGAGATGCACTCGGAGACTACAGTTGGTCCAGAACGCGGCCGCGCGGGTGATCATGGGGAGGACTAGATTCTCCCCTGTAACACCTCTCCTGCGCGAGCTGCACTGGCTTCCTGTGGTCTTCCGAGTGCGTTTCAAGGTCCTGATTATGATCTTTAAAGCGCTCCATGGCACAGGGCCTAGTTACATGCAGGATCGCATCCTGCCCCACACATCCCTACGACCAATCCGCTCTCACAGAGAGGGACTTCTCCGGGTGCCGACCGCCAAACAGTGTCGGGGGGCGACACCCAGGAGCAGAGCCTTCTCTGTGATGGGCCCAGCCCTGTGGAATGACCTCCCCCGGGACATCAGGATGACCTCCGATCTCCGCTCCTTCCGTGTACAACTGAAAACCCACCTCTTCCAACTATCTGGCCTGGCTCAACCGTAATTTCCTCGTACTCCTCCTGACTGTCTGTTTTAATCATTTTGAATTGGATTGTACATGGGGTATTGTAATTAGGGTATTTTAATGGTTTTTAATGGTTTTTAACTGTCTATGTATTGTATCTGTCAACCTCCTCCGAACATATGTGTCCTTGTACTTATGTGTGTCGTGGATTTATGTAATGTTATATGTTTTTACTCCATTGTACGCCGCCCCGAGTCCTTTTCGGAAAGGGAGCGGCTAATAAATTTAAATTATTATTATTATTATTATTATCTTCAGAGGCTTCCTGCCAATTGTAAGGCACTATATACAATGGATGGCTGTGAAAGTTGGACTATAAGGAAGGCTGAGCGCCAAAGAATGGAGGCCTTTGAACTCTGGTGCTGGAGAAGACTTCTGCGAGTCCCTTGGACTGCAAGGCGATCAAACCGGTCACTCCTAGAGGAGATCAACCCTGACTGCTCTTTAGAAGGCCAGATCCTGAAGAGGAAACTCAAATACTTTGGCCACCTAATGAGAAGGATGGACTCACTGGAGAAGAACCTAATGCTGTGAAAGACTGAAGGCAAATGAAGGAAGGGACGACAGAGAATGATGGAATCAGCTTCAATGGACTCCAGAGGATGGTAGAGGACAGGAAGGCCTGGAGAAACATTGTCCATGGGGTCACGATGGTTCGAACACGACTTCGCAAGTAACAACAAATACACCATATATTTCCCAGGGGGAAAGAAAGGGGAACTCTCACAATTATTTGGCCCCAACAAATGTGAAAATATGCATGTATTGGTGTGTCTCTTGGTCAAAGAAACATGCCTTGGTCAGTTGGAGCCCCCCTGTTGAGTCACAAACATCACAAAAGCAAGATCGACTGTACCCAAGTGGATCTGAGAACCTATTTATAACTCACAATATTTAATCTGGCATTACCAGCATGATTCTTTTTCTCCACCATTCCCTTGTGCTCCCCTCCTCTTCTGTGTCATCTAAAATTAGCCAGGAATATCTACCTCTTTTTCCAACCTCATCTAGACTTCTGGGAGATGGCTTAGATTTGCCTCGACAAAACTGCTGCAGAGACAACACCGCTTGCTTCAGGAGGCAGGGCAACTTCACATTGCCTTGTCGCTGGGTTTTTATTAATGCTCAACGGCTCCACGCTACCTGCTTTATCACTTGTAGAAACTGGAAAAGGCTCCTGCATAAACAGAGAGCTTGTGGCAGAAAACTCTTCCAGGACTATAAACACGGGAGGGAATTGTGGAGGAGGTCAGGGAGGGCCAGTGAAGCAAAGCAATGGAGTTGTTTTGCTTGGCTTTCAGAAATAGGGGGGGGGGGTTGCACTGTTTGGGGAAGTGTCCATCACATTCGTGCCCCTTGCCCCATTGCATTGGACCTGCCCCACTCAGTCAGGCAGGGAAGGCAGGTTGGAGAACTTGTCAGTCAAATAATGTTAACTGCCAGTTCGTCAGGAAGAGACACTTCTCTTCTCTGCTGTGCCCCCACCCACCCTTTGGAACATTTTCTCCACTCAGATAGGATGCCTTCCCCCCACTCACCTGGCCTTCCAGAAATGTGGGGAGACCTGGCTCTACTGCCTCACTTAGGGCTCATAGAGGAGCATGCAGCCATGGGGCTGGTTAAATGTCCTCCCACTGCCGTTTTAACTTGGGTGTCAGGCATGCAGACATTTTTTTTTCTTTTGGATCTTTGGCCTGCCACAGTTCTATTATTCTACAATACATTTTCTACTGTGGGAAAATGGGAGGGGGGATTGAATGGAGTTAGATGATATGTAGCCATAACAAAATTCTTTCTAGAAAGCCAAGGTCATCCTTTGTCTCTGCACCTCTGCACCTGACTGGAACTGGATGAGTGAAAGCTGCCAGCATGGCAGTGGGAGTTTGGGCCATGGGATGGACTTGTGGATATGGGGGCAAGACTTTGAACTTTCAACTGGGTGGGGAAAACCAGGAAGCTTTCAGATTTGGGTTTTTCCAGATGTGCCAACATGGCTCTCTTAATACATTGGAACTTTGAGCAATACTTTGCCTTGGACTCTGATTTACATTTGGATGCTGTTTGGAACCCTGATATTGGGATTTTAATTACTCCACTCTGGTTTTAATTGCCTGTTAATATAAGTATATACAGTTTTTATGCTTTTATGCTTTATTTATACAGCACCCAGGGTTGCTCTGTGAAGAAGACAGGCAGTTTCTAAATTACATACATACATACATGTATGCATTTTTACATACATGCATTTATACATACATGCATGCATGCATACATACATACAGGAACTGGGTAAGTCTAGTTTAATGAAAAGAAGGACTAGGGGAAGACATGATAGCAGTGTTCCAATATCTCAGAGGTTGCCACAAAGAAGAGGGAGTCAAGCTATTCCCCAGAGCACTTGAGGGTAGAATAAGAAGCAATGGGTGGAAACTAATCAAGGAGAGAAGCAACCTAGAACTAAGGAGAAATTTCCTGACAGCGAGAACAATTAATCAGTGGAACAACTTGCCTCCAGAAGTTGTGAATGCTCCAACACTGGAAGTATTTAAGAAGATGTTGGATAACCATTAGTCTGAAGTGGTGTAGGGTTTCCTGCCTGAGCAGGGGTTTGGACTAGAAGACCTCCAAGATCCCTTCTATTCTATTCTATTCTATTCTATTCTATTCTATTCTATTCTATTCTATTCTATTCTATTCTATTCTATTCTATTCTATTCTATTCTATTCTATTCTATTCTATTCTATTCTATTCTATTCTATTCACATACATACATACATACATACATACATACATACATACATACATTATATGTGGGATTGCTCAGAAGGTTTAAACCATTAAAATTGGCAAATTCAAACTACTGGGTAGTATGAAGACAAAACATTGTTTTTGAACATGTTCTGATCCCAATTCAAGGTTCTGGTATTAAGTTACAAATCCTCTTGCAATTTGGGGAGAAGGAATTCCTCTTTCTGTGGTGGGATGTAATCTGTAGTCATAGGAGGAAGGGGTTGCATCTCACAGGGCTAAGTGAAAGCAAAGCTTACAGATTGCCTGATAGCCAGGAAGAGAGCTAAGACTGACCTTCCCCAGCAATTCACAAAATATATGTATGGTTATTGCAAACAATTGCTTTAGTCTGGCAAGAGTCTGTTTGTAGTAAGGAACAACTCAAAAGTAATTCCACAGGTTGTTTCTGGTTCTTTGGGCCTGACATTTTCTTATGCCTAGGATTACCATTGGAAGGTCTGCCCCAGAGACTCTCTATCATGGGATTCAGGCAGCATCTACTGCTGCCAGCCAGTGGTGGGTTCTGGATCCTGTCACAACTGGTATGCTGTGACGGAGCTGGGTGTCCACCATGTGCACACATGCTGCGCATGCATGCGCACCCTGCAACACTCCAGCTGCTCAGCGGAGCATTGCGCAGGCGCCGTACGCTGCATGCGTGTGCATAAATGGCCCGGTTGGCTCAAATACAGGTAAGAAATGCGGGCAGGCGGGTGGGCCCTGAAAAGCACCATTCTGGTACAAAGCCTGCTGCCCAGCAGGCACTAGTACACCCATACCAGGGCATACCAGCTGGAACCCACCACTGCTGCCAGCCTTGTGAGGACGTCTAGAGGAGAAGCACACCCAGAAGTACTAGCTCTAACAGATTCTTGCAAGTCTGAAAGTGCACCTCTCCCCCATCACTTTTACAATCTAGGGAGGATCCCTTCGGAGGCTTGCGTCATCCATATTTATCCTGCAGGCTCAACTAATACTTACCTTACAGTTGCCTATGTCAGGGTTCCAAATAGCATCCAAAAGTAAATCCAAGAGTCTAAGGCAAACCTATGGCATGTGTTCCACAGGTGGCATGCAGAGCCATTTGTCAGGGCACGGGAGGCATGCGCACGCTGGCCAGCTGAATTCAGCCTTTTGTAAAGCCATTTTTCGCCCTCCCCAGGCTCCAGAGGCTTTATAGGAGCCTGGGGAGGATGAAAAGAGCCCCCTGCCCTCCCCAGACGCCCTCCGGAGGCTTCCCTGAAGCCTCTGGAGTGCAAAAAACTGGCCCTATGGGCAAACCGGACGTTTGAAAATGGACTTCCGATTTGCTCATAGGGCCAGTTTAAGCCCTCCAGAGGCTTCAGGAAAGCCTCCTAAAGGTGCTTGAAGCCTCCGGAGAGCCTCTGGGGGGAGGAGGCTGTTTTCACCCTCCCTAGGCTTCTATGAAGCCTCTGGAGCCTGGGGAGGGCGAAAAAAGCATGCAAAAAATGGGGGGAGCACCTCTCGTGCATGCATGCACACTGGGGGGGGGGTTCGTGTGTTTCATTATGTGCTCGCCCCCCCCCCTTATGGCACGTGAGCCAAAAAATGTTCGCCATCGCTAGTCTAAGGCAAAATATTGCTCAAAGTTCCAATTTATTAGGAGAGCCAAGTTGGCACATCTGGGAAAACCCAAATCTGAAAGCTTCCTGTTTTTCCCCACCTAGTTGAACGTTCTTGCCCCCACACCCACAGGTCCATCACATGGCCCAATCTCCCACTGCCATCCTGGCAGTTCCACCATCCAGTTCTCGTCAGGTTCAGAGGTGCAAAGACAAAGGACTTGGCTTTCTAGAAAGGAATTTTGTTATGGCTACATCTCATCTAACTCCATACAATCCCCCCTCCCATTTTCCCACAATAGAAAATGCATAGTAGAATAATAGAAAGTGTTGCAGGCCAAAGATCCAAAAGACAAGATGGCTGCAGGCCTGACAGCCTAGCCTGCAGCTCTTCTTTCTGTCTCCCAAGGTCATTCCCATATACCATTGCAGCTACCCAGGAGAAAGCCTTATCTCATAGAAAGCCCTATGACTGATAAGTTTCCAACTCTCTGCTTCTGACCATCTTTACATCTTCTCAGCTCCAGGCTAAGACATTGTTATTCTTTCTGGACTTGTAATAATGTGCTAATCCTTCCATGATGATTTAAAACTTTGCACAGTGCTGCTCTCTTTTTATTGAAATATTTATTGCAGGTTGAAGGGCCAAGAACTTGCACTGTTGCAGGTCGAAGGGTCAAGAACCTGTACTTTATTGTGAGAAGCCAAGCTATGGGTTAGTGATAGTTCAGTCAACTGGGCCAACCCAGAAAATGAGACGGGTACAATTCCATTCTCACAAACCATAGAACTACATGCCAGTCCTTTCTTAATCAGGTCAGGAATATGAATATAATCATGCCAAGCCACACACATCACCCCTTGCTTAGAACTGTCTTCTCCTGAAAATGATTTTTGAGTTCCACCAGGTTTCCTAATGTTCTGCTGGAGTCCTGTCTGTCCAGCTTCTGCTTAATTTTGGATTCATTCTGAATTCTGACCTAGGTATCTCTGGGATTAACCTAAAACCACACTGAAGCCCATCGAGAAAGTTTATGAACCCTATCAAAGTTAAACTGAATTTCTTGGAAGGAGCGGAAGAGTTTTCCCTGAAAATGATCCACTCCTTATCCAAATCCACTTTGAATTTGCCGGAGGGGATATTGCAAGTATAAAGTTAATGTCAGGGTTCCAAAAAACACCTCCAATGAAATAAAATTCTGAGGCTTGAGTTTCCTCAAAGTTCCACTTTATTAGAGATGTCATATTGGCACATCTGGGAAAACCCAATTCTGAAAGCTTCCAGGTTTTCCCACCCAGTTGAAAGTTCAAGATCCTGCCCCCATACCAACAAGTCCATCACAAGGTTCAATCTCCCACTGCCACAAACACAGATTCCTCCCCTGCAGAGGTGCAGAGACAAAAGTGACGACTTTCAAAGAAGAATGTTATAGGTCACCCAACTCCGTATAATTCCCCCCTTCCATTTTCCCTCAGCAGAAAGGGTGGGAAGCCCGAGACACCCCCCCCCCAAAAAAAAGATGGCTTGCAGGTCTGACAGTTAGTCCACCAGCTATCTTGATATTCCATTAGGGTTGAATTCCTCACTTATCTTTTTTTCACCACCCACAGCCTGTAACTCAGCTCTTTCCCCCTTTGCTTTGCTTCAACTTGGCAAGTAGCCACCCCGGCAAGCAAGGAAGTCTCCACTTAAGCATAGCTATTTAAAGAAAAGGTTGGGCAGGGATCTGCTCCCTATGTAGGAGAGCCATATGCTGGTTTATCTATTAGTAGGAGGATGACATCACCCAGACCTCGCAAGATACAAAGGATACAGAGACTTGCAATGGAGTGCAAAAGGGGGATTATGGGGAAATAAGAAAGGTTCCCAGATGCATTGTAGAAAACAGCTGGGCTCTGCTTTTCAGTCCCCAAACATTAGCTCCCCTTTGCTCCAAGAAACCCTATACTGCCAATCAAGAGAAGCTGATGCTATAAATTCTTTTCCTCTCTTATTTTTATAATGATTATGATTACAGTAGTCAAATCAGCAGGTTGAAACTCTGGGGTGATTATATGCTCCATATTACAACAAAGAGAGATAGAAAATAACTCAGACTTTGGGGGAGGCGTATGTATAGTATATGCTACCGGTTCACACCAGTTCAGGGGAACTGGTAGTGGAAATGGCGATTGGGTCACCAAACCGATAGGGATGGCAGGCTTGCCACGGCCCTGAACCGGTTTCCCGATTGCTGCAGCATGGTTTCCCCCCCACATTTTTAATGTTCTGCGCATGCAACTGCGCACTTGGTGCACATGCACTGAACTGGCAGAAACCCATCCCTGACATGCATGTGTGTCTATGCATGTCTATGTATGTATATCTACAGACACAAATACGCAATACACTGCTAGTTTTGCATCCCTGTGGAGGCAGAATTATAAGTGCTCATTCTTGCCCTCAAATCCAGGTCAAAGTTCTTTCCAATTCATTTCATTCTGGGCAGAGAAAGACAGAGAGTTAATCATGCATTTAGACTACAGAATCTGTTCTTCCCTCTTGCAAGCCTGCCACAGTACCACAAGCCAGGATGCATAGCTTATCTGGGAACCAGCAACTCATGAAATTGCAAGTAGATACTGGATAATACAGGTAGTCCTTGGCTCACCACCACAATTGAGCTCAAGTTTTCCATCGTTGAGTGAGACCTTTGTTAAGTGAGTTTTGCCCCATTTTACCACCTCTCTTGCCCGTGTTAAGTGAATCACTGCAGTTGATTAAGTTAGTGATACTGGCCATCCCATTGATTTGGCTTGTCAAAAGGCCTTAAAAGATGATCCCATGACCTTGGGACACAGCCACGGTCATAAGCAGTGACGTGCGGTGAGGTTTATGACTGGTGAGGCGCTGACACAGTGCTGGGTTTCAAATATTTTTAGACTTGTGGACTTCAACTCCCAGAATTCTACAGCCAGGCATGCTCAGTTCCAATTTAAAGCGACAGCATTTGTTTTTCTCCTTTGCTCCTTCTTTCTTTTTTCTTTTTCTTCTCCTTCCCCTCCTTCCTCCCTCTCTCTCAAACACACACACACACACACACACACACACACACAGAAGTTGGATTGGACTATTTCTCCTACCCCTTCCCTCTCTCACTCACTCTCAAACAAACCCCCCCCCCCACACACAAAAGTTGGATTGGATATCTTTTCCAGTGGCTTGAAAGCAGCTCCTCTGCCATCCCCCCCCATTCCCCTGCTGCCTTTCCCAAACACCTCCACCATTGCAAATGCAGCCTGCTGTCTGGGTGGGAAATGTCTGGAAAACAATAAAGCCCACCCACCACCTCCTGCTGGCAGGCTGGGGTGAGAGGAGAGGCAGAGAAGCCGGAGGGGAGCCAATCCGAGCCTTCCAAAAGAAAGAGGCTGGGGGGAAGTGTGTGTACTACAGCATGGCTCTTTGCCTGGCTTCCTGCCTCCTCCTGTGGTCTCCTCAGTGCTCGCTTGTGCTCTCCCTCCCCAAGTGTAGTTTGATTGCAGGCGGAGCCACGTTGCCTTTTCAAACTTGTAATCAGTGAAGCTGGGCTAGATTTTTATATAGTTTTATCCAGCTGTGTGTGAGAGAGAGAGAAATGAATGGGGGCCTGGGGAGGAAGTCACTACACTTGGGGAGGGAGAGCACCAGTGAGGAGACCACAGGAGGAGGCAGGACGCCAGGCAAAGAGCCATGCTGTAGCACACACACCGGCCCCACAACGTGGCTCTGCCTGCAATCAAACTACTCTTGGGGAGGGAGAGCACAAGCGAGCCAGGGTCCTTCCCTCCAGCCTTTGCCCAAAGCCCTGCACAGCACCAGGAGGATGAAGTTTGAATTCCTCCCCCTCCCTCCAACCCACACGTACCTTTTCCAGCTTTTTTTAACAGTTAAGCAGAGTCATCCACGGTGAGGCAGTAACTAGCACAGCTTTTTCCTTTTACTTTTTTTTTTCATGATGAGAGTGGTGAGGCTGTGCCTCACTTGCCTCACCTGACTACACGTCACTGGTCATAAGTATGAACCAGTTGCCCAGCATCTGAATTTTGATCACATGACCATAGGGATGCTACAAAAGTCACAACAGTGAAAAACAGTCATAGGTCACATTTTTTCAGTGCTGTTGTAACTTTGAATGGTCACTGAGCCGTTGTAAGTAGAGGACTACCTATAGATTGCAATTAACAGCATTTGCAGTCCCTTGTTCTCTTACTTCATTGGCATCAGGATGGCCCTAATGGGTTTGTAAAAGTCAAGATGGCAACTACGATACACATTTACTAAGCAATGGAGCTCTGATTATGAAGCTAGACATGCTTCTTGATTGGTGTCAGCTTCATGCTTTGTGCCTTCCTTACATCGCTGGCATTGTGTCCAGCTGCTTTAACTAGCAAAGAAAATACTCTGCAGACCATAATGCTGAAATAAGATAGAGTAGAAACATCGCTCATTGAGCCGCTTATTTGAAGCCTAGTAACTTTAAAAATGAGTAGGGATGCAGAGGCTCAGTGGCTAAAACACTGAGCTTGTCAATCAGAAAGGTTGCAGTTCAGCAGTTCGAATCCCTAGCACTGCATACTGGAGTGAGCTCCCATTACTTGTCCCGCCTTCTGCCAACCTAGCAGTTTGAAAGCATGTAAAAATGGAAGTAGAAAAATAGGAACCACCTTTGGTGGGAAGGGAACAATGTTCTGTGCACCTTTGGGATTAGTCATGCCAGCTACATGACCATGGAGACATCTTCGGACAGTGCTGGCTCTTTGGCTTTAAAACGGAGATGAGCACCGCCCCCCTAGAGTTGGGAACGACTAGCACATACGTGCAAGGGGAACCTTTACCTTTTTAACTTAAAACCGCTGTGTTTGGAACTGGTTTTGATCTATAAGCTTGACACTTGGTTATCTTCAGGACTACCTACTCCAACCAGCATTGGACCAGCCTGTGAGAACATCCAGGGAGAAGCTACTTACAGGTCTACATTTTCAAAAATTTCAGCAGGCATTCATGAAAAAGCACCTCTCTCTCCTAGAGGATGAACACAGCGAAGGTAGTGGAAAAGACAGCAAGGTGCAAGATAAGAGGGAGGGGGGGCTGAGGCTCCTTCTGGAGACAGGGTGGAAGGAGCAATATCAAAAAGGCTCAGGTCACAAAAATAAAAGTATTTGAAACAACAGTAATTGGTGATATTCTAGAAAGTGACAAAGGAAAATGAATGAACACATGGTTGACAATACAGAATAAGACTTTGTTTTCTGCTTATCTTTTATATTTTGTTTTTAAGATTGTAAAAATTGCGAGTTTTCGATGGATTTCTATCACTAGTGTGGGAGCTGCCAATTTTTTTTGTCTATCCCCTTACCTTTCCCCATAAATGTATAAAAACCAATAAAAATTTTGGGGAAAAAAAATTTCAGCAGGCTGACCTAAAGAGGCAACTTTCTCACAGAGACCTGGGCAGCCTCTTTCTTGCTGGTTTTTAGGAAAATATTGAAGACTACATTCTTTCAAAGGCTCCTCTTTTAAACTTATGTGAGATACTATTTTTCTGCTATTTTATTCTTCTATCTTGTGTATGTTTCATCTTGTTTTTAAAAGTCTTTTGGTATTATGTTGTTTGGTTTCATGTTATAGCTAAGCTTTCATCACACTTTGGATATTTTAATTTGTCATACATTGTTATCTTATATGTAACCCACCAAGGGTCATCTGATTTCAGTAAGATAGAAGTTTGATAAATGAATGTGATTTGTTGATTATAGTACAAAAATGGGTTTCCATGCCTTCTTCCAGGATGTCCTCTGAAGTCCAAGTGTAATCTTCAGCTTTGGGATTTATCAGAGGTCTCCCTTCAAAGCACCATCATCATCATCATCATCATCATCATCATCATCATCATCATCATCATTCATCACACAGACAGGCAGATGTTCAGTCTGAGCTTGGCATTTTTGTCTACCCATTGAGTCCTTACCAAGGAATTGGGATAGGCAAATCTGGATGTTTGATAGGGTTGCAAATATCGTCACAGGATGGAAGCAGTTCCAAGTAAAGCCACTTTCTGCAATTAACTGGTTGCAAGTTTGTCAATTCCTCTGGTGTTCAAGTGGTGCTGCAGTTGTTTTGGGAAGGCACCAAAGGCGCCTATTACTACCCTTGCTTGCCTTTGCCATGCTCGTTCTATTTCTATTTTGTTATCTTCTCCAGTTCTTTCTCTTCTCTTCTGCTGTCTCCAGGCACTGCTACATCCACTATCCAGACATTTTGTCTTTCTTATTGCCAACTGTTAAGTCCGGGGTGTTATGTTTTTTTATTAATTTTATTTTTATTATTATTTCTTTTACACTATATTGATTAAACATGAGTCAACTGAATATTCAAAAATGCATCACAAATACCACTGACTGGTGCTAATGGTTGATGTGGGTTGCTGCCAGTGTCTTAGATATCAACCAAGTACCTTCTTAAAATATATTCTGTTCTATTCTATTCTATCATCAGCATCATCTTTATTATTATCTTTATTGTTATCTTTATTAGCTTCCTAGCCCAGGCAAAGTAACTCAGACCCCTGACTCTGGATAGCTCTCCCTAATTAAACTATCTTTTCTGAAAGGTCTTTTTTGAGTCAGACAAATTGGGGTTATCTTAACAAAACAGAACAATTGCCAAATTTATGCCGGTTGGCCATGATTAAGGATAAATTTTCTCCTTAGCTGTTGGCTGCATTCCTAAAATAGAAATCTCTGGTCTGCACGAGAAAGCAAAGACATTCATTGGTCAGGTGGGTAGCGAAAGGATGGCCCGTGCATTGTGAATTGAATTTCGCCCCTCAAGCAATATTATTTCATTTGGAGGGTGAAAAATATATTGCACTGACCACTCTATTTTATCTTCTTAGCGATCTGATTTAGAATAAGGAAGGGAGAGACTCTATAAAAAGAGACACAGTAATAAAGGTCACAGGTTTGTTAGTTATGTAGGCAGTTGAACCAATGGCAGAGAATTACAGGAGATTGGCTAAAACAGCAATCTGTATTTATAGCACAGCCAATCATCATTTTACAACTCAGGCAGCTTTGGAGCTGGCTAAGAGCAGAATTGCTCCTTGCAAATCTGGACAGTATTTGCAAATGCTTGAAGCTCTCTTTGACATTTCAGCCATATTGCAATACCTGTTGTATCCGAGCACTGATTCTGAATGTATTGGAGTCTTTGGAAACTTCTTTGTAAAGTCTTTTGGAAAGGAAGGGCGTAATTCTAAAGCAGACCTTTCCAACATGGCATCTTCCTGTTGAGTTGCAATGTTAGGTTGAGTGTCAACACATCTGGATATTGGTTTCATTATGGTTTGGTTCTTCTGCATGCTTAGAGTAAAACTTGACCAGAGGTAGTATTCAGCAGGTCCTGACCACTTCTGGAGAACAGGTAGCGGAAATGTTGAGTAGTTTGGAGAATTGGTAAATACCACCTCTGACTGGCTCTGCCCCCATCTATTCTCTGCCTCCCAAGTCCCAGCTGATCAGGAGGGAATGGGGATTTTGCAGTAACCTTCCCCTGGAGTGGAGAAGAAATGGAAATTTTACAGTATCCTTGCCCTGCCACGCCCACCAAGGCATGCCACACCCACCAAGCCATGCCCCCAGAACTGGTAGTGAATAATTTTGGATTTTTTTTGTTTTTTTTTAAAGGTTGTTATTAGGTAAACATTAAAAACATTGGACATAGTGCAACATTTCTGGCATAGTCATTTCCATAGATTTTTTTTTATCTTACAGCAATAACAGTTTATATCCATTACATAGGCATGTGTAATCAGTCAAATTACCTACCCATTAATTCTTTTCATTATATAGTTGCTTATATATATATATATATATATATATATATATATATATATATATATATATATATATATATATATATATATATATATATATATATATATATATATATATATATATATGTTTGTGTGTGTGTGTGTGTTTGTGTGTGTGTGTTTGTGTGTGTGTGTTTGTGTGTGTGTGTTTGTGTTATTTGTCAGCACAAATACAACATATATATATGTATTTAGGCATACCAGGGGTTGTAACACACACACACACACACACACACACACACACACACACATATATATATATATATATATATATATATATACACACACACACACACATACACACATACACACAAACACACATGTATATATATATACATACACACACAATCCTTACCCATCGTATAATATTAATAACATTTTAGAATAAAATTTGCTAAAATTAGATGGGATAGCTTGTGGCATGGAAACCTAGCTGTTGTCTGAACCAGTGTTTCTCAATCTTGGCAAGCTTAGGTTTAAGATGGGTGGACTTCAATTCCCAGAATTCCTGAGTTGAAGTCCATCCATCTTAACTTGCCAAGGTTGAGAAAAAAGTACCCGGAACTACGGAGCTCTCATATGGAATTATATGTATAATTCCATCCTTCAAGCCTATCCTGTTACATGAACTCAACAATTAAGGTTTGTTTGTTTCAGAATATTGTTTGAAGCCAGGTATACACAGACTTTCCATTTAAATATTGTTAATGCTAAAACTGTCAGAGTGGAAGGGGTGAAGCTGACCATATTGGTCATGGGAGGTAGAGTCATAGTAGGCAGACCCCATACTCCCTGAACAATTTGTAAATTCACAGGTCCTTTGAAATGCCTTAATAGGCTTTCGTTGCAGTCAATTCTATTGATCTTAAGGAAATTGAGTTCTGAATAAGCATAAATTGAGCCTTGCAGGACTTCAGTCAATAGCTGAAGGGTTGTGGTTGCATAATTGTTATAATAAGGAGCTCAGAAAAAAAGGAGCAAGGGTTGCACCATGGAGGAAAGATTTCTAAGACTGGTATTTACTGATATTCATCACTTAACAATATTTGTTATATTCATCACTTAACAATATTTGTTAAGTAGGCTGTTTGTCACTGTCTGAGCATCTTTCCATTCTTACTCTGGTTAGCTCTACCTGCCTCTTCAACTCCTTGGAAAAATCCCAAAATGGGATTTTCATACTGAAATAAGGTAGAACTATTCTGTTCTGTGTGACTCAGTGTGTTGTCAGAACTCAGACCTAATGCTTTGCAGATCATGATTTATAACTTAGCTTGATGCAAATCCAGCCAGTTGGGGGTTATAAGGCTTAGCTGAACTGCTACCTTCATCAATTGTTTGGCAGTTTGACCTCCTGCATCTCCTTTCAGTATAAATCCTTCCTCTGATCCCAAGTGAAACAGATTTTTTATTTTTATTTGGGTTGGCTGTAGGGTGGCAATCTTCTGGCCAGCCAGAGCATCTTTCATTGCTGTCAACTGCGACATCAACAGTGTGTCTCTGTGTGTGTCTGTGCATGCATGTGTGTAAAAAAAAGTCAAGTTAGTGCTCCTGAATGTATGAAGTCCTACTTCCTACCCCATATTATGTACACAACATACATAATAGCTAAGCAACACCCAATGGAGAATCCTGAAGTTCTCTCCCCAACAGTAGATGATATACATAACGTATCTAGTCAGAGAATTAATGGTGTGGGGGAAATTGAAGGGATTAAAGATCAATATTTTCAATATGTTATTGTTTCAAGTAGCTCCTAATGGATTTTTTTCTTGATACATTTGAATGATGACGTTTTAAAGATTTGTTTATCGATATAAGAGCTAGAAAGAAGATATTTTTTCCTTTTTATTTTTAGAGAAAAAACAAGGTGCTGTGTAAAGGAAAGGAAAGGAAAGAAATATGAAGTTGTTTTATTTGTTTAAAGTGAAAACATATATATTGTTACTTCTGGGAGCATTTAATGGACTTTACTGATTAAGATGAAAACATGAGAGGCTTTATGATTTACCAAAGGATAAAATATGGGTTAATATAGGATGAAGAGATTATGGGTTGAAATATTAAGAAGGTGTATTGAAGAGGGAAATTTATTTCTTCTGTATTTTTCTTTTGTCCCCCCCCCTTTTTTTTAAAAAGTATATATATATATTTCCCTTTTCCCCTCGTTCCTTTTTTTTTCTCTTTGCACTTTCTAGTTTTTTTCTTTTTTATATTCTTTACATTTTTCTTAGTTTGCATTCATTTTTTTATCTTCATATTTTTAAACTTCAATAAAAATATTATGTGTAAAAAGAGAACTAATTGATGGTGTGAGTCCTCCTCCTCCACAGAAGAGAAGGCAATATCTATAATTGATCTCAGCAGCCCTCGAGGAATCTTGAGTTTCTCTGGGCCTGGCACTGAGTCCCAGTTAAGCCTTGATGTCACAGCATCCTGGAAGGGGAGAAGAAAGGCCACAGGGTAGCTAATTGAAACCCTTTGCTCAACTATTTTTTGAACTGTTGCTATTTTACACTGGGTGTGAAAGACTCTGCACACAATAGATTTATTGGAACACATTCGGACAAGCTGGGAAAATTGTTCACCCCTCTCTTTAGTCTCCTTCCAAAACATCTGCTCACTCTCTATTGTTTCAGTTCCACTCTTTGATGTTATGTCAAGGAAGGAGCATGAATCCAGGATATTCTCTGCCTGGGGGTTATTATAGTCAGGAGTTGCTCAGGGCAAGAAGGAAAACGCACCCTTCTTTTTGTAAAAACGAGCTGGACTGAATTCTACCCGTCTGAGTAGGTTGGCGTTTGATGAGACATTTGACAGGAAAATCACTCCTGGCTGGGCACGGCTGGGCAAGGATGGAAACTGTCCACTGAGGCTCTTATGAATTAATATCTTAATTTAATGTTATTAATAATCATTACTGGTGGTTGTGCTACAAAGATATGCACAGCTGGCCTCTGTGGACCTGCCAGAACAAAGAATTTGCCCAAGGCTCTGTTGGAAGAAATATCCTTCTGGGTTCGCCCCCAAGTGGGGGAAAAGACACTGGAGGCCTGGAGGCTGCTTGGAAAGATGGTTTAATGTTTTAATGGAGGACAGGACCGCATGGCTGGAGGTCCTGGGGAAAAAGGTGATCACATGCTTCCAGGTGTTGGGTGAAGAAGAAGAAAAGGGAAGAGGGAAAAGAAGGGTCGAAGAAGGGCTTGCAGGGCTATTTATAATCTGTTCGGCCCCACCTATCTGTTTTCTGTTCCTGTGTAAGAAATGTATTCTGATTGGTTGTCGGACTCACATGGGCCCATGCAAGGGCAACCCTCTAGGCTGAGTTTTGAATCCAGGTTTGGTTGAGTTCAAATGCCATGTGGTCAGTTGAGTAAAGGCTTATATTATCATGCCTTCATTCCCATCCCCCTGGAGCTGAAGGAGAGAACTCTTTTATTATGTAAAGGGACTGGCTCAGGCTTTAATGGCTCATGGACAAAAGGTGGGGGCAGGAAGCTGCAGGGAGAGTTACCTTGTCTTTTTGAAACATGTTTCTTTTCACATCCAGAGAAATATTCTGCCTTTTAAATATTTCCTAGGATATTTCATTTTTCTGGGAGAGAGCTGGGTGATAACTTCCTACAGCTCATTAGAAGGGCAGCTTCTCTGTTTGGGAACAAAAGATGTTACACTGTTTTCCCAACCATCAGCAGCAGATGTCCTTTGACCTCTTCTGCAAAGCTTCACAGGAGCTCTCTAATGAAGATTGGTCATGTGTGGCTTCTCCTCCACTAGGGTGGTTTCCTTCATTGTTAGCTGAAGGAAAGCTATTCCACCTTGCTTTCAAGTGGTGAAGTCCCACGGCTGCTTGAAAGAATGCTGGTCACTTGGTGAAGGAGCTTTCAAAAGAATAGAATAGAATAAAAGATTTGGTAGGGACCTTGAAGGTCTTCTAGCACAACCCCCTGCTTAGGCAGGAAACCCTACACCACTTCAGACAAATGGTTATCCAACATCTTCTTTAAAAACTTCCAGTGTTGGAGCATTCACAACTTCTGGAGGCAAGCTGTTCCACTGATTAATTGTTCTCACTGTCAGGAAATTTCTCCTTAGTTCTAGGTTGCGTCTCTCCTTGATAAGTTTCCACCCATTGCTTCTTGTTCTACCCTCAAATGCTTTGGAGAATAGCTTGATTCCCTCTTCTTTGTGGCAGCCCCTGAGATATCAGAACACTGCTATCATATCTCCCCTAGTCCTTCTTTTCATTAAATTTCATACCTAGTTCCTGCAATTGTTCTTCATATGTTTTAGCTTCCAGTCCCTTAATCATCTTTGTTGCTCTTCTCTGCACTCTTTCTAGAGTCTCAACATCTCTTTTACATCTTGGCGACCAAAATTGGACGCAGAATTCCAAGTGTGGCCTTACCAACAGTAGCCAAGGCCAGATTCAGTTCCAAATATCTCTGTGCCATTGGGCAGCTGCGGCTTGCAAGAGGGACCTCAGCCCTGTGAATGAAGAGATTTTAAGTTTTGTTATCAACTCAAGCAAACAGATTTAAAAGCAGAACATAAATAGATTTGATGATACTCAAATCTCATACAAGCTGTCAGGAGCTCCTTAATAACAACAGCAGAGATACCCCAAGGATGGCCAGTTTCCACAGTACCCAGTGCTACTGTCTACAAAGAAGCTACCCACAAACAACAACAGCCACAGGGATTTTATCAAAACCCGGCATCAGGATTTCATGGCCCTGCTATGGTCAGGAATATGAGTCTGCAATGGGAACCACAAGACTTTTACAAACATGCAACTCGGTCTAGATTCCCTCCCCCAACACACACACACACACACACACACACACACACACACACACACACACACACCTTTTTCCTTTATTTAGTATTTCTTAAACTAAAGTATAGGGACACAGTGGCTCGGTGGCTAAGACGCTGAGCTTGTCGATCAGAAAGGTCAGCAGTTCGGCGGTTGCATAGCAGAATGAGCTCCCGTGACTTGTCCCAGCTTCTGCCAACCTAGCAGTTCAAAAGCAGGTAAAAAATGCAAGTAGAAAAATAGGGACCACCTTTGGTGGGAAGGGAACAGTGTTCCATGCGCCTTCACCATTTAGTCATGCCGGCGACATGACCACAGAGACATCTTTGGACAGCGCTGGCTCTTTGGCTTTGAAATGGAGATGAGCACTGCCCCCTAGAGTCAGGAATGACTAGCATATATCTGTGAGGGGAACCTTTACCTTTTACCTTTTTACACTAAAGTAAGGGAAGGCTTGTTTACAGACACAAATATAAGAGTTCTATATGTTTGAGAAACAGGAATAAGAAGCATCTGTGTCTGCTTATTAGCAGCTCTTTGCCAACAGCTTGGATGTATTGGCTTCTGGTGTGTGTCTCAGACAACACCCAGGAGATTGCACAGACTGCAACAAAGCACCAAAGCCTGTGGGACAAAACACTTTCCAGGTACAATAGCAAGATAATAATTCCCTCTGCTCTCTAACAACACGTCGCAATGTGCACTGAGAGGCTCCGAAAAAGATATAGTATCATGCTAAGGTTTGTTTAGCCATGATTTGCTAAGTAAGTCGTCATGACCTGGTTCCCACAGTCTACTAAGCCATAAATTCCAATTGCAGTGGCTGGATTGTCATTATGGATTAGTGAGAACGTTTTGTTGCTCAAATTGGCAGAACAAGAAGTAATGGGTGGAATATCATTAAAGATCAAACCTAGAACTAAGGAGAAAAATAATCAGTGGAAGGACTTGTCTCTAGAAGTTGTGGGTGCTCCATCGTTGGAAGTTTTTAAGAAGAGTTTGGGCAGCCATTTGTCTGGAATGGCATAGGATCCTCCTGCTTGGGCAGGGTGCTGGACTAGAAGACCTCCAAGGTTTCTTCCAAACATATTATTCTGTGTTCTAAATAAAGCTTTTGGATAATTGTATTGATTTGTACTGAAACGAGAGTGCACACTTGTGCGCAAGCGTGTGCCGGAAACCAGAAGAGCAACAGACAATGGCTCACATGCCCGGAGAGATGGCTCTGCATGCCACTTCCGGCATGCATGCCATAAGTTTGCCATTAGGGATCTAGAGAATCAGTTTAGGTTAATGTTCTGTTCTGGTTAATGACCATAATAACATTATTTTGAGTTATTCATTTTAACCTATACAAAAAAAAAAAAAAACCTCCCTAGACAAAAGCTGAAACATATAAAAAAAGTTTTCTGGGATTTGCAAACTTTTACCCTCAACTCATCCCCTCATTTGCAGAGATTGCCCTACCCATTACGGAGCTGCTAAAAATAAGGGGGTAGCCTTTCCAAGCCACAGCCAGGGCAACCTCAGAATTGGACTTTAGAGTGCCAGCGGGCAATTGAACCGTTAAAAAAGCATTTCATAGAAGAACCAGTGTCAAAGCATCTGGATCCAGAACAACTTTCTGTAGTCCAAGCTGATGCCCGCGACGTAGCAACGGTTGTAGTCCTATTGCAGAAAAATGCCAGTGGAATTCTGCAGCTGTGCGCTTGCACTTCCAAAAAAACCCTCACTGAGACTGAAAGAAGATGGGCTGTGTGGGAAAACAAGCATATGCAGTACACTGGGCGTTACTCTCATGGAGACAATTTTTGGAAGGCAGTCAACTACCTTTTGAGGTTTGAACCGATCATAAAAATTTAGAGGCATTAAAAAAAAACAGGAGACTCTCCCCAAAACAAATCCGTTGGGCACAATACTTCAAACATTTCAACTTCAAACTCAAGTACATCCCGGGGGGGGGGGGGGGAGAATCTACTAGCTGATGCTTTGTCAAGAAAACCACAATTTAACAGCAAAAGAGAAGAGGTTCGAATCCCTAGCGCCACATAACGGAGTGAGCTCCCATTACTTGTCCCAGCTTCTGCCAACCTAGCAGTTTGAAAGCATGTAAAAAAAGCAAGTAGCAAAATAGGGACCACCTTTGGTGGGAAGGGAACAATGTTCTATGTGCCTTTGGTGTTTAGTCATGTTGGTCACATGACCACAGAGATGTCTTCAGACAGTTCTGGCTCTTTGGCTTTGAAATGGAGATGAGCACCACCCCCTAGAGTCGGGAACGACTAGCACATATGTGCGAGGGGAACCTTTACCTTTAGCCATATTTTATTGTAGCCTTTCTCTATTTCTTCTTAATTTTAGGTTTGCATGTAAAGAAGCTTACTGGTATTTTAGGCTCGCCACTCTCTAACTGTAGAAGGGGGGGGGGTTAGATAGATAAAGGGGGAATGTTATATCTAGGTGGCATTCCTTCCCATGGAAACACAGAAGATGCCTGCAGCTGGTGGAAGGGGGAGTTTGGAGTCACCAGACTAATGGAGTGAGAATTGATTGGAGATTGTGACTCAGGGGGGAAGTTTCAAACTTTTGCTTTTTATTGGGTGTAATTCCGGATCCCAGCCAGAGTCACAATTACACCAATGCCTTGCCAATTTGATATATTCCTAATAAAAAGACTTAGCTGGAAAATTGATGTCTTGGACCTTATTTCATAGGACATGTTATTTGGAAGCTTGGCCCATGTGGCCCAATCCACCAACCAGATGTCAGGTGGTCTGCTCTTACTAAACAAAAATGGGATATTTGTTCCCAGCAACTCTCATATTGCTGACTTTGCATTTCTTTTTTAAGAGAAATAATCATTATCCATTACTTCTCTCTCTCTCTAACCAGGAGAACAGTCGATTGCTAATAGCCAGGCAGGTGGCCTGTTAGTGACTAATTAATTTCTTTAATACCCTTTACTGCACACATTGAAAGCAGGCCTGGAGTCATCAAGGAGCTTGCTGTGCCCGAGCTTGTTTGCAGAGGGGATTGCTGGAGATGGACAATTCTGTAGAGGAGGAGGAGGAGGAGGAGGAGGAGGAGGAGGAGGAGGAGGAGGAGGGGGGGAGGGGGAGGGGGAGGGGGAGGGGGAGGAGGAGGATGCTCTGAAGGCCGGTTGTTCCAGGAGGAAAGGCAGGGAAGAGAGACCATGAGCATGTGCAGAATGGAAAGGGCACTAAAATGAAAGCAAGTCAAAAGATGCCAATTCAGAAAGAAGAAATATAAAGTTCTCCATTTCTGGTTTTCAACTCCCAACATTCCCCTTCCAGCGTGGACTAAAGTCCACAGATACCAAGGTTAAACATCCCTGCTCTAAACAGAAGCTAGAAGCTTAAACTTGACTTGTTTTGCAACTTGTTGGCCTTTTGAATCCTGGGATTTAGCTGAAGGATGTTTTCGGTTAAGCTTCTTTGGAAACTTTCGACGGTTGGAAGTGATTATCTAGGAGTCCTTGAACGTAGTTTGTATTCTAACCCAATTCCTTCTAAAGGTGTTCATTAAGGCCAAAAGAAACCTGTGTTGGGATTGCCAACTAGAATGCCAAAGTAATATGACTTCCAGGAGTTTGATTGATTAATTGATAATGTATCATCAGGTTGGTGTCAGGTCTTAACAACCTGCTCAATAGGTTTTCTCCATGAAAATCTGTCCTCAGCCTAGTCTTTTAGATCAGAGTTCCCCAATTTTTCTGGCTTTGTGGACCAGTGGGTGGTTAGCATTGGGGAGAGAGGGGATGGTTCCAGGCAAGCAGCAGGCAAGTGTGTGTTTGTTTGTGTGTGTGTGTATACAGCACCACGTGTGCCAGTGGCAGGCACATGTGCCTGCTGTTCATGCAAATGGAGTGCATGTGCACATGTTTGTCCACTGCTCACGCAAGAGGGTATGCGGATATGCGTGCTTGCTCACCGCTTTGGGTGCCCTATTGTAAACAGCTCATGGCCCAGTAGTGGGCATAGCCTGGGTGTTGGGGACCCTCATTTTAGATCTTCCAAAAATGCACTCATTGCTACTATAGTTGAGTCCACCCCAGTGGTGGGATTCAAACATTTTTACTACTGGTTCTGTGGGCATGGCTTGGTGGGTGTGGTTTGGTGGGCGTGGCAGGGGAAGGATACTGCAAAATCCCCATTTCCTCCCAATCAGCTGGGACTCGGGAGGCAGGTAATAGATGGGGGCGGGACCAGTCAGAGGTGGTATTTGCCGGTTCTCCAAACTATTCAAAATGTCAGCTACCGGTTCTCCAGAACTGGTCAGGACCTGCTGAATACCACCTCTGGTCCCTCCACTTTGTTGCTATGACTATCATAGAAATCATAGGGCTGAAAGGAATCTTAGAAGTCTTCTAGTCTGATCATGTGTCCAAGGCAGGAGTCCTTAGTCTGTTCTGGACAAATGAGTGTCTAATCTTTTCTTGAAAATAATGAAGGAGTACCTACAACTCTGGGCGATAAGTTGTTCCCTTGACTAATTGTTCTCACTTCAAGAAATGTCTCCTTAGTTTCAGGCTAGATCGCCCTCTAACAAGCTTCTACCCATTGCTTTTTGTTCTGCCCTTGGGTGCTTTGGAAAATAAATTGATTCCCTCTTCCTTTGTGATAGTTCTTCAGGTATTGGAAGATGGCTATTGTGTTGCTCCTAAGCCTCCCCTTTCATAGGCTAAAGATACCTAGTTCTCTTAAAGGCTCATCATACAGTTTAGCATCCAGACCCCTTACCATTGTTGTTGCTCTTCTCTGCACTCTTTCTAGGGTCTCAGCATCTTTTTTCACACAGTTCCAATTGCAAATGTGGCCTTACTAGTGCCACTATCGCTTCTCGTAGTCTTGATGCTATCTATCTGCTGATGCAGCCTAGGACCTCATTGGCTTTTTTGGCAGTTGCAGCACAGAGTGCTGGTTTTCCTCTTCTCCTCTTTTACTTCCAACCTTCTCCTGAAAGCCATATCTACTCATAATGTGCCCAAATCATATTATTAAGAGTCTCAAATCACATGGAGGGCAATAGATCTATTTTCAATTGTACTGTCCATTTGTTTTTGCGTTTTGTTTTCATTCTGTAGGGAAAAAATAGAAAGTGAGACCCCTGGGTTCTTTTGCAGGAACTGGAATAATGTCAACTGTTTTTCGACTGGAACATCCATGATCTTATGCTCCTGGCATGAGAGGGACAATAACTTAACTCACTCAACTATACTCTTATTTTGATGCCTCTTAACCACTGACCATAGTACAAAGGAAGTTGGGGAAACACAGATTTCCACCTAGAACTACAGAGTCAAGGCTTTTTTTCTGGTTGGTTCCTTGTCATGGTTTTGAATGCCATGGCAACCAAAGACAACTTGACCTGTCATGGGGTTATCTCTTATCCACGATGAACATTTCGTTATTTCATGGAACTTGCAGAAATAAATTGGATCCACAGGGAGCCTGGTGTTAGGAATTTCCTCTTCAACGTAACAACATTAGCCATTAGTTTTAAAAACCATAAAGATGCATTCAAGATACACTGGGCAAATGAAGAAAAATGATTGTTAAATGGAGGTCAAATATGTTCATGGGGAAATTTCTTCAGCAACATTTGGCAGATACTGATTTTCTTGTAAAGACATTTTTCAAATGTTATACAGCATTGTATTTTTTTTACTGTCCTGGAAGATTTACAAATTTGAGAAAGGAAAAACAGACAGTATAAAATAAATTATACCTTTGAAAAAATAAAATATTTTTGCTGCAAATATTGATGAGAAGGAAAGTTTTTTTTAAAAAAAAAAACCCTACAGTTGTTTTCCCTACAGTTGTTTTCTACATCCAAAGCTTAAAGATTTAAGTATGTGAGTATAAATTCTGAAAGTTTACAGAATGTTTAAATCTATGAGACATTTTACTGTGGTTTATAGTTATCCTGACAAATGATAGAAAAGTTATTCTGATCCCTGAAATTTTTGCAAAGAAAAGTCATGCTAGTTCTAGTTGTATACTGTGATCACCAGATCACGCTTGATTTTGTACCACATGATCTCTCTTGATAATCGGTCTTGATAAAAAGGAGGGATGTAGAGACATTTTTTAAGCTTACCATTCCAGGGCCTTCTAAATTGATAAATCATCTTTCTGGGTCCAACTCTCTCCCCAACCACCCTATGCTTCCCTTGGCTTCCCAGATTTCCTTTCAGTCTCCTGAGAAGGGATCTGGAAGGGTTTCCCCTTGTAGAAAATAGGAACAGAAATGACCTGGACAGAGATACACTCAAGCTGTAGCCAAGGTAAAATGAACTAAAACCATTTTTTTGTTTACAATGTTCAGATAGCATTTGAAAGTGGACACCTACCTACTTCATTGAAGCACAACCATCCCTACAAAATTATAACCAGCCTCAATAAAAATAGTGTTAACCCTCCTGTGGAGTTGAATTCATGGTCTGGTTTACTTAGTGAGGCTCTCCCACAGTGGTGGGATCCTCTCGGTTTAACAACCGGTTCGGTGACCACGTGATTCGTGCCTGATGTGAGCTGGGTGCACATGCACAGTTTGAAGAAATCTTCACTTCTGGGTTTCTTTGGAGGAGTAACACAGCTGATTCACACAGCAATCTGCCCTGCCGTGGGAATCAGCTGAGAAGATAAAGGTAGGAAAATAGTGCAGTTGGGTGGCCCCATCTGATTGTCAGGGCAAATCGGTTCGCTCCAAGCTGATCATCGGAGCTACCGATTCACCTGAACTGATTCAAACCAGTAGAATCCCACCCTGCTCTCCCCGGAGTATCAGCCTTTTCCTTAGCTGCTGCTATGTCCATTCTTTTTATCAAGACTGATTATCAAGAGAGACTCCTGGGTTCTTTTACAAGAACTGGAATAATGTCAACTGTTCTTTGACTGGAACATCCATGATTTTATGCTCCTGGCATGAGAGGGACAAGAACTTAACTCACTCAACTATACTCTTATTTTGATGCCTCTTAACCACTGACCATAGTACAAAGGAAGTTGGGGAAACAGAGATTTCCATCTAGAACTACAGAGTCAAGGCTTTTTTTCTGGTTGGTTCCTTGTCATGGTTTTGAATGCCATGTCAACCACAGACAACTTGTCCTGTCATAGGGTTATCTCTTATCTACTATGAACATTTCGTTATTTCATGGAACTTGCAGAAATAAATTGGATCCACAGGGAGCCTGGCGTTAGGAATTTCCTCCTCAACGTAACAACATTAGCTATTAGTTTTAAAAACCATAAAGATGCATTCAAGATACACTGGTCAAATAAAGAAAAGTGATTGCAGTCCCTAGAACATTTCTCTTTGCTCTGGAAGAAATCTAGAGAAATAGTTCATCCAGGTTTTCTGTCTACAAACTTGGTAATTTGTTTTAATATAAAAAGTTTTTTTATTAAACACAAAGTAAAATAGTGGACACAGTGTAACCATCCTGGCGAAATCTATGCCATACATACTAAGATATAAAGTTATACATTGTAACCACCCTGCTTTTTAACATTTGATCTATTCTGTATTTACAAATATAGAAATATCATATTTCCAAGCATGTTGCTTTGTGCTTATCTTATACGTTTTCACTGTTAAGAGTTTCATACATAATTCTAGTCTCCATTCTATGAATCTTAGCCATTGCCTATTTTGGGTCTTTCCTTTTTTGTTCAAAACATTGATAAAATTTATCCCAGATCTTATAATATTCTGATTCGTCTTTATTCTTCAATTCCCACATCACTTTATCCACTTCAGCACAAGTAAGAATTTTCCTAATTATTTTTCCTTCTTATGGAGTTTCCCTGTTTTTACTTGGTAAAAAATTTCTAAGGCCTCTTGGCCCATCTTCAGTTACAATCATTTTCTTTCTTTGCTTCCAATTTATTTCCAGACCCAACCCATTGTACTGATTTTGACCTTGAATTCCTTCATGGCTTGCAGTGAATATACAATTGATTGTTCTTCTCTTATATGCTGTCACTAGATTCTCAGATTTTAAATAGGGCCCCCTTGCTGAATGTGTAGAGAGCAGAGGGAATACCTTTGAAGCAGAGGAAGAGGGCAACTACCAAGGCAATGGTCAGATAAAAAAAGTCCTGAGGCCAAATTGAGAAAGTCTTGAGTAAAGGTCTCATAGAAGCCTTTCCCTAGTTCACATGAAGATAAAGAAGAGAGGGAAAAGCTCATTCATAGTTGGAAGAATCTGTTACATTAGCTGTTACATTGAAGTCTTATTGACTTACAAGTCTTTGTTTCTTAGTTTGATCTACCCTGAAAGGCTAAAGAATATTTCTCAACTAGAGAGAGAGAAAGACCAGAGAAAGATAGAAAAAAATGAGGGAGGGAGGGAGGGAGGGAGAGAGTGAGTTTGGCTGCAGGGCCTATTTTGTGGTAGCCCAATTAGTGATGCAGTGGCTCAGTATCTAACATGCTGAGTTTGTCAATCAGAAAGGGTGGCAGTTCAGCGGCTCGAATCCCTAGCACCATGTAATGGAGTGAGCTCCCATTACTTGTCGCAGCTTCTGTCAACCTAGCAGTCTGAAAGCATGTAAAAATGCAAGTAGAAAAATAGGAACCACCTTTGGTGGGAAGATAACAGCGTTCCGTTCCCCTTCAGCATTTAGTCATGATGGCCCCATGACCATGGAGACATCTTTGGACAGCGCTGGCTCTTCAGCTTTGAAAGGGAGATGAACACCACCCCCTAAAATCAGGAACGACTAGCACACATCTGTGAGGGAAACCTTTGCTTTTACCTTTTAACTGCAAAATGCACTTCCCCATTGGGTGTATCTTGCATGGCATGTAGGCATCTTAACTGTTTTAATAAATATGAGCCACCCAGAGTCACTGGGAGTTGGGTGGAACAGAACAGAATAACAGGTTTGGAAGGGACCTTGGAGGTCTTCTACTCCAACCCCTGCTCAATCAGGGGGTCCTATACCATTTCAGACAAAAAGCTGTCTGATATGCAAAAACATGTATGTAATATGTACTTGTATTGTAAAAATATGGAATATTAATTCAATTTATTATACCTTCATTTTCCCAAGTTTGCAACTTCTTATACATATTTTTCTACATTGCATGGTGTCGACTTTGATTTCTTGGTTCACATATATACCAACTTGTTTGTACTGTGGAACTTTAAAAACATTTTAAAAACATATTTTATTGCCATGGTAATATACTACTCTGGGAATCCATTAAAGAAAGAGGATAAAAGAATTATAGATGGCGTGCACAGAAGATATTAAGGTTAAATGTAATACATTTGCTAAATGCTAGAATATTCAGAGAATATTTGTCTCTACAATTCATAATGCAAAATGTACATGAGACTATTTGATTCGTCTTTAATTCAACAACAAACAATGTGCTTCAGTTTTTATTGAGCTATCACTAGGTAAGCACTGGCATGGATTCCAGTGAGCAGGGCATGGGGGACTGATAGACCACCAAATTTGCTAGGGTGGCCAGCTTGGCCAATGATTTGACAGGAGTTGTATTCCAGTAACATACTGTATGTAACATTATTGCTTTTCCATCTGTGCTATGCAAAACAATGCAGAATCTCTTTCTCTTGTGACAAAAAAAAAACAAAAAAACAGGACTAGAACCAATAGATGAAGATATCATAAATGTAGATCTTGGATCAGCAGAAGGAACATCTGAAGAATAATGTTGTATTTATTTAACAAATATATATGACTGCCCATCTCACTGGATGTGGCTCTAGGCATACGACCAGCAATTAAAACAAGGCCACTATTGATCCAGGTTCATAGTCACCTTTCTTTTTGCTGTTGCCTGTTTAAGGTGATGTTCCAAAGTCAAAAATTTCCAGTTTGATGATGATATGATAAATGGTAAGATAAATAAATGGTAAGATATATTTGGGCATACCAGGTGTTTTGACATAACACTTACCTATTTCCTTGGCTCAGCTGATAAGGGAGGAGAGCTTGTGACTTAGTGGCTAATACAACTGCCTAACATGTAAAAACAGCCCGGGTTCAAATCCCAGTAAGGGTATGGCTAGCTGATGAGAGCTAAATAGCTTGAAATAGATGTATACTAGTCTCCTTTTATTTATTTATCATGCACAAATGTGTGTGTGTGTGTATTTGTTACCTGTGAAAGAATATTTAGTGTTACGGTGAGGATGAGAGATGGTGATAATTGTAAGAATGTGTGAGATTGATTAATAGCTAAGAACTATCTAGTTGTTTATGTTGTTGGTGGTGGTTGGTTTTTTTTTTTGCTTAAGAATGAATGTGTGTATATAGATACGTGTGCTTTGCCTAAAAAGGAGAAATTAAAGCTGCTGGTTGATATGTTACCTTGTAAATTAAAAAAAAAACCCTACTCACTGATTGCTTATGCATCCAGAGCCCATTTGATTTAATTAAAGCATATCTGAATTAAGTTGTTTCACTTTCAGAGTAAAGGTCTGCCACTTCTGGAAGGGGTGGTGGTCAACCCATTCCCCAGAGGACCTGAAGGAAGAACAATAAATAAATAAAAGCAAGATTGAGGGAGAAGAGCGTCAATCTAAACACAGTATAACTGTCATGCCTGCAAGCCATCTTTTCTTTTGGACTTCAGGCCTGCCACACTTTCCTACTGTCTACTTTCTATTGTGGGAAAATAGGAGGGGGGACTATATGGAGTTGGGTGATATGTAGCCATAACAACATTCTTCTTAGAAAGCCAAGGTCATCTTTGTCTCTGCACCTAGCCAGAACTGGATGGGTGCAATCTTTCGGCGTGGCAGTGGAAGATTGGACCATGTGATGAACCATGTGGGTGTGGGGGTAAGATCTTGGACTTTCAACTGGGTGGGAAAACCTGGAAGCTTTCAGATTCGGGTTTTTCCCAGATGTGCCAACATGGCTCTTTCAATAAATTGCAACTTTGAGGAACTTCTTGCCTTGGAATGGGATTTGTTTGAGGATGTTATTTGGAACCCCAACAATAAACATTGTGAATGATCCCTGTGGGATCTCCAAGGTTGTAGGGAGAACCATGTTTTCACAGATTTCTGAAAGGATACTTTCACCTTGAGGGGATGATGTTCTAGAGAGCAGGAGCCACAGTAGAAAAGGCATGCTATTTGGATCCCATCACAAGGAACTCTTCAGCACATACACACCTGCAGCATAGCCCACCTGATAGGAAGGGCACTAACTTTTGACTACTGTCACATGGTGTGCAGTTTAGAACATTAATTGACACTACGGTGAGTCTAATTATAAGTATGAAGTTGTAACAACAGAAGAGCAGTTGACTGATGAACAGGTTTCTCCTTCACAGATGGGTTTTAAGTAAAAGGTGTCAAGAAAGCTGTGATTGTAGAATTCCTGGATCAGAAGAAGATTAGATCTGAAGGCCATTCTTAAGGTATCTTCAAATTGTGAATTCTCCTCCTTGTACCACTTGATCACTATAGGACCATCTAAGCATAGGTGGGGTCTAAGACATGGAGAAGTTGCTTATGATATCTTTCTCTAAGGATTGATTTTATTAAGGCTCCTCAGGGAAAGAAATAGAGAGAGAAAGAGAGAAAGAGAGAAAGAGAGAAAGAGAGAGAGAGAGAAAGAAAGAAAGAAAGAAAGAAAGAAAGAAAGAAATAATTGTTAATACATGAGCAATAACTCAATATAAACATCAGCTCTGCAGAGCAGGATTTTTTTATAAAACTGCAAGGAACTCTAGCAAAGGAAATTAAAATATCTGCATATAAATTATCTGAAGTTGAAATTATCCCTGTAGTACTTTCTGCAAATGGATTAATGTCAAAAATTGTAAAAGATGTCTTGGCAAAAAAAAAACCTCTGGTACACAAACCTCAAATCGCAAGGCTTTATCAAACACCAAAAGCTATTACCTTCGAAACAATGAAAATTGCCTTACTTTAATTCAACCCAAAGGGTTGTTCAAATGTTCATCATCTTAGCATTTTTCTCTTTTTGTTTGAACTCACTTTGATGATTCAACTGAGAAACTGAGATGGCAGTAATTAATTACTCATTATTATCATAATGATTGTTATGTAAGAAGCAGCATAGCAATGAGCAATTAAACACAGTGGACTACAATACTGTATTTAGTTTGCTAAATGTAAACTACCAGATTTAATCTCCTTACCTAGATGTTAAACTCAGTGTGACTTACTTTTAGGTAAATATGGAGAGAAGGGTACTGTTTAAGTTCCACTAATATCTATGGGAGAGTAAAGTACAGGTTGCAGAATTGGTACATTAAACATTTGCAATGAAACATTCTTTATTCTTTTCAGAAGTCCTTATTTTCACTTGCCTTCATCCATTTCACCATAAGCATCATGCCATAATCATTGCTCACCATAATGATTGTGACTAAGCAGAGTAGTTACACAATATCACAGAGTATTTACATTTCTGACAGGAAAAAAAGTTAGGGCAAGACAACATTTCAGTACATACTAAACAAATGGCACGAAAAAGAAGATTTTTCTTAAATAAAACCATTAAGAAAAAGAATATCCAATACTTCGCAAAAACTGCAATAGTGCAGCTTTTAAACTGAAGTCAGTTATAGAATTCTAGAATAGAATAGAATTCTTTTTGGCCAAGTGTGATTGGACACACAAAGAATTTGTCTTTGGTGCAGATGCTCTCAGTGTACATAAAAGAAAAGATACAATCATCATGAGTCATAAGGTACAACACTTGATGATAGTCATTGGGTACAAATAAGCAATCAAATCATACTAGGAAACAATCAATATAAATCGTAAGGATACAAACAACAAAGTTAGTCATACAGCCATAAGCGGAAGGAGATGGGTGATAGGAACGATGAGAAGATTAATAGTAATAGTAATGCAGCCTTAGTAAATAGTTTGACAGTGTTGGGGGAATTATTTGTTTAACAGAGTGATGGCATTTGGGGAAAAACTGTTCTTGTGTCTAGTTGTCTTGGTGTGCAGTGCTCTATAGCATCATTTTGAGGGTAGGCGTTGAAACAATTTGTACCCAGTTTTTGAGGGGTCTCTAAATATTTTCACATAATTTGATGCTAGCCTCGGGCACCGCCCCGAGTCCCTTTGGGAGAGGGGGCGGTCTAGAAGTGCTAATTAAATTAAAATTAAATTAAATTAAATTTTATTAGCCAAATGAGGACTCTACAAAGTGGGGTACACGGCTATAATCACAGCATAGTGACTGTCAAGCTTTACCACTAGGCTCAAATATAAATATTGATTCTTCAGACACATATCAAGGACTTGCTTAATCAGAGACAGCACTGGCCTAAACAGAACTCTCAATTACATACAAGAATTTGAAGGATCCAATCTGGGTTGGTCACCAACCAGATAAGCTGGTGGTAAATCAGCACTCCTGATGACTGACAAGGGATCCAATTCCCAGCCTCCAATAGCTAAGGAAATGATTGACTTCTTGTCAGTCAACTGGAGCTTATTAGGTACTCAGGAGCCAAGGACCTGGTAGCAGAAGGAAACAACAGCCAACAACTTAATAGTTGTCCATCAACACCCCAATCAACAAGTAAAAATCCACCTACAACCAGAGCCAGGCACCACATAAATACCATGCATAGAATAGCCCAAAGCACACCCATTCTGCTAGAGAGAAGTTCCTTGAGGATGGGCTCCAGCATAAGTCCAAAACCTCAGAAAACTACATCTCTTCTCCCAGTGACTGACCCAAATTGGATCCTGCACCATTATCCTGAAAGGCGTATATTTGCTTTTCTTCACAAGAATTTGAAGCTATATTCACATTGAAGTTAAAACCTTTATACAGATCTGTAGCCCAAGATTTAAACTACTTTTTTCTCCCACTTTTATGGATCCAGAGATATTTGGCTGATCTTTTGGTGGGTTTGAAGTCAACTGATCTGTGGTGTTTGTAGTTTTTGGCCTGCCCGCAACTTCATTCCTTGTGATGCCATTCCGTTGGAGGAAACAACTATTATTTTTAAATCTTAGCCTTTGTAACTCCTTCCCAAAATGTGCATTTGCTGTACATTGCAATGACTTTCTCTCTCTCTTCATGATAGTGTTGTAGTGAATAGGAATGGTTGTAAAATTAATAAAGCTGGCCATTGTGGAACAAAGTTACAATAGTAGCCAATTGATTATGACCCTTAGGGTTTTTTCAGTGATTTCATTAAGAATCATATTAAACAGATAAAGCTAATACAAGAACCTAATAAAAATATTTTCAAGAAGAAAGAAAAGAAAAACTAGTAATAAAAGTATAGAAAAACAATCTCCTTCCGCAAAAAGGAAGTAGTAGGAAAAACAAACTTATCTCTTTATCCCAGGAAGTGTTTTTGAAATCAATAATTTACCACTGTCCCTTAAAATATAACCAAATGCATCTTCATTCTGTATCTCACCCCATTTTCTAAAACCTCATCCCTAAATTGTCAGTTTTTATTAACCAGCAACAATCCAGTCAAAAAATAACTGAAATACCTAACAACATAAGTACATAATCCCCTTTCCATTTAATCTAAATCCCCCTGATCTCTCTCTTTAATAATCCAAATCTAATCCCAATTAACAATTAAACATTATAAAAATTAGAAACTATTAAACATTGCCAGAAATAGTAACCTCTCATTTACGTATCAAAAATAATAATGTAGATATTGCAAACTAATCCATTACGCCCAATTAAACATTCCCCCCCCCAAAAAAATCCCTATCCAGTCAAGATAATCGCTAAGCATCACCAGAAATAGCAACTCATTATTTAATCATAATCTAATAAACACATTTTGTATTTTTTTTCCCTTCCTCCCAATCATCCTTAAGTCACATACATGGAGTTCTAAATCCTTTCCGTCTATCTTTGTCTCTTGTCTCAGAATTCTTGCCGTCTTTATACATTTGTAATTTCCATGGAGTAACTGAAGAAGATCTCTTATATTCCACTTTAAAATGGTAATCCACCTCATTCTCTTGATACATTATTTGTGTGTCCTTTTTAATTTTTAAATGATCATCTCTGCGTCTTAGGTTTCTACAATAGATGTGCAACCACTGTTGGAACTGATTACAAGACAGCATTAGGAGTGGAATCAGAGGGCATCTCACACCTTAGTAGTGGACACAATTTGGACCTCTGGAAATCTGTAGGACTTAACGTGCTACATATAGAGATGTGCATCTTTTTTTTTGTGACTGGCACATCTTTACTCACAAAGGATGAAGTTCCTGAGAGTAACAGAAGCTACCAAAGAACCACAGAAGTGTTGCCTGATTACTTTCACTCTACTATCAAATGAGACAACAAGGTGAATGCAGAGAGAGAGAAAAAGCTCAACTCACTGATGATCTTCCCCAAGGGATCACTTGAAATTTGGAGCTGGATTTCCAGTTCAGAATATCTGTAAGAACACCATGCAGTGAAGGTTGCCCAAGGTCAAATTTTATTTATTTATTTTATTTATTTATTAAATTTGTTAGCCGCTCCCTCTCCACAAAGGGACTCGGGGCGGCGTACAATAAATAAAAACACATAATTATAAAATTGCACATTGTAATGACTGACAATATAGAAAAAAATCATGAGGATGAGTATAACAAATATATTTATTTGGTTTTCAATAAGGTCAGAGGTAGGTTCCTACCAGTTCGGCCTGGTTCGGCCAAATAGGTAGTAACTTAGGCAGACACGTGACTGAACCGGTTCTATCCTCAATGGTGCCATCTTGATTTTCTGCTCTGCACACACGCAGAACAACCTTCATTGTAAAAAATGTCAATTTGTTCTCCTTTTTTAATGTTGTGCACATGCACAGACCTTTTTAAGTGAAAATGCGCCCCGGCAAATTTTTTGGGCATTGAGCCAGTAGTAATGCCATCAGAACCCACCCCTAAATAAGGTGCCTCTTTTTGTTCAGAAAAATATGCTCTAAAACTTATTACTACTATATCAACAATCAGCTTTAATAGAAAATAAAACTAGAGTGACAGGCCTGCCTCCATTCAAAACCCAAGAAAGAAAACCCCTGACTCCATTGAAGTAGGGAAGAGGTACTTTTATTGAGTTTGAAATGATAGCAGAGGAAGAAAAGCAAGATCTGAGCCAAAAGGCGTGAAAGTTACATATTGGAAGTTTCCCCAAATCCCTTCTCTCCCAGGGACCCAAGCTAAATGTCCAATCCACATTCCACATAGTGTCATGTGGGGCATATCTTCAGGTGCTTTCGTCTATCTGGAGTCCCAGGATGCTTGGCCTTGACTGGGTGTCAACAACTCCATTCAGCAGCGCAGTAATTCTTGGGAGCAAACCTCCCTTTTACTTCACATGGGGCTTCATCACACCAACTCACTTCCCAAACCCCAATGCCCTCCCCATTACTATGGCAACCGATAGCAAGCATGCATCAAAGGGAAAGCCCAGGCTGGAGATCCAGCTGAGAAAGATAGTACATAACGCATCAAGCACCTCAATGCAAAATTGGAAATAAATAATGAAGCAAAGAAATTAAGACAAAATCAAGAAAATGATGCATAGCTAAATTTTATTCACCACACTACCATCTACTATGCCATCTCTTTCAAGCCACTGCTTGCCATTTATTCATTTGTTTGTCTATTTATCTATTCATTCATTCATTCATTCATTTTATATGCCATTCGTCTCACTGTCGAAATTCTGAGCAGCTAACAGCATCTTGATCTTTTGTCCTTAATCTTTTTGCCTCTTTTTCAGGATCTCATCAATTCCATCCAGCCATTGCTTTCTCCATTTTTATTTCTTCCTATCAGCTCATTCTATTTTCCTTCCTATTCCCAAATACTTCATTTCCTGCCCTCATACCTGCTCTTTTTCACTATCCTACAATCATCCCAATCAGTGGTGAAATTCATTTTTTTTACTACCAGTTCTGTGGGCGTGGCTTGGTGGAAATGGGCAGGGGAAGGATACTGTAAAATCCCCATTCCCTCCCCACTCCTGGAGGAAGAAGGATATTGCATAATCTCCATTCCCAGCCCACTCTGGGGCCAGTCAGAGGTGGTATTTGCCGGTTCTCCAAACTACTCAAATTTCTGCTAACAGTTCTCCAGAACCTGTCAGAACCTGCTGAATTTCACCTCTGATCCCAATGTATTTTTTTTCATACTGGCCCTTCAATCTACATTCTTTCCGCACCCCTTCATTCTTGATCCTCTCTCCATTTGACCATGCATCCTTCTTAAAGGCTCCATTCCAACTGCATTCAATTTTCCTTGTATGTTTCTCCTGGAATCTCTCCTTTCCATAGAAGAAAGCAGCTTCATATATGCAACCCTGTAATATGGTCATTAGACTAATCAATTAATAAATTATCTGCCTATACACAACCTCATATACTTCATTAGGCTAATGCATCTAATATATACTGCATGCATCTGATGAAGTGAGCTGCTGTTCACGAAAGCGGTTTTATTAAAATTTGCTAGTCGAGAAAGATGCTACTCAGTTTCTTATAATATGCAGTAGTTCATTACACAAAATATGGACTTTGGGTAGAAGAATGATAAGGCTTCAGAACAACTAGAGCTCTTCTCCCTTTCTTCTGCCTACAATCCATGGGAGGAGGAGCTGCCCTCCTTTTCAACAAGCCAAAATTTCTGGATGACCCAAAGCAGACTGTGACTTTATCCTTGCTCTCTTAACTGGGGCTTCCAAGATCCCCATCAGTCAGCTGGTCTTTCCAACACTGAAACTTAATTACCTATTACTATAGACTTAAGCTTTGGTACTTGGACTGGACTCTCAACATGGCCAAATAGCAAAGCCTTGGCAAGCATCCCCCTTACTTTATTCTGGAAGAGTGGATAGTTGAAAGTCAAGAAAGCTATTGGGATTCTAAAGTAAAACTGTTGGGAAGGATTTTGAGTTGAGAAGGCATTTATTTTGTTACCAGTTGCAGTCAACTTTACAAAGTGTGACCCAACCACCAAAGTGAGCATCACTTTGTTGCCAGCATCATCAGCATCTTTGGACAGAAAAATCAAGATGCTGATTGCAACACTGCAAGCAAAGACTTGCCTCCCCCCTTCATATTTTTATCTACAACAAATGGATAAAAGGGCTCCTTCTCTTACCTTCTCCCCTTTGTATCACCATCAATATGAGATCCAGTCTGGATACAGGCATTCCTTGACTTATAACCACAACTGGGACCAGAATTTAACTGAATCATGTCCAATTTATGACCTTTTACTTGAGGGGCTGCCACAGAGAGAAGGGGGTCAAGCTATTTTCCAAAGCACCTGAAGGCCAGACTATGGATGGAAACTGACCAAGGAGAGATTCAACCTAGAAACAAGGTGGAACTTTCTGACAGTGAGAATGATCAACTAATGGAACAGAAGTTGCCTTTGGAAGTTGTGGGAGCTTCATCACTTGAGACTTTCAAGAAGAGATTGGACTGCCATCTGTCAGAAATGGTGTAGGGTCTCCTGCTTGAGCGGGGGGTTGGACTAGATGACCCACAAGGTACTTCCAACTCTGTTAATATGTAAAAACTATCTCAAATTTCCCAAACATGAAAAAGTAGGGCCATCATCATCATCATCATCATCATCATCGCATTACTTAATGCAAAGCACAAATCATAAGCAACCAAGCCAGGTCCTGGGACCAAAGAGTTAATACTCCAAGTGTTAGCAATGAGAGCCACACAAAACTTCAAGGAAAAAACAAATACAACTTTTCAGCCTCTGCACAAACATAGCGACTTAGATTTTGTTTGGACTGAAAGCTGGCAATCTTCCCCAGGGGACAGGAAAATAAAACAGTCACTGACCCAGGATTCCATCAGCAGGTTGACACCATGTTGGCAGCTGGTGCCCTGGGATTTGAAGCAAGAAGGGAGTGATTGAACATCTGGAATTGCTGCCAACGAATCAATGGCAGAGTGAACCTCATGCAACGCTGAATGAGAAAACATTTTTTCCTCAGATGGTAAACACTTAATTACCTGTTAGGCTTAGTGGGATACACAAGAAGTGCTTTTTATGCCCTCGCTCAATCAATACCTATATTAAATGATCAAACAAGAATGTAGAGCTTGGTTCTGTCTGCTCTTCAGAGCCGTCACGAGGCTTACATAAAAGGTGGGGGGATATATTATAAAAGGATGGGGAAAGAGGGTTAGCATCTTTAAAAGTTAATTGCATGAAGTCATTAGTGGTTAACTCATCTGCTCATTTCTGGAAGTCGTGTCTCGGCACTCAGAATGGGGGTGGGGGAGAGGTCTGGGCCTCCTAAACCAGACACATCGTGGATGAGGAAAGCTATTGGCTCCAAAATCATTAATTTGAAAACTTAATTGCATTTGTGGAGGGTTTAACCTTATGCTGCAATTTTCAAGCAGTCCTTTAAGAAGCTATTTTTCATCCACCCAGGGACCCATTTCCTTCAGCAAACAGAAGACACGCAGTTTACTTGTTAGTGCCAAGGCCTTAAAAGGAAGTCATTCTCCTCTCCCCCCTCTTAATCCTTCTGCAAGATTGCTAGTAATGGACAATTCATCAAAAGGAAATGAGATACATCCTGGCTGTGGGGTGAGGGTTTTTTTCCCAGATTCATCACTCAGAAACTGGCTGGCTTTGAATGGGCTAGTAACTGGTAAATGGTCTTGGACAGTTCAACACGGAGTTATCTACACCAAAGCACGCACACACACCAACTACCATCATTACTACCACAATAAAAGTAAACTAGATGTAAACATGTTGGATGGACCTAGCAATCAATGTGAATAATTTGGATTCTAAGGAGTAGCAAAGTACAGTAACAGGGCTTCACAACTTTAGCAACTTTAACTTCAGCCCCCAGAATTCCACAACCAGTGCATGTGTAAAATGTCCACAGGTGTTAAAAGGTTGAGAAACTCTGCCCTAGAAGTGTTTGCATCAGGAAGGGACAACCAATGATGAAATATGTTGTAATCTTGAGGATGGCCTAACTCAGGGGTCAGCAACCAGTGGCTCTGGAGCCTCATGTGGCTCTTTCATCCCTCTGCTGAGGCTCCCTGTCACCAGTTGGTAAAAGGAAAAAGGGACACTATGCTAGGAGGAGTCTCTATGGTGGAGGAACCAGACTTCTGGTTGGTAAAAGGAAAAAGCACGCCATGCTAGGAGGAGACTCTATGGTGGGGAACCCGGACTTCCGGTTGGCTCCAGAATTGAATGGCAGACTTCCGGTTAGGGCCTTTGTGGCTCATTGAGTGTTTAAGGTTGCTGACCCCTGGTCACACTTGTTTTCTTGCACATTGCAGAGAGTTGGATTAGGTCAGTGTTTTCCAAACTTGGATACTTTACATTGTATGAACATCAACTCACCAGATTTCCCAGTCATCCATGATGGCTGGAGAATTTTGGAAATTGAAGTCCATCCATCTTAATGTTTCTACGTTTGGAAAACATTGAACTAGCTGATTTTTGTGCTCCATAACTCCATTGATTTATTGAAAACAATGTTTATTATACTCTTATACAATTATTTTTTCTCGCCCATTTGATTTTACTTTCACACTATAGATTTTCAATTGTTGCTGGTTATTGACTGAATAAGTCAATGTTTCTCAAACTTGGCAACTTTAAGATGGGAGGATTTCAAATTACAGAATTCCCCAGTCAGCATGGCTCACTGGGAATTCTGGTAGTTGATGTCCACACATTATAAAGTTCCCAAGTTTTAGTGAAATAAACAGTATTTCAGATTTCTAATTCCATTGAAGGCTACAATTGAAAACAAAACTGAGGAAACCAACAGCAAAATGCAGGTTTTCCTAGTATTCCATTTTGTTTTCTTTCTGAAACCTCTTCTCCATCCCTACAACCCATGATTAGAAGCTACAGAGAAGGAATAGGTAGTTGTTAACAGCAATTTGAATATATCTTTCATAAATTCAGTCTCAAAATTAATTAATGGCCTACATAGGCCTACCAGAACCACAGAGCCAGTGGAATCAATATTTTTTTTTGCAATTTACTTAAAGTCGCAAAATTCAAATGCAGCAGAAGGTGCCCTGTTCCTATTAAGTATCTGAGGCTGTTGTAGGCAACCCTCTCCTTCCAAAGTTGGCACAACATTGCACTTCTTAATGCTTGATGATTTTATTGATAAATATAATGAGGCAATTTTGTGGGGAATAGCTCTGGAGAGCACAAAATAGAATTTGGGGATGGGCAACCCTGAGAGAGATACATTTGAGCTTCTCTAAAAAAAACCACACTCAGAATTAAGAGTCCCAGGAAGATACCAAGTTATGGTAGACCAAAAGACAGTGGTGAAATTCAATTTTTTTTTATTACCAGTTCTGTGGGTGTGACTTGGTGGGCATGGCAGGGGAAGGATACTGCAAAATCTCCATTCCCACCCCACTCTGGGGCCAGCCAGAGATAGTATTTGCCAGTTCTCTGAACTACTCAAAATTTCTGCTACCAGTTCTCCAGTACCTGTCAGAACCTGCTGAATTTCACCCCTGCTAAAAGGCTGATATACAGTATATAGCAACATCTTTCCTCTCTCCAACACAGAAAAGAAGATAAGGGATCTGATCAATTGTAAGTAAGTAAGTAAGTAAGTAAGTAAGTAAGTAAGTAAGTAAGTAAGTAAGTAAGTAAGCAATTGAACTTCTAAAGAGCCATTATTCAAGGCTGATTATAAGAAGATACAAACCCTGTCAAGTCATTCAAATGACTTAAATGTTTGAATCAATTCAAAAGATTGGTCCCATTCAATTCAAGTGTGCAGATTCAGTGCATGGATCCAATATAATGTGGCTTCATTTGGACTGATTCGGACTATTAGCACCTATGCACAAACGCACAGAAAGGGTCTTAATTGATCTGAATGAGTTTGACTCCATTTGAACATATCAATTTGATGGATTCCAAAGTCTCGATCTATCCCATATGTCCAATATTCAGATTATTCAACAGATGAAGCCCCAGTTGGGCATGTGTGAGCAGGTATCAGGTGTGTAGAGTGAACTTGATGGTACAGCTAACTCTGCCCACAGCCAACAGTTCAAATCTTGACCAGCTCAAGATTGACTCACTCTTCCAACCTTCCAAGGTCAGTAAAAGGAAGCCCCAGATTGTCAAGGGCAATATGCTGACTCTAAACCTCCCAGAGAGTGCTGTAAAGCATTATGAAGCGGTATTTAAGTCTATCTAAGGTATATAAGTGAGGGGTGTGGTGGCTCAGTGGCTAAGACGCTGAGCTTGTTGATCAGAAAGGTTGGCAGTTCGGTGGTTCGAATCCACAAGTGCCGCGTAAGGGAGTGAGCTCCAGTTATTTGTCCTAGCTTCTGCCAACCTAGCAGTTTGAAAGCATGTAAAAAGCAAGTAGAAAAATAGGGACCACCTTTGGTGGGAAGGGAACAGCGTTCTGTGCGCCCGTGGCTTCAACTTTGAAACAGAGGTGAGCACTTCCCCCTAGAGTCAGGAACGACTAGCACATATGTGTGAGGGGAACATTTACCTTTACCTAATGTATACTGTATAAGTGGTATATATAATAAGATATCACTATTGCCACTGGTATGACTAACCTATGTCTACAGTGATTTCTTAGCTGAGACATTTGGGGGCAACATTTCAGCTTGGCAACCAATGCATTTTGGCATTCTGAAAGTATGATGTGATCTCATCCCAATAGGATGAATTGTGTCAAAGGCCAGATGAATGTGAATGTTCAGAAACGGGGGAGCAAACAGAAATACTGCTGATCACAATCATGTTGGAATCAGAGACAATGGGCTTTACACTTCTCACCGAGTCAAAATGCAACTTTCTTGGTTTTGACTTTGCCACTTGAAACTCGATTGTGGTTCATAATACAATGGTATAATTTCACCCGACTATCTGACAATAACTACTTCTTTAAGTTCGTACAAGCTCATCCTTGTGTCAACAGTGATCATCTCTGGCTACCTTGCCTCCTGTCAGCCTCTATTTTAGCTGTGTTTGATTTCTCCAAGCACTGCCTTTTTTTTCTCCAGAAAGTCTTCCCTTTTCATTATGTGTCCAAAATATTTAAGCTTTAGTTCCATCATTAGTGCTTCCAGAGAGCAGGGTGGTTTTATTTAATCTACAATGAATGATTTGTTCTTCTTGTAGTCCATGGTATTCTCAATCATTTCTCTAGCACCAGAGTTCAAAAGCATTGATTTTATAATACATGTCTTTATTGCCAGTGTGATATCTCTGCACTTTAAGATTTTGTCTTGATCTGTCATTATCTTTCTTCCAAGTAGTAACCATCTCTGTTTCATGGTTACAGTACCATTCTGGTAAAGTTATATGTTAATTTTTATTACTTCCAGCAAGATATTCTCAGCAGTTTCCCCACAAACCATAATTCAAACCTACTGTAGCCTATGAAGCCAATGAAAATTCAGTTGACCTGTTGCATCACAGCATTTCCTTCTAGTGGTTATCTTGTTGGCTTCCCCCCCCCCAAAAAAAAACAATTGCATCCCCTCCTGGTAATTTTCTGGCAATATTAATGTTGAAAATGAAACCCTGTTCTATAATGGCTTTCCTGGCTTAGTTCCCTGCAGATCTATTGTGATAAGAAACAGATCCCAGTGTTCCCCAGCCATACTAGCTGAGTGTCAGGCAGGGATGACATTAAAATTCTTTCCCTACCGGTTCTTTGGGTGTGGCTTGGTGGGGGTACTGTGACTGAGTGGACATGGCCAACTCAATGTCACTGATGGCCACACCCACTTAGTCACAGGACCCCACCACCAAGCCACAACCACAGAATGCGGTAGGAAAAAATGTGTCTATTGAGACCAAGAAGGGCTCATAGTGAATGCTGTGGCAGAGAGAATCTGAACTTTCCTCCCTCCATTCACAGCGGAGCTGCTGCTCCCTTTATGGTCCCCTCCGTCCCCCTCCCTTCAAGGACCACCTTAAGGGGACAGGCTGCAGCAGTTCTGCTCTGAATGGAGGGAGAAATGTTCGGATTGGGTGGGCGAGTCAAGCGTCCAGAGGGCCAAGCGAGAGGCTGGAAGAGGTCAGTGGCAACTGAGTGAGCAACCAGGTGGGCATCAGCAGGGCCAACCAGGGGTGATTTTTACCAGTTCAGTGAACTGATTCCAATCGTCCCTACCAGTTCACCTGATCCAGTCTGATCCAGTCAAATTTCACCCCTGGTGTCAGACACCAGCTACCACAGTCACTAGTAAATATCTAAAGTGAGCCACTATATTGCACTCTCCCCAGACTGCAATATTCATGCAATCTGGGGGAGGTAAAACTTAACACCTTTTGTGGCCATGCAAGAACTTTAAGCTAAGTCCCCACTTGACTCCTCCTTCCTGCCTAGCTGGCAGTTTCCCAACACTAAGAATCCTAATACCATCCATTCAGAGAGTTTCTGGTAGGGGAGTTTGGTCTGGATTGCACTCTACAAGAAATGTTTGATGAAGCCCCAGCCAGCTGCTTTAGAATCACAAATAGCTATGGAGAGATTTTCATAACGTTCAAATTCTCCCTTTATGTAGTCTCCCAGGAATCTTGACGAGACTCACTCTGTGGCCTGAAGTCTTTCAGGCACCGACTCTAATTCTTTTATTGACAAATCCTCCATAGAAACTTTCCCCAGAGAGCTCTTTCATCTGATGGTGTTGAGTTTGTTTCAAGGAATTTTCTTCTGATGCCAGTTCTCCTGCCTTTGCACTCTATTACATCCCCTGTTGGTTCATTTGCACTTCATTAAACTGTAATTCATTAATGTGCCTCCTCCCTGTCTATTACAAACCGTTTAGGTGTTACTAACAGAGGTTAAACAAAGTTCAGTGAAAGGAAGTGGAATTGCCAACCTACCCAGACTAAATAGCAACAGATCAGGGGTGGATTCCTGCCAGTACTACTACAAGTTTGGTGCAATTGCACATGCTAGATGTGTGCTCTGTGCATGTGCACATTTGCACCTTGAAAGGTCTGCGCATGTGCACAACATTAGAAAAAGAAAAATACATTTTTCCAATGAAGATTGTTCTGTGCATGTGCAGAACAGAAAATCAAGATAGCGCTGCTGAGCATAGAACCAGTTCAGGCGCGTGTCCGGCCAAGTTACTACCTACTCAGCCGAACTGGGCCAAACTGGTAAGAACCCACCACTGCAACAGATGAAAGCCAGAGCATGGTTGCATGGCATCTGCTCTTGCTGAAGGTCATAGCTGTGCTCTGGAATATGAAGGTCAGGCCATTGCTAGATATTCTTTAAATGTAGACATTTTGCAGATTCAGAGGGAATTGTAGTTAAACTGTAGCAACCATCTTTCCCCAACTGGTTTATAACCTTGAGATCGCGGAAGATTAAGCAACCTTTAAAGGAGGACTTTGAAAAAGTTAATCAGTCCTAAGAAAGAGGTACACCTGCATGCTATTTGTTTAGGGGTTGGGTTCCCCCCCCCCTGTTTTTATGGCTCCTTCTCATGTGAGCTGAAATTGGGCAGTGCTTAAATCGAGTATGCAAAGAAACAGATACATAAAAGGAGAATGAAACACAAAATAAGGGGCAAAGACTGATGTTGGTATGCTTTCAGCTGGCCTGATCCTAACCTCTACAATTATTTTGCAGCATTCTAAGGACATTAAACTTGAGAAGGATATCGGTGGCCACATTTGGCCAAGTTCTTCTGGTAGAATCCTCATCAAAAGACAAAGATGATCCACCAGACAGCTTGAAGCTCAGGAAGCAAAGATTCAGGGCTTGGAGATGCCATCAGTTAAATCAGTTGTCAGGCCTACAGCCATTTTTTCTTTTGGATCTTTGGCCTGCCACACTTTCTATTATTCTACTATGCATTTTCTATTGTGGGGAAATGGGAGGGGGGATTGTATGGAGTTAGATGATATGTAGCCATAACAAAATTCTTTCTAGAAAGCCAAGGTCATCCTTTGTCTCTGCACCTCACGGGAACTGGATGGGTGGAGCTGCCAGCATGGTAGCAGAAGATTGGACCATGTGATGGACTTGTGGGTTTGGGGGCAACTTTCAGCTGGATGGAAAAACCAGGAAGCTTTCAGATTTGGGTCTCCACAGATGTGCCAACATGGCTCTCTTAATAAATTGGAATTTTGAGCAATACTTTGCCTTGGACTCTGATTTACTTTTGGATGCTATTTGGAACCCTGACAACAGTGTTGGCAACTTTAAGGTTTGTGGATTCCATCTTCTAAGCTGGCTGGAGAATTCTGGGAATTCTTCCACATAACTTAGTTGTCACAAGGATAAGTCAAAGTCCTACAAAGCCCTAGGGAAGTGTGAATGGAGGAGGAATAACTTGCTTCTGCAGATGTGTGTTTTAATTGACCTTTACAGTTAAATGCATGGCCAATGTTTTAGTACCAGCATCTGACCTTCTGTGTCCCTGAATTGCCTTGGATCTGCTTTAGTCATCTCAGTTTCAGCATGATGTCATATCCAAACATTGATTTGAACCTGGACCTTTCTCCTTTCTTCACCTCATAAGGAAATCAGAAAAGCAGAATGGTGAGGAATAGGTTGACAACCCAATTTAAAGGAGACCCTTTGGAGATGTGTGTTGTAACTGATATAATTGGCATTGAGCTAATCACATCCTTCATTCCCCTCACCATCCCCTTTTGAAAGATTGCTCCCTGTGGCTCTGATAATGAGTAAAAGCCAAAATATTTTGCCTTTTTGTGCCATCCATCAGTTTTAAAGTTCCAGCTGCCATCTGTTTCATAAATAGCACAGCTACAAACAGGTGATGAGTCAACCCTGGTAGTGAGCTTCAAACAAGTTTACCTGGGCTCTCATCAGTGAAAGTCTGGATTAGTTCATTCTTGACTTCACTCACCTTCCATTGACCCACCCATTCAGTAAAGAGGTTCTGAGAAGAAGATGTCTTCTCTCTTCAAGGGGAAATGGAATACTGCAGGGACATAGTTTTTAGGGATCTCCCCATCATTAGATCAGTTTTCCTCTAAGTAATAGTTTGGCCAGATGGTGCAGAATGTTGCTATGAGTTTGATGGTGTCCATTCCAAGCCTCCCTGAATGTGAAAAATGGTGGGCATCTCATTTAGATGATTATCAACATCCTCTGAATGGACATATGCCCCAAGCCCACCGACTCAGATTTAGAACAGTTTTATGGCAACAAACATTCTTGAGAGTACATAAGAACAAATTTGAATTAAAAGATGGAGGAAAGAGACCATTGAGCAAGGAATAACATTAAAGGAAGATATGGCTGAAGGATGTGACCACCCTAATACTATTTAGAGGACCCTGCAGAGGTTGAGAGTTGGAATGTCTAAATGTAAAACCAATATGCTCAAGAAGAGGCTCTTAGAGGATAACAACACATTATGTGAATGTGGAAAAACACAGAATCCAGCGCATCTGTTGGTATGTCACCTACTATCAGAAACATGTCTCGATAATGACTTATTTTTGGTCAATGACCAAGCCAAGAAGGTGGCTTCATTCTGGCAGTCTGATCTAGATGATGAAGAAGGAGGAGGAGGAGGAGGAGGAGGAGGAGGAGGGGGGAGGAAGAGGAAGAGGAGGAGGGGAGGAGGAGGAAGAGGAGGAGGAGGAGGAGGAGGAGGAGAAGAAGAAGAAGGAGGAGGAGGAGGAGGAGGAGGAGGAGGAGGAGGAAGAAGAAGAAGAAGAAGAAGAAGAAGAAGAAGAAGAAGAAGAAGAAGAAGAAGAAGAAGAAGAAGAAGGGGAAGAAGAATTACACAGGGAGCTGCGGCGCCCTGTTACCAATCGGCACCACAATTTTGAGAAGAGCTTCCGGTTAACCGGGGGGGGGGGGAGAGAAGCAGGGCATGCCAGGAAGAGACTCTATGACAAGAGGTGGGTTTCCTGGTCAGCTCCACAATTGATAGGGCTTTCAGTTAGGACAAGTAGAGCAAAATGGACGTTGTGCTAGGAGGAGACTGGAGGAAACCGGATTTCTGGTCGGCTCCAGAATTGAACGGGGGGCTTCCGAGTAGGACCTTTGTGGCTCTTTGAGTGTTTATGATTGCCAACCTCTGGTCTAGACATTTAGAGACCCAGGTGCTAATCTACACATGATTACTGAAGCCTTTTTTTCTCTTCCTTGCAGGTTCCTCGTGGATTTGTTAAAGGTCACTTTTGTCCCTTGAGCCCAACTCAATAAATATATGGTTTTCTTGGCCACAGTATAGAAAAAAATTGACAGTGACTTCTTGTAGAATATGTTCTTACCCATTCACCCCACTATTGTTCTAGCAATGACCTTTGGATTTCCTGGTGGTTACCCATGCATGTATGAACCATCTCCCACCCTTCTTAGATTTTTGAGATCAGCCAAGGTCAGTTAGATGCTGCCACTTACTGGTCTTAACACTTCCCTGTGTCAACTCAACTTCTGATATTTATATGGAGATATTCTTGGGATGAATATGAAAATTCTTAGTTCTTACCTCCTCCTGAGTTATTTCCCCCCCTTTTCAGTATAACCTAAGTCAGTGTTTCTTTAAGCTATGTGGACTTCGGCTCCCAGAATTCATGCTGGCTGGGGAATTCTGGGAGTTGAAGTTCCACATATCTTAAAGTTGCTAAGGTTGAGAAACACTGGCCTAAGTCAGTTGTGGATTTTCCCAGTTTCCCTATTCTAAAGTTGTCAAGTTTACATCACTAAACTTGAGGGTTTTTTTTTTTAAAGTTTTTATTTTGTTTGCATCTTTTGGCTGCAGGTTTTTCCAGGCCTGCAAATTTTTCTCTGTATGCCCTATTTTTCCAAGTTTACCACTATAATGCATTCTTTTTTTCCCATTCAATTTTTTTTATTTTTTTAATACAAATAATGCATATTATAGGAACAAAGAGTTGTCCGGATCTTTTCTTTTACATCCTATCTTTTACATAGTCCTTTTTACATCATAGTTTCGCTTTCACTTTCTGCCAAATTATTCTCTGCCATTATTTTTCATCTTTATGATTATTTTTTCTGAGTACATAAACAATATCTTCAATTGCCCCTTGAAAGTTACACCAAATCTTCCTTTCTTATGATCTCCATTGTAGAGAGCATTTCTTTCAAATTGTTTCTACAATTAACAATGTACTATTATTTCTTTATTCTTAATTAGTTACATCACAATAACAATCTTACTACTGTTCTCTTTAGTCGACTAATGTAGTTCTTTTCCTCTTTCTTCCTCTTTTAACCGTTTTCTCCTGGGCTCTCAAAAATTCCAGTTTTAATTCTTTTCCTGTACAATACATGAATGTCTGCATGTTTCATTAAATTCTTCCTCAATGAGCTATTCTTTTTTTAATTGACAAAGTACAATTAAAACTCAGAAAAGTTTTAGTCAGTTCAAAAGAACAATCATATTTTTGACTCACATATTCTATTGGGCAAGGCCAAAAATAAAAACCAAGCCCACATTTGAATGTTACACAGATTTTAGTTCCGTTCCGCAGATGGATAAAACACGCACGATATAAAATGCAGGATACAAATTTTATAAATAAACATGAATAACGGAAGATGGTGTCCTGGCGGGCAGAGAGACATCAATGGTTTGTCTCAGGCCTGAAGGAAGACTTTCTTCAGAGCCAGATCATTTCCATAGAGCCACATGGGGAGAAGCCTGCTCTGAAAACGAAGTTGCAAGAAGGAAATGTAAAGATATAAACATGTTCAAGCATGAATTTCAAAGGTCATCTCTGACTGTGAATTTTAATTTCTGCTCACAGACATGAAGTTCATTTGTTAATCGTAGTTATATTAAAAAAAATTGAGAGATCTCTGAAGCAAGCTGGGAGAAAAGAAGGACAGGGCAAATTTGAATTTCAAAGGCAAGCTGTTTTCTGAATCAACAGAGAGGAAACTTGATATCCAGAGAAAAGCAGGGAAGTACATTAGACCTCTGGGCAGCCTTTCCTTTTTCCTCTGCCAGGGGAGGGAGGGGCATGATCCCATGTGAAGGTAGTGCCTACGCACCATTCCCTCCCCCCCCCACCCCGCAGTGGTGATCAATCCATGCCTTGACAAGAATGATGGGCTATATACTCATACATAGCAGGGCCTGTAAGTCACTGATTGGTTTTTTGGTGGAGGGGGAGAACATCAAGAGAAGCACACAATTCCCTCAATGAATTTGCTGGTCTGGTGGAAAGAGATTTTACTGCCTTGAAGTTCCTTCAGATCTATCAGTTCCACACAGTCCCTCTCTCTCTAGCTTAATGTAAATGTTCCCACTTGTGAAATTTTCTGTAGCTGCAAACACATCTGAAGAAGAGGAGGCGGCATACGTACCAAAGGACCAACACACACACACACACACACACACACACACACTTTTCATATATGCTTATGTGTGCTTGTGTATGTGTACTAGAGATGGTATTCAGCAGGTTCTGACCAGTTCTGGAGAACTGGTAGTGGAAATTTTGAGTAGTTCAGAGAACCGGTAAATACTACCTCTAGCTGGCCCCGCCCCAATCTATTCTCTGCCTCCCGAGTCCCAGCTGATCAGGAGGGAATGGGGATTTTGCAGTAACGTTCCCCTCAAGTGGGGAAGGAATGGAGATTTTGCAGTAACCTTACCCTGGAGTGAGGAGGGAATGGAGATTTTACAGTATTCTTCCCCTGCCATTCCCACCAAGCCATGCCCACATAAAATTTTTGAATCTCACCACTAAATGGATGTATGGGTGGAGATGCTCCCGAATGGCAAAATACTTTTTGTGGTTCATAAAGAACAACGTACAAACAGCCAGTAAATAAGGATACCATAAAATTAATCCACCTCCCATTGCAAAACAGTTACAAAATGGCAATTCGGACAGCATTTCAATCTTAAACAGGAGATCCATCCACCCTACACCAAAAACCTAGGAGAAAAGCTCCCAGTTTTCAAGGCCTTTGAAATGTCATCAGAGTATGCCAGAAGGAATGGTGATTTTCTGGGAGGGCACTAGAATTAGAATTAATACAGTTGTGGAGGCAGAGGCTTTCATTGAAAAATACAGTGCCTTTCTAGATGGAGTAGGGGACAGTACACAAGATATGGGGGGAGGGGCCGTGGCTCTGCCAGAAGACAGGGGGGAGGAAGCAATAGTGAAAAGACTCAGGTCACAAAAATGAGTTTGAAACATTATTGCAATTGTTGTTATAATGTAATTGTTGGAAGTGACATAAAAGATGATTGGACATATTGTTGATATAATGCAAAACAAAAAGCTGCCAATGTTTATTTCTTAATTTTTGATTCTTTGTTTTTCTGTAAAAGTTGTGAGATTCGGGGGGATTTCTACCTTTCGCACGATGTAGCTGTCAAAATTTTCTTGTACCTATTTACCCTTTCCTATAAATATTTGTAAAAACCAATAAAATTCTTTTTTTTAAAAAAAGAAATGTCATCAGAGTGGTGGCGAGTCCAAGACCAAGAATGATATGTGGTGATTTTTCCAAGCTGAATTCTTTGTTGCTTCACAAGTATAGACAGAATCTTGCCAGACTGAGTACGCTACTATCTGTATCTACCATGTACTCTGGGAACTATTAGGAAAAGGCTGTCTTCACTCCCTCTCAAACATGACATCTGAGCTGAGTTGCCTCTTCCTCCTCTGGAATGCACCCCCTCCCTCCTGGGGATCCACCTCCTCACTACATTCCATCACAGGTGGGAGGGGGCCAGAAGTGCTATGCAGCCAGTTCTGACCCGTTTTGACGAACCGGTAGTGGAAATTTTGAGTAGTTTGGAGAACCCGCAAATACTACCTCTGGCTGGCTCCATCCCTGATCAATTCACTGCCTCCTGAGTCCCAGTTGATCAGTTGGGTCTACTTTTATTGCCCTGAACAGGAGAACAGAGCTAGAAAGCAGGTTAGTGGGCTGGGGACGGAATTGATATTTTGCAGTATCCTTCCCCCAGGAGTGGGGTGGGAATGGGGATTTTGCAGTATCCTTCCTCTGCCATGCCCATCAAGCCACCCCACGGCCACCAAGCCACACCCACAGAACTATAGTAAAATTTCTTGAATCCCACCACTGGAGATCTCGAGAGGAATTGCTACAGAGAATGTGTTTCAGGGATCTGATAGATGGCATTGTTTAATGAAAGGAACCCAAAGTGCACCAATCCTGCAAGATTGATCACCCGGGCAGATATAATGGGAGACAAGTGGTCCCACAGATTACCGAGCCTTATGCTATGTAGGGTTTTCTAGGTAACAGAATAACAGAGTTGGAAAAGACCTTGGAGGTCTTCTAGTCCAACCCCTTGCTCAAGCAGGAGACACTATACAATTTTAGATAAATGGTTGTCCAGTCCCATCTTAAAAGCCAATCCCTTCTCAAAAGGTGTTGGAGGATCAACAACTTCTGAAGGCAAACCATTCCACTGATTATCATATTTTTCGGAGTATAAGATGCACCCTTTTTCCTCAAAAAAGAGGGTGAAAATCTGGGTGCATCTTATACACTGAATAGAGCATTTTTTGCCTCCTGAAACCCTGCCCACTTTGCAAAAATGGCCATGCATAGCCTTTAGGAGGCTTCCAGAATGCTCCTGGGGGCTGGGGAGGGGAGAAATGAGCAAAAGATGGGCCATTTTTTGCTCATTTTTGCCCCCCCTTCCAGTCCCCAGGAGCACTCTATAATCCTCCTAAAGGCTATGCATACCCTCTTTTTTTGACAAAAACCGTGCCCATTTTTGCGAAAATGGGCTGTTTTTTGCTCATTTTTGCCTCCACCTCACTCCCAGGAGCACTCTACAAGCCTCCTAAGGCTATGCATGCCCTTTTTCTTGACAAAAAAATTGGTCCATTTTCACACACACACAAAAAAAAACAAACCCCTGGACATTTTTGGGAGGTCTGCAGAGAACAGAAACTTTTTTAACAAAAATTTACCTCTTCGAAATCTTGGTATCTTATACTCCAAAAATACAGTAATTGTTCTTGTCAGGAAATTTCTCTTTAGTTCTAGGTTACTTCTCTCCTTGATTAGTTTCCATCCATTGCTTCTTCTCTTGCCTTCTGGTGCTTTGGAAAATAGTTTGACTCCCACTTCTTTGGGGCAGCCCCTCAAATATTGGAACACTGCTATCATATCACCCCTAATCTTTCTTTTCTCTAAACTAGCCATACCCGTTTCCTGCAAACCTTCTTCATACATTTTAGCTGCGAGTCCTCTAATCATCTTTGTCTCTCTTCTCTGCACTCTTTCCAAAGTCTCAACATCTTTTTTTATGTTGTATTGACTAAAATTGAATGCAGTATTCTAAGTGTGGTTTTACCAAGGCATAATAAAGCAGTAGTATCACTTTTTGTGATCTTGATTCTATCCCTCTAACAATAACAATCAGAACTTGAACTCAGGGGTGAAATGCTACCAGCTCGAGGCGGTTCACCTGAACCGGTAGTAAAAAATGCTACCAATTCGCCCAAACCGGTAATAAAAAAATGCTTTAAAAAGTAAAAAGTTCCCACAATCAGCTGTGCAACAATCAGCTGTGCCTGAATGTCTGTGACAATCAGGAACTATTTTGTGTGAAGTCCAGCTGCTTTTACATTGTGTGTGAGTCAGTTGTGCAGCTTTTGTGTTATTTTTGTGTGGTGTGAGAATTGGTCTTTGAGCTCTCTGTGATTCTGTGAGGTTCCTGCTTGTTGCAGGGAACATTTTGTGTGAAGTCCAGCTGCTTTTACATTGTGACGTCGACTTGGCCATGCTCACCCACCCATTCCCATGACCCCCCCAAGCCACGCCCACCCAGTCATAGGAACAAGCCACACCCATCCAGTCACATGACCACCAAGCCACGCCCACCAAGCCACGCCCACAAAACTGATAGGGAAAAAAATTGAATTTTGCCACTGCTTGAATAGCACCTGGAAATTCAGTGCAATTGTATGGTGGCAACTATCGCAGCTTGCGCTGTTTAAATCCTTAGCTCAGTCTTCAACAGGAATGTTCAGATGTGTTGGATCATGGCTGCTGGTTATAATTAAGAACTATAACCCCAAAATAGGACGTTCTTGAAGGTTGGCAGTTGTAGAAATTTACTGAAAATTTAATCAGGGTTGGGAGGGGGGTCATGGTGACTTAATAAATGAGACAAATGGCTCAAAGGTTTGGGTTTGTTTCATTTTGCCCAGGCTTTAAAACATTGCTGCCATATCCTTCAAGGATATATCCTTCAAATATATTTTCCAGCCAAGAAGGCTGAGGGAAGAAATGTACATCTGTTTTTTTTTTTTTACACCTGTGGATGTTCTCTTTAAAAACACATGAAATCACATTTATTGAGATTTACTAAAGAAGCATGAAGAATAAAATAAAGCCCACCAATGCCTCAAGTGAACAAGCTGGGATTTCGTGGCACGAAAACTGACATATTCACGGAGAAAGTTCTCTCTGCATTTCTCTACATTATCTGTCGCAGAACAATGAAGCATAAGTAAGACTAGCTGCTGCATTTTTATTGTATTGTATTGTGGGTTTCCATGGCGAGTTCTTCTGTACGTTGCTTCGGTAGCAGATATGGAGAAATCCCACCTCAAGAGGTTTGAACATGAAAGAGTGGAAGAAAAACTAATCCTGTCAATCTAGAGTGTTGGCAGACATGATCAGAGCACAGGAAAATCAAACTCTGAAGAACTAATCAGGAGCGAGGAAATTCCCCTCTCAGGCGAGACAGAAAAGGAAGGAGAAATTCAGTTTTGCCTTTGTTGTAGCTTCTTCCTCATGGGAGAAGCCCAGCAGATCTTTCCTGGTTGATTGAGATCCAGGCGAGCAAAGCTCCAAGTCGTAAAATTCCAGAAATGTTAAGGAATGTGCTCAGTGGATGGTCCAATCGGCCAACTAGGCAATCTGAGATCTGCTATTTTTAGGTGATTCTCAAAAAATGAAACATTTATTACGTATTGATTATTAATCCCACCTTCATCATCTTTATAAACAACTCAAGGCAGGGAGAATATCCAATATTCTTTTCTCCTCCTAGTTTCCCAACAACAACCTTGTGAGGTGGGTTGGGCTGAGGGAGGGGGGCAGGCCCAAGGTCACCCAGCTGTCTTTCATGCCTAAGACAGAATTAGAACTCACTGTTTCCTGGTGTTTGATCCAAAGTCACCCAGCCAGCTTTATGCCTAAGGAGAGACTAGAACTCACCGTCTCCTGGTCTTTGACCCATAGTCACCCAGCTGGCTTTATGCCTAAGGGGAGACTAGAACTCACCACAGCCTGGTTATTGGCCCAAAGTCACCTAGCTCACTAACATCTCTCAAAAAAGAGACAGAGCTTCATCTCAACTTTTTGATCCCTCCTTCATGTTACTATTGCAGAATCGAGAACAATGTAGCACTTTTAAGACCAATTAGATTAGATTTCATTTGTGAAATAATTGGAAATGCTGCTTATTTTTGCTCACTATTATTTCAACTTGTTATCCTGTGTCCTATTTTTCTCTGGCCTGGTTCTGGGAGAGGGGGATGTTCCTGACTGGGGGTGGGGGGGTGGGGGTGGAGGCACTTGACTGAGAGAAGCCGACTTGAGAGAGCAGCTGAATTCTCCTTTTTGTTCTTTGCTCCCGTTTCTTTTCTCTCTCTTGTTAATTCACTATCTTTGATATACATAACAAAATACTTAAATTCTTTACTGAACCAGCCCACCCATTCTGAGAGCATTTTAACTTTAGCACATTTCCTAATAGGTTGACCTACTAAGGAAAGACACAGGAGGGACTGCCTGAATACTCCCGAATTAAATTCGCGCAGACAGGAACTTTTTCTGGGATACAGTGAATGAAAATGTCATGCCCAACTCAGATTTGGAAAAGTCTGAATTGGAAGACGCTGCTTCTGATGCCCTGCACAAATGCATTTATTTATTAAATTTTTTACCTTGAATGACTTATAAATATAAGTTTATGTTGAAAAAGCCCCTTTAGGACAATCATGACCTGGAATGATTGAGAATATCCACAGATATAGATTTATGTATAAATCTGTGTCTGTGGATATTTATGTATACATAGATTTATGTATAAATTTATGGATTTAAACTCACAAACTAACGAGAATTGCAACTATCAGCCCCATTTCCTACTTGAATGTATTCTTTTTTTGTTTCAGAAAGGATGAGAGTTGAATAATTGTCTTTCTGCTGTTATCTTTAAGCAAAAATACAGACATTATGATAAATACCACCATTGCATTAAACCATGTGTATTTAAAAAGAACATGGGATAATATTGAAATAGTTTAATATGACTAAGATTTGAAAAAGCCAAAAGTTCTAGCAATCAAATCATATGTATACACCTAAGATGTAATATTTTCCTGGGCTCCAAGATCCCTGCAGATGGGGACTGCAGCCAAGAAATTAAAAGGCTCTTGTTCCTGGGGAGGAAAACTATGGCAAATCTAGACAGCCTACTAAAAAGCAGAGACATCACCCTGCCAACCGAAGTGTGTATAGTCAAGGCTATGGTTTCCCCTGTTGCAATGGATGGCTGTGAAAATGGGATGTCATGGAAATTCAGTGGGTTGGTTTTTCTGATCCGGTTAAAGCTATGGTAGATAGCTTTACTCTTTAGATAAGAGTAGCTCAATATCAATTCATGATCAAAAAAGTAGAAGCTTGCAAGGAGCTGAAACAGTCAATGAAACCCCATCAGCCTAACATTTTCATCAAGGAAGGATCACCAAATCTTACAAATGTGGCTTGGGATTGAAGTGGCTGTGAAGCCAAAAATGGACAATTATGGGTTTCCCTCTTAGATTGAGAAATAACAAGAATTATGTGAAGAGAGGCAACCGAGGAAATGCTTGAAAATGCCGAGTGACACCGTCCTGCCCCAACATCTATGATAGGCTTCAGCTTGGGAGAGCCGAAGTTCTGCCATTGAACATTGGATTGGGAGAGCGAATGTTTGCACTTGCAAAATATTTCCAGCTCCTTCACCTCGGCTAATGCTGAACGCGTAGCACTGCCATCAGATGAAAAGTCAAACATTTATTTTCTGCATGGATTCAAGGAGCAAACTTGGTGTGAAAGACACACACACACACACACAAAGAGAAAGAGAGGCTTAGCAGAAATTGACTTAAAGGGTTGGCGGGTTGATTAAGTGGGCAATTTGATGGAGTAAAAAGTTTTCATTTCTTTCCTTGGTTCATGCACGGGGTTACCAATAAGTTGTGCCTGAGGTTGTCAACGAAAGATGAAAGAAGGCAAAGCTATAGGATGGATGGATGAATGAATAAATAAATGAACCACGCCATTCAATATTAAAAGTTTTGGCTCCCCATTATTTAGCCAGTCCAGAGATTTCTCATAAGGTTCTCAGCAGGGATTTGACATGATTTGTACAATGTACCTTATGGCTGCAAAGCATGCAGTGCAGGGGTGAATGGAGAATCGGTAGCAGGTTCTGGAGAACCGGTAGCAGAAATTTTGAGTGGTTTGGAGAACTGGCAAATGCCACCCCTGGCTGGCCCCAGAGTGGGGAGGAAATGGAGATTTTGCAGTAACCTTCCCCTGCCACGCCCACCAAGCCACGCCCTCAGAACAGGTAGTAAAAAAAAATGAATTTCACCATTGATGCAGTGGTGTAAATAGAGGGAAGGTGGGAAGGTGATTCTCTAGGCGCAATCGGGCTTCGAACTCTTCTTCTCAGTTTTTCTCAACCTCAGCAACTTTAAGCTAGGAGGACTTCAATTCCCAGAATCCCCAGCCAGTGTGTGCCCACAATTCTTTTTAAAATTCCTTTAGAGTGTAATAGGAAAGCTGGGGTTGTGTCCCATCTTCTTTTCTAGGGTCAACAAGAAAGTGCAGTGGGCTGATACGACAAGGAAAAACTTTGTGGGTTCCACCAACCTCCTTAATGTGAACCAACACCTTCTTTATTTATTTATTTATTTATTATTCGTATTTATAGACCGCCCCCTCTCCCGAAAGGGACTCGGGGCGGTGTACAGTCACTAAAATGCGTTATAAAATACATACATAAAACAGTTAAATAATTAAATACGTAGGTGGAGGAGGTTGCAAGACTGTATATAGAATAATAAATATAGTACATTAAAACTCTAAAAACCCAAGAGTTAAAATATTACCCAAAATTACCCATTAAAATATATCCATCGGGAGGTAAAAACTAAGAATGTGCCAGGCCAGCTAATCGAAACAGGTGAGTCTTTAATTTTTGACGGAAGGAACGGAAGTCAGTGGTAGTTCTAATGTCGGGGGGGAGTTTGTACTTTTATCGCATCCCCCTCTCCCCATGACCGTTGTAATAAAACAACCCTCCGTTGAAATGACCTTTTCTTCCCCCCCCCCACCTCGTTCCCTTCCTTCCTGGACTCACCTGTTTGCCTGGCACTGGCTTCCCTCCTGGTCTGATGGACCCTCCCCCCCACCCTGGAACCCCCTAAAAAAGATACAAAGCATTTAATTAAAAAATCCCTTAGCTTCCGTTTCCTGCACCTCTCGGGGTTGACAAACCCGTCATCGAGGCGGGCCTTCTAAAAGCAACATCAGTAAGAAGAAGAGTGTAGAGTGTGAGGAAGATGACCTTGATGGGGGGAGATGTGCAGATACCATTTTCTAGCAAAAGGGGCTGAACTCCCAACGGTGCTTTTTCAAGAGGCAACTGGACTTTGAAGATGTTTCACCTCCTCCAAGAAACTTCTACAGCTCCGACTGGATGGTGGTGTTGGTGGGAGGATTTATACTCTTTGCAGACAGTTGGTCATTTGCATCCTTTCAGAGAGTCGTTGAGGACTATATGTAAAGAATGCAAATGACCAACTGTCTGCAAGGAGTATAAATCCTTCCATTCTCCACCATCCAATCAGAGGTATAGAAGCAGAGCTGGGATTCAGCAGGTTCTGAGCAGTTCTGAAGAATTGGTAGCAGAAATTTTCAGTAGTTTGGAGAACTGGCAAATACCACCTCTGACTGGCCACGCCCCCATCTATTCTCTGCCTCCCAAGTCCCAGCTGATCGGGAGGGAATGGGGATTTTGCAGTATCCTTCCCCTGTCACACCCACCTAGCTACGGCCACCAAGCCATGGCCACTAAGCCATGCCATGTCCATGAAGCCATGTCCACAGAACCGGTAGTAAAAAAATTGAATCCCACCACTGTATATAAGCTTCTTGGATGAGAAGTGCAACATCTTCAAAGAAAAAACCAGAAAGTCCACTTGCCTCTTTAACAAGCACCTTTGGGACAACTATGGCCTGGATGACTAAGAATCTCCATAGACAAAGGGCTGAGATATTTTTCAAGTCCAGAATAAAAAGATAATATTTGAAAGGAGAGGTACCGCACAACCAGACTTTGCTACTACAGCCAATCTCAATAAAAGTAATTTTGGCCCACCTGTGGAGTTGAATTCATGGTCGGGTGTACTTGATGGGGCTGACAGAAGCATAGAGAAGAAGAAGGCGTTTAATTTTCCCCCATGTCCTTTCACAAACTGAGGCCTGTATTTTGCCTCTGGTCTTCAAGATAAGGCTTGAAATATACTACCCCCAGTGGATAATGAACCATGAAAAGTTCACTTCTTCTGCAGCATTCTACTGTCAACCATGCTAACAATCCCTTTCAACTTGAGATGAACCTATGCTTCCATTCCTTCCTTAAATTCAATTTGAGGGAGTTTCAAAACAATAATCATTGGTTTCTCTACCCTCTTTTCCCATATGACTTAGCACGATCTGTTGGTAGGAAAACCAATCATCAATTGCTTCCTTGTAGAATAGAATAGAATGGAATGGAATGGAATGGAATAGAATAGAATAGAATTCTTTATTGACCAAGTGTGATTGGACACACAATAATTTTGTCTTTGATGCAGATGCTCTCATTGTACATAAAAAGACAAGATACATTTGTCAAGAATCATAAGGTACAATACTTAATGATAGTCATAGGGTACAAATAAGCAATCAGGAAACCATCAACATAAATCGAATGATACAAGCAACAAAGTTACAGTCCTGCAGTCATAAATGGGAGGAGATGGGTAATAGCAACAATGAGAAGACTAATAGTAATAGTAATGCAGCCTTAGGGAATAGTTTGATAGTGGTGAGGGAATTATTTGTTTAGCAGAGTGATGGTGTTCGGGGAAAAAAACTGTTACTTGTGTCTAGTTGTCTTGGTGGTGACTGTGTTGTACCTGTGGTGGCTGAACATTTGAATGTCCAGCTACAATTTTTATTGGTGGAGTAACCATGAAGGCCTTGGAAAAGATGTTCAGGTATTAGGTATCAAGGAGTCTGGTTAGGGACTTCTGGGAAATGAAATCTGGCCATAAACCACTTTTCCAAAAATGCACATCCACAATAGAGCCCCAAAAGATCCAGACGTTGCATATCCTAAAATAAATTGGAAGTTGAGAAATAAGGACTCCTTTTTAAATAAATATGTAGCACCATTGTGCCAAGTGATTAAGGGCCTTTTGGAAGAGGCCATCTAGTTAACAGCCTTTAGCCAACTTTGATTGATCTTGAAAAACAAAGCAGGCCATAAACAATATTAGATGCTCTTTGCTTTGTTTTGCTTTTTGGAGATGGAAGACCTCAGGACATCTCAGGAGTGCAAGTTAGAATGAGAAATTAAACAAAACTTGCAAGAAGCCGTGACATGCTGTTTTCTGCTTTATTGCTAAACACCAAGAAGCAGTAAGCGGCAAAACATAATTTTAAGGAAGAGGAATATGATTCCCTGAAATGTCCATGAAGTTCCTATGGTTTGCGCTTGCCTTGAAGCAAGTGGGGCTGTGAGTGGGGAAGTCAAAAAAGTCAAGATGGTAGCCTTGCACATTAATAGAAGCCATACCATTAGAAATAGATAGATAGATAGATAGATAGATAGATAGATAGATAGATAGATAGATAGATAGATAGATAGATGATAGATAGATAGATAGATAGAGAGAGAGAGAGAGAGAGAGAGAGAGACAGACAGACAGACAGACACAGACAGACAGGATGATACAGATAGATAGATAGATAGATAGATAGATAGATAGATAGATAGATAGATAGATGATAGATAGATAGATAGATAGATAGATAGATAGATAGATAGATAGATAGATGATAGATAGATAGATAGATAGATACATAGATAGAGATAGATAGATAGATAGATAGATAGATGATAGATAGATGATAGATAGATAGATAGATAGATAGATAGATAGATAGATAGATAGATAGATAGATAGATAGATAGATGATAGATAGATAGATAGATAGAGATAGATAGATAGATAGGATGATACATAAATAGAAATAGATGATAGATAGATAGATAGAGAGAGAGAGAGAGAGAGAGAGAGAGAGAGAGAGAGACAGACAGACAGACAGACAGACAGACAGACACAGACAGACAGGATGATACATATAGATAGATAGATAGATAGATAGATAGATAGATAGATGATAGATAGATAGATAGATAGATAGATAGATAGATAGATAGATAGATGATAGATAGATAGATAGATAGATAGATAGATAGATAGATAGATAGATAGATGATAGATAGATAGATAGATAGATACATAGATAGATAGAGATAGATAGATAGATAGATAGATGATAGATAGATGATAGATAGATAGATAGATAGATAGATAGATAGATAGATAGATAGATAGATGATAGATAGATAGATAGATAGATAGAGATAGATAGATAGATAGGATGATACATAAATAGAAATAGATGATAGATAGATAGATAGATAGATAGATAGATAGAGAGAGAGAGAGAGAGAGAGAGACAGACAGACAGACAGACAGACAGACAGACAGACAGACAGACACAGACAGACAGGATGATACAGATAGATAGATAGATAGATAGATAGATAGATAGATAGATAGATAGATGATAGATAGATAGATAGATAGATAGATAGATAGATAGATAGATAGATAGATAGATAGATATAGATAGACAGACAGACACAGACAGACAGGATGATACATATAGATAGATAGATAGATAGATAGATAGATAGATAGATGATAGATAGATAGATAGATAGATAGATGATAGATAGATAGATAGATGATAGATAGATAGATAGATAGATAGATAGATAGATAGATAGATAGATAGATAGATAGATAGATAGAGATAGATAGGATGATACATAAATAGAAATAGATAGATAGATAGATAGATAGATAGATAGATAGATAGATAGAGATAGATAGATAGATAGATAGATAGATAGATAGATAGATAGATAGGATGATACATAAATAGAGATGATAGATAGATAGATAGATAGATAGATAGATAGATAGATAGATAGATAGATAGATAGATAGATAGATAGATAGATAGATAGATAGATAGACAGACAGACAGACAGACAGACAGACAGACAGACAGACAGATAGAAATGCACATCCTGGGGCATCGAATTAAATCTTTGATATTTAAACCTTGGATATTTGGATAATTAAACCTTAGATATTTTCTTCAGAGACTTCAAAAAGTTCTTATAAATTGGAATTTTTAATGTGCCAAAAAAGGGGCTCTTATTAAATACATGCTCGGAGACTAATCCTGTTAACTGGACTTAATTTGAATGCACTCTAGCTGGAGTTCTCCTCAAGATGGATCTGGAAGTTGAGCATTATGCCAAAAGGCAGCCATGAGGTTGCTAACAAGCACACAGTTGGATGATTCTAAAGCTGAAAGGTCTGCTCTCTTTGCCAGATGTTTCCTGGATATTATTTATGGGGTGGGGATTCATTTTTTTAAAGCCCCAGTCTAGAGTGCATCCTCAGGAACTATGATCCTATCCTGCCATCATGAGAATAGTCAAGAGAAATGCTTTTAAAACTGCCCCATCTTGCCCACTACCCATCTATCTGGCCTGCAGGAAAAGATTTGGCGAAGATCCAGGTTATTAAAAGCCCTCTCTTGACTGCTGTTGTTTATGCCAACAAAAGTAGCAATGTTTCCTCCTTCCATTGTTTGCATGCTGTTGCAGGGCTACAACTTGCTGCCAAGGGGAACTTCCAAGGAAGTGGGGGTAGAACATACATGTTTAAATAAGGACAGGGGCAATGGTGGGATTCAAATAATTTAACCACTGCATTGCCCAGGGTTAGGTTGGGCATCATGGGAGGTGTGGCCCATCCCAGAAGTGTCCGGGCCGGTGGGCAGAGCCTCCCGCCATTGCTACTACCGGTTCACCCGATCCAGGCCGAACTGGGGGCAATCCACCTCTGGCCCATCCCCACCCTCCAGTTCTGCCTCACATGCAGGACCAGCGTACATGATGGCCAACCTGACTCTGGGTGAACCAGTTTTTACATTCCCACACACACACCGCTATCAAAATGGATCCTGGGCGCTGAGCTACAATGGAGAAATTGGAAATGGAGCGACCGGCACAAGGGAAAGAGGAGGAGCATGGAGTAGAAAGAGGGAAAGAGGTCTCCTCCTTCCCTCACACCAGCCACACCATTGTCCATTTCTCCGTTGCAGCGCCATGCCACTGAGCCTGCCCCACCCACCATCACCCAGATGCCCTTGCTTCCCCCAAGAAAGTTGGTCAAAGAAAGAGGATTCCATCACATGCTGAATGCCATAATTAAACCGTGGGCTCCTAAGATGCCATTTCTGTCATTGGATAAAGTGAGGAGGGCGACTCAAGGCAGCGAGCAACTCCAGCCCCAACAAAGTGAAAGAAGAAGAAATGTGAGAGCAGTGCAGACAGACACAGAGAGAGAGAGAGAGAGATAGAGAGATAGAGAGATATGGATGGATGGATGGATGGATGGATGGATGGATGGATGGATGGATGGATGGAGAGATGGAGAGATGGATGGGTGGATGGGTGGATGGATAGATAGATAGATGAGATAGAGGGAGGGAGGGAGAAAGAGAGAGATGAGAGAGAGAGAAAAAAAGACAGACAGACAGACAGACAGACACACACACAGAGAGAGAGAGAGAGAGAGAGAGAGAGAGAGAGAGAGAGAGAGAGAGAGAGAGAGAGAGAGAGAGAGAGAGAGAGAGAGAGAGACCTGCTTCTCATAGAAAGGAAAACACTGGGACCCACAAAACCTGGGTAGGCATTGCTGAGGGGTGTCATGTGACTGGGTGGGAGGGAGTGATGTCAAGTTGGCCACGTCCATCCAGCTTTTGTAGCTCCTGGTGTTTTCTTTTCTGTGGGAAATGGGTCCAAATGGCTCTCTGAGTGTTTAAGGTTGCAGACCCCTGGTATAGACTCTCCTGCTCATGCAGGGAGTTGGACTACATGACCTCCAAGGTCCCTTCCAACTTTGTTATTCTATGTTCTATGTAAACCAGATTTCCAGTGCCACCTTTGGTCTACAAATATAAGCTGTAAAAGCATGCCTAACCCTGGTGGAAATCAGTTTAGACTCAAGCATAAAGCTGTTTTCTCAGCGTTTTTTCCAAGGATCAGGACTGATTAAAATCGGTGGGGTTACATTTTTAGTTGACCTTTGCAGAGCCCCTCGGGTGCTTCCCTCCTGAGCTGGATTTCAAGCTCTTCCAGCTGGCAGGGCCAGACTCCTTGCGTTTTCTTTGGTTCTAGACCAGTGTTTCTCAAACTTGGCGACTTTAAGTCCTGTGGACTTCAACTCCCAGAATCCCCCAGCCAGCATAGCTGGCTGGGGAATTCTGGGAGTTGAAGTCCACAGGACTTAAAGTCACCAAGTTTGAGAAACACTGTTCTAGACCCATGGAAATTAAGGCACGGATGGAAAGACATCGGCATTCCAGAAAATATTGCTATGCAAAAGGCGGCTGGGGGTGGGGAGGGGGGAGGAGAGAGAATTAGTTAAGCGAGGAACATAAATTTCAAAATTATCATAACATTAAAGAGTAAGTGCAATGGGGTGCCGCCAATTTCTTTCTCTTTACAGCCACTTGCATGAAAAATACAGGATCCCGAATGGCCTTTGGAGATTACGAGCTGAACAAAAGCTCTTAAGTGCTGGTTCGCCTCTGTCTTTATTTAAAAGGAAAACAATAACCCCAAACTGAAAGCAGAGCTATAAAACTTCACAAAATAAGCCCCCTGGATGCTCCACGATACACATCCCATCCTGGCAATTGTAGCTGAATGTCTCCACTATAATGCAGTCTATAAATATTTATACCGTCGCTGACTTCGCAGATTTAAACTGTGCATTGCTTTCTGCTGCTGAAATATGCCCTCTTCATAGAGCCTTTGTGGGTTTCTCCTGATACAAGGAGCAGGGTGGGGGCAGGCAGGGAGCTCTTAGATGTAGGGCGCAGAGGGGGCTAGCCATTCCTAGCCTCCATGGAAAGAGCTGGCGAAAGTAAGCCCCTAATACAACTGTTCCCGCAAAGGAGCAGCTTGGATGAATGACAGAGCTTGCAAGTTAACACTTGAACTAACAGTGGTGAATTACAGATAAATGAGTGCAGAACAAATGCTACAAAACACGCCATCTACTTATTCTTTAATCAGGTTCCCTGGCTGGCTTGCTCTTCTATTATCACTGGAACAAATTTTGCATTTGAAATCCATCAGATCTTGGCAAAGATGAGTATTCTAAGCTACACACACCTTCAGTCACATTAGCATTCCAGAAGCCTCAGCTCCACTCGAAGTAGCAAAAGGGAGAAATCAATGCTGGACATTGCCTCACTGCGAAGGCCAGGGACCCAGAGCTGTGTAAGCGACATTAGTGCATTGGGTTAAAATGCGGCACATTTGCAAAGGGACGCGGTGGCTCAGTGGCTAAGCCGCTGAGCTTGTCGCTCAGAAAGGTTGCCAGTTCAAATCCCTAGCACCACATAACGGCGTGAGCTTTCGTCACTTGTCCCAGCTTCTGCCAACCTACCAGTTCAAAAGCACGTAAGAAATGCAAGTAGAAAAATAGGCACCACCTTTGGTAGGAAGGTAACAGCATTCTATGTGCCTTTGGCATTTAGTCATGCTGGCCACATTATCACGGAGATGTCTTCGGACAGCGCTGGTTCTTTGGCTTTGAAACAGAGATGAGCACCACCCCCTAGAGTCAGGAACGACTAGCAGATATGTGCGAGGGGAACCTTTGCCTTTATCTATGGTACATTTATTAGACAAAGAACAATTTGGTGAGTTTATTTTTTGCTTGGTGGTAGGTGGACAACTTTTAGAACATAGGACATAGAATAACAGAGTTGGGAGGGAGACCTTGGAGGTCTTCTAGACCAACTCTTGCTTGAGCAGAAGACCCTATACCATTCCAGACAAGTGACTGTCCATTCTCTTTTTGAAAACCTCCAGTAATGAAGCACCCACAATCTGTTCCACTGATTAATTGTTCTCACTGTCAGGAAATTTCTCCTTAGATCTAGATTGGATCTCTCTATAATGATCTTCTATCCGTTACTTCTTGTCTTGCCCTCAGTATTTTGGTTGAACCCCACTCTTCTCTTTGACAGCCCCTCAAGTACTTTTAGGAAATAGGAGTCACACTTGACTTTCTTGAAGAGGCACAGCTTAGAAAATATGAAATAGATGGGACAATGTGAAAAGGCTGGAGAGGGTAGATTTCTTTTGATTGTCCCTAGCTGGAGAAGAGAGGGGAAAATGGGTGTTTCTTTTTGTTGCATCTATTTTAGAGTTTACACCTACATGTTGTCTCTAAACAGTAGACAATCATGACTCAAATGTTTGATAATTATTGGTCAGATGGGGTTGAGGGATACACAAAACTTCCTATGCAAAATGGAAAAAGAAAATAAGAAAAATAAGAAATTGCCCTTTTCATGAAGTCGTGCAGTCATGAATTAAATCTTCCAGTTCAGGCCAGAACAAAATAAGAATTACAACCTTACAATAATAACACTGGAATCCACAATATTTGTTTTATTCGATTGTTGTACACCACCCAGAATCACTTCTTGAAAGAGGGGTAGCAATATAAACTAATATGCATATGCATATATAGTACATATGAGCAGAGAGAGAGAGAGAGAGAGAGAGAGAGAGAGAGAGAGAGAGAGAGAGAGAGAGAGAGAGAGAGAGGGAGAGCGAGCACTGCTATAATATCATAGTCAGATCTTTATAAGATGTTCTTAATATCTAGACTAAGCTTATTAACTAAGAAGTGGAGTAAAAAAGGATGCAAAGTAGTATAGTATAATGGAAAAATGATTAAAATTCAACTACAAATTAGTTCTTATCTAATCTACTAATTAGCCACTGTGAGTACATCCAGTCACAAAAGCCCAATTTACCAGAAGTGGTATAATGACTATTTATTATTCAATTTATATAGTTGCCCATCTCACATGTGTGACTCTTGGTGGCTCACAGAATGAAAAATAATAAAAACAACAACAACCCAAACACATAAAAATAGATAATCAAAACCAACAATATAAAAAACCATTAAAAAGAAGCTGAAACAATTAAAACAATTGAATGCTGGAGAATGCCAACTATCAACTTCTGAACACAACAGCCATTTTGCAGGATCCACGTCTTTAAATGGTCTCCAACCCTGATGCCACAAAAGTGGTTTTCTGGGTTTTCTGAAAGGCCAAGAGGATCAGGGTAAAAGATCTTCCAGAGGGCAGGTACCATCACAGAAAATGCTCTCCTCCTGAGTCACATCAGGAGGATGAAACTCATACATACTCCTTTTGCCAGGTATGATGGAATGAACAGATGTAAACTAAGAAAGATAACCCAAACCCATGCCAAGTAGGGCTCTATAGATCATTGCAGAGATGGTATTCAGCCAGTTCTAACAGGTTCTGGAGAACCGGTAGCGGAAATTTTGAGTAGTTCAGAGAACCGGCAAATAGGTTGGCCCCACCCCTGCTGCCTCCCAGCCTCCCAGCTGATCTTCTTTTGTTGCCCTAAACAGGAGAATGGAGCTGGAAAGCAGGTTATTGGGGTGGGGAAGGAATGGGGATTTTGCAGTAACCTTCCTGAGCCACACCCACAAAGCCAATCATGCCCACCAAGCCACATCCACAGAACTGGTAGTAAAAAAAAATTGAATCCCACCATTGGGCCGTTGGTTATGTTTGATTGAGCCCAGAAGCAAACTGGCAACAAATGCAGCTTGCAGAGCAGACGTATATCATATGCGCTGATTCTAGAGTGCACATTATTGATTGCATCACCATCAACATTTGGATGTTCTTCGTGCATGAACAGTGCATTACAGTGGTACATCCAGGAGGTGAACAGAACATGAATGACAGTTCAGGAAGGGCTCAAGTCAGATACAGCTTGACCCTGTGCAAACGACCTCTTAACGATGACCTCTTCATCAAGCATGAGTCCTGAGTCCAGAAGGATCCCTCAGATTCCACACCATGTCTGTTTAGAGCAGTGACGTGCGGTGAGGTTTATGACTGGTGAGGCTGGTGACGTCATCAAACTGTGTGGTTGCTCCGATCGCATGGGCGCAGCCCAAACGGAGAAGTTTCTCTTCTCAGAAATGTCAGAAAGGGACAGACAGGCTGCAGCAGCTCCACTGAGAAGACATTTCTGAGAAGAGAAACTTCTCCTTTCTCCTCCTCCCCCCCCCCCTTCTAGCACTGATGATGTTACCTAGGCATTTTTTGCATTGGGCGAGCCCGGGATCCTTGCAAGGGGAATGGGACCACGTGTGCAGGTGGCTCCTCAGCGCACAGCCTCAGATTAGCACAGCCTCGATCCCCTTCCCCTGCACGCGTGGTCCCATTCCCCTCCTTCCTGAGCCAACATGAAGGGGACCGCGGCTGTGCTGATTGAGGCTGGAGCTGAGGAGCCTCCTGCACACGTGGTCCCATTCCCTTTGCAAGGATCCCGGGCTCGCCCGATGCAAAAAATGGTGAGATCGGCACACTTGGGGCTGCTGCTGAGATGTCCAGGGAGGCTAAACCAAGCCGCGCGCCTCTCCCAGCCACTTTCACGGCTTCCCGGAGTATTTTTTTTTATTTTCCATGATGAGAGCGGTGAGGCTCTGCCTCCCCTGCCTCCCCTGACTGCACGTCACTGGTTTAGAGCAATCCAACTCCATCCAGCACGAAAGATGATACGTTCCCATAAGAACTTACTGGAAAACAAAAAACTAGGGAAATTATAAACAGCACTAGCAGATTAAAAAAAGAGAGGGATAGCAACCTATATAAAGGAAAAAATAAACTCCAAAGAAGTCTACTCTGATGAAGAAGGCAGGATACTAATGATTGAATTAGAGACAACAGAAAAACCGATATTATGAATAGTCATATATGCACCAAATGAGAAACAAGAGGAATTCTATAGGAAACTACACAACAAAATAAACGAATCAGAATATGAAAATATTTGCTTAATTGGGAATTATAATGCAATAGTGGATAAAAAAAATGGACTATGAAAGCAAAAAGAAAAATAAAACAAAAAAATACACTACCCAAATCCTTTTTGAGATGGCAATGGAATATAAATTGCATGATATTTGGAGAGAAAGGCACAAAACAAGAAAACAATATACCTTTTATTCGAACCCCCACCAGTCCCTATCAAGAATTGACATGGCTTGGATTTCATCTGGTCTATGCAATCAAGTAGACGAAACTGAAATAGAAGCAAATGAGTGGGTAGATCATAATCCAGTAAAATTAAGATGGAAAGGTCAAAGAAGAAGAAAAAGATGGATGATGAATTCAAATAATATAAATGAAATAGAATACACTCAAATGCTGGAGAAAGAACTAAAACAATTTTTTAGAATAAATAAAAAAGAAGACACCTCAATTCAAAATCTCTGGGACACTATGAAAGCATACACAAGAGGCCTTACGATTGCCTACATGGCGAGAAAAACTAGAAAACAAAAAGAGCAACAAGAATGTGTGCAAAAGGAACTTATGGAAGCTGAAGATGAACTACAGAAAGACCCAAAGAATAAAATTAAAAAAGAAAAAAGACCTAGTTACTTGCAGGATCGCATCCTCCCACATACATCCCTGCGGCCAATTCGCTCACACAGGGAGGGGCTTCTCCTGGTGCCGTCCACTAGGCAATGCCAACGGGCGACACCAAGGAGTAGGGCCTTCTCTGTGATGGGCCCAACCCTCTGGAATGACCTCCCCCCCGACATCAGAACTACTACTGACCTCCGCTCCTTCCGACAAAAATTGAAGACTCACCTGTTCCGATTAGCAGGCCTGGCATAATTACAACTGTTTCTCCTGGTAAATGTATTATTAACTGGTTATTTTAGGGGTATTGTTTTTAATTTAATCTGTGTGTGTTTTAGGGGTCTAAAATTATATTTATATATACTAGCTCTGTACAGTTCTTTTTAATACCATTTTAACCTCCTCCATATTTAACTGTACATATTTAATTCTATTTATTGTATTTTGATATTTTTTACATGGACTGTACACCGCCCCGAGTCCCTTACGGGAGAGGGGGCGGTCTAGAAGCACGGTAAAATAAAATAATAATAAATAAATATAATAAAACATAAGATCAACTTAATAACTCAAAAGGACTTAGCACAGAAAATTAAAGCTAAAGATCAATAAAGACAAAACAAAAATGATAACCAAGAACATGACAAAAAAGCAAGAAGAGGAACTGGAAGTAACAACCAGAATGCAAATAACTAAGAAAGTGAAATACTTGGGGATCTGGGTGTTGGCAAAATGTTCCACAATTAAAGATGATAATTATAATAAATTAGTGATACAAATAAAAAAAGATTTAGAAAATTGGAAAAATATTCAACTATCACTCATGGGATGTATAGTGACAATTAAAATGAATATTTTACCAAGAATCTTATTCCTGTTGCAAGCCGCACCTATTAATCCGGGTAAAAAATTCTTTCAATAATTAACCAAAATAACCGCTAGGTTTATTTGGCAGGGACGAAAAGCGAGGATTAAACTAAAGTCAATGCAAGACAGCAAGGAGAGGGGAGGTTTAGCATTACCAAATTGGGATCTATACGCATCAGCAGTAACAATAACATGGGTGAAGGACTGGATAAAGCTAAAGAATAAAAGAATTGTGACCTTGGAAGGCCATGATTTGCAAGCAGGCTGGCATACATTCCTATGGGATGATTAAAATAAATACTTTCAAAATCATTTAATTAGAAGAGCGTTATTGCAAAAATGGCTCGATTAAAAAAAATCCACTATGTGAAAATTCCGAATTGGCTATCACTGACAGAAAGGACGACCCATCCAAATTTTATAGATTTGAACAAAATGCTAAGATATAGAGACTTAATTGATAGATAGGGAAATTTAAAAACAATTGAAGAACTGGCAGAACAGAACATGAAAGTTGACTGGCTAACTTACCTTCAAATCAAAGCTAAATACAATAAAGATATCAATTTATATGACATTGAAACAGAACCACATGAATTGGATAAAATTATTCAAAGCTCACATAGAAAGATGATAGGGAGAATATATAAATTTCTCCTGAAGTATAAAATGAAAGAGGAAATTGTGAAAGAACAAATGATAAAATGGGCACAGAACTTTGGCTATAATATTGAATTAGACAAATGGGAAAAATTTTGGGGAACAAACTTAAAAATGACATTATCAATTGCATACAAGGAAAATAGTACAAAATGTTTTATAGATGGCACCTGGCACCAACAAGGTTAGCTAAAATCTCAACAAATACCTCCCCAAAATGTTGGAAATGCGAATCGATACACGGAACATATTACCATTTATGGTGGACCTGTGAGGAGGCTAAATTTTTTTTGAAAAAGATCAAAAATTGTCTGGAGGCACAAGGGTCAAAATAGAATGGAAACCTGAAATTTTTTTATTAGGAATAATGTCTGCGAAATACAAAAAATAAATTCAGTATTTAATACTACAAGGATTGCTTTTGCCCAGAAATGGAAAAACAAACTAACTCCAAGCGAAGATGAAATAATAAGAAAGGTTATGGACTGTGCTGAAATGGACAAATTAACTAAAGAAATTCAGGGAAAAGAAGAATCAGAATTCTACCAGATATGGGATAAATGGTATAGGTGGATGGAGGAAAGAAACAAGAATCAATGAAGGAATATAACAAAACTCAAAAATAATAGTTATAAAATAAGAGAGTTAAGAATGGTGAAAACAAAATGAAATACAATAGAAGGGGAAATAATATAAGGTGAGTGGTATCGATTGATAATTGCTATTAGAAAAAACATGAAGCTCCTGTTTGTATTGCATTGTGTAAATGTGTTGTACATCTAAGTTTGTGTGTGTGTGTGTATTTTGCATGTTTGTTAATAAAATTGGAAAAAAGAAAAAGAAAGATGATACATTCCCAAAACCCAAAGGTCCCCAAAGCCAAATACACTCAGTCTTACCCAGCTTAAGCTAAAATTTGTTCTCCATCCAAACAAGCCACATTCATGTATTTATTTATTTATTTAGTTAGTTAGTTAGTTAGTTTGTCAAACATGCACTAGATAACAGGTTTAAGTATAAACATGGACATGAGCACATGAAATGTGTACAAATAAATGGGGACAGTAGGACAGGGATGGTAGGCACACTGGTGCACTTATGCATGCCCCATTTAAAGACCTCTTAGGAATGGGGTGAGGTCCATGGTAGACAGTTTAAGGTTAAAGCTATGGGGGGTTGGAGGAGTCAGGTAGAGCATTCCAGGCATTGACCACTCTGTTGCTGAAGTCGTATTTTCTGCAATTGAGTTTGGAATGGTTCATATTGAGTTTGTTCTATTGTTTACCCGTGTATTATTGCGGTTGAAGCTGAAGTAGTTGTTGACAGGTAGGATGTTGTAGCAGACAATTTTGTGTACTATGCTTAGGTAGACCATGGGTGGTGTAGTTCTAGGTTGTCCAAGCCAAAAATGTCAAGCCTGGTGGCATAAGGGATTCTGTTGTGAGCAGAGGAGTGGAGGACTCTTCTCATGAAATACCTCTGGATTTGCTCAGTTGTATTAATGTCCAATATACATTGTGGATTCCAGGCAGACAAGCTGTATTCGAGAATTGGTCTGGCAAAGGTTTTAAAATATAACACATAAACCCTCCAAACACTGAGACAAGAAGACATCAGTTGCATTTGCTAGGGGTGGAGATGTACAGTTGGGTATCATCGTTGTTTGGATGGCGCTTCACTCCTTCAATGTGGCATTCAGTCACACAGAGATGTCTAATCCTAACTACGATGAAACATGTGATTTCATACTGCATACTCTGCTCTACCATTATTGTGCTGCCAATTTTCATGCAAGTATGGAAACCACATTGTCTGCATCACCATTTCATGATATGTTCCTGGGAGATTCCTTTGATCCTATTCTTCCTCTACACATCCCCCTGAGACCAAGAATGGGAAATCGGGTGACCCATGTCCATGTCCTCTTTCAGTCATAGAAACTTGGCTGTGTTCATTTCACACCTCCTTCCTCCAATCCTCTTCACGGGATTATTGCTATAGGAATAAAACCATACAGAGCGCCTACGTGTGTAAGGAAAACTGCTAGGGTGACATCCTGTCATTTTTGCTAATTCCACACCCACTCCTGATTTTCATCAATTTCCAACTTCCATTGTCTTTTTAACTGTGCATGGGTGGGTTCCTTAAAAGACAGAGCACAGAAGAGCTGCCACCCTCTATTTTTATTTTCCAAAAATAGTTATAGGGCATGTGTAGAGTCTAAGGATTAAAATAAAGATTCCAGAGGCTTTGCAACATGTTAGCTTTCTGTTGAATTTTTCTTAAACTTTCAAAACCCCAAAGTTAAACCAAGATAGCGGTAGCAAATCGAATATAGGTGGCCTCACAGCGCTAGCTTTCTCCTTTCAACAGAATGCGGTCTCACTTTGGATGACTGTCACGCTTCTGTGATGAAGATCAAGGGTTTGGAAGAAGTGTGTGAAATGCTTGGCTTTTTGGTGGAGGTAACTGGTTTCTTTGAAGGTATATTGCAGCTTGGCTAAGAAATTGCAACCTTGGATTCTGAAAATGCATCAAATAGGAAAGGCAAAGAACATTCCATGGAAGTGGGCACCTCATGCCTTTCCCACAAGCCTCTTTCTAAAGAAAATCCATTTTCAGGTTATTTTTATATATATTTTTGCAAAAGCAGATTCCAACTGCAGGTATCATAGTTGTTATGATTTTGTGGGATGGATGGATGGATAAGAAACAGGGGGATGGATGGAGGGAGGGAGGGAGGAAGGGAAGGAGGGAGGAAGGAAAGGAAGGAAGTTGGCTTGCTTCCCCTAATACTATATCCACTATGCTCTCACACTCAAATATAACTGTAAAAGTCTAGGCAGAAATCTCATCCAAACCAATATATTGTCTAGAATAGGCTCATTTTCTCAAATACCCTGGAGAATGTACTTCATAAATGAAATATTTGCATAAGTCCTGAGTGAAATAAAGTAACACCAACGACTTGCAAAGATTTCAAATCTGAACAATCAAATCCCCTGCTGCCTTTCTTTCTTTTCTTTTTTTTTTTCTCTCTCTCTCTCTCTCTCTCCAAGCTTCAAATAGCTAAATCACCTGTATTGCCTCTGTCAATATTGGGGAGAACAATTATAATTCCAGAGTTTGAGTTTTAGGCTAAAACTAAAATTAGGCTAGAAAAAGTCAAAACAAGAGTCACAGCAGTCATGACAGCCAAAACCTCTAGTCAACCAGCACACAAACACATTCACAGCACCACAGTCATCACCAACACCACTTCCACTATGACCACCACTAATTGGCAACTAGCAAAAGGTAGATATCCTCCTCCTCCTCCTCCAACTCCTCCTCTGGTTTATTTGTGCAATGTTTAAAACTCTTTGGATTAAGAAGCAAGGTTTAGGAAACATAATGAATAGATGAATTAAAAATAAATATTTGCCCTGAGCTTACAACACTCCTCTTACGCAAAATGCAGGATTCATCTGTGGCCCTTAAACTGTTGCCATATTTCAGCAAGGCCGCCAGAAACACAGAGATGAGATTTCAATATATGTAATGAAAGAACTTGTCTGTTATTAACACTGGCCTGAATACAAATGTACAAGATGTATAAAACCATCTACTTGTACCACTGTTAGCTCAGCCACTTGGAAACATTTTCTGCATGGACTCCTTGCTGCAGAGATTAGAATTGTGTTCTACTCAAGGCTGTCAGGAAGAGTTATTTTAAAGCACATCAAAGCTATTGACATGTATATGGAAAGAGAGCTGTAAAGCACAATGAAGTGGTATATAAGTCTAAGTGCTATTATTATTATAGGTAAAGGCAAAGGTTCCCCTTGCACATATGTGCTAGTAGTTCTCGATTCTAGGGGTCAGTGCTCATTTCCATTTCAAAGCCGAAGAGCCAGTGCTGTCCGAAGATGTCTCCGTGATCATGTGGCTGGCATGACTAAACACAAAAGGCTCATGGAACACTGTTACCTTCCCACCAAAGGTGGTCCCTATTTTTCTACTGGCATTTTTACATGCTTTCAAACTGCTATGTTGGCAGAAACTGGGACAAGTAACAGGAGCTCACTCCGTTACACGACGCTAGGGATTCAAACCGCTGAACTGCCAAACTTTCTGATCAACAAGCTCAGCGTCTTAGCGTCTTAGGCCCTGAGCCACCGCATCCCCATTATACGTATTATGTGAAATATACCCAATAGGAGCTGCATCTCAGATGACTTTCCATACCTGCTCAAGATATGACCCAGATGGATCTCTACTGGGCAGGGTGTGGCTTGAGTTTTCCAATATCTAGTTTATTAAATGTCCCCAATTATTTCCCATTCTATAATGGGGAACCCCAAATGATGCTTTCCCCAAATCTACTTGCTTTAAAGTTTTGTCCTCTATTCGCAGTATCTCAGCAATTTATGTTGATATTTTTCTTGACGGTATTTGTTGCTGTAGGTATAATAGGAGATATGGGTGCTTTGTAATTTCTTATTATGTCTGGCCTTTCCACTTTTCCCAATCTAAAGAAGCCCCAGGGGGGGATTTTTCTAGAAGTGGGAGAAGCCAAGAAGGTAGTAGACAAAGCTGGGGTAGGGTTATATTGTGCAAAAGGCCAAAACCCACTCCTAAAACGGCGTCTTGTGAGAAAATTCTTCAGAAGTCAGCCTCTTTCTCTTGCGGTCTGGAGGAAAGGCTACATAAAATGGCTTACAGTCAAATATGAAAAGCAGTTGCAAGGTCAAAAGCTATTCATGGAGATGGGAAAGCATGCATTTAATTGGAATAAATGGGTCCAGTTTTGCACACTTTGTTTCATCTCAGTGAAGCTGCTCTCCAAGACTAGCTGCATAACGGACGTAATCATGATGGACGGTGACAGGAGGTTTCCTGAAAAACAACAGGGTCCCTGTGGATAAGGCCTCTCCACAGTGAGAAGAGCATAAAGTGCTTATTGGCTAACAGATTAACAGAATTGGAAGGTACCTTGCAGGTCATCTAGTGTAACCTCTGCCCAAGCAGGAGACCCTATATCTGCCTCTCCCTAGGATTGAACTCACAACCTCCTGATTGTGAGGCGACAGCTCCACCTCTAGGCCACAGCAGTGGGCAGATTTACATGAGGCATTGAATATGGTTCCTGAATCAATTGGTTTTTAGGGTTTATGCCATATCTGAGCCATAAACAAACCCGAAGTGCTGAGTTTGCTCACACTATTACAGAAGGAAGAAATACCCAGTTAAAAAAAATGAACCAAGCTTGTTTGAGTTGCAGTTTCCTGGTTTTCAACAGATGTAGTTGAATGGATTGTGTGCATCAGGGATGCATTTTATGTTGCAGGCATGCTCCCTCTTTCTTCATCAATGCTAGGGAATATAAACGAATGATGGGGATGCCAATGCCATGTTTGTGATTCATACCCACTGACATCCCCAACTGGAGCCTTAGAACTTTTCAACAGCTAAGTCAACCAGACATCCTGGGGATCGTGATGGAATATGTGGATAACCTTGGGTGCGTGTGAAGGGGGGAGATGGTGTTAAGGAAACAATCAGGTAAGAGAGGCAGAAGCCCCCAGGGGCTTAATGGTTAAAGGAAGAAACTTAGAAGAATTTGTCCTAATGGATCAAGCAGTTAAAAGTGGAAGTAGGAAGTTTGTACCTACAGATTTGCAAGATTCTGTTAATGCAGCCTTAAAATAAAGTAGAATTCGATCATCTAACACTATTTCTTGTCTAGTTCACTTAGAAGGATTGACGGGGCCTGCTGATTTTATCAAATTATAGTTCCAGCATCTCTTGAATAGTCCCTTTCTAGCATTTTGCAGAGGGGAGGAGGGGGCTAAAGGGCAAAATGGAACCTTAATTCTTAGTAGATTTATGTATTCATTTATTTATTTGATTTGTCAATAATTACCAAGATAAGAGGAGAAGAATAAACATGAGTATAAATGAAATGGGTATGAATAAGTAGGACAGGGATCGTAGGCATATTAGTGTGCTTATGCACACCCCTTACATACCTCTTAGGAATAGGGTGAGGTCAACAGTCTACGTTTTGCAGGTTTGGGGAAGAAACCACAGAGTCAGGTAGTGCATTTCAGGCATTGACCACTCTGTTGCTGATTTTCTGCAATCGAGTTTGGAGCACTTTACCTTGAATTTGTATCTTTTGTGTGCTCTTGTATTGATGCCTTCCTTAAACTACATGAGCCCTTCTTACCAAATAAGCCCTGTCATTGCCCATTTTGGGAATGGAATGCCAATTTCAAATTTCCTCTCACTTCAGTCTCTTGTTCCGTAAGGTCCGTTCTCTCCATTTTCATTGGCCTAATGGAGCATTTTCTAGACTTTCCTTTGGACGACTGAAAAGCTGTCAAACTGTTCCTAAGGTGGCAGACCTCCCCTATTGTAGGGACTTTTTTCAAATGATATTGCTGCTTCTATGTATTATATGAGTTTCTTAAGCAAAAGTGAGAGAGAATAAGTAGAGTTTGCACAGATGAAACATATTTATATGCAAATTATGTTATTTTTGTCTTGAAACACGTCATTAGTACTTTTTTTTAGCAATCTGGAGAAATCAGTGGCATATGCATGCCACCGATTTCCCAAACTGCTTAAAAAAGTGTGTGTGTGTGTTTGTGTGTGTGTGTGTGTGTGTGTGTGTGTGTGTGTGTGTGTGTGTGTTCATTAGACTCATTAGCCACTAATTGTTGAGGGAGAGAAAAATGCAAGAAATTGATTGGGCTCTAAATCTCTCCAGTTTCTTAGGCCATTCAGGGAAAAGGGCAGCTATCACTAACTAAGATAATAGCCTGAATTTGGTGAAACTAAAGAGTGATGAGAACTCCTTCCTAGATGTTATCGGCTCTCCAAGGGAAACTAGGCAGAAAACCCAACTAGATGAACTACTTAATTGTAAAGCTATTTTAATGAATCCTGTGAGTCTGAAGGCACAAACTTTTTCATCTCCACTATTAACTGCTGGATCTATTAAGGTGGGTCCTGCCAGACTCCAAAGAATGAAGAACGACACACAGAGTTACTTCTAAGTAATTCCTTTATTGCTGTCTGGCTACAAGCAGAATCTTTTCAGACTAAAACAATTACCTGCATAACTATGGATATACCTGGGAACTGCTATGGAGGGTCCGACCTTGGTCTCTTCCTGCCTACTAGACGTTCCAATTTCAGACTAATTCCATCACAGGGATTATGGCAGGGGTCTCCAAACTTGGCAGCTTTAAGACTTGTGGACTTCAACTCCCAGAATTCCTTCCAAACTGGCTGGGGAATTCTGAGAGTTGAAGTCCACAAGTCTTAAAGTTGCCAAGTTTGGGGACCCCTGGATTATGGGATAATTTCTTATATTTGGTGGCAATGTTAGACCCCAAACCAATAAAAGAGGAAGAAAGGGAAAGAATTACACTAGTAGACTAAAGAGAATAGTAGTAAGATTGTTATTGTTATGCAACAAATTGAGAAATAAAGAAATAATGGTATATTGTTAATGGTAGGAAAAAATTGAAAGAAATGCTCTCTACGCTTACATTGAATTAGAGGATGTTTGCTGTTTATAGCAGAATATACCAATGCAGAAAATAAAAAAAATGAAAATTTGGAGTAACTTTGAAGGTGCAATTGAAGATATTATTTATGTATTAAGGAAAAAAAATAACTATCAAGAGGAAAAATAATGGAAGAGAATAATTTGGCTGAAAGTGAAAAGAAAATGATGATGTACAAAGGATTATGTAAATGAGAGGATGTAAAAGAAAAGAAAATAGGAACAACTCTTTGTTCCTATAATATGTATAATCTGTATTAAAACATAAAAAACCTTGAATGGAAAAAAAAAAGACCGCAAACCAACATGGTCATTTTTGCAAGCTTTATTGTTTCGTACCTATAGACAAAACCTTGCCAGACTTAGCACTCTACTGTCTTTGCCTCTACAATATATCTGTGAACTATTAGGGAGGAGCTGTCTTCGCCCTCTTTCTCTCATACCTGATATCTGGTCTGAGTTGGCTCTTCCTCTTCTAAAATACACACCCTCCCTCCTGGGGATCCATCTCCTTACTTTGCATTTCATCATAGGCAATATTATAAAGCTCAAACATTTGGAAACATGATTTACAGACTGAAACACAAGTAGATTTCTCTTTTCGTCTTAATTACCGTATTTTTTGGACTATTTTTCGGAGTATAAGACACAACATGATTTTGAAGAGGTAAATTTTTAAAAAAGTTTTTGCACTGCAGGCCTCCCAAATCCTCTGCATGCCTCGTTTTTAGAAGAAGAAAAAAGAGGGGGCATGCAGTGCTTTGGGAGGCTCGTAGAGTGCTCCTGGGGGCTGAGGGGCAAAAACGAGCCATTTTTTGCTCATTTTTGCCCTCCTGAGCCCCCAGGATCACTTTGCAAGCCTCCCAAACCCTCTGCACGTCCATTTTTGCAAAGGGGGCGGGGTTTTGGTAGGCTGAAAATGCTGTATTCAGTGTATAAGATGAATCCAGATTTTCACCCTCTTTTTTGGGGGGGGGGGGGAAGGTGCATCTTATACTCTGAAAAATGACTGAAAAACATTTTAAAGTAGTTTTTTCTTTTTGTCTTAATTATTATTGCCAGTTTCCATCATCTTCCAGCTTCTAACCAAGAGTCTTTAACCACTATATCAGACTGACTTTCAAATATTACCAAACCTTAGATTTCTACTATGTATACACAACTGGCTTTGTACATCATAATAAGTGCAAAGATTGTGTATGCTTCTCACTGAAAAATTTGAACAATTCCTTCCACAGAAAAGTTAACGGTTAAGTACATATTGATGTCAAGACTAACTTAATATCAGAAAAACAAAGCTGACAGAATTTAATTCAATATGGAAATCATTTTTTGATCACAGTCTTATAAATGGGTTTCTACCAAGTCTAAAGTTGGCGTTTTTCCTAAGGTATTAATATGTTGAGAAACATCCAGGGAGGAGGGGTAAAATGGGAAATCAGCCTTGAATCATTGCACTGCCACAAGAGATCCAGGAGTGATTTCCCCCCTCCTTCCAAGCTCCGTGGAGTCTTAGCTTTCTGTTCCCAAGGAAGCCAAGAACCTGTATTATAAGCTGAATATAATAAAGTAGTTTGCTTGAAATTTACACAGGAGGGTCTCGTTCCTTGTGTCTGACAGAATTTTATAATTAATACTTTTATGATCTTTTAAATTTAACAATTTTTCCAGATTTATTGCAAATATCTTTATCTTTGTCTACAACTTATAATTTGAGTGATGCTGGCTACAATTAAGTATTATGTAATAAACCAACTTTAATTTTGACTTATTTTAGCATTGACTTAAACCTTCAATATCATATAAGACAGTGTGGGTAAACCTTTTGGGCACTGACTGCCAAAATGGGAGAGCACATGTGGCGGAGGAGGGGGGCACCGGAAACCAGAAGAGCAATTCCCCAGAGTGCATGCACGCACCCGGAAGCTGAGCTTCTGGTTTCCAGTGCATGCATGTGTGTCTGTCACCTGGTCTTGTGGTTTCTAGCGCACATGCATACACAAAGACCAGCTGGAAGCTCAGCTTCTCGGCACATGCATGCATGCCAGGGAGCTACTCTTCTGATTCCTATGCTGCTATACCTCTATGTGAAGACCAACTGAGTGGCGCACATGTGAGCACCGGAACCAAAGGGTGATGGCTGGTTTGTCTAGAGCAGAGGTCTTCCAACTTGGCAACTTTAAGACTTGTGGACTTCAACTCCCAGAATTCTCCAGCTGCCAAGTTTGGGGATCCCTGGCCTAGAGAGATGGCTCTGTGTTCCATTTCTGGCATACATGCCATAAATTCACCATCACGGATGTAGCGCATTGCAATACGCTGTTTTATCTCCTTGTTATTTTGAAATTTTATAATTTTGTAAATCTTATTTCTCATTGTTTGCCTTTTCTTTTCCCACTTTTAATACCACTTTTGCCTTTTCTGATTACACTTGTAAAGTAAATGTAATAGTGGTGATAATAACAATTATAAAAAATGATTTAAACACAAAGGGGGCTATATTATGCTTCCCTCTAGGATGGCAGCTGATTAATAGGCCAATCTTCCACATGAAGATTGAGTATATATTGCTCGAACATGGAGATATAATCTGTTTCACAGAACTTTTTAAAGTGCCCTCTGTACTTGCTCAGGAGATCAGAGCCACCACACTTGCTTTTGAGTGTGATAAACTCCACTCGTGGTGAGCAGATTGAGGTACTCTCATTAAATTACCAATACCCAGGAGTTTCAAAGCAAAAGTCCTTGGTTTTGGTGCTTTTGCTTATAGAAACCATTTTGTGCCTTTTATTAAATGTTACCTTTACAGGGTTCTTCATTTTATATACAGGTGAAACTCGAAAAATTAGAATATTGTGCAAAAGTTCATTTATTTCAGTAATGCAACTTAAAAGGTGAAACTAATATATGAGATAAGACTCATTACATGCAAAGCAAGATAGTTCAAGCCGTGATTTGTCGTAATTGGGATGATTATGGCGTACAGCTCATGAAACACCTAGTTCTCACAGTACTATCTCATGTGTAAGTATATTCACCCATGTTGTACAACTGCAGTATTATTATCCTCATCTCCTCTACTACTACTACTACTACTACTACTACTACTACTATTACTACTACTACTATTATTATTATCATTATCATTATTATTATACGATTGTATCACAGCGGCCAGTTGTTTCGCCAGATTTGGCATTGATTACTAGTCGGGCCCCACCCAGGGGCCTAGGACGTCGTAACGTATTTTCGTAATATACGTGCAGATCCAAGCAGTTCAGCCCTTTGCATTTGACTGATGGTGATTTTGTCACGTTTTAACTGTTTTAAATGTAATTCCAGTGCTTTTGGAATAGCTCCCAGTGTGCCGATTACCACCGGAATTACCACTGCTGGTTTGTGCCATAATCGTTGAATTTCAATTTTTAAGCCCTGGTATTTTTTCATGTTCCTTCTCGTTGACCCTGCTATCACCTGGTATTGCGATGTCTATGATTGTAACCTTATTTTTTCAACCAGTGTGATGTCTGGTGTGTTATGCACCAGTATTTTGTCCGTTTGTATACGGAAATCCCATAGGATCTTGACCATCTGATTTTCGGTGACTTTTTCAGGCTTATGTTCCCACCAGTTTGTTGTTGTTTTAATATTATAATTTTTCACAAATTCCAGTGGATCATTTGTGCTACTGAATTGTGCCGCAATTTATAATCAGTCTGCGCAATTTTTTTACAGCAGCTGTAAAATTATTATTATTATTATTATTATTATTATTATTATTATTATTATTATTATTTACGTTATTCATTAAATATGAAACTCAGTCAACTGAACATTTAAAAATGTGTCACAAATACCACTGACTGGTGCTAATGGTTGATACAGGTCGCTGCGAGCATCCTAGGTATCAAACAAGTATCATCATCATCATCATTATCTCTGTTGCTTTGAATGTTCACTGAGAGCTTCTGCACTGGAGACAAATTCCTTGTTTATCTAATCACACTTGGCCAAAGATTCTATTCTATTCTGTTCTGTTCTGTTCTTTCTCTCCCTCCCTTCCTACTTCCTTCCTTCCTTCCCCCCTCCCCTCCCCTTCCTTTCCTTTCCCTTCTCTTCCACCCTGACTTGCCTTACTTTAACTTGCTATAATTGTGCAGCTTGCCAAGGCACAGGGAGCTCACACTCCTCCTTATTTTCTCCCTGGGTGGCTCTGATCACTATTGAAAACCCGGCCCACAGTGGGTAAAAGGATTCAGGACATTTGCAAATTACTTTCAAGCAAACACTGAGGCTATGAAGATACCATTGGGGCATAAGGAAGCTGCTAACTCAAAGCCCCAATGAAGTCTTATTGATTTTTTTAAAAATGCAAATGTTCTTGTATGCATTCATTTTTCCTTCACTGCTCAACTTTCCTCAAAGCTTCATCAACATAGTTGGCCAAGCATTCCTTAGGGGCATGGTAGCCACCAAACCCCAATCCACACAGCATGTGCTCCAAGATCCTTTTTTTTTATTTCTGAAAAACCTTGTTTCATCGATTGGATAAATTCAGCAACTGTTGATGGGAATAAGGTACTCTCTGGATTGGTGCCCAGTTTCTCTCTTTGTCCTCTGATGGCATTTCTTTTGCCTTTCTTTGGCTCTTAATGATTTGGTTCCTTCTTATCTTTTTTCCGAAAGCATCGTTTGACAAATTTCTGGCTTTTGTCCTCTCTGCATGCCTGCCCAGTTCATTTTAAAATTACAGCTGCAAATGTCAGTTTCAGCCTAGCCTCACGAATCCTGGGTTTATTTATTGGTTGGTATCTTTTTATTTTCTCCCTCTTTGAGATATTTTTCCTCCTTATTTTTGATATGTGTGTCATGAAACAAGAAAAAAGAGGGAAAGGAATGTCTTACATCTTCTGGTGAAAAAAAACAACAAATGATTGGTTCAGAATTGATGGATAGTAGGCAGGCAGAGACAAACGGAGAAGTAGACAGACAGATAGACAAGTATGAGACAGATACATGGCTCTTGTTTTATTTGCAACCTATATATATATAGTTGAGTGAGCAGCTGCAGCTTTCTTTTTGTTGAGAACATCTTTAGTTTTTGCTTCTCGTCCAAAAATTCTTTTCACTCCCATCCTTCACATTGTTCTTTACCTCCTGAGATATTGTGATTCATTGTGTCCTCATCTCCCTTTCTCAGGATCTGCCTGAGTCATGGTTTTGGAAGGCAGAAGATTCAAGTTGCAATGCTGGCTAACAGGCTATATGGAGGTGGGATCATTACTCACACTTGCCCACTGCAAGAAGGAATTAACAGCTCAGTTCACACAACAGGAAAAAAAAATAGCTGTGTTTGTACTACATGGCATCTTGCCTAGTGGTTCGTGCCTGGGATGTGGAAGATGGATTGGTGTGCTGTGCAAACTCAGCCTGTGTGGATGGTTTATATTCAATGTACAATACTATGAAAATGAATAAAGGAGAATATTTCTAGCTCAAGGTTGAAATGAGGGGGCCCTGGTGCTCTCTGAGCTTGGTTGCTTTCTTGCAGATGTTTCATTACCCAACTAGGTAACATTATCAGGGTTCATCATCAGAACATGATGATCAGGGTTGGGTTTCTGCCAGCATTACTGCCAGTTTGGCACGCAAAAAATCCCACCATCAGTGGTGGGATTCAAAAACTTTTACTACCAGTCCTGTGGGCTTGGTGGGTGTGGCAGGGAAAGGATACTGCAAAATCCCCATTTCCTGGGACTCAGGAGGCAGTAAATAGATGGGGGTGGGGCCGGTCAGAGGTGGTATTTACTGGTTCTTCGAACTATCAAAATTTCCACTATCATTTCTCCAGAACTGGCCAGAATCTGCTGAATACCACCTCTGATGCCCAGCCTATTCCATCTAATTGGATGGGCAAAGACTCTTGGATAAAGCATCTCTATGCATTTGCATGAGCCGTTTTCTTTGATCTTCTGTGATATGGTAGTGGTGATGGTACTGTGATGAAATGGTGGTGAAATCTCCAACTAGACTAAATGGAGGCATTAAGAGGCGGTCGAGCTTAGAATCCTTTTTCTATCAATTCTAATCCCCTTTCATGAAACAGCATGAAGCAGTTTTTCAAGTTTCTTTTGAAGGGAAGACCATGTTTGTGCCGTCCTTTTTAGCTAGTGATGTTCTTGTCCTTCCAGGATGACAAAATGACCAAGGGGAATGTTTATCTTTCATAGTACAACCTCTCTCCAATGGAATGCGACTTCTATGATGCTACCTGTTTCTGTCAAATAATCACAATTACTTCAGTGAAATTAAATCATGGCAAAGATGCTTTCTGGGGAATTTCCAATACAGGCAATCATTCATTTACAACTACAATTGAAGCTGAAATTTCCATTCTAAATGGTTGTAGTCATAAATTGAATCAGAACTGATTTTCCAACAATTTTTACAGAGGGTATGACCAAATGACCAGTATTTAAGCAAATCACATAGTTGTTAAATAAATCCAGCTTTCCCAAGGGGTGTGCATGGAGATTCTCAATCATCCTGGTTGTCCCAAAGGTACTTTTTCAAGGGGCAACTGGACTTTCTTTGTTTTTTCTTGAGGATATTTTACTTCTCATCCAGTTCTGAAGAAGTTTCTTGGATGAGAAGTGACACATCTTCAAGGAAAAACAAAAAAAGTCCAGTTGCCTCTTGAAAAAGCACCTTTGGGACTCCCAAAAGGTAGGATTATTTTGCCAAAAATAGGACAAAAAAAGTTGCAAATCGCAGTCAGCTGAATAAAGGACACCATAACTGGTTGTAATCAAGGAATTTGCCAAGCACCCAAGATCATGTGACCGGGATGGTGGTGTAACAGTTGTAAGTGTGAGTACAGGTCATAACTCACTTCTTCTGAGGCCATGGTAACTTTGATCATTGTAAATCGAGGAATACCTGTAGTGCTGGATTTCTCCTCACTATAGAAAGGTCCTCTCCTTGAGAAATTATTAGAGACTTCCTTTTATTCTTTTGGGGGGGGGGAGTTAGAGGAATCATCACTCCATTTTACTTTATTTTTTTGCGCATGAATATCAAAAGGAATTGAATTCCAAAAGTCCACCTCCAGTTTTTCATCCCAAGCAGAATTCATTCCTCATCTTGAAAGTTTGGAAGTCACCAGCTTGCTGGAAGTGCAAACAACAACATGGAACGTACTATCATACATGGTGGACGTGCGAATCAGCAAAAAAATATTGGACTAAAATAAAAGACTGGCTGGAAGAAATCACTGCACTCCAAATAGAATTTAAACTGGAATTGTTCTTATTAGGAATTATAAAAGGAAATTGTGAAAAAAAAACATTAGATATTTAATTTTACATATAATCACTGCAGCGAGAATTTCATTTGCACAAAATTAGAAAAATAATAACACAACAATGGAAGAAAATTTAATAAAAAAATATTGGAATGCACTGAAATGGATAGGCTCATGAAAGAATTAAAGGATAAAGAAGAATCCAAATATTGCGCAGTATGGGTATTATGGTATAATTGGCTAGAGGAAAGAAGGAAAAAACTAGGAAAGCAATAAAGAAAAAAAAAGACTAAGAAATTAAAAAAACAAGTACAAAACCAGAGAATAAATAAAAGGTAGAAATACAAAATAGATCATTAACAAAAATAGTAGGAATTAAAAGAATATAAGATGATATAGAATTGACATATGAAAAGATATATGAAAATGCGTATATACATATGTATATAGATATGGGTATATGAGATTTATATGTACAGATAAAAGGAACACAATACACATGTAAAAGAAGTATAATGTGTTGCAAAGATGTTATGGTTTCATAAACAAAATAATAACAACAACAACAACAACAACAACAACAACAACAACAATAATGATATTAGAAAATTGTAAGAAAAGAAAAACGAACTTGAATATGGTCTGGATTGATTATAAAAAGGCATTCGACTCATTGCCACATAGTTGGATCATAAAATGCTTAGAAACAACTGGCATTAGTAAAAATATTACATCCTTTACTGAAAAGGCGATGAAACAATGGAGAACTGAGTTGGCAGTAGGGAATGAGAACTATGGAATGGTTAATATCAAGTGAGGAATTTTCCAGGGTGATTCACTTTCACCTCTTCTCTTCATCATCGCGATGATCCCACTATCAGTAATCTTAAAAAAATGAAATTAGGCTACCAAACAGCCAAAGAAGCTGAAAAAATTTCACATTTATAATATATGGATGATTTGAAACTCTATGGAAAGTCAGAAATAGAAATCCAATCACTGACAAACACAGTCCAAGTATTCAGAACTGATATTTCAATGCAGTTTGGCATGGAAAAATGTGCCACTGTATCCATAAAAAGGGGCAAAATCACTATATGTGAGGGAATTGAAATGCCCAATGACCAACTAATTAAATGCAACAAAAATGAAGCCTACAAATACTTAGGCATTTTGCAGTTGGATAACATCAAACATGGAGAAGTAAAAACTCAGGAGAGAGTACACCAACAGAGTTAGGAAAATTTTGAAATCTAAATTAAATGGTGAAAATACGATCAAGGCCATAAATACCTGGGCAATACCAGTTATAAGATACAAAGATGGTATAGTTAACTGGACACAAGCTGATTTGGACAATTTGGACCGAAAAACCAGGAAACTAATGACAATGCACTACAGTTTACATCCACGCGGTGACACTGATAGACTATACCTGCCCCGAAAATCAGGTGGCAGAGGATTATTACAAGTGAAGCAAATAGTTGAAGAAGAAAAACATGCACTGGCTGATTATTTAAAAGAAAGTCAAGAACATCTATTAATTGAAGTAAAGAACAAAAATCTACTGAAGGCCCAACAGACGAAACAAGAATACAGAAAAGATGTGATAAAATCAAGAATGGAGAGTTGGCAGAACAAAGCATTACATGGTCAATTTCTGGAAAAAATAAAAGATAAAGTGGACAGTGAAAAAACTTGGTTATGGTTAACAACAGGTACATTAAAGAAAGAAACAGAGTCACTAATCCTGGCTGCGCAAGAACAAGCTATCCGAACAAATGCCATTAAGGCCAAAATCGAAAAATCCTCTGATGATGCCAAATGCAGACTCTGCAAAGAAGTGATGAAACTGTTGACCACATATTCAGCTGCTGTAAAAAAATCGCGCAGACTGATTATAAATTGCGGCACAATTCAGTAGCACAAATGATCCACTGGAATTTGTGAAAAAATTATAATATTAAAACAACAACAAACTGGTGGGAACATAAGCCTGAAAAAGTCACCAAAAATCAGATGGTCAAGATCCTGTGGGATTTTCGTATACAAACAAGACAAAATACTAGCGCATAACACACCAGACATCACACTGGTTGAGAAAAAATAAGGTTATAATCATAGACATTTCAATACCAGGTGATAGCAGGGTCAACGAGAAGGAACATGAAAAAATCGCGAAATACCAGGACTTAAAAATTGAAATTCAACGATTATGGCACAAACCAGCAGTGGTAATTGCAGTGGTAATCGGCACACTGGGTGCTATTCCAAAAGCACTGGAATTACATTTAAAACAGTTAAAACTTGACAAGATCACCATCAGTTAAATGCAAAAAGCTGCACTGTTTGGATCTGCACGTATATTACGAAAATACGTTACGACGTCCTAGGCCCCTGGGTGGGGCCCGACTAGTAATCAATGCCAAATCTGGCGAAACAACTGGCCGCTGTGATACAATCGTATAATAATAATAATAAATAATAATGATGATGATAGTGAGGAGGAGGAGGAGGAGGAGGAGGAGGAGGAGGAGGAGGAGGGGAGGGGGAGGGGGAGAGGGAGAGGGAGAAGGAGGAGGAGGAGGAGGAGGAGGAGGAGAAGAAGAAGAAGAAGAAGAAGAAGAAGAAGAAGAAGAAGAAGAAGAAGAAGAAGAAGAAGAAGAAGAAGAAGAAGAAGAAGAAGAAGAAGAAGAAGAAGAAGAAAGTTTGGAACTCAGAAAGTTCTCGTAACTTCCATCATTTTCCTGTTTTCTTTCACATTCATTTCTTTTATAGTAGACAAGAGATATTACAATTGCAACATTATATTTATTTTTTGACTCTGCATGCAGGCAGTCATCTATTATAGGCTGATGACATATGTAGTGAAATTGTTATTGCATTTATAATTGGTTTTTGTATGATGCACCTCTCAATGAATTGAGGATTGATTTTGGTCTGCTTACGTACATGATAAACGTCTCTATGGCAGAAGATGGTCTTTATTACAATATATTGCATCTGCTGTTTGAGTCATATCCCAGCATCTGCAAATTGTCTATTACCCGACAGATGGCTCAGTATTAACAGATATTGGTAAGTGAAGCTACAGCCAGGAAGTAAATTCCCAAAGACCCTGATCAATTCTATCCTATCAGATATGGACGTTATCTACTAATGATGCATAATTAATGCTGAGTATGGTTTGCAGAAGAAGCAAGAGAGAAGGAGGACTCTAGTTTTGGAAAAGACTCCTGAGAATGCCACAGAGAGACGAGAAGACAAACAAATGAATTATCAAACAACTCAGAGTTCTTATTCCAGGCACAGATGATCAAGCTTAAATTATTCCACTTCAGACACATTATATGAAGATCCAGGTCTCTGGAGAAGGCTCAAATTCTGGGAAAATAAAGGAGGACAACCAGCAACAAAGAAGATGGACTCAGATAGAGGAGACAGTTTTGGAAGACTTGAAAGGCCAAACTAGAGATAAATTGTCATGGCGAAATCCTATCTATGTCTTTGTTAAGAATCAACATTGACTTCAATCAATCAGTCATTTAAAAAAAGTAAAGGAAGCTGAACTTTCTTACATGCATAGTTGGATCTTTTAAAATATATAAACAAAATATTTTTAAAAAAAGTTTTGCCCATCTCGTAGCAAACAATTCTGGGTAGCTTCCAGCATTAAGGTAAAGGTAAAGGTTCCCCTCGCACATATGTGCTAGTCATTCCTGACTCTAGGGGGCGGTGCTCATCTCTGTTTCAAAGCCGAAGAGCCAGAGCTGTCCGAAGACGTCTCCGTGGTCATGTGGCTGGCATGACTAAATGCCGAAGGTGCATGGAACTCTGTTACCTTCCCATCAAAGGCGGTTCCTATTTTTCTACTTGCATTTTTACATGCTTTCGGACTGCTAGGTTGGCAGAAGCTGGGACAAGTAATGGGAGCTCACTCCATTATGTGGTGCTAGGAATTCAAAGTGCCAAACTGCCTACCTTTCTGATCAACAAGCTCAGCATCTTAGTCACTGAGCCACTGCGTCCAACATTAAAACATGCAATAAAATGGAGCTTTGGGGGTTTTTTCTCACTGTTGGAGTTCTCCTCACTGTTAGGTCAACTATGTCTCTGGACATAGATATGCAATGGGTGTTTTCTCTAATAAACCCTTGACCTTAAATAGGAGGGGGAAACTCTATAAACTTCCCAGGAGAGGTTCTCCAAATTCTCTTCCCTGTTGAAACAATTTGTGATGTGGCTCTGCCAATCACAAACAACCTACTTTCACCTCATCAAAGAATCCTAGGAATGCAGGTATCCATACATGCAGTGCCCCTTAAAGAGCCTAACTTTAGGTTTTGATTGTGAGATAGATTTTTCTTTTGTTCTAGAAATCAAATACTTAGAAATGTAAAGCAAAAGATTGAGGCTATAATTTGTTTTGTATTCTACAACAATGAAAAAAATCAGGTCACTTTTTTTTCTTTTCTATCTTTTTTTGTGTCTTGAGTTTTGGTGGTAAATCATTGCACTCATCTGTCAAGTCACCACATGCCTGGAGTTAATTTTACAACGATTATATGGTGATTATTAAGTGAGCCACCAAAGTTGTTAAGCGAGTCATTGCAGCTCCTAAGCAAATTGTTTGGTTGTAATCCAAAGGCGCATTGTCCAATAGGTGATTTTTGCTGGAAAATGGCAAAAGGTTTTTTTTTAAATGGCCACATTACTGTGAGATGCTGCAAATGGTCATAAATATGAGCTGGTTGCCAAGGAGGACAGTTTGCAAGTAACTTTCTTTTTGAGTTTATCATAACTTTGAACAGTCATTAAGTAATTGGTTATAAATTGAGAACTACCCATATATGTTAGAGTAACACTCATTTTCATGCACTTTAACCTCCCCCTATCATGCAGGATATAAACCCAAGTATTGTCTTGGGCCCCTACTTGGATTGCAGAGAGGTCAGCTGAATATACGTGAGTCCATATACAGTGGTGGGATTCAAATAATCTAACAACTGGTTCTCTGCCCTAATGACCAGCTGGGTAGGTGGGGCTCGGTGGTCATGTGACTGGGCCAACTCAACGTCACTCACATCGATGGGCTGTTACAATGTAATAACGGTTAACTGGAGAGCAGGGACATGCAGTCAGGGGAGGCAGGGGAGGCAGGGCCTCACCTCTCTTCATGAAATAATAGTATATAATATTATATAATATATATATATATATATATATATATATATATATATATATATATATATATATATATATATATATATATATATATATATATATATATATATATATATATATATATATATATATATATATATATATATATATATATATATAAATATACATCCGTCCGGCTGCGCCGGGTTCCCCAGTCACTTTCGTGCCTTCGTCATCGGGAGCGCCGACAACATTTCTGCCTCCGCCCTCCGCAGTTCCCGGGCGCGCCCGGAGGGAGGTAGCCAGAATGGCGCCGAGGCAGTCCGGCGGACCAGCGACCGAGGATCAGGCTGCCTCGCTCGCTTTTTCGTCCGGAAAAAGCGAGCGAGGCAGCCTGATCCTCGGTCGCTCACCTGCCGGACTGCCTCGGCGCCATTCTGGCTACCTCCGTCCGGGCATGCCCGGGAGCTGCGGAGGGCGGAGGCAGAAATGTCGGCGCTGCCGGATGACAAAGGCACGAAAGTGCAGCCGCCTGAATGGGAAAGCAACGAAAGGGGCAGTGAGGGCGGGCGGGAAAGCAACGAAAGGGGCAGTGAGGGCGGGCGGGAAAGCAACGAAAGGGGCAGTGAGGGCGGGCGGGAAAGCAACGAAAGGGGCAGTGAGGGCGGGCGGTGGCTGCAGGCAGCAAGGCTTGAGCGGGGTGAAAGCGCAGCCTCTTTCGTTGCTTTCCCATTCACCCCGCTCAAGCCTTGCCTGAGGGAGCTGGGGATCGGGCTTTGGGTTGGTGGGAGACCTTGAAGGAGTGGGGGGGGGAAGGGACTGGCGCCGGTGGAGGAAGCAATGCTACGCGGATCAGTGCACTCCGCGGTCCCCTTAATGTTCACTCAGGAAGGCGGAGAATGGGACCACGTCTGCTGGAGGCTGAGGCAGCCTCAGCCTTCTGCACACGTGGTCCCATTCCCCGCCTTCCTGATGACGTCACCAGCCTCACCAGCCATAACCCTCACCGCACGTCACTGCTGGAGAGGCAGTTTCTGTAAGCAGGGCAATAAACATTAGGCTAGAAACAACACCAGAATGCTTCCTTCCTGCCTTCCTTACAGGATTAGCCCTGGAAAGTGGGGAAAAACAAAAGGAGCTTTCTTCCAACAACTGGTTCTCTGAACTGCTTAGAATGTTGACAACCAGTTCTCCCGAATAGGTGCGAACCGTCTCAATCCCACCACTGCATATATAGAGGAGTAGCAAAGAGAAGGCCTCTGGCTGAATTTGAGAAAGGGGGTAAAGACAACTCTGCCACTCCAAATAGCTCTGATAGGGAGAGAGTTGAGTGAGGCAATAACTCCCATTGGCTACTGCCCCTGTTAGTATTCACACCATTCACCCACTCAACCCAGCTTTCTCTGTACTAGGAAGTGAAATTGCAGATTTCCAGAATCACTTCAAAAGCAGATTTTCTGCACCGGCAACTGTTGGCTGCCAGTCCACAAGATAGCTGCCTGGCTGCCTGCCACAATCCAGAGATACGCAAACTCTGGCAGAACCTTGAGAAGTAAAGGATCCCTTTTACTTAGAGCTAAAGACTGCATCTGTACCACAGCCAAGACCAGGAAATGGAGAAACAAGTGATGAATCCAAGGGGAAAAGATGAGAGACAAGGTGAAGGTGGGATCCAGAGTTCAAAACCCAGCACAAGGTAAACAGGGCAGAGCTGAAGCTTAAAAGTTACTCACAGCATTTTTTCACAGGCAAAAGGCAAATAGGCCAAGCTGAGCCACCATCCTCATGCATAGCTGAGGTACCTCATGCGTTGGTGTCTGTTCTCCTGATTCTTGGCCAATCTTTCTGACTCAGGGAACTCAGCCCTTTACTGTTGTCTCTTTAAAACACACCTCTACTCAAGACTGAAATGGGGGCACAGTGGTTAAAGGGTTAAAGAAAAAAACTGTAACTAAACAGAAAGTCAACTGCTGTGTATAAGACTCAAGACAGTTAAGTTTCAAGTCTTCTCTTTCCTCCTTCTTCTACATCCTAACCAGTGGTGGGTTTCAATTTTTTTAGAACCTCTTCTGTAGGTGTGGCCCGCTTTGTGTGAGTGGCATGCCGACCTTGTGACTGGGTGGGCGTGGCCAACTTGTAAAATGTGGTGAAACTCACTTAACAATACTCTTGCTTATAGCAACCAAAATGTTGGCTCAGGAACTCTGGCATTGAAGTGTGCAAGTCTTAAAGCTGTCAAGTTACAAGATCCTTGCACTCCTAACCCTTTAGAAAGAAAAACCTCAGGGGTGTTCAAACTTGACAGCTTTAAGGCTTGTGGACTTCAACTCCCAGAATTCCTCCTCTCACTCTTCATCTTGATGATGTGCGGACAGGCAGGGGGGGGGGAGGGAGCTGGAACCGGTTCTAAACGGCACTGTAGATTTGTGGAACCTCTTCTCTAGAAGAGGTTAGAAGTGGCAGGAACCCACCCCTGATCCTAACAGAGCAATACAAGTTATTTCACTGGAATGGTGGTTCCCATATTTGCTTTGTTACTGTTTTGGGAGGTGGGACTGGACCAGAGGTCAGTTCCTACTGGTTCAGCCCAGTTCAGCCGAACTGATAGTGTATGCCGGCCTGGGTCACAGAACCAGCAGTGACCCAGACTGGCCATGCCCCTGAACTGGTTCCTCGGTTGCCGCTGTCACCATCTTTTTTTTTTAGTTCTGTGCGTGCGCAAAACAATTTCCATTGAACTGCACATGTGCGTGCAGCGCACGCATCCAAGACATGAAGTGAGCACGAGCAAACTGGCAATAATGCCAACTGAAACCCACCCCTGGACTGGACCCCAGACTAATATGATATGGTCTACATTCAGTGACAATGATGGCAGTTTGTGGGCTTTATTTATTATTGCAAATATATGCCTCCCATTCACTGTCAAGCTACAGTAAATAAAATAAGCCCAAAGGTACAAAACCTTAAAATATTAAATAATACAGGTATTAAATACGTTAAATGTGTTTCCAAAAAACAGCATATTAATAATCGGATTACACTTTCTATAACTTAACACCTCCATTTTCCTTTGAGATAATTGCAGATCCTTGCCAAAAGGGCAATCAAAGCTTTCTGCCCCTAACTGTCCAGGGATATTATCTTTGGCTCTTGGGAGTCTCAACTGCTCTCCCTGGTTAAGGTAGGCGTGTTTCATCAACACTGCTTCTGGTTCCCTTGAACTCTACCATCCTGAGGAAAGAGCCCACAGCTTACATGAGCCTCTTCAATTGAAGGACCACTTCACAATGCAAATCCTTAACAAATGGGTGTTTGAAAGCAATTGCATCACAGAGGAATACTTGTCAGAGCTTCGCTGTGCTAACAGCAAGACAGGTATATTGCAATCTAGTATGGCTTTAATCAAGCACCTCCTGAGATTTTCTTTACTGGAAGCTCTGAAGAGCTCTAGAAAAAGCCAGCAGCAGTCTCTTTTTTGATATTTTCTAGAATGGTCAGCTAAACCTACTTTTCAACACCCTTAGTAGTACAGCTGTGGGACCCGGGGGCTCAGTGGCTGTCGCTGAGCTTGTCGATCAGAAAGGTTGGCAGTTCGGTGTTTCGAATCCCTAGCGCTGCATAACAGAGTGAGTTGTAAAAAAGCATGTAAAAATGCAAGTAGAAAAGCAGGGAAGGTAACAGCGTTCTGTGCGTCTTCAGCATTTAGTCATGCCGGCCACATGACCACAGAGACATCTTTGGACAGAGCTGGGTCTTCGGCTTTGAAATGGAGATGAGCACTGCCCCCTAGAGTTGGGAACAACTAGCACTTATGCAAAAGGAACCTTTACCTAGTAGTACAGCAGTTGCAAAACCTTTCTGAAAAGTAAGGAAAGACAGACAAGATTCCTCAACCACCAAGCAGTTTTTTTCCTATGGAATTTTAAGGGAAAATCAGCTTTTGCAATGAAAGGATATCTGGATATGGGGTCATCCAGGTCCATTAATGTTGGAACAAGAGTTTAGGAGCTTTCCTTTTGAACTCCCAGTGTTTTCAACATAAACTTTCTAAGTAGCTGTTGTTTTTCCAACCACTTTTCTCATCTTCTGTGCAGTGTGTTGGAGGGCAGTTCATTCTCTAGTCCTCCGAACAGGCCTGAATTCAAGTGCCTTTGTTTATCAATCTAACATGTTTTGCTAATTTATTGGCTCAGCGAGGGCTCGACAATCATCTTTGGGCTTCTTGGAACCATGCAAATTGACAGTCAGGCACTCTTTATCATTTTAGAGAATGCTCTAAGAGATCTGCCTCATCTCTTTCCATGACCCTTCATCCTGTCTGAGTGCCTCGGGAGAGGCAGATTTCATCATCGCACCAATTTCATCCGAGAGTTTCATTTTGCTCACTAAGAATTGGTTCATAATTCAGGACAATAATAGCAGATGAAATGCCTCCCTGGGTTTGCTAACCATGATAAGGCAGCTGTTTTTTGCTTCATTTCTGTGCCTGGCATCTTCCCCAGCCCTAGCTAATAATGGTGGTATCAGCCCCTGGTCATGGCCATCTCTCGTTCCCCAACAGGAAAATATATTTCTAACTCCTAAGCAGTTCTTGATCTCCATACCAGGTGTGCTCACTGTGATCAGATAGACCAGTGCAAACAATAAACAAAATAAAAGTTAAGACAGAATTGAGGAGTCCTTGGTGCTCTCTGAGCTTGACTGTTTTCTTGCAAACATTTCATTACCCAATCTAGGTAATTTCATAGTGCTAGTCTAGACAAAATTAAAATAGATTTGTTAAACAACTTAACTAATATCTATAAGTGAAATCCAGGATTCAGCCTGCAGTAAATTATTGTCAGGCACAAATAACCAGATTTGTTGAGTTTGAAACACAGAAGAGTTTATTGTTGCTACCTCTAATACAAGAATCTAAACAACTAACAGTCAAAACTAAATTGCTGAATTGATAAGAGTCAGTGGAATTCATGGAGGACAGAATTTAGGTCTTTTGTGACCATGCAATGACTCCAAACTGATGACACATTTAACCCCGCCTTCCAGCTCAGCCTCTTCTTCTACAGTTATAATGTAAACATTGAAATTATATTAAATATGGTCATATTTAAATTACAACAAAGTAAAAGTGTCTAAAATTATTAATATCAACAAAGCAATAATTTCTAACATTTCAATGAATGACAGTTACAAAGGATGCAATATTGGCCCATCAGGGTTTGAGGGCTCTTCGGTGTTGCTTCACAAAATCTAGCTCCATATGCAATGGCAAAGGTTCTTGGTCTATGAGCAACATTTGAGTGAAGCTGAATTTGGGTGTAGTGCCTGCATCAGCCTGACTGTGTCCACAGCCCTGGACAAAACAGAATACTTGCTTGGCATACCACAACATTCAACACTGCAGAGCCTTCTGCTTGCACACTCCTGTTGGTCTCTGCCTCATTCTTCTTCGGATAATTAACCAACAAATACAACGCCATCTGCAATTTGTCTGTCACTGTTTGAACCACTCTGGTTTATTTCTGGCATAATAGTAAACTGTGTCTTCTGATGCTAGCTCATTCCAAGATATGCAAACTAGAGTCCAAGGTTCAGATGATACTGTAAAAACCCCAACAGGCAGTGCTCATTTGTATGAGTAGCCAAAGGGAATTATTGAAAGTAAAGAGTTTTGGGTCTTATATTTACAATCTAGGTTTAAAATATTGGTTCAGTGCAGCTTATTCTCTGATAAGTGTAAGAACGTAGAATCATGTTTTAGAAAATAGCTCTTTGTTCCCTTCCCTTTTCTTTATCTGTCTGTGCAACTGCTTAATATCCCTGGATGTTCCTTTTCTTTCTTTTTTTCTGGGTAAAGTTGCCACTTCCTTTTTTTTAAACAAAATAATATTTTTGTCTGCCATTTGTGCATCATCTCTGATATTCTGTCTTTCAGAAAAAAAGGGGGAAATTCAATTTCTAAGAAAGAAGCACTGGGGGAAGAAATATTCCTCTCAAAATTAATTGCATTATAACTGATCAAAAGCCACAGTAATATCTGGGGAGTGAGTGCTGCTGAGCTGAATTTGAGAAATGTCCTTTTGGGGTTTTTCTCACCTGAATAAGTCTCTAAATTCCCTTATTTGCTTCCCTACCAGGTTGAGAAGTAATGTTTAGTAACATTTCTTCTTTTCTGTCATAATGCAGACTGGGCCTTCTTGCTCAGAAATCTATAAAAACTGCCTCTTCACAGCATCATTTCCATTCTTTGGCTGCTCCGAGTCTTTCTATGTAACTACAAGTCAAGCCCAAGACAGTTATCACCATGTACAAAATAGTAATCCTTCAACAAGCTTACTTGTTTAGATCGTTCTGCTGAAGCTTGTCTTGCTTTCCCCCCCAACACATGTTTCCCTTGCAAAATTTTTGTGAGTTCATTTGTGTGACCTCAGTCACCTTTGGTTTGTCAATGTTCATTATGAAACTAACTATGGACTACTTGTTTGAATCAATGCAACTATTAAATATGACCACACCTAGAGTACTGCATCCAGTTTTGGTCACACTATAAAGAAGATGTTGAGAAAAAGTGCAGAGAAGAACAACCAGGATGATCAGGGGACTGGAGGCTAAAACATACAATGAACGGTTGCAGGAACTGGGCATGGCTAGTCTAGTGAAGGACCAGGGGAGACATGATCACAGCATTCCAATATTTGAGGGGCTGCTATTCTCCAAAGCACCTGAAGGCCAGACAAGGAATAATGGATGGAAACTGAACAAGGAGAGATTCAACCTGGAAACAAGGAGGAACTTTCTGACAGTGAGAACAATCAACCAATGGAACAGAAGTTGCCTTCAGAAATTGTGGGAGCTTCATCACTTGAGACTTTCAAGAAAAGATTGGACTGCCATTTGTCAGAAATGGTAGCAGAAATTCTTGAGCAAGGGGTTGGACTAGATGACCTCTAAAGTCACTTCCAACTCTGTTAATCTGTTATCTGTTATGAATCATCTTCTGTGTTTATGAATTCTTCCCTTTCTTCATGTACCATTTTACCTCAATTTGAAGCTTTGATCCAGAACAGAACAGAATAGAATACAATAACAGAGTTGGAAGGGACCTTGGAGGTCTTCTAATTCAACCCCCTGCCCAGGCAGGAAACCCTACACCACCAGACAAATGGTTATCCAAACTCTTCTTTAAAACATCCAGTGTTGGAGCATTCACAACCTCTGGAGGCAAATGTTTCACTGGTTAATCTAACTTGGAAAGACCTGAGAGAGAAAGTGATAGAATGATGAGAGTGAGCCCACCAGTCGTCCATTTTATTTCAGTCATTAACCAGCAAGGCAAAAATGCAGGGCTTTGACCAGCCTAATCTGGATTGGAATTGCAATTACAGAATTCCCAGCCAAGAAATTACATTTATCAGAATAGCTACAATGAACCTTCATTTCCAAGGGGTTAATCTCATTAAAAGTGAGGATTGAAAAGCAGAGAATGAAAAAAAAAACATAACAAGGTTTAGGCACCATTGCAGTAAAAAGAGCGAGCTACAAATCCATAATTGCCGATGATTCAAATGCTGTCTTTGCCATAAACTCCCTCACAATAGGCACACTCTTTGACAGCCCAGCTCCCCCTCCTTGGGAATAAGGAAAGTCATGCCAAGGTGGTCAGAGGGTGTCCATAGGGTAATTGTTGCAATTAAGTAGACGTTAAAGTGTCTAAAATGGTTTAAGATTGGCATTTAAGATCTCATTAGGAACTCAGTGGATAGGACTTTATGATGGACTACGGAATATTTTGATGGTGATCCACGCATGACAATCAGTGAAAGGTCCAGGGTACCAGCGTCTACCTAGTAGATTCTGAAAGTGGATTTTTCAAACCATAAGGTAAAGGTATATATGTGCTAGTCGTTCCCGACTCTAGAGAGCAGTGCTCATCTCCGTTTCAAAGCAGAAGAGCCAGCGCTGTCCAAAGACCTCTCCATGGTCATGTGGCTGGCATGACTAAACGCTGAAGGTACATGGAATGCTGTTACCTTCCCACAAAAGGTGGTTCCTATTTTTCTACTTGCATTTTTACCTGCTTTTGAACAGCTAGGTTGGCAGAAGCTGGGACAAGTCACGAGAGCTCACTCCATTACGCGGCGCTAGGGATTTGAACTGCCGAACTGCCGACCTGTCTGATCAAGAATCGTCTTAGCCACTGAGCCACCGCATCCCTTTTCAAGCAACCTTAATATTCAAAGAGCCCAGGAGAGTCCAAAAGTTCTTAAGAAGAGGTTTTGAAGTTAAAGGGTCCATAGTCCTTCCAATCTTCACTCTCACCAGTGGCCCAAACTGAAAAATTATAGAGAACAGGATCATTTTTCCTCAGTTGCAAGCAGTCTGGGCATTTTGAACAGTGGCTTTAGGCTGCTATATACTCTACTCACTACAAAGAAGACAGATCTTCCAGAGACAGAAGATATAGAAATGGTATACAAAATAAATCCCCAAACTGGCAATAGCTTTGATCCCTGAACTAGAGTTAAGGAAAGCTAAATGGGGTTTTATATAGTGCTGTCCTTGATGAATGCTCAGCTGATTACAAATGCAGAGAGCCAAGTGGCACATTAGTAAAGGCAACCAACTAGAAACCAGGAGACCATGAGTTCTAGTCCCACTTTAGGCATGAAGCCAACTGGGTGACCTTGGGCCAGTCCCTCTCTCTCTCAGTCCTGGGAAGAAGAAAACAATGGCAGACCACGAGAAACTTTGCCAAGAAACCTGTAGGAACTTGTCTAGGCATTTGCCAGGAATTCACACAAACACACACACACAGAGAGAGAGAGAGAGAGAGGGAGAGAGAGAGAGAGAGGGAGAGAGAGAGCTGCTATTACAGGGGAATCCAATAAATGTGTGTAAATTTATTATGTACTGCTTGAGGTTTTTTTTTCTGTTTCAAATATTTTAATTTTGACTGATCATAGGATTCTTTTATGTTGCTTTTTGCAAACTGGTTGTTGGCTGCCCAGAATTTTGTACTTAAAAGGACAGCTGATTAATTTTTTTAAAATAAATAAATAAATAAATGGGGCCTAGCAAATTTTGCTTACATACCTGTGGAACCATTTTGTTTTACAAAATGATGTTCTTTGTAAAGTGGTATAGAAAACACTGGGGGTGGCCACAAGATTGGGAAATTTACATTTCAGAACTAAAGAAGTATAGTATTCAAGAATGCTCAAACTATGCTGACACACTCCTCTCCCACTCTAGCAAGATAGTCAAAATTTTGTGCTCCATATTTCAACAACAGATGGCATGAGAACTGGTAGATGCACAGCTTTGATTAAGAAAATGCAGAGGAAAATTAGAGGTGTGCATACTTTACTGATTATATAAATGCCTTGGCTATGTACTGTATACTGCAATGAATTGTGAATAGCTCTTAAAAACACAAAGATAGTAGGTCAATTCATCTGCCAATCAAAAAGTTGTATTATGGCCAAGAAGCAAAAGGAAGCTACAAAATGATTCAAAATTGGAAAGGCAGGACACCAGAGTAATTCCACCTAATTAATTTAATTATAGTATTAATTTAACCGCCGGATATATATATATAATGAAAAATGCTGGAGTAGAAGAATCAGATTAGAATTAACATCCTTGGGAGAAACAGCAAGAATTTCAGATAATGTGGATAATATTATAAAGCCTGGAAATGATGAAGACTTTAAAGAACATCTAGTTAAACGTGGGGGGAAAGAGAGACTGACAAAACGGCTTCTGCTTTATCTTCGTGCAAACATATAGAAAAATTTGTGTTGACAATCAAGGTAGTACTTAGCCAGTTCTGACAGGTTCTGGAGAATCGGTAGTGGAAAGAATCGGTAGCAGTTCAAAGAACTGGCAAATAGGCTGGCCATGCCTCCGCTGCCTCCCAGCTGATCTTTTTTTGTTGCCCTGAACTGGAGAATGGAGCTGGAAAACAAGTTAGTGGGCTGGGCAGGGAATGTGGAGTTTACAGTATCCTTCCCCTGACATGCCCACAAAGCCGAGACACACCCACAGAACCGGTAGTAAAAAAAATTTGAATCCTACCACTGCAGACAATGCCAGACCAATGAAAATTGGCAACAAAGAAGCTGAAATAGCAACAGACTTTATCTTCCTAGGATCAGAAATGTATAGAAATGGTGTCTGCTTCCTGGAAGGAAAAGTATGAATGATTGAAAGATAAAATCACAGTGATAACTAAGGTGCGTGAAAGAGGTGGTTTCCCCTCTTGTAAAATATGCCTGTGAAAGCTGAACCATCAAAAAGGCTGAATGAAGTAATATCTACATCTGGAAATGCTGGAGAAAATCAATGAGAATAATTTGGACTGGAAGAAGAGCAAATCATTCAACAGCAGATAAAGGAAAACCAGACTTCATTACTTGACAAAAACCGTAGCGTAACAATTTAGTGTGTATAGTGTGAAAGCAAGGGTTATTGGGTCAACCTTCAAAGAATATTGTAGAAGATTATCGAAAAAGAGACCAACAAGGTGAGTAGATGCTCTGACTCATGATACAGGTATGGCTTTACAAGAAAACCAGAAAAAGCTCCTTCCAAAGAGCCCATTCCTGTCAAATGAAGATCCTGAAGGTGACAAAAGGGCAGACATGGTTGAAGAACAATTAAACTTTTCTAATTTCCAGGTTAAACCTCAGCAAGTAACGATGGGGAAGATTTTAATGTGCCCTCGTTTTTATTTTGGATTCTGAAGGTTGGGGAAATGCTGTTCTCAGGGTTGCAATCACATTTTTCTAATCTGTTCTTCTCAAATTTCAGAGGGTTCCTCCCAAAATGTAGGTGAGAAGATGCCCACATTTCGCTAAATCTCAATGTTGTGAAAGTGTCAACAGCTTTTTTGAGCTGACAGTGGGAGCGTGGGTTCAGTAACAGCTACCACTCATTTTTAGTAAAGCAGTGTTTCACATTTTCTGTTTTGTTCTTTGCAATATTAACATACTGGGATAGGAACAGTCCTACAAAGAAGCAAGTGGCACCTTTGAGTCATAAATACACTGAGTAAAATTTGCCTTCCCCGTTTGATTAACTAAGGCTTTAGTTTGTTAATCTGCCAATTAAGCCAGTGAAAGGTTTCCAGCTCAGAAATTAACCACTGCATCAATACAATTCTCTCTTCAGTCAGCGAGTCCAGGATAAATCAGTTTGGATGATTCCCTGTTTCCAAGGAACTAAACCAAGCATGAGATCTTCAGCAGGGCCTGAAAGATTATATTTGGGGGAGGAAAGGAAAGAAGCTTGGATTAAATCTATGGATGCAAAATTCTATGGTTCACAACTTGGAGGTTTTCAAATCTTTGCAATAAGCCCATAAAAACTGCTGTTGCGTTCACATGTGTGAGGGGCGGGGGGAGTGGGGGGTGTTGCGTGCACATGCAGGGGGGGCAGGACACACAGAGGATGTCACGTGTGCATTGCATTATGGGTGTGGGCATGTGCAGATGCGCTGTTGCTCGCCCACCTGCACTTTTGGCACCCGACAACCAAAAGCCCTCATTGTGATAGAATGTGGGGGGAAACAATGACATGGAGTGAAATCATGTTTACTACTTATTTGTTTGTTTGTTGACAAAGTTTACATGCTGCCCCCATAGAGGGTCACATCCAATTCATAAAGTAATGCAACCCATAAAACAACAAATCTGACAATGCAACAGAGGTGGGTTCCTACCGGTTCAGACCGGTTCGGCCAAGTAGATACTAACTCAGCCTGCCCCAAACCGGTCCTATCGGTGGAGTGCCGTCCTGATTTTCAGTTCTGCGCATGCACAGAATAATCTCCATTGCAAAAATGTATTTTTCCCATTTTCTAATGTCGTGCGCATGCACAGACTTTCTTAGGTGCAGATGTGCATGCAGGTGGAGCAATTTTTTTTGCATGCCAAACCGGCAGTAGTTCATCCCACCCCTGCAATACAATGCCTACAGAATAGAACGTTCATGGCAGTTCAATGAAATCAATTCTATTTTTGTTCCTCTCCTCTCCTTTTTGGAATCCATGATGCAGCTTGCCACCCAAGAGTCAGGAGTGGCCCTCAGAATTAAAGGAATGGAAATTTTACATTTCATTTCTGGAGGAGAGATAAGTGAGCTGCGGCCTCTCTTTCTTATGAAGATCCCCAACAGTTCTACCTTAACCCAAATTAATCAAAGGTTGGATGTGTGATATATTTATGTGGGACTGTGGGTGGGTGGGTAGGCCAGAAAGGTGACATAAATCTGAGTTGAGAATAAGGAGGAAATAAGAAATATGACAATTGACTTTATTAGTCTGTGCCCTATTTACTCTCTGAAATTAGGACTTTGGAGGTGCTGCTGCAGGGAATATCTGAGGATGATCAAAACCCACAGAAACGTCAATACAGATTGATCTTGAAAGAAAGATCAGGAAAAGAACTGCATCTCCTTTGCTCTACATGGACATTGCAATCATTGCCACAACAGATAAAGGTAAAGGTTCCCCTCACACATAGGTGCTAGTCATTCCTGACTCTAGGGGGCGGTGCTCATCTCCGTTTCAAAGCCGAAGAGCCAGCGCTGTCTGAAGACGTCTCCGTGGTCATGTGGCTGGCGTGACTAAATGCCGAAGGCGCACAGTACTCTGTTACCTTCCCACCAAAGGTGGTTCCTATTTTTCTACTTGCATTTTTATGTGCTTTCGAACTGATAGGTTGGCAGAAGCTGGGACAGGTAATGGGAGCTCACTCTGTTACGCGGCACTAGGGATTCCAACCACCAAACTGCCGACCTTTCTGATCAACAAGCTCAGCGTCTTAGCCACTGAGCCACCACGTCCCTAATTGCCACAATATAACCCTTCTTTTCCAGTAACAGTACATAATTATCAGAGAGATTGTACCAGGAGAGGAACTGGGGCATGAATGCGTTTTTTTTCAACTACTCCCCACCCCGTTTGAGGAATGGGGGAGGGGGGGCAATGCAACATAATTTTGTACATTTATACTTAAGCTACTTTTCATTGGGTTGAAATTTAAAATGCATTAGCCTGCAGGAAGAAATAATGAATGATTTCAATAAAAGATAATGGCTAAAACGCTGCATCAAGTCTGTACTCAAAATCTCAGCCAGAGGATCACCTTTCTCCATCCACTGACATATCTGAAACTAATCTACCTTCCTGAGCATCATGTTCAGAGCAAACAAAAAGTAAGGGGTCCCTACAGATTTTACTCCACTGGTTGTTGCTGACTTTAGGGGGTGGAGTTCATCTTTGTTTCAAGGCCATTGAGTCAGCGCTGTCCAAAGACTTTTCCATGGGCATGTAACCAGCCTGACATCATGGAGCAATAATCATCCCTACTGGTTCAACTGGGCCGAACCAGGGGGATTTCACCCCTGACCCTCTCCCAGAAGAAAGCAAGGACAAATCACTCCCATAAGGTGGTCAGGAAAATTTGTAGTCCAGCAACATCCCAGTAGTGGGATTCAATTTTTTTTACTACCAGTTCTGTGAGAGTGGCATCGCTTGATGAGCTTGGCTTGATGAGCTTGACAGGAGAAGGATACTGTAAAATCTCCATTTCCTCCCAATCCGCTGGGACCTGAGAGGCGGAGAAGAGGTGGGGGTGGGGCCAGTCAGAGGTGGTATTTACTGGTTCTCCAAACTACTCAAAATTTCTACTACTGGTTCTCCAGAACTGGTCAGAACCTGCTGAATACCACCTCTGCTTTGAATGGGGAATAACAACAATTCTGCTACTGACTACCTGTACCACTTCCCAACTGTTTCTCTCTGTGAAAAAGAAATATCAGTTTTTCTGCTTCATTGACAGAGGTGTGCATTAGAATTCATTTCAAATTTATTCGGAAGCCATCTTCATTGCTGCAGAAATGTGGAGGATGGTGATAGTGGGCTTTGTGTGTCTCTGCCACTTTGTAACTTTCCTCAGTTTTCTGATCTCAAAAAAGTCCAAGGAGAAGCCTTTCTACAAGGTTAATGGGATGGAGGATGGAGACCATGGCAGACTTTATTATATGGTGACCGATGAGACCCATATCCTTTTTTGCTAACTCATCATAACTGAAGTATATGCATGGATACCACACTCCATCTATGAGAGTTTAGCTAGATTCCCATTCTTTGAAAACAAAGAATGCAGCAATTCACTTTCTATCAAACAAAAGGTGAAAGACTTGGAGAAAAATACAAAAAATTTATGACACACAATTAGCTCTATATACCTTTTCTGACTTCTTTGTCGCAAGTGAATCACTGTATATTTTGAGTTGTCTTGGGAGGGGGGAGGATCTGATTATTGCTGCCACTGTAAACAATTGCACCACAACTGTGCTACAGTAGACAACAAGAACATTACAAGTGGCAGCAGGTACCAATGGCATCCACAATGTTTCAAAGGCATCAAATATTCTGAAGCATTGTGGGTAATTAAAACTCTACCTTGGAATGATGCTTAAGAAGAATTGACTCTCACATCTAATAACATGAATCTCTGCTGGTCCATTTGCAGAGGATCACAGAATGGGGGAGCTGAACTTGGCCTTGAGAGGCATACTCAGAGGATCAGGGAGTGGGCTTAAACATTTTTGGGCAAGGGGTTCTCTGCCTGGTTGCTGGGTGGGTGTGGGGATGGTGAGCATGGCCTAGTTGCCCTCCTTCACCATGGCGGGTGGGATATTTTTTCCTTCCCTGGGCTCTGGAGGCTTTCCTTGAGCCTCTGGGAGGGTGAAAACGGCCTCCCCTGGGCTTCCGGTAGGCCCTTTTTTTGCCCACTCTGAGCCTCCGTGTGTGCCCTGCACTTCCCTGCATCCAAAATGAGACACATGGGGACTCTTGTGAGGGGCGGGGTGAGGTGGGCAGGGCCAGTTAGAAGTGGGGTTCTCCAAACTGCACAGAATCTTAGAGGTTCTCCTGAACCCCTGCAAACTCCCAGCAGACTGTTTATACCAGGGTTTCTCAACCGTAGCAACTTGTGTGAACTGATGTGTGAACTTCACTCTCAGATTTATGAAGGGTGAAGACTAACTCATAGCTGTGGGTGCCCCATCATCACTGGAGGCTTTCAAAACTAGACTGGACAACCATTTGACTGGGATGGTATAAGGCTCCTTCCTTGAGCAAGAGGTTGAATTAGATTGAGATCCCTTCCAGTCCTATTAGTCTATGTTCCTTGGCTCAGAAATTTGGGGAGTTGAAGTCCACCCATTTTAAATTTGTCAAGGTTAAGAAAGACTGGTTTATAGTCATATGCATTGCCTACTATTAAAATGTAGCTTTTTTTTTTTTGTCCTGATCAACATCATATTTAGAAAACCAGAATTTTATGACTAAAGCATGCAAAGGAATTGAAATTCTCAGGAAAGGGACAATAATTAGTGAAAATAACAATCAACAAATCCACACGCTTCCAACCCATATTTCTTTCTTTTTTAACCTGTTGTATATATTTTACATCCTATATTCATTGGAAGCTGCACATTTAGGCTTAACAAAGTCAGCACAAATATTGATATGTATGTAGTTGTTAAAATACACATTTGAATATGCAATGTTTTCCCAAATGCACTTTGTTCCTTCAATTATTTTTAGCCTCATCTGGTTGTTTCATTTATATTCACTGATATCATGCTTTGAGATTGAATTATAAAGAGCAATTTATTAATATTTTAATACATTAGTTTCTTTTGAAACCTTTTTGTTTTGAATTGTATTGGAATTTAATTGCATTGGAATCCTCAGAAAGTATGGAAATCTTAAATGGGCTTTTTGCTGAAAGAAAAAAATATATTGATGTGATGATTTATGGATCTGAGGAATAAAAAGATGTGGACTAAGTGAGGTTGAAGGGATTTGTATAGCACCTAAAAGAAGATGGTAAGTTTTTAATTACTGTATCTGTTGAAGGAAAGGTCAAAAGTGATTATATTTCATAACTTTTCTTTCTGTTTTCTTTTCCTGCATCTTTTTTTCTACCTTTTTTTCTTTAGGTTTGTCTTTTACTTCATATAATTTTTTGCAAAGAATATAAATACAATTTTAAAATAATCTTTAGGATGTGCTTCATGGTGAGTTTGTCCAGGATAGTTCAACCAGATCATACTGGGATTCTCAAGGAATAAATTTTATATGCAACTCTGCCCTTCACAAAATAAAACTGTTTTTAATCCAAGTTTACTGCCTCCTGGGATTATTTCTCTCCATAAATATTCTTCAGGAAAAAAACTTATTTTAAAGAACTCCTAATCATTACATTGTGCATGCAAACAACCAGAATCCCAAGGGATCGATGAGATTTGATCTTGTAGAGGAAAATTCAATGAGTGAAGCAAATTAGCTACCATAAATTGTTGTTGCTATTTTGTTTAATACCTCCCCACCCCATGTTGCTTCCAGCACTGCTAAAACCAGCTAGAAATATAATGCTTCATTGAAGGTCATGAAGATAAACACAAAATGAGGGAGGAGATGACATTTGTTGAAGCAAACGGATGCAGATTTCAAATCAACACTCTTGCCTTAAATCATACGCTGCTCTTACTGCTAAACAGGGAAAGAAGTTCAAATTAACATAGCTAGTTACATAAGGAAGGATGTTTCCAAAAATATGGCAATGGTAAGTGACATTTTCATAAGAATAAGTAAAATTCTATGCATGTGGGTTCTAAAATAAATCAAATTACATTTAGTGGGGCTAATTCTTAGCTAAATCCATTAACCCCCTTCTCATTCTTATCTTCAAAAGTGACTATTTTAACTTGGAAAGGAAAAATTCCCAAGTGCCAGACAATATGCAATTTGACCCTCCAGAATGCACATATAATGAGAAGGGGTGATGTTTTTACAACACCTTTAATCTTCTTACTGAATTAACCCATTTTCTAAGTTTGTACAATATGAACCATAAGCTAACAAAACAGACTAAATATGCATATTACACTGAATTACATACTCTCTCCCACACACCCAAATCCTAAATAAATGTGAACACTAAGCAAGTTAATCCTGGTGTGTGAGTGCATCTTCTCAGGTAAAGAGCTCCCCTGTATAGAGAGGTGTGCAAGCAGATTATACGACACTCAGGGAAATAGAATTGTGAAAGAGCGAAGAAGACAACATAGATGATAAAGGTTATGGAGGCTAATACATATGGTGAAGGTTCAGGGAGCTCGGTTCATCTCACCTATTGAAGGATTACAGGGCATCATAACTATCTTCCAGTGTTTGGGGGACTATCACAGAGAAGAGGGGATTGACTTATTTTCCAAAGCACCAGAGAGCAGGACAAGAATCAATAGTGGAAGCTTATTAAGGACAAATTCAACATAGAAAAAGAATTGAGTACAATTAATCAACAGAATAGCTTATCTCCTGAAGTTGTGGGTGCCTCATTGATGGACGTGATCAAAAATAGACTGGGCAAGCATTTGACTAAGCTGGTTGAAGGTCTCTTGCCTTGAGCAGGGGTTGAAGACATCCAAAGTCCCTTCCAGCCCTATGATGCTATGTTCTATGAAAGAAGGAAAATGGTGTTCCATTGAGAAAGAAGCTCTTACAGATAAGACATGGAAGGACAGTGAAGAAGTGGACAACCAACCACAAGGTGGATGGAGTCAGTCAGAGTCCTGGTCAATGTGCCACTGGCAGACCTGAAGGATCATGTTTAAGACAGATCATCCTGGGGGAAATCTTTATGTAGGTGGTTACTAAGATTTGACAGCAACTTGATAGTACAAAATCATCACACACAGACATATATAATGAAATATACATATGTTAGATTTTGCTCTTCAGCCTTCCATTATTCTCCTATTAGGCTAATGATCTGTTTGTCTCTTTATGTTTCAGGAGACACAAGTTGGAGACAACTCCAGTAGACCATTCATAGGTAAGGGCATGGAATTGAGAACTTTGCTTTTGGGAGGGGCAGTCCAGTTGAGCTTCTATATACACCTCTACAAAACCATTTCTGGTGGACTAACAGGTAGACTTAATGAGAAAATGCTACTATTGTATCGATCTTACCTTTTGCTTATTGTCTTTGTATCTAATGTTTTAAATATTTTAATACTTATTATTTTAATTCTAGACCACCCTGAGTTATTTTGCAGTGTGAGATGGGGGGGTATACAAATTTAATAAATAACAATAATTACTGAAGGAGTGATTAAAAGTTGTGAGAGTCTTGCAGAGCATCTCATATGCAAAAGCCAATCCTAAAAACAAATGTGCCTTTTTAGCTCTAGTAAAAAGAACCTTGTAAAGTTTAACAGAATACATGAATGTACTGTATGTTTATATATTTGGGACATTTTATTTTGAACATTTAATGGTGCTTAGTCCATTGCTATTATTCCTGTTCCAGTGCATATTAGCGTTGTTTACACACACACTCAGGTGTGTAACACACTCACAGCGGCAGCCCTGAAAAATAGTCACACCCTAATCACTTTCAACCAAACACTGAGGTACAACTGGTTCTTTGGAATACATGAGACTCAGTGGAATTTAAAACTTTACAAATAGATACATTTGCTCTTTCTCACAAGCACACATGCACTCACCCACACCTATCCATATCCTTCTCAATTAGGCTTCCAGGCACTATCCAGAGGGACAGAAGCTGCCAAGTCTGGATCCAAAAGCATCTCAAAGACTAAGCAGCCTTCAGGACCCCTATTATTCCCCCAAACTCTTTGCTTTGTTGATCAACAGGACTAGTAGCTACTCTTGTCTTGTTAATTTTCAAGTCCAGTAGCTGTTGATGGGGTAACATGATAGCTCTCTTCCTATACTTGAGGTGCAGTCACAGAGATGAGCAGGTGAATGTATTCTCCAGAGGGCAGACAAGAAGCATAGGGTAAAGGTTCCCCTCACACGTATGTGCTAGTCATTCCCGACTCTAGGGGGCAGTGCTCATCTCTGTTTCAAAGCTGAAGAGCCAGTGCTGTCTGAAGACGTCTCTGTGGTCATGTGGCCGGTATGACTAAATGCCAAAGGTGCATGGAACATTTTTACCTTCCCAGCAAAGGTGGTCCCTATCTTTTTACTTGCATTTTTACATGCTTTCGAACTGCTAGGTTGGCAGAAGCTGGGACAAGTAATGGGAGCTCACTCTGTTACGTAGGGATTCGAATCGCTGAACTGCCAACCTTTCTGATCGACAAGCTAAGCATCTTAGCCAATGAGCCACCACTCAACGTAGAAGTTTCTTAAAGACAGATTCCACCTGGAACTAAGGAGAAATAATAAGAGCAATTAATCAATGGAATAGCTCCTCTCCTGGAGTTGTAAGTGCTCCATCAGTTGATGTTTTCAGGAAAGATTGGCTGTCCATTTTTTGGGGATGGTATAAAGACCTTGGATCTCGGGCAGAAGGTTTGACTAAAGCAGTGTTTTTCAACCTTGGCAACTTGAAGTCCAGACATCTTCATGTTGCCAAGGTTGAAAAACACTGGACTAAAGGACCTTCAAGATCCCTTTCAGCCTTTTAATGATTTTTATATCATCACTTTGTAAGATTTGGGGAGGGCTTTCCCATCTACTCAGTCCCAACTTCTTTTGTCTGGTTGAGGTGACATTTTTCCTTAATGACCTACCTCCTTCTTGTCTATCTCCTGAAAGGATCTTTTTGACAAGATTTCTACCTTTTATCCCCTTTGCTTACATGCTTGCTTCATCTTTAGATATGGCAGCTTCAACTGCCATACCAAAATCAACATCCTGATACATCACAGGCCAAGTGAGGCGGTTTACCACAATTTTCCCCTTGGACCTCTCATGGCCTTTCTGTCTTCCCTGTGCTAATGCTAACAAATGTAGATGTCGTCTAAAACCTTAACTACAGTAGATTAGCATGAAATTGGTATGAGATTTGAACATTTCTGACATTGTTATTCTCTCCTCCTTCCTCTCTTTCTCTTTGGCATCAAAGTTGGCATTTCAAGTTACTATTTGACTCTTCATTTCCAGGGTGGAGTGATGCAGTAGTCACTTCTGATTGTTGCATTGAGTCCTGTATGCTGCAGAGAGACCAATGTTGATATAATTGCATGCAGAGATCTATAGACTGATTCTTCTGATGTGGTATTTTCCCAGTGGTCAGAAATCCAGCTGTGCATCCGTTTAACTGCAGAAAAAAAGGAAGGCTTATATCCTGGGCTGGTATGAAATTCAGTATTAGCTATCTGCAAAAGAGGAAACCTTATGGGGAACAGGGTGTATTGGGTGGAAATTAAGGAGATGTTTTGAAGAAGGGTGGTTGAGCCACTTATCTGAGTGTTCCAATTGAGACTTTTCTCTTCTAACAAGGAGAGGAGAGGAAGAAAGGATTATGTTATTGCATTCTTAGACTAGTGCATGGGATGACAAGCCCATGGCATCTCCAGAAAAGGGCCTGAATAGGAAAGATTCCTTATTCTCTACTAATTCCCTGAAGAGGCACCAGAAATCAAAGTAAATAATAGTCAGCCCAAATGGACCAAGATTCAGTCCTAATATTGTTATGAATTTTAGGCTTCATCATCATCATCCTTTTTAAAAGTTTATATTAATATTTTTAACCTGGCAGGCCAGGCTTCCTTTTTTTAACATCAGGAAGAACATGTTTCTTTTTCCTACTTGGCCACTTCATTTGGTATGCAAGAACTTGTCTTTTCAGCACTAAACAATAGAGAAAGTACTCTTGAAAGACCTTGAATACACATGCAAGCATTAAGATACAAACACAGGTGGGAAACAGTAATGTAACCCATAAATTTGCACCTTGTAGAATGTTATCTAGAATCAGTGTTTCCTATTGTTCAAGTCTCACTTGTAATCGATGCCTTTTATTGTTTGATCACTTGCTTTCTGACATATTACATGCACAAATGTATGTATCATTTGTTTCTATAAAAGGACTTAGCCCTCCTTACTAAAAACATTTTGCTTTGCCAATTACTTGGTGATTTGTGTTTTTGGCTGGGCAAAGATGCCCCTTTGCAAAGGTGAAAGTGTCTCTCTCAAAGTCAGGGACCAAGATCTTATCATCTCCATGCCAAACTTGGGGTTCCTGGGTTTCATGGCAACCATAGAGCAGGTCCTCCCCTGCCGCCCAGCAGAGTAAAACCATTGTTTGAGAGAGGATGGTTCAGTGCATGAATGTGTCTGAATGGACCCAGTGATGGTGAGGTACTAGTTAGATTCCCCTTCAAGCAGCGAAATGTTTTCACGCTGGAATCTATAACTTTCTGTAATATTCTAAAAATGATGCCATTTGCTCTGCAAATATTCAACTTCTTGACTGTACATCAGAAGGCAACTTAAGCAAATGCCTAGACTGGCAGTTCAATTCAAGTCATTGAATCCACCTGCATGTTTTTCAATTGATTTGGACACCTGCAAAGTTCTTCAAACATGCACAGAAACATTACCTACCTACCTACCTACCTACCTACCTACCTATCTATCATTATCTAATCATCTATTTAGCTAGCTAACTACTTACCTATCTATCTTTCTACCTTATCTATCTGTCTCTGTTTCTCTCTCTCTCTCTCTCTCTCTCTCTCTCTATCTCTATCTCTATCTCTATCTATCTATCTCTATCTATCTATCTATCTATCTATCTATCTATCTATCTATCTATCTATCTTTATCTAATAATCCATTTAGCTAGCTAACTACTTACCTATCTATCTACCTTATCTATCTATCTGTCTGTCTGTCTGTCTGTCTGTCTGTCTGTCTATCATCTATTTATATATCATCTATGTATATCTATGTATCTATCTATCTATCTATCTATCTATCTATCTATCTATCATCAAGCTATCAAGCTATCTATCTATCTATCTATCTATCTATCTATCTATCTATCTATCTATCTATCATCTATTTATCTATCATCTATCTATATCTATGTGTCTGTCTACCTATCTGTCTGTCTGTCTGTCTATCTTTATATAATCATCTACTTAGCTATCTAACGACTTACCTATCTACCTACTTTATCTATCTGTCTCTGTCTGTCTGTCTATCTATCTATCTATCTATCTATCTATCTATCTATCTATCTATCTATCTATCATCATCTATCATCTATCCCAAATTAATTATGTGTGATCTGACAATTGTTTGGATGCCTGAATCAAACTGGATTGATTTTCCAAATGGCATTCAGACACCAGATTAAATTCAATCCCGAATCCAAAACAGGTTAGATTTTGTATTGTGCACCAGTTTGTTGCCTACATTCAGCAGAGCCACTGCTGTTTGGGGAAGAGGGGAAGAAAAACAGGAGTCATCCTGCAATCTTCCCAGATATGCACCCCATCTCTATGGCAACCAGAACGCAGTGAACTCAAGAACATTTCATTGTTATTTTTCTTTTTTCTTTTTTAGAAAAATCCAATTGTATTCTATTCCAACAGAATACTTTCCAGAGCACTGAGGGGATCAGGTATGTCCCAGGAACCATCAGACAACTATGTTTTAACAAGAAAGGAAATACTAAGGTTGTATTATTATTATTATTATTATTATTATTATTATTATTATTATTATTATTATTATTATTATTATTATTCTCTTCCTTCTTGGTACCTATCTCTTTCCACTTATGACTATAACCATGTTGCTTGTATTTTACAAATTATATTGTTTTATTTGTTTCCCAGTATGATTTGATTGCTTATTAGTAATCTATGACTATCACTAAGTGTTGTATTTTATGATTCTTGATGAAGGTATTCTATTTTATTTTTCTTCATGTACACTGAGAGCATCTGCACCAAAGACAAATTCCATGTGTGTCCAATCACACTTGGCCAATAAAGAATTTGATTCTTAAAAAAAAATTAAGCATACAACTCTCAATGCATTAACAATGGCAAGTCCTCCAGAAGTTTTATTTTTCTGTGTCTGGGTTAGCACCAGGCTCAGCAAAGAAGAGACCAGGAGAAAATGCTTAATGAACGGAAACTGCATGCAGAGACTGGTTGGTCTTCCCCTGTCCTAACCAATATTTTTGGGGTCACCTCATCACACTGACAGTTTAGAAGCACTGAATGGAAGAGATGGAAAGGATAAGAATAAGATAAGATGGAGATAATTGAGTTTAACTTTCTGCCCAATGCAGGAATCCACTATCACACTATTTTGGACATAAATCCTTCTTCACAATTAATTAATGCTTGACATTGCTTCCCATCAAATGCCATGGACTTAGAGAGGCTTTTCTAAAAGTATTTAGCAGAAAAAGTCCCAGCAAGAGATTCAAAAACCAAACCCAAGCCATTCTGACAATGTCAGAAATTTGAGAAGTGTCCTCTCCTCTGGAGGACATTTTGTGAGAAGTTGAGAGTTTTTATTGGACATCCTACACAGAATCTTTTATCCTTGGGGGTTTTAAGACAAGTGGATTTCAACTCAAAAAATTGTTTGACTAGTTCCTAGGGAATAAGGGGAGTTGAAGTCCACATGTTGTAAGATTGCCAATGACCTGGAGAGTTGCACCAAGAAATGAAAATTTGGGGACAGAGTAAATAGTCTAGTTAGTCATAGTTATGCTGCCTCTTGTAATAGTTTTGTTAGATAGGGCCCAGTGTTCAAGTCTGTCAAGATTCTTCTTCCTTTGACTTTTTTTATTAAAAAGAGGAATGGGTGTTTTAAGTTTTCTGCATTGTTTTAGTGGTTCCTGGCACTGATCTTTTGGGGTGTACTTCCTTCACTTTTTTTGAAAGCCTTTAGTGACCCACAACTTCTGAAGACAAGCTATTACATTGGTTCATTGGTTTCATCTTTAGGAAATTTTTCCTTAGTCCTAAATTGCTTCTCTTTTTGGTTAGTTTCCATCCATTGTTTCTTGTCGTGCCTTTTGGTGCTTTGGAAAATAGATGGACTCCCTCATTTTTGTAGAAGCCCTCAAATATTGAAACAGTGCTATTTTATTGTGAGTTGTGAGCGTTATTTTACTGTGAGTTGGGTAGATGTTTGGCAAAATAGATTAAATGGAAAAAAAGAGCATGGTTGAATTTGCTTTTTAAATCCTGTCAGCACTTTTCCAGATTAAAAGTGAAAGACCATTAAAAAGATCACCAGTATTGTAGAGCTGGGGCAATTTTTGCATGGTCCATTGGAAACAATCTCAAAATTTCCAAAGGAAAAAGCACATAAAAAAGGCATGGATGACCTTTCTATCTATCTTCCTCTCTTTCTGTAGCTGACCAGGTTGTGCCAGTTTGATGAAAGGTGGTTGTCTCAGCCTTCTTTTCCCTGAGATCCTCTGATTTTTGCATCCTGGTGCCTCCACCTTTCTGTCTTAATGTAGCTGCTTAGTGATTTCTGATGCCATTGCCTGTCAATCACATGGATGTGCTTACCTGATGCTTTCTGACATGCCCCTGGCATGCAAGACAGGTAAGAATTCCCCAGCCTATGCCATCATTGAAGAATAAACCAAAAAGTAGAGAAAAATAAAGTGGATAAAAATGAAATAAATGCAATAGTGTAAGAAATGTGACAAGGCAGTCAGCATTCCTCTTTCTCATTTAGAAGGACCTCATTCTCACAAATGATTTATTTATTTTGTTGGATGTTTATCCTGTCTATTACTTTATAAGAAACTCAAGGTGGAGAACTTGTCTAATGTTCCTTCCTCCTCTTAGTTTCCCCACAGCCACAATCTAAGAAGTGGTTTGGGCTGGGAGAGAGTGACTGATCACTCAGCCATTTTTTCAAGGCTAAAATAGGACTAGAACTCAGAGTTTCTTGGTTTCTAGGCCAGCACCTTAACCCCTGCTTTGTTTAAAACGGAGGAAGGAATGTCAAAATAACTTGTAAGAATTGCATGCGAAAACAAGATTGGAGGAAACAAACTTGTAAAGCTGCAAACATCACAGATAACATTTCAGAATAATCTCCCATAGAATGATGCAAAGGACAAGAGAGGTTGTAGCAAATTACTATCTGAGGTGGACCTGTTAGTAGGAAAGGAGACTAGAATGAGCAGTAATACTTTGCAAGATGCATCAAACCTGAAGTGGAGATGTTTGTTATGTATTTGCACAAGGTGAGAATTCTTTTTGTTTGAAAACAACTCGCTCGGACGAGGTGAGTGGCCAAGTGTGACAAGGAGTGGCGGGGAGGGGAAGGTTCAAAGCAGGGCAGGGCGAGATGAGGCACCTTTCAATGTGAGTGACATCGAGTTGGCCACACCCACCCAGTCACATGGCCACCTAGCCATGCCTACCCAGTTGGTCATTAGGGCAGACCACTGGTGTTCCCGTAACAAGACTGTTTCACTCAGCAGCCTCCACCATAGTGGTGGGATTCACGTACCTTTGCTACCAGTTCGTAAATGTGAATGTGCTCGCATGCACAGAAGGTCATGCATTACATCAGAGCAGGTAGGCGGAGCCTCCAGGAGCAGCCGCTACCGGTTTGCCCAAACCAGTAAGAACCGGCAGAATACTACCACTGCTCCACCACTGACATTAAAATCATACTGAGACAGACAATGCCTCCCCCTCATCTCCTGCCTTGAAGTGGAGACAGACGGATGCCTATAACCAGGATATTCTTGGCCTCACCTGGCATGACAAAGTTCTAAATAGCGCAGTCTTCGAACGTGCTGGAATCTCTAGCATGTATATCCTATTGAAACAGTGATGTCTATGCTGGCTTGGGCATGTCGTGAGAATGGCCGATGGTCAGATTCCAAAAGATTCCCTGTATGGAGAATTAGTGCAGGGAAATCGCCCCAGAGGGAGACCACAGCTGTGATACAAAGATATCTGCAAGAGAGATCTAAAGGCCTTGGGAATGGACATTAACAGCTGGGAAACCTTGACCTCTGATCGTTCAGCTTGGAGGCTAAAGACGCAGCATGGCCTTCTCCAATTGGAAGAGAGACCTGTTTGGCAGGTTGAGGCAAAGAGGCAGTCCTAGAACCAGTGAAATCTGGGGGCTGGGCAGGGGACAGAATATATCTGCCCTTGGTATGGAAGGGATTGACCCTCTTGAATTGGCCTTTTTAGCCACACCAGTTGCTGTTTTAGGGCCTCTTTCCAGAGAATGATGCCATACTCTTTTGAGACTGAAGGATGCCAACGAATGATAACCAGGAACAGGAGTTGAGTTCAAAGCATTAAGAGTTTATTCTTGCCACCTGTACCCATGAATCTGAGCAATTAATAATGGTCCAAGCTAAATTGGCCAGCAGAATTCATGGAGGGCTGGAATTCTTGTGGCTGCGCAACGATTCCAAACTGATGACGCATTTCACCCCTCCCTCGGGCTCTGTCAGCTCATCTCTTACATCTTCCAAGGCACAGCTTGCCCTTCAGCAAGAACATGCCAAGAACAAGAACTTAGTTGGCATTATCCATCATGGGATTCATCCAAATTGCCCTCTGGTATTTAAACTGTTTCATCAATACCATTTGGTGATTCTAGTTGTTGATTTCTCTCTTTTTCCTTTTTCACTGCAATGTTAAACCAGATCCCATTAAAGAGACATTTGTAACACTGGTTTTTTAGGGGGGGGGGTGTTTTCAGCTGGTTGTAAACCCAGACAGGAATGGTTATTTACAGTGTTTTTAGGGGGGGGGGGAATTGTTTTCAGCTGGTTGTTACATATTAGAGTTCATAAGAACCTCTCCTGAAATCCCTTTATGATTGTCACCCCAAGAGTCTGTCTGTCTGTCTGTCTGTCTGTCTGTCTGTCTGTCTGTCTGTCTGTCTGTCTGTCTTTCTTTCTTTCTTTCTTTCTTTCTTTCTTTCTTTCTTTCTTTCTTTCCCTCTCTCTCTCTCTCTCTCTCTCTCCCTGCCTCCCTCCCTTTTTTCCTCCCTTCCTGTAACAGGCTTTCCATCTTCCAAAAAAATTAAACAGTGAGAAGAGCAAGTTAAAGAATGTATGGTAAGAATGTATGGCTAAGAATTTTGGCTATAATATTCAGATGGATCAACAGAGAGAATATGGTTAAAAGGTTTAAAATTCACCTTGTCCTATAATTTAAAAGAGTTTTTTAAAACTCTTTTTAAAATGATGTACTGTTGGTATATGGCACCTGCAAATTTGTCTAAGATGGATAAAGGTACTTCTAATCAATATTGGAAATGTGAAAAACATGAAGGGACATTTTTATCATTCTGCACAAGTGGACTTGTGGAGAAGTTTAAAGATACTGGGCACAAATACTTAGACTGATTAATATTCAGATGAAAATGGATTTTTTCTTATTAGAACTAATGGGCAATCAGTTAGAAAAGGCTTGCAGACGTTTGATTTTTTTACATGATAACTGCAGCAAGGTTATTATATGCGCAAATATAAAAGAGCAAAGAAATACCCATCATGCAGAGGGATGGATCATGAAGATGGCAGAGCTTGCAAAAATGGCTAAATTGACTTAAGGAGGAAACAATCATTATCTTTATAAAAGATTGGAAACCCTTTATGGACTTTTTGCTGAGAATGGATGACATTGAATGGATGATCTCAGGATTTATTGATTTAAAAGTTTTGTTTATTGGAAGCAGACAATATGTAATTTTGGAGGATGGAGTTGCCAATTATGGTGTTTGTAACTTCTGCGATGAAGATCAGATATTTTTCTCTTTTTTTTCCTTTTCTTTCTTTTCACATCCTTCACTTGTTCTTTTTTATTCTTTTATATCTCTTTCTTCTTTTTCAGTTTCCTTTTTGTATTTCTGTACTTCTTTTCTCTTCAATAAAAAGAAAATGAATCTAGGATCCTATAAATAGCCTTGTTCAATCACCCATGAATTATCTTTGTCCATCCTTTAGTTCTTCACCAGATGTTTATGTGTTGCTTGCAAGCAGGAAGTGGAGACACACTGTCCTTGACTTATGACTGGTTGCTTAGCAGCCATTCAAAATTAAGACAGACCCTCCAAAAGCTACTTATGACCCAGATTCAAAGTTCTAATGGCCATTCTCCACCCCCCCAATAGTCATGTGACTGCAGTTTGGGTACTAACCCTAACCCAGGTGCATTTATGACGGATGTTTGCAGCATCCTGTGGTCACACGGTGGCAATTTATGATAGTTTTGCAGGAAACTGGCATTTATGTCTGATTTCCAGCAAAAAATGCCCCATAAACAAGTCATGATTTGCTTAACACAGTTCATTTTATGACCCACCACATTTTGTTAACCACTGTGGCAAAAAAATAATGTAAAATCGGTCGTGATCACATAATTACCTATTTAGCTGTCGCAACTTGTGACTGTAATTATGGGCTCAGTTCCAATGGTAAGTCGAGGGCCATCCATATCACTTTCGTACTGTTGTTCCTTCACAACCAAACTTTGCTGGCATGCTTTCCACAATCCAGAGGCAGGACTGCAAGAGCTACCTTTTCCAGAGCAAGAGTCTTCGAGAGCAAGCATTCCTAATCCACCCGACTTCTGTGAATTCATCCCATCCGTTTTTAAGCCATCCAGGTTAGTTGGTGCCATCAACACCTCTCACCGTAATGAAATTTGAATGGTTCATTATGTGAAGAAGTACTTCCTTTTTTCCCCCATTGGAAATCTCCTTCCAGCCTTCGCCAGCAGCTGATCCCGAGAGGGGAAAACTCTCCCTGTCCACTTTATTTCTGTCATGCATGATTTTTTATGCCATTGATCATGTCTCATCTCAATCACTTTTCTTTCAAAGAAAAAGAGACTTAGCCTTTCTAGGATTTTTCATACGGAAGGCATAAATGATTATTTTTAAATTTTATTTATCTATTAGACTAGACTAGACTAGACTAGACTAGACTAGAATAGAATAGAATAGAATAGAATAGAATAGAATTCTTTATTGGCCAAGTGTGTCTTTGACAAGGAATTTGTCTTTGGTGCAGATGCTCTCAGTGCACGTAAAAGACAAGATACATTCGTCACGAATCATAAGGTACTACAATTAATGATAGTCATAGGGTACAAATATGCAATCAAATCATATTAAGAAACAATCAATATAAATCGTAAGGATACAAGCACAAAGTTACAATCATGCAGTCATAAGTGGGAGGAGATGGGTAATAGGAACGATGAGAAGATTAATAGTAGTGCAGACTTAGTAAATAGTTTGACAGTGGTGAGGGAATTATTTAGCAGAGTGATGGCATTTGGGAAAAAACTGTTCTTATGTCTAGTTGTCTTGGTGTGCAGTGCTCTATAGCGTCGTTTTGAGGGTAGGAGTTGAAACAATTTATGTCCAGGATGTGGGGGTTCTGTAAAGATTTATCTATATCTTGCCTTTAGTATTTTTATAATCAACTCAACAAAGCAGAAAAATACAAAAACTTCTCCCTCTTGATATTTTTCTTCATAGCAAGAGATGAGTTGAGATGAGTTGGGTGGAAGAGGAAGCTCTGGCTCAAATTCACCCAGTTGGCTTTCATCACTAAGGCAGGACTAGAACTCAGAGCCTTCTGATGTTTGAACCAAAGTCACCCAGCCGTCTTTGCTGCCTAGTGCGGGACTAGAACTCACAGCCTCCTTGTTTCTAGTTTGGTCTAAAGTGGTGGGATTCGAATAATTCAACAACCGGTTCTTTGCCCTAATGACCACCTGGGTAGGTGTGGTTTGGTGGTCATGTGACTGGGTGGGCATGGCCAACTCAACGTCACTCAGGTCAATAGGCACTACACCTGAGCTGTTACAATATAATAAGGGTGAACTGGAGAGGCAGTTTCTGTAAGCAGGGCAATAAAGATGAGGCTAGAAGCAACACCAGAATGTTTCCTTCCTGACTTCCTTACAGGATTAGTCCTGTAGAGTGGAAAAAAACCAAAAGGAGATTTCTTCCAACAACCGGTTCTCCCAACTGCTTAGAAAGTTAACAACCGGTTCTCCCGGTCTAAAACACTGGTCTAAAACACCTTCTTCTCCATAGCAACTGACTGCTATATAGTTTTTGGGCTAACTTCAAACAAAGCCCACCAAGGCATGAGTATTTAGTTAAATCTGCCAGTTCAGTGGTTTTGCTCCTTGCGTGACTATGAACATGTTAATTGAACCTTGTGTCCTAGATACCTTGTTTTTTCTTCTACGACTTTGTCTTTTTTAAGCATCAGTTAACCCCATCTTATTCACGCTGGAGTAGAGATGGGTAACAAACCTGCTGGAACATTTCAATTCTCCTTTTCTATTCCTTTCTCCAGATATTTACAATTTTTTAGCATTTGTCTGATGGTACTTATTTTTGAATACATTCCTCCTACCATACATATTTTACGAGCAATTTCCCTTTTTTTCACACACCATTTCTGATTGGAAAAACTACTTTCCAGAACCAAACGAGTATAAAAACCAAAAAAAATAATTGCATTCTGGTTTGTCTACTTATTTAAGAGATGCAAATTAGGCTGGTGTATATTAAATAGGAGTGAAACATACATTCCACAGCCACCAGTATATTAATTCAGATTTGGCATAAGAGTTCATTGGAAACTGTGATGACAAGCGATTAACTATTTGCCATGACATCACAAGGAGCTTAACACAGGGGTGAAATGCTACCGGTTCGGGCTGGTTTGCCCGAACCAGTAGTAAAAAATGCTACTGCTTCACAGAACTGGTAGTAAAAAAAGTTTTTTAAAAAAGTTACGACAATTGCACGTCGCACGGCTGATTTTCAGAACTTTTATTTTTATTTTTTTGGCATTTTTTTTTACTACAGATTCTCTGGAAACGCGGGAGTGGAGGCATTTTTGCTCCCAGCAGGCTTCCCTGAGACCTGCTCGGCCAAAAACGGGGGTGTGGGTACTGAGAAAGAAAGAAAGAAAGAAAGAAAGAAAGAAAGAAAGAAAGAAAGAAAGAAAGAAAGAAAGAAAGAAAGAAAGAAAGAAAGAGGGAGGGAGGGGAAAAGGAGAGGAAGGAAGGACTGTAAACCTGGCACTAGACGCAGCTTCAGAGGATAATCCAGGGCTGGAAGGGATCTGGAGGTCATCTAGTCCACCCCCGAAGGACATTGTTAAAGTGAGTTTCTGTCTTTTGATCTCTCACTTACGTGACTATATAGCCATGCCCACCCAGTCACATGACCCCCACCAAGCCACGCCCACATAACCAGTAGTAAAAAAAAAAATAGATTTCACCACTGGCTTAACATCATTTGGCTTCCAATGCTCCCACCCCACTTTTGTTTCACTGGGCTTTGTTAAACACAATGAAGTGATTTGGAGACTTACAAGGCCCAGCAGGTGGCAGCAGATAGCTGGCCTTGTTGAGTTCAAAAAGCTAAGCAGGACTCTTCTTGGTTCGTACTTTGATGGGAGTAGTCAAGAGATTGCCTCCCAGAGATAAGGGTGCTGATTGCTGGAGGTCTTCAATAAAAGATTGGACAGCCATTTGTCCAGGATGACATAAGATCTCTTGCCATGGGCAGAGGTTAGACTAGAAGACCTCCAAGGTCCTCTTCAGCCCTATGAATCTTCAATTCTATTATTTCAGGACTGTTGGCTAGGTAGACTTGGAAGTTTGTTCACCCAAGGTCTGAAGGTAGTGCAATAAAGGAAACTGCTTAGAAGAAACTTTGTGCGTCTTTCTTGGTTTGTTAGCCTGACAAAAAACAAACCTTCCATGAAAAATGATCCTGTAGCCTCTTGAGAGATGGAGAACTCACAACTTCCAAGCTCCACTGCTGTACCGATCATCCATTTCCATCAGAATGTTGGTAAGGAAATTTCTTTTCATATGTGAGCAAAATCTAGGCACAGGAACAACTCTTGTATATGATCCTTTTTATTGCATTCATTCATTCATTCATTCATTCATTCATTCATTCAGGGGTGGGCTTCAAAAATTTTAGCAAGGGGTTCTCTGGCTGATTGCAGGGTAAGCATAGCCATGGTGGGCATGGCCTAGTCAGTCTCCTGCACCAAAAGAGGGGGGTGTTTTTGCCCTCCCCAGGCTCTGGAAGCTTTCCTCAAACCTCCAGGGGGGGCAAAAATGGCCCCCCAGGCTCCGGAGCCCCTCTGGAGGCCGGAACAGGTCCATTTCCAGCCTTTCCTAATTTCCAGTAGGCATGTTTTTCACCCTGCCCGAGCCTCCGCACACGCCCTGCACTTACCTGCATCCAAAATGGGCCGCGTGGGGGCTCCTGGGAGGGGCGGGGTGGGTAGCGCCAGCCAAGAGTGGGTTTTGGGGGTTCTCTGAACTGCACAGAATCTTAGCTAGAAGTCCTCCCGAACTGCTGCGAACCTCCAGCAGCCCAGCCCAGCCATTCATTCGTTCGTTTTATATGTCGCCCATCTCACTAAAAGTGAAAATAGTTAGTGACTATGGTACTCTTTGTGTAATGAACACAAATGCCATATTTTTCTCAACCTTTTTTTCTCCAGACTAAGTATCCCAAGTTCCTTTCGTCTGTTCTCAAACTCCTGTGCCTTCTTAATGGCTCCCCTCTGTACCTTTTCCAATTTCTCAACATTCCTCTGAAAGACGTTGAGCTTGTCGATCAGGAAGGTCAGCACTTCGGTTCAAATCCCTACCGTTGCTTAGCAGAGTGAGCTCCCGTGACTTGTCCCAGCTTCTGCAAACCTAGCAGTTTGAAAGCACGTAAAAATATAAGTAGAAAAACAGGAACTACCTTTGGTGGGAAGGGAACAGTGCTCCGTGCGCCTTCGGCATTGAGTCTTGTTGGCCACATGAGCACGGAGATGTCTTTGGACAGCGCTGGCTCTTCTGCTTAGAAAGGGAGATGAGCACCGCCCTCTAGAGGCGGGAACAACTAGCACATATGTGCAGGGGAGCCTTACCTTGAAGCAGCCTACTGCAGAACACTGCTTGTAATGCTTCTGCGCCATTTTAATCTTCCCACAATCTTTGAGAATTACAAGAAAACGTCCATTACTAAAAGTGAGGCCTGAACGCAGGCTTGCCTGGTCTTATTCAAGCCCTTTGCTCTAAGTACTGATGAATTGTTTCTACTCCATCCCCTTGAGGCGGTTGTTTACACAGTGCCCAGATGAGAAGTTTGAAAACACTTGGCCAAAGCTGGAAGGACTCTGATGATTTTTCATTTTCTTTCCTTTGCTGACTGCGATGGAGTTGGACAACCCTCTTTCAGAAATTCAACTCCTGGGAGAGAAAAAGGCTCGCACAGACAGTGGTGTTTATGATCTCTGAGTCCCGTTTCTCTGCCCCATTATTGGCTTCATTATTTCTTTGCGTATCTCCTTCAGTTGTCTCAATGTCTTTTGTTCTCTCCTCTGTTCTTTCTCCTCTCTCTGATCTGCTGTCATTGTGCTTGGTACAATTAAGGCAACTAAATCAGCCTCGGCAGGCAGGCTGAATCCTCTCAGCTTCTTAATTCTCTTTCAAGACTTGAATTTCATCAAAGTTCTGGCCTTTTGTTCTCAGAGGTCTTGGAATTATCAGGAAATGTTCAGCCAAAAGCATTTGCAAGGTTGGAGGTGGGGGTGGGGTTCTTTAAAACTTGAGATGTAAATCTCACCATTTCCACACTTTTCTATTCTAAAGATTCACAGATTAAGAGTTGGAAGGTCATCTAGTCCAAATCCTTGCCCAAGTAGGAGATCCTACACCATTTCTGACAAATGGCAGTCCAATCTCTTCTTGAAAGCATCCAGTGATGGAGCTCCCACAACTTCCAAAGACAACTTCTGTTCCATGGGTTGATTGTTCTCATCGTCAGAAAGTTCCTCCTAATTTCTAGGTTGAATCTCTCCTTGTTCAGTTTCCATCCATTGTTCCTTGTCTGGCCTTCGGGTGCTTTGGAAAATAGCTTGACCCCCTCCTCTCTGTGGCAGCCCTTCAAATATTGGAAGATTGCTATCATGTCTGCCCTGGACCTTCTCTTCACTAGACTAGCCATGCCCAGTTCCTGTAACCATTCTTCATATGTTTTAGTCTCCAGTCCCCTAATAATCCTGGTTGCTCTTCTCTGCACTTTTTCTAGACTGTGGTGACCAAAACTGGATGCAGTACTCTAGGTGTGGTCTTACTAAGGCTTTATAGAGTGGTATTAGTACCTCATTTTATCTTGATTGTATCCCTCTGTTAATGCAATTTAGGATTGCGTTGGCTTTTTTGGCTGCCACCGACCACTGCTGGCTCATATTTAGCTGGTTGTCCTTTAAGACTCCAAGATCCATGTTACAGTCACTGCTATTAAGCCTGGTTTCACGCAATTTATATGGGTACTTTTGGTTTTTCTTACCTAGTTCATATACCAAGTTCAGGGTTAGAGAATAGTTAGGTCGTGCTACGTAACCCCTAGTCCTTCTTTTCATTAAACTAGACATACCCAGTTCCTGCAACCGTTCTTCGTGTGTTTTAGCCTCCAGTCTCCTAATCATCTTTGTTGCTCTTCTCTGCACTCTTTCTAGAGTCCCCACATCTTTTTTACATTGTGGCGACCAAAACTGAATGCAGTATTCCAAGTGTGGCCTTACCAAGGCATTATAAAGTGGTATTAACACTTCATGTGATCTTGATTCTATCCCTCTGTTGATGCAGCCTAGAACTGTGTTGGCTTTTTTGGCAGCTGCTGCACACGGCTGGCTCATCTTTAAATGGTTGTCCACTAGGATTCTAAGATCCCTCTCCCAGTTACTACTATTGAGCAAGACACCATATATACCAGTGATGGCGAACCTATGCCATGCATGCCACAGGTGGCATGCGGAGCCGTTTGTCAGGGCACGCGAGGCGCTGCCCTGTCAGCTGGCCAGGGCACATGCGGACGCTGGCCAGTTGATTTCACCCTTTTTAAAAGCAATTTTTCGCCCTCCCAAGGCTCCAGGGGCTTTATAGGAGCCTGGGGAGGGTGAAAAGAGCCTCCCACACACCCCTGAGGCTCTCCGGAGGCTTCATGAGCTTCCGTAAAGCCTCCAGAGTGCAAAAAACCAGCCCTATGGGCAAACTGGATGTTCGGGAACGGACTTCTGGTTGGCTTGGAGGGTTGCTTTGACTGCGCCGGAGGCTTCAGGGAAGCCTCCTGAAGCCTTCGGAATGCTTAAAACGACCCTCCAAGCAAAGCGGAAGTGACTTCCGGTTTGCTTGGAGGGTCATTTTGAGCGCTCTGAAGGCATCAGGTAAGCCTCCTGACAGGCCCTGAAGCCTTCGGAGCACTCAAAACGACCCTCCAAGCAAACCGTAAGTGGTTTGCTCGGAAGGTCATTTTGAGCACTTTAGAGGTGTCAGGGAAGCCTCTTGATGGCCCCTGAAGCCTCCGGAGGGCATCCGGGGGGTGGGGGAGGCTGTTTTCGCCCTCCCCAGGATCCTATAAAGCCTCTGGAGCCTGGGGAGAGTGAAAAAAGCATGTAAAAATGGGGGGAGCACCTGTAGTGCACGCATGCGCACTGGGGGTGTCATGCATTGCATTATGGGTGCGGCATGCCCACACATAAACCCCCTGCGCTCACCACTTATGGCACATGAGCCAAAAAAGGTTCACCATCACTGATATATACTGTACCTGTGCATTAAAGAGAGATCACACCTAGAACTAAAGATAACTTTCCTAACAGTGAGAACAATTAATCAATGAAACAGCTTCCCTGTGGAAGTTGTGGGTGTCCATCCATGGACAACCATCTATCCAGAATGCTATAGATATCCTACTTGAGTGGGGGGTTGGACTGGAGGACCTCCAAGGTCCCTTCCAACTATTATTTTATGTACTGTATCCACTGAACTGAGTGGTTTTTGTTAAGGATTGGGCAAGACGCTTGTTGAAAGCAATGCTCAGGAGTATGTGTGAGCATCTATCTTTGAATTGTCAAAGTAGCCATACCTGTTCCAAAGTCAGGCCATGTGGGGGAGGGTAGCCTGGATTCCCAGGAGAGAGGCACTGCATTCTGGAGGACCAAGAATCAGCAAAGTTCAGATAGTTTGGTTGGGAGGGCCAAGGCAGCTCATCCCTAGAAGTTCTCAGCGTCTATTTTTAATGATGCAAGTAATAGCTTTAGCTTGGCAGGATTTATGTCTACAGGTGAAGGATAATTAAAAATATGTTTAGTAGTAATTCTGTGTGTATCCCTTCATTATTGAAGCCTGACAGGCAGCTGCTTCAGAAACTGCTCCCTGCCGTGTGTGTGTGTGTGTGTGTATGTACATGTGCATGCACATCCAAGCAACATTCCTATTGGGATTGGGATTGCCAGTGAAATATTGGAAAACATCTTCAAATACTTCGATACAGGGCTATACCCTCTTTTGGGAAAACTATTCTATCAAAGTCAAGCCACCAAAACTCAAAAAAAAAAAATCCTCTAATTTACAGAAGTGCCCTTTCTACTTATATCTTTAAAATAAATCCATTGATGGGTCTCTCACCTGGTTGATTAATTTTCCCAACTCCCCTAATGCATAAAAAAGGGAAAGGGGGAAATTATTTCATTCCACTGCTGTTTTAAGCCCCTTTGGAGACTACACAAATGAATATCGGGGCTTTTCAAAGCATCTCCTTCCCATCAGGCGAAAACCTACCATAGATTTAATCTCTGGTGTTTTTGGGCTCAGCTAAGGAGATCCTGCTGAGAACCTTAATGGGCCTTTGCTATGCAGTGCAAGGATAGAGCTTCGGAGTGTCCCCAGCTTCTGAATCAGTCCTAGTGTCAGTTTCCCAAGAACCAAGAAAGAGAAGTAGAGTTACTTCTGAGTACTTTCCTTTATTGTTCCACACCTATAGACAGAATCTTGCCAAATTAAAGCAATTACTGGCATCATTATAGATATACTCTAAGCCAGTGATGGCGAACCTTTTTTGGCTCACGTGCCACAAGTGGGGGGAGCGCAGGGGGGTCGTGTGCGGGCGTCCCACACCCATAATGCAATGTGCGATCCCTCCAGTGCGCATGCGTGCACAATGCGCAACCCCCCCCCCATTTTTACATGCTTTTTTCGCCCTTCCCAGGCTCCAGAGACTTTATAGGAGCCTGGGGAGGTCGAAAAGAGCCTCCCCCGCCCCCCCACCCGGAGGCCCTCCGGAGGCTTCAGGGACCATCCGGAGGCTTCCCTGAAGCCTTCGGAACGCTTAAAACCACCCTCCGAGCAGACCAGAAGTGACTTCCGGTTTGCTCGGAGGGTGGTTTTAAGCGTTCCGAAGGCTTCAGGGACCGTCCGGATGGTCCCTGAAGCCTTCGGAGCACTCAAAAGGATCCTCCAAGCAAACGAGAAGTCACTTCCGGTTTGCTCGGAGGGTCGTTTTAAGCGCTCCGAAGGCGTCAGGGAAGCCTCCGGACTGTCCCTGAAGCCTTTGGAACGCTTAAAATGACCCTCCGAGCCTCCAGAGGGCCTCCGGGGGGGCGGGGGGCTCTTTTCACCCTCCCCAGGCTCCTATAAAGCCTCTGGAGCCTGGGGAGGGCAAAAAATGGCTTTTAAAAAGGTGCCATAGGTTCGCCATCACTGCTCTAAGCATTGCTAGGGAGGAGCCTTCTTCACACTCTTTCTCCCAACAAAACTATCTAAGCATTACCGTATTTTTCAGGGTATAAAATGCACCTTTTCCCCCCAAAAAAGAGGGTGAAAATCTGGATGCATCTTATACACTGAATACAGCATTTTTGGCCTCCCAAAACCCTGTCCCCTTCACAAAAATGGATGTGCAGAGGATTTGGGAGGCCTGGGAGCTGGGGAGGGCAAAAACAAGCTAAAAATGGGCCATTTTTGCTCATTTGTGCCCCCCAGCCCTCAGGAGCACTCTACAAGCCTCCTAAAGGCTATGCATGCCCTTTTTGTTTTGGCAAAAACATTTTTTGCTCAGTTTTGCTTGTTTTTTGCTCGTTTTTGTTCATTTTTTGCTTGTTTTTGCCCCCCCAGCCCCCCCAGAGCACTTTGCAGACCTTTCAAACTCTCTGCATGCCCTGTTTTTTACAAAAAAAGTGAGGCATGCAGAGGGTTTGAAAGGTCTGCAGAGTGCAAAAACTTTTTTTAAAATTTACCTCTTCAAAATTTTGGTGCGTCTTATACTCCAAAAATACAGTATCGCTTTGCCCTCTAGAATGCAGCCCCCCCTCCTGAGGATCCAGACTACATTCCACCACACCCAGGGACCTTCTCAACCTATTTCTATTTCCTCTTTGATATTTCCTAAAAGCCTGATGAATCCATTCAGCCATCCATCAATTCCCGTTAGGTTACCCAATTAATGGTGAATCAATGGTGGTTTTGTATGACCCCTGACCCTTTCATCTTCTGAGCCCATTTCCCTTCTCTGCTTTGTTCTCACCTTTACCTTTACCTTTTATTTCGATTTTTATACCGCCCCCTCTCCCCAAAGGGACTCGGGGCGGTGTACAGTCAAGTGAAATAGATAAAACATTAATCCGATATCTCTTTCCAGCCAAGGTAGCTATAAAAATAAAATACGGATCATTTACTGTAAAAGTTTATTGATAGAAAAGGTGTGGAGGGTGTGGGGTGGAGAATGAATACTCCCTTTGCAGTCATGTTTCTATCCCACAATAGATGTTTGGTGTTGGTTTTTTTTTTTGTCATCTTTGTTTTGATAAGAACAGGAACAATGCATTTCTAGAAACCATGCATTCATTTATAAATGTTCTCCTTGACATTTCCAATCATGCAAACCTAGTAGCAATCTCTGAAGATGCCCAGGAGTTTTGAATATTACAAGGTTTCAAAGGAGAAGTGCTATTTATAGTGGGAATCGGAAATACAAATTATTTACCCTTTCATGAAATGCATAGCAACAATCTTTCCCTTCCCCATGGACAGTAAGAATGCTGCAGTCTAACGCCACATCAGGCTGTAAGGTTCAAGTAAGGATGATTTACAACCTGTTGAGTTTACAAAGTAGAAAGATGCGCCACTTTCAAAGTAGCTCAAGTCATAATTACATTCACTCAAAGCAACATTCAGAAAATGCACAAAAATGATTTAAAAAGATCAAAACAAAACAAAACAAAACCAGAAAGCTATGTGTTGTAATATTTGTTGTCTTCTTAATGCCTTTCCTTGTTTTCCAGCCTAAAAGAAAGTTGGGCCAAAGTCATATGTAGACGCTAAAGCTTGTCCATCTCTCTAACAGCAGGTTAACTCTCCAAAATCTGAACAGTTGAAGAGTGACAGAGCTCACTGTAACAGCAATGCCAAAAAGGCATTAAGAGTTGTTAGCCTAATCTTGCGAAGCTTTTCTCTGGTAATATTGAACGGCAAACTGGGGCATACAAAACCTTTGCTAGACCAATTCTCGAGTACAGCTCATCTGTCTGGAATGCATATCAGACATATGAGCGAGTCCAGAGATATTTCACGAGAAGAGTCCTCCACTCCTCTGTTTGCAACAGAATATCTTATGCCACCAGGCTTGAAATTTTGGGCTTAGACAACTTAGAATTTTGCCATCTTCGATCCGACTTAAGTGAAGTACACAAAATTATCTGCTACAATGTCCTACCTGTAATGACTACTTCAGCTTCAACCACAATAATACATGATCACACAATAGATGTAACCTAAGGTAAACCGCTCCAAACTCGGTTGCAGAAAATATGACTTCAGCAACAGAGTGGTCGATGCCTGGAATGCACTACCTGACTCTGTGGTTTCTTCCCCAAACCCCCATAACCCTAACTTTAAACTGCCTACCGTTGACTTCACCCCATTCCTAAGAGGTCTGTAAGGGGCGTGCATAAGGATACCAGCATGCCTAACATCCGTGTCCTATTGTCCCCATTTATTTGTACCCATTCCCTGTATGCATAATCATGTTTATACTTATATTTGTTATCTTATACATGCTTGACAAAATAAAAAAAGAAAGAGCCAATGTAGGATTGGAGGTGGGAGGGAGAACCTCGATTTATAAATGAATTGGATGTAGCTAGGAGAGCAGGAAAAGAGAGCACACACATGCATCCTTCTGTAAGAGGCTGAAGCTGGGCAGTGGCTTAGGAAGTGACCAGGTCCTCTATTCTAAGCCTTCTTCCCTCTTTCTTCTCATCCTGTGACCCATCATGGAGCTTTCTAAGGTATTGAAAGGAATGTTCAATACCTTTGCTAAACCTTTGCTCTGCCTCTGCCCCCTACCTTGCATGAACAAGTCAAAACCAGGATGCCACAAATGCACAGCAGCATTTTTAGTAGAAAGGAGGGGCCCCAATGTTAGAAATAAAGACATATTACATGCAAGGGAACTTGGAAATATGCAAAAAGAACTTGTTTCATAATTCATCAGTAAATGGCATAGGACAGGTCCCGTATCACTGCAAGCTCTAAGGCAGAATTCTTCAAAATTTGCAATGATATGTGGACTTCAACTCCCACAATTCCCCAGGGATTATGTTGCCAAGTTTGGAAAGAACATTGCTTTGGGGGATCCCTCCCCCCCTGAGAAAAAGTCAAGGCAGTAGGCATTTCTTCAGAGGATGTCAATAAGTTAAGGTAGAAGGTATGATTATGTGATCAAAGGTCTGTTTGTTTTATTTTATTATTTTCTTTGTATACTGACTTTATGGTTTTTACTCAAGGTGGCATACATGTCTTCCCCACAACCACCCTGTGGGGTGGGTTGGGCTGAGGGAGAATAATTTGCTCAAGATCTCCCAGCTGGCCTTCATGGCTAAGGCAGGACATGAACTCACGGTCTCCTGCTTTCCTGCCTGATGCCTTCACCATTAGACCAAACTTGCTCTTTTTTATTTTTATGAACAATAAACGATAGTACACTTTTTGCTATCTTGCTGCTAAATGAACAGATGCTAAATACTATAGCTGGATAAAAATGGTTTTTCAAAAGTTTCCACCAACATTTTTCTTTGGGTGCAGAAAAGCTGGATGTATTATTTCTTTAATCTTCCTCGGGAAAGATTCTTCTTCCTGTTCTCAAAAGGAGAATGTTTCCTTACTAGAAGCAGTTGCTCTCCCCCCTCCCCAACTGGAAAAAGTCCACGGAAGACCTCCTCCTAGGTCTTTCTTCTAAAATTTAAGAGAGGTGGAGGCTGCAAAGGCTGGGGATGTTTTTATGCAGAAGAAATTATAGCATTTATACATGCTCCTTCAAGTACGCGTGGCCTTTTCATCACTCACCAAGGGCCAAGAACATCACACTTTGCTCATCTTCCTATTTGAAAAATGGTCTGAAACTAAATTATTGTTCATCAATTTGAACTGTAAACTGATAGGGAAAAATGCAGGGGGGTGTTTCATGTGATGACCTTGGGTCCCTGCTGGAAAAAACTGCAAACCCTCTAATGCAGTGATGGCAAAACCTTTTCAGAACTGACTGCCCAAAGCGGAACATGCATGCATGCAGGCTCCGGAGCACCAGAAACCCGAAGACCAGAAGGGGAATGGACTAATTGACCTCTAAAGACTCTTCCATCTATAATTCTATGAAATGACATACCCAACTTGATTCGGTCGAAATATATTGAACAGCTACTATGAACATTAAAGTCCACATCGAACAGCTTATCTGGCTAATGATTATGAGAAATTAAACCCAATATATATATATGGACGGCAATGGGTTGATAAAGGCTGGTTTATGATGACCCTAACATGCTCTCAAGAAGTCACCCACCCTGGACAGAATTGAAACTGTGATATACTATGATCTAAAATAACTGTGATATAAAATATGCAAGTTGCTATTGAAGTATGTGTCTTTATTTTCTACAGGTCTAGCTTTCCTTATTTTAAATTAGATGTGTTTCTCATTGAAGTGAACATAAGATCTACTGTACCCACTGCAAGAACTACATTAGTAGCATTAATATATAATTTAGAGGTTTAAAAAGCAGACAATGGATATTACATCTCATTAGTGGAAGCACTAATGAGGTGGGGGATAATGCAGGTGTCTTCTTAGTAGGGCTTCTTTCCAGCATGGAGATCTTTCTATTGGTGATGGTAGGGACCAAATCTGGGATTTGTTTTGCATACAAAGCACATGTTCCACTGCTGAGTTACCATAGGAGAAATATCTTGAAATTCTTCTGGGAAACAAATTTGGCAGATAAAGTATCTGTACTATCAACCTCTATTGGAGGAGAGACTAATCCAAAACTTTGACTAGATTGTAGCAATCTAGCCTAGATTTCTTATGGGTTTATGTGCCTATCTGTATATGCATGTATACAGGAGTTTATGCCAGCTTCAGATATTGATCTCTATTTCCAATTTGAACAATGCCAATCAAGGCATTGCTTTTGTTGGAAGCTGGCTGGGAAGATTGCAGATGCTGATCACCATAAGAAGGTCCCATTCTAGAGCAAGACCTGAGTTGTTGGATTCTGTGGCTAAATATGGGCACTTTCACCACTTGCCATGTCATGAGAGGATGCAGCCTTTGAACACATGTCTCATGTGTCTGATTGTCAACTATATGTCTCTGTTAGGCTGAAATGCTGAACATCTCTACTTGAAAGAACAGCTGACCAGATCTGAACCTCAAATTGTCTTATTTCCCTTTGGGCTTGAACTGGTACATCGTGAGGAGAACTGCTAAGTTTATAGGTAAGGCAGTTAATCTAAGAACATGTTACTGGTGCCAGCTTGTAAAGCGTTTCCATGACTATTATCAAGCTGACATAGAAAAGGGAGGAGAATTCCATGCATACCTTTGGCCAGAATCAGAACTCATATTTCTGCAGCTGGTGTGTGAGGTGCACAAGTTCATAGCCTGTCTCAGCACCTCATTGGTGGATGTGATTTAAGACACAGACGGTGGGGAGGGGAGAAACAGGGTAAAATTCAAACGTCATTTATTGCTCCACAGCAGAAGAAAATACCAAAATGTTACTCCGAATAAATGACTGGATTTCTTTTGAACTTTGTCTTGAGGTTCATAATTTACTTAGGGCATCTTTTGGAAACTACACAACAGGTAGTCAGGGGAGATATTTTAAAAAATTTCCTACCAGTTCTGTGGGTGTGGCTTGGTGGGAGGGGGTCCTGTGACTGAGTGGGCATGGCCAACTCGATGTCACTCACGGCCACAGCCACTCAGTCACAGGACCACCACCATCAAGCCACACCCATAGAACCTGGCAGAAAAAATGGGTGTATGAGAACGAGAAGGGCTCATAGTGAATGTTGTGGCAGAAAGAATCTGAACTTTTCTCCCTCCATTCACAGTGGAGCTGCTGCTTCCTTTATGCCCCCTAGGCCACCTCCCTCCCAGGGACTACCTTAAAGTGACAGACTGCAGCAGCTCCGCTGTGAATGGAGGGAGAAATGTTCAGATTGGGTGGGTGGGTTGAGCAGCCGGAAGGCCCAAGCAAGTGGCTGGAAGAGATGAGCAGTGACTGGGCGACCGAGTGGGCAGTCCAATCCAGTCAATCCGAACAGTAGTTCATTTAGTGCCCAATCAAAGTTACAACAGCACTGGAAAAAGTGAGTTATGACTGTTTTTCACATTTATGACCATAGTTCCGGGGTGATGTGATCACCTTTTGCAACCTTCTAAACAACAAAGTCAAAGGGAAAGTCAGAGTCACTTAACAACCATGTCATTCACTTAACAGCTGCAGTGTTCACTTAACAACTATGGTAAGAAAGGTCATAAAATGGTACAGAATTCACTGAACAAATGTCTCACTTAATGACAGAAATGTTCAGGCTCAGTTGTGGTTGTAGGTTTAGGACTACCTGGATATCAAACAAATTTGGATATCCTCTAAAGACATGTATTTTTCTGACTGTTGAGTCTCTGTATGTAGCACATGCTGTATATATTTAACTTTTATTTCTTTTATCTTGTGATTAGATCCTCTATTTTATTTATATATATATATATATATATATATATATATATATATATATATATATATATATATATATATATATATATATATATATATATATATATATATATATATATATATATATATATCCGTAAGACTGCTCAATTAATAAATACCTATCTATTATGTTGACCTCTAGTCTTTAAGACTAAGGTCACCCCAGATGTACGGGATGCTAGGACTCATAACCAGACATTTGTCCCTGATTATAGACATGTGACATCTGGTGAAAGCTCTCCCAAGGTATCTCACCTGACTTCCAAGAAGGTGTGCCACTAATTGAATTAGAACCAATTGCAGCCCCATTACAATTAAAATGCAATTACATGAGCAAATTGCATTTCATTTGGCTGCAACAAACAAACATCTTTTATCACTCAAAAGAGAGAGAAAATGTCATTTTCCAGTATGTCATTTTCAGCCTGTCTGAAAAATACTTTATCTTATTTGAGTTATATTTAACATGGAACTGCAGGGAAAACTTTGCATATGAAATGTTGAACTGCATTTTCAATCAGTTGCAAAAATAAAAAAAATAGAAAAGAACAACAAAAAAACCACACTAGTTTCAGTAAACAAGACACTTCAACAATAATTGCAAACAAGCAATTTGCAATCCAATTCTGTCGGGAGGGGTGTGAAGCAAAGTAAGATGTGAACTATATAAAATACTGAGTGCGTGATTTGAGTGGGAAAAATCTCAATTTGCAAAGGGGGCGAGAATAAAATAACTTAAACAAAGACGTATAAAATGCCATAAGGCTAAAATGTTGGGGCATTGAAGTGTGAATCCAAATTAAGTCTGAATGAATCTATTCAAATGTATATGAAGCATTAAGAGCTTGTATCCAGTTCAGACACAATTAGCTCACTGTGATGAATCTGTTATTTGAGAAAATATTTCTGTGTGGAATCCTGAACTATTTCATAGCTAGGAATGCTGGTGAATTCACTTTTGATGAAATTCTATGTCAGTGACCAGGTCTGCTCTTTCCAAGGTCACAGAGAGAAGACCATCCTTCTCTGAACTTAATGATGATTTGATTACTCTGATCAATGATCTCTTGAGAACGAGACTTGGGAACTGGTGGATCTCTCAGTAGCCAGTAATTGATCATGGATATTGGTGGATAGGGAGAGGTTGGCTCAGTGGCTAAGACACTGAGCTTGTCAATCAGATAGGTCAGCAGTTCGGTGGTTCGAATCCCTAGCGCCGTGTAACAGAGTGAGCTCCCGTTACATGTCCCAGCTTCTGCCAACCTAGCAGTTCGAAAAATAGGAACCATCTTGTTGGGAAGGTAACAGCGTTCCATGCACCTTTGACATTGAGTCATGCCGGCCACATGACCATGGAGATGTCTTCAGACAGTGCTGGCTCTTTGGCTTTGAAACGGAGATGAGCACCGTCCCCTAGAGTCGGAAACGACTAGCATATGCGAGGGGAACCGTTACCTTTTACCTGATTGATGGATATCTTTGTGGGCTGGAATTTAAAGTTCAGGTTTACATTGTGGCAACAAGGACAGCAAAATAACATTATTTCCCCAACTTTATGGCATCTGCTAATAGCCACCTGGGTCCATATTGAAGGTGATCCAGTCCTAGCTAGGCAGGGATGGCTGCAGGAACATCTGCATGTATGCTGTGATGAATATTGGACTCCAACATGTCAGGTCCAGATCAAGTTCTTTATGGAATCAGATTAAAAATCAATAATATAAAACCCCTGAAATCCCTGTGGCAGTGACACAATCATACAAGCCACTTTGTGACCTCTGAGTCATCTCCAGGCCCATGGACAGAACCATGGCTTCAATGCATTTCAGAAAAATAACAAGGAAGAGCTCAATCTTATTTCCAAGAAAATAGCAATAGCCTTTAGACTTACATACCGCTTCATGGTGATTTACAACCTTCTCTAAGTGGTTTACAGTGTTAGCATCTCACCCCTAACAATCTGGGGCAACCTTGAGCCTGGTGAGATTTGAACTGCCAAATTGCAGTTAGCAGAAGTAGCCTGTTGTACTGCATTCTAACCACTGGGCCACCAGGAATGGGAGGGAGCCACTAAAGAGAAGGCTCTTCTTTTAGGGCTTAGACCTCATCAGGTTTGGCTTTTGGTTCTTCTTTTTGATTAATTATATTTGGTTTTCTTGATGTCAGTTGCTATCTTCTTAATTATTTAATTGAAAGCTACCTATTGTTGCTATGGAGTCAGGCAGCCTTGAAGCTAAAATAATAAATTAAGTAATTTAAATAATGGTTCTGTTCATACTTAACAAAACCATGGCTCCATGGTACTTTCCCTTCAAACTGTTTAATATATACAGAAAGCCCCGAGGTTCATCATCTGAAGATATGGGGTTCCATGTCAAGGATATGCTGATGCGACTGAAAAACTTTCCATTCTTCGTTGTCTTTGGTTGACCTTGCAGGTTTTGCTTTTTTTGAAAAATAAAAACCCAATTGAAAAACATTTGCATTCAAAACTGTAATGGAATGTTGTCTGGATTAAAAGAAGAAGAGGGGAATGCATTCCAGAAAGCAAGAGACAGCACAGTTTAGACAGTCTGCATGAGAGAAAGAGGGTGAAGACAGCTCCTCCCTAATTGTTTCCAAAGTATATTCTTTATGTGCTGGTAGTGTGCTTGACAGCAAGTTTTCTATCCATATGTGAAAAATAAATAAAGGCTTAAAAGGATCTCAATGTGTCATTTTTGGTGTTTGGAGCCTGTCATACACTGGCATAAACATAAGATAAATAAACACAGGTATCAATCTGTTCCAGAGGTTATTATTTCTTTGATTCTCAAGTATTAGATAGATCTCCCTTCAAATTAAGTTCCTCTGAATTCTAATAAAGCTAATGTCTCATTCAATTCTTGATAACTTCATGGATACATCTTTGACATTTTCTGAGCAATAGTAGAAAAATGTTTTGACATTTGCCTTCTTTCTGAGTTGGTTTTCAATTGCTTAGCCTCACTTAAAGGCTAACGTTTCCTGATCGTCTCCAACCTAAATGTGAATATGGCCTGACTCTTTCTCAAATTAAAATAATTAAGGGGTTGCTACCTAGCCTGCATTTTCTGGTGGCCATGTTTTGTTAACCCAGGTTTAAGATTTAACATGTATGAACCAGCCCAAATATCCTAGCACTTCCAATGAATTTGGGAATGTCATATTTCTATTTCTAGAAACTTTCATGGTCTTCTGCTAACTGAGATTTGCTTGTTCATTCATCATCCTGGTTAGATATCCGGCACAGCATTAATTTAACAGACAGAGTGCTGACTGATTACATTTCCATTTTGATGGGGGTGAAGCTTGTTTAAAAATTTCATTTTCTGTCTCTCTTCTCCACAATGCCTAGTAAGCTGCTTGCAAAGCACAAAGAACAATGCAAAAGCCAAAACAAGATTTTCTCCATTGTGAAATTTAAACCCTTGTAAAAGATTCTGCATGGCCACAAACAAATGAAAGAAACAGAATCCCATATGGGTTGTTGGATGTGAAGTTAGATGTTCATTTTCATGAAGATGGCAATTAACCAGAAATTATACTCATGAATTTAAAGCGGCTCCTTTTTTTTCCTGCTCTGCAGAAGGCCTGAGCTTCAAAGCCATCCTTGCTTCAAAGTCAAACCTTCCATGAAAGACATCCCTATGATGAATCATTCAATGCTTTTAAAACATTTTTCTTTGCTTTTCCTGCTGCCAGCTATTTGCAGCTGGAATATCTGTCAGACAACCAAATATTTCGGATGTGATTTCAGAGAACGACAATCAATTTGGCTCCAGCTGGTCTCCTTCTTTGCGCACCTTTATGTGCTGTCCTTGGTGCTGAACCGGGGGTGACTCTACAGACCTGCGCCAGGGAGATTGGCGGGGGGGGGGCACACATTTCTCCATCAAAGGTCCTGACGGGCAGGTAGAGAAGGGCATCTGAAGTCCATCTCTGAAAGCCAACGGAAGACAGCTCCATCTCTCCAGAGGCCACCTTAATAAGACCAGCAGCTATGCACATGGTTGACTCATACCAGCAGCTTCAAGCACAGGTGACATTGCTCCCTGCTCTTGGCAGCTCACTCTGGGCACATGGAGTCAATATTCAGATGGCCTTTTCTGATCTAAATGAGGCTCCCAAGGGTTGCAGAAGGACAAGATGTATCTAGTTGTATGTTTTTGTTGGAACCAGAGTGGAAAGAATGGTATCAATTTAAGCTAATGGGGAATTGTGAATTCATTCCATTCACTCCCCCCCCCTCTCTCTTTCTCTCTCTCTCTCTTATTCTTTCTCTCTCTCTCTCTCTTTCTCTTTCTTTCTCTCGCTTTGTCTCGCTTTGTCTCTCTCTCTCTTTCCCTTCCTTCCTCTTTCCCTCCCTCCCTCTCTCTTCCCCCCCCCTCTCTCTCGCTCACTCCCACAATCTAGTCCACCCTGAACAGCATCACACAGCACCAGACCTGAGCCTGGGCCTGATGCACAGACCAGGACCTCAATTTCAGCCCTATTGCAACCACTGCCCTTTAAAAATGGTCACCTTGCGCCATTCCCCAAGGTGTGTGAGCACAGCTTTCAAGAATAGTTGTTGGTGAATGCTGGTGTGTCACCCAAAACATCATGGCATGCCATCTTTGACATGTGTGTCATAGGTTCACTATCGCTAGTGGGATTCAGGAAGGGGACTTCTTCTGTTGCAGCACCTGTGCTTTGGGACAGCAGTATTCATACAACCTTCAGATTGTTTGTCTTCATGTAATCTTTACAATCTCGGAGTTTCCTGAAGCTTTGAGCTAAAGACTTGGGATGACAACTTTGAGTTGGGGGTAATGCAGGGGTGAAATCCAGCAGGTTCTGGAGAACCAGTAGCGGAAATTTTGAGTAGTGTGGAGAACAAATGCCACCTCTGGCTAGCCCCAGAGTGGGTGGGAATGGAGATTTTGCAAAATCCTTCCCCTGGAGTGGGGAGGGATTTTGCAGTATCCTTCCCCTGGAGTGGGGAGGGAATGGGGATTTTCCTTCCCCTGCCAGGCCCACCAAGCCACACCCACAGACCTGGTAGTAAAAAAAAATGAATTTTACCACTGGGGTAATGTAGTTGGATGGTGGTTGTTTTTTAAACAATTCATTTCTTTTCACTGTAACCCCCCAGAATCATGTTGGTCTAGAGTGGTCTAGAAATTCAATCCCTCCATCCTCCCAGAGAGGTTGTGGTTCAGGTGGCTTATAGAACTGTGGACCAGAGAGGGCAAAACTCCTGAAATCTTCTTGGTGTCCTAAGGGACCTCCAGGGCCAGTGCATATTGCGTGAATAGCACCCTATGGCAAAAATCCAGGAGCCTCTTCAGCACACAGTGTGAGATCCTCACACTGTGCTGAAGGCACCAAGACCAGGATCTCTCTTAGCTTCCACTCTCCTCCAACCAGTTCCAAGGAAGTTTTTTTTCTCTTGAGACCATGAGCTCTGCCAAAGGAGCTGAGCTGCATCTGAAGTGGGTGAAATGAAGCAAGGTAGCTGCTTTTAACAGTGGAATCAATGATTCGTGGAGGTTATCAGCTCTTCGTTGCTAAATATGTTCGAGGAAAACCAAAAGTAGTGGAAGAATGGAGATGGCAGCTCCCTCACATTGGTTAGGACCTTTGAAAATAGAGGTGCTTTTTAATTCTCATGACTAATATCCACTGACAACTTGATCCTCCATGAATTTCTCAAAATCCTTTTCTTCGAGGCATCTAAATGCTTAGATTTAGGTTCAAATTATGCTAGTTAATCTCATGAGGTTATGATGCCTTTTTTTCTTAATGAATTGTGACATACCTCGGGTGTTTAAAACCCAAAATAATATCCCTGCTTCTTCCTCATAATCCAATTTCCCTTAATTCGGCTCATCTGTTCTCAGTTTGAGGTTATGAAATTTGCTATCTTTTGAGTAATTTGCCTTCATTTGTGTGACTCGATTAATTCATTTAACTTGTCTTCAAGGAAATGAAAATGGAAGCATCACAAGCTGATCTGCAACAGCTTGCTCCCCGGTTGCAAGCAGGATGGAAACTGTCAGGAAGCTCTGGAGGACAAACTCAGCTGCCTGCTTTTCTGTGTGATGTTCCAAAGCTGTCCTAAAAGAGCTGGGAAAGCCGTGGTAGGAAATCTTCCCTGCTTAATGGAATCTTTTCTTTGCTTGCTGCAAGCGCCACACAGGGGGAAAAATGATGACTTTGAAGATTAAAACATCTTCCGTTTTATCTTTTCACATCTTAAGTTCCATTTCTCCAAATGAGGCCTAGAGCTCAATTGCAATAGACATTGCTGGCTCTTATGACATTCAATTGTTCCTTGCATTTGGTTCATGGGTAAATATTCATTAGCCCTGTGCAATTTTGTTCATTAGCCCTGTGCAATATTGGAGAATGACTGGGAGCAAATGAGCCTCTTTGATTAGAGAAAAAAAAAAACAATATCTACATTTCCCCTGACTAGAGGGATGCCGTGGCTCAGTGGCTAAGACGCTGAGCTTGTCGATCAGAAAGGTCAGCAGTTCAGCAGTTTGAATCCCTAGCGCCGTGTAATGGAGTGAGCTGCTGTTACTTGTCCCAGCTTCCTCCAACCTAGAAGTTCAAAAGCATGTAAAAATGCAAGTAGAAAAATAGGAATCACCTTTGGTGGGAAGGTAACAGCGCTCCGTGCGCCTTAGGCATTTAGTCATGCCGGTCAAATGTCCACGGAGACAGTGCTGACTCTTCGGCTTTGAAACGGAGATGAGCACCGCCCCCTAGAGTCAGGAACGACTAGGGGAACTTTTACCATTATCTTTTAGAAACCCTACATAAACTTTGTTTTGCATAAAACGGAAACAATTCACTTATTTGTGGATTGGATGATTAGCAAAAAAGACAGTGGGTAATAGAATATAGCATGCTTTCTTTTGTAATCATAGAGTAAGAGAGCATTTTGGAATTGTACTTATTTATTTTTTTGCAAAGGAAATCCAAATCTATTTCTTTCTTTCTTTAGAAAATTTGTATTGCTGCCTACTCACACATGGTGACTCAAGGCGGCTTACAGGACATAAAAATGCAATATAAAAGAAAAAAATAGTAAAAAACAAAAATAATAAAATAATAACTCCACCCTGCCCAAGGAAGGAAGTGGCAGTGGAGTCCTTGGTGCTCTCTGAGCTTGGTTATTCTGTTTCATTATCCAGTAGTACTAGCACTGATGATGCTATCTAGCATAGTAATGAAATGCTTCCAAGAAAACAATCACACCCAAAAAGCACCAAGGTTCCAACAGTCCAATTTTTGTTTGTTTGTTTGTTTGTTTTGTCACTCATGTACAAGGTAACATGAATAAGAATAAACATGAATAAGAACACAGGAAATGGGTACAAATAAATGGGGACAGTAGGACAGGGACGGTAGGCACGATGGTCTCTATAGGCTAGTCATTCCTGACTCTAGGGGGCGATGCTCATCTCAGTTTCAAAGCCAAAGAGCCAGCGCTGTCTGAAGACGTCTCTGTGGTCATGTGGCAGGCATGACTAAATGCCGAAGGCGTATGGAACGCTGTTACCTTCCCTATTTTTCTACTTGCATTTTTACATCCTTTCGAACTGCTAGGTTGGCAGAAGCTGGGACAAGTAAAGGGAACTCACTCTGTTACGCGGCGCTAGGGATTCGAACCGCTGAACTGCTGACCTTTTGATCGACAAGCTCAGCATCTCAGCCACTGAGCCCCTGCATCCCTGGATAATCATCATCATGATCATCATCATGTAGTTCAATTTCTTAAACAGCATTTGAGGCAGTAAAAGAGAGCTGCTTCTCTCCCTCCTTGGATCCAATCCCCCGTCTCTCTCTGCCTACTTGCTCATGACTCATGCCACCTAAAGCAACACCCCCCTTTTCCTCCCACTCTAAAGCTGTGAGGACTGTCTTACTAAGGTAGCAACAATGGCTTCCATTGTGCATTTCCTTTGTACAGATGCCATTCAGAATAGTCTTGCATCCCCTTGGGCAGGGAGGAGAGAAAGGGAGTCCAAACGGATCCTTTGCTCTTGGAATGAGTAGGGCTCAGCCTGAAACAAAGACAGCCAAGGGGGAGGGAGACAATGGGGAGGGAGGAAAAAGAAAGAGTTCTAGACTGAATGCATGCTGAAGTTGTAGAGTACAAATGAATCTTTGAACAATTAACATGGAAAATCCACGAGCCAGTTTGGACTAATGTGGTGTTTCTCTATCGTCACAACTTTAAGATGTGTAGACCTCTACTCCCAGGATTGTTCCTGGCTGGGGAATACTGGGAGTTGAAGTCCACCTGTCCAAGCTGTTAAGACTAAGGTCTTATGATTAAGGTGCCAGACTAGAAACCAGGAGGCTATGAGTTCTAGTCTCCCTTAGGTATGAAAACCTGCTGGAAACTTTGGGTCAGTCATCAGAGAACTGTGAATTCTAGTCCTGCTTTAGGTGTAAAGGTCATCTGGGTGACCTTGGGCCAGTCACACTCTCACTCACTCTCTCTCAACCACCTCCCAGGTGTTAGTCCTGCAGCCATCTTTTCTTTTGGATCTTTGGCCTGCAACACTTTCTATTATTTTACTGTCCATTTTCTATTGTGGGGAAATGGGAGGGGGGATTGCAAGAAGTGAGATGTGATGTAGCCATAACAAAATTATTTCTAGAAAGCCAAGGTCATCCTTGGTCTTTACACCTCTGCACCTGACCAGAACTGGATGGGTGGAACTGCCAGCATGGCAATGGAAAATTGGACCATGTGATGGACTTGTGGGTGTGGGCGCAAGATCTTGAACTTTCAACTGGGTGGGAAAACCAGGAAGCTTTTGGATTCTGGACATTTTCCCAGATGTGCCAACGTGGCTGTTTTAATAAATTGGAACTTTGAGCAATCCTTTGCTTTGGACTCTGATTTACTTTTGGATGCTATTTGGAACCCTGACACCACTGTTGTTACTATGAGGAAAATAAGGGAAGGAAAGAGCAACTAGTGCATTCACCACTTGAGGTTTATAAAAATAATAAAGGTAGGATTGATAAAACTGAGAAAAAAATTAAGCAAGGGCAGACTTGGGCAGGGCAGAGCCCATTTTCTATACTTAAAGCTGCTCTAACTGCTACTTCTGAAAAAAATACGGCAGAAAATGAAATTCTCCCCAAAAGTCTTCCAGTGTTGGCCATGTCCACATCAGGGATATGGCATTTACTGATTGGCTTCTTTGCCCTGTCCAGTAGATTCCCTCTCCAGTTTAGGTGCCATCCCAAACTACCAGAACCTTGCCCAGCCTTTCACCAGGATGGTCGCCTTGACTGCTCTGTCCCACAATGTCATCATGTCTCAACCAGTCTGGCTGGTAGTCCATGCCAATCAGGATTATTTGCTCTGATAGATTGCACGAGCCTCCCCACTGCTAGAGAGTCTGCTTCAGGATTTCAGGACCCAGTGGACAACCAGGGGTGGAGATATGGAATCTTTCCAACCTATCAGTTGCAGGAAATGGCATGATGCAGTGGTGGGATTCAGCCAATTGGCACCACTTTGGGAGAACCAGTTGTTAACTTTCTGAGCAGTTTTTTGAACTGGCTGTTGGAAGAAATCATTAGGGCCGAGAACTAGTTGTTAAATTATTTGAATCCCACCACTGGAATAATGGATTAGGTGGCTCCTTCATCGTGTCCCTCAAATCTCATGTATTTGACCAGGATTTAAATTTCAATGAAATGGTGGAAATCCTAATTTGGCATTTAACATTGGGAATATTTGTTATACACATGCCTAATAGGTAGTCCTCAATTTACAACAGCTGATTTAGTGACCTGTAAGGATTTCCTCTCCTCCTAACTTAAGGAAGGGAAGGCTCTTGAAATGAAGTATTTCAAAAAAGAACCTTGTATTAAGCAAAAGTGACTGCAATGGGTTCAAAGCAGCGTCTGAATACCCTCAGGCAAAGACAAGTGGAATTAAAGCAGTAGAGACCCCCTCCCTTCAGCCAAGTGCAGATTCAGCCAATCCACAGGTGTGAAGGTGCCATCCTACCAGCCCCCCTAAGAAATGGATAAGCATACGTTCCCATAGCTATCATCCATTGGCTATCAAAGTGAAACAACCCACATAACCAGCCCTCCTATACGTTCCCCAAGAGGTGAGAAGATCTCAGGCCAGGATACCAGTGATAAAATACCAGCTGTCACAGGCAATACTAATGAATCAAATCCAACCCCCCCCCTCCCTTCTCCCAATTGAATGGCAGTATCACTTTTAGGGATCTGGCAGTCACCATTCGAAGTTACAACAGCACTGAAAAAGCGACTTAGGACCATTTTTCACACTTACGACCGTTGTAGCATCCCCAGGGTCAGGTGATCAAAATTCAGATGCTTGGCACCTGACTCATATTCATGATGGTTGCTGCCTGCCGACAAGCAAAGTAAATGGGGAAGCCAGATTCACTTAACAACTGTATTATTAATAATTGCAATGCGTCACTTAACAACTGGGGCAAGAAAGGTCATAAAATGGAGCAAAGCTCACTTTAAACTGTCTCACTTAGCATCAGAAATATTGGGCTCCATTGTGGTCGTACGTCGAGGCCTACCTCTAGTAGTACATTCATGTTCCTACCATAATATTTTCCTAATATAATATCTGAAAGGCATCAGACGAATCTTCTTGTGAGCCCCTCACTGTCATGAAATAAAATAACGGGTAGAAGAATATAGGTGCATCAGCTTGGTGAGGCATCCACACTTTGGGATTGCCTCCTCTCATAAACTCAGCCTGCCCCCTTTATACTGCCCCCATTTTACTCACTTAGCAATAGCAATTTTGGATTCCTTTGTGGGCGTAAGTTGAGAACTACCTGTCCATGTCCTTCATGCTATTTTGGCATTGGCATCCTTCAGTCTCAAAAGACTAGGGTATCGTGCTGTGGGAAGAGATCAAAGCTGGAGTGTCCTCTCCAGAGCACGAGGCCTGGGTAGATTAATATGGAGGATAGACTGTTACCCAAGCAGCAGATCCCCCCTCTCCACATGGCTGAAATAGTCCAATGGAACGGCAGAGTCAATCCGATCGGTTCCAGCTGCGTCATGGGAGTTGCCAGAACATGGTTGTACACAGTCACAAACTGCTTCCGGGACTCCAGCTCCGGATTTTGCCTGGAGGTTGACTCCCGAAGCCTTTTCCAGTAGTGGATGTAGCCACAAGGCAGTGGAGGTTTGTAGAGTTTCCCTTCTCCTAGAAGATGGTTCTGCCACTTGAGCTGCCGTTGGGGCATAGAGCCCTCTTCCGCCTTCAAAACCGTTGACCGTCTTCTCCTGTAACCCTGGAAAGGGGCCCTTACGAGGTGCTCCCAGCCGTGCCAGCTGAACCAAGGTTTGTTAGGGAGGTGCTACTCCTCCATCACTCACCCTTTGTCCTGGCTTGTGACAGGCAGAGCCTGGCTTCCCAAATGTTGGGCCCAGGATGGCGGGTTTATTCATGCTATTTGGGGCTGTAGTTTAGAGCCTCATCTTCTCAGTTTCTGAAGTTGCATATTCCTAACTGCAAATTTCTCTTCTCTCCTGCCCCTTTGCAAACCTGCTGAGCAATGCAAAGCTTCACTCAGGAAGAGTCCTCATAGTATGATGAAAGAGGAGCTATCACCCTTCTCCACTGATCTCCACTGCAGCCCAAACCTTATGAAAGATGTTCAGCAGTCATTTCCTCAGGCCTAGAGGAAGAGAAAGGCTATGGCATTGGTGAATTCACCTGTGGCCTCAGCTTCCCTCCTCCACTTTGCACCAGTTACTCCCACTCCCAACTGTACTTAAACAGAACTGTCACTTGGTGGTGTTTAAATTTGCTTTTATTTCCCTCCTCCCTCCCTTCCTCTCCCCTTTTCCTTTCCTGCCATCTCTTTTCAATGGCAAACCTGAAAACCAGACCTCTAGCTGACCTATAAATCTGCTCAGAAAGACTTTGTGATTGCAAATCAGGATAAAAAAGGCCTTAAGTAAATAAGCTAGCATTACTATATAGTGTTAAGGAAGCTAAAAGTGGACTTTGTGTCAGTAAAAGTCAAAGGTGATTGATGTTGTGCAGTCATCTCAAATTCATTCCCCGGGTAGCTAGGAATTCTCAGAGGTGTAGATCCAATGGTGGGATTCAATTTTTTTTACTACTGGTTCTGTGGGCGTGGCTTTGTGGGTGTGACATGGCTTTGGTGGGCATGGTCTGATGGGCATGGCAGGGGAAGGATACTGTAAAATCCCCATTTCCTCCCGATCAGCTGGGACTCAGGAGGCAGAGAATAGATGGGGGAAGGGCCAGTCAGAGGTGGTATTTACTGGTTCTCCAAACTACTCAACATTTCCACTAGTGGTTCTCCAGAACTGGTCAGAACCTGCTGAATACCACCTCTGTGTAGATCCAACCTTATGGGCTGCTGCCAGTTAGGGGATGGAGGTTTAGGAAGTAGATTGTGGAAGAACAAAGACTTCTGCATGGTGGGATGGTCAAAAAAGTTATGTATGCAATTGCAGAGGCCATCTTGACTTTTTTGACATAGTTCGCCTCGAGGATGCCCTGATAGAAGAGAGGAAAATACCAGATTTGCTTCTTCTAACCTAAGAGCAAATAACCTTGGTTGGGCTAAATCTTTGCTAGGATTTGCCAAACTGTTGAATTGGGGAAAAAATCAATATCAGTAGACTGTATCCCTTCCTCACCACCCCTCCACACACACCCCACCCCGCAGAGAGTTTGATGCTCTAAAGAAAGATGCAGAGAGCAATTATCCTTCTTATAAATCCACCAGTTCCTCAGAATTCATCAGTGTCATCTTGCCTTAACAGCATCTTGTCATCATTACAGAATGAAATATTTTGCCCGGAGACGTAGCTCTGCGTTTAGATCATCTTTTCATAAATATGAAATGCATTGGATTCGCCTGACGGTTGGCTCTTGTCATGGGATCCCAATTCCACAAGACTTCTATTGCCAGAATTTGCAAAGTTTCTGCTCTTTCTTTCTCTCTTGCACAAATATCCAGCAGCTTCTGGAGCTTCTGTTTTGATGGGGATTTTTCTTTTTCATTTTTCATAAAGCCACGTTTCCAATCCAAGAGCGGAGAGGAACTAACGCAGACAAATTAAGACAAGACCCTGTCTAAGAAATCTCTTGCTGATGTATCCTTTTGATTATGTTGTCCCAACCGAGACCCACTGAGAGTTGAAACTCATGATCCACGGATCAATTTTGGAGGAAAAGAAATCTCTGCCTATAGTTACAAATCAGACTTCCGTGCTAGGCTAACTCCAGTATTGTTACTACTACAATTGCAACTCTAAGGGAGCAAAGAATGCTGGGTATTAATTAATTTGCTTATTGGAAATATTTCTTGCCTGCCCACCATCCAGAAAATTCATGGAGGGTTATGATCTATAAAAACCAACATAAACTAATAAAAACCAAATCAAATGAATAATATGTTAATTTAAGATGCACATCCAAAAAGAACAGAGAATAGAATAAGCAAACTGCATTCGCAGAGAAGCAAAGGGATGAATGCAGAAGGGGGCAAATTTGTGAAGGGAGCTTCTCCTGCCCTTGAAGGCAGATGAGATCAGCACACATTTGGCCCTCCAAAAAGGAAGAGAATTCCAAAGATGGCACCCATTGAAAACAAGGCCAGCTCTTATAGCCATGGAAAGTCCTTTTCAACTGTCCAACACAGAGGGGGGTCCCTTCACATAATGCCCATATTACAATTCACAGGAAAAAATGAATACTCATCCTATAATGTGATTGGTTCATGCCACCCTCACTGGCAGAAGGGACAGGTGGTGAAACCCATCTATCAAGGACTTCTGGCTAGCAAGATACAAAAGAAGAATCTTTTCACTCTCTGTTTTTTATTTTTATTTTTTTTATTTCTCATACATACATTCATGAATATACGGTCTCATAACTATCATTAATAATGTGTTATCTTTTAACATTTATAACAATTTTTCTCCCTCCTAAAGTTAAAGATGTAATCAAGATTGCTTTCCTACCATACCATACACCCAGGGGTGGTATTCAGCAGGTTCTGACTAGTTCTGGAGAACTGGTAGCAGACATTTTCAGTAGTTCGGTGAACTGGCAAATGCCACCTCTGGGTGGCCCCGCCTCCATCTATTCGCTGCCTCCCAAGTCCCAGCTGATTGGGAGGAAATGGGGATTTTGCAGTAACCTTCCCCTGTAGTGGGGTAGGAATGGAGATTTTACAGTATCCTTCTTCTGCCATGCCCACAAAACCACACCACGCCCACCAAGCCTTGCCTACAGAACCAGTAGTAAAAAAAATGAATTTCACCACTGCATACGCCCATCTTATTTTGCAACAACCATACTTCTTCTTCCTTCCCATTTTTTCCTTCCATCCCTTCTTCTCCTTCTCTTCTTTCTTTGTTCCTCATCTTCTTTCCCTTCTCTCCTTCCCCTTTCTCTCCCCCACTCCTCCCCTCTTCTTCTCTTTCCTGCCCTTTCTCCTACTCTTACTTCCCCTCCATTAGAAGAAGAATCTTTTCTGTTGTGGCTCCAACTCCAGCCAAGGTGAGATCTACATTCATCTTTCTGGCCTTCCATGGAGGTCATCTTTTTCTTGAATTCTTCAGGGCTGCCACGATTTAATGCTGTGGGAGACTGAGATTGCATGGAGTCGCAGGGATATCTAGCCATAATAACATTCCTTTCTGAGAGAGTCGAGGACGTTTGGCCTGCCCCTGGAGTGGCATGACTGGGAGGCACCCCCAGTTGGGACGGTGCATTGATTGGAGCATGTGATGGACATGTGGGCACAAGTCTTGGACTTTCTTTTGGGTGGGAAAAATCTGGAAGCTTTCAGATTCAGGTTTTCCCAGATGTGCCAATATGACAACTCTAATAAAATGGAACTTTGAGGAACTTCTAGCCTCAGAGTCTTCAATCATTAGGGGTGTCACTTGGAACCCTGACACCTGGCTCTGCCAACTGGCCTGTGGCCCCAGTGGTGGTATGACATATTGGAGGTGGCTAATGGATTGAGACAACCCCACCTCCACCCCATGTGCATCTTGTCCAATGGTGCTTTTTCAAGAGGCAACTGGACTTTCTTTGTTTTTCCTTGAAAACCTTCCCCTTCTCATCCAAGAAGCTTCTTCAGTTTTGACTGAATGGTGGGGAATGGAAGGATTTGCATTCCTTGCAGTCATCTGGTGGTTAGCACTCTTTCTGAGTGTCATTGGGCTTGGAGGTTTATCTGTGTCCTCAGACTCTCCTGAATAGTGCAAGTAGGTGTGAAACCTTCTTGGAACTGCTGAAAGGACTGTGTTGTAGACAGGAGATAGGTGGTGGTGTATCTCTCCACCTCTGTTGAGAGACCAGCTGTTCAATTTTAATGTAGATGGCCTCTTTGACCCCCCTTTCAAACCAGGGGTCTTCTCTGTCCAAAATGCTGTCTTCAAAAGAGTGGCCTCTACAATCATGACCTGGATGACGGACAATCTCCATAGACATCTTGCTCCTTTCCTTGCCATCCTTGTTAACTTTAAGTAAATTTTAATGTTAATATTTATTATTTCAATATTAAATATTTTAGCTTGTGATTTTACTTGTTTGTAAGCTGTGTACAATTGTCCTTTGGCAAGATGGGCAGCATATTAATTAAACAAAGAAACAAATAAATAAAAAAACAATAAATTAGTTTTTTTCTGTTCATTGTATTCCACTCCTGTCTTCTGGACGGATTCCTCTTTGGCCAGTGCTGGATTTCTCTCCTGTTATCAGAGGTGGTATTCAGCCAGTTCTGACCAGTTCTGGAGAACCGGTAGCAGAAATTTCAGTAGTTTGGAGAACCAGCAAATGCCACCTTTGCTCCACCCCATCTATTGGCTGCCCTTGCACAGGAGAATAGAGCTGGAAAGCAAGTTAGTGGGGTGGGGAGGAAATGGGGATTTTGCAGCATCCTTCCCCCAGGAATGGGGTGGGAATGAGGATTTTGCAGTATCCTTCCCCTGCCACCCACACCAAGCCACGCCCACAGAACTGGTAGTAAAAAAAGTTTGAATCCCACCACTGCCTGTTATTCTTTATCCAACACCTCTCTGGGTTGTTCTGCATGAATAGTTAGCATCAAAACAAGCAGTTAAAAACAAAAGGCTCCAACTTGCATTGTTTGGCAAAGGGATTTTGTTCTTCTTTAATGCCCTTCCAATTTGGTTAGTTTACTTCAAGTACCTCAAGGGGAGCAAAAGGGGAGCTGCAATTCAGAGGGGTAAATGCATAAGCAAACGGCATTTGGAGCAGGTCTGGTATTTCAGCGGTAGAGATTTTGCTTTGCATGTGGAAAATCTCAAGAGGAATCCTTGCAGACTCCATGGAGGATATATGAAAGTTTTCCAAAGAGTTTACATCAATCAGAAGGTGGCAGACATAAACTATCTGGATCCCCCTAAGATCTTTTTCTTTCTATGTCAATTCCCCATAATGGAAGAATGGGTGGGAAAAGTGATGGAGCTAGCAGAGATGTCAAAATCCAGTTGCCTCTTGAAAAAAGCACCTTTGGGACAACCAGTACCTGGATGGCTGAGAATCTCCATAGGCACAATATCTAGTTCTGATTCTACTTGGAATCTCTTTCTATGCTCAAAACAGGGGTGGGGGGTAAAAGTTAGATTTTGGGTTTTACTAATTAGATTAGTTTGTTGTTATGGAACTGGTCAGTATTTATTAAATATGTGGAAATAAAAAGTAGAAGTTATAATTCTATTTTGTATTTCACTGAGCTGAAAAAAGTTGGAAGTCAATGCTTTTTTTTCTTTTCCCCATTCTACACTTTTTCCCTCTTTCTTATCCTTCTTCATTTCCCTACCAAATTTATTTCCATTTCCATTTTATATTTATATAAAAATATTTATTTCTTTCTTTGATTTTCTAGTCTGATAAGAACCACTAAACCGAGCCAACTGCAAAATACATTCTTAGACAGGAAGATGTATAGATTGCATTCTCACAACACATTTAACCTGCTTACTAATTTAATTTCCTGTGCAGGTTCACTGCAATAAAATATTAACTAATCAAATGCTGTAAAGAAAACTGAAGAAAGGTTTAAAGTTAACCATGTTCTGCATGCTGTTCTAATGCCCATACTACTTTTGTAATTGACTTGGTTGAGGATGAACCAAGTGTCAGCGTTCCAAATATCATGCAGAATTAAATCAGAGTCCAAGGCAGAGTTATCCTTAAAGTTCCAATTTAATAAGACAGACATGTTGGCACATCTGTGGAATCCCAAATCTAAAAGCTTCCTGGGATTCCACCCAGTTGAAAGTTCATGATCTTCTCCCCACACTCATAAATCCATCACATGGTCCAATCTTCTTCGGCCACGCTGGCATCTCCACCCAGCTGGTTCCGGTCAGGTGCAGAGGTGCGGAGACAAAAGATGACCTTGGGCTTCTAGAAAGGAATGACAACAACACATTCCACAATTCTGCTCCTTTCTATTCCCCCCTCCCAATTACTACACTAATGAAACAGCATAATGAAATAATAGAGAGTGTGGCAGGCCAAAGATCCTAAAAAGGAATATAACTGCAGGCCTGACACCAAGCTCAATAGATTATGAATTTGGAAACTAGGAAAAAATAATGGATTGTTGTATCCTGCCCAGATGTTAGATGAATGGCTACATAAATCTGAATAATTGATTAATAAATACGGATGCCCCTGAACCAAGATGTCCAAGTCTCTTCCCATAAATACCTAGAGGTTCCCCCATGTCTTCTACTCTGAACAATCTTTTCTGCAACCAGATGCTACATCAAGCAAATAAATGTATACTTGGGTTCTAAGCAGGCAGGAGACCTGGGGAATCACACCAGCCAATTGCTAGTGTTTCGTTCAATTCCTTGTTTTCATTCTAGGAGGTTATCTTTTCAGAAGGCTGAGCAAAAGAGGTGTATTAAGCTTAACAGAGGTTTAACACACGGTTTAATATTTGTGCAAAAGCCTTTCCCAAAACTTGCCTCCAAACTGCTTCCTTTTGCAGTTAACTATTGGTAGTTTAGTCTAGAGAGAATTCAGGAGCAGGATTTTGGGGCGGGGGAGGAGAAGGGATACTGTGATCTTTGAGCTACTCATCCATTATGCAGTAACACAATTAAAGGAAATAAATGGAAGTTAGAAGCCCTTGTTCTCTTCTGCAATATCCAAAGACCAGCTAACATATTGCACAGTTTGGCCCTGGGATGTCCGCTTGCCCTTCCGACGCACGGCCACCACTGCTGTTCTCAACCCCAGCGCAGCATCTGTGTTTCTACCAAGGGCCACTGGGCCGGGCTGGATGCTGACCTTGAAAGGCAAGCAGGCATGGGAGACTGCTGTGAAGGCCGCATGGAAGGCAGGGAAGCATGACAGGGCTGCGGGGAAGGGAGCAAGCAGCCTACTCCCTTCCCCTGCCATGCTTCCCTGCCTTCCACACAGCCTTCTGCTTGCCTGCCTTCACAAGCTGGCCACGGGGATGTCGGGAAGACTGCATGGAAAGCAGGGAAGCATGGCAGGACTGCGGGCCATGGGGAAGGGGGCAGGGGCAGCTAGCTAAGCCATGACTCGCAGGCTTACTTGGCAGACGGATCAGGGGCGCAGCGCTTCAGGCAGGCAAGCTGCAGAGCACTGGGTGGGGTGGGGCGCATTCCCAGTACTAAAAAAACAAGATGGTGGCACTAGAACCAGTTCGGGGGCATGTCTGACCAAGTTACCTACTCGGCTGAACCGGTCTGAACCAGCAAGAACCCACCTCTGATATACAGTAGACCAAGGCCAAATTAGAAAAACCCCAGGCCGACATTCTCTAAAGGCCTTTCTCCATTACTAAATTGAAGTGCCCGCTGCTCAGTCCTGAACCAACAGACATCAGACCTCCTTGGCATTTGATACTTCCTTTCCTGATCTTCTCTCACCTCTAGTCTCAGTCTCCACCAGTTCCTTACCTTTCCTGGAAGGTGAAGCAGGTTGCCCTTAGACTGTTCTGGGAAAAAAAGGGGGGGGGAATACCACTGCAAGGGCAGGAAATCTAAAGTTGAGCTATGGCTTCCTCACTCACAGCCTGGAGATGAGATGAAGACACCAGGAATTTGTGCATTGTGGTGGTGAATAATAAAACAAAAACAGGACATGACCTAGGAAAGCGTGATTGTCATCTGACTGCCTTGTTTGCAGATTTTTGGAAGACCCATTTTCAGGAATTAGAATACAACTGGAAGGTACTTTGGAGGTCTTTAAGTTCAACCCCCTGCTCAAGCAGAAAACCCTATACCAGGGGTCCCCAAGTCCCAGTGAGTCCATGGACTGGCACTGGATCGCAGCATGTCAGAAACCGGGCTGCACAAAAAAGCGAAGCCCCATCCATGGGATGCAGGCAGCATGCAAAATCATGTACCTCCAGTCCATGGAAAAGCCTATTTCCATAGAACTGGACCCTGGTGCCCCAAACATTGGGGGCTGCTGCCATTTACTATTTTAGACAAGTTTCCAGTATCTTCTTTAAAAACTCCAGTGATAGCAATAGCAGTAGCACTTAGACGTATATACTGCTTCACAGCCCTCTCTAAGCAGTTTACAGAGTCAGCCTCTTGCCCCCAACAATCTGGGTCCTCATTTTATCAACCTTGGAAGGATGGATGGCTGAGTCAACCTTGAGCCAGCGAGACTCGAACTGCCAAACTACTGGCAGTCAGTAGAGTTAGCCTGCAATGATGCATTTTAACCACTGCACCACCACAGCTCCTGATAAAATACCCACAACTTCTGAAAGCATTTTATGTTGCTGTATTTGGATAGAGGGGCATCCACAGGTATTGAGGGCACCAGAAAACCACAACAGCAATCATAGCCACCAATTTTACTTATTGATCCTCCGCTTGTGGAATGTCCCTGTTTACTGCCCCTGCTCCCATTCTTCCCACCACCGAATATCCCTTTGCATCACCTCTCCCTGTGTTGCCCTAATGACTGTTATGCAAACATATGCACTATACTATCAATGGCATGTGTTGCACAACACACTTTAATGTTACACTTACTGCAACCTCACACCCAACACCCTGTTCTGCATGGTAGATCTACAGTTGAGATGTTTTTTTTTAAATTTTCCCCTTCTTTCTCATTCTTTGGAAGGCCTTGCTTTGCACCGATCTGGAACTGACATTGTCCTCTTGTTGAAACTGAAGTTTGCAGGCCTCAGCTGTGGCCAAAGTGAATGCTTGCAAGAAACTAAATGTTCTCCTCTTGGACATTTAGGAAAGCAGCACAAAGCACCAGAGACATATTCTCTCTCTTGACGTTTGCATTAACCCAGCTGTCACTCGCTGTTGAATGCTATCCTTAACTTTCCCAATTTGGCAGGCACTGTTGGAGCCTAAATCAAGCTTGTTAAATTTACAAGGAAAGTAGAATATTACTATTTAGTATTACCGTGTATCTTCCAGGCTTTGGAGATCATTAAGAGCTTTCCATTTTTAACCCTTTCTCCCTCCCATTAGTGCCACAAACCTTTGGGCTACCACATTTCCTACAATGTTGCTAGGGTCTTTGACAACAACGTGGTTGGGTTCAGAATCACTCAGTTGGGATCAACTAGATTTTCACCCACTCACATCTGTGGTACATGCTGACAAGACTAATGTTTTTTGTTCCTTCCCAATCAAACCGGTGTTGTTTATTATCAGTGTGGTTTGAGATCAGGAGTTTTTGGTCATGCCGTTAAACTGCTAGTTGAAGTTCATGAACCCTTGTTTTCAGAACACCAAATACAAGTTGGGCAGAAATGACCTCGTAGATGACCCTCACTGTGTCAAGGACCTAGGAATACTCATCTCAAATGATCTAAGCCCCAGAGTCCATTGTAACACAATTGCCAAAAAGGCATTAAGAGTTGTCATCCTAATTTTGCGAAGCTTCTTCTCCAGTAATATTGTATTGCAAACTAGGGCATACAAAACCTTTGCCGGACCAATTCTTGAATACAGCTCATCTGCCTGGAATCCACACTGTACATCGGACATTAATCCAATTGAGCAGGTCCAAAGGTACTTCATGAGAAGAGTCCTCTGCTCCTCCACTCCTCTGCTTACATAGAATTCCCTAAGCCACCACACTTGAAATTTTGGGCTTGGACAATCTGGAATTGCACCGCCTGCGATATGATCTAAGCATAGTACACATAATTGTCTGCTACAATATCTTACCTGTCAATGACTTCTTCAGTTTCAACCTCAATAATACATGGGCAAACAATTGATACAAACTCAAAGTAAACCGCTTCAAACTCAATTGCAGAAAATATGATTTCAGCAACAGATTGGCTAATGCCTAGAATGCTCTATTTAACTCTGTTGTTACATCTTCTAACCTTCACACCTTCAACCTTAAACTGTCTATCATGGAACTTACCCCATTCCTAAGAGGTCCATAAAGGGGGTGTGCATAAGCACACCAGCATGCCTAACATCCCTTTCCTACTGCCCCCATCTAATTGTATTCATTTCTTTCATTTATATCCATGTTTATATTTATACCTGCTATTTTGTACATGTTTGAAAAACAAACAAATAAATACAAATGCAAATTGCCTTCCTGTTTGCCCCACATAGACTCTGTCCCACAAAGGTCAAACAGGTCAAAATGTGACCTATTCCTGGAGCTGTTCTGGTCGCTTGTGCCTGACAGGGAAACAGCTTTGGCACATGGATATAAAATAGAGCAAAGCAGGAGGATTGGAAATGAGATAAGAATTCTCCCAAATTCTAAATATAATGGAGAAGAATGATTGAGCCTAACAGTGTTCCATGCATCTGGCATATAGTAATACTGATCACATGACCAAGTAAATGTCTTTGGACAATGCTGGATCTCTTGGCTAAGAAACAGAGATAAGCACCACCCCCGAGAGTCGGACATGACTGGACAGGGGAAAGTTTTTCTTTAATTGAGATTTACAACAAAATGCAAGTTTATCTATTGATTAGCTGATAACTTGGCGTAGCCCGGGTATGTATTCATCCCAATCCTGTATTAGATTTGGGGGCTCTTGTGTGCGTGCTTTGGGCACTATGCACCAAAAAGGTTAGCCATCACTGCCATACACCTTCCGCCTTCTATTTTCTCCACAACAACCCTATGAAATCATTTGGGCTGAGGGAAAGTGACGAGCCCAAAGCCACCCAGCCATGTCTAAAGTGGGACTAGAACCTACTTCTTCCTGGTAAAAGTAAAGGTGTCCCTGCAGAATTTACTCCACCAGTCATTGCCAATTTTAGGGGGCGGTGCTCATCTCCATTTTAAAGCCATTGAGCCAGCACTGCCATGAAGATGTTTCCATGGACACATGGCCAGCATGAAGTCATGGAGCATTGCTACCTTCCCACTGAAGTGGTACCTATTTATCTACTTGCATTTGCATGCTTTCGAACTGCTAGGTGGCCAGGAGTTGGGGTGAGGACAGTGTCAGACCTGGAAGGCATCTTTTACATGGGGCCACAGCTTCTACTGTGGGAAACTGGGAGGGGGGGGGTTATTTGGAGTGTGGGGTGATATATATATAGTCAAAATAACATTTTTTTCTGCTCAGAGAGTCAAGGACACCTTACCCTGCAGCTGTGACGGTGTGACTGGGAGTTATTTCCAATTTTGGATGGTGCCTGATTGGATCTGGGCAGGGACTTCAACTTTCACTTGGGTGGGGAAAACCTGAAAACTTTCAGATTCGGGTTTTCCCAGATGTGCCAGTATGACATCTCTAATAAGATAGAAGTTTATCTATTGATTAACTGATAACTTGGCGTAGCCTGGGTATGTATTCATCCCAATCCTGTATTAGAGGGAGCCCCCTTGTGGAGTACTGGGAAGCCATTACCATGGTAACTCCACTGTGCTGTACTGTAGAATCCATTTTAAGGCACAACAGGCTGCATCTTAACAGAACTTGAATCCAAAATGCACTATCACTGTCAAACGTACTATGACTTGACACTACAGATATAATTCTTGTCAAACAAACCACCTTTGTACTCCTTCCTTTTGCTTCTAGCAATCTTGATCTTTAATTCAATTAGAACTTGCCCTAGAACCAAGTTTTTCTTTTTCCCATCTCAAAGGCTTCTTCAAAGCTTTAGCAAACCTTCTTTGTAAATCCAATACAGAGTCATTATCCAAGTTCTTCTCTTGTTGTTGTTGTTGTTGCTGGTGGTGATTGTGAAATCATGTCTGACCCATCGTGACCCAATGGACAATGTTCCTCCAGGCCTTCATGTCCTCTACCATCCCCCAGAGTCCATTTAAGTTCACACCTACTGCTTCGATGACTCCATCCAGCCACCTCATTCTCTGTCTTCCCCTTCTTCTTTTGCTCTCCATCGTTCCCAGCATGAGGCTCTTCTCCAGTGAGTCCATCCTTCTCATTAGATGGCCAATGTATTTGAGTTTCCTCTTCAGGATCTGGCCTTCTAAAGAGCAGTCAGGGTTGATCTCCTCTGGGACTGACTGATTGGATCCCCTTGCAGTCCAAAGGACTCGCAGGAGTCTTCTCCAGCACCAGAGTTCAAAGGCCTCCATTCTTTGGCGCTCAGCCTTTCTTGGCTATCTATTTATATTTTATAATCCTGAAAGCCCTCCCTTCACCTTTTTACTAACTTCAATCTCTTACCCCCTCTTAAATTTTTAAAGTTTATATTACCATTTCATATTTTAATATTATATTGTTAAAATATAATACACCACCCCTTCTTTGAGGAAGATGGCATTTTTCAGAAACACTAAAAGGCAAAGGTTCGCCTCACAAATGTGTGCTAGTCATTCCTGACTCTAGGTGGCAGTGCTCATCTCTGTTTCAAAGCCGAAGAGCCAGTGCTGTCCGAAGACATCTCCGTGGTCATGTGGCTGGCATGACTAAACATCGAAGGTGCATGGAACGCTCTTACCTTCTCACCAAAGGTGGTCCCTATTTTTCTATGCATTTTTATGTGCATTTTTTATGTGCTTTCAAACTGGTAGGTTGGCAGAAGCTGGGACAAGTAACTGTAGCTCACTCCATTACGTGGCACTAGGGATCCGAACCGCTGAACTGAACTTCTAAGGGAGAGTGGGAAGGAGGGAGGGTGGGAGGATGGAAGGAAGGAAGGAAGTTCAATGGTGATGAACATGCAGGCTGATAGATTGTGATCTAATTATTTTCTCTCCTGACTTTTCACCAGCAAACCTTTGTATGTTGTGTATAACCTGCCAAGAAGTGGGCTACAGAGCAGACAATTTTCACCTCTGAAAACGTCAGCCATGGTTGCTAGCAAAATGTCAGGATACCAAATAATTAGAGCATAGCCTATTAGCCTAGAAGCTCAGCAGTATTGCATTGACATTGGCTGTGAAAGTCTGCATCAATATATAATGCAGCTTGCATTTATCTTAGACATACATGTCTTAGACACACTTCATAGTCACAGTATCTGTGTCATTGGACAATTCGGCTTTGCTTCTATTAATGGCCTGCACCACCAAGCAAGAGAGATTCTGCATTTGTCTTCTTTCTTTGATTAAGTAACATTTATATGGTAAGGCTTTATATAATATGCTTCCAACCACTTAGACTGAAGGTCTTAGGGATATTTTCCAGTTCCTGGTCCTTTGTCTTCTCTCTAAGTCTCCTCCTCCCTCCCTCCCTCCTTCTCTTTCTCTGTCACATAATGGAAGCTGCATCATCCCACCTCTAAGCTATAGATAGACTAGGTTACTTAGACTTTCTTATCACAATATTCATTCCTGAATAAAGAACATATTTTGCTTCGTTTTGCGCAGCCACCAGGCTCCAGAATTGTTTGTACAAATGTAATTTCCTGGCTTTATTGTTTTTCTCTCTACATGCAATCTTTCCACTGGGTAAAGTGACCTGCCCCAATACATTTCTCACACCCAAATTATGAGTGATGGCTTGTGCGTGCAAATCAGCAGTCCCCCTTCTAGGATTGCCGAGAGAAATTTCAAGGCTCTGCAAATGCCGTGCTTTTCAAAAACACTCCATTCTGCAATGGCAAGGGCCTCTATGCGACGACAAAGCCAAGGTTAATATGGATTTTTGGAATTGTTATGTTAGATGTATCATATGGGGAAGTTGGAACAGATAGAAGTCAATTTTCTGCCCCAAATCAGCCCAAGAAGCATTTTATAGATAAGAAATAATAGGCATTATTTGTTTGTTTGTTTGTTTGTTTGTTTATCTTTATCTCACCTTTATTAATTTTATAAATAGCTCAAGATGGTGAACATATACCATACATACATGATGGCATGCAAAGCTCTCTGGGTGGGCACGCCAGTTGTTGCCTCAGTGCAGCTGCACCACGCAAGCTCATACACCTCCCTCCAGCCAGCTGGTATTTGGGTCTCTGCTGTGCATGTGTGTGGGGAAGCATATGTGTGGGGAGCACTCATGTTGCATATTGCCCCCCACCCTGTGTTGGGTCAGGAAAGCTGCCTGCACCAACTTGGAAGCCAAAACGGGGTATGGGGGGGCATCTACTCCCCCTGCATCTGTTTTTTTTGCGTGGAAAGCTTCCTGCACCAACTTGGAAGCCAGAAATAGGCAAGGGGGGGAGGAGGCATGTGCGGGAGTGCTTGCATTGCATTTGGGGGCTTTTGTGTGCGTGCTTTGGGCACTATGCACCAAAAAGGTTAGCCATCACTGCCATACACCTTCCGCCTTCTATTTTCTCCACAACAACCCTATGAAATCATTTGGGCTGAGGGAAAGTGACTAGCTCAAAGCCACCCAGGCATGTCTAAAGTGGGACTAGAACCTACTACGTCCTGGTAAAAGTAAAGGTGTCCCTGCAGAATTTACTCCACCAGTCATTGCCAATTTTAGGGGGCGGTGCTCATCTCCATTTTAAAGCCATTGAGCCAGCACTGCCATGAAGATGTTTCCATGGACACATGGCCAGCATGAAGTCATGGAGCATTGCTACCTTCCCACTGAAGTGGTACCTATTTATCTACTTGCATTTGCATGCTTTCGAACTGCTAGGTGGCCAGGAGTTGGGGTGAGGACAGTGTCAGACCTGGAAGGCATCTTTTACATGGGGCCACAGCTTCTACTGTGGGAAACTGGGAGGGGGGATTATTTGGAGTGTGGGGTGATATATATATAGTCAAAATAACATTTTTTTCTGCTCAGAGAGTCAAGGACACCTTACCCTGCAGCTGCGACGGTGTAACTGGGAGGTATTTCCAATTTTGGATGGTGCCTGATTGGATCTGGGCAGGGACTTCAACTTTCACTTGGGTGGGGAAAACTTTCAGATTCGGGTTTTCCCAGATGTGCCAATATGACATCTCTAATAAGATAGAACTTTGAATAAACTCAAGGCTCTGAGTCTTCTTTTGTTGGGGGGGGGGGGCGTTACTTGGAATCCCGACACAGGAGCTCATCCAGTCATGTGGCACTTGGATCTTGAACCCAGGCTGCTGGCTTTCCAGCCGACAAGCCCAGCACCTTAACCACTGAGCCACTGCACCACCCTATCATCTTATATCATCTACCATCTAGTGGTGTTTGACCCAAATCCACCCAGTTGGTTTTCATGCCTACGATGGGAGTAGAACTCATGGTCCTTTGGTGATTGGTCCAAAATCAACCATTCAGGTTTCATGGTTTCTCTGGTAGTACTTTAATCACTTGAACAAATTCTCAACGTGGTGCGTTGCCTGGTGCTTCTCCTCTCCGTCTCAATTTGACCCCCATGAAACGCATCAGGATTCCTGAATATGACCCCCTCTGCACTTGCCAGTGAAAGCAACAAACCCCAGCAAAGGGAGCTGTAAGAAAGCTAAGTCCTACCTCTGAACCTCGCCCAGCTGTGCCGATGTTTCAAGATTGACTAAGTTGTAGAGCCCTTGGTGTTTTCTGAGTCTGGGTGTTTGTTTGCAGATTTCATTAACCAACTAGGTAACTTCATCAGTAAGAGTAAGTTTGGGGTTTGTTCCCCGTTTCTGCATAGTAGGTTGCCCTGCCAGAATAGAACATCACCTCGACCCAGGATGGCAAACCTATGGCCCGTGTGCCACAGGTATCACGCAGAGCCATATTTGCCAGCACGGCAGCCCTCAACAGCCCTCAGCTCCGGTGAGCATGTGTGTGCTGGCCAGCTGCCAGTTCTAACCTCCTCTATAGAAAAGGTTCCACAAATCTACAAAACTATTTAGAACCGGTTCCAGCTCCCTCCCCCCGCCCGTCCGCACATCATCAAGGTAAAGAGCAAAAGGAGGAATTCTGGGAGTTGAAACCCACAAGTCCTAAAGCTGTCAAGTTTGAACACCCCTGGTTTTTTTCCTAAAGCGTTAGGGGTGCAAGGGTCTTGTAACTTGACAGCTTTAAGACTTGCACGCTTCAATGCCAGAGTTGCTGAGCCAACGTTTTGGTTGCTAAGCAAAAGCGTTGTTAAGTGAGTTTCACCACATTTTACAATTTGGCCACGCCCACCCAGCCACATGGCCGGCAAGCCACTCCCACCCAGTCACATGGCTGGCAAGCCACTCCCACCTGGTCACATGGCCAGCAAGCCACTCCCACAAAGCAGGCCACACCTACAGAAGAGGTTCTAAAAAAATTTGAAACCCACCACTGGCTGGGAGAGTCTGTTTTCACCCTCCCCAGGCTTCAGAAAATCTTCCGGAGCCTGGGGAGGGCAAAATTTGTGGTGGGTGGGAGGATGGATGATTCGTGCATGTGCAGGGTGGGCATGCATACGTGCATGATAGCATGCACACACACAGTTTTGGCCCGCCTTTAGAAGAAGGTTAGCCATCACAGACCTAGAGAGAGAGTGAAATGTCTGCAAATTGCCATGCTCAGACAGCACCAAGGATTCCACAGTTCAGCCCTGAACCATAGCTATTCTCTTCCGTTAGGTATTAATTAAGTTCTCCAGGGTTGCAGAGATGATACCTGCTCATTGTTCTAGGAGCTGCTCATGAAGGAACAACTCTCCCCTGCTCAAGGCAAAGGGCAACCCAATTTTAATTTAGGGGAAAAAGCACTATTGAAAAATCTCAAATGTGGGAGAGACTCAAATCCAGGGGTGAAATTCAGCAGGTTCTGACAAGTTCTGAAGAACCGGTAGCGGAAATTTTGAGTAGTTTGGAGAACCAGCAAATGCCAACTCTGGCTGGCCCCAGAGTGGGGTGGGAATGGACATTCTGCAGTATCCTTCCGCTGGAATGGGGAGGGAATGGAGATTTTGCTGTATCCTTCCCCCGCCATGCCCACCAAGCCACACCCACCAAGCCACACCCACCAAGCCACACTACACCCACCAAGCCACGCCCACAGAACCATTAGTACAAAAAATTGAATTTCATCACTGCTCAAATCTCTGAATTCTCTGTTGTGCTCTGTTGTGATCTTCCCATTGGAGGACCTCTCAAGCCAACAGAGCTTTGGAGGAAATACTTTGGGGTGGTTTTTCCTTCTTCTTCCTTTTTTAACTCGGTTACTGCTTGCCTATAAATCGCTGCTTCGGCTGCCTGGGTTTTAGCTTTATCTGAGACAATAAGTCACGACACCATCAATCCTCTCTTATGAACTTCCTGGCAGTGCCTTTTATTTCCCTCCAGATAAAACAAGGAGATTGCCTGCCCTGAACCACGCAATATTAAGCAGAGATCTCCAGGAGTTCGTTTTGATTGCATTCTTCCTGGCGGGGGAGAGGGGGGTGGCTAAATAAACCCACTTCTTGGCTGCAGCAGAAAGCGGAATTAGAGGCACTCACAAGCAGGGACAGGTAGAAGGCGAAGAGGGCTGATTTGCCAGACCTACTAATACTCCATTTCTTTCTGGGGAAGACGGGGAAGGAACGTGCCTTATTAAAAGGAGAGTCCTGCATACCAGGAACAAACATGATGCTGAATTTCTGAAAAAGCAGCCATAGTGTATAGTGCAGGGATGGCTAACCTTTTTGTTGTGCAGGCGTGTGCATGTGATAGCATATGTGCATACTGGCACCCATAATGCAAAGCACGGCCCCACATGCACATACCCGCACAACCACCATCACCCCACTCTCCTACCCCACATGCGCCTCCAAGCTGAGCTTGGTATTTCCTCTGGGGGGCGAGGGAGGCCATTTCCCCCTCCCCAGGCTCCAGGGGCTTTTCTGAAGCCTGGGGAGGGTATAAATGGCCTCCCCCAGCCCCGCCCAGAGGCCCTATGGAAGCTGGGAACGGATTGTTTCCGAACTTCTGGTGGCCCATTGGGCCAGTTTTTTGCCCTCCCCAGGCTCTGGGGGCTTTCCTGAAGCCTCAGGAAGGCAAAAACGGCCTCCCCCAGCCCTCTGGAAGGCTGAAAGTTAGTTGGCCAGTGCATGCATGCATGCTGGAGCTGAAGAGTCGCGTGCCAACAGATATGGCTCCGTGTGCCACCTGTGTATGCATGCCATAGATTTGCCATCACGTGTATAGTGGATACAGGGAGTCTTCGACTTATATTCATTTACTGACCATTCAAAATTACAGTGAGGCTGAAAAAAGTGACTCATGACCGGATCTGCACTTACAACCGTTGCAGCATTCCCAGGGTCATGTGATCAATATGCAGGCATTTGTTGCATGTGTTTTGCATGTGTATTGCAACTGTTGTAAATGCAACACACATGCCTTTGCAACAGTTGAAGCATTCTGGGTTCCGATTGCAATTTGTGACCTTCCTAGGCAGCTTCCAAGAAACCATAGAAGTCAGTGGGGGAAACCATATTTTCTTAAGGATTGTGTGATTTCTTTAACAGCTACAGTGATTTGCTTAACAACCACGACAAAAAAGGTCATAAAATCAGGTGAAACTCACCGAACAACCACCTTGATGAGCAGTAGAAATTCTGGCCCCTGTTTCAGTCTTAAGATGAGGACATTTGTCTAATGGACAGATGCCTAAAGAGGAGCTCAAAACGTTCTCCACTTTAAGACCGATCCCTAGTTAAAAAGAAAAAGGGCCTATGCTTTCCCCCCCCTTAAAGTTCTATGATTTCATGAAATAATATATATTTTTGTGACATTTCTTCCCCCGCAATTTGCTCCAACTCTCTTGAGGAAGAGCCTTGCTTCTGCTTGTTTAAAGGCAAGGTAGCCAAGGGGGTGTGTGAACTGTCCTTATTTTCATAATCCTCTCTTCAGCAGGTGGCAGCCTCTCTTAGTTTAATCCCAATTAAATTAATGGTATTAAATAGTGAGGAACCTCATCCCCTGGGGCTTGTTCAGTCACAGTACTATGAGAGAGAGAGAGAGAGAGAGAGAGAGAGAGGGGGGGGGGAGAGGGAGAGAGAAAGGGAAAGAGAGAGAAAGAGAGAGAGAGGAATAGAATGGAATGGAATAGAATAGAATAGAATAGAATAGAATAGAATAGAATTCTTTATTGGCCAAGTGTGATTGGACACACAAGGAATTTGTCTTTGGTGCAGATACTCTCACTGTACATAAAGAGACAAGATACATCCGTCAAGAATCATAGGGTACAACAATTAATGGTAGTCATAGGGTACAAATAAGCAATCGGAAACAATCAATACCAATATAAATCGTAAGGATACAAGCAACGAAGTCATGTAGTCATAAGTGGGAGGAGATGGGTAATAGGAACAAAGAGAAGACTAATAGTAATAGTAATGCAGCCTTATTGAAGTTATGCACTTCTCTCCATGTTGTGCAACCACTCCCATGGAATTGATCCAATTCTGCCAGGACCAAACCTCAAGCCTCGCTCCATTGATCTGGCCAAAACTGGACATGTTCCATGGTTAGAAGATGACAGGGCAGCTGTGACTATGCATAAAAAGGGTCAAGATTTCAATCACACAATAGTGCCCCATCCTGACTCTTCTATGTATGTGAAAATAGAATACATTTCTGTATTTTCTTGACAACAGAAGGAAGAAGTTTGCCATTACCTTCATTCACTGCACTGGTCTAGCTTAGAACCCTGGTTCTAATGAGCTACACTTGGACTCCTTGCTTTATTACATATGAAGAATGGTTGCAGGAATTGGGTATGTCCACTCTAGTGAAAAGAAGGAGTAGGGGTGGCATGATCGCAATGTTCCAATATTTGAGGGGCTGCCATAAAGAGGAGAAGGTGAGCCTATTTTCCAAAGCACCAGAAGGCAAGACAAGAAATGATGGATGGAAACTAATCAAGGAGCGAGCCAACCTAGAACTTAGGAGGAATTTCCTGACACTAAGAACATTGAACCAATGGAATGGATTGACTTCAGAAGCTGTAGGGCTCCATCACTGGAGGCTTTTAAGAAGAGATTGGGCAGACATTTGTCTAAAACAGGGGTCCCCAAACTTGGCAAAGATTTGTGGACTTCAACTCCCAGAATTCTCCAGCCATCTACTGGCTGGAGAATTCTGGAAGTTGAAGTCCACAAGTCTTAAAGTTGTCAAGTTTGAAGACCTCTGTTCTAAATGATATGGGGTCTCCTGCTTGAGCTGGTGGTTGGACTAGATGACTTCAAGTTACATTTCAACTTTGTTATTCTGTTCTGTTTCCAACCCATAGTTGGGTATGGCAACATTTCCCTTTCACCTGATCCAGAGTATCTCAGTATTCTAGATTATCCTCTCCCGAGGCCAAGGACATATTTGGGACTTGCTTCTCTCAGCTGAGTTATTGACTTTATTTCAAGATTGGCTTTCTGCCTAAAAAGAGGCCCCAAGCAAGGAGAGGAATCCTCTGGGTTCCCCTCAGCCTGGTCCATCAGGGAAAGCTGCCAAGGCTTAGACAGAAGGCCAGCTGGCAGGAGGTGCTAAGAATGAAGGTGAGCCAGTCTGTGGTGCCCTGGACCTTGAAAAGGCAAGCTCCAAGTAATCCACCACTCATGTCAGGTCCAAGAAGTCCAGAGAGGAAAAGGCAAATAGAAATTACTCAGGCATGTAGGCAAGTAGGTAGGGAAAAAGGAAGGAAGGAAGGAAGGAAGGAAGGAAGGAAGGAAGGAAGGAGGCAACACGGTGGCTCAATGGCTAAAACACTGTCGATCCGAAAGGTCAGCAGTTCGGCAGTTCAAATCCCTTGCGCCATGTGACGGAGTGAGCTCCCGTGACCTGTCCTGGCTTCTGCCAACCTAGCAGTTTGAAAGCATGTAAACAATGCAAGTAGAAAAATAGGAACCACCTTTGGTGGGAAGGTAACAGCATTCTGTGTGCCTTTGGCATTGAGTCATGCCAGCCACATGACCATGGAGACATCTTTGGATAGTGCTGGCTCTTTGGCTTTGAAATGGAGATGAGCATCACACCGTAGAGTTGGGAATGACTAGCACATATGTGCGAGGGAAACCTTTACCCTTAACTTATAAGAGAAGGAAGGAAGGAAGGAAGGAAGGAAGGAAATAAATAAATAAAAAGGAAGGAAGGAAGGAAGGAAGGAAGGAAGGAAGGAAGGAAGGAAGGAAGGAAGGAAGGAAGGAGAAACCATAGGGTTTTGCATACAGTCTACATATCAGAGGTGCAGGCTTTGATCATTTGGTAGAAGCTGCCATCATGACTTTTATGACTCCTTCAACAGCATATGCTTATGTGAAAGAATATAATATTTCCTTCGCTTTTGAGTTCTTCTGGGCATCTGTTGAGATGAGACTTCATGATGGAGGCAGTCTCCTTGGTGGCTCTTTCTCATAAAGGATGCACCATTTCTATGATCTTATCGAAGTCACTTCTGGGCCTTCAACTCAGCCTCCAGTCAAAGCCTTTTCATGTTCCTAATAGAAGTTTTCTCCCTCTCCTCTGTTGCCTCCATAAAGAGGAAGATCCAGGTTGCCATTGTCCTTCGTAGCTCTGAATCAATGGAAGAAAATGTCATCTATAACCCACATGTGCGGCATTTCTCCTTCTGCAAGCAGATGTGTGAAACGTTTCCCCTTGCACATATGTGCTAGTCGTTCCCGACTCTAGGGGGCGGTGCTCATCTCCGTTTCAAAGCCGAAAAGCCAGTGCTATCCGAAGATGTCTCTGTGGTCATGTGGCCGGCATGACTAAATGCCGAAGGCACACGGAACGCTGTTACTTTCCCACCAAAGGTGGTTCCTATTGTTCTACTTGCATTATTACCTGCTTTCAAACTGCTAAGTTGGCAGAAGCCGGGACAAGTCACGGGAGCTCACTCCGTTATGTTGCTCTGGGGATTCGAACTGCCGAACTGCCAACCTTTCTGATCGACAAGCTCAGCATCTTAGCCACTGAGCCACTGTGTCCCTTTTGTGAAAGAGAGAGAGAGAAAGAGAAGGTGGGGAGGGAGGTACAGGAAACCAGATAAAAGAAACCAGAAAGTGGAGAGACGGGGCAAGCCAGAGCAGAGACAAAAAGAGATGGAAAGGGAGAAAACCAGAGACATGCAGATTTATGTTTATGCAACACCAGCAGGGAAATAAAAGGCATCAATAAATTATATTATTTCTTCAGCCATTCCGGAAACATGAACAAGACGTCTCCTGCAGACAGCAGGGGTCTCCGAAATGCCAAATTGAATGACAAACTTCATTTCCAGGTACATTTCACAGGCTGCCCACAATGTAAGGAACAGGATGTGAGAAGAAAGTCAAGTGGGAGCTGTTTTCAATCCTCGGGGGTTGGGGTGGGCTTCGCAGCCCACTTGGTACCTTCCCCCCCCCTCCGGTTTCTGATGCTTTGCCATAAAGAATTGTCAACTTTTTTTCATTCTGTTTTTCCTCTTAAATTTATAGGATTAAATGAGCAGTTGAAACATTTTTGGCAAGGAGATGAAGCAATGCTGAAGGAAACCACCATTGTTAGATACAGGGAGCTGGCAGAAGAGAGAAGAGGAAGCTACATAAAATGGGGAATGTGATGGTGTCCCACTGCTTCAGAAAGCTGAACATGAGCCACAAATAGGATAAAACCCACGGCAACTGGCTCATATTTATGACAATTGGGGTCATGTGATTCACAGATTTTAACAGATTAACAAAGTTGGAAGAGACCTTGTAGGTCATCTAGTCCAACCCCCCACTCAAGCAGGAGACTCTACACCATTTCTGACAAATGGCAGTCCAGGCACTTCTTGAAAGTCTCAAGTGATGAAGCTCCCACAACTTATGAAGGCAACTTCTGTTCCATGGGTTGATTGTTCTCACTGTCAGAAAGTTCCTCCTTATTTCCAGGTTGAATCTTTCTTTGGTCAGTTTCCATCCATTGTTCCTTCTCTGGCCTTCAGGTGCTTTGGAAAATAGCTTGACCCCCTCATCTCTATGGCAGCTTTTCAAATATTGGAACACGGCTATCAAGTCTCCCCTAGTTCTTCTCTTCACTAGATTAGCCATGCCCAGTTCCTGTAACCATTCTTCCTATGTTTTAATCCACAGTCCCCTCATCATCCTGGTTGCTCTTCTCTGTATTTTTTCTTGAGTCTCAACACTTTTTTTTTATAGTGTGGTAAGCAAAACTGGATGCAGAACTCTAGGTGTGGTCTTACTAAGGCTTTATAGAGTGGTATTAGTACCTCCCTTGATCTTGATTGTTAATGCAATTTAGGATTGCATTGGCTTTTTTGGCTGCACACTGCTGGCTGACATTTAATTGGTTGTCCACTAAGACTCCAAGATTCCTCTCACAGTCACTGCTATTAAGCCTGGTTTCGCCCAGTTTATATGTGTACATTTGTTTTTTTCTTACCTGGGTGTAGAACTTTACTTTTCTCTACATTGAATTTTAATTTGTTAGATTGGGCCCAGTAGTCAAGTCTGTGGAGATGCATCTGGATCATTGCTTCCAACAAGCAATGTCAATGGGGAAAGCTGGAGTCACCTAACAACTGTGTCATATGCCTACCTTCACTTTTTTTGAAGCTGGCTAGCATAACCAGGGGGGGGAGGGGGCATTTGAGAGGAGAAGAGCGGTTGAGATGTGAAGGAATGCCGTGGGAATTGAGGGAATATGGACACTAATAGGAACCGGAAGTTCCTCAGAGCTTGCCTTGCTTGTGTTGCCCCCTAGTAAAAATACATTTTTTCTAATGCAGGGGTGTCCAAACTTGGCAACTTTAAGACTTGGGAATTCTGGGAGTTAAAGTCCACAAGTCTTAAAGTTGCCAAGTTTGGACACCCCTGCTCTAATGCTTATGGAGAAGGGTCATTCTTTTTTAGGACCAAAAATGGAGCCAGTCTGAAAAACTGTGTGATTCACTTTACTGCAGTGAATTGCTTAACGACTGTGACAAAGAAGGTCATAAAATGGACCAAAACTGCCTTGCTTAGGAACAGAAATTTGGGGCTCAGTTGTGATTGTAAGTTGAAAACCCCCTATACATCTACTTTTAGATAGAGAAACCCCATTTTGTTGGGGGAGGGGAAAACCTTCATTTTTCTCACTTCCGTTTTCGCTTGAGGCACCTCCTCCTTGCCCTAGAATTTCTAGAATTCCTTCATAATCTATTCAACGAACTTGAACTTGGACCAGCAGTTGATTCAGAGCCAACTTCCTTTCCTGCTGCAGATAAATGCTGTAGTAACTTTTGCCTACTTGATAATCAGCCTTAGAGAGACAGCACGGCGAGGGCTCTAATATTTGAGGGACTGCCACAAAGAAGAGGGGGTCAAATTATTCTCCAAAGCACCGGAGGACAGATCTAAGGTCCTTCCTCGTCAGCCTTCTTGAGAAAGCAGAAACGATAGTTGGGAACTAATCAAACAAAGAAGCAATCTGGAATTAAGGAGAAATTTCCTAACCGTGAGGACAATTAACCAATGGAACCGCTGCCCTTCAGAAAGGGAGGTTTTTAAGAAAAGACTAAGCAGTCACTTATCTGAAATTGTATAGGATCTCCTGCTTGAGCAGGGGGCTGGACTAGAAGACCTCCAAGGTCCCTTCCGGCTCTCTTGTATTCTATTCTCGATTCTCGATTTTAGTAAGGAACAAACCTTCTGGGAGGACCAGCCTCTACTGGAGTGGGAATACTATGTGGCTTGTTATACTTTGTTGCTTGCTAATGAACATGTATCTTTGTTTTCCAAAAATGAAAAAGCTGTACCAATTTATGTAGTATTGAGAGCTCTCAGTTTGTGATGTGGTCCCAAAAGCACACCTTTTTCAGCTGTACTGAATGAACAGGTTGCAATTTCCCACCTTGCGGGATAATTGGCTACTTCACACCAGGGAGAAAACATATTTAGCATTTGGTTGAGCCAAGTCATGCTTTGGCTATCTTTGGCTATGACCCAACACCTTGCTTCTCTCTTAATTTTTACAAGACACAACTACTTATTTCTGAGATGTAAGTTCTATGTTTGCCATTCATTGTTTAAGTAACAGTCACTCCAGAATTTAGTATTTTTATCCTTCCATTAATGGTATTTGGACTGATTTCCAAGTAAACTTTTAATCCAAAATAATATGATCATGATCACAAATGGATCTAGCATCTGAAGGTTGAGTAATGTTCTGACCTAGGCTTCTCCATCAGCATGAAGCTGAGTCCTTGTCCCGATAAACCCCTTTTATTTAATTTACAGTGAATTCCTCTCCAGCAAAGTCCTGGCCTACCGTCTTTCAGGATAGTTCACAATTACCAACCTTTATCAGGCTTGGAGAGTGGCCAGGCTGATATCTTTCAGACGCTGCAACACTTGGCAAGAATGCAGGAATGAACTAATTCTCTCCTGCAAACACCCCTCCCCTTTCGCTCCTCTTTTATTTCCTCTGGGAGGGACATTCACTGTCCACTTGTGGCCTTACTCCCAAGTCGACACTTGTTCCTTAGCTGTTCCTTTTGTCTGGCAACTCTGTGCATGCACACCCTGGGAATAGGCTCCAGCTGTTCATCTGCCTCACTGATGTCTGACTCCGAAGGCAGCTGATAACTGTCAGACGGCCCTGGCCCCCTCTCTGCCTCTGACACAGAGCCCTCATCACAGCCTTCCCCAGACTCCAGGACTGGCCCAAGTTCCTCCCCAACCTCCTCTCTGTCTGAATCTGCTGCCAGCTCCACTGGCCACTGGCAGGCCACAACAAGTAGCTAGTAACGAAATATCGTGATATCCTATTGTTGGAAGAAATGTCCTTCTGGGTTCGGCTCCAAGTGGGGAAAAAGACACTGGAGACATGGAGGCTGCTTGGAAAGATGGTTTTAATGGTGGACAGGACCGCATGGCTTGAGTCCTGAACAAAAAAGGTGATCACATGCTTCAATGTTGGTGGAGAAGAAGAGAATGCAAAGGAAGAGAAGGGCAGAAGAGAAGGGAAGAGAAGGGAAGAGAAGAGCCTTGCAGGGCTTTTTATAATCTGTTCTGCCCCACCTATCTGTTTCCTGTTCCTGTGTAAGAAATGTATTCTGATTGGTTGCCAGACTCCCATGGGCCCGTGCAAGGGCAACCCTCTAGGCTGAGTTTGAATCCAGGTTTGATTGAGTTTAGATGCCATGTGGTCAGTTGAGTAAAGGCTTATTATCCTGCCTTAATCCCATCACTCTGGAGTTGAAGAGGAGAACTCTTTATTATGTAAAGTGGAGTAGCTTGGCCTTCTTAATGGCCCATTGACAAAGTGGGGATGGGCAGGAAGCTGCAGGAATTTACTTTGTGTTTAAAATGTGTTTCTCCCTTTTTCACATCCAGGAAAATATAATATTCTGCCTTATCAATATTTCCTAGGATATTTCATTTTTCTGGGAGAGGGCTAGGTGATAACTTCCTACAATCCCTCATTTTTCCCCCCAAAACATGTGAGTGGAATGCACATGTTCTTGACAAAAGATAAAAATTAGTCAGATCAGGGAAACTTAATTTTTCTGATGGAAAGGCACTGAGAGACAGCAGAAGGATCCCTTCAGTGGCTCCCAGAGAGCGTTCAACCATGAAGGTCTAGCAACCAGGGCACAATTTCTGAAAAGAAATTTACAATATCCAATTTACCATGCCAATTATTTTCAGATGTTTGATATCACTTTCTGTGAGCTTCCAGACAGGTTACAAACAAGCAGAAGTCCCAAAATTCTTCACAGCCATGCTTTTCCTTTAAGTTACAGGCTGCCCATTTCAAAGGGATGGTTCTTGAACATGCCCTAGCTCTTATTTTAGTGAGGCCAAATTGAGTTTAGCTAGTGTGCAATACAAGCTATTTAGTATTTTTTTATTACACACAATGAGCCCAGGGACTCCTATCAGAGACCACCAGTGCAATATGTCCTGCTTTACTGGGCAGCTGGGCAGCATCACTTTTTTTTTTGGGGGGGGGGTGGAGTCACTGTCAGGGTTTGAGTTTTGAAGATCCTTTCTGCTACTCTTCAAGTGGGGGAATTGCCTGAGGGGAACTGACCCTGCCCCATGGGATTAAAAGGGAGATATCACTGCTTAGGCTTTTGTGCAAGGGCAAAAATCAACCTAGGAAAAGCTTTGTGGAGTGAGATAGTTTCAATCTAGTTCTGAATGGGGCCTGCCTCTCTCTCTCTCTCTCTCTCTCTCTCTCTCTCTCTCTCTCTCTCTCTCTCTCTCTCTGTGTGTGTGTGTGTGTGTGTGTGTGTGCTTCTACAATACAGAAAATACAGATGTTTTGGATAAATTTCCCTCCCACCAGCCAGAAATCTAAGGTGTTCAGATCTTGCTGTGCTAGCCACTCTCAAATGCAATTCTTACATGAGTACATTAAACTGATTACAATATAAATGAGATGAGAAAGGAAAGGTTACAATGAGGCAAAGAAAGAAAACTTTGCAATCAATTTTCACCCTCCCCCGTAGTTTTACAGCTGTCTTCTGGGAATTGAACAGTCTTTTGGTCTTTACTTCATCTCAGAGTCCTTTTTCATGTCTGCTGGATGGTACTAGGCTTGGTTTGGTGGTAAGGCTGGTGGGTTAGGCTTCACTCTGGTTGCTGGACATTCAGTGGAGGACTAGATCCAAACCCAAGTCCTGGCTCAAATGGATGGAGGGTCTCCTCTAGAAGCATCTGGGTCCATGTGCTCTGCTCATTTGTGCAGGGCTGAAAGACATGAGAACAAGGTCCCCTCCCCCACAGAAAAGGCATTGTTGGAGGATTAGAGGTAAGGGGGGGGGCAGATAGCTTGCAGGCAGAGTTTGAAAAATAAAACCATCAGTTACTCAGCAGATAAACAGATAAACATTATGGGGATATCACAGATGAGAAATGGGGTCTGGATTCACATGCTTCAGGAAAGAAATGAACAGGTAAAATCATTTAGTGACACAATAAATGCAAGGATGAAACTTTTCTTGCAAACATTTCCTAGGTTGTTACTTTAAGGTATAGGGAAGGAAGGAAGGAAAAAAACTTCTTTGTACTCTGTTTCTGCTGGCAAACAGATGCAAAGTAAAGACACTCCCCAGCTTCAGTTAGTTTTCTAGGCCCAACAAACTGAGCAAAGGCAATTTCTGCCAGTTTACTCCTTTCTTTCTTCGAACATTTAAAATTCTTGTCTTTTGGATTGGAGACATCTTAGTTACAATTACCTTGAGGGTGCACAAAGACTTAGACATACACACAGAGAGACAAAAAGGGGATAACAAAACTCACGAGTTTCACAAACAAAATCATTCCCACCATGAATCTCAGTTAAATTGGGGAAGGCACAAATCTTAACAAACAAACCATGTGGTTACATAGAAGACAGAGAAAGAGACAGACAAGAGAAAAAAGAAATCCCACCATTTTCTTTTAAGTATCTTTTTAGCCAAATTAGTTTTTCCTGTATCATCTTTCAGCAAAGCCCATTTTCTACAATCTGTTTTGCTTTCTTCATTCCGGCCAGGACAGGCATCTCCCTTTTCATCCCAGGCCCCCAACAGCTCCCCTAGGGGGGTTTCCGTGGCCACCCTCGAGCTACCGCTTCCCATGATCCCGTTCAGATGTGGGCTCACATCGTCCTAGCCAGGTTTGCCACTTCGTATTTCCCCACTTTACTTTCGTGTCCTTAGAGGACCTTTCGCGCCCTTTTGAAGGGACTTTCTCTGTTTGCCCTTCGGAGGGTCTTATTGGTGCCCTTCGGAGGGACTTTTCTATGGGTGCCCTTCGGAGGGACTTTTGTCGCGTTCCTCACCGCGGGAACCTTCTCTCGATTCGCGCCCTTTCATGCAGGGACTTTTCTTACAGTTTCAAGTCTTGGGGAAAGAGACCCGGAGGACCAGCCGCACAGTGACCCAGGAGGGGTGCTGTCGGAGCGGGTATGCGTACCTCCCTTTTTTCTCTCTAACTTCCTTATGGGCTTTAGCTTTTTTCTCTCACAGGACAAAAACAGCAGCAACAACAAAAATTTAAAAAAAAATCATTCACTTTTCCATCCATTTTCACACACACTAGTCACACACAGGCAGGCATACACACATTTCCCATGCTTTAAAATTAAATTTTAGAGAATTAAAATTTAGAGGTACTCACCTTCTTTCCAGGCAGCCTTTGAGCTCAAACTCAAAATCCCTTTAAAGCCTAGATCCAAATGGCTAAGGCCAAGATAAAGTCCACCCACAGACTCAATGGGGTCTGTGCCGGCATGGGAGGCTTACCTGGGCCATATCCATTTGTTAGGCTAGCTTGGAGTCCCATCTGGGGTGTGCCAATTGTTGGAAGAAATGTCCTTCTGGGTTCGGCTCCAAGTGGGGAAAAAGACACTGGAGACATGGAGGCTGCTTGGAAAGATGGTTTTAATGGTGGACAGGACCACATGGCTTGAGTCCTGAACAAAAAAGGTGATCACATGCTTCAATGTTGGTGGAGAAGAAGAGAATGCAAAGGAAGGGAAGGGCAGAAGAGAAGGGAAGAGAAGGGAAGAGAAGAGCCTTGCAGGGCTTTTTATAATCTGTTCTGCCCCACCTATCTGTTTCCTGTTCCTGTGTAAGAATTGTATTCTGATTGGTTGCCAGACTCCCATGGGCCCGTGCAAGGGCAACCCTCTAGGCTGAGTTTGAATCCAGGTTTGATTGAGTTTAGATGCCATGTGGTCAGTTGAGTAAAGGCTTATTATCCTGCCTTAATCCCATCACTCTGGAGTTGAAGAGGAGAACTCTTTATTATGTAAAGTGGAGTAGCTTGGCCTTCTTAATGGCCCATTGACAAAGTGGGGATGGGCAGGAAGCTGCAGGAATTTACTTTGTGTTTAAAATGTGTTTCTCCCTTTTTCACATCCAGGAAAATATAATATTCTGCCTTATCAATATTTCCTAGGATATTTCATTTTTCTGGGAGAGGGCTAGGTGATAACTTCCTACACTATAATCCTCAATTAGTTGAGGGAATAAAGCACAACAGTTTTACCTTTGGTTGAAAAGAAAGTGTGGATAATTGATGTGGCAATACCAGATGACAGTAGAATAGAAGATAAAGTGTTGGAGAAGATGTATCAAGATTTGAAAATTGAAGTTGGAAGATTATTGCATAAACTGGCCATGATTGTCCAGTGGCTATCAGCATACTAGGTACTATATCAACACCTAGAAAATCTGCACATCAACAGCATTTCCATCTGTCAATTACATAAGACCACTCCAGGGGTGAAATTCAGCAGGTTCTGACAGGTTCTGGAGAACCAGTAGTGGAAATGTTGAGTTGTTTGGAGAACAGCAAATACCACCTCTGCCTGGCCCCAGAGTGGGGAGGGAATCAAGACTTTGCAGTATCCTTCCCCTGCCATGCCCACCAAGACATGCTCACAGAACCGGTAGTAAAAAAAAATTGAATTTCACCACTGTGTCACTCTGCTTGGATTGGTACATAAACTATTCCCATAAATTGAAAAAGAACTTGATGCATATGAAGGCCAACATCAACGAAAGAACTGGCAGATGTGATTTCACATTATTGTTTAGTAATAATAGTATGGGGAGTGTGAATTAGAACAGAAGGCATTGGGTAAGAAACAATGGGGGGAATGAAATAAAAGTGCAGCAGTTAAAATATCTACTCTTATTCTCCCCCCACCCCCCAATAAAAATCTGTCAAATTGAACATTTTGGGAAATCCTCCCCTCCCCCCACAGCATAATTTTTGAGAGCAAACCTGGAAAGAGTGTAGTTCAGCACTCCCTCTGGGGCACTAGAAGGAGCAACAAATGAAGAGGTGTTCTACAAGTTAATCACTTATGACCAAATACAGGACCTTGAAAATAAACCTTTGTTCACTTTACCAATTCTGGGCAATGGGAATTCTGCTGGAAAAAGGCCCAAGCTGTATTCCACACCCCCACCTTGGCTTCTGACAACATATGGAGCAATTAAAACACAGTGGGAGTCTCATCTGTTCCACTGAATAGAAAGAGCAAGAATCTTTGGAGGGATTGGACTTCCAAAGCTGCTGGATAATTAGACAATACAACCTTTACGCTTTACAAAGGAAGCTTGTGGAAGGAGGAGGTTTAGCTGTTACCGCTTGATATTTGTGTAACATAAATGCTGTCATTAACGCTTCGTTGTTTATATGGACAAGTGCTTAACATTTCCATGTCACAGAGAGGAGAATTTCCAGCCTCTGACCTGCATTTTGTAGCAGTTAGAGACTGGCCCTAAGGAAGAAAGACAACAGAGCAATGGAGTTGGAAGGGACCTTGCAGATCATGTAGTCCCATGGTGGTGAACTTATGGCACGCATGCCAGAGGTGGCACACAGAGCCCTCTCTGTGGGCATGCATATCAGGTGGTGCCCAGCCCAGTTCCATTGCATTTCTCTATCACGTTTCTCGCCATTGTTTGCAGGTAAACAAAAGTTTGTGGTACTAAAAATTTTTTTCACTCAATCAATTCCAACTTCTGACTGAAAGAAAAAGATCACGCGAAGTTGGAATTGATTGAGTGAACTTTTTCGTTTGCATGCTTCACAATGGGGGAGACAGGGTCACTCCCTCCCGAAGCCCATTACAATGCAGAGCCACAATGCAATGACCCTGCGTGGCCTCAGTTGGCTGGTTCTGGCCTCCTGAATGTCTGTTGCTTTTCCTGCAGAGCTGCCTGTGTTGGGATGCCCTGACTCTCTGCTGACCAGCTGAGCTTCGGTCCATTGCTTCTGGGCTCATCAGCCTACGGACGCCAGATTCCCAGCACCAGGGGGGAAGGAGAGAGAAGGGGAAAGGGAAGGAAAGGGAGGGGAAAGGGGGGAGGGAGGTTAAGAGAGAGAAGGAGAAAGAAACAGAGGCAGTGGGGAGGGAAAGAGAGAGAGAGAGAGGGAGGGAGGGAGAGATGGAAAGAGAAAGAGAGGTAGGTAGGGAAAGAGAGGGAGAGAAAGAGAGGGAGGGAGGGAGGGAAAGAGAAAGAGAAATTCAGAGAGACAGAGGGAAAGAGAAATGATATTACAAAAGTTTTTTTTAATTGTTGCTAAACATAATATTTCAAAAGCAGGAAAAACATGTAAATGTGCATTTATCACATTTTTCTTAGAACAATTAGCTGAACTCTGCCTTGTTTATCATTATTTTAGGCAGTAAAACTTCAGTATTCAGGTTAAACTCCCGTGTTGGCACTTTGCGATAAATAAGTGGGTTTGGGGTTGTAGTTTGGGCATTCGGTCTCTAAAAGGGTCTCCATCACTGATCTAGTCCAACCCCCTGCTCAAGCAGGAGATGCTGACCTATATCATTTCTGACAAATGGCTGTCCCATCTCATCTTAAAGCCACCAGTGATGGAGCACCCACAACTTTTGAAGGCAAACCATTCCACTGGTGAATTGTTCTCACGGTTAGGATATTTCTCCTTAGTTCTAGGTTGCTTCTCTCCTTGGTTAGTTTCCAACCATTGTTTCTTCTCTTGCCTTCTGATGCTTTGGAAAATAGGTTGACCCCTACCCCCACCCCCTCTTTGTGGCATCCCCTTAAACATTGGAAGGTTGCTATCATGTCATCCTTAGTCCTTTTCACTAGACTAGACATACCCAATTTCTTCAACTTTTCTTCATGTGCTTTTAGCCTTCAGACCCCGAATCATCTTTGCTGCTCTTCTCTGCACCCTTTCTAGAATCTCAGCAGCTTTTTTATAGTATGGTGACCAAAACTGGACACACATATTCCAAATGTGGTCTTACTAAAGCTTTAAGATATATCTGGATTAGCACATTCAGTAAAAGAAAACAATGAACTTTATAGCAGCAACTAAACATACAACATCCCAAAGATCTGCTTGCTGCTATCAGGCATTATACAAAAGGGGGAATATTGGGGTACGTAGCTATGATTTATACAAAATAAACATGTTTATGTTCTGATTGTGGTTCTGTTTTGCTTCAGGATTTCTACTGTGGGAAGGGAGGATGGTGAGCAGTTTATGTGTCCATGAGGAAAACTCAAGATGATCACTGATTTCATATCATTGGAGAATTTACCAATACCAATGTTTCTCCTTGAATTTCAGGAAATTAAAAGCAGGATTTATTGTCTCAATGGGAAAAACACCTGTCAACCAGCAGCCATCTTTTCTTTTGGGTCTTTGGCCTGTCACACTTTCTATTATTCTAATATGCATTTTCTATTGTGGGGAAATGGGAGGGGGCATTGTAGGAGTGAGATGCGATGTAGCCATAACAACATTCTTTCTAGAAAGACAAGGTCATCCTTTGTCTTTGCATCTCTGCACCTGACTGGAACTGGATGGGTGGAATTGCCAGCATGGCAGTAGGAGATTGGACCATGGGATGGACCTGTGGGTGTGGGGGCAAGATCTTGAACTTTCAACTGGGTGGAGAAAACTGGGAAGCTTTCAGATTCGGGTTTTCCCAGATGTGCCAACATGGCTCTCTTAATAAATTGGAACTTTGAGCAATACTTTGCCTTGGACTCTGATTTACTTTTGGATGCTATTTGGAACCCCGACAACACTCTTGTTTGGGTGAGAAGAGAAGAAGAGAAGAGGTTGGCATTGCACAAATGCTTGTGCAGCAGCATCAGGAATTTCCCACTTCTGGTTTTCTAAACTAATCTAAGGATCAATGTCCTTAGCTGGAGGAGAAATCTTCTGAAGGCCAGACTGGCCTCACTGACTGGTAGAGGTCTGGTTTGCCCAGTAGGAGTATCATATTTTTATTTAAATAAGCGTGGATTAAAACCATGTTGTTGCTAAGAAAAAAACATGGACAAGCCCAACTTGAAGATTTAAACTTTTAAGCTATTTGGGGATATTGAGAATGAGCACAAATATGAGAAATAAATCGGTGTTAGCAGTGGGCTCAGAAGGAGCCCTTAGGCTATTTCAAAAGCCTCCCTGTGACTATTTTCGATGTGGCATTGCTGTCCCTGGAGGAATGAGCATGTAGAGCATCCAGCAAACTAATTATCCCCTTCCTTGCAAGGTGTCCTAGTGCAGACATCGGCCGCACACATGCACACGCAGTTCTCAAGAGATTATCAGTTTACTACTAGGAGGAAGAATTGACAGTCAACAAAGGAATGTAAATGAAGCAAACCTTGCCTACAAGGTTTGTTTTGAGAACTGGAGCATGCTAAAGAATCAGCCCAAATCAGTTGAAAGTTTTCAGAGCCAGAAAAAAGTTGTTGGTCAATCCAAACAAAAGGTCCAAGAAACAGAATCCACACAGATTGTCATATACAAGCAAGATGTCAAACGTAGTTTCTAGCAAAGCAAACAGTGGCAGGGCATAAACATTTTATAAGCTCCAGCCAAGCTGCCCCTAATCAGAAGGGTTCCTTCTCTGCTTGGCATGGAGCCTAATAGGCCTTCTCTGTTCTGCTCTCCTCGTTACTCTGTCAGGTGCATGGGCTGGGAGAATTTCCCTCTTCCTCTGAGTCTTCCAGCTGCTCAGGTGTTACCTGCGTTTGATCAGCCTCATGTAATTCTCCTGAGGCTGACATACCACAGGTTGATCTGGAGCTGCTTCTTCAGTGTCAGATTCAGCAGATGACACCAAGAACAAATAAGAACGGTGCTTAGTAACTTCCCTGCCCAGTCACATTTATTTTTGTCCCTACTATTTATTCACCTTTTAAATATTTCCTTTCTCTCTCCATTTTAACTTTGGATGCCTTTATTCCAGGTAAAAATAGAGACTTCCCATGTTACACGGGACACAGATATCAAATCTCTGGCACTGATAATCCTTTTCTATCCTGTTAAGCACTAGGTGTATTTGATGGCGCTATGCAATGATCAAAAGACTTTGACAAGCCAGAATGCAATGTTCAGAACTTATAATGAGATCGCTGGCTACTGGTTTATGGCAGGGAGGTACAATCTGGGTTCCCGCAATGCATACCCCTCCCTAAAAGCTTTCCCTGTGACCCCCGTGCTTTCAAGGCAATGAGAATTACATAGATAACTAGAAAATAATAATATTCACTGTATTTCATTCGTATTTCAACATAAATCTTAAATGTAGTTCTTGTCTTGACCCTAGCCAAGACCATTATTTGGCCATCCTTCACTCTATTCTATCCGTTTTCCTTTTCAGCAACTACATGAATCTTCCAGGGTGATTGTTTAAGTGTTTGGGAGTGAGATTCATCATGAAATAAAGTTTCACTCTGCCTCCTTTTTTTTTTTGACGTAGGCCAAGAAGCATGAGAAAATCCAGGAGATGCATCTGTATGCAGTTATGGATTAGATGTATTCAACAAATTCTCATCCAGCTAATGTCCATGGGATGTGGTCAAAAGTCACACGGGCAGCTCAAAGATGCAATCAAAACTGTGCCTACTTTTTACGTGTGTTTGCAATACTGTGGCTGCTATTTTTAACTTTTTGGGTCCACGCCCTGCAACATCCCTAGACAAAACAATTATCTTCATTGATAGAAGACAACCTGACACAATGTTGGGTGTTACTTCTTCTGAAAGAAGCAGCATGCCATTTGCCCACCTTTGGCCAGTCTTCCAGCTGACCCAAAGCCTGTGAAAAACTATCTGGCCCATATGATATATTCTGCCTAGACTGCTGCTTCTGCCCTCTGTGGGCCTGCACATTGGAAACTAACCATGCTGCAGACTGGGACAATTAGATTAGCCTCTGGACAGTGGTGAAATCTGATTTTTTTTTTACTACTGGTTCTGTGGGCGTGGCTTGGTGGGGGTAATGTGACTGGGTGGGCGTGGCTAGGTAGTCATGTAACTGGGGGATCAAAAGACAGAAACTCACTTTAACAATCTCCTGCTGGAGCAGGGTTGGACTAGATGATCTCCAGGTCCCTTCCAGCCCAGGATTATCCTATGCAGCTGCATCTATTGCCAGGTTCGTAGTCCTTCCTTCCTTTTCTTTTTCCCTCCCTCCTTCCCTTTCTTTTTGTTTCTTTTTCCCTTTTTTCTTTCTTTTTCCCTTTCTTTCTCTCTTTTCTCTCTCTCTCTCTCTCTCTCTCTCTCCTTTCTTTCTTTCTTTCTTTCTTTCTTTCTTTCTTTCTTTCTTTCTTTCTTTCTAGGCACCCCTAATCCCCATTTTTGGCCTAGCAGGCTTCAGGGAAGCCTGTTGGGAGCAAAAATAGGGGTGGGGAACCATTTTTGGCTTAGCAGGGCTACTGGGAGCAAAAACGGACCCCCACCCCTGTATTTCCGGAGAACCTGTAGTAAAAAAAAAATGCTTAAAAAGTAAGAAAAAAGTTCCAAAGATCAGCTGTGCGACGTGTGATCATCGGAATGGGTTTTTTAAAAACTTTTTTTTAGTATTTTTTGCTATTTTTTGGTTCTGTGAACCAATAGCATTTTTACTACCGGTTCAGTTGAACCGGCCCGAACCGGTAGCATTTCACCCCTGTCTCTGGAGTATGTTTTATACATGGCATTACCCAAGACATGAACATTCCTCAGTTGCTGAGCTGAATAAAATTCAAGAAATGGAGATGGGGAGGAGATGAATATTTCTCAGCTGCCTCCAGACCTAGCAGCCTTTCCCTGCCTCTGGCATGTGCTGGACTCAAGTCACTGGTTGTCTGAGGAGTAGAGTGATAGCCAATCTTTTCCAAAAGTGGCTTATAACCCAAGGAAGAGACTGTATCTGCATAGTCGGAGAAATGTACAAAACAAGCAGCCTTTGGAATAAAACAGCATCTTGGCCCCAAGGTAGATGAGGCAAGCAGATCCCATGAGTCAAGTAAGTGATCTCAAGTATAAAGATAAATATCCTCATGTCATCCCATCCCAGGACTATATTTACGACTGCCATTCTTTATACACCCTGAGTTGTTACCTAAGGCATATACTGCCCAGAGAGTCTAATAGCTCAATAAATCTCTTCCACCCAGATCTGATAACTGAACAAGGAGAAGATTCAAGGCAATAAGAAGCAGAGTGACAGGTTAAGGAGGAGACTTCTGCCTGTCTCTTAGGTGGTGCACATGAATGAGCCACGTGTCAGGGTTCCAAATAGCATCCAAAAGGAAATCAGAGTCAAAGGCAAAAGTTTCCTCAAAGTTACAATTTATTAAGATAGCCATGTTGGCACATCTGGGGAAACCCAAATCTAAAAGCTTCCCAGTTTTCCTCACCCAGTTGAAAGTTCAAGATCTTGCCCCTACACCCACAAGTCCATCCCATGGTCCAATCTCCCACTGCCATGCTGGCAGTTCCACCCATCCAGTTCCAGTCAGGTGCAGAGATGCAAAGACAAAGGATGACCTTGTCTTTCTAGAAAGAATGTTGTTGTGGCTACATATCATCTAACTCCACACAATCGCCCCTCCCATTTTCCCACCATAGAAAATGCATATTAGAATAATAGAAATTGTGGCAGGCCAGAGATCCACAAGAAAATATGGCTGCAGGCCTGACACCATGACAAAGATCTAAGGAAATGTTTTCATGAATAAACTGATTCTCATTTGAGTGCAATGCAGCCAAGAAAAGGCTTTCTTCCTGCCTATCATCCTTATTCATCCTCATGATGTTCTCCAGAATCTGGTGGCCACCTCAACCACCCAATTTCCTGATGAATGGGGAGGAAGATGGTTCTTGCGTTGGTCATTGTCAGGAATGTCTGGTTCAAAAAGCTAAAATGGCAGACATGGTAATAAACTCCACATTTTCCCCAACCCTCATCTCTTGCTGCATGAACAGATAAAGGTTTGGTCTGCTGGATCAAAGAGGGTCAAGATTGAGAACTTGGTAGTTGTAGCCCCATTCTTTTAAATCTTCTTCACAATCCACATTGAACATCTGCTCTTCCCACTCCAGCCATAACCTTATTTCTAGTTCTATGGAGGACAGGGGAAACTGAATGAATCTGCAGCTTGTGTAGGTAGGAAAGGGATGCCAAAACTGTAGTTTCTCTTTTTCTGGCCACCAGAGCCCTCCCAAAAAGAGTAGCAAATATTTAGCATAGTGCAATAGGGTGGAATTTTAAGAGGCAAAGTGGGCACATCATGTCTTTCAAATGCCAAACACAACTTGTTCACCCTTAAAACTTCTGAATCTGATATGTTGTCGCATATAGTATAAACATAGCCATCAACATTCTGTTCTCCCATGTTTGGCAGATCTTTCAGCTGATGGGAACCGGTAACAAACCAGGGGCAATATGCTGACTCTGTAAACTGCTTAGAGAGGGCTGTAAAAGCACTATGAAGCGGTATATAAGTCTCAGTGCTATTGCTATTGCTAAAGTAGGTAAACCATTAAAATGATGATAGGAGCATCTTTGGGTAATCTCAATGTAAGAATAACCCACAAAAGGTCTATATTTATGTGGTTACTAAGAGATGACACTGATTGATGGCACTTAATCATTCAGGCAGCGGCACATTTATGGTGTTTTGCAGGAATCCTGCCTCTGTTTCTGTGTTTCTCCAATGACTCCATTGAATCATAGAATCATAGACCTGGAACAGACTTTAGAGGACTCCTAGGGTGTTCTTTTTTAAAGTTTTTTTTAAATTTTTCTTACTCATACATACATACGTTTCACAAATATACATTTCTCATAAATATTATTAGTGTTATACATTATCCTTTAACATTTATAATTCAATTCTTCCCCTAAAGATATAATAATATATTCAAGATTGCTTTCCTGCCACCCCCTGCATCCATCTTAGATTACAACAACCTTACTTCTTCCCTCTGTCTTTCTCCTACCCTCCCTTCTTTCTCTTTTCTTCTTCCCCTTCCTCTCCCCTCTTCCTCCCCTTCATACCCTTTCCCCTACTCTTGCTACCCCTCCCTCCCTTCCTCTCCTTTACCCTTTCTTCTTTCTCTCTCCTTTCTTCTCTTCTCTCCTTCAACTCCTAGTTAAAGCCCCTGCCCAAGGTAGGAGTCCGTTATACCATACTGGGCAAATGGTTCTCCAAGCAAGGGTTTTCTAGTGGTTGACGGGATAGCAAAAAATGTCCCTGCAGTTTCAGAATTAAGAGAGTAATGGCCAAATTCACTACCTATCCTTATCTACCTTTCAAAGCAATCATAGACCTTCGTCATTATGCAAATCATCTGACTTTGATTCTCCCTACAGACACCCAGGTAAGCGGTTGCTTCATTTTGCCCACTGGTAGGGCAGGCCCTGCTGGAAAATGCTCTGCCAACTCAACCTTCCCTCGTTACCCTCAAAGTCTTTCAGTTTTGCTACTGGCAAGGCAGATGTCATCTGAGGGATTTCCTCCCTCCCCTCCCCTTTTTAATTGTGTCAGTTTTTGAGTCAAGTAGCTCAATAGAGGGATAATTGCCTCTGTGCTGCCACCCACACAGACTATGGTAAATAATTAAATGTGGAAATAATGCAGCAGATGGAAAGCAGTGCAGAGACGACCCAGAGAAATCAAAACTAATCCTGCTCAAGCTTGGAACAGCTGCAGTCAGGACACAGGGAGGGAAGATTTGACTCGTGTCTGCTTCAGAGAAATACCAGACACCTCTGGAATGAGCTTGCCAGAATGGAGAACGATCTCATGGATGCTTTGCCTTTTGGTGGAAGGCTGGGAAATGAGGACTAAGTTTGCCGAAGCTGAAGCAATATGGTCAACGGGCACTTTGACGCTGTGGTGATCTTGATGAAGGCTAGAATGAGAGAGATAGTATGCAATAAATGAGGAGAGGTAGATATTAAAAAAAACACATGCACCAATGCACAGAGTATGAGGAATAAACAGGGTAAATTAGAAATTCAAGTAAAAGAGGGAAGATACAATATTGTTGCCATTACAGAAACTTGGTGGGATGAAACTGACAAATGGAACATACAGCTAGAAGGATTTAAATTATTTAAAAGAAATAGACCAAATAAAAGAGGAGGTGGAGTTGCACTATATATAAGAAATAATTACCTCTCTACAGAAATAGAGCACAACAATGATGAGAACTATCCTGAATGCATTTGGGTCAATATTAAAGGTTGGGGAGGGGGAGATGACATTGCCATAGGTCTATACAACAGGCCACCCAACCAAGCAGAGGAAGTAGATGAACTTTTGCTAGTCAGCTAACTAAGCTATGTAGGAAGCACATCACAATAGTAGTGGGGGATTTTAACTACCCTGACATCAACTGGGAAACAAACTCTGCACCAAGTGGAAGATCCAACAGGTTCCTAACAAACCTAGCAGACAACTTTGTTTCCCAAAAGGTAGAGAAGGGAAAAAGGGGATCAACCATATTGGACTTAATTCTCACTAACAGAGAGGAAATGATAGAAAATGTTGAAGCCACAGGAACCCAGGGGGCAAGTGACCATGCAATATTGGAATTCAACATTATGCAAACACAAGTAGTAGAACAAAGTGAAACTAGAGCCTTGGACTTTAAGAGAGCTAATATCAATAAAGTTAGAGAGAACTTGGGGAAAATTCCATGGATGAGAATCCTCAAGGGGGAAAAAATTCAAGAAGCTTGGGAAATTTTGAAAAAAGAGATTGCAAAAGCCCAGTCTAGCACAATACCAATGAAGAAGAAAAATAACAGTTCCCAAAAGAAACCAGCATGGCTGCATAAAGAACTCTCTGACAAATTGAAAGACAAAAAAGATAAGTATAAAAAGTGGAAAGGGGGGGGGACATAACTAAGGCAGAATATCAGCAAATAGCCCGAGCATGTAGAGATGAAGTGAGGAAAGCTAAGGCTCACAATGCCTGACCATGTAAAGATGAAGTGAGGAAAGCTAAGGCTCACAATGAAGAAAGGCTTGCCACAAAAGTAAAAAATAACAAAAAAAAAAGGTTTTTCCACTTCCCTCTCAAGGAGAGAAGCAACTTAGAACTGAGAAGAAATTTCCTGACAGTTAGAATAATTAATCAGTGGACTGGCTTGCCTCCAAAAGTTGTGAATGCCCCAACACTGGAAATCTTTAAGAAGATGTTGGATAATCATCTGTCTGAAATGGTATAGGGTTTCCTGCCTAGGCAGGGGGTTGGACTAGAAAACCTCCAAGGTCCCTTCCAACTCTACTATTGTATTGTATTGTATTGTATTGTATTGTAAAATGTTAAAAACAAGAAAAAATTGGTCCACTGCTGGGAAAAAGTGGCAAGAAGGTGACAAGCAACAGGGAGAAAGCAGAACTATTTAACTCATGTTTTGCATCTGTCTTTACACAAAGGGATAAAACAGTCCAACCTATCAAAAGCAGCACCACAAAAATCAGATTAGAAACACAAGTTGAAATAGGGAAGAAAATGGTAAGTGAGCACCTGTCTAACCTAGACGAGTTCAAATCACCAGGACCGGATGGATTACACCCCAGGGTTCTGAAGGAACTGGCAGGTGAGATGTCAAAACCACTGAACATTCCAGGCCTCAGGAACCAGCTTGACTGACCTAAAACAAAAAGGGGGGAGTAGAAATGCAAGAGTGTTGTGGTCCACTGTCAGCCTGTGAAGCTAGGAGCAGACTCGGACAGTGAGGAGGTTGGGGAGGAACATGGGCCAGTCTTAGAGTCTGGGAAGGCTCGGATGAGGGCTCTGCATCAGAGGCAGAGAGGGGGCCAGGGCCATCTGGTAGTTATTTGCTGCCTCTGGAGTCTGATGTCAGTGAGGAAGAAGAACAGTGGGAGCCTGTTCCCAGTGTGCGCATGCGCAGAGCTGCAAGAAGGCAAGAACAATTAAGAAAACAGGGTAGATTTGTGAGTAAGGCTTGGAGATGATTGGCCCCTCCCATAAGACATAAAAGAGGAGCGAACAGGATGTAAGCTTTTGCAGGAAGCAATTAGTTCATCTGGTCGGTTCAAGCTTTGAAAAGTTCTGTTTGACTCTGTGCTAAGTACGATCTGGCAAAACTAATTTGGCAATTAGGTCTCTGGCAGCATTTCAAGGGAGATAAGGTGGGTGTTTTCGACATTCTCCTTAAATACCGTGGCAACTCGAGCAGACATCTGTCGGAATCTTCACAGACTGTTTGTGAAGCCATGTGGGCTGTGAATCGCCATAATTCACAGCCATATAAATAAAAGAAGGTTTGGGGGACTAAGATTGTGATTTATGCTTTCTCAGGAAGCCTAGGTCAGAACAAAGAGTAAGTATCAAATCCTAATTTAGTTTTCTTATGAAAAGGACGAGGAGGGGGCAGGGAGGAGGAAAGATCTCATAACCATGCTGATGTGTTGTGGTGATACAGTTGGAACTTATGGCATTTAAAGAGTATCACACATACTGTATATCAGTGACGTGCGGTGAGGGTTATGGCTGGGGAGGCTGGTGTCGTCATCAGGAAGGCGGGGAATGGGACTACGTGTGCAGATCACGTGTGCAGACCACGTGGTCTCGTTCTCCGCCTTCCTGAGTAAACATTAAGGGGACCGCGTTGTAGCATTACTTCCTCCACCAGCACCAGTCCCTTTCACCCCGCTCAAGCCTTGCCGCCTGCAGCCACTGCCCGCCCTCGCTGCTCCTTTCGTTGTTTGCCCGCCCGCCTCTAAGGCACGCCAAAGCCTCCTTCGTCCCCCCCCAGCGCGCACCCTTTTTATTTCCCGCGACACCCCCCCCATTTCGGGAAAGCTTTCCCCATTGCCTGGGGGGTGAGGGGGGCGGCTCATCTCCCCCCACTCCCTCCGTCCCTGCCTCTCTCCTCAGCCCCAAAGCTCCGTCCGCACGACTCACTTCCAAGGCGGTGGCTGCTCCATCCCGCTCCGGCTCTGGAAGTGACCGAAGATCAGGCTGCATCGCTCGCTCGCTCGCTCGCCGGACTGCTTCGGTGCCATTCTGGCTACCTTCGTCCATCCGCGCCCGGGAGATGCGGAAGCAGTCCGGTGGACGAGTGACCGAAGATCTCGCTGCCTCGCTCGCTGCCTCACCGGACTGCTTCGGCGCCATTCTGGCTACCTTCGTCCATCCGCGCCCGGGAGACGCGGAGGCAGAAAATGTTGTCGCCGCCTCCAGATGATGAACCAGTCGCTTGCTTTCGTCATCGGGAGGCCGATAACATTTCTGCCTCCGCGTCTCCCGGGCGTGGATGGATGAAGGTAGCCAGAATGGCGCCGAAGCAGTCCGGCGAGCGAGGCAGCGAGCAAGGCAGCGAGATCTTCGGTCACTTGTCCACCGGACTGCTTCCGCATCTCCCGGGCGCGGATGGACGAAGGTAGCCAGAATGGCGCCGAGACAGTCCGGTGGACGAGTGACCGAAGATCTCGCTGCCTCGCTCGCTCGCTCGCTCGACGGACTGCTTCGGCGCCATTCTGGCTACCTTCGTCCATCCGCGCCCGGGAGATGCGGAAGCAGTCCGGTGGACGAGTGACCGAAGATCTCGCTGCCTCGCTCGCTCGCTCGCCGGACTGCTTCGGCGCCATTCTGGCTACCTTCGTCCATCCGCGCCTGGGAGATGCGGAAGCAGTCCGGTGGACGAGTGACCGAAGATCTCGCTGCCTCGCTCGCTGCCTCGCTCGCTGCCTCGCTCGCTCGCTCGCCGGACTGCTTCAGCGCCATTCTGGCTACCTTCGTCCATCCTCGCCCGGGAGACGCGGAGGCAGAAATGTTGTCGGCCTCCCGATGACGAAAGCAAGCGACTGGTTCGTCATCCGGAGGCGCCGACAACATTTCTGCGTCCGTACCTCCCAGGCGCGGCCGGACGGATGTATATAATATTATATATATAGTATATAATATTATATACTATTATTCCATGAAGAGAGGTGAGGCCCTGCCTCCCTTGCCTCTACTGACCGCACGTCACTGCTGTATATCAATGACCATGGCTTATGCTTTGGATATGCATGTCTAAATAAAAATGCAACTCTATAAGACAAGGTCTAGAAGCAGTGTCCCCTAAAAGTTTTTGAGGTAGCTGTATTTAAAAGCAATGCCAGCTAATAATTTCCAGTTTGCCAGCAAGGAAAGAATTATCATATCCCTGGGGAATTATAATAGTAAATGGATGAAAGTAAAGGTTAGATTCTATTATATCCAAAGGAGTTTGTAACCCAACCCAGCCCCCTTTGATGTCTTAGATAAATCCAATTTTCACACTATATGCTCCCTCCCCGCAATCAGACAACTCGGTATCCAAATGTGGTCTTTATGAGAAATTGCACAACCTTAGTCAACATTTCCAAGTCTTTTTGGTTTATCTGTTGGCTTCCATTGCCAGATTCCACTATAGCTCTGTCCCCAACCAGGTCTGTCCCATTTTTCCTCTGGTTGGTGACCAGGGGTTATCCACCAGGAACTCAAATATTTATTGATTTGATTGTCAATTGTTTACAAGATAATAGATATAAGAATAAACATAAGTATGAATGAAATGGGTATAAATGAGTGGGAACAGTAGGGCAAGGATGGTAGGCATGCTGGTGCACTTATGCACGCCCCCTTACAGATCTCTTAGGAATGGGGTAAGATCAATAGTATACAGTTTAAGGTTAAAGTTTTGGGGATTTGAAGATGTAACAACAGAGTCAGGTAGAGCATTCCAGGCATTGACCACTCTGTTGCTGAAGTCGTATTTTCTGCAATCGAGTTTGGAGCGGTTGACCTTAAGTTTGTACCTATTGTGTGCTCTTGTATTATTGTGGTTGAAGCTGAAGGAATCATTGACTGGTAGAACTTTGTAGCGGATAATTGTGTATACTATTTTTAAGTCCGACTATAGGTGGCATAGTTCTTGGTTGTCCAAGCCTAAAATTTCAATCCTGGTGGTGTAGGGCAGTGTTTCTCAAACTTGGCGACTTTAAGTCCTGTGGACTTCAACTCCCAGAATCCCCCAGCCAGCATAGCTGGCTGGGGAATTCTGGGAGTTGAAGTCCACAGGACTTAAAGTCGCCAAGTTTGAGAAACACTGGTGTAGGGTATTCTGTTATGAACAGAGGAGTGTAGTACTCTTCTTGTGAAATACTTCTGGACTCGCTCAATTGTATTAATGCCGGATATACAGTGTGGATTCCAAACAGATGAGCTGTATTCGAGAACTGGTCTGGCAAAGGTTTTGTATGCCCTAGTTAGCAATACGATATTACCAAAGGAGAAGCTTCTTAGGTTAACAACTCTTAATGCCTTTTTGGCGATGCTGTTACAGTGAGCTCTAGCACTTAAAATTAAATTTATTTAAATTAAATAAAGCACTTAAAATATGCCATGATGGCAGATGCACCGGCATTTCCCCTTTTCTGGATGTCATGAGTGCCCATATAAAGGAATATTGGAAGGAGCTGAATGCCCCCCCTTTTTTTT